>NC_069804.1:92056803-93368929 GCF_027406575.1 Nycticebus coucang | reverse complement strand
CCAACACGTTCTATGAAGCAAACATCACCCTGATCCCCAAACCAGGAAAAGACCCAACAAGAAAAGAAAATTATAGACCAATATCACTAATGAATATAGATGCAAAAATATTCAACAAGATTCTAACAAACAGAATCCAGCAACATATCACACAAATCATACATCATGACAAGTCGTTTTTATCCCAGGATCTCAAAGCTGGTTCAATATACGTAAATCTTATAAATGTAATCCAGCACATAAACAAATTAAAAAACAAAGACCATATGATTCTCTCAATTGATGCAGAAAAAGCCTTTGATAACATCCAACATCCCCTCATGATCAGAACACTTAAGAAAATTGGTATAGAAGGGACATTTCTTAAACTGATAGAAACCATCTACAGGAAACCACAGCCAATATCATATTGAATGGAGTTAAATTGGAATCATTTCCACTCAGATCACGAACCAGACAAGGCTGCCCATTGTCTCCATTGCTCTTTAACATTGTAATGGAAGTTTCAACCACCACAATTAGGGAAGAAAAGGCGATCAAGGGTATCCACACAGGGTCAGAAGAGATCAAACTTTCACTCTTCACAGATGATATGATTGTATATCTGGAAAATACTAGGGAATGTACTACAAAACTCTTAGAAGTGATCAAGGAATACAGCAGTGTCTCAGGTTACAAAATCAACATTCATAAATCGGTAGCCTTTATATATACCAAAAATAGTCAAGTTGAAAAACAATTAAGGACTCTATCCCATTCATAGTAGTGCCAAAGAAGATGAAATACTTAGGAGTTTGTCTAAGAAAGGACGTGAAAGATCTATATAAAGAGAACTATGAAACTCTAAGAAAAGTGATAGCTGAGAATGTTAACAAATGGAAAAATATACCATGGTCATGGTTGGGAAGAATCAACATTGTTAAAATACTACCCAAAGCAATATATAATTTCAACGCAATCCCCGTTAAAGCTCCACTGTCATATTTTAAAGATCTTGAAAAAACAATACTTTGTTTTGTATGGAATCAGAAAAAAACTCGAATAGCCAAGACATTACTCAAAAATAAAAACAAAGCAGGAGGAATCATGCTACCAGACCTCAGACTATACTACAAATTAATAGTGATCAAAACAGCATGGTACTGGCACAAAAACAGAGAAGTAGATGTGTGGAACAGAATAGAGAACCAAGAGATGAATTGAGCTAATTACCATTATTTAATCTTTGACAAGCCAATTAAAAACATTCAGTGGGGAAAAGATTCCCTATTTAACAAATGGTGCTGGGTGAAATGACTGGCAACCGGTAGAGGACTGAAAGTGGACCCACACCTCTCAACATTAACTAACATAGACTCTCACTGGATTAAAGATTTCAACCTAAGACATGAAACTATAAAAATACTAGAAGAGAGTGCCGGGAAAACCCTTGAAGAAATTGGGTTGGGCGAGTTTTTTATGAGAAGGACCCCCTGGGCAATTGAAGCTGCTTCAAAAATACGCTATTGGAACTTGATCAAACTAAAAAGCCTCTGCACAGGCAAGAACACAGTAAGTAAAGCAAACAAACAGCCCTCAGAATGGGAGAACATATTTGCAGGTAATGTCTCCGACAAAGTTTTAATAACCAGAATCCACAGAGAACTCAAACGCATTGGCAAGAAAAGAACAAGGGATCCCATCGCAGGCTGGGCAAGGGACTTGAAAAGAAACTTCTCTGAAGAAGACAGGCGCACGGCCTTCAGACATGAAAAAATGCTCATCATCTTTATTCATCAGAGAAATGCAAATCAAAACTACTTTGAGATATCATCTAACTCCAGTGAGACTAGCCTATATCCCAAAATCCCAAGACCAGAGATGTTGGCGTGGATGTGGCGAAAAGGGAACACTTTTGCACTGCTGGTGGGAATGCAAATTAATACATTCCTTTTGCAAAGAGATATGGAGAACACTTAGAGATCTAAAAATAGATCTGCCATTCAATCCTGTCATCCCTCTACTGGGCATATACCCAGAAGACCAAAAATCACACCATAACAAAGATATTTGTATCAGAATGTTTATTGCAGCCCAATTCATAATTGCTAAGTCATGGAAAAAGCCCAAGTGCCCATCGATCCACAAATGGATTAATAAATTGTGGTATAAGTACACCATGGAATATTATGCAGCCTTAAAAAAGATGGAGACTTTACTGCTTTCATGTTTACATGGATGGAGCTGGAACATATTCTTCTTAGTAAAGTGTCTCAAGAATGGAAGAAAAAGTACCCAATGTACTAACCCTTATTATGAAACTAATGTAGGACCTTCACATGAAAGCTATAACCCAGTTACAATCTAAGAATAGGGAGAAGGGGGAAAGGGAGGGGAGGGAGGGGGGAGGAAGGTGGAGTGAGCGGGATTAATGGGATTACACCTGTGGTGCATCTTACAAGGGTATATGTGAATCCTAGTAAATGTAGAATGTAAAGGTCTCAGCAAAATACCTAAGAAAATGCTATGAAAGCTATGTTAACTAGTGTGATGAAAATGTGTCAAACGATCTATGAACCAAGTGTATGGTGCCCCATGATCATATTAATGTACACAGCTATGATTTAATACAAATTAAAAAAAGGAAAAAAAAATAAATGTAAATTTGGGGAAAGAATCCCTGTTTAACAAATGGTGCTGGGGGAATTGGCTGGCGACTTGTAGAAGACAGAAACTTGACCCATACCTCTCACCATTAACAAAAATTGACTCTCAGTGGATAAAATATTTAAACTTAAGACATGAAACTATAAAGATTCTTTAAACTTAAGACATGAAACTATAAAGACAGTACAGGAGAAACACTTGATTAAATTGGCCTGGTAGAATGCTTTATGAGGAGAACCCCCACCCCCCAGACAATTGAAGCAACACCAAAAATACATTACTGGGATCTTATCAAATTAAAAAGCTTCTGTAAGTAAAGCAAGCAGACAGCCCTCAGAATGGAAGAGGTTATTTGCAGGTTATGCTTCTGACAAAGGTTTGATAACCAGAATTTACAGAGATGTCAAACTTATTAATAAGAACAAAAAGAAGTAATCCCATTTCGTTATGGCAAGGAACTTGAACAGAAGCTTCTCTGAAGGTGCATGGCCTATAGACATGTGAAAATGTTTGTCATCTATAATCATCAGAGAAATGCAAATCAAAACCACTTTGAGGTATCATCTAACTCCCGTAAGAGTGGCTCACATAACAAAATCCCAGAACTGCAAATGTTGTTGTGTATGTGGGGAAAGTAGAACACTTCTGCACTGCTGGTTGGAGTGCAAGCTAATAATTCCCTTTTGGAAAGAAGTATGGAGAATACTCAGGGATTTAAAAGTAGACCTGCCATTTGATACCGCAATTCCTCTACTAGGTATATATCCAAAAGTCCAAAAATCACTTTACGACAAAAATATTTGCACCAGATTATTCATTGCAGCTCAATTCATAATAGCCATGTCATGGAAGAAGCCCAAGTCCCCATCAACCCATGAATGGATTAATAAATTGTGGTATATTTATACCAGGGAATATTGTGTAGCCTTAAAAGAAGATGGAGACTTAACCTCTTTTATATTTACATAGATGGAGCTGGAACATATCCTACTATCATATCACTAAGAATGGAAGAAAAAATACCCAATGTACTCAGTACTATTATGAAACCAATTTACAACCACTCACACTTTCATATGAAGAATAGATCACAACTATAGCCCAAGATGAAGGTGGGTGGAGGGTAGGATGGGAGGGGAGGGGGTAAGATAGAGAGAGCGGGAATGGTGGGATCACACCTATGGTGAATAATGCAAGGGTACATGTCGGATTTATTAGTATGGAATATAAATGTCTTAACACAATAATTAAGTAAATTAGATGATATAAGTATTTCTAATTCTATATGAAATAAGCATAATGTACCCCATAAATGCATTAATGTATACATGATATATGTTTATGATTTCATCAAAAAATTTAAAAAATCAAAGATACACATATAAGTGTTGACACCACAAACATCTCAACTAAACATAGGGATAGATAAATATCTTTAAATTAGGTAACAGTTTATTCTATGTAGTACCAAAATCACAAACAGCCAAAGAAGAAAATGGATAATAAGATTTCATCAAAACTTAAAATGAGTGTTCAGGGCAGCACCTGTGACTCAAAGGACTAAAGTGCTGGCCCAAAATGCCTGAGGTGGTGGATTCAAACGCAGCCCCGGCCAGAAATTGAAAAATAAAAACAAAAATGTGTGTTCATCAAAAGCCAAAATTGATGTGCAGAGGAGACAGCAGACAGAATGAGAGAAAATATTTGGGAATCATATTTCTGATAAAGGTGTGATATCCAGAATATATAAAGAACTCTATAACTCAACAACAAAGTGACAAAACAGCCATCATGTTGAAGAAATTTGCCATAACCAAATTAGTTGATCAGGATATTCTCAGACCTATCCTCTATAATGACAAGCCCAATCCTCTAACACACAAGTAAACTCACTCAGAAACTTTGATCAAACTCCAACTTCCACAGTGGCAAAGGGATTAAAAATGTCCACTGGACTTTTGAAAAACTTGATACCCAAAATTTTACCAGACTAATAAATATTCTCCAATAATGTGAACGGCTTAAACTGTCCTCTAAAGAGGCACAGGTTAGCTGACTGGATACAAAACTCAGGCCAGATATTTGCTGCATACAAGAGTCACATCTTACCTTAAAAGATAAATATAGACTCAGGATGAAAGGATGGCCATCCATATTTCACGCAAATGGTAATCAGAAAAAAGCAGGAGTTGCAATGCTATTTCAGAAACAATAGGCTTTAAACCAACAAAAGTAAGGAAAGATAAGAATGGTCACTTCATATTTGTTAAGGGTAATACTCAATATGATGAGATTTCAATTATTAATATCTATGCACCCAACCAGAATGTGCCTCAATTTATAAGAGAAACTCTAACAGACATGAGCAACTTGAACTGCTCCAGCTCCATAATAGTCAGAGATTTCAAAACTCCTTTGACAGTGTTGAATAGATCCTCCAATAAGAAGCTGAACAAAGAAATTTTAGATTTAAACCTAACCATCCAACATTTGGATTTATCAGACATCTACAGAACATTTCATCCCAACAAAACTGAATACACATACTTCTCATCAGCCCACAGAACATACTCCAAAAGCTATCACATATTAGGTCACAGGTCTAAACTCAGTAAATTTAAAGGAATAGAAATTATTCCTTGTATCTTCTCAGACCACCATGAAATAAAACTTGAACTCAGTAACAACAGGAATCTGGATACTCATACAAAAACATGGAAATTAAATAAACTTATGCTGAATGATAGCTGGGTCAGAGATGAGATTAAGAAAAACATTGCAAAATTTTTGGAACAAAATGACAATGAAGACATGAGTTATCAGAACCTCTGGGATACCACAAAGGCAGTCCTAAACAGGAAATTTATAGCACTGCAAGCCTTCCTCAAGAGAACAGAAAGAGAGGAAGTGAACAACTTAATGAGACATCTCAAGCAACTGGAAAAGGAAGAACATTCCAACCCCAAACCCAGTAGAAGGAAAGAAATAACCAAAATCAGAGCAGAATTAAATGAAATTGAAAACAAAAAAATTATACAACAGATCAATAAATCAAAAAGTTGGTTTTTTGAAAAGGCCAATAAAATAGATAAATCTTTGGCTTATCTAACTAGGAAAAAAAAGTAAACTCTCTAATTTCATAAATCTGAAACAACAAAGATGAAATAAAAACAGACTGCTCAGAAATTCAAAAATCCTTAATGAATATTACAAGAAATTTTATTCTCAGAAATATGAAAATCCGAAGGAAATTGACCAACACTTGGAAGCATGTCACCTTCCAAGACATAGCCAGAATCAAGTGGAAATGTTGAACAGGCCAATATCAAGTTCTGAAATAGCATCAACCATACAAAATCTCCCTAAAAAGAAAAGCCCGGGACAAGATGGCTTCACGTCAGAATTCTACGAAACCTTTAAAGAGGAACTAGCACCTATATTACTCAACCTGTTCCAAAATGTAGAAAAAGAAGGAAGACTACCCAACACGTTCTGTGAAACAAACATCACCCTGATCCCCAAACCAGGAAAAGACCCAACAAGAAAAGAAAATTATAGACCAATATCACTAATGAATATAGATGCAAAAACATTCAACAAGATCCTAACAAACAGAATCCAGCAACACATCAAACAAATTATACATCATGACCAAGTCAGTTTTATCCCAGGGTCTCAAGGCTGGTTCAATATACATAAATCTGTAAGCATAATTCAGCACATAAACAAATTAAAAAACAAAGACCATCTGTTTCTCTTGATTGATGCAGAAAAAACTTTTGATAATATACAGCATCCCTTCATGATCAGAACATTTAAGAAAATCGGTATAGAAGGGACATTTCTTAAACTGATAGAGTCCATGTACAGCAAACCCACAGCCAATATCATATTGAATGGAGTTAAATTGGAATCATTTCCACTCAGATCAGGAACCAGACAAGGCTGCCCATTGTCTCCACTGCTCTTTAACATTGTAATGGAAGTTTTAGCCATCGTAATTCGGGAAGAAAAGGCGATCAAGGGTATCTATATAGTATCAGAAGAGATTATACTTTCGCTCTTCACAGATGATATGATTGTATACCTGGAAAACACCAGGGATTCTGCAACAAAACTCTTAGAAGTGATCAAGGAATACAGCAGCATCTCAGGTTACAAAACCAACATTCATAAATCAGTAGCTTTATATATACCAACAACAGTCAAGCTCAAAAAACAGTTAAGGACTCTTACATTCACAGTAGTGCCAAAGAAGATGAAATACTTGGGCGTTTATCTAACAAAGGACGTGAAAGATCTTTATAAAGAGAACAATGAAACTTTAAGAAAAGAAATAGCTGAAAATGTTAACAAATGGAAAAACATACCATGTTCTTGGCTGGGAAGAATCAACATTGTTAAAATGTCCATACTACCCAAGCAATATACAATTTTAATGCAATCCTTATTAAAACTCCACTGTCATACTTAAAGATCTTGACAAAACAATACCTCATTTTATATGGAATCAGAAAATACCTCGAATAGCCAAGACATCACTCTGAAATAAAAACAAAGCAGGAGGAATCATGCTACTAGACCTCAGACTATACTATAAATCAATAGTGATCAAAACAGCATGGTACTGGCACAAAAATAGAGAAGTAGATGTCTGGAACAGAATAGAGAAACAAGAGATGAATCCAGCTACTTACCATTATTTGATCTTTGACAAGCCAATTAAAAACATTCAGTGGGGAATAGATTCCCTATTTAACAAATGGTGCTGGGTTAACTCGCTGGCATCCTGTAGAAGACTGAAACTGAACCCACACCTTTCACCATTAACTAAGATAGACTCTCTTAAATTAAAGAGTTAAACTTAAGACACGAAAGTATAAAAATACTAGAAGAGAGTGCAGGGAAAACCCTTGAAGAAATAGGTCTGGGTGAGTATTTTATATGGAGGACCCCCCAGGCAATTGAAGCAGCTTCAAAAGTACACTACTGGGATCTCATAAAACTGAAATGCTTCTGCACAGCCAAGAACACAGTAAGTAAAGCAAGCAAACAGCCCTCAGAATGGGAGAAGATATTTGCAGGTTATGTCTCCAACAAAGTTTTAATAACCAGAATCCACAGAGAACTCAAACGTATAAGCAAGAAAAGAACAAGTGATCCCATCACAGACTGAGCAAGGGACTTGAAGAGAAACTTCTCTGAATAAGACAGGTACACGGCCTCCAGACATATGACAAAATGCTCATCATACTTAATCATCAGAGAAATGCAAATCAAAACTACTTTGAGATATCATCTAACTCCAGTAAGATTAGCCCATATCACAAAATTCAAGCCCAGAGATGTTGGTGTGGATGTGGCGAAAAGGGAACACTTCTACACTGCTGGTGGGAATGCAAATTAATACATTCCTTTTGGAAAGATGTTTGGAGAACACTTAGAGATCTAAAAATAAATCTGCCATTCAATCCTGTAATTCCTCTACTAGGCATATACACAGAAGACAAAAAATCACATCATAACAAAGATATTCGTTCCAGAATATTTATTGCAGCCAAATTCATAATTGCTAAGTCATGGAAAAAGCCCAAGTGCCCATCGATCCACGAATGGATTAATAAATTGTGGTATATGTACACCATGGAATATTATGCAGTCTTAATGAAAGATGGAGACTTTACCTCTTTCATGTTTACATGGATGGAGCTGCAACATATTTTTCTTAGTAAAGTATCTGAAAAATGGAAGAAAAAGTATCCAATGTACTCAGCCCTACTATGAAACTAATTTATGGCTTTCACATGGAAGCTGTAACCCAGTTATAACCTAAGCATATGGGGAAGGGGGGAGGGCGAGGAGAGAGAGTGGAGGATGGGCGGAGGGAGGGTGATTGGTGGGATTACACCTGTGGTGCATCTTACAAGGGTACATGTGAAACTTAGTAAATGTAGAATATAAATGTCTTAATGCAATAACTAAGAAAATGCCAGGAAAGCTATGATAATCAGTGTGATGAAAGTGTGTCAAACGGTCTGTAAAACCTGTGTATGGTGCCCTATGATCGCATTAATGTACACAGCTATGTTTTAGTAATAAAAAAAAAATAAGAGGAAAGGAACTTGTGTTGGTATTTCTCTGAATAAGATATTCAAATTTTAAACAGACATATTAAGAGATGCTCAACACTGCTAGTCATTTGGAAAATCAAAATCATATTGATATAATACTCAATGGCTATTATTAAAGCACATGCCCACATGCAAAAAAAAAAAAAAAAAAAACAGATACTTACACATATTGGTGAGGATGTGGACAAATTGGAACCCTGTGCTCCTCTGGCAGGAATGCAAAATAGTGGTGCCATGGTGGAAAACATTTTGGCAGTTTCTCAAAATTTAAACAGAGATTTTCCATATGATTACTAGATATGCACTTCTACTTACACATCCATGTATATCCATGTTCATTGCAGCATTAATCACAATAGTCAAAAGGTGAGCACACTAAATGTCCATCATTGGATTAATGGATACAAAATTTTGGTATATACATGAAACAAAATATAATTCAGTCATAAATGGGTGAATTACTGACACGTGTTTGTCACTTACTGTATGATTCTATTTATACCATTGACAAAAATTTCTAGAATAGATACATTTATAGAGACACAATGTAGATAGCTGTTGGCCTAGAACTTGAAGGATGTGAGAATAGGGAGAATCAATATTGTGAAACCTGTGTTTGGATTATGTGAGGACATTTTTGCTTAACTGTGGTGGCAGATATCATGAAAATTATGCGCGGACCTTGTTTTTTTCTTTATTTTCACATCAGTGTTTGTTAGAGTTTACGTATTTAACATGTGGCCCAAGAAAACTCTTCTTCCAATATTCTGCAGAGAATAAAATGATTAGACACTCCTGGATGGGTGAGGGGTATTACTTTGATAAAAATAAATGGACAAACAATATGAAGCACAAAAAAGAAAAAAGAAAAAGATCTCAGCATAAAGTCTTGCCTGAGTTTCCAGTCCACTGTATAAAGTTTAGACTTCCAGTTATTTAAATAATTCATACACACACATAAACCTCTTATTTTTTCTATTTTTCTTTTTTGTGATGAACCCTGACTGACATAGATTTTGATACCAAGACTTGGTCTAGAGGAAGATTTTTGTTAATTTTTCTATTTGTTTATTTTTCTCTGGCTGAGAAAACTGTTCTTTTTCTTCTTTTTAATTCTTTATTAAATTATAACTGTGTACATTAATGCATTTATGAGGTACAATGTGATGATTTGATAAACAATGTGGAATGCTTACATCTAACTGATTAACATAATCATTTCATGGCTTACATATTTGTTGACTGTCTTACCAAAACTTTTCTTTTTTAACTGAAGAAATGTACATATTTTGTGGTATATAGTACGATGTTTTCTTAAGAATGAATTTTTCTGGTTTGGTTCTGGGGTTTCTGGAATTTGTTTTTTAACTTAATTAGATTTATAGGCATTAATGGCTCCATAGTCAGTGGTATAGAGGGCACTATTAGTCCAAGGCATAATGATCAGAAGAGATATGCAAATATGAGTGTGGTACACTGATAATCAAATATTTATGAAATTCGTGTTCTGGGTGTCCATGTATTTGACATTTTATAACATTTTGTCGAACTAATGAATCTAATGGTGTTGTCAGGCTGCTCCTAACTATAGTACAAAAACTAGGACAGGTAAATAAAATTTATAAAATTTATTTTTTAATTACAAATATATACTAGGAGATACACATGCATGCATAAAGATGTTTTATAATGATTGATGTAGATAGATTCATTTACATATAGAAGTTTATTTACTTATTTAGTAGATATAGGGTCTCACTTTTGCTCTGGCTGGTCTCAAACTCCTGAGCTCAAGTGATCCACACACCTGGGACATCCAGAGTGCTAGGATAACAGGAGTAAGCCACTATTCCTGGCCTATTTTATTTATTTTTTGAAACAGTGTTTCACTCTGTCATCCTGGGTTGACTGCCATGGTGTTATAGCTCTCAACAACCTCATACTCTTGGGCCCAAGAGGTCCTCTTACCTCAGCCTCCCAAGTAATGGGAACTACAGAAACCCACCACAATGCCCAGCTAGTTTTTCTATTTTTAGTAGAAACAGGGTCTTGATCTTCCTCATACTGAGCTCAAACTCGGGAGCTCAAGCAGACCTCCCACCTCAGCCTCCCAAGGCGCTAGGATTGCAGCTGTTAGCTATCTTGCCTGGCTTAGAGGTACATTTATTTATTTATGAGTTCGTGATCTAAGATACATTTCTTACTGAAAAGATCAATACCAAAATAATTTGAAAACCATTATTCAAATGTTGAGAAAAATGACTCAAACCTAAAGTTAAGTCTCTCTTTCAGACTGTGTGTGGGGGAGGTGAGATGGGACCTGTGACTGGTTAAGGAATATTTGGGGAGTCCATGGGGAGTCCAGGCCTCTTGAGTGTACCTCTAGGCCATGGTCCTCAAATTTGGCAAATAATAAATCTCCTTAAATTATTTTACAGAATATGGCTTCTTTTCCATCAGGAAGAATGGTGCCCAGATAGGCATCTCAGAAAAGACTCAGAGTCCCTAAAGGAGTAACCCCAACTCAGCACGGTACCAACATGGCCCTGGTATCTGACTCCAAAATCTCCTATGGTAGAAATGGTAAGTCCTCCTGAGTTTTGGGCCTCTCATTTTTGGTTGACAGTCCTTGGTTTATTTTGAGCTGATTCTTTTGCAAGGAATTTGTTGTTTGGGACGCTAATTTTGATTTGAAGGTGTATTTTATTTTATTATATTTTTATTAAGTCACTTGTACACAGATCATGAATACATTTATGTCGTAATGGGATTCAATGTGTTGATTATTTATACAAATTAGAGTGCTTACATCCTACTAATTAACATAGCCTTCACCTCATTTACACAATTACGGCCTTAAGACACTTGTTTTCTACACCAGATAGATCCAACTTGTACTTGCAATATGCTCCATAGGTGTGGTCCCCCATTAACCCTCCCTCTATCGACCAACCCGCCTCCCTTTCCCTCCTCTCCCCTTCCTTCTTTCATCCTAGACTATAGTTGTGATTCACCTTTCATATGAAAGTGTGAGTGATTATAAATTGGTTTCATAGTAATACTGAGTACATTGGATATATTTTTTCTTGGATATATTTTTTCCATTCCTGAGATACTTTACTAAGAAGAATATTTTCCAGCTCCATTCACGTAAACATAAAAGAGGTAAAGTCTCCATTTTCTCAATGCTGCATAGCATTCCATGGTAGACATATACCATAATTTATCAATTCATTCATGGGTCGATGGGTACTTGGGCTTCTTCCATGACTTGGCAATTATGAATTGAGCTGCAATGAACAATCTGATGCAAATAACTTTGTTGCCAAATGATTTTTGGTCTTTTGGATGTACACCTAGTAGAGGAATTGCAGGATCAAATGGCAGTTCTACATTTAGATCTCTAAGTATTCTCCAAACTTTTTTTCAAAAGGAACATACTAGGTTGCATTCCCACCAGAGTGCAGAAGTGTTCCCTTTTCTCCACATCCACACCAACATTGGTAGGTTTTGGATTTTGTGATGTGGGCTACTCTTACTGGAGGTAGATGGTATCTCAGAGTGGTTTTGGTTTGCATTTCTCTGATGATTAAAGATGACAAGAGTATTTTCATGTGTCTGTAGACCATGTGCCTGTCTTCTTGAGAGAAGCCTCTGTTCATTTGTCTTGCCCACAATGAAATGGGATCACTTGTATTTTTCTTAGTAATAAGTATGTGTTCTCTGTGGATTCTTGTTATTAGACCTTTGTGGGAAATATAACTTGCAAAAATTCTTTTCCATTCTGACGGATGTCTATTTGCTTTACTTAGTGTGTTCTTGGCAGTGCAGAAGATTTTTAATTTGATCATACCCCAGTAATGCATATTTGATGTTGCTTTAATTTCCAGGGGGGGTCCTCCTCATCAATTATTCTTCCAGGTCAATTTCTTCAAGTGTTTCCCCTGCACTCTCTCCAAGAATCTTTGTAGTTTCATGTCTTAAGTTCAAGTCTTTTAACCAGTGACAATCAATTTTTGTTAGAGGAGAAAGGTGTGGGTCCAGTTTCAGTCTTCTATAGGTCACCAGCCAATTCACCCAGCACCATTTGTTAAATAGGGAATCTTTCCCCCAATTTATACTTTTGATAGGCTTATCAAAGATCAAATGATGATAAGTGTCTGGGTTCACCACTTGGTATTAAATTCTGTTACACACATCTAGTCTCTATTTTTGTGCCAGTACCATGCTGTTTTGATCACTATCGATTTATACTATAGTCTAAAGTCTGGAAGCATGATTCCTCCTGATTTGTTTTTATTTCTGAGTAATGTCTTGGCTATTCAAGGTTTTTTCTATTTCCATATAAAATGAAGTATTAATTTTTCCAGGTCTTTAAAGTATGACAGAGATGCTTTAGTAGGGATTGCATTAAATCTGTATATTGCCTTAGGTAATATAGACATTTTAACAATATTGATTCTTCCTAGCCATGAGCATGGTATATTTTTCCATTTGTTAACATCTTCAGCTATTTCTTTTCTCAGAGTTTCACAGTTACCTTTATAGAGCTCTTTCACGTCCTTTGTTAGATACATTCTCAGATATTTCATCTTCTTTGGCACTATTGTAAAGAGAATAGAGTCCTTGATTGTTTTTCCCTTTGACTATTGTTGGTATATATAAAAGCTACAGATTTGAGTGTTAGTTTTGTATCCTGAGACATTGTTGTATTCCTAGATCACTTCTAGGAGTTTTGTAGTTGAGTCCCTGGGGTTTTCCAGATATATAATCATATCATCTGTGAAGAGTGACAGTTTAATCTCCTCTGGTCTTATCTGGATCCCCTTGATTGCCTTCTCTTTCCAGATTATGATGGCTAATACTTCCATTACAATGTTATAAAACAGTAGAGACAATGGACATCCTTGCCTGGTTCCTGATCTGAGTGGAAATGACTTCAGTTTTACTCCCTTCAATACGATATTGGCTGTGGATTTGCTGTAGATGGCCTCTATTAGTTTAAGAAACATTTCTTCTGTACCTATTTTCTTAAGCATTCTGATCAAAAAAGGATGCTGGATATCATCAAAAGCTTTTTCTGCATCAATGGAGAGAATTATATGGTCTTTGTTTTTTAATTTGTTTATGTGATATATTATATTTATGGATTTACATATATTGAACCATCTTTTGGACCCTTGGATGAAACCCACCCGGTTGTGATATATAATTTGTTTGATGTGTTGTTGGATTAATTTTGATAGGATCTTTCTGAATATTTTTGCATCAACATTCATTAGGGATATTGGTCTATAATTTTCATTTCTTGTTGAGTCTTTTCCTGGTTTGGGAATCAGGGTGATGTTTGTTTCATAGAATGTGTTGGAAATTATTTCTTATTTTTCTATGTTTTGGAAAAGGTTAAGTAATGTAGGTACTAGTTTCTTTTTAAAGGTTTGGTAGAATTCTGATGTGAAACCATCTGGTCCCAGGCTTTTCTTTTTTGGGAGATTTCTTATAGTTGATGCTATTTCAGAACTTTTTATAGGTTTGTTCATCATTTCCACTTCTTTCTGGCTAAGTCTAGTAAGTTGGAGTGTTTCCAAGTATTGATCTATTTCCTCCAGATTTTCATACTTCTGAGAATAGAATTTTATGTAATATTCATTAAGGATTTGATGAATTTCTGAGGAGACTATTAATATTTGGTCTTTATCATTTCTGATTGATGAAATTAGGGCTTTTACTCTCTTATTTCTGGTTAGTTTAGCCAAAGGTTTATCTATTTTATTGACCTTTTCAAAAAAACAACTTTTTGATTGATAGATCTGTTGTATAATTCTTTTGTTTTCAATTTCATTTATTTCTGCTCTATTTTTAGTTATTTCTTTTCTTCCGCTGGGTTTGGGGTGGAATTTTTTTTCCTTTTCTCATTGGTTGAGATGTCCCATTAAATTGTTGACTTTCTCTCTTTCAATTATTTTGAGGAAGGCTTTCATCGCTATGAATTTCCCTCTTAGGACGGCCTTTACAGTATCCCAAAGGTTCTGATAATTCGAGTCTTCATTATTGTTTTGTTCCAAAAATTTTCTCATTGTCTTCTTAATCTCATCTATGACCCAGCTATCATTCAGCATGAGGTTATTTAGTTTCCATGGTTTTGTATGAGTATGCGAATCTCTGTTTTTACTGAGTTCAACTTTTATTCTATGATGGTCCAAGAAAATACAAGGAATTATTTCTAGTCTTTTAAAGTTACTGAGGTTAGACTTGTGACCTAGGATGTGATCAATTTTGGAGGGTGATTCATGGAATGATGAGAAAAATGTGTACTCAGTTTTGTTAGGATGAAATGTTCTGTAGATGTCTGTTAAATACTACTGTTGAATGGTTAAGTTTAAGTCTAAAAATTCTTCACTTAGCTTCTTATTGGAGGATTAACGCCCAAGGGGTGTTAAGATCTCTGACTATTATGGTGCTGGAGGAAATGACATTGCTCATGTCTGTTAGAGTCTCTCTTATAAATTAAGTTGCATTCTGGTTGGGTACATTCCTCTGAGGGAATGGTTCATTTTTGTTCTCCATTTCTCTTCCTCTTTGAACATTTGGGAGCATTCAAAACAGTGTCAGAGATCCTTTCTTCTGCCTGCTTCATTTGGTTACTGAGGGATACTACTGTATTTCTCAAATCTTTGAGGGCTGCAGGTTGTTGCTTTCAATGTGTCAAAATCCTTCATGATTTTGTCTTTGAATTCATTGAATTCTTGAGACATCTTTTGAATTACTCCTTAAAATTCTAATTCCATCTTTACCTACATTCTGTTGATCTTATTTGCTATCCAAATTCTGAATTCAATTTATGACATCTCAGCCATTTGTTTATGAATGGGATCTTGTGCTGTGTCTGTCATATCATTCTTTGGAGGAATTGATCTACTCTGATTATTCATGTTGCCAGAGTTCTTCTGCTGATTCTGCCTCATGATTGGTTTTTGCCATTGGCTAGAAGAGCAGGTAAGGTGATATTGGATTGCAAGCTCCTGGAGTTGTGGTTAACCTGCCCTTTGTCAAGGATCTGGGACTGACAACTGCATCTTTTTCCCCTACAGTTTTGCAAAGGACCTGTACAGTATTACAGTCTGAGTCTGAGGAAATCTGCTTGGTGTGGTGGGGTTAGGTGGCACTGTCTTTTACTCAGCTTGTCCTTGTCCGATCCTAGTGGATCAGTGACTCTGGTATGAAGTCTCAGCTGTAGAGACATACAAGCAAATAAGACACCCCACCCCCCATGGACAACAACTGGAAGAGGAAAATCAACCCTTCCCATTACCACACAACCAGGGTACCACCCAAGAGGGTCCTTGGGTTATTGGCACAGGTTAGGAGTTCTAAACCAATTGACCCAGTCAGTACGAACTCTCAAGTGAGAGAGTTCGAAATGTCTCCAGCAACTAGATGGTGGAGGTCTACTGACTGCTCAAATTTGGCTTCCTCCAGTGCTCTGTGGAGTCAGAAAGGCCCACCCAGTAGCAGAGTTGAACCAGGGGGCTTTGTCTCATTCTCCACTATGCTCCTCATTCACAACCAGTCACTGGTGATCCCATAGGACTGAGGTTCTGATCCCTTCAATAAGCAGATGTGCTGGGGCTTTGTGCCTGTCAGAGTCAAAGGAAGGTCAATGCCCTCTCAGCCTGGCCACTACCCTCTGCCACCAACTGGCTAGGGGATCTGAGGCCTGCCTGCTTTGGGTACTCTGGTGAGTGTTCCACTTGAACTCAGTCTAATCTTGAGCGTAACAAGTCAGAAAATGGTTTTCTCCCTCAGCCACCCAGCTGCTCTAATACGCCTGTATCCCTATAGAGTGAGGTCTGGTTTCCTCTGGCAGTCCTCAGAGTTGGGGAGGTGTCTTTCCAAGATTAGACGCTGGTGGGATCATTGTATTGTTGCTGAATCTTTGTGGGAAGTGACCCTGCACAGCTTCCAGGTGACTGCCATAGCCAGGGAGTTAGCTATAGGAGAAGCTTTGGGAGTGTGGGGCACACAGATCCAGCAGCAGGGTGGGGGACTCTGCACACAGTTCTGGCAGTGCAGGGTGCCCAGTGACTTCATCAAAAAGAGTGCTAGGCCCACAAATTTGACAGTGCAGGGCATGGCACGGAGGCTCCAGCAGGGTGGAGCACAGGGCATGCGGTTCTAGCAGGGAGGTGGGAGGTGTGTGCGGCTCTAACAGGGTGAAGCATGCAGCTCTGGCTGGACTGAGCACAGGGCACTTGGTCCACCAGAGTCGGGGGCGCTTCTCATGAGCCTCCTGCCACAGTCTCTGTAGAGGTTAGGCTTCTGGTTCATCAGGCAAGGGGGTAAGGGTGGACTGGAAGTTCAGAATGGCACAGAAAATGTTAATTCATTTTTCCTGCCTGGGAAGAGAGTGCTCAGTGTCACAACAGGGTCCCTCTGGGGAATTAGTCCCCACTTCCTAAATCTCTCACACATGGGGTGAGACAAGAGGTCCTCAGTTCACCACTCACCTGTAGAAAACCTACAGGAGCAAACAAAGAGAAAGAAAAGACACAATTTTACTGGGGGAGGGGACAGAAACTTTTCCTTTGGGATGAATTTTGTACCTGAAGTTTGCTTTCTTGGAGTTGCAGCTTGCCTCAGCAAATGTGACCTGAAGTTATCACTCTTCTCTCTTGGCTCAGCTCCTAGTCTTCAGCTTAATTGGGTACTTTCTGGACATTATCCTTCCCTCTGAATGGGAGCTTCTGTCAAAGGCTGGCTCCAGTCGGCCATCTTGCCCTTCCCCTACAAAGGTACATTTTAAAGGGTCTTCTCCATTTCCTCTCCCCAAATTTATCTAAATTGGCTTAAGGATGGGAAAAAATCCTAAAAATGAGGAAAGAAAAGGATAAAAGCCCCCCTCAGTCACCCCATTTTGTTTTTGGAGCCTCCACTTACTTCTATTCAAGTTACGTTAAATGTAAAAATTCAAAGGCATATCAGGTTTCTAAGACTCCAGCTGGTTATGGATAATTCTTGTGCACAAATTTTCAATTTTTTATTAAAAGGCAAATCACTTCAAGAAAAATTCAGAGGCTGACCTGCCAACTATATAGTTAAAATACCTCTCTCTCTCTTTAATTTAATGTTAGATTTCTTTTCTGATGTTTGAGATAAAACTCATTGCTTATGATATCTGAACTTGAGAGGCTACCTGGAGATCTTGTAGCTAAAATGTAAACATTTACAAAAAAAGAACTCATTCTAAACCTGAAGAAATAAAAAGGCAAAGGAGGTTGTTTTTTTGTCGTTTGTTTTGTTTTAAATCAAACATCCATGGAAATTGCTTTACCCAAAACTTTGATCCATAGGCATAATTAGGTTACCTATTAGGCCAACTAAAGTTTTGCCTTATAAACAAGTTCTACTTTTATCCGAAGAAATTTGAATCTAATTCTCCTTCATAAACTGATAAGTTATGTTATATCTCATGACCAGAGTTCTAAAGTAGGATCTATTGGAACTTTGTGTGCATGTGTATATGAGTGTGTAGATATGTTTTGTGTATGCATATGTGTTATATTTTTCTGCCAACCCTTTTCTGAATAGACTTATAAATAAGAGAGTGCTCATAAGTTAATTAAACAAACCCATATGCTATTTCAGTCCACGTGAATTTAGTTACCTTTGGTAAATACACTGGATTTTTTAAAGGGTATTTTTAGTAAAATAACAGTAAAAATGTTCCAAAATTGTCAGCATACAATCTTCATGAATTTTCCTGGACATTTTTATATTTGTAAGGTATCAGGATTTGACACAACAATTATAAACTATAAACTTAGCCAATACCAAAATGATCTGTGTTTGCATGATTTTTTTAAATAGTAAGATAAATTTAACATCTTTGGTCAAATGATAATAGCTAAATTTTCTGAGTTATCAGCACAAATACCTATGTGTTTAAGGTTCTTAGTTGGTAAGAATGTATACTTGCCTAAACAAAAAGTATCATCAAGTTTGAATGAATGTAACATCAAGTAAGTAGAACACAAAAACCCAAATATAGTCTAGCAGGGTGGGAGGGGTGAGAAAAGAGAGGAGAGGGGAAGAGAGAGGGTAGTTGCTGGGAGGATGGAGGGCATATTTTTGAATCTCACCTTCTGTGCATAATACAAGAGTATATTTCAAATTAACTAAGAGTAAATTTTAAATGTCTTACAACAAAAAATAAGCAAGTGGGGTGATGGCATACTATGTTAATCAGTTTGATTTAAGCATTCCACATTGTATATCAAATGATCGCATTGTACACCATAAATGTATATAGCTATTATTTTAATTCACCTAACCCCAACAAGATTAGCCAATATCACAAAATCCTAAAGCTTCACATGCTGGTGCGGATGTGGAGAGAGGGGAACACTTTTATAGTGTTGGTGGGACTGCAAACTAATATAGCCTTTCTGGAAAGAAGTATGAAGAATTCTCAAAGATCTCAAATTAGATATCCCATTTGACCATGTAATCCCATTTGTTTAAACATTTAAAAAAATAACTCATTTTAAACCTGAAGAAATAAAAAGGCAAATGAGGTTGTTTTTTTTGTTGTTTGTTTTGTTTTAAATCAAAAACCAAACGGGATGACTGAGGGCGGGTTTTCTCCTTGTCTTTCCTCATCTAGAGGAAACTAGACATCTATCTAGAAGAAAAAAATTCATTTTATCATAAGGACATTTGCACTAGATTGTTTATATCAGCTCAATTTACAATTGTCAAGACATGCAAACAACCTAAATGCCCATCAACTCAGGAATGAATTAAAAAAATTGTGGTACATTCACAACAAGGAGTACTATTCAGCCATAAAAAATGGTGACTTAACATCTTTTGTAATATCCTGATTAGAGTTAAAATATATTCTTATTAGCAAAGTATCACAAAAATGGAAAAGCAATTATTCAAAGTATCCAATGTTAATATAAAGCCAGTCAATGATCTGATGAATGTTCATATAGGTGAAAAACTCATTTCAATTCAAGTTAGGAAAGGAGAAATTAAGAAGTGTGGGTGGGGTGCTCTCACTGAATGGGCAAGGGGTGGGCATGTTTGGCACACCTTCTGTGTGTGGGACATAACCACAAAAGGGACTCTACCTAACAAAATCAAATATTATGGTCAAAAAGTTATAAAAGCATCAAAATTATGGTCTGAAATACACATATTTAGAAATACATAACGTGTATTTCTAACTCACTCTATCTTTCATGTGCTAGTAACAGTACTGTTAGGAATTCAAAGCTGTCCTAGAAGTTGTAGTTATAAGAGTTTAAATTGGAAATTTTAATTTCCCCTTGGTTTCATCCACTTTTGATTTTTCTAGCTGATTATGTATACATTATGTTACTTTAGAAAAGTTTTTCCCTTGGAAGAAAAATCCTTAAACTGTGAACTTTATATAGTAATTTATTTTAAGATTAAAAAATATATATATTGCTAAAGTACAAAGAGGATCTCAAAACAATCTCACTCTTTAGAGGCACTGCATGTACTCAAGTTTATACTCAAGTTAGAAAATGTTTTAAAAACGCTTAATCCTAATCCTCATGTAAAAAAAAAAAAAAACTGATACTACTTTGTCATTGTTTGAGTTGCTAAGGATTGGTGCTGAAGGTTTTGGGTTTTTTTCTTTCAGTCTAAAGTTAAGTCATACTATGAATTTGGGGCTCAGAAAACTATCTTAAAATGAAGGCCTCAAAGATAAAAATTTCTAAACTTGTCCCATCTTCTTGCCTCTTGTTTGAATTCTTACCTGGAGTTAGTCATAGACATCAGACTCCCTCTTACCCAAGACAGGACATAAAATCCAGAAAAGCTTTTTCTGAAAGGTAGCTATAAAACCTAAAATTATTCTATGTATCTAGACATAAAGTAATAATCTAGCCTATTCTGTTTTACTATAAAACTGGTGGGGGGAGTAGGAAGATGGCCCACTGCAGGCAACTTTCACCAGAGGCTCCTGACTAGAAGGAGAGATTCTGAACAGATTTGGTCTCTGAAACTGAAGGAGGGAGATGAGATAGGAATGAAGATTAACAAGTACACATGATATCAGCTAAGGCAATCTGAAACTCCAGGAAAGAGGATCCTAGTGAACAAATTCCAGGTACAAAGACCATTGCCAGGAGGATGAGAGACCCCTCCCTGAAGTGGGAGGCTCACTGCATGCTCTCTGCAAGCAAGCAGGGGACAAAAGACATCTCATTTTACCCTATTGCTGAGAGCTGCTAAACACTGGGCCTCCTCCTCCAGAGAGGTCCCACATGTGAGGCTAGGCAGCATCCTGCCTGGCATAAAACTGAACAAATACTCTCCCTGCAATTCAAAATTCTCAGGCCACCCTTCCCTGCTTGCCTGATGGTCTGAAGGTCTACCCCCCAGAGTGTGTGGCCACTCTCTAGGAGTTCCAGGCATTATGCAGACAGCAGTGGGGAAATAGTGGCTCTACTGAAAGCAGGGGGTGGGTGCTGGAAGAGAGGGCCATTTGGGAGAAGGAAATGCAGGCAACATTGTGCTGCAGGCTGTGGCAATGATGCCTAATTTGGACTTTCCCAAGTAGGGCTACTGACGCCCATTTAGGGCTTTTCCGGGCAGGGAAGCTGAACCCCATTAGGACTTTTGAGGGTGGAACGACTGATCCCAGCTTCAGACTTTCTTGTGTGTGGGGGGGGTGCTGGCACTTGGTTTGCACTTTCAAGGACAGAGCTGCTGATGCTTGGTAGGAACTTCCAAGGGCGAAGCCACTAACTCCCAGGTGGGACTTTCAAGGATAGCCACTGATACCCTATTCGGATTTTTAAGGGTAGAGCAACTGATGCCTGATTTGGACTTTCAGGGGGTGGCACTGATGCCTGGTTTGGACTTTTAAGGGTCAAGCCTCTGGTACCTGGTTTGGACTCTCAAGTGCTAGGTGCTGACGCCATGTTTGTCCTTTCAATGGTGGGAAACTGATGCCTGGTTCAGTTTTACAAGGGTGGAAGTGCTGATGCCTCTGTCCTGACTGTGGCCAGCAATCTTTCCTGAATTGGTCATTCAACGGAGGGGACCAGGTTCCATGTCATTGGGTATGCTGCATGGAAATGTTTGTGTATTTCTACTATAGGGTAGTTGGAGATGTTTTGAACTCTCCCTACTGAGCAGTCATTATACTACCTGGGTCAATCTTTCTAGAATTTGTGACCTAGGTTGTCAGTGCTCATAGGTAATGGAAATGGTTAGAGTTCAGAGGTAATGCAAATAGTCAGTGCTCAGTGGTAATGATAATTGTAAGTGCTCAGTGTTAATGCAAATTGTTAGTGCTCAGTATTAATGCAAATGGTCAGCAGTTAGTGTTATCGCATGGGGTCCCCAAACTGGTAATCTGCCTAGGGCCCCATGGGAACTCAATCTGGCTCTGCAGACAGCCGAGGAGTAGGAAACCCAATTTAATTGCCAGTAAGTGCATTTATATTCCGATTGCTATTCAGTTGTGTATGATGTTGTATGTTGTGTGCTCTGTAAGCCCCGGTTCACACTGTTGGGATCTCCAAGCAGTGTGAGTTCAGCCATATGCTTGTATGGCTGAACTTACATTAGATTCAGAAGAAAAAAAGCATACATGTCTTCTTTTTTCCTGCAGTGGAATCTGATCACATGGGTCTTCTCACCCATGCGATCAGATTCCTGTGTGAGTTCACAGATCACAGTGCGGTTCACACAGGGTAGTGTGAACTGGAAAGGTGGTGGCAATCATGTCTGTTCCTGCACCACACCAGTGTGAGCCTAAGGTAAAAGCGGAGTTCCACCATATAGGCACTGGAGAAGCTGAAATGATGTGGACTGGCAAGGCTGCCTTGATGGACACTGATCAGACTGCATTGATGGGCACTTATCAGACAGCATTGATGGGCAGTGCATTCTATATGTCTCTGTGAGGGCAAAGTTATTGCTGGAATATTGTTTTTGGAGTGATTATATATATATATATATATACATATATATATATATATATATATACATATGTATGTATTTTACTAATAGCAATTTGGAATCCCTAGGAAACAATGATATCAAGAAAGAGAAAAATTGATGGAGTGTAGGATATTCAAAGAACAGTGGAATTATGATTACTTTTTCATGCAGTACAAGGAAAGAGCTGTGTGTTTGATATGCCAGAATATAGCATCTGTGTTCAAAGAATACAATTAGCGTCGACATTATCAAACTCAACATAAAGATAAATATGATAGTTTGGTCAGAGAAGTGAGAAAATATAAAATATTAAAACTGAAATATACGTTGACAACTCAGCAAAATACTTCAAAATACTTTTGTGAAGCAGAAACAGCTAAATACTTCATCACTGTGAGCAAGTTTTCAAGTTGTCAACCTAATAGTGTGCACTGGCAGACCATTCATGGAGGGAGAATTTGTTAAAGAATGCCTACTTTCTGTTGCCAAAGAGAAGTGTCCAGAGATGGCCGATTTATTTAGAACAGTGAGTCTTTCAGGACCCTTAATTATACGAAGGATTGAAGAAATGGGAGACAATTTGCATTAGCATTTGCAAAATTCCACAAAAAACCTTTCCTATTTTTCCTTGGCACTTGACGAAAGTAATTATGTTTGTGATTCTGCACAACTTCTAATTTTTATTTGTGGTACAAATGACTATTTCAAAGTCACAAAAGAGCTTGCTGCACTGTAAAGCATCAAAGGAACAACTACAGGAGAGGATATTTATGAAAAGGTTTGCCAAACTGTGAATAGTTTGGAGCTGGACTGGGCAAAACTAGCCAGTGTGACAACTGATGGTGCTCCTAGCATGGTAGGCTCTAAGAAAGAAGTAATTGCTCACATTAACCAAGAGATGGACAAACATAACCATCCAATAGCCATACACTGCCTCATCCACCAACAAGCGCTGTGTAGTAAATAACTGAAGTGGGAGTCTGTTATGAAAACTGTGGTATCTTATGTTAACTTTATTAGAGGTAATACACCAAACCACAGACAATTTTAGGAATTTCTGTCTGAGCTAAATGTTGCCTGTGAAGATGTTCCATACCACACAGAAGTCCATTGGCTGAGTTAAGGGAGAATTTTGAAACATTTCTATGACCTACTTCCACAGATTACAGCTTTTCTGCTTTCAAAAAACAAGTACCAGAACTCAATGATGCAGAATGGAAATGACACCTTGCCTTTCTGACAGATGTAACAGAGCTACTCAACAGTTTCAGTGTGCAACTTCAAGGAAAGGGGAAGCTCATCTGGGATATGCAATCACATGTGAAAGCACTTGAAATAAAATTAGGCCTCCTCATCAAACAAGTGAAGTAGGAAAATATCTGCCATCTCCCCACAACTCTAAATCTGTTAGTGGAAAATCCATTGGTTGCATTCCCAAATAAAACTTGTGTGGATTCACTAGAAAAGTTGCAAAAGGAGTTACAATTTAGATTTAAAGAGCTTCATCTCCGTGAACAGAACATACAGCTTTTTTGTATCCCATTTTCTAATGACACTGAAAATGTGGATAATATTTACCAAATGGAACTGGCTGAACTGCAGAATTGTGACTCTCTAAAAGACGCATTCAAGTCAAGCAGCCTTCCTTATTTCTATGCATCTCTCCCCTCTGAGACATATCCTAATCTCAGGAACCATGCACTCAAAATGGCAACCATCTTTGGTAGCACTTATGTCTGTGAACAGACTTTTTCCAGAATGAAACATCTGAAATCTCCAACTAGATCTAGACTAACTGATGAACACTTACATCACTTGTTACGACTAGCAGTGACAAATATGGAACCGGACATTGACCATCTCATTAGCCAAAAGCAGGCCCATAGTTCCCATTGAAATACTGGTAAGTTTGTTGATTTAACTTTACTTGTTCTTCATTTTAAATATTGTATTTGTTACCATTTTGGTTTTTTTACTTCAAAATAAGACATGTACAGTGTGCATAGAAATTTGTTCATAGTTGTTTTTTTTTTTTAAACTATAGTCTGTCCCTCCAATGGTCTGAGGGACAGTGAACTGGCCCCCTGTTTAAAAAGTTTGAGGACCCCTGTCCTAGACACATTGTGATTAACTTTGCCAAAGTTAGTAAGAAGGAGAAAATTCTGCAAGCAGTCAGACGTAAGAAAAGCATTACCTACAAAGGGACAAATATTAGAATGACTGCAAATTTCTCAGCCAAAACTTTTCAAGCAAGAAGAGGATGGTCATCAATGTTCAATCATCTAAAACAAAACAACTTTCAGCCCAGAATCCTGTATCCAGTTATATTGAGTTTCATTTGTGTTGGAGAAATCAAATAATTCGCTAACATACGCATGTGGAGGAAATTTTCCATAACTAAATCAGCTCTCCAAGATATTCTCAGACCCATTTTCCAAAATGACCAGCATAATGGTCTACCACCAGAGTAAACTAACGCAGAAATTATTGAATAAAACCTAACCACCAATGTGGTGAAGGGAATAAAAATATCCACTGGACGTTTGGAAAACATGACATCTATAATACATCTATAATACATGCTCATCAATTCTCTTAATTAATGTGAATGGCTTAAATTGTCCTTTAAAGAAGCACAGGGGGGCTGACTGGATAAAAAATCTCAGGCCAGATATCTTCTGAATACAAGAGTCTTGTATTACCATAGAGGATTTAAAAATAGACTCAGGGTGAAGGGATGGAAATCTGTAATGCAGGCCAAAGGAAATCAGAATAAACGGAGGGGTTTCAATTCTATTAGCAGATACAATAGGTTTTAAAATAACAAAGATAAGGAAAAATAAGGATGGACACTACATATTTGTCAAGGGAAACATTCAACATAAAGAGATTGACATAATTAATAACTATGCACCCTACCAGAATGCTCCTCAATTTATTAAGCAAATCCTAACAGATATAAACAATTTGATATCTTCTGGCATAATAAATGTTGGAGATTTTAACACCCCTTTGCTAGTTCTGGATAGATCCCCCAAGAAATAAATAAATAAATAAATAATGAACTTCAACTTGACCCTAGAACAAATGGACTCAACAAACATCTACAGAATATTTCAACCTAACAAAATTGAACACACATTCCTGTAAGTCAGCGGTTCTCAAACTCTGGGTCACAACCCATAGGAATTGTATTAAAAGATCATGGCATTAGGAAGATTTAGAACCATTGCTCTAAGTAATATATGGATTATCCTAGAAAATTGATCATATATTAGGACACAAATCTAGACTCAGAAAATTTAAAAGAATAGAAATTATTTGTTGTATCTTCTCAGACCATCACACTATGGTCTAAAGTTGAACTCAATAGCAATAGAAAACATCATACTCAAACTAAGCCATGGAAAACAAATAACCTTATGCTGAAGGATACTAGGATCAAAGATGAGATTAAAAATGAAATCACCAAATTTTTAGAACAAAATTACAATGAAGACACAAATTATCAAAACTTGTGGAATACTGCAAAGGTAGTCCTTAAAGAAATATTTATAGAGTTCAAAGCCTTCATAAAGAAAACAGAAAAAGAAGTCAACAACTTAATGGGTCATCTCAGGCAACTGGAAAAGGAAGAGCAATCCAACCCCAAACCCAGCTGAAGAAAAGAAATAACCAAAATTAGAGCAGAATAAATGAAATTGAAAATAAATGAATCATTCAAAAGATCAATAAACTAAAGTTTTTTTTTAATTAAGAAAATTGATAAACCTTTGGCTAAACTAACCAGAAACAGAAAAGAAAAATTTCTAATATCATTAATCACAAGTTATAAAGGAGAAATAACAACAGACAACTCAGAAATTCAAAAAATCCTCAATAATTACTACAAATAGCTCTATGTTCATAAATATAAAAATCTGGAGGAAATGGACCAATACCTGGAAGTGAGCCAACTTCCTAGACTCAGACAGAAAAAAATAGAAATTTTGAATAGACACATATGAAGCACTGAAAATACATTAACTATACAAAATCTCCCAAAGAAGAAAAGTCCAGGCCCAGATGACTTCACATCATAATTCTATGAAACCTTTAAAGAATAACTAGCACCTATATTACATAACCCTTTCCAAAACACAGAATAAAAAGGAATACTTCCCAAAACATTCTATGAAACAAATATCACTGTGAACTCCAAACCAGTAAAAGACCCAACAAAGAAAGAAAATGATAGACCAATATCATGAATGAATATCAATGAAAAAATATTCAAGAATATACTAGCAAACAGAATTCAATGACACATAAAAACAATGATAAACCATGACCGAGTTAGTTTTATCCCAGGGTTACAAGGTTTGTTCAACATACAAAAATCTATAAATATAATACATTACATAAATCAAATAAAACAAAGACCATACAATTCTCTCCACTGATGTAGAAAAAGCTTGATAATATGTACCATCATTTCATAATTAGAACACTTAATAAAATAGGCTTAGACATGATATTTCTTAAACTGATAGAGGGCATCTAAACCAAAAATGTTGTGAATATCATATTGAATGGAGTAAAATTAAAAACATTCCCACTCAGATCAGGAACTAGGCAAGGATGCCCACTGTCTCCACTGCTCTTCAACATAGTCATGGAAATATTAGCCATCACAATCAGGCAAGAGAAGGAGATCAAAGGTATCCAGATGGGGTCAAAGGAGATCAAACTCTTACTTTTTGTGGATGGCATGATCTTATACCAGGAAAACTCCAGGGACTCAAGTACAAAAATCCTAGAAGTGATCAAGGAATACAGCAGTGTTTCAGGACACAATATCAATAAATACAAATAGGTAGCTTTTATATATACCAATAATAGTCAAGCTGAAAATATAGTCAAGGACTCTATTCCTTTTACAGTGGTGCCAGAGAGGATCAAATACCTGGGAATTTACCTAACAACGGATGTGAAAGATGTTTATAAAGAGAATTGTAAAACTCTAAGAACAAAAAATAGCAGAAGTTGTTAACAAATGGAAAAACATACCATGCTCATGGCTAGCAAGAATCAACATTGTTAAAATGTCCATACTACCCAAAGCAATCTACAGATTTAGTGCAATCCCTATTAAAGCACCATTGTCATACTTTAAAGAGCTTGAAAAAATAGTACCTTGTTTTGTATGGAATCAGAAAAAAACATGAGTAGCCAATACATTATTCAGAGATAAAAGGAAATCAGGAGATATCACATTACCAGACTTCATGCTAAAGTCTATAGTGGTCAAAACAGCAAGGTATTGGTTCAGATTAGAGAGGTAGATATATGGAACAGAATAGAGAACCTAGAAATAAATCCGGCTACATACCATCATTTA
This sequence comes from Nycticebus coucang, assembly GCF_027406575.1. Taxonomy (NCBI): domain Eukaryota; kingdom Metazoa; phylum Chordata; class Mammalia; order Primates; family Lorisidae; genus Nycticebus; species Nycticebus coucang. The sequence continues at coordinate 93,340,783 of NC_069804.1, read as the reverse complement.
ATCTTTGATAAGCCTATCAAAAGTATTCATTGGGGAAAAGATTTCCTATTTAACAAATGGTTCTGAGTGAACAGGCTGGCGACCTGTAGAAGACTGAAATTGGATCCTCACCTTCCAGAATTAACAAAAATTGATTCTCACTGCATAAGAGATTATACTGAAGACATGAAACTATAAAAATACTAGAAGAGACTGCAGGGAAAATGGTTGAAGAAATTGGCCTAGGAGAATTTTTTTGTTGTTGTTTTTTTATTGCTGGGTATTCATTGAGGGTACAAAGAACCAGGTTACAATGATTGCATTTCTTTTTAATTCTGACTAATGTATTGTCTATTCGAGGTTTTTTTATGACTCCATATAAGACAAAGTACTATTTTTCAAATATCTTTAAAGTATGACAATGGTTCTTTAATACGGATTGCATTAAATCTGTAGATTGCTTTGGGTAGTATGGAAATTTTAACAATGTTGATTCTTCCCAGCCACGAACATGGTATGGTTTTTCACTTGTTAACATCTTCTGCTATTTATTTTCTCAGAGTTTCATAATTTTCTTTATAAAGATATTTAATGTCCTTTGTTAGGTAAATTCCCAGGTATATCTTCTTCTTTGGCACTACAGTAAAAGGAATAGAGTCCTTGACTATATTTTCAGCTTGACAATATATATAATATGGATTTGTATTCCTTGATATTGAATCCTGAAATACTGCTGCATTCCTTGATCACTTTTATGAATTTTGTAGTTGAGAACCTGGGACTTCCCAGGTATAGGATCAATAGGATCATATCACCTGCAAATAGTGAGAGGTTGATCTCCTCTGACCCTCTTTGAATACCACTGATTTTCATCTTTTGCCTGATTGTGTTGGCTAAGACTTCCATTATTATGTTGAATACCAGGGGATACAGTAGGCATCATTGCCTAGTTCCTGATATGAGTGGAAATGTTTTCATTTTTACTCCATTCAATATGATATTGGCTGTGGGTTTGCTGTAGATGGCCTCTATCAGTTTAAGAAATGTCCCATATAAGCCTACTTTCTTAATTTTTCTGATCATGACAGGATGCAGGATGTTATCAAACCTTTTGCTATATCAACCGAAGAGAATCATATGGTATTTATTTATTGTTTTATTTTATGTGATGTATTATATTTATAGATTTACAACCAACCTTGCATCATGGTACCAGACTTCAGGCTAAGTATAAATATATAGTGATAAAAACAACATGGTGCTGGCACAAAAATACAGAGGTCAATATATGGAACAGAATAGGGAATCAAGAGATGAACCTAACCACTTATTGTCATTTCATCAGTCATAAGCCTATCAAAAGCAAAAATTGGGGGGGAGGAGACAAGATGGCTGACTGAAGCCAGCTTTCCACAGAGGCTCCCGACCAGAAGGAGAGTTAAAGGACAAAAATTCAGCAAGTAACCTGGTGGATTTGAGCTGCACTAAGAGAGAAGGTTGAAGAATGCACGTCAACCCCACTGAGGTGACCTGCGACCACAAGGATACAGACAAAAGGTACAAAATACATCACCAAGTGGACGGGAGTCCCCCTCCCCCATGAGAATGGCATGGAGTGCCCTTCAAACAATTGGGCAGAGTTCAAAGGTCCTCCCAATACACTCCATGGGAGAACCCTCTAAACACTGGACCTACCTCCCCTACTTGGGTGCCATGGCATCCTCCTGCCACGCATAAAACTGTATCTATATGGAATTCTGAGCTCCCAGTGCTCCTCTCCACTCACACTGAGGTGTGGAGGCCAGTCCCCCAGGAGTTCAGAGTCTTGGGTGATTTATCAAGGGGTGTGGATGGTGCCTGGACTTCAGCTGGTTGGCCCCAGCTCTGGGGCACAGGAGTGAGGAGAGGACGGTCGGCAGAGAGGGGACCGCATCGGAGGGGCAGTACCCTGAGGCACAGTGCGACAGCCATCTTTTGGCGACAATACAGCCAGGCATAAAACTGTGTAAAACAGTGTGTGTTCTCTGCCTGCAAACCTGGCCTCCCAGCACTCCCCTCTGCTCTTGCTCCAAGGTCTGGAGGCCTGTTCCCCAGGAGTCCAGACTCTTGGGCAATTGCTCGAGGGGTGTAGACAGTGCCAGGGCTGCAGCCGGATGGCGCAGACTCTGGGGTAAGGGAGCGTAGAGAGGATGGCCAGCCAGAAGGGAGGTGCACCGGAGCAGTGGTCCCCGGAGGCATAAAACAGCAGCCCTCTTTTGCTAGCAATACGGCTTACTACCTAATATTCTGAAGCCACACCCCCTGTCTCCCTGGGCAACCAGAGATTGTGAATATAGGATGTGCCTGAGGCAACAACTACTTGGAAACCTGGGAAAGTCCCAGGGCGGGGCTGACACAGAGGTCCGCTTTACTGAACCTAAGACGCACCTGGCCCTCAGGGGATCGTCAGCCTACAGACAATACAAGAGCAAAGACAAGCTGATTTGGAACTCAATTCAGCTTCTCTTCTGCAGGGGAACCACAGAGTTGTTCTGTTCTGTTCTGTCAGTAACATTAATCAGGGGTGAGACTGGACCTGAGTGAAAACCCCCCCACATTCATCAAGCACCTGAGGTTGTCAGGCCTCACCTCCTCCTGCTAGAGAGAGGCAGAGCGCAACAGGCTGGAAGACTTCCTTGTGATTCAGGCAGGTGCAAACACCTGGAGTACCGGTTCACTACAGGCAACTGGGTCAGCCAACTGAAGGGCTATCAGTGACTGGGTGTGACAGTGGTGCAAGGTGGGTAAGGAGGCAGCAACCTTCCCAGACTGATCTATTGGCTGGGTGGCTCCTCCTGACTGTACACAGCACTGCAGCTAGCACCGGAGTAGTCACCAGAACCCTGTGATCCAGTTGCCAGAGACCTCTTAAAGTCTCTCACCCGAAACAGGTGCAGACTGACACAATTGATTTGGACCATTTGAACTGAACAAATCACCTGAGGAGAAATCAGGTGGTGCCCTGAGTGCACGGTGGTGGGAAGGTATTATTTTCCTTTTCCAATGGTTTGCCTGTGTGGGGCAGGGTGACTTAATTGCTGATATTTCTCCAAGCTGAGACTTCAATCCAGAGTATCTGTTTCACTAGGGTGGAACAGAAACCAGCTGAAAACAATACAGAACCACTTAGCCCAACCATACCAGACAGGGCCCCAGTTTCTCAGGCCACAACACTGTACAGGCCCTCGACAAAGCCCCAGGGGAAAAAAATCAAAGAGAGTAAAACAACCATTGGGCGGAATCAGCGGAAAAGCTCTGGTAACATGAATAACTAGAATAGATCAACCCCCCCAAGGAAAGATATGGCAGATGTAATTGAAGATCCCATTCATAAACAACAGGCTGAGATGACAAAAATTGAATTCAGAATTTGGATTGCAGACAAGATTAATAAAGTGGAATTAGGAATTCGAGGAGAAATTCAAAAGTTGTCTCAAGAAATTAACAAATTTAAAGACAAAACCTCCAAAGACTTAGATACACTGAAGCAAGATATAGCAGCCGTCAAGGATATGAAAAATACAGTAGAATCCCTCAGCAAACAGAATGGAGCAAGCAGAACAAAGGATTACTAACATTGAAGATAAAGCCTCTGAATGCTCCCAAACTCTCAAAGAGGAAGGGAAATGGAGAGAAAAAATGGATCATTCTCTCAGAGAGCTCTGGGATAATTCAAAGAAGGTCAATATATGAATCATTGGAGTTCCTGAAACAGATGAAGTGGCCTTGGTGGACACAGAGGCTCTTCTGCATGAAATTATGAAAGAGAATTTTCCAGAAAAGCCAAGAGATTCTGAAATTCAGATAGCACACAGTTTCAGAACCCCAGCCCGACTCAACCCCAATAAGACATCCCCCCGGGATATCATAATTAACTTCACTAAAGTTAATATGAAGGAGAAAATTCTAAAAGCTGCCAGGAGAAAGGAAACCATTACCAACAAAGGGAAGAATATTAGAATGAATGCTGATATCTCTGCTGAAACTTTCCTATCCAGAAGAGGATGCTCATCAACTTTTTTTTTTTAATTGTTGGGTATTCATTGAGGGTACAATAAGCCAGTTACACTGATTGCAATTGTTAGGTAAAGACCCTCTTGCAATCATGTCTTGCCCCCGTAAAGTGTGACACACACTAAGGCCCGACCCCCCTCCCTCCATCCCTCTTTCTGCTTCCCCCACCCATAAACTTAATGGTCATTAATTGTCCTCATATCAAGATTGAGTACATAGGATTCATGCTTCTCCACTCTTGTGATGCTTTACTAAGAATAATGTCTTCCATGTCCATCCAGGTTAATACGAAGGATGTAAAGTCTCCATTTTCTTAATGGCTGAATAGTATTCCATGGTATACATATACCACAGCTTGTTAATCCTTTCCTGGGTGGGTGGGCATTTAGGCTGTTTCCACATTTTGGCGATTGTAAATTGAGCTGCAATAAACAGTCTAGTACAAGTGTCCTTATGATAAAAGGATTTTTTTCCTTCTGGGTAGATGCCCAGTAATAGGATTGCAGGATCGAATGGGAGGTCTAGCTTGAGTGCTTTGAGGTTTCTCCATACTTCCTTCCAGAAAGGTTGTACTAGTTTGCAGTCCCACCAGCAGTGTAAAAGTGTTCCCTTCTCTCCACATCCACGCCAGCATCTGCAGTTTTGAGATTTTGTGATGTGGGCCATTCTCACTGGGGTTAGATGATATCTCAGGGTTGTTTTGATTTGCATTTCTCTAATATATAGAGATGATGAACATTTTTTCATGTGTTTGTTAGCCATTCGTCTGCCGTCTTTAGAGAAAGTTCTATTCATGTCTCTTGCCCATTGATATAAGGGATTGTTGGCTTCTTTCATGTGGATTAATTTGAGTTCTCTATAGATCCTAGTTATCAAGCTTTTGTCTGATTGAAAATATGCAAATATCCTTTCCCATTGTGTAGGTTGTCTCTTTGCTTTGGTTATTGTGTCCTTAGCTGTACAGAAGCTTTTCAGTTTAATGAAGTTCCATTTGTTTATTTTTGTTGTTGTTGCAATTGCCATGGCAGTCTTCTTCATGGAGTCTTTCCCCAGGCCAATATCTTCCAGTGTTTTTCCTATGCTTTCTTAGAGGATTTTTATTGTTTCATGCCTTAAGTTTAAGTCCTTTATCCATCTTGAATCAATTTTTGTGAGTGGGGAAAGGTGTGGGTCCAGTTTCAGTCTTTTACATGTAGACATCCAGTTCTCCCACACCATTTATTGAATAGGGAGTCTTTCCCCCAAGTTATGTTCTTATTTGGTTTATGAAAGATTAGGTGGTTATAAGATGTTAGTTTCATTTCTTGGTTTTCAATTCTATTCCAAGTGTCTATGTCTCTGTTTTTGTGCCAGTACCATGCTGTCTTGACCACTATGGCTTTGTAGTACAGACTAAAATCTGGTATGCTGATGCCCCCAGCTTTATTTTTATTACTAAGAACTGCCTTAGATATACGGGGTTTTTTTCTGGTTCCATACAAAACGCAGAATCATTTTTTCCAAATCTTGAAAGTACGATGTAGGTATTTTGATAGGAATGGCATAGAATAGGTAGATTGCTTTGGGAAGTATAGACATTTTAACAATGTTGATTCTTCCCATCCATGAGCATGGTATGTTCTTCCATTTGTTAATATCCTCTGCTATTTCCTTTCTGAGGATTTCATAGTTTTCTTTATAGAGGTCCTTCACCTCCTTCGTTAGGTATATTCCTAGGTATTTCATTTTCTTTGAAACTATGGTGAAGGGAGTTGTGTCCTTAATTAGCTTCTCATCTTGACTGTTATTGGTGTATACAAAGGCTACTGACTTGTGGACATTGATTTTATATCCTGAAACATTACTGTATTTTTTGATGACTTCTAGGAGTCTTGTGGTTGAGTCTTTGGGGTTCTCTAAGTATAAGATCATGTCATCAGCAAAGAGGGAGAGTTTGACCTCCTCTGCTCCCATTTGGATTCCCTTTATTTCCTTGTCTTGCCTAATTGTATTGGCTAGAACTTCCAGCACTACGTTGAATAGTAAAGGTGACAGAGGACAACCTTGTCTGGTTCCAGTTCTAAGAGGAAAAGCTTTCAGTTTTACTCCATTCAGTAAAATATTGGCTGTGGGTTTTTCATAGATAGCTTCAATCAGTTTTAGAAATGTGTCACCTATGCCTATACTCTTCAGTGTTCTAATTAGAAAAGGATGCTGGATTTTATCAAATGCTTTTTCTGCATCTATTGAGAGGATCATGTGATCTTTATTTTTGCCTCTGTTAATATGGTGGATAACGTTTATGGACTTGCATATGTTAAACCAGCCTTGCGTCCCTGGGATGAAGCCTACTTGATCATGATGAATGACTTTTTTGATGATAAGCTGTAATGTATTGGCTAGGATTTTGTTGAGAATTTTTCCATCTATATTCATGAGTGAGATTGGTCTGAAATTCTCCTTTTTGTTTGGGTCTTTTCCTGGTTTTGGTATCAGGGTGATGTTTGCTTCATAGAATGTGTTGGGGAAGATTCCTTCTTCCTCAGTTTTTTGGAATAATTTCTTCAGTACTGGAATAAGCTCTTCCTTGAAGGTTTGATAGAATTCTGGAGTGAAGCCATCTGGACCAGGGCATTTTTTAGTTGGAAGCTTTTTTATTGTTTCTTTGATCTCAGTGCTTGAAATTGGTCTGTTCAGGAGGTCTATTTCTTCCTGGCTAAGTCTAGGGAGAGGGTGTGATTCCAAATATTGATCCATTTCCTTCACATTGTCAAATTTCTGGGCATAGAGTTTCTGGTAGTATTCAGAGATGATCTCTTGTATCTCTGTGGGATCAGTCGTTATTTCCCCTTTATTGTTTCTGATTGAGGTTACTGGAGATTTTACTTTTCTATTTCTAGTTAGTCTGGCCAATGGTTTATCTATTTTATTTATTTTTTCAAAAAACCAACTCCTTGTTTCATTAATTTTCTGAATGATTCTTTTGTTTTCAATTTCATTGATCTCTGATTTGATTTTGGATATTTCTTTTCTTCTACTGAGTTTAGGCTTAGATTGTTCTTCTTTTTCCAATTCGATAAGATCTCTTGTGAGATTGTTGATGTGCTCTCTTTCTGTTTTTCCAATGTAGGTATCTAAAGCAATGAATTTTCGTCTCAAAACTGCTTTTGCAGTATCCCACAGGTGTTGGTAGCTTGTGTCTTCATTGTTGTTATGCTCGAGGAAGTTAATGATTTCCTGTTTTATTTCTTCCGGCACCCATCTGTTATTCAACAGAAGATTGTTTAATTTCCATGCCTTTGGTTGGGGTTGAGCATTTTTGTTAGAGTTGAGTTCCACCTTTAGTGCCTTATGGTCTGAGAAGATACAAGGTAAAATTTCAATTCTTTTGATTCTGTTGATATTTGTTTTGTGTCCCAGGATATGATCAATTTTGGAGAATGTTCCATGGGGTGATGAGAAGAATGTATATTCTTTATTTTGGGGGTGGAGTGTTCTATATGTGTCTATCAAGCATAGTTGTTCTAGGGTCTCATTTAAATCTCTTATATCTTTGTTTAATTTCTGTTTAGAGGATCTGTCCAGCTCTGTAAGTGGTGTGTTAAAGTCCCCTGTTATGATGGTATTATCAGGTATCATATTGCTCAGACTGAGTAAAGTCTGTGTCAAGAATCTGGGAGCATTTAAATTGGGTGCATAAATATTTAGAATTGAAATGTCTTCTTGTTGTAGTTTTCCCCTGACCAATAAAAAGTGACCATCTTTGTCTTTTTTGACTTTAGTTGCTTTAAATCCACATGTATCTGAAAATAAGATTGCAACTCCTCTTTTCTTCTGAATTCCATTTGCCTGAAAAATTGTCTTCCAACCCTTGACTCGGAGCTTTAATTTGTCTTTTGAAGCCAGGTGTGTTTCTTACAGACAGCAAATGGATGGCTTGTGTTTTTTAATCCAGTCAGCCAATCTATGTCTCTTCAGTGGGGAATTCAAGCCATTAACATTTATTGAGATAATGGATAAGTGTGGTAGTATTCTATTCGTCTTATTTGGTGAGAGTCCATTGCTTAGTTTTATCTTTTGCATCAGTGTGGAGGTTAGGTTCTGTCCTTTGATTTCTGAGTTCTTACTTTGCTGCTGATCCATTGTGGTGGTCAGTGTTCAGAACAGGTTGAAGTATTTCCTGTAGAGCTGGTCTTGTTGTGGCGAATTTCCTCAATGTTTGTATATCCGTAAATGATTTGATTTCTCCATCAATTTTTAAGCTTAGCTTAGCAGGGTACAGAATTCTGAGCTGAAAATTGTTCTGTTTAAGTAGATTAAAAGTAGATGACCATTGTCTTCTTGCTTGGAAATTTTCATTAGAGAAGTCTGCGGTCACTCTCATGGATTTGCCCCTGTAGGTCAACTGGCGCTTACTCCTGGCAGCTTGCAGAATCTTTTCTTTTGTCTTGACTTTGGACAGGTTCATCACAATGTGTCTTGGAGAAGCTCGGTTAGAGTTGAGGCGACCTGGGGTCCGATAGCCCTCTGACAGCAGTGTGTCAGAATCTTTGGTGATGTTTGGGAAATTTTCTTTTATAATATTCTCTAGTATGGCTTCCATTCCTCTGGGGCATTCTTCTTCCCCTTCTGGAATTCCTATAACTCGTATGTTGGAATGCTTCATAAAGTCCCATAATTCTGACAGTGAACGTTCTGCTTTCTCTCTCTTCTTTGCTGCCTCTTTTACTGTCTGAGTTATCTCAAGAACTTTGTCTTCTACCTCTGAAATTCTTTCTTCTGCATGGTCTAACCTGTCTCTGATACTTTCCATTGCATCTTTAAGTTCCCTAATTGACTGCTTCAGTTCCTTCAGGTCTGCTATATCCTTTTTATATTCTTAATATCGTTCATCTCTTATTTGATTCTGTTTTTGGCTTTCCTTTTGGTTATGTTCCACTTTATTAGCAATTTCCTTCATTGTTTCCATCATTTCTTTCATTGTTTTGAACATGTGTATTCTAAATTCCCTTTCTGTCATTCCTAACATTTCTTTACAGGTGGAATCATCTGCAGTAGCTACCTCATGGTCCCTTGGTGGGGTTGTTCTAGACTGGTTCTTCATGTTGCCTGGAGTTTTCTGCTGATTCTTCCTCATGAGTGTTTTCTTTTATCTGTTTCCTTGCCCTAATTTTCCTTTCACTTCCTCTTGCTCTTTAAGTTCTTGTGCCTGTGGACTAAGGGTTACAGGACCAGAAGGGTGAGAAGGTTGAATAGCAAAAAAGGGATGAAAGAAAGGAGGACCGAGTGATAAGAGAAAGAAAAGAAAGATAGAGAAAGGAGAGGGGGTGGGTATAAGGAATATTGACAAAAAGAAGAGAGGCACAGAAAGAGGGAGACAGGACAATATAGGTGTACAGTAGGGTACTTTAACACAACCTTAATAAACCCCACCTTCTGGGGGTGCCCAGTTTGGTGGTTCCCTTGAGGTCAGCAGCTCTTTGCTAACCTGATCAGACACAGTACCCCACCTCCACCAAGTAGAGAGGAAAGACAAAAATGCTATAAATCAAACCAAAACAAGCAAACAGAAAACTTTACGGGGATAAAATTGGGTGAAAAACCAAATGATAGCGGTAGAAACACTAGCAAAAATGAAGTTCTAGTTATTAAAAAAGGCAGCAATGGGAAATTATAATTAAACTAGAAAAATTGAGAGAGAAAAAGGGATCTGTATGGAAAAGATTGAAATTAAAAAACAAAAGAACATCCACAACGTCAAAATAAACAAAAAAAAAAAAAACAACCAAACCAAGAAAAAGAAAAAAATACACAGCCAAAAACATAGCAGTTTGTATATGTTATTGAATATTGTCTGGGCAACACGTGGTCCTCTGGGGTATGAGATGTTAATCACAGTTCTGATACGACTGGAGGCTGCTGATTTCTCAAACCCCAGCAGGTAGACACCCTAAATCTCTCTTCAGCCCACTTAAAAGGCACTTTGAACTTGTAAACTTGCTGAGCAGAAGCTTTCCCAGCTTTCTCGCTGGAATCACTGCTGAAGTGGCTATCCACTTACCCAGTGTGGCAAAACCAGTCTCACTCTGCCCCTGAGGGTTAGGGCTGCAAGGTGGCTCAGACCCCACCCTTAGGCTACTTGGTTGCTGGGTTACCAGTCCCACCCGTTTCTAGCTCTGCGACCCTGAGGGCGGAGTTTGCCAGGGCAGATCACTGACAATGGTTCCGTGTGACCCACCGCCAAACACTATTAGCTCCGTCTGGCTCAGTGACTCAGACTGGGACCCTAGACAGCGGCCAAAGTTCTCCGCACTCCCGCTCAGGCCCTCCCCAAGGCAGTTCAAGTCAGTGCCAAGTCCAAGGACACCAAAACAGTTCACAGGTAAGGCCTTTCTGGTTTGCAGTCTCGCTGCTACTGAACTTACAGTTGTGGCCGGGTTTAGATGGATTGAACACACGCGACCACTTGCCGGTTTTCCACTGTTTTAGTCTTCCTCTTGGGGTACAGAAGTCTCTCGCTGACTCCCTGTATCCTCATAGGAGTGATGATAGGCAGATCCCACCAGCCAGAGATGCCTGGAGTCCTATCTCCCCAGACTCACGGTGCCCAGATGCAAGGAAGCTGTTACTTGGCCGCCATCTTGCTCCGCCTCCCCAAATTTTCATATTTTGAATCAGATGAAAGCTTAATAACTTGGATGTACAGAGAGCTCAAATTAATCAACATGAAAAAAGCCAACAATCCCATGTAACAATGGGCAAGAGAGATGAATAGAACATTCTCTAAAGAAGACATATGAATGGCTAAGAAACTTGCAAAAATGCTTATCATCCCTAATTATTAGAGAAATGCAAATCAAAACCACCCTGAGATATCGTCTAACCCCAGAGAGAATTACCACATCTCAAAATCTCAAAACTGCAGATGCTGGCATGGACGTGGAGAGAAGGGAACACTTTTACACTACTAGTGGGACTGCAAACTAATACCTTTTTCGAAAAAAAAAAAATGGAGAACCCTCAAAGAACTCAAGCTAGACCTCCATTTGATCTTGCAATCCCATTACTGGGCATCTACCCAAATGGAAAAAAAAAATCCTTTTACCATAAGGACACTTGTGTTAGACTGTTTGTCACAACTCAATTTACAATCACAAAAATGTGGAAGCAGCCTAAGTGCCTACCAATCCAGGAATGAATTAATAAGCTGTGGTATTTGTATACCATGGAATACTATTCAGCCATTTAAATGATGTAGACTTTACATCTTTTGTATTAACCTGGATGGAAGTGGAACATATTCATCTTAGTAAGGCATCACAAGAATGGAGAAGCAAGAATCTCATGTACTCAACTCTGATATGAGAACAGTTAATGATCTAATACACAGTGGAAAAAGGGGAGAGCAGAGAGGAAAGGAGGGAGAGAGGTTGGGGTCCCGCACTCTCGGCATCAAGCCGCAGCGAGGTGGCGCTGTCCGCGCTGTAAGTGACGGAGTGCAGGTCTGTGCTCCCCGGAGCGAAGCCCCCAGCACCCCCAGTGTGCGCAGCAACAGAAATGTTGCCCAGCATGCCGTTTTCTATCGCATTAATCTAAGGGTATGGCTTTCTGTTACAATGTACGTGCATGTTAGACTGAATGTCTGTTTGTCCTAATAAGTAAGCAATAAGAATGAACACAAAGATAGCTGGTCCAGAAACAGCACAAAAAGTGTGACTGTGCCAGACTCAGTGGCTCCAAGTAAGCCTGCACAACAGAACTTTCCCACCATAAATGTCAGTGAGCTAAGACAATGCAGGCACAGCAAACAAGACGTTTAAACAAGATGTTCCAACACGACATGCACTATCACCACCTGCAGTAAAACTTTACTTAGAAAAACATCTTGCTTCACTAATTTTCATAAGTAATACAAATCAATAGAGTAGTTTAATGTTTAACAAACAATCAATTATGAATCAAAGTATAGTTACTAATAAGAGTAAAAATATATAGAAAATATATATAGAAGTAGTCAAGCATTATACGTAAAAGAATATGTCCAACTATTTTAAAAATAAGATTATAAGAAACTGAAAAGAGTTACAGAACTGAGAGAAGTTGTAAACCTTGACATTCCTGAAGAAGGAGTAAGCAGGTGTTACTGATAAATCACCTCCCTCCGGAAAGCAAAAACCTTGAAAACATGTAATGCATGATAAACCGCATATGCAGACACAAAGATAATTTATAAGCATAAGCAAAATAAAGATTGCATTGTTTGAACCTTGGAAAGAAAATGTATAAATACCAACATATACTCTCAGTAAAATTTGCAGCTGCTTCCTTCATCACATGCTGTGTGGCAGTCTGTCATTTTCCTGCGTCGACCTCTCAACCAACCTGCTCCGTTCTCCCTGATCTCCCTCGGACTGAGGCCCATCGACTCGGCGGTCCGCGGCATTGGGGTAAGGCAGCATTTCTCAACCTGTTCATTGTGACCCACAGGAACTGTATTAAAGGGCCGTGGCATTAGGAAGGTTGAGAACCACTGGCTAAAGTGGCTTCAGCGCTGGCTTTCCTGGTAAGGGAAAGCACTAACCACCGGCTTTCCCAGTAAGGGAAAGCAGAGAGGGAAGAAGTTTGTAGGAAGGGAAGAGCAGAGAGAGGGAAAAAGGGAGAGAGTAGTGGTTCTTGGTGTGTGACACACCTTTTCGGGGCAGGACACAATTATAAGAGGTACTTTACCTAACAAATGCAATCATTGTTTTTTTAAATTGTTTTATTAAATAATAACGGTGTAAATTATTGCATTTATGGGGTTAAATGTGATAATTTGATATACAGTGTGGAAAGCTTACATCAAACTTGTTAACATAACCAACACCTCACATACTTATTTGTTGTGGCAAGACATTTATACTCTACTCTTAATAGTTTTAAAATGTACCATTGCATTATGCATAATTGATGAGGTCCCACCAAATACCTTCCCTCTTCCCAACCTTCCACCTCCCCTCCCCTCTCCCTTTTCTTCCTTCTTTCTTCCTGGACTATAGTTTTGTTTTATCATTCATATGAAAGTGTAGTTGATTATATATTGGTTTCATAATAGTATTGAGTACAATGGATACTTTTTCTTCCATTCTTGAGATACTTTACTAAGAAGAAAATGTTTCAGCTTCATCCAGGTAAACATAAAAGATGTAAAGTCTCCATTTCTTAATGGCTGCGTAGTATGCCATGGTATACATATACCATAATTTGTTAATCCATTCAGGGTCAATGAGCACTTAGGCTACTTCCATGACTTGGCAGTTAATGAATTGGGCTGCAATGAATATTCTGGTGGAAATGTCTTTGTTGTAAAATTATTTACAACATCTGGCTATATACCTAATGGAGGTATTGCAGAATTGTATGGCAGGTCTACTTTTAGTTCTTTGAGTATTCTCCAAGCTTCTTTCCAAAAAGGTCATATTAGGTTGCATTCCCATCAGCAATGTATAAGTGTTCCCTTCACTCCACACCCACAACAACATCTGTAGTTTTGGGATTTTGTGATGTGGGATAACTTACTGGAGTTAGATGATATCTCAAAGTAGTTTTGACTTGCATTTCTCTGATGATTAAAGATGGTGAGCATTTTTTTTTTCATGTGTTTGTAGGTCAGGTGCCTGTCTTCTTCAGAGAAACTTCTATTCAAGCTTCTTGCCCACTAAGAAATGTAGTTACTTGTTCTTTTCTTATTGATTAGTTTGAGTTCTCTGTGGACTGTAGTTATTAGACCCTTATCAGAAACATAACCTGCAAAAATATTCTCCCACTCTGAAGGATGTCTGTTTGCTTTACAGAAGCTTTTTATTTTGAACAGATCCCAGTATTATATTTTTGGTGTTGCTTGAAATGCTAACGGAGCACTCCTCATAAGAAATTCTCCCAGATGAAATTCTTCAATCATCTTTTCTGTACTCTCTTCTAATATTTTTAATTTGCTTTCTTAATTTTAAAATTTTTACCAGTGTGAATTATTTTTTGTTAATGCTGAAAAGTGAGTGTCCAGTTTCAGTCTTCTACTGGTTGCCAGTCAGTTCAAACAGCACTATTTGATAATATGAAATCTTTCCCACAATTTTTGCTTTTTTTTTTATTAAATCACAGCTGTGTACATTGACATGATCACTAGTTTCACAGACGGTTTGACACACTTTCATCACACTGGTTCACATAGCCTTCCTGGCATTCTCTCAGTTACTGTGCAAAGACACTTACATTCCACATTTACCAACTTTCACGTATACCCTTGTAAGATGCAACGCTGGTGTAATCCCACCAATCCCCTTCCCTCTACCCACCTCCTCCCCCTCCAGTCCCTTTCCCCATTCCCCCTATTCTTAGGTTGTAACTGGGTTATAGTTTTCATGTGAAAACCTTAAATTAGTTTCATAGTAGGGCTGTGTACATTAGGTACTTTTTCTTCCATTCCTGAGATACTTTACTAAGAAGAATATGATCCAGTTCCATCCATGTAAACATGAAAGAGGTAAAGTTTCCATCTTTCTTTAATGCTGCATAATATTCCATGGTGTAAATATACCACAATTTATTAATCCATTCGTGGATCGATGGGAACTTGGGCTTTTCCCATGAATTAGCAATTATGAATTGGGCTGCAATAAATATTCTGGTACAAATATCGTTGTTATAATGTGAATTTGGTCTTCTGGGTATATGCCCAGTAGAGGGATTAGAGGATTGAATGGCAGATCTATTTTTAGATCTCTGAGTGTTCTCCATATCTCTTTCCAAAAGAAATGTATTAATTTGCATTCCCACCAGCACTGCAAAAGTGTTCCCTTTTCTCCACATCCACGCCAACATCTCTGGTCTTGGGATTTTGTGATATAGGCTAGTCTCACTAGAGTTAGACGATATCTCAAAGTAGTGTTGATTTGCATTTCTCTGATGATTAAAGATGATGAGCATTTTTTCATATGTCTGAAAGCCGCGCACCTGTCTTCTTCAGAGAAGTTTCTCCTCAAACCCCTTGCCTAGCCTGCGATGGGATCCCTTGTTCTTTTCTTGCTAATGTGTTTGAGTTCTCTGTGGATTCTGGTAATTAAACCTTTGTCAGAGACATAACTTTCAAATATCTTCTCACATTCTGAGGGCTCTTTGCTTGCTTTACTTACTGTGTTCTTCGCTGTGCAGAACATTTTAGTTTGATCAAGTCCCAGTTAGTGTATTTTTGAAGCTGCTTCAATTGCCCGGGGGGTCCTACTCATAAAATACTCGCCCAGACCAATTTCTTCAAGGGTTTTCCCTGCACTCTCTTCTAGTACTTTTATCATTTCATGTCTTAAGTTTAAATCTTTAATCCAGTGAGAGTCTATCGTAGTTAATGGTGAAAGGTGTGGGTCCAGTTTCAGTCTTCTGCAGGTTGCCAGCCAGTTCACCCAGCACCATTTGTTAAATAGGGCATCTTTTCCCCACTGAATGTTTTTAATTGGCTTGTCAAAGACTAAAACAATGCTAAGTGGTTGGATTAATCTCTTGGTTCTCTATTCTGTTCCAGACATCTACTTCTCTGTTTTTGTGCCACTACCATGCTGTATTGATCACTATCTATTTGTATTATAGTATGAGGTCTGGTAGTGCAATTCCTCCTGCTTTGTTTTTATTTCTGAGTAATGTCTTGGCTATTCGAGGTTTTTTCTGATTCCATATAAAACGGAGTATTGTTGTGTCAAGATCTTTAAAGTATGACAGTGGAGCTTTAATAGGGATTATGTTGAAATTGTATATTGCTTTGGGTAATATGGACATTTTAACAATGTTGATTCTTCCCAGCCATGAGCATGGTATATTTTTCCATTTGTTAACATTTTCAGCTATTTCTTTTCTTAGAGTTTCATACTTCTCTTTATAGAGATCTTTCATGTCCTTTGTTAGACAAATTCAAAAATATTTCATCTTATTTGGCACCACTGTGAATGGGATAGAGTCCTTACTGTTTTTTTCAACTTACTATTGTTGGTATATATAAAGGCTACCGATTTATGAATGTTGATTTTGTAACCTGAGACATTGTTGTATTCCATGATCACTTCTAAGAGTTTTGTTGTAGTGTCCCTAGTGTTTTCCAAATATACAATCATATCATCTGCGAAGAGCAAAAGTTTGATCTCTTCTGACCCTATATACATACCCTTGATCACACTTTCTTCCCAAATTGCGGTGGCTAAAACTTCCATTACAATGTTACAAAGCAGTGGAGACAATGGGCAGCCTTGTCTGGTTCCTGATATGAGGGAAAATGATTCCAATTTAACTCCATTCAATATGATATTGGCTGTCGGTTTGCTGTAGATGGCCTCTATCAGTTTAAGAAATGTACCTTCTATACCGATTTACTTAAGTGTTGTGATCATGAAGGAATGCTGTATATTATCAAAAGCTTTTTCTGCATCGATTGAGAGAATCATATTATGGTCTTTGTTTTTTAATTTGTTTATGTGCTGGATTACATTTATAGATTTACTTATATTGAACCAGCCTTGGGACCCTGGGATAAAACCGACTTGGTCATGATGTATAATTTGTTTGATGTGTTGCTGGATTCTGTTTGTTAGGATCGTGTAGAATGTTTTTTCATCTATATTCATTAGTGATATTGGTCTATAATTTTCTTTTCTTGTTGGGTCTTTTCCTGGTTTGGGGATCAGGGTGATGTTTGCTTCATAGAACGTGTTGGGTAGTCTTCCTTCTTTCTCTACCTTTTGGAACAGGTTGAGTAATATAGGTACTAATTCCTCTTTAAAGGTTTGGTAGAATTCTGACGTGAAATTATCTGGTCCCAGGCTTTTATTTTTAGGGAGAATTTGTATGGTTGATGTTATCTCCGAACTTGATATGGGCCTGTTCAACATTTCCACATGATTCTGCCTAAGTCTTGGAAGATGACGTGCTTCCAAGTATCGGTCAATTTCCTTCAGATTTTCATATTTCTGAGAATAAATTTCTTTTAATATTCATTAAGGATTTTTTGGATTTCTGAGGAGTCTGTTGTTATTTCGTCTTTGTTGCTTCTGATTGATGAGATTAGAGATTTTACTCTTTTTTTCCTGATTAGGTTGGCCAAAGGTTTATCTATTTTATTGACCTTTTCGAAAAACCAGCTTTTTGATTTATTGATCTGTTCTATTATTCTTTTGTTTTTAATTTCATTTAATTCTGCTCTAATTTTGGTTATTTCTTTTCCTCTACTGGGTTTGATGTTGGAATGTTCTTCCTTTTCCATTTGCTTGAGATGTCCTATTAAGTTGTTAACTTCCTCTCTTTCCGTTCTCTTGAGGAAGGCTTGCAGTGCTATCAATTTCCCTCTTAGAACTGCCTTTGCAGTGTCCCAGAGAGAGGTTCTGATAGTTCGTGTTTTCATTGTCATTTTGTTCAAAAAAAATTGGCGATTTCTTTCTTAATCTCATCTCTGACCCCGCTATCATTCAGCATAAGGTTATTTAACTTCCATGTTTTCGTATGAGTATGCAGATTCCTATTGTTACTCATCTCAAGTTTTATTCCATGGTGGTCCGAGAAGATGCATGGAATAATTTCTGTTCCTTTAAATTTACTGAGGTTAGTCTTTTGACCTAGGATGTGATTGATTCTGGAGTAAGTTCCATGGGCTGATTAGAAGTATGTGTATTCAGTTTTGTTGGGATGAAATGTTCTGTAAATGTCTGCTAAATCCAAATGTTGGATGGTTAGGTTTAAATCTAAGATTTGTTTGCTCAGCTTCTTGTTGGAGGATTGATCCAACACTGCCAAAGTAGTGTTGAAATCTCCAACTATTATGGAGCTGGAGGAAATCAAGTTTCTCTTGTCTGTTAGCGTTTGTCTTATAAATTGAGGTGTATTCTGGTTGGGTGCATAGATATTAATAATTGAAATCTTATCATATTGAGTATTACCCTTAAGAAATATGAAGTGACCATTCTTGTCCTTCCTTACTTTTGTTGGTTTAAAGCCTCTTGTATCTGCATATAAAATTGCAACACCTGCTTCTTTCTGATTACCATTTCCCTGAAATATGGATGACCATCCTTTTATCCTGGGTCTGTATTTGTCTTTTAAGTTGTGACTCGTGTATGCAACAAGGATCTGGCCTCAGTTTTTAGCCAGTCAGCTAACCTATGCCTCTTTAGAGGACAGTTTAAGCTGTTCGCATTAATGGAGAATATTGATGAGTCTGGGGAAATTTTGGGTATCAAGTTTTTCCAAAGTCCAGTGGGCAATTTTAATCCTTTCTCCAGTGTGGAAATTGGAGTTTGATACGAAGTTTCTGAATGAGTTTACTTTTGTAGTATAGGATTGGGTTGGTCATTATGGAGGATAGGTCTGAGAATATCCTGAAGAGATGGTATGGTTATGGCAAATTTCTTCAACATATGAATGTCATTAAAGTATTTAATATCTCCATCATAAATGAAACTCAGTTTAGCTGGATACAAGATCCTGGGTTGAAAGTTATTTTGCTTTAGGAGATTAAAAGTCGATGAGGGCGGAGCAAGATGGCGGCCGAGTAACACCTTCCTTGCATCTGGGCACCGTGAGTCTGGGGAGATAGGACTCCAGGCATCTCTGGCTGGTGGGATCTGCCTATCATCACTCCTATATGGATACAGGGAGTCAGCGAGAGACTTCTGGACCCCAAGAGGAGGACTAAAACAGTGGAAAACCGGCAAGTCGTCGCGTGTGTTCAATACATCTAAACCCGGCCACAACTGTAAGTTCAGTAGCAGCGAGACTGCAAACCAGAAAGGCCTTACCTGTGAACTG
This sequence comes from Nycticebus coucang, assembly GCF_027406575.1. NCBI lineage: Eukaryota > Metazoa > Chordata > Mammalia > Primates > Lorisidae > Nycticebus > Nycticebus coucang. The sequence goes on along the minus strand of NC_069804.1, from coordinate 93,321,955 downwards.
TTTTGGTGTCCTTGGACTTGGCACTGAGTTGAACTGCCTTGGGGAGGGCCTGAGCGGGAGTGCGGAGAACTTTGGCCGCTGTCTAGGGTCCCAGTCTGAGTCACTGAGCCAGACGGAGCTAATAGTGTTTGGCGGTGGGTCACACGGAACCATTGTCAGTGATCTGCCCTGGCAAACTCCGCCCTAAGGGTCGCAGAGCTAGAAACGGGTGGGAGCTGGTAACCCAGCAACCAAGTAGCCTAAGGGTGGGGTCTGAGCCACCTTGCAGCCCTAACCCTCAGGGGCAGAGTGAGACTGGTTTTGGCACACTGGGTAAGTGGATAGCCACTTCAGCAGTGATTCCAGCGAGAAAGCTGGGAAAGCTTCTGCTCAGCAAGTTTACAAGTTCAAAGTGCCTTTTAAGTGGGCTGAAGAGAGATTTAGGCTGTCTACTTGCTGAGGTTTGAGAAATCAGCAGCCTCCAGTCGTATCAGAACTGTGATTAACATCTCATACCCCAGAGGACCACGTGTTGCCCAGACAATATTCAATAACATATACAAACTGCTATGTTTTTGGCTGTGTATTTTTTTCTTTTTCTTGGTTTGGTTGTTTTTTTTTTTTTGTTTATTTTGACGTTGTGGATGTTCTTTTGTTTTTAAATTTCAATCTTTTCCATACAGATCCCTTTTTCTCTCTCAATTTTTCTAGTTTAATTATAATTTCCCATTGCTGCCTTTTTTAATAACTAGAACTTCATTTTTGCTAGTGTTTCTACCGCTATCATTTGGTTTTTCACCCAATTTTATCCCCGTAAAGTTTTCTGTTTGCTTGTTTTGGTTTGATTTATAGCATTTTTGTCTTTCCTCTCTACTTGGTGGAGGTGGGGTACTGTGTCTGATCAGGTTAGCAAAGAGCTGCTGACCTCAAGGGAACCACCAAACTGGGCACCCCCAGAAGGTGGGGTTTATTAAGGTTGTGTTAAAGTACCCTACTGTACACCTATATTGTCCTGTCTCCCTCTTTCTGTGCCTCTCTTCTTTTTGTCAATATTCCTTATACCCACCCCCTCTCCTTTCTCTATCTTTCTTTTCTTTCTCTTATCACTCGGTCCTCCTTTCTTTCATCCCTTTTTTGCTATTCAACCTTCTCACCCTTCTGGTCCTGTAACCCTTAGTCCACAGGCACAAGAACTTAAAGAGCAAGAGGAAGTGAAAGGAAAATTAGGGCAAGGAAACAGATAAAAGAAAACACTCATGAGGAAGAATCAGCAGAAAACTCCAGGCAACATGAAGAACCAGTCTAGAACAACCCCACCAAGGGACCATGAGGTAGCTACTGCAGATGATTCCACCTGTAAAGAAATGTTAGGAATGACAGAAAGGGAATTTAGAATACACATGTTCAAAACAATGAAAGAAATGATGGAAACAATGAAGGAAATTGCTAATAAAGTGGAACATAACCAAAAGGAAAGCCAAAAACAGAATCAAATAAGAGATGAACGATATTAAGAATATAAAAAGGATATAGCAGACCTGAAGGAACTGAAGCAGTCAATTAGGGAACTTAAAGATGCAATGGAAAGTATCAGAGACAGGTTAGACCATGCAGAAGAAAGAATTTCAGAGGTAGAAGACAAAGTTCTTGAGATAACTCAGACAGTAAAAGAGGCAGCAAAGAAGAGAGAGAAAGCAGAACGTTCACTGTCAGAATTATGGGACTTTATGAAGCATTCCAACATACGAGTTATAGGAATTCCAGAAGGGGAAGAAGAATGCCCCAGAGGAATGGAAGCCATACTAGAGAATATTATAAAAGAAAATTTCCCAAACATCACCAAAGATTCTGACACACTGCTGTCAGAGGGCTATCGGACCCCAGGTCGCCTCAACTCTAACCGAGCTTCTCCAAGACACATTGTGATGAACCTGTCCAAAGTCAAGACAAAAGAAAAGATTCTGCAAGCTGCCAGGAGTAAGCGCCAGTTGACCTACAGGGGCAAATCCATGAGAGTGACCGCAGACTTCTCTAATGAAAATTTCCAAGCAAGAAGACAATGGTCATCTACTTTTAATCTACTTAAACAGAACAATTTTCAGCTCAGAATTCTGTACCCTGCTAAGCTAAGCTTAAAAATTGATGGAGAAATCAAATCATTTACGGATATACAAACATTGAGGAAATTCGCCACAACAAGACCAGCTCTACAGGAAATACTTCAACCTGTTCTGAACACTGACCACCACAATGGATCAGCAGCAAAGTAAGAACTCAGAAATCAAAGGACAGAACCTAACCTCCACACTGATGCAAAAGATAAAACTAAGCAATGGACTCTCACCAAATAAGACGAATAGAATACTACCACACTTATCCATTATCTCAATAAATGTTAATGGCTTGAATTCCCCACTGAAGAGACATAGATTGGCTGACTGGATTAAAAAACACAAGCCATCCATTTGCTGTCTGTAAGAAACACACCTGGCTTCAAAAGACAAATTAAAGCTCCGAGTCAAGGGTTGGAAGACAATTTTTCAGGCAAATGGAATTCAGAAGAAAAGAGGAGTTGCAATCTTATTTTCAGATACATGTGGATTTAAAGCAACTAAAGTCAAAAAAGACAAAGATGGTCACTTTTTATTGGTCAGGGGAAAACTACAACAAGAAGACATTTCAATTCTAAATATTTATGCACCCAATTTAAATGCTCCCAGATTCTTGACACAGACCTTACTCAGTCTGAGCAATATGATACCTGATAATACCATCATAACAGGGGACTTTAACACACCACTTACAGAGCTGGACAGATCCTCTAAACAGAAATTAAACAAAGATATAAGAGATTTAAATGAGACCCTAGAACAACTATGCTTGATAGACACATATAGAACACTCCACCCCCAAAATAAAGAATATACATTCTTCTCATCACCCCATGGAACATTCTCCAAAATTGATCATATCCTGGGACACAAAACAAATATCAACAGAATCAAAAGAATTGAAATTTTACCTTGTATCTTCTCAGACCATAAGGCACTAAAGGTGGAACTCAACTCTAACAAAAATGCTCAACCCCAACCAAAGGCATGGAAATTAAACAATCTTCTGTTGAATAACAGATGGGTGCCGGAAGAAATAAAACAGGAAATCATTAACTTCCTCGAGCATAACAACAATGAAGACACAAGCTACCAACACCTGTGGGATACTGCAAAAGCAGTTTTGAGACGAAAATTCATTGCTTTAGATACCTACATTGGAAAAACAGAAAGAGAGCACATCAACAATCTCACAAGAGATCTTATCGAATTGGAAAAAGAAGAACAATCTAAGCCTAAACTCAGTAGAAGAAAAGAAATATCCAAAATCAAATCAGAGATCAATGAAATTGAAAACAAAAGAATCATTCAGAAAATTAATGAAACAAGGAGTTGGTTTTTTGAAAAAATAAATAAAATAGATAAACCATTGGCCAGACTAACTAGAAATAGAAAAGTAAAATCTCCAGTAACCTCAATCAGAAACAATAAAGGGGAAATAACGACTGATCCCACAGAGATACAAGAGATCATCTCTGAATACTACCAGAAACTCTATGCCCAGAAATTTGACAATGTGAAGGAAATGGATCAATATTTGGAATCACACCCTCTCCCTAGACTTAGCCAGGAAGAAATAGACCTCCTGAACAGACCAATTTCAAGCACTGAGATCAAAGAAACAATAAAAAAGCTTCCAACTAAAAAATGCCCTGGTCCAGATGGCTTCACTCCAGAATTCTATCAAACCTTCAAGGAAGAGCTTATTCCAGTACTGAAGAAATTATTCCAAAAAACTGAGGAAGAAGGAATCTTCCCCAACACATTCTATGAAGCAAACATCACCCTGATACCAAAACCAGGAAAAGACCCAAACAAAAAGGAGAATTTCAGACCAATCTCACTCATGAATATAGATGGAAAAATTCTCAACAAAATCCTAGCCAATACATTACAGCTTATCATCAAAAAAGTCATTCATCATGATCAAGTAGGCTTCATCCCAGGGACGCAAGGCTGGTTTAACATATGCAAGTCCATAAACGTTATCCACCATATTAACAGAGGCAAAAATAAAGATCACATGATCCTCTCAATAGATGCAGAAAAAGCATTTGATAAAATCCAGCATCCTTTTCTAATTAGAACACTGAAGAGTATAGGCATAGGTGACACATTTCTAAAACTGATTGAAGCTATCTATGAAAAACCCACAGCCAATATTTTACTGAATGGAGTAAAACTGAAAGCTTTTCCTCTTAGAACTGGAACCAGACAAGGTTGTCCTCTGTCACCTTTACTATTCAACGTAGTGCTGGAAGTTCTAGCCAATACAATTAGGCAAGACAAGGAAATAAAGGGAATCCAAATGGGAGCAGAGGAGGTCAAACTCTCCCTCTTTGCTGATGACATGATCTTATACTTAGAGAACCCCAAAGACTCAACCACAAGACTCCTAGAAGTCATCAAAAAATACAGTAATGTTTCAGGATATAAAATCAATGTCCACAAGTCAGTAGCCTTTGTATACACCAATAACAGTCAAGATGAGAAGCTAATTAAGGACACAACTCCCTTCACCATAGTTTCAAAGAAAATGAAATACCTAGGAATATACCTAACGAAGGAGGTGAAGGACCTCTATAAAGAAAACTATGAAATCCTCAGAAAGGAAATAGCAGAGGATATTAACAAATGGAAGAACATACCATGCTCATGGATGGGAAGAATCAACATTGTTAAAATGTCTATACTTCCCAAAGCAATCTACCTATTCTATGCCATTCCTATCAAAATACCTACATCGTACTTTCAAGATTTGGAAAAAATGATTCTGCGTTTTGTATGGAACCAGAAAAAAACCCCGTATATCTAAGGCAGTTCTTAGTAATAAAAATAAAGCTGGGGGCATCAGCATACCAGATTTTAGTCTGTACTACAAAGCCATAGTGGTCAAGACAGCATGGTACTGGCACAAAAACAGAGGCATAGACACTTGGAATAGAATTGAAAACCAAGAAATGAAACTAACATCTTATAACCACCTAATCTTTCATAAACCAAACAAGAACATAACTTGGGGGAAAGACTCCCTATTCAATAAATGGTGTGGGAGAACTGGATGTCTACATGTAAAAGACTGAAACTGGACCCACACCTTTCCCCACTCACAAAAATTGATTCAAGATGGATAAAGGACTTAAACTTAAGGCATGAAACAATAAAAATCCTCCAAGAAGGCATAGGAAAAACACTGGAAGATATTGGCCTGGGGAAAGACTCCATGAAGAAGACTGCCATGGCAATTGCAACAACAACAAAAATAAACAAATGGGACTTCATTAAACTGAAAAGCTTCTGTACAGCTAAGGACACAATAACCAAAGCAAAGAGACAACCTACACAATGGGAAAGGATATTTGCATATTTTCGATCAGACAAAAGCTTGATAACTAGGATCTATAGAGAACTCAAATTAATCCACATGAAAGAAGCCAACAATCCCTTATATAAATGGGCAAGAGACATGAATAGAACTTTCTCTAAAGACGGCAGACGAATGGCTAACAAACACATGAAAAAATGTTCATCATCTCTATATATTAGAGAAATGCAAATCAAAACAACCCTGAGATATCATCTAACCCCAGTGAGAATGGCCCACATCACAAAATCTCAAAACTGCAGATGCTGGCGTGGATGTGGAGAGAAGGGAACACTTTTACACTGCTGGTGGGACTGCAAACTAGTACAACCTTTCTGGAAGGAAGTATGGAGAAATCTCAAAGCACTCAAGCTAGACCTCCCATTTTATCTTGCAATCCCATTAGTGGGCATCTACCCAGAAGGAAAAAAATCCTTTTATCATAAGGACACTTGTACTAGACTGTTTATTGCAGCTCAATTTACAATCGCCAAAATGTGGAAACAGCCTAAATGCCCACCAACCCAGGAATGGATTAACAAGCTGTGGTATATGTATACCATGGAATACTATTCAGCCATTAAAAAAATGGAGACTTTACATCCTTCGTATTAACCTGGATGGAAGTGGAAGATATTATTCTTAGTAAAGCATCACAAGAATGGAGAAGCATGAATCCAATGTACTCAATCTTGATATGAGGACAATTAATGACAATTAAGGTTATGGGGGGAAGCAGAAAGAGGGATGGAGGGAGGGGGGTGGGGCCTTAGTGTGTGTCACACTTTATGGGGGCAAGACATGATTGCAAGAGGGAGTTTACCTAACAGTTGCAATCAGTGTAACTGGCTTATTGTACCCTCAATGAATCCCCAACAATAAAAAAAAAAAATGTTTAATAGCTAACAAATTCTACTTCTATTTCTATGTCTGTATATGTCATGTACATGTAATATTTCACTGCCAAAATATTCAAAAGATATCTAATTAATTGACTTTAAAAAAACAATAAGTGCTTACATCAAATATTATATCAAGAAAACAGAATAGAACTCAAATGTTTTTTATGTTCATGTAACTTTGGTAATATTTGATAAACAAAACTAGTTTTAACCCAGCAAAAGCAGTGTCAAATCTTGGGAAGGGGCTTTTCAGACACAATGTTTGCTTTCTCCTGAGATAAGGAATGCATCACTCTGTCATAATATGACTTTTTTCAGATTATTAAATACAGCTGTATATTTCTCATTATATATATAAAAACCAGAGTTCAAATGTTTAAAGGTTATAAAACTGCCACGTCTCTAATATTCCTAAATTTTGCTGGACTTGACTACAGGCTTATTTTCTTAGTTTTCAGCCTCTAAATTCTGAGCTCTAGATAGTTGGCTGTGATAAGGACCAAGAACATGTTCTCGGTGCCTAGGCCAGCAGCTACAAGGCACAGTCTAGCTCACACCACTCTACTTTCCTGCTCTAGCTTTGCCCCTTGGCTATTCTGGGAGAAACTGAACCCCCCGCAGTCTTCCTGCTTTCTGTTTCAATTCTGCACATGGTAAATAACTTAAGGACACAGGTAAGTCCTTCTCTTTGTAGCTGTCATTCATGCCACCTGACCATGTGAAACGTAGGACCGGGGAACACATAAGGATGGTGCCTATGTTGTCATTTCAGAACACTTGTCAGGAACTTTAAACCTTTAAAGTGATGTTATGTTAAGCTAGGTTGATAATCATAAAATGTCAAGTTATTTGTTAGAAACCATACTTCAGCTGTTTATGATTATTTGGGAAAACAAGTCTTTTCTCTTTCAAAGGATAAGATTTTTGCCTTTTAAAAGGCAAATGTTTGGCAAAGTGAATAATTAATTTTATAGTAAACTGTGATCTTGTTTTGCAAAAAAAATATATATTTTTTTGGGGGGGTGGGTAAGAATGCTTAAAAAGAATGGAAAATAGCATTGTGTAGGAAATGATCTTTTTTTATTATTAAATCATAGCTGTGTACATTAATGTGACCATGGGGCACCATACACTGGTTTTATAGACCGTTTGACACATTTCATCACACTGGTTAACATAGCCTTCCTGGCATTTTCTTAGTTATTGTGCTAAGATATTTATATTCTACATTTACTAAGTTTCACATGTACCCTTGAAAGATGCACCGAAGGTGTAATCCCACCAATCACCCTCCCTCTGCCCATCCTCCCCCCTCACTCCCCTCCTTCTCCCCCTTTCCCCTATTCTTAGGTTATAACTGAGTTATAGCTTTCATATGAAAGCCATAAATTAGTTTCATAGTAGGGCTGAGTACATTGGATACTTTTTCTTCCATTCTTGAGATACTTTACTAAGAAGAATATGTTCCAGCTTCATCCATGTAAACATGAAAGAGGTAAAGTCTCCATCTTTCTTTGAGGTTGCATAATATTCCATGGTGTACATATACCACAATTTATTAATCCATTCATGGATCGATGGACACTTGGGCTTTTTCCATGACTTAGCAATTGTGAATTGGGCTACAATAAACATTCTGGTACAAATATCTTTGTTATAATGTGATTTTTGGTCTTCTGGGTATATACCTAGTCGAGGAAATATACGATTGATACTGATTTCATCTCTTGGTTTTCTGATCAGTTCTATATGGCTATATTTCTATTTGTGCCAATATCATGCTGTTTTGATTACCTGTGGACTTGTAATATAGCTTGAATTCTTGCAGGTGGTTGCCAATGGCTTTGTTTTATTATCTAAGAATAGACTTGGATATACAGGATTATTTCTGGTTCTATACAAAACGAAGTACTATTTTTTCCACTTCTTCAAAATATGATGTTGGTGTTTAAATGGGGATGGCATTGAATCTATAGATTGCTTTGGGTAGAACAGACATGTTAATGTTGTTGATTTTTCCCAGGCAAGAGCATGGTATGTTCTTCCATTTGTTAATGTCTTCTGCTATTTCTTTTCTTAGGGGTTCACAATTACCTTTATAGAGATCCTTATCCTCTTTTGTTAGTTATATTCTTAAGTATTTCATTTTCTTTGAAACTACTCTGAAGGGAATTGTGTCTTTGATTTGCTTCCCATCTTGGCAGTTGTTGGCATATAAAAAGGCTACTGATTTGTGGACACTGATTTTATATCCTGAGACATTACTGTATTTCTTGATCACTTCCAGGAGTTTTGTGATTGAGTTTCTGGGGATTCCTAAGAATAAGATCATATCATCAGCAAAGAGCAAGAGTTTGACCTCCTCTGCCCCCATCTGGATGTCCTTCATGTTCTTTTCTTGCTTGATCACATTGGCTAAAGCTTCCAGAACTATGTTGAATAATAGTGACAATAGTGGCTATCCTAGTCTGGTTCCAGTTCTAAAGTGTAAAAGCTTTCACTTCTACTCTACTCAATATGATGTTATCTGTGTATTTGTCATAGATGGCTTCAATCACCTAAAAATAGGCATCTATACCTATTTTCTTAAGTGTTCTTGTTAAGAAACTGAATTTTTTCAAATGTTTTTTGTGCATCTATTGAAAAGATCATTTTGTATTTGTTTTTGCTTCTATTCATCATTGCCAGATGAAAGTAAGTTACTGTCCCCTGTTTAGTTCCAGCTGGTAGCTGTAAAGAATCTTAACCTTCTGCATAGATACAATCACATTCTGGAAACCTAAATGTAGTTTCTAAGATATCTTCCAGACCCAGAATTTCAGTAGATTGGTTAACACACCCAGACCAGAAACCTGTATCAAAAAATTGACTCAACAGGAATTGTGACCCCAGGAGCTGAAGGAAAACAAGAAGATAATTTTCACACCCCTATAATTTTGCCCTAAACTTAGCCTATTAGGAAACTTAATTACTTAATCTCCTGCCTGTCAAACTATCCTTAAAATCCTATCTCACCAATCCTCAGGGAGGTCATTTAAGAAATTCCTCCTGTCTCCCTGCTTAACACTATGCAGAATAAACTCTTTTTCTGTTGTAAACCCTGATGTCTCTGTGTATTGGCTTCCTCTTGGGCAGTAGGCAAATGAACTTTCTTGGACAGCAACAAATCTATACCTTCTCTGTTTTGTTTTTCTAAGTCATTTGTGCAGAGCATTTACCTCAAAATTATATTTTATAAAGCAGAATTTTTGATACCATAACAATCATAACATTAAACAAGATCATGATGTAATTTTTAAATTTAAGTAAATTAAAACAAGTGGTTGAATCTCAGAATTTTGGATTTTTATTCAATTCTTAATGCATAAATTTATTTTATATATGGCTACCTAAGGAGAGTTAAGTATAGAAGTACAGAAAAGGATAATACTTTTCAGCCTAACTTTTATGGTGATAGCACTGAAAGGCAAAAATGCAGATTTTGGAAGGCAGTTTGGAAGCAGAATTTCTTCTTTCTCAGGGGGCTTCAGACTTTTTCTGTAAAGGTCATAAATTGGATGGAGTCTGCTCTCCTTTTTGTAGAGGATAATTGGTTTCACAATGTTTATTGATTTAAATCCTAATCATATGTAAAAACAATACATTCACAGGAATATCTGGACTGCTTTTTGATCAAATGAATTGGCATCATGGCATAGTCCAGTGGACACATAAAATTAATCATCACACAAAATTCTCAGGGTTATTGTGAAGATTAAGAGAAATTAAGTGGGCAGAGCACCTAGCAAAGTGTTCAGAGTAGTTGTACAGCCTTCTGTTAGGTCACAATATAACAACTGGGATTTGGGTCAAGAAAAACAAGAAGTGGAAGATGCTCTCTATATGTTCTGAAGCAATTATGATTTACTCAAAAGTGAGGGAATGAAAATAAAGATGCTAAAAAGAGGACCTAATTATGTCTAATTCTTCCTCTACATTACCTAAGTAGTAATACAGATTAATACTTGAAGGATTTTAAAATTTTTAGTTTGTGAAATAATGTACTATGTTAAAACTTTTGAATTTGTGGTGGAAATAAAATATATTTTATTATGAAAGGTAACCATGCAGAGATTTTGTAGTGTTGAAGTGAGGAGAATGGCAAACCTTACCCAATTAACCTGAAGAAAATTAAAGAGTAATTTAAAGTTTCTGAAAGTTTTCCTAAAAGCATACAGTTGTATGCCTTTAGGAAGAAGATGATATCATATGCTAACTAATTTCCACAAAAAGAAATGAAGATATCAAAAATGGTAAACAAGAGGGTTAATATATGAATTTTTAAAATCTCATATTTGTGTTCTCCTTTCTTTCATAGATTTTTTAAAGACACGATATTATATGTAAGTATAAAAATTTAAAACAAATTACTGTTTGATTTGTAACATATATAGATTTAATATTTATAATTATAATAGCACAAAGAGTAGAAGAGGGAAGAGAGATTTTAGGAGTAAAATTTCTGTATCTCACTGGAATTAAGTGAATATAAATCTGAAGGCAATTTTAATAAAGAAAGTCATATTATAAGCTCTAGACAAAAATTGTAATGAAGACATTGATGCCAAAAATTGTATAATCCAGTTTAAAGTCTGATAATAACAAAACAGATAGGAAAAAAAAAAAACAAAATCCACTGTATAGTTTGTTTGAAAGATACACGTTATGTTCAAAGATAATCATTGGTTGAAAGTGAACAGAAATCAACAATTATAAGGACTAACTATACTAATATCACACACAAGATAGACTTTTAAAAAACAAAAAAGTTGATAAGTAAAACAGAAGTATTTTATAATGATTAAGTATCAATTAATGAAGAAGAAACAATTGTAAAAAATATATACAAACATAACAAAAGATCCTCCAAATAAATTAAGCAAAAACTTACAAAATTGAAGTGAGATGTAGCCACTTGAAACCATCTTTGAAACGCTCAAGCCACCACCACCAGGGCACTCATTCATTTCAAGTACACATAAAATACGATCCAGTATAGATCATGTTAGGCAATAAAACAAAACACAGCAAACTTAAAAGGACCGAAATCACAGAAAGTATGCTATCTAACCAAAACGGAACAAAATCAATAATCAAGAACAGAGGAAAATTGGAGAAATTCGCAACAGTTAACAATTTAAAAAGACCCTCTTAACTAGCCAATGGGTCAAAGAAGAAATAATAAAGAAAATTAGAAAATATCATTATGTTAATATAAATGAAAATTAAAGCACAACATATCAAAACTTATGGGATATAGTTAAAGCAGTATCTTGGAGTAAAAATTTTTGCAAAAGTTAATATGAAGGAAAAAATTCTGCAAGCAGCCAGGTATAAGAAAAGTCTTACCTACAAAGGAAAAAATATTAGATTGACTACAGATCTTTCAGCTGAAATTTTTCAAGCCAGAACAGTATGGTCATTGACATTTAATCTTCTTTTTTTATTAAGCCATAACTGTGTACATTAAGGCATTTATGGGGCACAATGTGCTGATTTGATATACAATGTGGAAAGCTTACATCAAACTTGTTAACATAACCATCACTTCACTTATTTATTTTGGTAAGACATTTATACTCTACTCTTAATAGTTTTGAAATGTATAATTGCATTACACCTTTAATCTTCTAAAACAAAACAACTTTCATTGTGTTCCACTAAACTAAGTTTCATTTGTTATGGAGAAATCAAACACTTTTCTGAAATCCATATGTTTAGGAAATTTGCCTTCACTAGACCAGCTCTCCAGGAAATACTCAGACCCATTTTTCATAATATTCAACGCAATGGCCTGTTCCCAAAGTAAACACACTGAGAATTTAAACAACAAAACTGAGATTTCACAGTGATGAAAGCATTGGAGTGAGGGGAGTGGGGCTTTGGTGTGTGCCACACCTTCTGGGGGCAAGACATGATTGTAAGAGGGACTTTACCTAACAAATGTAATCAGTGTAACCTGGCTTACTGTACCCTCAATGAATCCCCAACAATAAAAAATATATACATATTCACTGGACCTTTGAAAACAAAGACAACTAAAACATTACCATATCTATCACTTTACTCAATTAATGTGAATGGCTTAAATTCTCCTCTAAAGAGGCACCGGTTGGCTAACTAAATACAAAATCTCAGGCCTGGTATCTACAGCCTACAAGAAACTTATCTTACTTCAAAGGATAATGCAAGACTCAGGGTGAAGGGATGGTCACATATAATACAGGCAAATGGAAATCAGAAAAAAAAACAGGAGTTGCAATTTTATTTGTTGATACAATTAGATTTAAACCAACAAAAATAAGGAAAGATAAGGATGGACACTACATATTTGTCAAGGGAAACACTCAACATGAAGAAACTTCAACATTTATGCCCCTACCCGAATGCTCCTTGATTTATAAAACAAACCCTAATGGATCTGAACAATATAGCTTCCTGCACTATAATATTGGAGATTTTAGGACTCCTTTGGCTGTTCAGGATACATCCTTGAAGAAGAAACTAAACAAAGAAATAATGGACTTAAACTTGACCCTAGAACAAATGTACTTAACAGAAAATTACAGAACATTTGATCCTAATAAAACTAAATACACAGTCTTCTCATCAGCCCACAGATCATCCTCAAAAATTGATCATGTTGTAGGACACAAGTCTGACCTCAACAAATGCAAAATAATAGAAATTCTTGGTATCTTCTCAGACCATCATGGAATAAAAGTTGATCTTAACAGCAACAGAAACATTCATACTCAATGAAAGTCATGGAAACTAATTAACCTTAGGCTGAATGATAGCTCAAAGACGAGATTAAGAAGGAAATAATCTGATTTTTGGATCAAACTGATAATGAAGACACAAACTATAAAAACCTGTGGGATACTGTAAAGGCAGTCCTAAGAGCAAAATTTATAGCATTAGAAGCCTTCATCAAAAAAAAAAAAAAAAGAAAGAGAGGAAATCAGTGACTACTAGGCCTTCCCAAGCAACTGAAAAAGGAAGAACAATCCAACTCCAAACCCAGTAGAAGAAAATACATAACCAAAATTAAAGCAGAACTATATGAAATTGAAAACAAAAGGATCATTGAGAAGATCAACAAAACAAAAAGTTGGTTCTTTGGAAAGATTAATAAAATTGATGAACCTTTGGCTGGACTAACCAGAAACAGAAAAGTAAAATCTCTAATTAACTTCAAGCAAAAATGATAAAGGGGGTATAACAACAGATACCACAGACATTCAAACAATTTTCAATGATTACTACAAAAATCTCTATTCTCAGAAACATGAAAATCCGGAGGATATGGACCAATACTTGGAAGCACAGCACCTTCCTAGACTAAACCAGAAAGAATTAGAAATTTTGAATAGACCTATAACAAGCACTTACAAAGCAACAACTGTACAAAATCTTTCAAAAAAGTAAAGTCCAGAAGCAGATGGTTTCATATCAAAATTCTACTAAACCTTCAGAGAGCAACTAGTACCTATAATACATAAACTTTTCCACAACATAGAAAAAGAAGGAATCCTCCCCAACATATTCTCCAAAGCAAATATCACCTTGATCTCCAAACCAGGAAAGGACCCAACCAAGAAAGAAAATTATATTTTCTAGGCAAATATTTTAATAGTTCTTTAGAAAACTGACCTTAATATTTAGAATTTCACTTGCTTCTCTTGTATCTACCACACATATATGCCTCAGTTGACAAAATGACAATTTCAATTGAGGAAGACCTAAATCCAATCATTTACTTTAAGTATACATATATGTTAATTTTAATATATTGTCTAATAGATATAAAGATCAAAAATGCATCTTTTTTGAAGAATTCCTGTTTTTGACAGTGTTTGATATTCAATAAAAGTAAAAATGAACACACAGAATTTCCCAACTATCATCCATAGTGTTTAATAAAGCTCATGAAGCAATATTGGCTAAAAATATTTTTGAAGCATTTCTTATCATTTATTACAAAGCATCCTATTTTCTCTAGTTGTCTATAGCATGTTTCTAAACAAAATGATAGAATAGTTTGCCGCCATTCTGTATGGCTAAATTTAGAGCTCTAAAAAGGGAACGTAGGGAAAAAACTTGAATTATATTCAAATTGTTTTCTTTCTGTTATTTTCTGTTTCCTCCTTCTCACACTCTAAAAAATACATTACTCACCTAACATTACTATTATATTATTTAGAAACTCCAGGGACACATAAATCATGTTTCTAAAAGTATTAAGTTTATTTTAAAGCATCACATCAAGTTTGAATTTCAGTAAACAAAGCCATATCTTCATTTTAAGTTGATTTTGGCTAAGAATACAGACTTGCATACAACAGGTACAATAAAGTAAAGTAAAAGGTGTTTACTTTTAGTAATAAAATAGTATGTGCATGCGTGTGTGTGTGTATATATATATATATATATCTTCTGTGTAAGTGATTTAGGACATGTTTCTTGTCTTTTTAGAAGTGTTTAGAACTACTATTTTAAAAGTTGCCCTTTTTATTTGTTACTTGTGTTTTTGCCGGAATAGATGCATTAAAATATTCTCTTTGTTTTGATTAATGTACTCATACAATATATGCCTAAACTGAAATCAAGTGATCAGATATCTTAGAAATAATGACCTTCATGATCACAAGCTATTTTACAGGGGGGAGGGATCACTAAGATTTATTCAAAGAAAACCCAAGGAAAACTATCCTGGGCAGAGACTGCCAACCTATTTTATAATAAACAAAAGGTTTGAGCTCATTGAAGAGCATGCCATTTTTAACCTACTTATCCATTTCCACAATATACATGTGTGTATTTTACGAGGGGAAGAACTCAGAGACCTAATTCCATCTTAGCTGTGTAGTTAAATAAGGAAATTTTCAATGAATGCATGGCTTGATTTTTTTTTGGGGGGGTAGGCAGTCATCTATTCTTATCACTGAAATATGCAATTAAAGGCTACATTTAGAAGCCTGGAAAACTTGTGGTTCAGAACGCCAAAGTTTCATCTACAAAAGAATGGGAATGTTATATTTACTACAGGAAATTACAGTGCTTAACATATTATAAACAATTACCTGCAAGTAGTTTTAATCATAACAACATGACATCAAAAAAGGTACATATTTGTGTTCATTAAAATTAATGAGGTTATTTTGGTATAAGTGACAGATTATTTCTCTCTTCCCTATCTCCTTTTAAAACTCCTCAATACTGAGCTGCAGATATGAATACAAAAAAAAAGGTTAAGGGTGTTTTCTTATAAAATGAGTAATGTACATAAAATGCTCTGGCAGATAACATTATTGCACTATACCTACTAAAATTTTATGTTCATTTCTCATTCTCATCATCATAATGCTCACATTTTAATACATTTTAATTATATATTCATTTGTGTTCTTAGCATATGAAAACACCAATTAATCTATTGTTTCACCATTAAGCCTATCCTTTTTGAAGCCAAGATAATTCTGCTACTTTAGAAGAGCAATGGGGACTAGTTTTCAAGATGCTTAAGGCAGAATGTTTAAAACTCATGCTTGCTTCTTTGCTTGGGCTTCTGCTTCCTGAAAGGAAATTAAATAAAAAAAGAAGTTAAGATTATATAACACAGAGGAGATGCACATATATATTTTGGTTAGACTATATTAGCTCACATTACTAAGAATATTCAAAAGTTCCCAGAAAAGATTACTTAAAAAGTTCTTAATAGAAAAACCATAGAATAGAAACTGCTATCTTGAAACAGATATAGTAAAAGACTGCCTAATCATTACCAATAATTTGAAATAGTTGCATAAATGCAAGTGATTTACAGTTATAGTTGACATTTTATGTAAAATAGTGAACTGTTTCTTTCTGTGATTTTTTACAAAAACTGAGAACTCAGAAACATTGTTACCTAAAGTTTACAGTTAATTGAGTATGGTTAATTAAGGTTTAAATTACTTAGAAAATGTGCTGTTCGTTAAAATATCACTGGTTTATGTTTTATAACAGTACACATGGTAGCAGATCAGGACGTGTTTCTTCTCCTGTGAACTACAAGATACTCACTTCTAGCAGAGAAACTCTGACCTATGTGGGTGCTCTGGCGTCTAACAATACATGACACAAAATAAACATAAAGGAAAGTTTGTTGAACTGAAGATGAGTGACAAGTGTGCCTTTGGTGAAAGACTCATCAGATTAAGCATTGGCAAACCAACTGGGGTGTCCAGAACATGTGGAAACAAGCCATCCCTTACAGCCTCATTGGCATGCAACTGTGCAGATACCAAGGGATGCTAGATAATATCACTCTAAACACCTGTCACTAATTAATACTTGACAGTCTCAGAGAATCCAAGAACATCTGAATATTCCAAAATTAGTCTCTGATACTGTGTCCAAAAGAAAGGGAAAATCAAAAAGAGAAGATTTTACCCCAAAAAGGCAAAAATAAAGGAAAGAAATAATAAAGGACCCTATAATTCATTCTTAAAACACCCTTAAAAATCAGATAAAATTTACTACTGAATCACCTTCTAAAATATCTAGTTTAAAATAAAAAGTCCTGAAGCTTCTTTCGAACTTCTAACTTATTGTTTGGCTATAAAAAGGAATATATTGTAGATCTACGTTATGCATTGTGTTTTCTTTTTATAGAAAAAGCTTTAAGTAATTTGCACACACAATATATCAAATGTTATGCTAATACTCCTGAAAAGCCTTGCATATACAGTTTGGAGAAGCAGTAGTATAATACTGTGCCATAATGTGAAGGGCTTCTTTCTACCAGCACCTAAGTTACACCCTATAAATTTTTCTCATAATTCGTCAAAAACTCCATTGCTCTCAGGTATACTTACTAATGGAGGTTATTACTGACACAAACATCCAAAACAAAATTCAATTCAAAATTATTTTTAAATTTTCTTTAGAATGCATCATATTTAAAGTACTTTTCTGATTATATTTTATTCATCAAATACATAAATTGAACTTAAAGCCTTACTAGTACCTAAAAGTATATAGCTGATATTTATAGAATTGAGACCATACAATGAACCTGAGAAACTTAGAAGCAAGCATATGAGATGCTCCCCCCAACTCCTAATAAAAATATCATCCAATAAATGCACTGGTTTTGACTCAGATAATCTTGGGTTAAAACTCCAAGTCTGTTACTTATTATATATTTTTGAACAAATTCCTTAAATTAACTGAGTATCAGTTTCCTCATCTATAAAATAGTTCTAATGACATCTAGCTCACAGGTATGATGTAAGGATAAAATGAGATGTACCTGATGTGCGAAATTCATTGGTTGGCCCATAACAAGCATACCCTGTTTTCCCGAAAATAAGACATCCTCCGAAAATAAGACCTACTTACAGGAACGATAAGACATCCCCTGAAAATAAGACCTAGCGCATCTTTGGGAGCACACCTTAAAATAAGACGCTGTCTTATTTTCGGGGAAACAGGGTATTAGTATTGAGAACATTGGATAACTGCTTTTCCATTCTTGTGATACTTTACTAAAAAGAATGTGTTTCAATTCTATCCAGAATATTACAAAAGATGTGAAGTCACCATTATTTTTTATGGCTGAATAGTATTCCAAGATATGCATGTACCACAATTTGTTAATCCATTCCTGAGTTGATGGGCATGTAGGTTGTTTCCACATCTTGGCAATTGTAAATGGGGCTTCTATAAACAATCCAGTGCAAATGTCCTTATGATAAAATGATTTTTTTCTTCTGGGAAGATGCCTCATAATGGGATTGTGGGGTCAAATGGGATATCTAACCTGAGCTTTTTAAGGATTCTCCACACTTCTTTCCAAAGATGCAAACCAATGAAAACTATTTCAATAATTTTTAAATGTAAAGAGTATTCATGCTATTTAGAAAATAAAGAACGAGAGAAAACATGCATTTTAACTATGGTTCCTTTCAGTCTCCTTTTTATCTTATGCATAGATTTTAAATGTAATTAGAGTATTAATTATACTGTATAAGGAATTCTATAGCTCATCTAATATAGACTTTTACAAAATATCACTTTTTAGTCAGAACACAAGTTCATTCAGTGAATAAACTATTTTTATTGATCCTATAGTTGTACACTTAACTTGTTTCCAAAGCTCAGAATTATATACAGTATGATAATTTGATTTATAATTTTCATCTATGAAGTTTAGTCATTGGATGAATTGATATGGTTTATGCTCCTGTTAAATATTTAACTTTTTTTTCAAAGTCTTGAGACTATAAACAACATTTTGATTCATGGTTTTATCCATAAAGGTTTTTTCTGTATATAAGATTATTTCATTATACTTTTAATAACTAATTAAATTGGGCATTACTAATTACTGTGTGAAGAAATATGAAAATGTTAGAGGTTCTTGGCCCTTGGTAGAGTGCTCTGGCATCATAGCTTACAGCAACCTCAAACTCTTGGGCTCAAGCTATTCTCTTGCCTCAGCTTCCCAAGTAGCTATGAATATAGGTGTCCACCACAATTCCTGGCTATTTTTAGAGATGAGGTCTCACTCTGGCTCAGGCTGGTCTTTAACCTGTGAGCTCAGGAAACCCACCACCTTGGTCTCTCAGAATGCTGGGATTACAGGCATATTTTTTCATTCTGTTTTATACCACCACCTATAATATGTGGGAGATATATAGGTTGACTTCTCAGTGGAGTGCCCTGCCTCAATTCTGGGGGAACCAGGGGAAATGCCTGCTAGTCAGCAATTCCTGGGGGTTCTTTAGAATCACAAAAAAGGGAAAGAATCCAGAGGTGCCCACCTGCCTGGTCAGGACAGACTAGGTCCAAGCCTTTGAGAGTCAACAGACGGGTGGGATTAAACCCTGGGTTACATCCCCTACCTGAACAGAACTGCTTCTCTCTCACCCTCTATTTATATACATCACTGTTTACCAACCCCCTGCTCCTTATCCTAGCTTTCTCTCTATCCAGTCTTCCTGGGAACTTCGCATATGCACCTTTGTTAAAAATAAATAAAAACCTGAAGAAGCCAGAAAGAGGTTGCATTATCTTGGTCTATCAAGTCTGAGTTAGCATAAGCCATCTCTGGGCATCCTCAAACTTGTTTTTCCTTAAAAGTGGTGTTTAGTTGTTTCTAGTGTTGTTTTCCAGCTGGCATTCAAACTAGGTCGGGGTTTGTGCACATTAACTCCCTACAATAATAGAGCACTTGATTCCATGTACCCTTCCTAACAATGAGTGTTTTCTTTTTGCTGATTACATAGATGAAAACTACATCTCATTTTATCACATTTCTTTATCATCAGTGAACTTTTCCAATGTGGATCAATTAGCTGTGCTTCTGGGCAGCACCTGTGGCTCAGTGGGTAGGGCACTGGCCCCATATACCAAGGGTGGTGGGTTCGAATCCAGCCCCAGACAGACTACAACAACAACAACGACAAAAAAATAGCCGGGCAATGTGGTGGGTACCTGTAGTCCCAACTACTCAGGAGGCTGAGGCAGGAAAAAAAAAATTACCTGTGCTTCTTATTTGATATACTTTCTGTTCAACAAGTACTGTTAAAGAGGAAAAACTCTGGAAATCGACCTGAAGGGTAATAATATAACCATTCTGTTATTAAATTCATCACTCTTCATCTTGGAAAAAGCTATTAAATGCCCAGTGTGTCAGCTCCCTCTTTTATAGTCCTTCATACCATTCATTGTTCTTTTACTTTATTCCTACTCCAAGTCTTTAAACAATGATGAAAAATCCACTATAACAAAGCTGAATGCCTCCCCTATGGGCTCAATTCTAACTACATCTGGGTTCTTTATCAGCTCACTCCACCTACCTCCTAAACGTACTTTATATATGTGATTACATACACCTCTTTGCCCTACTAGGAATTAAGTTACACACCTGTCTGCCCTACTAGGGAGTAAGTGAATGCAGATGAAGGAACTAGGGAAGTTTCACCATAAAATATGATTCTTTGGTATAAAGAATATTTTGAATTGAAGGCAATTCATGATCAGAAAGCATTAGAAGAGGTCTTTCCTCTATCTACATACAACCTGAGTAACCTGATTGGGAATTAAGAGGGGCTCTGACTTCCTTATTACATGCTAATAGGCCTGGCCCAAGGTCATTTGAAGCACAATACTTGTCTCTCAGGTTAATCTGTAATTCATTTCACCCATCTACACATTACCCCTAGCAACCACATACTGCACCTATATTTTCCACATTCCCTCTCTTCCAAAAAGTATCTATAAATGCCTCTGACCATCACTGAGACTTTGAGTAATCATTCTTGTGGTTCACCCTCCATGTGTGTGGTATTTGGAAATAAACCTTTCTCTTCTTAATCTACCATAATAATGAGTTGCCCTTTCAGTGAACCAGATTGAGGGAAAAGGGCAGGTTTCACTGTGATACCTACAGTTTAGGTTGTTGGCAGGATCTCAAAGCCACTCTGCTCTCCCCAAAGCTGCTGCAGGAGGATTGGAACTCTGACACCAGTCAGCAGGTGGTAAGGTATTTTATTTACCAGTGAGGCTCCCAGTCTTCCTCACTGTGGTGTCCAGTTGAGCAGCATATGGTAAAAGATCTTTGTCCTTTCCATATTTAAGATTAATAAAAGAAACGTTTTTGTTGATGACTAGTGTTGTAAGTGACTCTAATATTGGGGTGTTTTGTCCTTTGTGGTGTATGAATATTCATGTTGTCTGATTTCATCTCCTCTCAGAAATACATTTTCATCTCTGCCTTTTGTTATTGCTTGTTTTTGTTTTGTTGCTTGTCTTTCTGTGTCCTTTTGTCTAAAGAGGGTTACCTTAGGGCAGAGCCCCCCACCAGCCCGTTGTTCAAACCAGCCCTGCATACTAGCCAGTTACACAGTTCTGGCTAATCAGGTGTCTTTTAAGATGAACTTTTGTTTCAGACTCTGAAACAAAAACCATATTAGGTTTCCCTCTTGTCCTGTTTTAGGTTCTGAACTTGACTTTGTAACCGAGGTGGAATTCTCTCCTCAGTCTCCACCACTCAGAGGACGTGTTTTGTTGGGAACACATCAGGTGGCCAGTCTGTTAAAGACTGGGAGTCCAGGAAGATTCTAAGCAACACACTGTGTGTACCAAACGTGTCTAGCACTGGGGAGTCAGTCTTTTGTCATTGCCTATTCTTTCATAAGTCTATTTCTAAGAGTAAATTTTTGGGAATCTTGGAAATGGCCTTTTCTATAAGGAGTCTTTGGGCCTTATAAAGAGGCATTGGACTGAGTTGCTTTTTGGAACAAATATACCATTGTGAATAATGGTCAAAGATGGATCCCTTAAACTGAAAGACTTCTAAATTTTCTTAAAACATTCAGGGATCTCTTATTTGAAATAATTACCTTATATTAATATAGAAATTAGACTAAAAGAAAAACACATAATTTTATGGCTAGACCTAAAGATTCTCCTGACAAAATTAAAGAGCAAATATGTAGTAGACCGTTCAGTTATAAGGAAAGGAGAAGTGAGAGCTAAGTTCAGAATTTTCAGTAATCATGAGAAACACCTTGGTGATAAGGGCATGGGGAAGGGTGTCAGCTCTAACACGAGAACATGAGAGCTCACGAGACAAGAATATTAGTGCCTGGCAGTCTTTACACCTATGGTGCTAAGAGCCACGAGGTCACCTCTATAAGAAGCTTTAGGAGAAAGCAGTCAGGGAGCACTCATTCTTTCATGGACCGCTCACTCTGACTCTTTTCCTTCTCCTGTCTGCAGAACAACACCAGCATGGTGTCTCTCTATGAAAGACTGCTAATATTCATTCTCTACTAAGACTGCTTTTCTCCCTCAAAGACTGTTTTTCTCTCTCTCTCTTCTGCTAAGATAATAGCATAGTGGTCCATGTCCAGACCTTAGAGAAGCCGGGGTCAGAGACCTGGCCAGTCATAGCCCCAACAAGTGGTGACCATGAAGGGACATGATAACTAGTGTCAGGAGTGGGAGAGTGGACAAGCCACTGAGATTCAGTGCATAAAGACCAGGAGGGAAAATAAGCCTCTAGCAAACAAAAAAAAAGAGAGAGAGGAAAAGATGGTAAAGAAATATATAAGAAGCTGAAACAGCTAACAACCTGCCTTCCTCATTTGGTTTCTTCCCTTCTGTCCTGCGCTTTCTCTTTCCAAATTTGAATTACCTCTTCTGTGGAGTGGCTTGTAACAAAGTTTCAATAAGCCCTGGGGGGGGGAAGCACATAAAAGCCTTTAGAAACAAAAGAGAAAGAGAAAATATAGACCAGGGGAATAAGAAGAACGTTTAGTAAACAAAAGCCTTTAACTCCAGGGTGAGAGAAGCCTGCTGCAGAAAAAATAAAAATAGTAAGGGAGGGAAGAAATACATAGAAAGTAAAAAGAAAAAGAGAAAAAAAGTTTGAGAATAGGTTTTAAGAGTTTATTAACTTAGGAAAATGAACCTTTAATTGCCGTCTCCCATATCAGCATCCACTCTTAGCAGGAAGTAGCTTTGGAACAATCAATGCCTCCTGTTCCTTTAAGGCAATAAAAGATTCAGTTTGAAAGGGAAAGATTGCAAAAAGCAAAAGAGAGGCTGATAGAAAAAAAAAAGTGCAAGAGAAATTATGGCAAATGAGATACAATAGTTAAAATATCAGTGTGAACAGGTAAATTACCAGATTAAGATCATGCCAGCTGAGATTAAACAGTTAAAAGATCAGATAGAACAGTTATATGATTGGATGAATGATCTTACAGTTGAAGCCAATAAATGCTATATCATCATGATAACTCAGATTAAGCAGTTAGATGATCAACTGAGAAATCCCCCAGTTAATATTGTTATGGCAATTGTTATGGCAACTCTGATTAAGCAGCTAGAAGATCAGCTGAGAAATCCTCCAGGTAAAATCAAATGCCATAAGTGTGGGAAGCTAGGCCATAAGAGAAAAGAATGTTAGAAAGGGAAAAGAACACCAAATGCCAAGGAAAAGGATGATTTCTCTTTTAGTGACCAAGGGAAACAAAGAATATGTAGACCTCCAGGTATATGCCCCAGGTGTAAAAGAGGGCTCCACTGGCCAAAAGAATGCCGCTCTCAATTTGATAAAGATGGAACACCCTTATTATAGGGAAATTATCAGTTAGGCCAGAATCAGGACCCACTGGTAAATAAAAAAATTAAAACAATGCTGTTTCACCTTCATTTCAAACTATTCGTGGAAAAACAATATTCATTCAATTCCATGCCATAGGAGTATCCTGCAGTCATGTGTCGACGTATGGTGCCCTAGCACAAAACTGTGGAAATTAAAACCAGACCAACAAACGACAATGGAGGAAAAATAAACTAACATTTTTTGTTGTACATTCAGCTATCTTGTGCCTATGGCCAGCAAATACTGTGCGACAAGTCCTAACAGAGGGCAGGTGGCGTCCCAAAGGGGAAATAGACACTCGGAGCAAAGTAAAGCCTTCATATTAATACAAGAGTGGGTGACAAAGGGTACTGCAAAATTGGAGAAGCGAACCTTTGTGTTAGGGAAACTCCATTAGAAATAAGTTCTGGATCCAACTAGCAAAGTAAAAATGCTGCAAGAAAAGCGGTGTCTTTGTGCACCCACTACAGAAAGCAGAAAGTGGCAGAAGGCAGTACTATTTGCCAGCCACTGAAGGCAGTAGCAGCAAGGGGCGGCAAAAAGACAAGATTCTTGTTCTAGGCTGCAGGATTTCTTGCTACCAAGGACTGTGAGTAATGGGACCTCTGGAAAGGCGGATTTTTCACCACCAAAGAACACAAGAAGCAAGACCTCTGGAAAGACAAAACTTTTAAAGTTGTAGGATCTTTTGCTATCAAAGACTGCGAGAGGCAGATCCTCTGGAAAGATCAAAAGATTCTCGCTTGCAAAGACCACAAGGATGCAGGGCTTTGGTTCGTCTGTAAATTCCTTCCATCAAAGATTTTCTTGTCTTGAAATGCCTTCAAAGAAATTAACATTATAATCTCCATATTTTCCCTAGCGACAGCTGAAGCTTGAATCTATATGGGGCTCTACCACTTAAAGAGCCCCTACCTGGAATTCTGAACTTTGAAAATCACCTTATATTCTATATTCTTTTGCCTAGGAAGAAAAGGGCTGGACAACAAGAACAAATACCCTTGCCATATTAGAAATTATTTTGTGTATACACAAAAAGAGGGGAAATGTAGTAGACCATATATCTTTAAGGAAATGAGAAGCAAGAGATAACTTGGGAACATTCAGTAATCATGATGAACACCTTGGTGATAAGGGCATGGGGAAGGGTTTTGACTGTAACACGATTAATACAAGAGCTTGCGAGATGAGAGCATTAGTGATTGGTAGTCTCTACACCTATGGTGCTAAGAGCCATGCAGTCACCTCTATAAGAAGCTGCAGGAAAAAGCAGTTGGGGAGCGTTCATTCTTTCAGGTACCACTCACACTTATCTTTCACTTCTCCTGCCCACAGAACGCCTGCACAGCGTCTCTCTATAAAAGACTGCTCAGAATCATTCTCTTACTAAGACTGCTTTGCTCCCGCAAAGACTGTTTCTCTCTCTTCCTTCTGCTCAGGAAAATAGCCCTTAGGCACCTAAGGGTAATTTTTCCTGAGCAAAATAATAGCATAGCGGTCTGTGTCCAGACCCTAGAGAAGCTGGGGCTGGAGACCTGGCCAATCCCAGGCCCTGACACAAACATCCAATTTAAAACAAACAATGAAACAAAAAAGAAATCTTTTGAATATTGCCCTGTAAGAATAATGATGGGCAAGTTTATTTCATAGCCTAATGATTAACATTCTATATTTTCATATCAACAACCCTAAGTTTGATTCTCGAGCATAGAATAAACCTGTTCTAGTTTGATATTTATAACTTATGCTATCCATTATTTCTTTTCTCCTCTATGAACAATTCTGGGTTTCTTATATTCTATATATATATATATGACTTTTAAATATTCATGTATAAATGATCAACTGAAAAGCCGAAACTCTACAAAATATGGCTGAAAAAAATTGTTACATTTTTGTTCATAAATTTTGTGGATCTTGTAAAAACTGTACTCCACCTCTTAAAATACTTCTTGCATCTTTAATTACATAATAACCTTAGTTAAAGCTTATTAGTTTTATTTATAAGATAAAAGTTCAGCTGTTTGTCCTTAGTAAAGTTTGCTCCATTCATCTTCACACTTTTCCACTCTTTCCTGTCTGTGGATCATAGAACTTTGGCCAATAAAAAGTGGCCAACTATTCAAACTGTATTTAAATAAGGCAAATATTGAGCTGAAGCCAATCCAACTGTTTTTATACCTCACTTTCTCTTTTCTGTCAATATGTCTTCTCAACATTAGAGTCTCTCTAAAATATATTGTTTGGGAAACTAAGTCTTTGTCAAAGAATAAGATTCTTGCCTTTTAAACCTTCTAATTATCAGTTTAGCCAAGTGAATAATTAACTTCATGTAAACTGTTACCCTGTTTTGTGAAAAGTGGTCTTCTGAGAGTAAGAAAAATTACACAAAGGAAAATGGCATTGTGTATGAAAAGATCTTGTGTGGTAAATTTTGTCCTTAAACAGAATGATTAATTAAGAAAATGAAAGACAGGGAAAACCAGAAGGTTTAGAATGTTTGTAAATTGTATGTGCAGGTTGAATAAGGCTCATATAAGAAAATTTGTGAAAAAAAATTTGCATGTCATCCAGATGACCATGTATTACCGTTAGAATCTTTTAGCCTATAATTCTATTTAAACAAATGATTTAAGTCTTTGATACTTGACAAAGCTTCCAAAACCCAAACTGTAAATTTGTCCTTTTGAAAAATTAAGACCACTGAAAGTCTGAGAAATATTTTAACCTTATTTGGTATGTTAAAAATGTATATAACATATTATAAAATATAAAATGGTGGTTAATTTACTGTAGATTATGTTTATATATGTTCTAGTATTATGAATTATTGGTCTGTCTTAGTGTATGATGTCAACAATAATTTTAATACATCTCAGAAAGTATTTTTATAACTGGCTAAATCCAAATTTTGTCCTTCAAAGAAAGTAGTAGAAAAGGCTGGAAAGTTCTCTTGAATTCAAATTTCTCATGACTTTGGAGATTAAACACCATTTGACTAAAAGCAAACTTCCAGAACTTCAAGTATAAAGCTAACGTGTCCATGAGTATTGCTAACCTAACTTCAAACAGAACAGAAATCTTTTACATAGAATCAAGCCGATTTGCTGTGATTTTTCTATTTGAAACATTGCTGATTCTTTCTGTGTTCTGTTTTCCAGAAATCAAGAAAACCGTTTTCTATTGTTTAAGCTATTTGTAGCTTTCAGCGATGTATGTACTTATGAGCAAAATTTGAAACATTTATCTTTTCCTCTCTCCTTGATTTTTCCATAATTTGGAAAACATTTGTAAAATTCTTAATTTCTGACAACAGTTATTGCATAAGGTCAAAAATAATCTGTTTTGTTATTAGGACACAATGAAAGTCACTGGTTATTTTACCAAGGCTTTTATTGGAATAGCACTTTAAGAGGTATCCAGATTACGTTAAGGCACTAAGGTTGACTTTATAAGATCAATAAAAAAGCCCATTAGAAAGACTGGCCAGATACTTCATCAATAACATTTCTTGATCTATGGTGAATAAAGAATGTCACTTTCTGACAGGTCTGGGAATCACAATTTGGTTTGGGACCTCAAAAGAAGAGGAATTTTCCCAATACATACAGGTATCTAATGTCACAGATGAAACCTGAGCTCATTGAAGGCTTTCAAGTCTAATTTGAGATTCCTTATATAAAAAGTTCCAGCAAAGCCAAATTTCTTTCTTTTTTTTAATTTTTTATACTTAGGTTTGTGATTCTTTCTTTTTTTAAATTAACATAGCTACTAATTAACTAGCTTTCACATCATTTACTTAATCATAGTGTTAAGACATTTGTGTTCTACACTTGATAGATTTGACATATATGCTTGCAACATGTTCTATAGTTGTGGTCCCACCATTAACCCACCCTCTATGGATCACACCCCTTCCTATCCCTCACCCCTTCCCTCCTTCATCCTGGGCTATAGTTGTGATTTATCATTCATATGAAAGTGTGAGTGATTATAAATTGGTTTCATAGTAGTACTGAGTACATTGGATATTTTTTTTCCAATCCTGAAATATTTTACTAAGAAGAATATTTTACAACTCTATCCATGTAAACATAAAAAAGGTAAAGTCTCCATCTATTTTTAATGCTGCATAGAATTCCATGGTACACATATAGCATAATTTATTAATCCATTCATAGGGAAATGGGCACTTGGGCTTCTTCCATGACTTGGCAATTATGAATTGAGCTTCAGTGAACAATCTGGTGCAAATATTTTTGTTGCAGAGTGATTTTTGGCCTTTTGTATATACACATAGTAGAGGAATTGCAGGATAAAATGGCAATTCTACATTCAGATCCCTGTGTGTTCTCCAAAGTTCTTTCCAAAAGAAATATACTAGCTTCCATTCCAACCAGCAGTGCAGAAGTGTTCCCTTTACTCCACATCCATGCCAACATCTGTAGTTTTGGGATTTTGTGGTGTGGGCTACTCTTACCGGAGTTAGATGATATCTCAAAGTGGTTTTAATTTGCATTTCTCTGATAATTAAAGATGATGGGCATTTTTTCATGAGTATACCATGCATCTGTCTCCTTCAGAGAAGTTTCTGTTAATGTCTCTTGCCCACAATGAAATGGGATCATTTGTTCTTTTATTTATTAGTAAGTTTGCATTCTCTGTGGATTCTGGTTATTGGACCTTTGTAGAAAATATAACCTGCAAAAAACCTTTCCCATTCTGAGGGCTGTCTACTTGCTTTACTTACTGTGTTCTTGGCAGAGCAGAAGCTTTTTAGTGTGATCATATCCCAGTAATGTATTTTTGATGTTGCTTCAATTGTCTGGGGGGTGTCCTCCTCATAAAGTATTCTCCCAGGTCAATTTTTTCAATTGTTTCCCCTGCACTCTTTCCAAGAATTTTTATGGTTTCATGTCTTAAGTTGAAGTCCTTTAACCAGTGAGAGTCAATTTTTATTAGAGAAGAAAGGTGTGGGTCCAGTTTAAGTCTTCTACAAGTTGCCAGCTAATTCACCCAGCACCATTTGTTAAATAGGGAATCATTTCTCCAATTTATATTTTCGATAGGATTATCAAAGATCAAATGATGATAAGTGTCTGGATTCATCTCTTGGTTTTCAATTCTGTTCCATAAATCTACCTTTCTAGTTTTGTGCCAGTACCATGCTGTTTTGATCACTATAGATTTATAGTATAGTCTGAAGTCTGGTAACGTAATTCCTCCTGATTTTTTTTTTTATTTCTGAGTAATGTCTTGGCCATTTGAGATTTTTTATGTTTCCATATAAAGTAAAGTACTAGTTTTTCCAGATCTTTAAAGTATGAGAGAGGTGCTTTAATAGGGACTGCATTAAATCTGTAGATTGCTTTGGGTAGTATAGACATTTTAATAATGTTGATTCTTCCCAGCCATGAGCATGGTATGTTTTTCCATTTGTGAATATCTTCAACTATTTTTCTTTTCTCGGAGTTTCATAGTTCTCTTTATAGAGATCTTTCACGTCCTTTGCTAGGTAAACTCCCAGATATTTCATTTTCTTTAGCACTACTGTAAAGGGAATAGAGACCTTGACTGTTTTCTCAGCTTGACTTTTGTTGGTATATATGAATGCTACTGATTTTTGAGTATTAATTTTGTATCCTGATATGCTACTGTATTACTTGATCACCTCTAGGTGGTTTGTAGTTGAGTCCCTGGGGTTTTCCAAATATACAATCATATCATCTGCGAAGAGTGACAGTTTAATCTCCTCTAATCTTATTTGGATACCCTTGATTGCCTTCTCATGCCTGATTGTGATGGCTAAGACTTCCATTACAATACTAAAAAGCAGTGGACACAATGGGCAACCTTGCTTGGTTCCTGATCTGAGTGGAAATGATTTCAATTTTACTCCATTCAATATAATATTGGCTGTGAGTTTGCTATAGATGGCCTCTATCAGTTTAAGAAATGTAGCTTCTATACCTATTTTCTTATGTGTTCTGATCAAGAAAGGATGCTATATATTATCAAAGCTTTTTCTTCATCAATTGAGAGAATCATATGGTCTTCATATGGTTTTTCATTTTGTTTATGTGATGTATTACATTCATATGGTTTTTCATTTTGTTTATGTGATGTATTATATTCATAGATTTACATATATTGAACCATCCTTTGGACACTGGGATGAATCCCACCTGGTCATGATGTCTAATATGTTTGATGTGTTGCTGGATTCTGTTTGCTAGGATCTTATTGAATATTTTTGCATCAATATTCATTAGAGAAATTGGTCTATAATTTCCTTTTCTTGTTGAGTCTTTTCCTGGTTTGGGTATCAGGGTGATGTTTGTTTCATAGAATGTGTTGGGAAGAATTCATTCTTTTTCTATGTTTTGGAAAAGGTTAAGTAATATAGGTACTAGTTCCTCTTTAAAGGGTTGGTAGAATTCTGATATGCAGCCATATGGTTCCGGGCTATCTTTTGTGGGAGATTTCTTATAGTTGATGCTATTTCAGAACTTGATAAAGGCTTGTTCAACATTACTATTTCTTTCTGGCTAAGTCTACGAAGGTGGCATATTTCCAAATATTGATCTACTTCCTTCAGATTTTCATACTTCTGAGAATAGAATGTTTTGTAATATTCATTAAGGATTTTTTTAATTTCTGAGGAGTCTGTTGTTATTTGGCCTTTATCATTTCCAATTGATGAAATTAGGAATTTTACTCTTTTATTTCTGGTTAGGTTAGCCAAAGGTTTATCTATTTTATGGACCTTTTCAAAAACCAACTTTTCAATTGATTGATTTTGTTTGTTTATTATTATTATTTTTGGTTTTCAATTTCATTTAATTTTGCTCTAATTTCAGTTATTTTATTTATTCTTCTGGGTTTAGGGTTGTAATGTTCTTCCTTTTCCAGTTGCTTGAGATAGCCCATTAAGTTGCTGACTTCCTCTCTTTCTGTTCTTTAGAGGAAGGCTTGCAATGCTATAAATTTCCCTGTCCTAATAATATCCCAGAGGTTCTGGTAATTCATGTCTTCATTATCATTTTGTTCCAAAATTTTGGTAATTTCCTTCTTAATCCCATCTAGGACCCAGCTTTCATTCAATATGAGGTTATAAATTTTCCATAATTTTGTACGAGTGTGCAGATTCCTGTTGTTACTGAGTTCAACTTTTATTCTATGATGGCCCATGAAAATACAAGGAATAATTTCTATTCCTTTAAATTTGCTGAGGTTAGACTTTGACCTAAGATGTGATCAATTTTGAAGTATGTTCCTTGGGATGATGAGAAGAATGTGTATTCAGTTTTGTTTAAGATGAAATGTTCTGTAGATATTTGTTAAATCCAGTTGTTGAAGGCTTAAGTTTAAGTCTAAAATTTCTTTGCTTAGTTTCTTATTGGAAGATCTATCCAACACTGCCAAAGGGGTGTGAAAAAAATTCTGACTTTTATGGTGCTGGGGGAAATCAAGTTGCTCATGTGAGTTACAGTCTCTCCTATAAATTGAGGCGCGTTCTGGTTGGGTTTACAAATGTTAATAATTGAAATCTCATCATGTTGAGTGTTGCCCTTAACAAATATGAAGTGACCATCCTTATCTTTCCTTACTGTTGTTCGTTTAAAGCCTATTGTATCTGCGAATAAAATTACAAAACCTGCTTTTTTCTGATTTCCATTTGCCTGAATTATAGATGACCATCCTTACACCGTAAGCCTATATTTATCGTGTAAGGTAAGATGAGATTCTTGTATGCAGCAGATATCTGGCCTGAGTTTTTGTATCCAGTCAGCTAACCTGTGCCTCTTTAGAGGACAATTTAAGCCATTCACATTAATTGAGAGTAGTGATAAGCCTAGTAGTATTTGGGGTATTGAGTTTTTCGAAAATGCAGTGAACATTTTTAATCCTTTCCCCACTATGGAAGTTGGAGTTTGATCCAAAAGTTTCTGAGTGAGCTTACTTTGGTGGTAGAGCATTGTGCTTGTCATTGTGGAGGATGGGTCTGAGAATATCCTGGATAGCTAGTTTCGTTATGACGAATTTCTACAGCATGTGAATGTCATTAAAATATTTAATTTCTCCATCATAAATGAAAGTAAGTTTAGCTGGATACAGGATCTTGGGTTAAAACAGGATCCTGGGTTAAAAGTTATTTTGTTTTAAGAGGTTTAATGTTGATGACCATCCTATTTTAGCTTAAAAAGTTTCAGCAGAGAGATTTTCAGTCATTCAAATATTTTTCTTTGCCTTGTAGGTTATGGTTTTCTTACATCTGCTTATAGAATTTTCTTCTTCATATTAACTTTGGTGAAGTAAAGTATAATGTGTCTAGGAGATGTTTTATTTGGATTGAGTCATCCTGAGGTTCTGAAACTATCTGCTATTTGGATACAGTATCTCTTGCCATGTTTGGTAAGTTCTCCTCTATTATCTCTTGGAGTAGAGCATCTGGGCCTTTTGAAGCAACCTCTTTCTCAGGCATTCCTAAAAGGCGAATGTTTGCTCTTCTGTAGTGGTCCCACAATTCTCTCAAGGAATGGTCTGTTTTTGGTCTCCACTTCTCTTCCCCTTTGAGCATTTGGGAGTGTTCAAAAGCTTTGTCTTCACTGTCAGAGATCCTTTCTTCTGCCTGCTCCATCCTGTTACTAAGAGATTCTACTGTATTTCTCAGATCTTTGAGAGCTGCAAGTTCTTGCCTCAATGTGTCAAAATCTTTGGTGATTTTGTCTTTGAATTCATTGAATTTTTGAAGCAACTTTTGAATTACTCCTTGAAATTCTAATTCCAACTTTACCTCCATTCTGTTGATCTTATTTGACATCCAAATTCTGAACTTGATTTATGACATCTTGGCCATTTGTTTATGAATGGGATTCATCTGGTGTGCCTGTTCTGTCATTTCTTGGGGGAGTTGATCTAGTCTGATTACTCACGTTTGCAGAGTTTTTCCACTGATTCTGCCCCATGATTATTTTTTGCTGTGTGGCTAGATGGGTAGGTAAGTTGAATTTGGATTGGGGGCTCCTGGAGTTGTGGTTACCCAGCCCTTTGCCAAGCATTTGGGCCTGGTGACTATAGCTTTTTCTTCTACAGCTTTGCAAAGGACTCATACACTATTATAGTCTGAGGCTCTGGGGACCTGCTTGGTGTGGTGAGGTTAGGTGGCTCTCTCATGTATTCAGCTGGTCTTTGTCTGATCTTAGTTGATCAGTGACTCTGTGTTGAAGTCTCAGCTGTGGAGAAATACAAGCAACTAAAACACTCAGCCCCCCATGGGCAACAATTGGAAAAGTAAAATCAACCTTTCCCATTTCCACACAACCAGGGTACCACCTGAGAGGGTGCTTGGGTAATTGGCCCAGGTTAGGAGTTCCAAACCAATTGACCCAGTCAGTACCAACTCTCAACTGGGAGAATTTAAAAGATCTCTAGCAACTAGATAGCAAAGGTCTACTGGCTGCTCAAATGTGGCTTGTTCCAGTGCTCTGTGGCGTCAGAAATGCCCATCCAGTAGCAGAGTTGGACCAGTGGGCTGGTATCTCTTTCCCCATCTTGCTCCTTTTTCATACCCCGTGACTGTTAACCCCACGGGGCTGTGGTCCTGCTCCCTCTAATAAGCAGATGTGCTAGGGCTTTGAACCTGCCAGAGTCAAAGGAAAGTCAATGCCCCCTCAGCCTGGCCCCCACCCTCTGCCACCAGCCGGCAGGGGAGCTGAGGCCTGTCTGCCTCAGGTACTCAATGGCAACTGGGCAGTGTTCCACCTGAGCTCAGTCTGAATCTGAGGATAACAATTTAGCAAATAATTTTCTCCCTCAGCCACCTCGCCTTTGACCCAGCCACTCCGCAGCACTGGTATCCCTATAGGGTGAGGTCTGGCTTCCTCTGGAAGTCTTCAGAATTGGGGAAGTATCTCTCCAAGATTAGACCCTGGCAAGATCACTCTATTGTTGATGAATCTTCATGGGAGGTGTCCCTATGGAGCTCCCACGTGGCTCCCATGGCCATGGAGGCAGCTGTATTGGTGGCTCCTGGAGCTCAGGGCACATGGCTCCAGCAGTTGGGCAGGGCACACAGCACGTGGTTCTGGCAGGGTGGGCAGGTGGTGGCTCTGGTAAGGTGGGGCACATGGTGCACGGCTCTGGCAGGGCAGGCACAGTGGCTCCAGCAGGGGCAGGTGCACAGTGAGTGGCTCTGGTAGGGTGGGGCGCATGGCTTGCACACCTCCTCCCACAGCTGGTTTGCACTTTCACAGAGCCAAGCCCAACAGCCTCCTCCCCTTTGTCTGCACTACTGCTGGGCTCACTGTCACAGTGCAGCTTTTCTACCATAGTCCTTGCAGTGCCCAGACCTGGCAATGAACTGCAGACATCTCACTATCTGAAGGGGTTAGGCTTCTGGACCATAAGGTGAGGGGGAAAGGTTGGACTAGAAGTTCAAAATGGCAGGGAAAACGTTAGTTCAACTTTCATGCCTGGCAAGAGAGTGCTCAGGGTCGCAGCAGGGTCCCTCTGGAGAAGTAGTCCCCATTTCCTGCAACTTTCTCCTGTGGGGTGAGATAAGAGGTCCTCAGTTCACTGCTCACCTGTAGAAAACCTCAGCAGAGGTGACGTGCAGCTTGGCTGTCAGTCTTCAGCTTTATTGGGTACTTTCTGGTCATTTTCCTTCCCTCTCAGCTTGGCTGTCAGTCTTCAGCTTTATTGGGTACTTTCTGGTCATTTTCCTTCCCTCTGGATGGGAGCTTCTGTCTAAAGCTGGCTCTAGTTGGCCATCTTGCCCCTCATCCAGGTCTTGCAAAGCCAATTTTAAAATGAAGAAAAGCCTCGATGGCTAATAGGCTAATAATTATTCTTGCTGCACTTTAATAATCAGACCCAGTATACTGAAATTACAATTTATTCTTGGCAATTAAATTAGTTCTGCTGTAATTTGTTTTTAGTAAAGTGAGAAATTAAAGAGAGAAAAATGGTTCAAAAAAAAAAAAAACTGCAGTTCTCCTGTATTAGATTCCGGCCTTGTCTACAAAGCCAGCTCAAAATGAGACATAGCTACTTAACTAAACATCTGTTAAACAGAATTAAGAGACTGGTATAAGAATATGGAATTATATACAGTAGTTATATTTGCTCTGAAGTCTTAAGGCTTAAGAAAGGTCGCCTGTTGGCTATACTGGAAAAATTCGTGCAATATTAAATGCTATCTATTGTGTCTATATAGATAACTCAGGAAAAATCAGAACCTGAATTAGAATTTCCCAGTAAGTGGTATGGCTATAACACAGCCTCATAAGTGGCCCCACACCCAAGTGATGTTCAGGAGTATTCACTTGAATTGGCCAGAACTTTTGATCAGTTCTGTAGGGACTCTTAAAACTAGATATTATCTTAAGGACTGTGCTAAAACTGTAAATAAGAATACTAATGTTCTCATTGTGCGAACCTTAACCTCGAAATCCAGAATTTGCAGATATTTGTAAGTAACTGCTACATGATTTCATTCTCTTACCCTGGACCAAACCTAAACTTTGTCCCTTTCAGCATAAGAAAGCCATAACGCCACAAACATATGTAAGGTAGCTGAGATCTGCAGAAGCCAGACGGGAGCCCTAGAGATTTCTATGAAAGACTGTGTGAAACATACAGACTGTCCAAACCATTGTATGAAGTCACAAGGGGGGAGAACAGGGGCCAATGGAGTAGAAATTAGATCAACTAAAAGCGTTCAAAAGGCTAAATGAAAAACTACAGACAGCTCTGATGCTAGGCCTCCCTGACATGGCCAAGGAGGGAAGAAATAGAACAGCTGAGGGAATGTCCACCCAGAATGTAGAATCCTGGGCAAGACCAGTTGCTTATCTCTATAAGCAACTTGACAGAGTCTTGAAATGATGTTCCCTATGCCTAACAACACTTGTAGACATTGTCAGGCTAGTGCAAGAGGCTGATAATTCGACTTTGGGACAAAACTCAAGAATCAGGGTACCATATGCAGTGGTCACTCTTATGAACACCAAAGGACACCATTGGTTGACCAACTCATGCCTGACTGAATATCAAAGCTTACTGTGTAAAAATCCAAGGTTGGTTCTAGACGTTGTATGCATGAGGCAAGCACTTAAGATAGAAGAAAAAAGAATATTATAAAGATTCTGGGGAGATACTTCTACATTCCCCTGTTGGTCACCCTTGTCAAGAAAGTCAGCCAGCATTGTGTGACATGCAACCAACACAATGATAAACAGGGACCATCCCTGCTGCCTGAAATTCAGTCCTACAGGGAAGGATTTTTCGAACATGTGCAAATTGACTATACTAAATTGTCCAGATGTGGAGGAAACCAGTACTTACTAGTTTTGGCCTGCATGTGCTCAGGATAGATGGAATCCATCTCCACCAGGCCTGAAGTAGTAAAAGTGTTGCCCAGATAAATAATACCATGGCTTAGCTTGCCATTCCAGATTGGATCTGACAACGGACCAGCCTCCATAACAGAGATAGTGCAAATGACAGCTAAAGCCTTAAACATCACCTAGAAATACCTGTGGCATAAAGTTCAGGCAGGGTAGAATGCATGAACAGAGTCATAAAAGCAAGAATAAGTAAACTCTGCCAGGATGCAAACCTTAATTAGGTACAGGCCTGATCACTGGTCTTGTTCGATATTAAATGCACCCCTTCTAAGAGGTCAGGGTACTCCCCTTATGAAATAATGTATACCAGGCCTCAACCGATCCTGTGCAATTTAGAAGGTGCTCCTAAAAGAACTGGGAGAGACTGAATTGAACAGGAACTTAGAAGCCCTAGGAAGAGAGGCAAAGAAGATCTCCACTTGGGTAATTAACCATATTTTGTTTATCTTTTGTGCATGTACACCCTTTCTTTCCAGGGGATCAAGTTTAGGTCACGATCTGAATCTGGTTCCCCTCAAACCAAGATAGAAGGGACCCTATACCGTCATCCAGACCACACCTACAGGAGGGAAGGTCAAAGGGATCGTCACCTGGATCCAGAACAACAGGCTGAAGAGAGCTTCACTGCCTCTGTGGGAAGAAAAACAGATCCAGCCGACCCCTGCAAGGTATCTTTTGAGGCAGTCAACATGTCCTGCTCTAGCCACATACTGGGAGCTGGCTGGTCAATGCATACCTAAAGCCTGAGGAAATTCCTCATGTGACTTATCTTAATTGCTCTTTGGACTTTGGAAAAGTGGGAGGGGAAATGTGATCTGTGCACCTACACCACTAAGATAGAATTCTTTCATAGCTTTTATGAATACAAAGGCACCCACAGGGGAAATTGCCCTCAGAATCTGACACAATATTCAATATGTGACACAGAGAAAGGCGAAAACTCATATGTATATTATAACCACACAAAGCCCCCCAACTACGGTACAATTAAGGCCTGGGTAGAGGACTAGAGAGGAGTCATTGTCCCTGAAATCTGAATGATGGGCCAGACCAGGAAAATAGGAAAGCCTACTAGCCATGTGACTCTGAAATACATTATAAACATACAAAACATGACATTATAAGATATCCCTTTGTATAATTCAAAGTTCTTTTCAATGCTCAGGATAGTTTTTCCAACATTTGAAACTTATGAAATTGAAAGAGCAATCATGAATCTGTCTGTAATAATAGAACAAGAGTTCAACATTGCCATGGCATTAGGAACACTTCAAGCAGAGGTTAATAGCCTAGCATCTGTTATAATTCAAAATCACCTCATCCTGGATGATTTGATGGCTCAACAAGGAGAAGTTTGTGCCATAATTGGAAAAAAATATATTGTTTTTATGTAAATAAATCAGGGAAAATAGGGATTGATCTACATCTCTTAAAGGAAAAGATAAATATTCCTCCTCAAATTAACAAAGCAAAACCATTCTATTGGACTGACCTATTCCCGGGAATGGGAGAGTGGTTTAATGTGGTGTAGGGAAATGTGCTTAGATCTGTTCTTTTTTGCTTATTCATTCTCATCCTAATTTCTGTTCTTGTATCTTTTTTCAAGCATCTTATTACTAAATTACTAACCTGCTATCTCTCTGCACAGTTACCAACTAAGTTCTTAATGTGTAAAACTTCTAGGGAAATTCCAGACAAGGAAAATGAAGGAGCTAAGGAAATTTCACCCCAAAATATGATTCCTTGGCATAAAGAATATTTTGAATTAAAGGTCATTCATGATCAAAAACATTGGAAGAAGCCTTTTCTCTATCTATGTAAAACCTGAGTAACCTGAGTGGGCTGCTGAATTCTTTATTACATGCTAATAGGCCTGGCCCCAAGGCCATTTGAAACACAATACCTGTCTCTCAGGTTAATTTATAAATCAATCTGTTTTCATCCATCTATATATCGCCCCTATCAACCACTTGCTGTACCAATGCTTTCCACGTTCTCCCCCTCCCTTACAAAATGCATCTATAAAGATCTCTGACCATCACTGAGACTCTGGGAACATTCTTGTCATTCCCCCCATGCACATGGTATTTGGAAATCAACCTTTCTCTTCTTAATCTATCATAATTGTGAGTTGATCATTCAGCAAACCAGATCAAGGGAAAAAGGAAGGTTTCACCATGATCCCTACACAGATCATAGACTTTTATTTTTATCTGTAATGCACTACCTATGACAATCCAAATACTATAAAAGATGAAATTTACTGATTAAAAAACCCACTAGCAATAAAATGACCTATAAAGCAGGAAAAATAGGCATCACACCTTTAAACCAGGTGGTTCTGATTCTTGATCTTAACTTACTCTTTAGCATATTTTCAACAGGTGAATAATTTAAGTTCTCCTCAAGGTTTTAATGTCCCAAGTTTTCTCTCACTCCTAGTAGGTAACTTTTCCTTCTACCTCACAATGAAGGTAAAACATATGCAAATGTGAACTTCCCTAAACCTTCCTAAACATTACAATTTCTCTATTTTTATCCTTCTCTCCCTATTCTCTCCACTCTCAGAACACTGCATTTCCTCTCATTCCCAAGGCTAACTCCTTCCCTGGATCACTCACTTTTATGTTTTCTCTGCAGCATCTACTTCATTTTCTAATCATTCACGTTAGAGGCCCCGAAAATAGATTTTAATCCTTTCCAGTTCTTGACAGGTACAAGCATCTCATTAATTGCTAAATCCTGTAATGTGAATTTTTTGTGCCTCCTAAATCCATCTTTCCCTTTCCAAGACTGCTCTCCTACGTTAGGCACTCTCAATCACTTTTCTACACTCTTAAGGTATCCTCTAATGGGTCTGTATTTATTATTTCATTCCTTTAATGTTTTACAATCTATAGCATTGCCAATTTTTTCTTCTTAAGACATAGATCAACTCACACCTTAAAATGCAGAAATAATAACATTGTCATCTTCATCTATTCCTTATTATGGCTTTTGGATGCCTGGAGAATATAAGCTGAATCTACCTAACACAAAAATCATAATCTGGCCCTAACTTATGTGGTCAAACTTACCTTCTAATACAGCCTCCTCTATGTAATATACCTATTATGGAGCAATGTTATACTATGCTCCCTGAATTCACCATCATGTGCAACTTCATCCTAATGCAATTGCTTTTGTTGCTGTTTCTGTGAAAGATGCCTTAGTATGACTTAATTATTTTAGAATCTCCAATAGTTCAAATGCTTCTCCCTCCATGAAACATTCCCCAGCTTCCTGATTAGGAATTTATGAGTATTTCTTCTGGACTTTTTATCATTTTGTTCACACCAACTTAGAAAATTTCCCACAGAATTTTTTGGATTATAATTACATGTACAAATATTTGCTGTATAATTATTTATATACATGTCCCTCACTAGGTTATGAACATTTTGAATGTAGGGACTATGCTGTTTTCACTGTATTTTCCCCACAATTAATGTCCAGTCAGTACTTGACCCTAAATGAATACTTTATGAATGAATAGATGAAAGAGTAAATTCTAATTTTAACTGAAGAGGAGGGAGTTATCACAGAAAACAGACTATCCTTTCTTTCATACTTCCTCTAATCTGCAGTAAACCTGATGACCTAACTTGGGTCTTGTTATTTAAACAAAATACCTTGTCTAACTTTTCTTACAATTCAAATTATACAAAGCTTAAAATATAATAATTTATCCTTGGTAAAATAAATTTTGATAAGGAAATACAATGATGAACATAACCTCTCAAAATTAAAGAAGGAACTAGGGTTTGAAGACTCTAACAAAAAATCATTTGATAAGAACGAAACATAAGGCTCAGTGCCCATAGCACAGTGGTTATGGCACCAGTCACTTACACTGAGGGTGGTGTGTTTGAACCCGGCCCAGGCCAGCTAAACAGCTGCAACAAAAATATAGCCGGGCATTGTAGTTGGTGCCTGTAGTCCCAGCTACATGGAAGGCTGAAGCAGGAGAATTGCTTGGGCCCAGGAGTTTGAGGTTGCTGTGAGCTGTGATGTCACAGAGCTCTACCAAGGGTGACAAAGTGAGACTTTGTCTTAAAAAAAAGAACAAAACATAAGATGATAGAGCAAAGGGAATATATTTTGATTAAGCCAGTTTATGTGGAAAAGATCTATTATAAAATGAAAAGGTATATTTGAAAATCTATAGCTTTGAAACATTTCATTAGATAGGCTATTTCCTTTTTATTTATTTCTTTATTTGGTCTCTCCTGGGAACACTGTCACTTGAAAAACTAATTTGTGTTGTCAGAAAAAATCCCAATTAATAGCAATTTAGTGACCAGTTTTGTAACTCAAATGCTCTTAGTTAACTTGAATGGATGACTCTATCATTTGCTCTCACACAAAGACAATAAATGCTGCCAAGGAGATTACCATGAACTAAGATGCTTGCTGTCAGTATAGAATCATGTGTGACAGATGAAATAATGGAGTCTTTAATACTGCTAACCACTTATTTGTGAATGGGTCAATGAGAAATTTGCTGCCTTGGAGAGCTCACTCCACCTATCTCCTAAACACATATTTCATATATGACTGTGCACTCCTATCTTCCCTATTGGGTATTAAATAATAAATACATTTCAGGGATTTTTATCTGTAATACACCACCCGTGACAATCTAAATAGGAAAAAAAAAAGTGAAACTCTTACTGATTAAAAAACCCAGCAGCAATCAAATAACCAATAAAACAGGAAAAATGGGTATCATACCTTTGAACCAGGTGGTGCTGTTAAGCCTAAAAAGGCATACACTGCATTATTTTCTCTGGCTTCAAAGAAGGCATCATAGTCCTTGATGAAAAGAATGCAAGAAAAATTAGCAACATGCAACCAACAAAGGAAAGAAAACAGGAGATTTATTCATAATAGACACACCAGAAACATAATTGTTGTGGCTAGAAACAAGATGAGAAAATGTAAAGTCAACTATGTGTCCAGGTAGCTGTACATTTACAGGTAGCTGTGTGAGTGTGTGTATCTGACTCATTCATTTAACTCCTAATAGAAGTCAAATGCTCCAGCTGCTTAGTGGCTGCAGATGAAAAATGTATACAAATTTGGAGGCGGTAATGAAAAGACTAGGGTGAATTTGGGACTATCTTTTTCAATAAACAAAAGAATTTAAATTGTTTTCTCACCCCACGGTACTGGCTTTCATTGAAAATCTGAGGTGGAAGGGGGTATCCTGTGGCTGGTCGATGGTTTGCAGGCACATTTTCTCTCATCCACTTCCGATTCTCTTCATTTGCTGCAATATCTTTTTCTTCGAATCTTATTTTGTTGGCTTCTAAGAAACCAAGCACATCTTGCTGTTTCTTCTTAATCTAGAACCCAAA
The DNA here is from genome assembly GCF_027406575.1 of Nycticebus coucang. Lineage (NCBI taxonomy): Eukaryota > Metazoa > Chordata > Mammalia > Primates > Lorisidae > Nycticebus > Nycticebus coucang. Next base: position 93,280,584 of record NC_069804.1, on the reverse strand, counting down.
GGATAAACAAACAAATTACGTAGCAAATGGCTTTTTTATTTTTATTTTTTAAATTCAACAAAAGTCAGTATTTTTGAGCTAGCAGAAATAAATTCAGACATGGAGCAAAATTTGTGGTTTAAGAAGATATGTGATTTTCCCTCTTTATTACTGTCTTGTTAATGATGTCTATAAATGAGTTGAGGAGCTTTTAGCCCACAAGTCCTTTTATCCCACTGAAAATTTTAATTATCTAATGATGCAGATGTAATACTAGTTAGTGCATATCAGTAATCTAAAGAAATGCAGTTAATTCAAAATCATGGGTAGTGTGAAGCTATGTTTTCTTCTGATTACCTACAAGCGTCTCTTAATCTCAGCCCTTATATAAAGTTTTTCCAAACTCCTTTATTTTGCTTCCCATCTTAACAAGCATCATATAGTCTACATAAATGAGTCTTGAGTAATTACACAAGGTTCAGTGTCACTTAAGTCTCAATTTCCATTGTTCAGAACAAAACTGAATAAGAAGATATAAGAGCTAGGCCTCTCTGTATCATAAGTTTGGAATATATTTGTACCACTCAATAGACCTTAGCATGTGCTGCTTAGGGTGTCTTTCAGATATGTCTGTGCTACTTCAACTTGATTAACAGGAAGAAATAAAATACTTGTTTTGTCTCTTCACCATACCTAGGAGAGAACTTTTAAAATGGTAAAATTCATACTCTTTAGTTATGTTTCTCTTTGGATATGCATGTCTTTCAGACTCTAAATCCATACATCTATAGTAATGTACCCATACTTAAAACTGTAATTTAACATTTCTGTGTGCAGGAGCACAACTAATAAGCAAGTTTCTTCATGGAGTCACACTAAAAAGACGCATGGGGCAGAAGCATCAAAAAATAAAATATAAAGCAATTCTGCAAGGGAGAATGAAAATGCAAAATACGAAACTCACATATATTCAAGCCCCCTCTAGGTTTATTCCTCCAAACTCCCCTTCCACACTGGCATGCATCCACAGAGGCTGTATTTTTATCCTTCTAAGTTTCATGTGACTGTGGTCAAATAATTTTCTCCATCATCATATAATCCCAGGAAAAACAATTTCAATTTCTTATGATAGAAACTGGAATTTTTAAAGGCCATTTATATTGTAGTACTGAATACCTGCTTTAAAGATCAGTTTTAATCCAGCAAAATGTGTTACAAGGAAATTTTGTGAATGAGGATTCTATTTCCTTACTGGCTTATAAAATCAAAATTTTGTTCCTAAATATAACATAATAGTTTTTAAAATTTGAGAAAAATCAATGTAAAAATCAATAAAAACATATATCTAGTGGACTAATGCACTTGATGGAAAATTCAAATAAATAAGTGATTTCAAATCTCCATTACATAGTAAGGAATTCAACCAATGTGAAGTCTGTTAAGTAATTTGTTGATTATTAGCATATTTACAAATTTGAACAGATATAACAGTATCTCATTAATATGATATTTTTAGGAGCCTAGCATTCCAACAGATTTTCCTTTTTGAATGAAAGAATATAACTAACACTCTAAGAACCACCAGAATGTCATTAGTCATATTTATGTAAGAAGACAAAAACAAGAGGACTTTTAAAATAAATGATTCTTTTAGGCTATCTTATTGAATGAGTACTATGTTGAAAACACCATTCACTATGCTAAGATGGTGGTCAGCCTGGTATCATTGGTCACGATAATATGCCTTCATTGAAGTTACCACCCTTCAGCTATCAGCTCTGGACCTCAAGCATTGCTCCCATGCTCAGAGATTGTTTAATGCCAAGTACATATGTCTCCTACAGTTTTCTACATCTTCATAAGGCTGAACAGAATGCACCATAATCATAATAGGTTCTGCTATGTCAACTATGAAAATTTGTTCAGATTTGAATCTTTGGGGAATGTAACAATTTTTTTTTCCAAACAATCTCTATAAGTCCAAAATTTCACATATTAACTTTATTTCCAAGAAAGGATATTTTATGTGTACAGAATGAATTGCCTTATATGACTACAGGCACATGTTCACTATAACATACCATAACAAGGTGGCATCTGGTGATGATAATTTCCTAAGTTCCTTAATGGAACTTAAAATAGAGACACAGTGAATAGATGTGAATAGATGTGACTGAAAACATACATTCTGAGAACAAATAGGAATGGGTGTCACAAGGGTTCATTAAATAATACAATTTAAATTTTCTACATAAAACGTGATTTTGGATCTAGACGGTTACTGGTAAACTTTTCAGCACACAGATGTATTTGCAAGTGGACAGTGGCAATTTCCACGAATTTAAATCAATCTTATTCAAAGAGTAAACACACCTTTCATCTCTACCCAAACAATGCCAAGTCATTTCTATATATATGTCAGGGATTTGAGATTCAGAGCATTATGCCCTCTGAAGACACAGAGTAGGACCCCTGAACAATTATTGCCTGAAAACACCTGCCTTCTTGCAACAAGCCTCAGTAAGCTTCCTGTCTGTCATGCGGAAAAGTCAAGTTTCTATTAAAAAAAGGAGACTTATACAGTTTCTGCTGTAGAAGGTGCCAGTGTGGATGCGGCAATTACCAAAGAAAAAACAAAACTTCACTAATGATACTACAAATGGGAAAACAAGAGATCTTTTCCATGAAAGAAAGTACCAACCTACCAGGAAACATTTAATCACGGTGGTGTTTTTGCTTTGTTTTATAGTCAATCTTTGACACATTTTCTTTACTGGCACTTAATAAACACAGAAATTCTGACTCCAATGCACAGAAATCAAAAATGATTGTCATAATTTTTACTTGATAACAATATTTCTTGGGTGCCTCTTAAGCAGCACCTAAATTACTAAGTTCTTTAAAAACGTTTCAAGAAAAATAACAATCCCTTTCCTTCTAGTTAGAAGGGTTAGACATAGACATATTTAAAAGTTAAATTACAACAAGGTATTTAAATAAGAAACTAAGACAACAATACAAGGTGAGAAGGGTCACTTGAACAACAAAGCCAATGAAAGAAAAGAGAATAAGCACTTATTGTTATTAGCAATGCTACCTAAACTAAGCTCAATAAGGACAGAACGAATGCTAGATTTTCCATACATCTATATTCCATGCAATCTATAGTTTGGGTAAAAGGAAGATGTGCTTAGTAAAGTTTATCATAACTAGCCAGTTGTAAAAAGTGAGTTCATAAAGGTGATAGCTTTTTACTTGAACAATGAAAGTACAATATTACAAAATAAATTTGTAAATTTTCAAAATGTATGCTCATTAATTTCTCCCACTAAATTCTTACACATAAATGAAATCTACAAATGAATAATTGTGTGGATTTGTACTGTGTCTTTCTAAAACAGGTTATAACGTGACCCAGTCAACTTCCTCAAGGAGAAATTCAGATACACATGCCCACCTGTGGTTGGCTCTCGTTATTTCAAGTGTTGCTCTAGAAAGGACCATTCAGCTTTTCAGGAAAGTAATGAATCTGCCTTTTCCTAGGCTGTGCCTAGGGATTTAACAGTGGGGAGGAAAAGGAGTGAACAAACAGCATTTACATCTGCCTGTCCAATCTTTTACTAGTTTCCTTAAAAATACATCTAAAGGGGGATGGATTATAAAAAGGAAATCAAATATTAAATTACAGTTAATCTGTTTTGCAGTGGACCAGTGAAACATTGCCACTGTGTAGTCCTTTAGTTACCAGAGAGATTTGTGTGAATTTTTAAACAAATACTATTGTGGGTCCTTAAGTCACTGGCTTCCTTTTGCTCAATCTTAGGAGACAACCACATGAGAGACAATTATTTTTAGTTTGTCAGTTTTGCAATATTTTCAAGCATGGTTTTGTCACAATCAGCCATGTAAAACCTGTAATTTGTATCTCTTTAATAACAAGCACCAAGTTTGGGTTAAGGTGAGTAAAAATTTTCTTATGGATCATCCACCTCCACTGCTGGCTCTCTGGAGTTCTCCTGACAGGTGTTCCAAGATATGTCAGCATGAGAGCACAAGCTAAGGTTTGCTATTTTACTGCTAATAAAAGAAAAAAAAAAGCTCTACTGTTATTTTTTCATATTTAGTTGCACTACTACAATCATATCTGAAGTACCATTTCTAAAGACATGTTAAGAGCTAAGTAATTTCAAGAACATATTCTAGTGTAAAAAGAGAAGAAAGTAGATATTTAAAGGTAGTTTCTCAAAGAGTTATATCTTCAGGTGGTCACAGTAGGGAAAGTATAGTCATGCCTTGTTTCTGGGTTAAGAAAGCTCTTTTTGACATTGAAATATCAGTTTTGAATAACCTTATCTATACAGCCCTTTCTTATTTGGAGCTGTTATCTGTCCATGTCTCTTTCTAAAGTCAGAAGGAATTTTAGTTTATCTCCCATTCCTTCAGAGATGGATTAACATTTAAATCCCGGTAAGACTGTGAAATAAGAAAATAATTTGGATGTATCATACTACCCTAATTGAAAATCTTCTTGATAAGTGAAACTCTACCATTACTTACTTGCTACTTCAGTCTTTACAGAAAGAGTAGACAGTATGCATATTTGTAGTGAAGGTAGGGACTCTGGAGAGAAGCAGGTGAGGAAGACAGTAAAGTTTGTTTTAGGATCTTGTCTAGAGAACAATGCAGTCTATACCTCCCGTTTGTCAAGAGATCAGTCATTTAATAGTCTTAAGTGGTTAAAGTTAGTGTGAAAGATATAAATTTTGTATTTTCATTTCTCAAAGAAACAGATAAGAAACTGCAAAGGTATCAGACCTTTCCTGTTCTTTCTTTCTTTCTTTTTTTTTTTTAACAAGCAATGTACCCATTACTTAATAAAAAACAAAACAGAACCCGCAACCCACGCCCACCCAGATCTCCATACCAGCGGCACCGTGACCCAGGACCCACGTCTGCCCTGACCAGTGACCCACACCTGCCAGGACTTCCATACAAGTGGCCCTGTGCCCTGCACCCCCAGAGGACCTACACAGGGTCACTCCCTACAAAGATCCAGCAACAATAGAGTGATCCCGCTAGGGTCTAATATTGGAGAGACACCTCCCCAACTCTGAGGACAGTCAGAGGCAATGGCAAAAAAAAATCATGAGGCAAAATCAACAGAAAAACTCTGGTAATATGAATAATCAGAGTAGATCAACTCCCCAAATGAACAATGGGGCAGACACAGCACAAGATCCCATGCACAAACAAATAGCTGAGATGTCAGAATTGGAATTCAGAATCCGGATAGCAAATAAGATCGAATTAGAATTCCAAGCAGTAACCCAAAAGATGTCTCAAGAATTCAACTAATTCAAAGACCAAATGACCAAAGATTTTGACACATTGAGACAAGAAGTTGGAGCCCTCAAAGATCTGAGAAACACAGTAGAATCCCTCAGTAACAGAATGGAGCAAGCTGAAGAAAGAATTTCTAACATTGAAGACAAAGCTTTCAAATGCTCCCAAACTCCCAAAGAGGAAGAGAAATGGAGGGCAAAAGCAGATCACTCTCTCAGAGAGCTCTGGGATAATATGAAGTAAAACCAATATTTGTCTTATAGGAATCCCAGAAAGCAACAAAGTGGCTTCACAAGGCATAGAGTCCCTTCTTCATGAGATTATGAAAGAGAACTTTCCAGATGCCAAGAGAATCTGAAATTGAGATAGCAGACAGTTTCAGAACTCCAGCACGTCTCAACCCAAATAAGACATCCCCCAGACACATCATAATCAATTTCACTAAAGTTAATACGAAGGAGAAAATTCTGAAAGCAGCCAAAAGAAAAAAAAAATATCCTACAAGGGGAAGAATATTAGAATAACTGCAGATCTCTCTGCTGAAACCTTTCAAGCTAGAAGAGGATGGTCATCGACTTTTAATCTCCTAAAACAAAATAACTTTCAACCCCAGATCCTGTATCCAGCTACACTGAGTTTCATTTATAATGGAGAAATTAAATACTTTAATGACATTCACATGTTGAAGAAATTTGCCATAACTAAACCAGCTCTCCAGGATATTCTCAGACCTATCCTCCATGAAGACCAGTGTAATCCTCCACCACAAAAGTAAACCCACCCACAAACTTTTGATCAAATTCCAACTTCCACAGTTGCAAAAGAATTAAAAATGTCCACGAGACTCTCGAAAGGCTTATCAATATTCTCAATTAATGTGAATGGTTTAAATTGTCCCCTAAAGAGGCACAGGTTGGCTGCCTGGATACAAAAACTTAAGCCAGATACCTGCTGCATACAAAAATCTCATCTTACATTAAAAGACAAATATATACTCAAGCCCTCAAAGATCTGAGAAACACAGTAGAATCCCTCAGTAACAGAATGGAGCAAGCAGAAGAAAGAATGGGATGGTCACCTATACTCCAGGCAAATGGAAAGCAGAAGAAAACAGGCATTGCAATCCTATTCACAGATGCAATAGGCTTTAAACCAACCAAAATAAGGAAAGATAAGGATGGACACTTCATATTTGTTTAAGGTAATACTCAATATTATGAGATTTCAATTATTAATATTTATGCACCCAACAAGAATGCACCTCAATTTATAAGAGAAACTCTAACAGACATGAGCAACTTGATTTCCTCCAGTTCCATTGTAGTTGGAGATTTTGACACCCTTTAGCAGTGCTGGATAGATCATCCAAAAAGAAGCTAAGCAAAAAAATTTTAGATATACACGTAACCATTCAACATCTGGAGTTAACAGACATCTACAGAACATTTCATCTCAACAAAACTGAATATACATTCTTCTCATCAGCCCACAGAACACACTCCAAAATCGATCACATCCTAGGCCACAAATCTAACCTCAGCAAATTAAAAAAAAATAAAAATTATTCCTTGCATCTTCTCAGACCATCATGGAATAAAAGTTGAACTCAATAACAACAGGAATCTGCATACCCATACAAAAACATGGAAGCTAAATAACCTTATGCTGATGTATAGATGGGTTATAGACAATATTAAGAAGGAAATCACCAAACTTTTGGAAAAAAACAATAATGAAGACACGAATCATCAGAACCTCTGGGATGCTGCAAAGGCAGTCCTAAGATGGAAATTTGTAGCCCAGCAAGCCTTCCACAAGAGAACGGAAAGAGAAGAAGTTAATAACTTAATGGGACATCTCAAGCAACTAGAGAAGAAAGAGCATTCCAATCCCATACCCAGCAGAAGAAAAGACATAACTAAAATCAGAGCAGAATTAAATGAAATTGAAAACAAAAGAATTATACAACAGATCAATAAATCCAAAAGTTGGTTTTTTGAAAAGATTAATAAAATAGATAAACCTTTGCCCAACCTCACCAGGAAAAGAAGAGTAAAATCTCTAATTTCATCAATCAGAAATGGTAAAGATGAAATAACAACAGACCCCTCAGAAATTCAAAAAATCCTTAATGAATATCACAGGTAACTTTACTCTCAGAAATATGAAAATCTGAAGGAAATTGACCAATACTTGGAAGTACGCCTCCTACCAAGACTTAGCCAGAACAAAGTGGAAATTTTGAACTGGCTGGGAACCTGTTAAAGACTGAAACTTGACCCACACCTTTCACCATTAACTAAGATACACTCTCACAGGATAAAAGATTTAAACTTAAAACATGAAACGATAAAAATACTTGAAGATCATGTAGGGAAATAGCATCATCTATACAAAATCTCCCTAAAAAGAAAAGCCCAGGACCAGATGGATTTACGTCAGAATTCTACCAAACCTTTAAAGAAGAACTAGTACCTATATTACTAAACCTCTTCCAAAATATAGAAAAAGAAGGAATACTAACCAACACATTCTATGAAGCAAACATCACCCTGATCGCTAAACCGGGGAGAGACCCAACAAGAAAAGAAAATTATAGACCAATATCACTAATGAATATTGATGCAAAAATACTCAATAAGATCCTAACAAACAGAATCAAACAACACATCAAAAAAATTATACACCATGACCAAGTGGGATTTATCCCAGGGTCTCAAGGCTGGTTCAAATATACATAAATCTATAAATGTAATTCACCACATACACAAACTAAAAAATAAAGACCATATTATTCTCTCAATTGATGCAGAAGAAGCTTTTGATAATATCCAGCATCCCAGGCGCCTGTAGTCCCAGCTACTCGGGAGGCTGAGGCAAGAGAATCACTTAAGCCCAGGAGTTGGAGGTTGCTGTAGGCTGTGTGAGGCCACAGCACTCTACCGAGGGCCATAAAGTGAGACTCTGTCTCTACAAAAAAAAAAAAAAGAAATGTCCCTTCTATACCAATTTTCTTAAGTATTCTGTTCATGAAGGGATGCTGGATTTTTTTTTTTTGGCATCACACAGCTCACAGCAACCTCCAACTCCTGGGCTTAAGCGATTCTCTTGCCTCAGCCTCCCAAGTAGCTGGGACTACAGGGGCCCACCACAACGCCCGGCTATTTTTTTTTTGGTTGCAGTTTGGCCAGGGCCGGGCTTGAACCCACCACCCTTGGTATATGGGGCCGGCGCCTTACCAACTGAGCCACAGGCGCCGCCCAGAAGGGACATTTCTTAAACTAATAGAGGCCATCTACAGCAAACCCACAGCAAATATTGTATTGAATGGAATTAAATTCAAATCATTTCCACTTAGACTGGGAACCAGGCAAGGTTGCACATAGTCTCTATTGCTCTTTAACATTATAATGGAAGTTATAGCCATTGTAATTATGGAAGAAAAGGTGATCAAAGGTATCCACATAGGGTCAGAGAGATCAAACTTTCAATCTTTGCAGATGACATGATCATATATCTGGAAAACACCAGGGACTCTACTACAAAACTTCTAGAAGTGATCAAGGAATACAGCAATGTCTCAGGCTACAAAATCAACACCCATAAATCTGTAGCTTTTATAAATACCAACAATAGCCAAGCCAAAAAAGCAGTCAAGTACTCTATTCCTTTCACAGTAGTGCCAAAGAAGATGAAATATTTGGAAGTATACCTAACAAAGGACGTGAAATACCTGTACAAAGAGAACTATGAAACTTTAAGAAAAGAAGTAGCTGAAAATGTTAACAAATGGAAATACATACCATGCTCATGGCTGTGAAGAATCAACATTGTTATAATGTCTATACTACCCAAAGCAATATATAATTTTAATACAATCCCTATTAAAGCTCCATTGTCATATTTTAAAGATCTTGAAAAAATAATACTTCGTTTTATATGGAATCAGAAAAAACCTCAAATAGCCAAGACATTACTCAGAAATAGAAACAAAGCAGGAGGAATCACACTAACAGACCTGAGACTGTTCTATAAATCAATAGTGATCAAAACGGCATGGTACTGGCAGAAAAACAGAGAGGTAGATGTCTGGAACAGAATAGAGAACCAAGAGATGAATCCAGCTACTTACCGTTATTTGATCTTTGACAAACCAATTAAAAACATTCAGTGGGGAAAAGATTCCCTATTTAACAAATGGTGCTGGGTGAACTGGCTGGGAACCTGTAAAAGACTGAAACTGGACCCAGACCTTTCACCATTAACTAAGATACACTCTCACAGGATAAAAGATTTAAACTTAAGACATGAAACTATAAAAATACTTGAAGATCGTGTAGGAAAACTCTTGAAGGAATCGGCCTGAGTGAATATTTTATGAGAAGGACTCCCCAGGCATTTGAAGCTGTATCAAAAATACATTACTGGGACCTAATCAAACTGAAAAGCTTCTGCACAGCCAAGAACATAGTAAGTAAGCAAGCAGACAGCCCTCAGAATAGGAGAAAATATTTGCAGGTTGTACCTCCAATAAAGGTTTTATAACCAGAATCCACAGAGAAGTCAAACGTATTAACAAGAACAAGTGATCCCATGTCAGGGTGGGCAAAGGACTTGAAGAGAAACTTCTCTAAAGAAGATAGAGGCATGATCTACATGCATATTATGAAGGAGAAGTACCTTTCTCATCCCATCATATCATAAGGAACATAATACCAACATGCTTTTTTTTTTTTTTTTTTGAGACAGGATTTCTGTTGCCAAATCCTGACAAGTGCAGTGGCATCTTCAAAGATAACTTCAACCTCAAACACCTGGGATTAGTCAATCCTCTTGGATCAGCCTTCTGAGTAGCTGGGACTATAGGCTCATGCACCACACCTGGTTTTTATTTATTTATTTAGTAGAGATGGTGTCTTGATATTGCCCAGTTGTGTATTAAACTCATCAAGTGATCCTCCTGCCTCACCCTTCCAAAGTGCTATAATTACAGGTGTAAGCCACCATGTCAGGCCCAAGACAATTTATCGATGATGGTACTAATCTTGATTACTTGGTTAAGGTACTGTCTGCCAGGTTTTTCTACTGTTTTTCCCCTTTCTGCCCTGTTTGGAGGTCAATAAATACAGAATACAGCTCACATTCAAGCAGTCAAGATCCTTCTTAAAAAATCCTACTGCATACTGGGAATCTGGTAACACTTTCTAGAGTTCCTAGGAAGTTTGAAACAAATCAGATGGCTATAATCAACAACCTATGAGAGCTTATTCAAATGTAATACACATCAGTCTCTGAGGCTGTCTGGGTTGAATTTTTCATAGTTCAACTTTATTTTAGATACATTTCTTCAAAGGAAATTATATGAATTGATCATGTCATATTAGACTGATGGGTTCTTTTAAATGTATTGTATAAAATTACGTTTATTAGTGAGGTTTAATTGTTTCAGCTTCCTTTTTCAATGTCAAATTATTTCTGCCATCCTTGAAGTACTAATGTTTGTAAATATGTCTCCATAACATTCCTTTTACCTAGGGTTTGAATGCAGGGAGATACTGTTAATGGTTAAAGTTTTCACACAGATTCTTATCTATCCCTCACTACCAAAGAAAGGCTTTATTCCCCAAAATATCACTTGGACATCCTAGAACAAAAGACAGAGTCTACAAAAATCTCCACAATCCAACAGAATACCTTAATGATAGCATATTTCATGGAAGGAAAGATAGTAACTGCTCTAATCAAAGCACAGAGGATTGAAGCTCAAATATTTTATAAGATGTGTACCCTTGGCCTCACAGAAGGTATGGGTCCATCCAGCAAAGAGAGATACTTTGGGGTGTCAGAAGATGCTCAGTAATAATTTCCAAATTCATGAAAATTTCAAGTTGTGGCTATGTTCTGAAAGACTTGGAGGTATAATATTTTCTCATCATTTATATTGATAACAGCTACCATATGTAGATGGCCAATTAAGTTATAGCAGCTGTAGTGGGTAGGTGCTTTACACATATTATTCCATTTAATCTTCACAATAGCCCCATAAAGTAAATATTATGACTTCCATTTTACAGATTAGAATACTGAGACTTTAAGAAGTTAAGCAAACTTACTCAAAGTCACAAAGAAAGTGGGTGGCAAGGGTGAAATTCAAAAGTAGATAACCCTAACTCCAAATACTAAGTTTGTTCTACTGTGTTTTCCTCATAAGATTTTGTATGAGTTTTTTCTTAAAAGATTTTCATATAAGGCAAACAACATGTTACAAAGAATAATATCACTTTTCAAGTGTTCTTGCTGTATAACTTGATTCTAACTTCTACTTATGACATGGTGATTTTACACCCTTTCTCATCCAAATGGGTATGTACAGAATTTAATCAAACTTTACATTATTATCAATAAAAATGTATAGAATACTCAACTTTAGTACTAGGATCTTCTGCTATTAGAAAGGGATCAGTGTTGGACAGCGCCTGTGTCTCAAAGGAGTAGGGCGCTGGCCCCATATGCCGGAGGTGGCGGGTTCAAACCCAGCCCCGGCCAAAAACTGCAACAAAACAAAACAAAACAAACAAATAAAAGGATCAGTGTTAGACCCTGCCTAGTTGTGTTAAGGGCTACCATTCAGTCAAGAATGTAGTTATTGAATATATACTTAGCTTCAAGGCTACTGTTCTTATCTTAATAGAAGAAAAAAAATAAAAGAAGGAAATTAGATGCTCTCAAGAAACTTTTAAACTATAATTTTAGGATTATAAATTCTATGGTCACAAATAATTTGAATGATGGAATCTAACCATGCCTTAATTAAAGTCTGGCCTCTTTCTGCTACAGTGAAGTAGGTAGATTCAAACTAGACTAGAAAGAAGAACCAGTGGGACACAGACCCCACTTTAGAGTATGTTAGCAAAAGGCTGTACAATTCTATACATATCAAGTACTTATGCATTACACCACATGTAATCTTACTGTCAAGTATAATATAATATAAGAATTATTATTTATTAAGTTCCTCCTATGGGCCAGGCACTGTACTAAAGTCTACGTGCTTCTTCTTCTTATTATTATTAAATTATAGCTGTGTACATTAATGCGATCATGGGGCACCATACACTGGTTTTATAGACTGTTTGACACATTTTCATCACACTGGTTAACATAGCCTTCCTGGCATTTTCTTAGTTATTGTGTTAAGACATTTACATTCTACATTTACTAAGTTTCACATATACTCTTGTAAGATGCACCACAGGTATATTCCCACCAATCACCCTCCCTCTGCTGCCCTCCCCCCTCCCTCCCCTCCCCTCCCTTTCCCCCTTCCCCCTATTCTTAGGTTATAACTGGGTTATAGCTTTCATGTGAAAGCCATAAATTCGTTTCATAGTAGGGCTGAGTACATTGGATACTTTTTTCTTCAATTCTTGAGATACTTTACTAAGAAGAATATGTTCCAGCTCCATCCATGTAAACATGAAAGAGGTAAAGTCTCCATCTTTCTTTAAGGCTGCATAATATTCCATGGTGTACATATACCACAATTTATTAATTCAATCCTATAATTCCTCTACTAGGTATATACCCAGAAGACCAAAAATCACATTATAACAAAGATATTTGCACCACAGTGTTTATCGCAGCCCAATTCATAATTGCTAATTCATGGAAAAAGCCCAAGTGTCCATTGATCTATGTGCTTATTTTAATTAGCCCAATAAACTTATGAGGCATTTGCTATTTTTTCATTCCAGGTTCACACATGAAGAAATTAATGCTCAGATGGATTAAAAATTTTTCTTCAAATCACACTTGCCCCAGCTCTGTCAGAGTAAAAAAGCACCATTTAAGTACTAAGCATACCAAATAACAAAATAATATCCTACTATACATGTTGTCTCATGACAATTAAACTGTATGTCAACTTAATTAAGTCCTGTTTAGAATAGTTATGGCTCATGATACTTTTGCATCATCTTTAATCCCAAATCTTGGCCTAAGGTAAGAACAAGAAATCTTATTATTTCAAGGGTATTACATGCAGAGTAATTTTTCTTAAATGAACCTTCTCTGTTTTCCCAATCTGAGCTTCTGTGATAATGAAACATTCTAAAAGCAATAAAAGCCACTCAGAACGTTAAGATTTGGTAAGAAAAAGTTACTGTAAAGAAGCATTCATACAAATTACAATGACTTTACAAAAAAAATGTATCTCCATTTGAAATGATTTTCATGTATTTGGACAAATAAAGTATGAATTAAAGAACATTCCAAAGTGCTTCCACACCAGTATTAGTGGTTTGTGAACATAGGTTGCTACAGAAAATGAGTGCTAAGAGTAAAATAGGATAATAGGTTCTGTAGACCGTCCTGGAAGCTTTGGAAGTACCCTTAAAGCAAAAGTCTTTCTTAAAAAAAATTACACTAACTGTTATAAGCAGGTACCAAAGCTAAATATTTGTGATAAGTACTAGTGCAACATATGTGTACCTTCTGTCCCATATATTTCAGACTAAGGTTGCACCAAAAATTTAAAAACAAACAAACCAATTCAATCCACCCCCACCTCTCCACTCTAATCACTATCATTATCAACCTAGTAAAGTGAGTTCCTACATAGATTTTATTCTTTAGAACATTGCCATAAAGAATCAAGGGAATGTGATGGGTTATAATGATCATTAATAGCCATAAAATGATGGTGACTTTATAGTCAGTAAAAATGTTCTCTAACTCACCACCTTCTCTATGCAACACAATTCTGCCAGTAAGGAAAGTTAATTGGACAATCCATGCCCTAGCTTCTAATTCGGGTCAGACAGATTCTCTAGTCAGCCTTCCAATATAAGGATAAGCAAAACTACAAATCTTCTAAACAGGCTGATGTGAGGTCACAAGGAAGGCATATGAGAACCAAATATAGTAGCTAAATTCTCCAGCTCACAATAGATAGCTTTTTATTAAAAAGAAAAAAAAATCCTGTAACCACAAACTCTAAACTATTAGTTCTTGAATCACAAGAAAAGTAATAAGCAATTAATCTATTTGTATTAGTGTTAACTGGATGACAATATAAGCCGGTCTACATTACCTTGTCTTTTTCTTTCTTTTCCTTTTCTACGTCAGGAAAGGCTGCTAAATTGGATACGTACAACAGCAGAGTACTATACATGAATAAATAAATTAGTTCAATCTTTCCCTACATTACCTTGTCTTTTTCTTTCTTTTCCTTTTCTACGGCAGGAAAGGCTGCTAAATTGGATACGTACAACAGCAGAGTACTATACATGAATAAATAAATTAGTTCAATCTTTCCCTGTACAGAAAGAAATACAGATTCACCAAGTGCTTCATGAAAAAAGCCTCTGACTTACTGTAAGGAAGGCACAGTCCGACATAGTGACCAGGAAAAATATCGACAGACCAGACTGTTTAGTATGAATGATTAAGTCCTGAGATCTATTTCCTTGATTTGAACTCCAGGGAAGAAAAAGTCCCTGAGAGTAGACCTTGTGGCCATGAAGAAAAGATAATCTCTCCTACTTCTCAATAACAGAAGCCCTGGATTAAGGGCAAATAAAGACTGTGTCTTGCTTTTCAGTGATCAGAGTTCCTATTAGCATTATCATATGCCTTGGCAATTTTGAAGGCTGTTAATTTAGTCCAAGTCAAATAAAATCAGAAGCATCTTAATAGCATGCACCAAGAGCCATGGAGACGTTTGTGTTCCTTGATCCAGTAATTTCACTTTTGGATTGCTAGTTTAAGTAAATAACGCAAAAGAGGCAGAATTGTATACCTGAGAAGATTATGCAACATTTTGTTATGTCTTGTTATTATTGATGTGTTTGTTTTCAGTAGTGGAAGTTTGAAACTTGCCTGCATATCCCACTATTTCAACATGGTTAAGTAAATATCTGGTGGTGTGACCAATTGACAAAATGCTACAAGAACACTGAAACTGACCACTGTAGATTACAAAGCAACAAAGAAAAATGTTTACCATATCAAAAGTGAAAAAGGAAGTCCATAGAATAACACATCTGGTCTAATTTCAACTGTGAAAAACAGAACTGTGTGTAATCTTTAAAGACTAACAGGAATTCAAGCATAATTATTATGACTGTTCAGAGATAGCAGAAATGAGTAATTGGCACCTCACTCAAGAGACCAGTTAAGCTATGTGGGGATCATGAGATTATGGTGATTTTACCTCCACACTTTTTCAGTAGTGTTATATTACTTTATACAATTTTTTAGAATCTGTTCACATATATTGAGTTTTTACTAGAGGCATCATGGTATAGTGTAAAGACCAGGGACAGAGATACCTATGGCAGAAGTATTCTAATGTGGCCCCTACATGATCTGAAACTCCCAGTGCTCAATCCACTGTATAATCCCTTCCCCTTCAGTGTGTGTAGGACCTGCTTCTTGCTTCCAACCAGTAGAATATGGCAAAGGTGATGAGGTGGTACTCTAATGATAATATGTTCTATTAGGCTTTTTCTAGAAGGCTTAGTAAATTAAATAAGGCTTTTTCTAGAAAACTCCCATTAGAGTTTCTGACTATAAAGCAGCAAGTTGCTAGGAGTACTACAGCCTCAAGGAAATGAATTCTTCCAACAACCATGTAAGCTTGAAAATGGATTTTTCCTTAGTGAAGCCTTCAAGGAAAAGTCAGTACTAACTGACACTTTGATTATAGTCATGCAGAGAACACATCTAAGCTCTGCCAAGACTCCTGATCCATAGATTCTGTCATACAATAAGTTTGTGTTATTTCAAACCACTAAATTGGTATTAATTTGCTACACACCATGGGAAATACAGAGACTGACTGACTTGAGTTTTGAATCTCAAATTATTCCATTTATCTATGTAAATAAGCAAGTTGATTAACCTCTATGACTCTCAAATTCCTCATCTATTAAGTGAGAGTAATAATACTTAATTTTCAGAATTGTCATATGGAGAAATACAGATAAGAGAAGCAAGGTGCCTATTGCACTGCCTACCACAAAACAGGCCAGACTGTACATTTTAAGCTCTCTCATGGCTCATCATGTTACCTAGTGCCTACTATCACATCTGACACATATCCAGTATTCTATAAATATGTAGTGAATGAATAAATAAATGAAAATGAACTCTAAAGGATTGGAAGCTACTATTTTAAATATACATCGAGAACTGTAGTTATACAAAATTGAGAGAGAATCTTTGTTCTCAAATTGTTAAAAACAATGAATGAAACCATAGTTCATTAACCATATCCAAGAAATACTTTGTAGGGAAGTATGATAGTGAAGGTATATAGATTAAGAACCATACTTTGGAATCAAACATAAGAAAATTCTACCTGCACAATTCAATATAACCTTTCTTAAAGTGTTATTAACATCAACAGAAACCACACAAGAGAATGATAAGCAATCCATGTAGTTGCTGGATAGTCACTATAAGGTAAGTGGTTTATAACTTGCTGGGCTGATGTTGAGCATTCATGAAGCCTTGTGAGTTTCCTTCCTCGAATTGTGGGGCTCTGAGAAAAAAGATGGGATACTTACTATGCCAAAAAAATGTATGAGGGGCCACTAGGAGACTAAATTATTACCAGAGAAACTAAAGAAGACATGTCAATCTATTGCATTTAAGTAAAACCTCTTAAGTGTTTTGCTCAGGAAAAAAAAAAAAAGTTGACTAAAGTAATAAATTATAACCTAATAATGGTCCATAAACTGTTTCTAATTTAAGATAGTCTAAAAAAAGTTGACTAGCAGTTCAATATTTTCAAGCAATACATTTCTTGAGCTCTAAAGTAAATTTCCGTTAAAAAAATTCTGTCTCAGGTGGCGCCTGTGGCTCAGTGAGTAGGGCGCTGGTCCCATATGCCGGAAGTGGCGGGTTCAAACCCAGCCCTGACCAAAAACCACAAAAAAAAAAAAAATTCTGTCACATTGTAAAATTGCTCTTTTTCTTAGCTTGTTCACACTACATGGCATCTATTAAACTACTCCAAAAGCAGTTACTACTCACAGTGGATAAATAAATTGGAAGAAATAGAAAAAGTACCAAGGTTAAATCAATCAGAACCTTCCCTATCCAAAACCTACTCAAGAACTCTAGCTAATATTCACTGTAACAATCTGCCAACATATGTTTCTGAGATAAGAGGAAGACTATGAACATTGTGAAACAATGAGTCACTGACGTACTCTCTGAAAATCCTCCAGATCATTCTATGAGAAGACAAATAATACCTACACAAAGACTCACACAAATTCTCAGAAATGCAATTCCTAATGATTTTAGGCTTAAATAAAATTATTTATCCATTTCTCTTTTTTTCAATGGGAAAGGAAGTTGTTTTTGCATATCTCCTTCTATATTTTCATCCTAGTAAAATATCCCAATGCTGGGACTCAATTCTCCACAATCTTAAGGCAATTCATTTTCAAATTCAAAGGTGGTATTCTGATGGCAATAAAAAAAGAAAGGGAGGAAAACAGAGAATGATTCAGAAAAGTTTGACTTATTGGTAATGGTATCATTCAAGTTGGGAGAGAATTATCAATATAACACCCACTGTGATGCAAACTATAAGATGCAGGAAAGACCTAGTGATCTAAAATTCTGAAAGAATTAGCTATAAAAATTACTCAGATATATAATGCAAAGATTTTGTAACTGCTGCTATTAGACATTTAATAAAATAAGAACTATTAAGGGTAAATAAATGAATGCAAATAAGTTGAATTGGGACATTTTATGCCATTTCCAAGAATTCAATCAATATGCCAAAGAATTATGATTCTTTAATGCTTTTGATTGTTTTGCTTCACAGTGGATATCAGGTTGAGATTCTCTCCTAGTTTGAGTGATACTATCAGCAATAGGTCAAATCTCCTCAAATTACTATTTACGTTTTGTTAACCTTCCTTTTGTTGCCACTTTAATATCACTTTTGACTTTGAAAAAGCCATTACCTTAAGATAGTTTTAATTTATTGAAAGAGAATTTAGCTTTAGAAAGGAGATATTTTACTGGGCTGAAAATAAGCAAGGTACAGGTAAAAACAGTGAAAACTTTGTCTAACTAAATAGCATGTTTTATTTCCTTCATGTAACGAGACAGATAGGCATGAATTTATTTTTTACACACTGAAAAAAATAAAGACAGCCATCTAATTAAAAACTAACCCTCAGTCACAGTCTATTCAGGGTAGAGATCTAAATGTCTTTATAAACCATAAGATTATTACAATTTATTTTCTCTTGAAAAGAATTTGTAATAATCTCTATAAAGAAATATATTACTAAATATTGATAACCATTCTAAAACTTGTTTATATCAATACTTCTTTAAGGTTACAGAGGCTCAGTTGGTAGATAAGTCTTCGTCTGTTTACTTTCACACAAAAAAAAACTTCATGTTCCTGGTCACCTTCTCTAGACTTTTCTGAAAAACTGTTAAACACATCTTGCCAATAGTAGGTCCATATCATAATCTTCACACCTAAAGGGCTGCCCATGACTACAGAAAACAAATTAAAAAAATAAACAAATACTACCTTTTCAGACTACTTTCGTTGCAGTACTTGTTTTCTTTGTTTTTTTTTATTTGTTTGCTTTTCTTTCTTCTCTATTGTTAGTAAAGTGATAAGATTTTACTACAAAAAATATATACATTTTCCTTCAAGCATCATGTCAACTCAAAGAATTCTGAACCCTGGCCAAAATGTAGTCAATTTATATAGTAAAAGAAACTAGTATGAAGCCTTAGCTGAGCAATGTGCCCGAGATGAACATTCCAGAGAACACTATGAATGTACTCCTAAACTCAAGACAATAAAACATGTTCCAAACTATGTGAGAAACTGTCATATATTACCTAAATAATTAAAAAATATAATAATCAAATGATCCACAAAGTTAACCAACTAGTAAACAAAAGATATTAAAACAAAAGGGGTTTAGATTACATAATTCTGTGGCCTCACCACCAAATTTCTGGGTGATTTAATAGGTACCACGGTAATTTGGACTATAATTACCAATAGCAACAGCATGCCCAGTACTAAGATCTACTGTCGATAATGGTAAAACCCAATATCCTGAAATAAAAATAATAATAAAAATTTCAGCGGCGCCTGTGGCTCAAAGGAGTAGAGCGCCAGCTCCATATGCCGGAGGTGGAGGGTTCAAACCCAGCCCCAGCCAAAATCTGCAAATAATAATAATAATAATAATAGGCATTTCAAATTTCAGTGTATATAAATAAATTTTATTAAAATAATAAAAAAGAATGAGTAAGTGTGCCACAGTTTTAAGGATACTGGCAGAAAACATGAGCCTCCTAAGCAACAGACACAGCAGTAGCTGGAGTATCAGCATTTTCCTATACCTGTCCCTTGATCCTCAATTTTAAAATAGTGAACCAGAGGACCAGGACAGAGAACCTGAAATTTTCAAACTTGGCAGTAAGAAAACTTACCCTTTGTTCTGGATGGAAACACTTCATTTTTCAAGACCAAAAGCACTTAGTACCTCTGCTGTCAAGATGTACATGAACGTGAGACCACTAGAAAATGTTCTGCCAATATTTAGCATTTACAAACTCTTTTGGCTATTACAGAACTCCTACTTTACAGGTTTCTTTTTTTACAGTTCTTATTTTACAGGTTTCTGAAGTAGAAGCCTGTCTGAACATCAAATGTAGTATTGGGTGATGAAAGCCAGTAATTTCAACACCTGATCAAATAAAAATGTGTGGGAATTTTAAAAATGTTTCTGGCCGGGCATGGTGGCTCAACCCTGTAATCTTAGCACTCTGGGAGGCCGAGGAGGGTGGATTGCTTGAGCTCAGGAGTTTGAAAGCAGCCTGAGCAAAAGCAAGACCCTGTCTTTGCTAAAAATAGAAAAAAAAACTGAGGCAAGAGGATTGCTTGAGCCCGAGTTGGAGGTTGCTGTGAGCTATGATGCCACAGCACTCTACCCAGGGTGACAGCTGGAGACTCTTTCTAAGAAACATAATAAAATGTTGATTCTTCCCAGCCATAAAAATGGCACGTTCTTCTGTATTTTTAAACATCTTTTGCTATTTCTTTTCTCAGGGTTTCATAGGACTCTTCAGAGATCCTTTACATCCTTTACATATTCTCAGGTATTTCTTTTCTTTGAAGCTACTGTGAAGGATTTTGTGTCTTTGATTTGATTTTCTTATTGACTGTTATTGGTGTATATGAAGGCTACTGATTTGTGGACATTGACATTGCATGGACCAGGGGTCCTCAAACTGCGGCCTGCGGGCCACATGAGGCAGTGTGATTGTATTTGTTCCCATTTTTTTGTTTGTTTGTTTTATTTCAAAATAAGATATGTGCAGTGTGCATAGGAATTTGTTCATAGATTTTTTTTTTTTAACTATAGTCCGGCCCTCCAGCGGTCTGAGGGACAGTGAACTGGCCCCCTGTTTAAAAAGTTTGAGGACCTCTGATTACTGTCCTCAGTTCTCCCCCTTCTTTCCCCTCCTCATCCTTCTAGTTTGTCTTAGTGAGAACTGAGTGCCTTAATTTCTTCTTCCTAAGATCTACCCACCCCTTCATTTCAACTACCTCAAGTTCACTTCAGTCCAATTTTCCTATTTCTGGATGGAAGACTGACAAAAACTGCTTGCAATATTTCTTTTCTCCTTCTTTTCCTAATCCTGGAGCCAATTGGCATCCATGTAATATATATATATTTTAAATATTTGTTGTTGTTGTTCTCTTGCTTTTTTTTCTTCCTTTTTGTTATTTTTCTATTTTTCTCATGTTTCTCTCATGACTGCCTTAGGAAACAAAGACATCTAGCACTCTCAGGGCCTGAAGCCAGCAGATTGTTTGAGCTCAAGAGTTTGAGACCAGCCTGAGTAAGTGAGAGATCCTGTCTCTACTAAAAAAGTAGAAAAACTAGCCAGGAATTGTGGTGGACACCTGTAGTCCCAGCTATTCAAGGGACTGGGGTAAAAGGATCACTAAAACCCAGGAATTTGAGATGAGCTCTGATGCCACAGCTCTCTACCCAGCATGACAGAAAGAGACTCTGTCTAAACAAACAAACTAACGAACAAAAAAGTCCAGGCAGTGGCTCACACCTGTAATCCTAGCACTCTGGGAGGCTGAGGCAGATGGATTGCTTGAGCTCACAAGTTTAAGACTAGCCGGAGCAAGAGTAAGACTCCCTCTCTAAAAAAGCATCCAGGTGTTGTGGTAGATGCCTGTAGTTCCAGATACTTGGGAACCTGAGGCAAGGAGATTGCTTGAGCCCAAGAGTTTGAGGTTGCTGTCAGCTAAAACGCCATGGCACTTTACCTAGGGTGACAAAGTGAAACTCTTTCCCCCCACCCTGAAGAAAAGAGAAGAAAACCAAAAAACCAAGATATCTTTGTTTTGTTTCATTTTGGTTATTGGACAGAGTCTTGCTCTGGGGCCTACACTGGAGTACCATGGAATTGGCCTGGCTCATACTTGCTTGAACTCCTGAGTTTGGGCAACCCTCCTCCTTCAGTCTGCTGATTGGCTGGACTGCAAGTCTCTGTCCTGACGCACAACTGATTTTTTCTGTATTTGGTGAAGATGGGCGGGGGTGGGGGGGCATGTCTCACTTTTGCTCAGGCAAGTCTTAAGTACCTAACCTTAGGGGATCTTCACACTCGGACCATCCGAAGAACTAGGATTGCTGTTGTATTGTTTGTTTTTTTCTCTTTTTTATTTCTTATATCATTCGCTTTCCTGCTCTTTTCTTTTCATTTCTCTTCCTTTAATCCATTTACCAAAATGCCATTTCAACATCAAAGCACAGAGACAAGGAAGACTAAGGAGTAGGAGGAAGTGAAAGAAGTTAAGACAACTAAGGAAACAAGAAGAAACCACAAATGAGGAGGAACCAACAAAAACAACAACAACAAAGACCTGGCAACATGAAAAATGACAGCAGATCAACCTCACCCCCCACCCCCAAGGAATCAGCTACTACAGATGTTCCCATCTATAAAGAAATCATGGAAATGACATAAAAGGAATTTAGAGTATAGATGGAGAAAATGACAAATGAGATTGAAGAAAAACTAGAAAAGCACCAAAAGGAAATCCAAAAGTTAACCCAAAAAATAAATGAAAGACATTAGGAAATTCAAAATGATATAACATAGTTTAAAGAATTGAAGGAATCATTCAGGGAGTTGAAAAATTCAGTACAAAGTTTCAATAATAGATTAAACCATGGAGAAGAATGAATCTTAGAAATTAGAGAGGCTAAGGTTCAAAGTTATCTGTCATTTAAGGAGGCAGAAAAGAAGAGAGTAAAAGCAGAGTAATCTCTTAGGATTATGGGTCTACACGAAGTGCACAAACATAAAAATTATAGCTATACCTGAAGGAGAACAAAGACCCAAAGGGGGGGGAGACAAGATGGCTGACTGAAGCCAGCTTTCCACAGAGGCTCCCATCCAGTAGGAGAGTTAAAGGACAAAAACTCAGCAAGTAACCTTGTGGATTTGAGCTGCACTAAGAGAGAAGGTTGAAGAACACACATCAACCCCGCTGAGGCGAGCTGCGACCACAAGGATACAAACAAAAGGTACAAAATCCATCACCAAACGGATGGGAGTCCCCTCCCCCATGAGAACAGCTCAGACTGCCCCACAATTGGGCAGAGTTCAAAGATCCTCCCACTACACTCCACGGGACAGACCCTCTAAAAACTGGAACTACCTCCCTTACTAGGGTGCCAGGGCATCCTCCTGCCAGGCATAAAACTGTATAAACTGTACATAGTCTCTACCTGGAATCTGAGCTCCCAGCGCTCCCCTCCACTCACACTGAGGTCTAGAAGCCAGTCCCCCAGGAGTTCAGAGTCTTGGGTGATTTCTCAAGGGGTGTGGATGGGGCCTCAACTGCAGCTGGGTGTGGACAGGACAGTCGGCAGAAAGGGGACTGCACCAGAGCGGCAGTTCCCTGAAGCACACTGCAACAGCCGCCTCTTGGTGACAATACGGCCAAGCATAAAACTGTGTAAAACTGTGTGTGTTCTCTGCCCGCAACCCCAGGCTCCCAGCGCTCCCTGCACTCCCCTCTGCTCTCGCTCCAAGGTCTGGAGGCCTGTCCCCCAGGAGTCCAGAATCTTGGGCGATTGCTCGAGGGGTATAGACAGTGCCGGGTTGCAGCCAGTCGGTGCAGACTCTGGGGCATGGGAGTGGAGAGAGGACAGTTGGCCGGAAGGAAGCTGCACTGGAGCAGCAGTTCCCTGAGGCATAAAACAGCAGCCCTCGTTTGCTAGCAATACAGCTCACTACCGAATATTCTGAAGCCACACCCCCTGTCTCCCTGGGCAACCACAGACTGTGAGTATAGGATTTGCCTGAGGCAACTGCAACTTGCAAACCAGAGAAACTCCCAGGGTGGGGCTGACCCAGAGGTCCTCTTTACTGAACCTAAGACGCACCTGGCCCTCAGGGAATCGTCAGCCTATAGACAATACAAGAGCAAAGACAAGCTGATTTGGAACTCAATACAGCTTCTCCTCTGCAGGGGAACCACAAAGTTGTTCTGTTCTGTCCTGTCCGTAACATTAATCAGGGGCGAGACTGGACCAGAGTGAAAAACACCCAAAATTCATCAAGTGCCCGAGGTTGTCAGGCCTCACCTCCTCCTGATAGAGAGAGACAGAGCGCAGTGGCCTGGCAGACTTTCTTGTGATTCAGGCAGGTGCAAACTCCTGGAGTACTGGTTCACTATAGGCAACTGGGTCAGCCAACTGCAGGGTTATCAGTGACTGGTGTGACAGTGATGCCAGGTGGGGAAGAAGGCAGAAACCTTCCCAGACTGATATATTGGCTGGGTGGCTCCTCCTGACTCCATGCAGCACTGGAGCAAGCCACACCAGACTAGTCACCAGACCCCTGTGATCAGTTCCCAGAGACCTCTTAAACTCTCTCACCCAAGACAGGTGCAGACTGAGACAATTGATTTGGACCTTTCGAACTGAACCAATCACCTGAGGACAAACCAAGTGGTGCCCTGGGTGCACAGTAGTAGACCCACACCTTTTACCCATTAACAAAAATTGACTCTCACTGGATGAAAGACTTAAACTTAAGACATGAACTGGATGAAAGACTTAAACTTAAGACATGAAACTATAAAGATTCTTAGAGAGAATGCAGGGGAAACACTTGAATAAATTGGCCTGAGAGAAAATTTTATGAGGAGGACCCCCAGGGCAATTGAAGCAATACCAAAAATACATTACTGGGATCTCATCAAACTAAAAAGCTTCTGCACTGCCAAGAACACACTAAGTAAACCAAGTAGACTGCCCTGAGAATGGGAGAGGATATTTGCAGGTTATGTTTCTGAGAAAGATCTGTTAACCAAAATTCACAGAGAACTCAAACTTATTAATAAGAAAAGAAGAAGTGATCCCATTTCACTATGGGCAAGAGACTTGAACAGAAGCTTCTCTGAAGAAGACAGGTGTATGGTCTACAGGCATATGAAAAAATGCTCATCATTTTTAATGGTCAGAGAAATGCAAATCAAAACCACTTTGAGATACCATCTAATTCCAGTAAGAGTAGCCCACATAACAAAATCCCAAAACTACAGATGTAGGCATGGATGTGATAAAAAGGGAACACTTCTGCACTGCTGGTGGGAATGCAAGCTAATGTGTTTCTTTTGGAAAGAAGTTTGGAGAACAGTCAGGGATCTAAAAGTATACCTGCCATTGGATCCTTCAATTCCTCTATTAGGAATATATACAAAAGACCAAAAATCACTTTGCAAAAAAGATATTTGCATCATATTATTCATTGCAGCTCAATTTGTAATAGCCAAGTCATGAAAGAAGTCCAAGTGCCCATCGACCCATGAATGGATTAATAAATTGTGGTATATGTATACCATGGAATACTATGAAGCCTTAGAAAAAGATGGAGACTTTACCTCTTTTATGTTTACATGGAGGGATCTGGAACATATTCTCCTAATTATCTCAAGAATGGAAGAAAAGGTATTCAATGTACTCAGTACTTCTATGAAACCAATTTATATTTAGTCACACTTTCTTATGAAAGATAGATCACAACTATAGCCTAGGATGAAGGAAAAAAATGGAGGGGGGAGAAAATGGAGGGGGGAGGTTTGATGGAGGGTAAACAGTGGGACCACACCTATGGAGCATATTGCAAGGGTACAAGTCAAATCTATCAAGTATAGGACATAAATGTCTTAACACAAAAATCAAGTAAATGAGGCAAAAGCTATATTAATTAGTTTGATGTATGCACTCCCAATTGTATGAAAAATCAACAAATTGTACTCCACATATGTATAAATGTATTCATTATATATGTGTATATGACTTAATAAAAAAATACATAAATAAAATAAGAAATAAAAATAAAACAAAAATAAAATACAGATTCTGTAAATAAAAAGTTCACTTATGAATAGAGTAGGCCAGGAAAAAGATAGACTCTCAGACCATGAAGACAACTCTTTCAAATTAACTCAGACATTCAAAAATAAAAAACAAAATTTAAAGGAATGAACAAAGATGACAAGAATATGGGATTATGTAAAACTTCCATATATAAGAATCATAGGAATGCCTTAAAAATGAAGAAAAAATGCACAAGAGGTGAAAAACCTATTTAGTGGATTAATTGAGGAAAACTTCCCAGGACTTAATAAAAATTTTGACACCCAGGTACAAGAAACCCAACAAACCCCTGGGAGATACATTGCAAAAGGTCAATCACAAAGACACATAGTCATAAGACTGGTCAAATTGATCATAAAGGAGGAACTCCTAGTCATGAAGTGAAAATACTAAGTAACTTACAAAGGAAAGCCCATCAGGTTAACTGCTGACTTCCCAGTGGAGACCTTACAAAACAGAAAGAATTAGTACCGTATCTTCAGTGTTCTAAAACAGAACAACTAACAGCCTAGAATTCTGTATCCAAAATAACTAAGTATCATACAGGAAAGAGAAACTAAGACTTTGCCAGACAAGTAAACACTGAGAGAATTTGTCAAGATCAAACTTGCTTTTCAGGAAATAGAAAAACTGCATTATACAATGACATGGATCAGCACAGTAGACATACACTAGTGGAAAACCACCCTAAAGCTGAACCTTACAGTCTATATAAAACAACAGCACAAGAGGTAAAACAAAGCAATAAGATACTGCTCAATAAGAAGAACAGCACACAGCATGCCATATATCAAGTTTATCAATAAACATGAACAGTCTGAATGCCCCACTCAAGTGAGACAGGCTGGTTGAATGGATAAAAAAACACAAGCCAAGTATCTGTTGTCTCCAGGAAATACTTCTAATCTGCAAAGACTCATACAGACTCAAAGTGATAGGATGAAAAATAAATATTCCATGCAAACAGGAACAAAGAACGCAGAACAAGCCATTCTCATCACAGATAAAATTGACTTTAAATCCACAATAGTAAAGGAAGAGAAACAGGATAATTATGTTATCATAAAGGAAGCTATTTAACAAGATATAACAATTCTAAATATTTATGCACCTAACACAAAACCATCGAGGTTCATAAAGCAAATTCTATCAGATCTAAACAGCAGCACTGATATTGCAACAATTTCAACACCCCACTGTCAGAACTACACAGATCATTCAAACAGAAAATTAAGAGAGAATACTGCACTTAAATGGGACTCTACACAAATGGGACTTAAATGGGCCAAACAGACATTTACAGAGGATTTAAAAAAAACTGTTGAATATCCACTCTTCTCATCAGAACATGGAACACTCTTTGAGATTGATCATATCTTAGGCCACAAAAGATGTATCAATTTTTTTTTAAAATAGAAATAATACCACATATATTCTCTCCAAACACAGTGGAATAAAACTAGAAATATACTTTAAGATAAACACTCAATTCTACATATAGTCGCAGAAATTAAATAACTTGATGATAAACAATTATTAGGCCAATAATGAAATTAAGATGGAAATCAAAATATTACTAGAACTGAATGACAAAGGGCACATAATGTATCAAAATCTATGAGATTAGTGAAAGCAGTCCTAAGGAGAAAATTCATAGCCACAAAAGCCTACATTAAAAAGAATAAAAGGTCACAATTAATATCTCAATGGCACACCTCAAGGACTTTGAATAGAAATAGCAATCCAAGCTTATTCCAGCAGAAGAAAAGAAATAGCTAAACTCAGAGCAGAACAAAACAAAATGTAAAACAAAACAATACAAAAGATGAATGAAACAAGTTATTTCCTTGAAAAGATAAGTAAAATAAAAGATAGACCTGTTGCTAGATTAAAGAGGAATAGAAGAGACCTAAATGAACTAACACAGAAATGAAAATGGAGACATTACATCTGATACCACAGAAATACAAAATATCATCTGTGAATATTATGAACATCACTATGTAAATAAACTCAAAAGCACAGATGAAATGGACAATTTCCTGGAAACACACAACCTCTACGACTCACTCAAAAAAAAAAAAAAAAAAGATTTCCTAAAGAGCTCACGAATGAGCAACGAGATTTAAGTAGCAATCAAAAAAATCTTCCAACAAAAAAGAAGCTCCAGGATGGACGGATTCATAGCCAATTTTAGCAGACTTACAGAGAAGACTTGGTACCCATACTACAGTAAATATTCCATAACATCATTAAGGAGGGAATCTCCCCTAACTCATTCTTAAATCCAGTATCACCTTTATGCCAAAGCTAGAAAAGAACATAACGCAAAAAGAAAACTACACTGATATTCATTATGAATACAGATAAAAAAAATCCTCAATAAAGTACAAACAATCCAAATTCAACAGCATGTCAATAACATAATTCACAATGATAAAGTGGACATCATCCCTGGGATGAAAGGATGGTTCAACATAGATGGAAATCAATAAATGTGATTCACTACATAACTAAAAGCAGAAAAAGAGACCATACGATCATCTCAATAGATATAGAAAACTCATTTGACTTACTTTTTCATGATAAAAACCCTTAAGAAACTATTAACAGAAGGAACATACCTCCAAAGTATAAACCCATATATGACAAACCCATAGGGAACAACATATTTAATGTGGAAAAGTTTAAAACATTCCTACTAAGAACTGGAATAAGACAGAGTGCCTACTGTTACCACTTCTGTTCAACACACTACTGTAATTCTAGACAGAGAAGACAGACAAGAGAAAGAAATTAAGGGTGTCCACATCAGGAAAGAGGAGGTCAAATTATCACCTTTTGCTGATGATACGATCTTAGATCTACAAAACCCCAAAGACTCTACAAGAGTCCCCCTGGAATTGATAAATAAATTCAAAAAGTCTCAGGTTACAAATTCCATGTAAGAAAATCCGTAGCATACCTATACACCAATAATAGACAAGCTGAGAGACAAATTAAAGACTCAATACCATTCACAATAACTACAAAAAATAATAATAATAAAGTATCTAGGAACATATGAAGTAGGTGAAAGACCTCTACAAAGACAACTATGAAACACTAAGGAAAGAAATCACAGATGACACAAACAAATAGAAAAATATGTAATGCTATTAGATCAGTAAAATCAACATTGTTAAAAAATCCCTACTACCAAAAGTGATTCACAGATCCAATGCAGCCCCCTTCAAAACACCAAAGTTGTATTTCACAGATCTAAACTAAAAAAACAAAAAAATCTACCCTTGGTCTAGAACCAGAAGGGAGCATTAACAATCAAAGCAGTCTTAAGAAAAAAAAAAAAAAAAAAAAAAAAAAAATATATATATATATATACATACATACATATAGATAGATGATAGATAGATAGATAGATAGATAGATAGATAGATAGATAGATAGATAGATAGATAGATATAAAATCTCTGGAGGGGGCTGGGGTCAGATGGCATCTCAGGGTGATTTTTATTTTGATTTGCATTTCTCTAATACATAGGGATGATGAACATTTTTTCATATGTTTGTTAGCCATTTGTCTGTCTTCTTTAGAGAAGGTTCTATTCATATCTCTTACCCATTGATATATGGGATTGTTGGCTTTTTCATGTGGATTAACTTGAGTTTTCTATATATCCTAGTTATCAAGCTTTTGTCTGATTGAAAATATGCAAATATCCTTTCCTATCCTGTAGGTTGTCAATTTGCTTTGGTTGTTGTCTCCTCAGCTGTACAGAAGCTTTTCAGTTTAATTAAGTCCAACCTGTTTATTTTTGCTGTTGTTGCAACTGCCACAGCAGTCTTCTTCATGAAGTCTTTCCCCAAGTCGATATCTTCCAGTGTTTTTCCTATGCTTTCTTTGAGGATTTTTATTCTTCCATGCCTTAAATTTAAGTCCTTTATCCATCTTGAATCAATTTTTGTGAGTGGAGAAAGGTGTGAGTCCAGTTTTCAGTTTATCCAGTTCTCCCAGCACCTTTTATTAAATAGGGAGTCTTTCCCCCAAGGTATGTTCTTGATTGGTTTATTGAAGATTAGGTGGTTGTAAGATGTTAGTTTCATTTCCTTGTTTTCTATCCAATTCCAAATGTCTATGTCTCTATTTTTGTACCATGCTGTCTTGACCACTATGGCTTTGCAATACAGCTGAAAATCTGGTATGG
The DNA here is from genome assembly GCF_027406575.1 of Nycticebus coucang. NCBI lineage: Eukaryota > Metazoa > Chordata > Mammalia > Primates > Lorisidae > Nycticebus > Nycticebus coucang. Next base: position 93,250,571 of record NC_069804.1, on the reverse strand, counting down.
TGATGCCTCCAGTTTTGTTTTTATTACTAAGAACTGCCTTAGCTATACGGGGTTTTTTCTGGTTCCATACAAAACACAGAATCATTTTTTCCAAGTACTGAAAGTACAATGTTGGTATCTTAATAGGGATGGCATTGAATAGATAGATTGCTTTGGGAAGTATAGACATTTTAACAATGTTGATTCTTCCCAGCCATGAGCATGGTCTAAATTTAAAAAAAAAAAAAAATCTCTGGAGGGATCGTATTACCAAGCAAACTGCAAATTATTTAACAAGGCTATAGTAACCAAAATAGCATGGCACTGGCATGACACAGAATATAGAACCCATATATAAAACCATGCACAAACATCTAACTGATTTCTGGGACAGCAGATAACAATATATACTGGGAAAAAAGAAGGCTTACTCAATAAATGGTCCTGGGAGAACTGGATAGTCACATACAGAAGAATAAAACAGAACCTCTATCTTTCATCATCCACAAAAATTAATGCAAGATAGGCCAGGTGCGGTGACTCCCACCTATAATCCCAGCACTTGGGAGGCCCAGACAGGTGGATTGTCTGAGCTCACACGTTTGAGACCAGCCTGAGCCATAGTGAGACCCCATCTCTAAAAATAGCCAGGCATTGTAGTGGGTGCTTGTAATCCCAGCTACTTGGGAGGCTGAGGCAAGAGGAAAACTTGAATCCAAGAGTTTGAGGTTGCTGTGAGCTAGAATGCCATGGCACTCGACCAAGGGTGAGAAAGTGAGACTCTGTCTCAAAAAAAAAAAAAATAATAATGCAAGATAGATAAAAGACTTAAATCAAGGCAGAAAACCATAAGCATTCCAAACAAATGCAGGGGAAACTCTTCTACATATCAGCCTATGCAATGAATGTAGGAAAAAATCTCCAATGGCAATCACAGAAACAACAAAAATAAATAAATGGGACTTGATTGAATTCAAAAGCTTCTACACAGGTAATGAAATAATCAACAAAGAAAATAGACCACTTACAGAATGGGAGAAAATATTTGCAAGTTATACATCCAATAAAGGGCTAATAACTAGAATCTACAAAGAACTCAAACATATCATTAAGAAAACAACCAAATACATTAAGAAGTCATCAAAAGACATGAACAGAAACTGTTCCAAATAAGATAAGACAAATGGCCAAGAAGCATGAAAAAAATACACAATGTCACTAATCATCAAAGAAATGTAAATTAAAATGACAATGAGATATCACCTTACTCCACTTTGAATGGCTTTCATTACAAAGTCCAAAACAATAGATGCTGCCGTGGATACAGAGAGAAAGGAACACTTATACACTGTTGGTAGGGGTGCAAATCTCTGTGGAATTAGTACAATCTCTGTGGAAAACAGTATGGAGATTTTTCAAAGACTAAAAGTAGATCTAACGTTTTAGCAAGTAATCCCACTACTGGATATTTCTCCATAGAAAATAAATTCAATTTATCAAAAAGACTCCTGTACTCAAACATTTATTGTAACACAGTTTCCAAATGCCCATCAATTCATATGTGGATTAACAAAATGCAGTACACACATATACACCCAAACACACACACCATGGAATACTACTCAGCCCTAAAAAATAATGAATTAATGCCTTTTGCAATAATTTGGATGGAACTGGAGATCATTACCCAAAGTTAAGTATATAAAGAATGGAAAGCAAACGCCATATGTACTCACTAATAAATTAGAACTAATGAACACACATGTGCACAAAGGGAAGAAAAACTCAGTGGAAATTTAACAGGGCAGAAGGGGAGAGGCAAAATGGAGATGAAAAAAAAATATCGAATGGGTACAATGAACACTTTCTAGGTGATGTGCATTCTTATAACCCTGATTCAGGAATTACAAACGTAATCCGTGCAACCAAAATCATCTGCACCCCATATTTTGAAATTTAAAAACCAGCAATGTAATAAACAGTGTAATTTTTGGTATGAAAAAAAAATTCATATCCCTCAAGGGCTAGAGATCTTTAATAATTTTAGAGGGAGACAGAACTGGAAAAAAAAATGAAACTGAAAACTTGCAGTTTAGCCTCATCTAAGAACTTCACAATTTCCCTAAGTTCTTTTGCTGGCGAATACCAAATACAACCAGCCAGCTAGTTCAGTGGTGGATTTCAGAAAGAGAAGGCCTGCCCTACATTTTTTTTTCTCTCCTTTTATCTCTCATTTTGGAAAGATTTTTCTGTTTTTATTATCTATCCCACATAAATTTATCAAATAACACCTGAGATATACCCCCTTTTTTGATCTTATATAATTTTATTTTCAATTTTCTATACTTTTATTATTATTATTTTGTTTTGTTCTGATCTGTTTTAGTATTGGTCAATCTGTCTTCCATTTATGGGTCAGAGCCTCACTGTGAGGCCTGGTCTGTAGTGCCACAGCATTGGCCTCACTCAAGGAGACCTTGATACCCTGGTGTATGGGGTCCTTCTACCTTTGCGCTTTGGAAAGATAGTATTGGTAGATTTCCCACTGAGACATAGTGCTACTTTTTTCTTCTCTATTTAGTGGAGGTGGGTCTTGTGTTACTCATGCTTATAAGGAGCTCCTGAACTTGAGTGACCCACCCATCCCAGTTCACCAACGTCTGGGAATTGCTGGGTAGAACAAAACCCCCCTCCCAATACCACTATTATTCCTATCTCTCTCTTTCTGTGTTTCTCTTTTTTTTTTCAACCTTTCCTTATACCCACTCTTTTCTTTCTCTTTAATCTTTTTCTTTTTGCCCTTCTTCCTCTTCACTCTATTATTCTTTTTTGTTGTATATCAAAAGGACACTTTAACACCTAAGCACAGAGACAAAGTAATGTAAAGAGTAGAAGAAAGTGGGAAAAAAAAGTGAGTGAAGGAAGCAGAGAAGAAGAAAACATTCATGAGGAGGAACCATCAGAAAATCCTGGCAACATGAAAAACCAGAACAGATGCCATGATCCCCACAAGGCATCACGAAGTAGCTACTGCAGAGGATTCCACTCATAAAGAAACAATAGAAATGACAGAAAGGAAATTTACAATACATATGATAAAAACAATGAAAGCAAATTATGAGAAAGTGGAAAATAACCCATAGGAAATCCAAAAACAGAACCAAATAAGGGATGACAGATATGAAGAAAATAAACAGGAAATAGTAGAAGAACTTAAAGAATAGAAGGAGTCAATTAGGGAACTTAAACATACAGTAGAAAGTTTCAATAACAGATTATACCATGCAGAAGAATGAATCTCAGAGGTACAGGATAAAGCTCTTGAGCTAACCCAGGGCAGTTAAAGAGGCAAAAAGAAGAGAGAGAAAGCGGAATGTTCACCCAGAGAATTACGGGACTTCACGAATTATGCAAACATACAAGTTATAGGTACTTCAGAAGGGGAAGAAGAATGCCCCAGAGAAATGGAAGCCCTACTAGAAGATATCATAAGTGAAAATTTCCCAAATATCACCAAAGATTCCAACACACTCCTACTAAAGGAATTTTGAACCCCAGATCATCTCAACTCAAACAGAGCTTCTCCAAGACACACTGCCATGAACCTGTCCAAAGTGAAGATGAAACAGAAAATTCTGCAAGCAGCCAAGAGTAAGCACCAATTGACCTACAGGGGAAAAATCCATCAGGGTGACAGTGGACTTCTCAACTGAAACTTTTTGAACCAGAAAAGAATGGTTATCTACCTTTAACCTTCCAAAACAAAACAATTTTCAGCCCAAAATTGAATATCCTGCTAAGCTAAGCTTTAAAATTGATGGAGAAATAAAATCTTTCACTGATATGCAAACATGGAGAAAGTTTGACACAAGACAAGCTATATAGGAAATACTAGACCTATTCTCCACACTGAACATCACAATAGACCATCAGCAAAGTAAATGCTCGGAAATTAAAGGACAAAATCTACCTTCTATAATGACACAAAGGATAAAACCAAGTAGTGCCCTTTCACAAAATAAGATCAATAGCACACCACCACACTTACCAATTCTCTCAATGAATGTTACTGGCATGAATTCCCCACTGAAGAGGCAGAGGCTGGCTGATTGAATAAAAGAGCACAAGCCATCCATATGTTATCTCCAGGAAACAGCCTCAGGATGATGGGATGAAAAACAATGTTTCAGGCAAATGGAAATCAGAACAAAGGAGGGGTCAAAATCTTATTTTCGTACAAAAGTGGATTAAAAGAAACTAAAGGCAAAAAAGGCAAAGATGGACACTTCATACTGGTCAAGGGAACAATATAATAAAATGACATTTCAATTCCAAATATTTATGCACCCAATGTATATGTTCCCAGATTTATGAAACAGACCTTAATTGGGTTGAGCAATATGACAGTCTATAATCCCATAATACCAGGGGACTTTAAAATCCTCCTACAAAGCCGTATGGATCCTCTAAACCAGCAGTTCTCAACCTGAGGGTGGTGACCCACAGGAATTATATTAAAGGCTCACAGCATTAGGGAGGTTTAGAACCACTTCTCTAAACAGAAGCTAAACAAAGACAAAAGGGACTTAAACAAGACCCTAGAACAAATGGTGTTAATAGAAATGTACCGAAAACACCATCACAAAGCTAAAGAATATTTGTTCTCATAAGCCCATGGAATATTCTTCAAAATAGATCATATCTTAGGACACAAATAAAACCTCAACAAAATCAAAAGAACTGAAATTATGCCTTGTATTATCTCAGACCACAAGGCAATAAGGGTGGAACTCAACTCAAATAAAAATATTCATAGCTACACAAAGGCATGGAAACTGAATAACCTTATGCTGAATGACAGTTTGTTAAAAAAAATGATAACAAATGAAATAATTAACTTACTGGAGCATAACAACAATGAATACACAAGCTACCAAAATCTATAAAACACTGGAAAAAGCATTCCAAGGAAGTAAATTTATCACATTAGATGCCTGCATCTGAATAACAGAAAGAAAGCACACAATGAAGCTACTGAATCATCTTTAAAAATTGGAAATCCAAGAGCAATCCAATCTCAAACCTAGCAGAAGAAAAGAAATAGGGAAAATTAAGTCAGAAAAAAAAAAAGGAAATTGAAAACAAAAGAATCATTCACAAAATTAACGAAACAGAAAGTTGGTTCTTCAAGAAGATAAATCAATAAACCATTGGCTGGATTAACAAGATACAGGAAAGTAAAATCTTAATGTCCTGAATCAGAAATGAAAAGGGGAAAATAACAAGTGATACCATGATATACAAAAGATTATTGTTGACTACTACAAAAAACTCTATGTCCAGAAATTTGACAAAGTAGAGCAAATGGACAAATACCTGGAATCACGCCATCTCCCTAGACTTAACAAAGAAGAAATAGATCTCTTAAACAGAAAAATATCAAGCACTGATATTAAAGAAATAATTTTTAAAAAGCTTCCAACAGAAAAAGCCCTGGGAAAAATGGCTTCACACCAGAATTCTATCAAACCTTCAAAGATGTAACTATACTGCAGAACCTATTCCAAACATTGAGAAGGAAGGAACCTTCCTGAAAGGTTCTATAAAGCAAACATCTCCTTGATTCTAAAACAAGGAAAGAACACAGCTAAAAATAAGAATTAAAGACCAATTTAACTAATGAATAATGAGGGAAAAAAACTCAACAAAATCTCAGCTAATCGATTACAACTACACATTAAAAAAACTATATATCACAATCAAGTAGGCTTCATCCCAAGGATGCAAGCCTTGTTTAACATATGCAAATCCATAAATGTAATTCACCATATCAATAGAGTAAAAACAAAGAGCATATCATCCTCTAAATAGATGAAGAAAAAGCATTTGATAAAATTCAGCATCCTTTTCCAACAAGAACACTGAAGAAAATAGGCATAGGTGGCACATTTTGTAAGCTGATTGAAACCATCTAGGACAAACCTACAGCTAATACTATATTCAAATGAATAAAACTGAAAGCTTTTCCACTCAGAACTGGAACCAGACAAGGATGCCCTCTAGTTTCACTACCATTGAACATAATTCTGCAAGTTCTAGCCAATGCAATCAGGCCAGAAAAGGATATAAATGACATCCAAATGGGAGTAGGTGAGGTCAAAATCTTGCTCTTTACTGACAATATGATCTTATATTTAGAAAAACCCAGAGACTCAACCACAAGACTCCTAGAAGTAATCAAGAAATAAAGTAATGTCTCAGGGTCTAAAATCAATGTCCACAAATCAATAGCCTTTGTATATGCCAATAACACCCAAGTGAGAAGCAAATGAGGAAACAATTCCCCTCACAGTAGTTTCAAAGAAAATGAAATATTTAGGAATATACCTAACAAAAGATGTGAAAGACCTCTGCATAGAGAATTATGAAACCCTATATAAATAAACAGCAGAAGAATTAAGAAATGGAAGACTATACCATGCTCTTGGCTGGCAAGATTCAACTTTGCTAAAATGTCTATACTAGGTAAAGCAATCTATGGATTCAATGCAATCCCCATTAAAATACCTACATCATACTTTGAAGAATTGCATTAAATGGTCCTTCATTTGGTATGGAACCAGAACAAATATCATATAGCCAAGGTAATTCTTAGTAATAAAAACAAAGCCAGAAGTACCACTCTACAAGACTTTAGCTTAGTGTACAGTCATCAAAAAAGGATGATATTAGCACAAAAATAGAGATATAGTCATGTGGAACTGAACAGAAAACCAAGAGGTGAAACAAGTCTCTTTTTGCCATGTGATCTTTGATAAACCAAATAAAAGCATATAGTAGGGAGCAGAATCCCTATTCAACAAATGGTGCTGGGAGAGTTGGAAAACCACATGTAAAAGACTGAAACTGGACCCACATATTTACAAAAATTGACACAGGATGGATAAATAATTTAAATTTAAGGCCCCAAAAGATTAAAAATCTTAGAAGAAAGTGTGAGAAACATAGAAAAACTGTTGATGATGTTGGACTGGGGAAAGATTTTATGACAAAGACTTTAATGCCAATTACAACAAAAACAGCTAAGGACACAACAAGTGAAGTACAATGACAACCTTCCAAATGGGAAACATATTTGCATATTACAAATTTGAGAAATATTTGATAACTATTGTCTACAGAGAACTCAAATTAATCAAACCCCCCCCAAAAAAAGAAAGAAAGAAAAGAAAAAAAGAGAGAACAAACAACCTCATCTACCACTGGGCAAGAAATAGAAACAAAACCTTTTCTGATGAAGACAGATGAATAGAAAACAAACATTTGAAAAAGTGCTCATTATCCCTGATCATAAGAGAAATCCAAATCAAAACCACCCTGAGATAGCACCTAATGCTAGCCCACATCACAAAGTCTCAAAGCTGCAGAAGGTGGCATGGATCTGGAGAGAAGGCAATACTTTTACACTGTTGGGACTGCAAACTAATACAACCTCTTTGGAAGGAAGTACAGACAAGCTTCAAGGAACTCAAATTAGACCTCCCATTTGATCCTGCAATCCCACTACTAGGGATTTACCCAGAAGAAAACAAATTATTTTATCATAAGGACATTTACAATAGATTGTTTATCATAGCTTAATTTACAATCACCAAAATTGGATTGGAAACAGCCTAAAGGCCCACCAGCCCAGGAATATATTAACAAGCTATGGTATATGTATACCATGGAATACTATTCAGCCATTAAAGAGATGGAGACTTTACATCTTTTGCATTAACCTGGATGGAATTGAAACACATTCTTCTTAGTAAAGTATCACAAGAATGGAAAAGCAAGACTCCAATGTACTCAATACTTACATGAATCCAGTAGATGATCTAATACATGCACACATAAGTGAAAAACTCAAATCAATTCAAGGTGGGGGATGGGGGAATGAGGGATTAGGGAGAAGGGAGGAGAGATGGAAATTGGTGTGCTCCCACTTAATGAGCACAAATAATAAGGGACTCTACTCGACAACTGCAAACATGTAACCTAATCCTTTGTACCTTCAGATTAACCTGAAACAATTAAAAATGGGGGGGAAAAAATGAAGCCACTAATATAGACCTGCCAAAAGAGTCAGTACAAAATAAAACTTCCATAATTTCTGTATCATCCTGTGCCTTCCTGGCTTACCAGTTCAAATTCACACTTTCTTTACCAGCATTAACAGTATCTGACTTTTATTCTCCTTATTAGAATAACAATAATGTAAAACTCTGGGCATGAATACTGACTCTTCTGAATTACTGGCTATGTGACTTTGGGCAAGGTAGTCAAAGGATGTGAGAATTGGTTCTCTTATATGTATAATGGGCATTATATACCTATTTCATGATGATATCAGGACTAAATGAGACATTGAATGCAAAGTTCCTGATTTTGAGCAGGCATCTAAAAAGTATTCAGTAAACAGAAAATCTTTCCATGCCCTTTTACTTTTCCCCACCTACTCATTCTTTAAATGCAGGTCAAAATCTTATCCTCCTCAGAAAATATTTTATGTACACTGATTTCTCCTTTTACTAGACGTTTCTAGTCTGTGGTCTAGAGATCTCTGTAGAAAGGAGGGATAAGGAGGGACAAAAAAGTTATTGTAAAAGACCTACAAAGCTCTATGTGTACAAAACATTACTGTAGACTTAATAAAAAATAAGTCTTGCACTTATACAACTATTTTTCCAATTTATGTAGCAGCTGTTGTAAAAACTGAAACACAAATTCATTCCACAGTGTTACCACAGTCACTGTAGTTTTTTTATTATTTATTTTCTCAATTAATGGATAGTAAAAAATTCCATTACCATTATGGGAAATTTCCATATTCACACCAAGAGAAACTGAATCCTCGTACTGTATGTCGCTCTGTATTTGTATATTCTCCAGTGACAGGAGTGAAGCAGTTACCTCTATCACGAAATTTAAGTGAGTACCAAAAACCTCAGTAATCAGAGAAAATATTTTAAAGAAATATTTTAAAAATTAAAATTAATGGAAAAATATATTAAGAATAAAACCAGGGGTGGCACCTGTGGCTCAGTGAGTAGGGTGCTGGCCCCATATACCAAGGGTGGTGGGTTCAAACCCAGCCCCAGCCAAACTGCAACATAAAATAGCTGGGTGTTGTGGTGGGCACCTGTAGTCCCAGCTACTTGGGAGGCTGAGGCAAGAAAATCGCCTAAGCCCAGAAGCTGGAGGTTGCTGTGAGCTGTGTGACGCCATAGAACTCAACTGAGGGCGATAAAGTGAGACTCTGTCTCAAAAAAAAAAAAAAAAAGAATAAAATACCAAAATTTTACATAAAGATGTGATCATATAGGTCCAGGATTAGGGTGAGATGAATGAAGTGTCATGTAAGTGCAGATTAGATCTTGGTTCACAACATATTGAAGATTTCAGCCTGCACGACTAAAGGAGGAGGAAAGACTGGGTCATTATTTCAAAATATGAAAAATATGCAATATCTTAGCATCATATTCATTAAAATGTACAATTAAAACTCCAAAAGAGTAAGCTAATCTACGGATTGAGTGTTTGCATAAATAAATAGCTTCATTTGGCATGTGAAAGAGAGAGAGAGAAGGAATATGAACAGAGAGATGGGTATATGTGTTGAAAGTTTAAATTCAGGAACGGAAAAAGTTGGGGGAGGACCTGTGGCTCAATGAGGAGGGTGCTGGCCATATACCAGGGGTGGTGGGTTCAAGCCCATCCCCAGCCAAAACAGGGAGGGAAGGAGGGAAGGAGGGAAGGAGGGAAGGAGGGAAGGAGGGAAGGAGGGAAGGAGGGAAGGAAGGAAGGAAGGAAGGAAGGAAGGAAGGAAGGAACTGGGAGAGTATCAATTAAGTAGTAAAATCTCGCTGTTCAGACAGACTTTTACCAAGAACTACATTCAGAACTTAATCTTATTTAGTCATCACAACAATTTTGTGATGTACATGTACTAATATTACCCCATTCATTAACTGAATTTCAGAGAAAATTAAATGCCTTTCATAAGGTTTTGTACTTAGTAAAGGATTTCAGGCTCAATAAAATTTTATCCAGATATTCTTGTAATAATAATAACAAAAACAATGGATAGCATTATTGAACACTTAGTGTTTTAAGCACTTTGCTAACCATATTATCTCATTTAAACTTTATAACTGCCAGGTAAGTATCATTATCCCCAATTTTACTGAGGCTTAGAGATGCATGTATGTCTGTGTGCTTATATGTGTGTAGACACTAACATGTACATATAAGGAGAGAGATGGAGAGACAAATACACATATAAATATACATATGTGGACATGAATATGCAATATCTTAGCATCTACTATGTGAGAGGGATTATATTACCTACCAAACTCTCTTTTTCTCTCTCTTTCTCTCTCTCTTTTTTTTTTTTTAGAGACGGAGTCTCACTTTGGCATCTCACAGAGTGCAATGGCATCACAGCTCATAGCCACCTCCAGCTCTTGGGCTTAGGTGATTCTCTTGCCTCAGCCTCCCAAATAGCTGGGACTACAGGTATTGCCTACCACACTATCTTTTTGTTAAGCTATAACTTTTATCATTACTTTTTAATTTTTTTCAGATTGATATGAGGACATAAATGTTTATGTTACATCATTTTTATTTCTAAGGAAAGTTCAAGTTGTAACTAAGCCCTTCACCCAGAGGGTGAAGAATGTGTTTGAACTCCATTGAGGGAAACTTAAAAGATGTAAAGTCTCCATCTTTTCTTATAACTCAATAGTACTCCATGGTATACAGATACCATAGTTTGTTAATCCATTCAAAGGTTGATGGGCATTTGAGTTAATTCTGTGTCTTGGAAATTGTGAACTGAGCTGTAATAAACATTCTAGTGCAAATGTCCTTGTGGCAAAATGTTTGTTTGTTTGTTTGTTTTTTCTTCTGGGTAGATACCTAGGGTAGAAGGTCCCCTTTTAGTTCTTTGAGAATTCTCCATACTTCTTTCCCATATAGGTTATATTAGTTTGCAATCCCACCAGAAGTGCAAAAGTGTTCTCTTCTCCATGCCAGCAACTGCAGAGTGATCTACAGATTTAATGGAATCTCTATCAAAGCACTATCACCATACTTTGAAAACTTAAGAAAACAGTACGTCATTTCATATGAAACCAGATAAAACCCTGGATAGCCAATAAAATTTTAAGAAATAAAAATAAATCTGGAAGCATCACGTTACCAGTCTTCAGTTACACTACAAATTTATATGGTACTGGCAACAAAACAACATGATACTGGCACAAAAATAGAGACATATATCTATGGAACAGAATAGAAAACCTAGAGATGAACCCATCCACATATTTCTCTCTGATCTTTTATAAACCAAACAAAAGTATTCACTGCAGAAAAGAATATATATTTAATAAATGGTGCTGGAAGATCTGGTTACCATATGTACAACACTGAACCTAGATCCCCACCTCTCACACTGACAAAAATTGATACTTGCTGGATAAAATATTTAAATTTAAGACACAAAACAATAAAAATTCTAGAGGAAACTGTAGGAAAAACTCTTGACAATATTGGCCTGGAAAAAGACTATGAAAAAGACCACCTTGGCAATTGCAGCAACACCAAAAATAAATAAATGGGACATGATCAATCTTAAAAGCTTCTGCACAGCTAAGAGTACCACATCTAAAACAGACAGCCTTCAGAATGGGAGAAGATATTGCATGCTATGAATTTGACAAAGGTCTGATAACTAGAATCTACAGAGAACTCAAATTAATCAACAAGAAGAGAAAAAGTACCCCATTTCTAAGTGGGCAAGAGATTTGAACAGAAACATCTCTGAAGATGACAGACAAATGGCCAATAAGCACATGAAAAAATGCTTATTGTCCCTAATCATCAAATAAATGCAAATAAAAACCACTCTGAGATATCACCTAACTCCAGTGAGATTAGCCCACATCACAACACTTTTCTTTTTTAACTTCAACTGTTAAGAGTCCAGCTTTATACACAAAGCTGCCACTTTTACAAATAGGGTCTTCTAACAGCTTGATATTAGTCTTTATCTGACTGAGTTACACATACTATAAAGATCTGAAAGGTTCTTCTTAAGAGATATTACTGTTATAACCTGTGGAAACTAGTAAAAGCTGCAAAACCAAAACTGAAGAAGACTCTTGGAATCTAAATGGAAAATATTCACTTTTTAATCTCAAAACTATGATAGGTATCTTTCTTTTATTTTAACAGAAAATATGTGTCATTTTTCTATACCATCAATAAATTTTCCATTCTCCAACATCAACTGGGCACTTTGTAGTCTCTGCTACCCAGAAGGCTGAGGCAAGAGGATTGCTTGAGCTCAAGAGTTTGAGGTTACTGTGAGCTATGACGGCAAGTTACGGCAAGTTTGAATTTGGTCTGAGGCCCTGGTGGTTGCTGCAGCTATGAAGGCTGCAGTAGCTATGAAGGCTGCAGCTACAACAGCAGCAATAGTCTGCAGACAAGGAAGGCCTTACCTGTGGGTTGTTTTTTTGGACTTGGGCATTTGGTTTAGTTACCTTGGTAGACCTTGGGCGAGTGAGCAAGTGACTTTGAGTGGTGCAAAAGAGGCGAGGACTGAGCCACTGGGCCAGAACAGAGCTTTCATTGTAGGCCACACACAGTCATTGTGGGAGAGCTGTCCTGCAGGCTCGGCCCTCAGGGTCCCAGAGCAGGAGACCTTGGGCAAGTGACTTTGAACAGCAACCAGAGGCCTGGACTGAGACGCCATGGAAGAGCAAATATTTCATTGTTCGGCAGTGGGAGTGGTACCATCCAGTCTCAGCCCACAGGGGCATACAGCAAGGATAATTCTGGAGCACCTGATAAGTGAGCAGCCACTTCAGGAGAGATCCCAATGACACGTGCTTTCCTGGGAAAGCCTCTGCTTAGCCAAGGGTCATGGTTTGAAAAGGTCTATTAAGCAGGCTGAGGAAAGATTCAGGCTCTCAATCCTGTGGGATATGAGGGCAAAAACGTCAACAGAGGCCTCCAGTCGCCATCTTATACATCTATATCAGCACTTCTCACATGCCAGAAGATTACCTGCTGCCCAGGTAATATAATATTCAGCAATACACATATACATATGTTTTTGTTTTTTCTTTCTTTCTTTTTTTTCAACTTTTTTCCCTTAGATTTTTATTTTTTTCTTCATTTTTCTCATGTAAATATAACATAGTCTTGTGGAGTCTTGTGGTTGAGTCTTTGGGGTTCTCTAAGTGTAAGATCATATAGTCGGCAAAAAGGGAAAGTTTGACTTACTTGGACTCCATTTGGATGCCCTTTATTTCCTTCTCTTGCATAACTGTATTGGCTAGAACTTCCAGCACTACACTGAATAGTAGTGGTGATAGAGGACATGTTGGTCTTTTTTAAGTTTTGCTGTCAATTTCAGCTAGCTTTCACTCATCTTAGTTTGAAGTTTTGTTTTTTGTTTTTTAATTTTTCTTTCTTCCTTTACTGATTCTCTTGCCCTTTGCCTCCCAAGTAGCTGGGATTACAGGCATGCACCACAACGCCGGATTTTTTTTTTTAATTGGTAGAGAAGGGGTCTCACTCTGGCTCACTGTGGCTCATGCTGGACTCGAACCTCTGAGCTCAGGCCATCCACCCGCCTTGGCCTCCCACAGCATTAGGAATACAGACGTGAGTCACCACACCCGGCCAAGTTGGTCTTTTTAAAAAATAATAATAATAAATAAAATAGATAAACCTGTGGCCAGACGAAGTAGAAACAGAAAAGGAGAATCTCTAGTAACCTCAGTCAGAAACAATAAAGGTGAAATAACAACAGATGCCACAGAGACACAAGAGATTATCTCTGAATACTACAAGAAACTCTATGCCCAGAAATTTGATAACATGGAGGAAATTGATCAATACTTGGAATCATCCCCTTTCCCTAGACTTAACCAAGAAGAAATAGATCTCCTGAGCATACCAATTTTAAGCTCTGACATCTAAGAAACAGTATAAAATCTTCCAACAAAAAGAAATGCTGTGGTCCAGATGGCTTCACACCAGAATTCTATCAAATCTTCAAAGAAGAGCTTATACCCATACCATAGCAACTATTCAAAAAAATTGAGAAGGAATCTTCCCCAACATGCTCTATGAAGCAAACATCACCCTGAAAACAAAATCAGGAAAAGACCCAACCAAAAAGGAGAATTTCAGATCAATTTCTCTAATGAATATAGATGCAAAAATTCTCAATAAAATTCTAGCCAATAAACTACACCTTCTCGTTAAAAAAGTCATATATCATAATCAAGTAGGTTTCATCCCAGGAATGCAAGGCTGGTATAACATATGCAAGTCCAAAAACATAATCCACCATATCAAATAGAAGCAAAAACAAAAACCATATGGTCCTCTCAATAGATGGAGAAAAAGCATTCAATAAAATTCAGCTTCCTTTTCTAATCAGAACTCTGAAGAATATAGGCACATGTTGCACATTTCTTAAACTGATCAAAGCCATCTAGAACAAACCCACAGCTAATATTATACTGAATGGAGTTAAACTGAAAGCTTTTCCACTTAGAACTGTTCAAGATATCTTAATAAATGACATAATGACAACAACAACAAAAATATCTATATAGATATATATATATATAGATATATAAGTGAGATGTGTGTGTGTATATATATATATATTTAAAGACAGGGTCTCACTCTTGTTGTTCAGGCTGGTCTTGAACCTTGGGCCTCAATCAATCATCCTGGCTCACTTAATATTTTAATCCATGGCACCTCTATCTAGATATCATTGTTTTATTCCACTTAAAATACTATTATAAAAGTTTGAAAGGAATAATGCTATTTTAACAGAAAAACCTTGGTGCTAGAGGAAAATACATCCATGAGAACAACAGAGATCAACTACATTTTGATGATAATTAACTCTTAATAATAAGACAGCCATTTTTGCCACAGTTAAAACGTTTGTGGTGGGGAGAATCAGAAATATGTTTGTGGGGAGGGGAAGGGATAAAAAAGAATAAAATTATCTTTTAATGATTTGGTGGAAACCTATGGGGAATAATATTTCAATACTTAGCCTTTTTGCCATAAGGTTAGCCAAGACAAACATATTTGAATAGCTCCCGCACAGAAAATTGTCTCAAGAGGTGATCTCTATCAGATTTCATTGTAGCAGTAACATGAATTACATCCAAACTAAATAAAGCATATTGATACATAGAACCATGAACGAAATTTCAAATCAAACTGGAATCTTATTATAACACTTGGAAAAGAGATGAAAAGATCCAAGGAGAACAAGAAGAGAGCGACAAACATAAGACCATTGGAGTGATATAAATACAGGATTTAATCAATACAATTGAGATTTTTGTTAATTGTTTACACAGAAGATCAGGCCAATATGATCCAAAGGCAAAGGGGTTATATAGAGAAGTTTAAAAAAGCATTTTTCATATAATGAAAAAGGGAATTAAAGTGCTTTGCTTCAGAATCCCAAGATAACTGATAGAAATAGAATATGAAGCAACAAATCTTTAACTTGTTTTCATTACTACATTTGGCTTTAATAAGAACTGTGGGAAAATGACTATTAGAAATTTAATAACTATGGGGAAATGACTCTGAAAAATGTTGAAGTATAAGAAGAAAGTGAAAATTGTGCTTAGAATCTACTTCTCCAACCTTCTCTAGTAAAATGGCAGGAAAACTATATAAAAATTCAGCTGAAATGCCTGGATAGAACTGGAGCATATTATTCTTATTAAAGTATCTCAAGAATGGAAGAAAAAGTATCCAATGTACTCAATACTATCACGAAACCAATATATAACTACCTATACATTCATACAAATGATAAAACACAACTATAGTCCAGAAAGAAGGAGGGAAGAGGAGAGAGGGGGAGGTGCGGGAAGAGGCTGGGAGGAGGAAGGGTACTTGGTGGCACCTCACCTAATGTGCACAATGCAATGGTACATTTCAAAACTACTAAGAGTAGAGTATAAATGTCTTACCACAACAAATAAGTAAGTGAGGTGATGGTTATGTTAATCAGTTTGATGTACACATTTCACATTGTATATCAAATCAGCATACTGTACCCCGTAAATGCATTAATGTACACAGTTATGATTTAAAATAAGTAAATAAATAAATTATCACTGTTTTTAGAATAGTTAGTGAAATAAAGGATCATGTTCAAGGTGACTGTAAGAAGCAGGCAAAATATAACATATTTAGACACTTGATGGGGGAAGGAGAACACTGATTGCTGTAAGACATCTTAGCAACATGCAAGCAAGGAGTCCATAAAGTACCTCTGCCTTCGAACCCTTCAAATGTCTTCTTACTGGCATACCACATAACTATGTCACCTGAATTGACATTCCCATACTTTCTTCTTCATTCTGGCTCAGAACTAAAGCAATCTTTATTTCTGACCCTTTCCTTGCCCTTGAAAACCTGCGTCCACAGTTGAGTCCAATGAATAGCAACACATATTGTCTGAGTAAATGCATGAATTTGGGGATGAAAGTAAAATAATCCCAGCACAAATAATATTATAGATCTAGAATCAGCTGAACATATCTAGATAAGCTATTCAAATTTTCAACCCTGTACAAGGCTCTGCACTTGAACATGTCTTCCAAGTATGTACATGGTACATGTGTGAAAGCATGCTTTAGTTCCATGTAGAAGTACCGAACCAGAGCTCCATAATGTCTCCAATCTAGAATTTATTAATTTTACTTACATGGAGCCACAAACTTCTAATTTAATTATATTTATCTTCTTTATGAATTATAGTCTACAGATCCCAATTCAGCCCTGAAACTCCAAGGGGAGTTACCTGCCAACAGACCAGCTAATCCTATATTGCTTCTAGTGTTATGAAAGATATATTAGCATTAGAGAGAATGAGGACTAAATAAGGGTAAAGGACTAAATTGGGAAAAAAGATTAAATCAGTTATACTATTTTACGGCTAAAGTAACCTACATCATAACAAAAAGTTAAAGTAAAGAAAGAAATATTTTTGAAAGAGTCAAATTAGTCTTTCACTGAAGTTTGTCAAGTGGAGATAATGGAAATTATCCAGCTGTTCTTCATATTTCTCTGAGAAATATGACTTTCCTGCTTACTTTCTTACAAGTGTAATTTAAACTTGTCACTAAAAAAAAGACATTTTGCTACATGGTCAACATAGACCTTATAGTAAAGTAACTGAAACTAGTAAAAGCTTTCATACTTTACAGATGATGCTTTTTGAAGTAATTTGGATTTGTCTTGATAAAAATTATTAACCAAATACACTTAAATAGAAAAATATAAATATGTTTATTGAATTTCATTATTTCCAATCACAAATATTTATCTTCACTCCCAGTTACAATTTCCAAAACATTATCTCTTGAATATTTCAGCTACTAGTCATTGAGTTATTGATTTCTTTATTTTTTTTTTTTTTTTTTCAGTTTCTGGCCAGGGCTGGGTTTGAACCTGCCACCTCTGGCATATGGGGCCAGCATCCTACTCCTTTCAGCTCCACAGACACCACCCTCATTGAGTTATTTTAAGTTGATACTATACTAAAACAAATAATTGAGAATGATTTGATAAATCTAGGATGGGAAAATAGATAAGTATTTTTCAAGACAAAATTCCAGATCATTTGGCTTTATTCTTTTTTAATAGCTCTTGAACAATATAGATAAATAGATAGATAGTTTTTTTTGTTTTTGTTTTTGTTTTTTTGTTCTGAGACAGAGTCGTACTCTGTCACCCAGGCTAGAGTCTAAAGTTTCATAGACTTACAGTTCACAGCAATCTCAAACTCCTGGGTTCAAACAATCCTTCTCCCTCGGCCTTCCAAGACAGGTGTATACTACTACACCTGTCTATCTTAGTAGAGACAGGGTTTTGCTTTGCTAAGTCTGGTTGCCTTGTTTTTTTTTTTGTCGAGGCAGAGTTCTACCCTATGCCCTGAGCAGAGGGCAGTGGCGTCGGAGCTCACCGCAGCCTCGGACTCCGGCTGTGGGCACCCTGCTGCCTCAGCCTCCCGGGCCGCTGGGATTACAGGCGCTCGCCGCTGCGCCCGGCTGGGTTTTTCCATTTTTTTCACGAGTTGGGGTCTCACTCTCGCTCAGACAAGCCTCGAACTCCTGAGCTCAAGCAATCCTCCCGCCTCAGCCTCCCACAGTGCTGGGATTACAGGCGTGAGCCACCGCGCCCGGCAGCTTTGCTAAGTCTGGTCTCCGACTCCTGACCTCAAGCTATCCACCCAACCTCAGACTCATAAAGTGCTAGGATTACAGGCAAGAGCTTCTGTGCCCCAGACAGAAATCATATCATGGTATTATTTATTTATTTGTTTGTTTGTTTGTTTGTTTTTTGAGACAGAGTCTCACTATGCCACCCTTGGTAGAGTGCCATGGTGTCACAGCTCACTGCAACCTCAAACTCTAGGGATTAAATGATTCTCTTGCCTCAGCCTCCCAAGTACCTGGAACTACAGGCACCTGCTACAATGCCTGGCTATTTTTTCGCTGCAGCTGTCATTGTTGTTTAACAGGCCTGGGCCAGGTTCAAATCCGCCACCCTCTGTGTACGTGGCTGGTGCCATAGCCACTGAGCTACAGGTGCCAAGCCAAACTTTTTAACTCTTTTCAACTATCTTCCTTTTCCCTTACTCTCACCAAACTATTCAAATATTAGTCTATATACTCATCTCTTCCTCATTATGTACTCATCTTTTAACCATTTCAAGTGAAGCTGCTGTCTTCATTATTCCACCGAAACCATTTGTTTCTCAGGTCATTAATAATTTACATATTTCAAGGAAGGGGTAAGATGGCTGAAATAAATAAATAGTCTGAATGGAAGAACACTGACTCTCGCTGGCCACTCAGGTCACTCTCTTTGGAGGAAAACCCTGCACAGAATGTCCAAGCTCTGCAATCATACAAGTTCTCCTCTCAATTCAATGGTTACCAGGTATTTGGGCTCACAGAAGTGGAAAACATCCTAAGTAACTTGTCAGCTCACTGATCACCAAAAGAAGTTGGGAGGGAGAATGAGATTAACCATTACCCTTATCTATGCTCCAACTCTCTTTGTGTTTCATCCTCACCACTATCTTTTTTTCATCTTTCTTTTCTGCTTTCCAATTTTCCTTGGTGAGATCCCTGGAAGGCTCTGACACCTCTCTCTATGACCTACACTTGATCTACAACCTCTCTCAACTCTCCTTTATCTGAAACACTTCCTTCCCTCTGGGATGGTCCAGCAAGCATAAATCACTGACAGGAAGAAAAACTTTATAGCTCCTTGAAGCATCTATCAAGTGAATCAAACAAGTTGGGGCTGATTCTCACAAGTCTTGCATCATTCATCATATCAGAGAGTAAGCTGAAGTAAAGACATTAGGCTAGAAGCAACTCAAAGGGACACTGCTTTACAGAAGACAAAAGTGTCTAATTCTTACCCTAACCTTACAGAAATTGAAATTCAAAGAGTAGTTCTAAAGTTGTCTCAAGAAATTAAAGAATTCAACAGACAGCTGGAGATGCCCAGCAAACTGGCGGATTGCTATATATGAGGGACGATTGCAGTCGCCAGCTTGCAGTAGAACCTGGGAACAGAGTGGAAACACTTGGGAAGCGTGGACACCTGCACTGAGTAGGAAGGTGGATCACAAGTGCTGTCTGGAAAAGAACAGCCAAGGTTACATAATTCTTAGGTGACAAACTCTTGCAAAAATTCCAAAATGGTGATCGGCCATGGAAGTTGGTTACCATGGTAACAGTATAAACTGTAAATCAGGTATACACCTCGGAACCACTCACAGCGCCACTTGGTGTCCAGAAAGTATATTGCAGTATGAATATATTCCTAGACAGTTGATCCCTACAGCAGACATATAGATGTATAGGTATATTTCTGGGCGGCGCCTGTGGCTCAGTTGGAAGGGCGCCGGCCCCATATATCGAGGGTGGCGGGTTCAAACCCGGCCCCGGCCAAACTGCAACCAAAAAATAGCCGGGCGTTGTGGCAGGTGCCTGTAGTCCCAGCTACTCGGGAGGCTGAGGCAGGAGAATTGCTTGGGCCCAGGAGTTGGAGGTTGCTGTGAGCTGTGTGAGGCCACGTCACTCTACCGAGGGCCATAAAGTGAGACTCTGTCTCTACAAAAAAAAAAAAAAAAAAACACTATAGATGTATAGGTATATTTCTATATGCAAGAATCTTTTTGTAGTTGGTGCCTTTTTCTTTTGTTTTTTTTTGTTTGTTTTGTTTTTGCTTTTCATGTTTTTTTTTGTTTGTTTGTTTTTGTCTGTTTTTTCCTCACCATTTACTTAGAGGAGATTTCAATAATTTTTTATTATTACTTTTTATATAGATATATTTTTTATTTCTATGTCTTCTAATTTTAATTACTTCTTTCTTCTCATTTAACATTCCTAATAACACCACTTTTTTCTCTCTTTTTTTCCTTTCTTTCAATTATTTTACAATTATAACTATTTGTATTGCAGTTGTTCTTATATTGCTGTTCTCGTGGCTGTTACCTGTATGTCTATGTGTTTCCGTCTGTCTCTGTATCAATGGGCCCGTGTGCCTGGTAAAATTTGTATCTGTTTATTTGTTCATTTGGTCTCAATGAGCTTGGTGTTACGACCTGCAACTCTGAGCTCCTAACACTCCCCTCCACTCTCACTCTGTGATCTGGAGACATGCCCCCCCAGGAGCCCAGATTCTTGAGTGAACTCTCGAGAGGTGCAGACAGGACCTGGACTGCAGCTGGCCAGTGCTGACTCTGTAGCAAAGGAGCAAGAAGATGACGGTCGGCTAAGAGGGAATTACACTGGAGTGGTGGTGCCCCGAGGTGCACAGCAACAGCCATCTTCAGCAATAACAAGGCCCACCCCCAGATATCCCATAGCCTCTCCTCCTATCTTCCTGGGCAACCAGATGAGCCTGAGCATCTTCTCAGATGGCAACCACCATGGAACAGACCTGGGACTGAAACACAGGCCCCGTGAGTAAAGGGTTTGCCTGAGGCGGCACTGACCTGGGTGGAACACGGGGACTAGAAAACACAACCGCAGAGCCAGGAAACTCCCAAGGTGGGGCTGATCCAGAGGACCACTTTACTGAGCCTAAGACGCACCTGGCCCTCAGGGGATCATCAGCCTATAGACAAAGGAGGCCAAGAGGCTACAGCCAATAAATGATCGTACTGCAAATACAAACCCATAGGACTAAAGACAGGGCCTGAGGCACAGGTTCTGGGAACTCAAATCAGCCTCTTCTCTGCAGAAGAATCTAACAGAGTCAGAAACAAACTCCCACAGGGTTGTTCCCTTCACCCAGTAACATAAACTAAGGGTGGGGCTAGAACGGAGTGAACACCTCTAGCCTCCATCAATTGCCCGAGGTTGACAGGCCACATCACCCCCTGCTGGATAAAGACAGAGAGTAGCGGCCTAGAAGAGCAGACACAGACTACCCTGTGACTTAGGCAGGTGCAAACCCATGGAGTATCTGCTTACTGCAAACAACTGACTGGGTCACAGCCCTGTGGGGCTAGCAGCAACTGGGTGTGACAGAGCTTCAAGGTGGGGAAGGAGGCATCAATCTTCCCAGACTGATCTATTTACTGGGTGGCTCTTCCTGACTCCACGCAGAATTGGAGCAAGCCATATTAGAGCAGTCACCAGACCCCTGTGATCCAGTTCCCAAGGACCTCTTGAACTCTCCCACCCGAGGCAGCTGCTGACTGAGACAATTGATTTGGACCTTTTGAACTGAGTCACTCAACTAGGGACTATCCAGGTGATGCCCTGGGTATGTGTTGTAGGAAGGTTTGATTTTCCTTTTCCCTTTGTTGCCTGTAGTGGGTGGGGTGACTTAATTGCTGGTATTTCTCCAAAGCTGACACTTCAACCCAGAGTAACTGTTTCACTAGGGTCAAATATAAACCAGCCGAAAACAAGACAGAACCACTTAGCCCCTCTACACCAAACAGGGCCCCAGTTTCTCAGGCCACAGCACTGTATGGGTCCTCGACAAAACACTAGGGGAGAAATCAAAGGGAGTAAAACAATCATGGGGCGGAATGAGCGGAAAAAATCTGGTAACATGAATAACCAGAATAGATCAACCCCCCCCAGGGAAAGATATGCCAGATGTAATTGAAGATCCCATTCACAAACAACTAGCTGAGATGTCAGAAATCGAATTCGGAATTTGGATGGCAAACAAGATTAACAAAATGGAACTAGGAATTCATGGAGAAATTCAAAAGCTATCTCAAGAATTTAATGAATTTAAAGACAAAACCACCAAAGACTTAGACACACTGAAGCAAGAATTTGCAGCCCACAAAGATATGAAAAATACAGTAGAATCCCTTAGTAACAGAATGGAGCAAGCAGAAGAAAGGATCTCTGACATCGAAGATAAAGCCTTTCAATGCTCCCAAACTCTCAAAGAGGAAGAGAAATGGAGAGCAAAAATGGATCACTCTCTAAGAGAGCTCTGGGATAACTCAAAGAAGGCAAATATCCGACTCATAGGAATTCCTAAAACAGATGAAGTGGCCTCACTGGGCGCAGAGGCCCTTCTGCATGAAATTATGAAAGATAATTTTCCAGACACGCCTAGAGAACCTGAAATTCAGATAGCAGATAGCTTCAGAAGCCCAGCACGACTCAACCCCAATAAGACATCCCCCAGGCATATCATAATTAACTTCACTAAAGTTAATATGAAGGAGAAAATTCTCAAAGCGGCCAGGCGAAAGAAAAATATTACCTTCAAAGGGAAGAACATTAGAATGACTGCAGATATCGCTGATGAAACTTTTCAAGCCAGAAGAGGGTGATCATAAACGTTTAATCTCCTCAAGCAAAATAACTTTCAACCATGGATCTTGTACCCAGCTAAACTGAGTTTCATTTATGATGAACAAATTAAATACTTTAATGACATTCATATGCTAAAGAAATTTGCCATAACCAAACCAGCTCTTCAGGATATTCTCAGACCTATCCTCCATAATAACTAACCCAATCCTCTACTACAAAAGTAAACTCACTCAGAAACTTCTAATCAAACTCCAACTTCCACAATGGCAAAAGGATTAAAAATGCCCACTGGACATTCGAAAAACTCAATGCCCCACATTTCACCAAACTTATTAATACTCTCCATTAATGTGAATGGCTTAAACTGCCCTCTAAAGAGACATAGGTTAGCTGACTGGATACAAAAACTCAGGCCACACATTTGTTGCATACAACAGTCACATCTTAACTTAAAAGACAAATACAGATTCAGGGTGAAAGGATGGTCATCCATATTTAAGGCAAATGGTAACCAGAAAAAAGCCACTGTTGCAATTTTATTTGTGGATACAATAGGCTTTAAACCAACAAAAGTAAGGAAGGACAAAAATGGTCACTTCAAACTTGTTAGGGGTAAGACTCAATATGATGAGACTTCAATTATTAATATCTATGCACCCAACCAGAATGCACCTCAAATTTTCAGAGAAACTCTAACAGACATGAGAAACTTGATTTCCTCCAACTCTATAATAGTCAGAGATTTTAACACTCCTTTGGCAGAGATGGATCGATCCTCCAACAAAAAGCTGAGTAAAGAAATTCTAGATTTAAATCTAACCATCCAACATTTAGATTTAGCAGACAACTACACAACATTTCATCCCAACAAAACTGAATACACGTACTTCTCATCACCTCACGGAACTTACTCCAAAATCGATCACATCTTAGGTCACAAGTCTAACCTCAGTAAATTTAAAGGAACAGAAATTATTCCATGCATCTTCTCGGAACATCATAGAATAAAACTTGAGATGAGTAATAACAGGAATCTGCAAACTCATACAAAAACATGGAAGTTAAATAACCTCATGCTGAATGATAGCTGGGTCAGAGATGAGATCAGGAAGGAAATTGCCAAATTTCTGGAACAAAACGACAATGAAGACATGAATTATCAGAACCACTGGGACACCGCAAAGGCAGTTCTAAGAGGGAAATTTAGAGCACTGCAAGCCTTCCTCAGGAGAACGGAAAGAAAGGAAGTAAGCAACTTAATGGGACATCTCAAGAGACTGGAAATGGAAGAACACGCCAAGCCCAAATACAGTAGAAGAAAAGAAATAATCAAAATCATAGCAGAACTAAATGAAATTGAAAATAAAAGAATAATACAACAGATCAATAAATCTAAAAGCTGGTTTTTTGAAAAGGTCAACAAAATAGATAAACCTTTGGCCAACCTAATCAGGAAAAAAAGACTAAAATCTCTAATCTCATATATCAGAAATAACAAGGACGAAATAACAACAGACTCCCCAGAAATCCAAAAAATCCTTAATGAATATTACAAGAAACTTTACTCTCACAAATATGAAAATCTGAAGGAAATTAACCGTTACTTGGAAGCACGTCACCTTCCAAGACTTAACCAAAATCAAGTGGAAATGTTGAACAGGCCCATATAAAGTTCGGAAATAATATCAACCATACAAAATCTCCCCAAAAAGAAAAGCCCGGGACCAGATGGTTTTACATCAGAATTCTACCAAACCTTTAAAAAGGAATTAGGACCTATATTACTCAAACTGTTCCAAAAGGTACAAAAAGAAGGAAGACTACCCAACACGTTCTATGAAGCAAACATCACCCTGATCCCCAAACTAGGGGGAAAGGAAAGAAAATTATAGACCAATATCACTAATGAATATAGATGCAAAAATATTCAACAAGATTCTAACAAACAGAATGCAGCAACATATCAAACAAATCATACATCATCACCAAGTCTGTTTTATCCCAGGTCCTCAAGGCTGGTTCAATATAGGTAAATCTATAAATGTAATTCAGCACATAAACAAATTAAAAAACAAAGACCATATGATTCTCTCAATCGATGCAGAAAAAGCTTTTGATAACATCCAACGTCCCTTCATGATCAGAAAACTTAAGAAAATTGGTATAGAAGGGACATTTCTTAAACTGATAGAGGCCATCTACAGCAAACCCACAGCCAATATCATTTGAATGGAGTTAAATTGGAATCATTTCCACTCAGATCTGGAACCAGACAAGGCTGCCCATTGTCTCCATTGCTCTTTAACACTGTAATGGAAGTTTTAGCCACCGCAATTAGGGAAGCAAAGGTGATCAAGGGTATCCACATAGGGTCAGAAGAGATCAAACATTCGCTCTTCGCAGATGATATGATTGTATATCTGGAAAATACTAGGGACTCTACTAGAAAACTCTTAGAAGTGATCAAGGAATACAGCAGTGTCTCAGGTTACAAAATCAACATTCATAAATTGGTAACCTTTATATATACCAATGGTCAAGTTGAAAAAACTATTAAAGACTCTATCCCACTCACAGTAGTGCCAAAGAAGATGAAATACTTGGGAATTTATCTAACAAAGGACGTGAAAGATCTATGTAAAGAGAACTATGAAACTCTAAGAAAAGAGATAGCTGAGAATGTTAACAAATGGAAAAATATACCATGCTCATGGTTGGGAAGAATCAACATTGTTAAAATGTCCATACTACCCAAAGCAATATATAATTTCAATGCAATCCCCATTAAAGCTCCACTTTCATACTTTAGAGATCTTGAAAAAACAATACTTCATTTTATATGGAATCAGAAAAAAACTCGAAAAGCCAAGACATTACTCAAAAATAAAAACAAAGCAGGAGGAATCACGCTACCATACCTCAGACTATACTACAAATCGATAGTGATCAAAACAGCAGGGTATTGGCACAAAAACAGAGAAGTAGACATCTGGAACAGAATAGAGAACCAAGAGATGAATCCAGCTAATTACCGCTATTTAATCTTTGACAAGCCAATTAAAAACATTCAATGGGGAAAAGATTCCCTATTTAACAAATGGTGCTGGGTGAACTGGCTGGCAACCTGTAGAAGACTGAAACTGGACCCACACCTCTCACCATTAACCAAGATACACTCTCACTGGATTAAAGATTTAAACCTAAGACATGAAACTATAAAAATACTAGAAGAGAGTGCAGGGAAAACCCTGGAAGAAATTGGGTTGGGCGAGTTTTTCATGAGAAGGACCCCCGGGCCAATTGAAGCTGCTTCAAAAATACACTATTGGGACTTGATCAAACTAAAAAGCTTCTGCACAGCCAAGAACACAGTAAGTAAAGCAAGGAAACAGCCCTGGTTTGGGAAAAGATATTTGCAGATTATGTCTCCCACAAAGGTTTAATAACCAGAATCCACAGAGAACTCAAACGCATTAGCAAGAAAAGAACAAGGGATCCCATCACAGGCTGGGCAAAGGACTTGAAGAGAAACTTCTCTGAAGAAGACAGGCACACGGCCTTCAGACATATGAAAAAATGCTCATCATCTTTAATCATCAGAGAAATGCAAATCAAAACTACTTTGAGATATCATCTAACTCCAGTGAGACTAGCCTATATCACAAAATCCCAAGACCAGAGATGTTGGCGTGGATGTGGAGAAAAGGGAACACTTTTGCACTGCTGGTGGAATGCAAATTAATACACTCCTTTTGGAAAGAGATATGGAGAACACTTAGAGATCTAAAAATAGATCTGCCATTCAATCCTGTAATCCCTCTACTGGGCATATACCCAGAAGACCAAAAATCACATCATAAAAAAGATATTTGTATCAGAATATTTATTGCAGCCCTATTCATAATTGCTAAGTCATGGAAAAAGCCCAAGTGCCCATTGATCCACGAATGGATTAATGAATTGTGGTATATTTACACCATGGAATATTATGCAGCCTTAAACAAAGATGGAGACTTTACCTCTTTTATGTTTACATGGATGGAGCTGGAACATATTCTTCTTAGTAAAGTGTCTCAAGAATGGAAGCAAAAGTACCCAATGTACTCACCCTTATTATGAAACTAATGTAGGACCTTCACATGAAAGCTATAACCCAGTTACAATCTAAGAATAGGGAGAAGGGGGAAAGGGAGGGGAGGGAGGGGGAGGTAGATGGAAGGAGGGGGATTAATGGGATAACACCTGTGGTGCATCTTACAAGGGAATATGTGAATCCTAGTAAATGTGGAATGTAAAGGTCTTAGCAAAATAACTAAGAAAATGCCACAAATGCTATGTTAACTAGTGTGATGAAAATGTGTCAAACGGTCTATGATCCAAGTGTATGGTGCCCCATGATCATACTAATGTACACAGCTATGATTTAATAAAAAAATTAATTAATTAATTAATTAAAAAAGAAATTAATGAATTCAAAGACAAAGTCACCAAAAATATAGACATAATGAAAAAAGAGCAGAGCTCAAGGAAATGAAAAAGTTCTTCAAGGAGCTCCAAAATACAGTAGAATCCTTCAGTAATGGAATTTACCAGGCAGAAGAAAGTATCTCCAAAATTGAAGCTTTTGAACATTCTGAAATGCTCAAAAAGGCAGAAAAATGGAGAGCAAAAACTGATCATTCACTGAGAGAGTTGTGGGATCACTCCAAAAGATCAAACACTCATATTATAGAAATTCTTGAAGGAGTAGAGGATGGTCCTAAAGATACAGATGCTCTACTCCAAGAGATTATGGAGGAGAATTTCCCAAGCATTGCAAGAGATACAGAAATTAAGATAGTAGACAGTTTTAGAGCCCCAGCAAGACTCAATACAAATAAAGCATTTCCTAGACACATTGTAATTAACTTTGCCAAAGTTAAGATGAAGGAGAAAAATGCTACAAACAGCCAGACATAAGAAAAGCATTACTACAAAGGGAGACATATCAGAATGACTGCAGATCTCGTAGCCAAAAACTTTCAAACCAGAAGAGGATGATCATTGACCTTCAATCTCCTAAAACAAAACAACTTTCACCCCAGAATCCTGCATCCAGTGAAACTGACTTTTATATATGATGGAGAAATCAAAGATTTTAATGACTTTAATGACATACACATGTTGAAAAAATTTGCCATAACTAGGGCAGCACCTAAGGCTCAAAGGAGTAGAGCACCAGTCCCATACACCAGAAGTGGTGGATTCAAACCCAGCCCCAGACAAAAAAGAAAAAAAGAAAGAAAGAAAAAAACTGCAAAAAAAAAAAAACAAAGAAAGAAAAAAACTGCAAAAAACAAAAAAAAAAGAAAAAAGAAATTTGCCATAACTAAACCAGCTCGCCAGGATATTCTCGGACCCATCCTCCACAACAACCAGAACAATGCTTTACCACCAAAGTAAACTCACTTAGAAATTTTTGAACAATGCTCAACTTCCACAATGGTAAAAGGATTAAAAATGTCCACTGGACATTCAAAAACCACCCAAAACATTACCATGCTTATCAATTCCCTCAATTAATGTGAATGGTTTAAATTGTACTCTAAGGAGGCATAGGTTGGCTGACTGGACACATAAACTCAGACCAGAGATCTGCTGGATACAAGAATCTCATCTTAACTTAAAGGATAAAAATAGACTCAGGGATGGACACCTATAATAGAGGCAAATGGAAATCAGAAAAAAACTGGGGTTGCAATTTTATTTGCAGATGCAATTGGCTTTAAAAGCACAAATACAAAGAAAGATAAGTTTGGTCACTGCATATTTGTCAAGGGAAATACCCAATATTAAGAGATTTTGATAATTAACATTTATGCACTCTACCAGAATGTTCCTCAATTTATAAAGCCAACCCTAATAAATATGAACAAATTGATATATTTCTGCACTATGATAGTTGGAGATTTTAACACTCTTTTGACTGTTTTGGATAGATCCTTCAAGAAGAAACTAAACAAAGAAATATTAGACTTAAACCTTACCCTAGAACAAATGCACTTAACAGACCTCTAGAGAACATTTCATCCTAATAAAACTGAATATATATTCTTCTCATCAGCCCATGGATCATAATCCAAAATTGATCATAACTTAGCACACAATTCTAACCTCAGCAAAGTTAAAAGAATAGAAATTATTCCTTGTATCTTCTTATACCACCTTAGAATAAAAGTTGAACTCAATAGCAACAGGAATTCTTCATACTCAAACAAAGTCATGGAAACTAAATAATCTTAGCCTGAATGATAGCTGGGTGAAAGATGAAACTAAGAAGGAAATCACCAAATTTTTGGAACAAAATGATAATGAAGGCACAAATTATCAAAACATGTGGAATACTGCAAAGGCAGTCCTAAGAGGGAAATTCATACTATCAGAAACCTTCATCAAGAAAACAGAGAAGAAGCCTTAACTTAATGGGTCATCTCAAGCAACTGGAAAAGGAAGAATATGCCAACCCCAAACCCAACAGAAGAAAAGAAATAACCAAAATTAGGGCAGCATTATATGAAATTGAAAACAAAGAATCATTCAGAAGATAAATGAAACAAAAAGTTGGTTTTCGAAAAGATTAATAAAGTTGATAAACTTTCGGCCAACCTAAACAGAAACATAAAAGCAAAATCTCTGATATCATCTATCACAAACGACAAAGGAGAAATAACAACAGACACCTCAGAAATTTGAAAAATCCTCAATTATTACTACAAAAAACTCTATTCTCAGAAATATGAAAATCTGAAGGAAATGGGCCAATACTTGGAAGCACACCACATTCCTAGACTCAATCAGAAAGAACTGAAAATGTTGAATAAACCTATATTAAGCACTGAAATAGCATCTACTCTACTATATGAAATCTCCCAAAAAAGAAAAGTCCAGGACCAGATGGCTTCACATCTGAATTCTATCAAACCTTTAAGGATGAACTAGTACCTATATTATACAACTTTTTCAAAAGCATAGAAAAATAAGGAATATTTACCAACACATTCTATGAAGCAAATATCACCCTGATCCCCAAACCAGGAAAGGATCCAACAAAGAAAGAAAATCATACTCCAATATCATTAATGAATATTGATGCAAAAATATTCAATAAGATCTCAGCAAACGGAATTCAACAACACATCAAAAAAAATTATATACCATGATCAAGTTGTTTTTATCCCAGGGTTACAACATATGTAAATCTATAAACATAATACATCACACAAATATAATAAAAAAGACCACACGATTGTCTCAATTGATAAAGAAAAAGGTTTTGATAATATCCACCATCCTTTCATGATCAGAACACTTAAGAAAATAGGCATACATGGGGCATTTCTTAAACTGATAGAGGCCATCTACGGACAGTCAATATCATATTGAATGGAGTAAAACTGAAAATATTTTCTCTCAGATCAGGAACTAGGCAAAGATGCCCACTGTCTATACTGCTATTCTACACAGTAATGGAAGTCTTAGCTATCTCAATCAGGCAAGAGAAGGTGATCAAGTGTATCCAAATAGGGTCAAAGAAGTTCAAACTCTCACTCTTCACAGATGATATGATTTTATACCTGGAAAATCTCAGGGACTCAACTATAAAACTCTTAGAAGTGATCAAGGAATACAGCAGTGTCTCAGGATACAAAACCAATACTTACAAATCAGTGGCTTTTAAATATGCCAACAATAGTCAAGTTAAATATATAGTCAAGGACCCTATTCCTTTTACAGTAGTGCCAAAGAAGATGACATATCTGGGAATTTACCTAACAAAGGACGTGGAAGATCTCTGTAAAGAGGATTACAAAACTTTGAGAAAAGAAATAGCTGAAGATGTTAACAAATGAAAAAGCATACTCCATGCTCATGGCTGGGAAGAATCAATATGGTTAAAATGTCCAGACAACCCAAAGCAAAATACAGATTTAATACAATCCCTATTAAAGCACTATTGTCATACTTTAAAGAGCTTGAAAAAATAGTGCTTAATTTTATATGGAATCAGTAAAAAAACTTGAATAGCCAAGACATTACTCAGAAATAAAAACAAACCAGGAGGTATCACATTACCAGACTTCAGGCTATACTATAAATCTATAGTGATCAAAACAGCATGGTACTGGCACAAAAACAGTGATGTAGATTTATGGAACAGAGTAGAGAACCAAGAGATGAACCCAGCTACTTATCATCATTTGGTCTTTGATAAGCCAATCAAAAACATTCATTGGGGGAAAGACTCCCTATTTAACAAGTGGTGAGGGGTGAACTGGCTGGTGAGCTGTAGAAGACTGAAAATGGACCCTCACCTTTCACCATTAACAAAAATTGATTCTCTCTAGATAAAATATTTAAACTTAAGACATGAAACTATAAAAATCCTGGAAGAGAGTGCAGGGAAAACATTTGAAGAAGTTGGCCTGGGATAATATTTTATGAAGAAGACCCTCCCAGGTAATTGAACCAACACCAAAAATCCCATTACTGGGATCTAATCAAACTAAAAAGCTTCGGCATGGCCAAGAGCACAATAAGTGAAGCAAGCAGACAGCTTTCAGAATGGGCGAAGATATTTGCAGGTTATGTTTCCAAGGAAGGTCTGATAACTAGAATCCACAGAGAATTCAAACTAATCAATAAGAAAAGAACAAATAATCCCATTTCTATGTGGCAATAGACTTGAAGAGAAACTTCTCTGA
Organism: Nycticebus coucang; assembly: GCF_027406575.1. Classification (NCBI taxonomy): domain Eukaryota; kingdom Metazoa; phylum Chordata; class Mammalia; order Primates; family Lorisidae; genus Nycticebus; species Nycticebus coucang. The sequence continues at coordinate 93,218,917 of NC_069804.1, read as the reverse complement.
AGAAGACAGAAGCATGGCTTACAAACACATGAAAAAATGCTCATCATCTTTAAACATCAGAGAAATGCAAATCAAAACCACTTTGAGAATCATCTAACTCCAGTAAGATTAGCCCACATAAAAGAATCCCAAAACTACAGATGTTAGCATGGATGCAGAGAGAAGTGAACACTTCTATACTGCTGGTGTGAATGCAAGCTAATACAACCTTTGTGGAAAGATGTTTGGAGAATACTCAAGGTACTAAAAGTAGACCTACCATTCAATCCTGCAATTCCTTTACTTGGTATATGCCTAGATGATCAAAAATCATTTTTCAACAGAGACATCTTCACCAGAAATTTTTATTTCAGCCCCATTCATAATTGCAAAGACATGGAAACAGCCCAAATGCCTATCAACCCATGAATGGATTAACACATTGTGGTATATGTGCACCAGGGAATACTATGCAGCCATAAAAAGATGGGGACTTCACATTTTTTTATGTTTACCTAGATGGAGCTGGAACATATTCTTCTTAGTAAAGTATCTCATGAATGGGGAAAAAAAAAATTGGTGTACTTATGAAATCAATAATCACCTACACATTCACATGAATGGTAAAACATAACTATAGTTCAGAAAGTAGAAGGGAAGAGGAGTGAGAGAGGAGGGGAGAGGGGAGGTGGGAAGATAGAGGGTATCTGGGGGCTCTCACCTAATGTGCATGATGCAATGGTACATTTCAAAACTACTGAGAAAAGAGTATAACTGTCTTACCACAACAAATAAGTAAGTGAGGTGATGGATATGTTAATTAGTTCAATGTAAGCATTTCACATGGTATATCAAATCAGTATACCAAACCCATAAATGCATCAATGTACAGAGTTATGATTTAATAAAAAAAAAATTGAATGTGGAAAGTTGAAAGCATTCCCACTAAGAAGCAGAACAAGACAAGAATGTCCACAGTCACTACTTCTATTCAACATAGTGCTAGATGTCCTAGCCACATAAATCAAAGTGAAAAATATTACGGGTATCCAAATCAGGAAAGATGAGGTCAAACTATCACTCTTTGCTGATACTATGATCTTATATCTGGAAATCCCCAAAGATTCAACCAATAGATAAATAAATTCAGCAAAATATCAGGATACAAAAATCAATGCACACAAATCAGTACCATTTCTATATACTAATGACATTCAAGCCACTAGTCAAATCAAACACTCAATATTATTCACAATAGCTACCCAAAAAATATCTATTAATATACTTAACAAAGAAAGTGAATGTCCTCTACAAGAACTATGGAACTCTGAAAAAGGAAATCACATAGAATACAAACAAATGGAAAAACATACCATGTTTGTGGACAGGTAGAAAAAACATTATTGAAATGTCCATACAACCCAAAGTTATTTACAAATTCAATGCAATCCCCAACAACAACAAAAAATAATAATTCTACATTTCATTTGTAAGTAGAAAAGAGCCCAAATAGCCAAAGCAATCTTAAGCAAAAGGAACAAATCTGGAGACATCCCATTACCAGAATTTAAACTATACTACAAGGTTATAGTATCCAAAATAGCATGATATTGGAACAAAAATACAGACAATGAGCAATAAAAAATAAGAGCATATGTAAATATAAAGTCATGCACATACAGCCAGCTGATATTTGAAAAGGAGTCAACAACGTACACTGAAGGAAAAAGAAAAAAAGACCTATTCAATACATGGCTCTAGGAATGTTGAATAGTCACATACAAAAAAATGAAAGAGGACCCCTACCTCTCACCACTCACAGAATATTAATTCAAGGTGGAGAAACCATTTAAATATAAGGCATTAAACCATAGGAATTCCAGAGTAAAATTTAGTAAAAGCTTTTCTAGATATTGTCCTAGGCAAGTAATTTATAACTAAGACTCTGGGCAATCGTGTCAACAACAAAAGTCAAAAAATGGGATTTGATTTATCTAAAAAGCCTCTGAACAGTTAAAGAAACATTCAACAGAGGAAACAGGTAACCTACATGTAGGATAATATTTAGAAATAAACATATCCTGCATCAAGCACACAAAGTGAACTCAGTGTGAGTTTAAAATGACTTGCTATTCTTCCAGAGGCTTAAGGGACCTGGGCCCCCATGGGACAAATGCAGAGTTGGCTTGCCTGGAGTTAAAAATTCCACAAATCCATTCTCTGAAGCTGTGCACCCCGTGAAGCCTGAGATCAAAGGGCATGCTGCCCTTCCTCAGAGATATTGGCCAGAGGGTTGATGTATATTAACAACATATTGTCAGAGGTCTATAGGTGCTCTTCCCTAAGGAAAAACACAGTCGTTACTTCATACTGAGTAAACTGAGTGAATGCTTGAAGATATTCTTCCATTAACTCTCTGTTCCCCTGTGGCTACTTTCTTCTTTATGATTTTGTTTAGACACCTGCCCAGAGGTTAGTCAGTATCTAGAAGAAGATGTTTACTGCAAAAGTGATTGTGTTGATGTGGTAACAAGATATTTCCTTTCAAGTTGATTTCAGATAAGTAAATTGAGGTAATGGTGAAACTAACAGATAATAGATTAAGTGTGTACATGACTAGAAAGGTATAAAATCAAGCCCCTAAATAAAGAACTTCACTACATGCCATCCCATCCTGTGTAGTCTCTTTCTTGACTTAATAATTACAGGAGCAAGTTTACATCCATGGCAAAGCTGCTGTTTGTTCACATCTCCGGTCACACAACACTACAGAATGGATACAAATATTTGCAAGCTACCAATCTGAAAAAGGGATAATAACCAGAATTTATAAAGAATTCAAGCAATCAAGAAGAAAACAAAACTCTCTATTTAAAAGTGGACAAAAGATGAGCAGAAGCTTCTTAAAAGAAGAGTGGCCAATAAATGTATGAAGAAATGCTTAACATCACAAATCATCAGAGAAATGCAAACTGAAATTACCACCTTACCCATTAAGAATGGCTTTTATTACAAAGTCCAAAAACAATAGATGCAGAGAGAAAGGAATGCTTATACACTTTTGGTGAGACCACAAATTAGTACAACCTCTAAGGAAAACAGTAGACCTACCTTTCAATCTAGCAATCCCAGTATTGGGTATTTATACAAAGGAAAAGATAACTTTTTATCAAAAAGACACCTACACTTGAATGTTTACCACAGCAAAGATGTGCAATCAACCCAAGTGCTCATCAATTCCTGAGTGTATTAATAAAATTTGGTATACATATACCATGTAGTACTTCTTAGATGTAAAAAATAAATTATACCTGTTTATAATTATCTTTTTTTTTTTTTTTTTTATGGAACTGGTGACCACTCTCCTAAGCTAAGTATCAAAAGAATGGAAAAACAAACACCAAATATACTCAGTATATTGTAACTAAACACAGAGTACACATGTGAACACAGGGATGCAAAACTCAGTAGAAATCAACAAGAAGAGAAGAGAGAAGAAGGGAGTGGGAACAACTAACCTAATGGGTACCATGAACACTATTTGAGCACACTTATCACCAGGACTCAAGCATTACACAAATGATCCATGAAACATTAAACATTTGTACCCCCTTAATATTTTGAAATTATAAAAATGTCCTTATTTTGAATTTAATTACCCTTTATCAGTTTTCATAATTCCTGAATGGCACTAGCAAACAATGATCACCTTACCTGTAAATTTTTCCCTACACTGGTTTCCATTACAGGATGCTACTGTGATCTTTCTTAATAAATCTTCCTGCTTCCTTTGCTCCTATTCCTTTCATAGTCTCCTTAATGTGAGAATTCACTAAAGTCCTTTCATTATCCTCAGCCCTCATCAGTTAATTCTGTAGCCCTCTATTCACCTGATTGTGTGATTCCTCCTTTCTGATGAGTTCATAGTTTCAAGCAACTCTGAATGAAAGATTCCCCTATCTACTTTCCACCCACCATATTTCTCAAACTCTGGTCACAGATTTCCCACTAGCAACTGCTAATCTTCACTTGGATGGCCTGTTTTGCACTTTAATTTAAAGAGGCCATCCATTCATACATCAACAAATATTTATTTAGAGACTTACCATGTTATAATTATATTCTGGATAATAAGAAATAGAAATGGTATATAAGTCGCAGCTCACTACTGTGTTGAATTATGAAATAGTATTGTTCTACAGTAGAGCTCTGCAAAGCATCATTAAGTTTTGAAGGTAAGGAAGAAAGCTAGGAAATAAAATATAAAATTTTGAACTGGCCTCAGGATCTGTTCTGTTAGGTACAAAAACCTGCCTTATGACATGAAACAGTTAATGTTGAATAGGCAATCTCTACAACTTAAAAAAATATTTAGAAAAAACATTATATGCTATTATATACAACAACATGCCATCTGTCTTTTATATCACACACTTTTATATAGAATAATGACTCACTATTAATCACATGCAATAATTTTTTTTTATATATTTTTACTAAAAAGAGAATTCATGCCTACCATTCCAACTTCAAATAATCGTATGACATCAAATGCTGGCCTTTTTACAAGTGTGGCTACGTAATTCAGTCATAATTACCTCATTCATTGGGAAAAAATCTAAATACTTTTCCTTTTAACTGTTTTTGCCACAACCCATGTTCTGATAATCCAAGGATTCAGATTTTGCTTATTTCTGATGCCAAATATCTTATTTTACCACTATCTGTTGAGCAAGATGGAATCTTATTTTGTGCTAGTGACTCTGTTTTAAGTGTTTTCTATATATTCTAAGCAATATGATTTTTATGCACTGTTTCCCTAGTTTTGTACATTACCTAAAAGTACAATTCTAAGACTTCCTTATCCAACCACATATGCAAGAAAAAATTAAAATGTATCACTGTAAATGAGTTATTTTCAAAAAGTAATTAGAAATTTATTTATAGTAAATCCACTTGGACATCCAGAGATAAATTATTTACACGAGTTTTTATTAGATCTTTTGGGTTTTCATGAAACCTATAATTACTCACTTTTTAACATACACACATGCCGTGTGGCTGGCATGACCTCTTCCAAGCAGTCCCTGACATTGGGTTGGTGTAAGGGTCACTTCACACCAACTAGAATGTGCACTTTAGTTCCTGAGTTTAACTTTTTGGTAGAATCATATTAAATCCAAAGTGAGATATACATTCCTCTCTCAAGCTTCCCATTCAGATCCTAATCATAAAACATGATTTCTCAGGGGATACAAACACCTACCAAACAAAACTCATTCTTCAATTTTAGCTTCAAAATCAAATCATAAATCCTCATCCTACCATGAAATGAATAAATGTTCAGTTATATTTTCTTCACAATATTTTTGTATTTACCTTTCAACATCCTCTTTTCCAAAAGAAGAAAAAAAAATACGTGAATTGCCTTTCTCTGGATATGTAGGTCGTGGTTCCTATGCAATCCCTTTAAAACTCACCAGATGTTTGCTTTTACACCTAGCAAACTCTCTAATCACCACCACCAACTCTTGTCATCCCTTAACATTGCTTAGTGTAATTTTAATACTTTTATTCTTAAATTATAAGTATAAATTCTCTGAAAATGTTTTACTCCAACTACCGTCTATTTTGAGATGCTCAAAGTATTTAGTTGATGCACAAGACCAATCATGTTTAAGTTCCTGAAAGTGTGAGATTAGCTTCTATAATTTTTAATAATGAATTTCCAGTAACAGAACTTATAGAAGCTTTCTTCCATGATACCCTTCATTTTTCTTATTCATATTTAGCTTATGAAAATAATGAGAGGCAATGAAAAGTTTTCATGACCTGCTCAAATCATGCAGGTGACAGCCAGTGACACATATCTGACCCTTAAAGCTAAGTGCTCCAGTTAAAAAGCTTACAATCTCTTCCACAAACAATTTATCTTATCTACTTTTCATTAAATTGCAAGAAAAATACAGGGTAATTTTCTTATTTGGGGAGAAAGTTACATGTTCAGCATTCTAACTAATACACTTAGATATTATATAGTAACTAATTTTCTTTTTTTTTGTAGAGACAGAGTCTCACTTTATGGCCCTCGGTAGATTGCTGTGGCCTCACACAGCTCACAGCAACCTCCAACTCCTGGGCTTAAGCGATTCTCTTGCCTCAGCCTGCCGAGTAGCTGGGACTACAGGCGCCCGCCACAACGCCCGGCTATTTGTTGGTTGCAGTTCAGCCGGGCCGGGTTTGAACCCACCACCCTCGGCATATGGGGCCGGCGCCTTACCCACCGAGCCACAGGCGTAACTGATTTTCTATTCTAAAGAATTCTAAGTTCTCTACTTGATGTAACAGACAACCAAGCTTATCCTTGCTATTTCAATAGACCAATTAATTAAGAAGTATTACTTATCATGTTCTAAGTTTATCAGAAAAGGATTATTGCAATGACTTGTAAATTAGTTTCAGAGCCACATTTGGAGTGGTTATTTAGTAAACATCCCCGGGCAGGGGTCCTCAAACGACAGCCCGCGGGCCACATGAGGCGGTGTGATTGTATTTGTTCCTGTTTTGTTTTTTTACTTCAAAATAAGATATGTGCAGTGTGCATAGGAATTTGTTCATAGTTTCTTTCTTTTTTTTTAAACTATAGTCCGAACTTCCAACGGTCTGAGGGACAGTGAATTGGCCCCCTGTTTAAAAAGTTTGAGGACCCCTGAACATGGTCTCCTTAATCAGACAGGTCTCCTTAATCAGACAAACCTGGGAGGTACTTTGCTAACTCTGTAAACTTGCTACCTCTTTGAGCCCGTATCTTCTTCCTAAAAATAGGGATAATAAGAATATTGGTTTCGGGCGGCGCCTGTGGCTCAAGGAGTAGGGCGCTGGTCCCATATGCCGGAGGTGGCGGGTTCAAACCCAGCCCCGGCCAAAAAAAAAAAAAAAAAAGAATATTGGTTTCATGTACATACATGTAAATTTATTACCACTGTGCCTAACATATTGTAAGTACTTAATGAATGATAGTTCTTACTATTATTATCAACTAAAGGTACAAATTTTGCATAAAAAATTAAAGTGAGATGATTTATGATATTTTCAACAAACTAAATAATTGTCTACACTTCCTTCTAAATCAACATTGAAATATACTGGAGAGAGCAGTTTTTAATATCATAAAACTGTGAGGCCAGAGTGACCCCATCTTATAAAAAGAACTAAAACTGACTTCTGACAGTTTCAAGATACCTCCCCTCCCCTTGCTTAACTGAGCTAACTGCTTGAGCAAACACATCCAGCAGAAACAGGAATATTAGCCTAAAGGTGCAAAACCTTGTAAAACCACAGTCCTGTCTTTGCACAACACCCAACCCCCCCTACAAATACCCCAAATTCCTACTCTATAGATTTAATCTTGCAAGTTCTACTTCTGTAATTCTACTTTGCTCCTAAGGACCCCCTCCCACCTTAAAGCATAATATCAAAGCCTTGTGCCCCTGCTTCTGGGGGTCAAGAGATCTTTAGGCATGAGCCTGCTCTTGACTACTGGTTAATAAAGAATCCTGTATTCAATTTGGCTTCAGTGTGCTGGCATATTCTCCAGAATTCCACTTGTGTCTTCTGGGCATAATAAAACTATTCTTAAGCATATACTTGCTATTAAAATTTTAATGCTGAAAAATATACTGCATTTATGACTGGATGAGGGGTGATAGTGAAATAGACAAAATTTTCTCATATAACAACTGTTTCCAAAGATGAATATTCTCTAGTGTTTAAAAGGTAAAGTTCTATTTGTCTTGATTCACTGCAGGAAATGCCCCAAGCAGAAATTATTGGCTCCACCTCAACTCTGTGATAAGGTTTTATTTCTCAAAAGAAAATGATGTTACTGGGCGATGCCTGTGGCTCAAAGGAGTAAGGTGCTGGCCCCATATGCAGTAGGTGGAGGATTCAAACCCAGCCACGGCTAAAAACTGCAAAAAAATAAAATAAAGAAAGAAAATGGTGTTACTAACCTCACTCTCAAGTGCAGGTTATGGGTGAGGACACATTTCCCTAGTTAGGAATCAACTTGACTTAAATGGCAAATGTGTTTCCAAATCATGTGACAGGATTTTAATGTAGTATTGACATAATTGCTATTCAACATCTATACAAAAGAGAATATGCAAATAACACAATGTTTAGGAGTGGATTCTAAAGTTAGAATAACCTCAGTTCTGATCTCAGCTCTGCCATTTCTAGTTCTTTAGTCTTGAGCAATGCGCCAAATGTTTCTGATCTTAAGAGATATTCTCTCCAATTACATAAAACTGATCTAATAGTAGAACTTATTTCACAATGTTATTGTAAGGATAAATTAAATGAGATAATGTATATAAAGTATTGGGCACAGTGCCTGACATATACAATGCATAACTAAGTGCTTGCCTTTACTGTTCCTATATCTAAATCTTGATCAGTGATGCTAATGAACAAACAAGTCCAGCAGCACTGAACACTTTAAATATACAGTCTTTAAATTTGTCATGGTGTTTTTATACATATACTTGATTTTTTTTCCCAATGTTCTGGCAATCCGAAACGTTCCAAACAAACTAATAAAGCCAAAATGTGAGGCCTATGCAAGAAAACAATCCCCTTGCTTAACAATCCTTTATGCTGGCCAAATACTTAGTCAGTTTGTCCCTCATATTAATAAAAAGCAGTCATCACAAATGAACTGCCCCTACTCTCTAAAAATATTTTTGTTTAATCTTGGTCTGGATTAGAGGAAGTAACTAAGTACTGTGCCTAAAAGGCTTCCCAGTGGGCTACAAAATAGAATTGAAAGTGAACAGATGGTCATACAGTTATCAATAGATTCTCTCTTAATCTATTTAATTTATAAATAAGAAATGGAATACAAAATGTATTGTTGATGATTTGGTTACAGTACAAAATATTTCTGTAAGCAATGCATGGTACACTGATGTTAACTAATGGTTAAAAATGTACAGTGCACATTTTAGAAATGGTTTTAAACATTAGCCACAGACTAATAGAACATTCAACCTGTTTGAATCTGTGGATTTAAATTATTTTGTTCCTTTGGGCTACCCACAGGGTGGATGGAATTTAAAGTTTATTGAACAAAACCCTTCCTCAAGAGTGTGTCTTTGTGATAAAGATGAACTCATCTTATCCTTCTCTCCTACTAGACTAAGAATTTTTCACTAAACTTCTACAATATGTTCTTCCCTAGAACCATTTGACATCTAAGCATCTTTTTAAGTGCCCAAGAATTATCCCCATTGATACCCCTGTTTTCCAAGCCTCTTTAAGTTGGGCCAAATTATTCCAATAGCTTTGCCCTTATTTCTGTGAGATTTATAAAATCAAATACCAACAGTTATGCACCAAGTTGAAGGCATTGATGCCGAATTTATGTTTTTCTCCTGTGAAAACTGCCATTTTCCACTATTAGAGGCATTCAAAAATCATGTACAGTCATTTAGTGAATGGTTTCTAATTTTGATCGTTTAAGTGAACAACTTATATGATCACTTTTAAACAGCATTTAAACAAACTTTGGCAGCTATGACAAATTCATCAAATCCAATGATGATGAGTATACATCAAATCCAATGTTCAGTTTATAAATACAGAGACAGAGCAGTGAAACATTATGTCACCTAAGATGCACTTACTTGAGACCCACCAAATTTAGAACTGTGGCTTACTATACTATATTCATGCTATACAAATGAAGAAAATATTGTGGCTACTGAGTGAATCATCATTTGGCGATCAAAGTTGTTTGTTTTATTCATCTGTCTTTGTAAATTGTGCGCTGACTATATTTAGTTTAATATATGGACAATCCAACCTACAACTAGCTTCTGTTTTAGCAGTTATAAAAGAGATCCTTTTACAAAAGTTACTCCATAACTAAAATCCCCAGAAACCTACCACAATGTTAAAATTTCTACACCAAAACACATACAGAATACACAGAGGCCATGAAATGGAGATCATTATGGAGCCAATGGAAAGAAGTATAGTGAAAAAAACCTCCTAAACCAGTTAAAATTCTCAAAGTTGCAATTATTCTAGCAACTCTGACCACAACCCAATGTCAATTTTTGTTAAAAGTTATTGCATACATGGTCATCAAGGATGAGGTTAAAAAAAGGAGGAAGAAAAGTTATTGTACTATACTAGGTTATACAGGTTCTGTATTTACTATTTCTTTTCCTTCCAATACAAACTGACAAGGCATTACAATGTCAAGAAACAAAACATGGTATATATACTACTGTGTTACAGTAGGTCAAAACATACATGAACAATTCTGAACAGACAATTTGGGCAGCGCCTATGGCTCAGTGAGTAGGGCACCCGCCCCATATGCCGAGGGTGGCGGGTTCAAACCTCAGCCCCGGCCAAATTGCAACAAAAAAATAGCCGGGTGTTGTGGCGGGCGCTTGTAGTCCCAGCTGCTTGGGAGGCTGAGACAAGAGAATCGCATAAGCCCAAGAGTTAGAGGTTGCTGTGAGCCGTGTGACATTATGGCACTCTACCCGAGGGCGGTACAGTGAGACTCTGTCTCCACAAAAAAAAAGAAAAAAGAAAAAAAAAAATGAACAGACGATTTGGAAGCTACATTCCTTCTGCAATGTTCCCATGAAGAGACACCACATTAAGGCCTGAAATTTTACACCTTGTCCTATACAAGACCAGTTCAAGCTTTCCAAATGTATTTGTCTTTTCTTATTTCCCTATTCTTGGGTGAATAGTCATTTATCCCACTTACTAACATTCCTTTAAACATAAAAGTCCTCATCCACAGTAGTTCCCCCACTTTTCTATTCCCCTCTGCATACATGCCTAGGCAACTCTTCTCCCACTTAGAACAATTATTCCTCCCCCTACCTCTTACCTTATGCTCACATTTATCTCCTTACACCTACTAACTGCTATGAATCACTGGGAAGACAGATTTCTTGGTAGTTAAGCACATATTTCTTGGATTTAACCGGCTTGTGCTGGCTTCAAACTGTGGTTTACTAGCTATGTGACCTTGAGAAAGTTGTTTAACTTCTATGAACCTGTGTACTATATTTCCTTCTCTGAAAAACAGAGATAATCATAGTACCTAATTCATATCATCAAGAAAAAATAAGGGCTCAGTGTCTGTTGCACAGTGGTTAGGACGCCAGCCACATACACTGAAGTTGGTGGGTTCGAACCCAGCTTGGGCCAGCTAAAACAATGATAACTGCAACAAAAATAGCCAGGCGTTGTGGGGGGTGCCTATAGTCTCAGCTACTTGGGAAGCTGGGGCAAGAGACTTGCTTAAGCCCGGGAATTTGAGGTTGCTGTGAACTTTGACGCCACAGCACTGTATTGAGGGTGACATACTGGGACTCTGCTTCAAAAAAAAAGACTATCTGGCACACTTAAGTGTTCCTACTTGCTATCATTACTATGGCTACCATCAAGAAATCCCAGGAAGGCTATGTTAACTAGTGTGACGAAAATGTGTCAAACGGTCTATGAACCAAGTGTATGGTGCCCCATGCTCAAACTAATGTACACAGCTATGATTTGATAAAAAAAAAAAAAAAGAAAGAAAGAAAGAAATCCATTGCACTGGTATGGGCAATGCAGCCAAAGCAAAAAATAGTCATACAGGAATATAGCAGAAAGAAAAGCTTCTCCACAGCAAAGGAAACAATCAACCAAGTTGAGAGACAACCTATAAAATGGGATAAAAATATCTGCAAACTATCCATTTGACAAGGTATTAATAACCAGACTATAAAAGAAACTTAAACAACTCAATAGGGAAAAAAACCTGATTTAGAAAATGGACAAATGATCTGAATAGACCTTTCACAAAGGAAAACATACAAAAAACCAACAAGTATATGAAAAACTGCTCGGAGAAATGCAAATCAAAATGACAATGTGATAAGATATCATTTTACCCTGATTAAAATAGCTATTATCAAAAAGTCAAAAAATAACAAATCAAAGAGATATCTTCATTTCATGTTTATTACAGAACTATTCACAATAGCCAGGATACGGTATGAACTTAAGTGTCCATCAATGGATACATGGCTAAAGAAAATGTTGTATAAATACACAATGAAATATTATTCATCTATAAAAAGAATACATTTCTGTCACTTGTAGCAACATGGATGGAACCAGAGGACATTGACTGAAACAAGTTAGGCACAGAAAGGCAAATATTAAATGTTCACAACTAATATCATGGAAGCAGAAGGATGTTTACTAAAAGCTGGGAAGTGTAGGAGGGAGAGAGGAATGAAAAGAAGTTGGTTAATGGGCACAAAAGTACAGATAGAAGGAATAAGTCCTAGTGCACAAAAGGGTGACTATAAACAATAATTTATTGTATAATTCAAAATAGCTAGAAGAGAATATTTGGAACACAAGAAAATGATAAATTCTTGAGGTAATGGATACCATAAATACCCTTATTTGATCCCCATAAATATGTACAATTATTATGTAGTAATAAAAAGTAAAAATAAATAAATACATTACAAAGACAAATTTATTTGCTTTAATTTCTAAACTTTTGAGAAGGGTTACTCCTCTATATTATGACAGAGCTGAGTACAAGTTTCAAAATTTGTTATTGCTTTTCTTTTTTTTTTAATTAGGCTATAAGGTACAGGGAGTTTTGAGAAATAAAATAAATTAATACTGTCTTATAAATTATCACAGATCCAGATCATCCCCTGCCCAGTATTATAGGTTATCTTTATGACACTGAATAGGAAGATCCAGAACAGAGAAATTAACAATCTAAAGCCAAGAAGTTATGAAAATCTCTTTAGATAACTACACTTAGTCACTTAACAGAAGCACGTCATTCTGGGTAATTGTTGAGTTCTGTCAGGAAGTTTACCCCAAAATTTGCTAAAAATGGAGAAGCAAGAATCCGTTGTACTCTATTCTAATATGAAGGCAGTAGATGATCTAATACAAGGTGGAGAGTAAGGGATGAGTGAGCAAGGAGAGGGGAGGAGAGGGAGGAATGGGGGGTTACAGTGTATGGCTCTTGGGAGTGGGACACAATTACAAGAGGAACTTGACCTAACAAATTCAATCAGTGTAACCTAATTCTCTGTACCATCAATGAATCCTAAACAATAAAAAATAAAATAAAATAAAATAAAACATGACAACAGTCTTAAAGAAAAACTTCAGTAATACAAACGGAAGAACACCTTTCTGAAGTACATCAACACTCCACTTATATTATAGAAGAGCTCTTCCTAAAGTGTACACACTTTGCACTGTTTGGGTGTTGCAAGGGTATATGTAGGATCTATCAAGTATAGGGTATAAATGTCTTAAGACAATAATTGAGTAAATGAAGTGAGGAATATATTAACTAGTGTGATGTAAGCATTCCAAATTGTATATGAAATCAACACATTGTACCCCTATAAACGTATTAATGTACAAATGATCTATGTGTTTATGACTTAATAAAAATAAATAAAATAAAATTACTATAAGATTATAATAAAGTGAGGACTCATTTTGGCAATATTTAGTGAATTTTGATAACATGTTAATATAAACGATGCTTATTGCAACAACAGACAAATCCTTAATAACCTAAAAGAAAAAAGTGAAACAAAACCCAAATACCATAAACACCTGCCAGTTGCATAGTGTTCAACAATAGAGTCCAATAAAGTAAGTAATAGAAAACAGTGTCCATTTCTAGGACTTTTATAAATTTAATTCTCAACAAAGAAAAAGGTGCAATTGTTCTTACTTGAATAGAAATTCTGAAAGCAGTTCCTTCTTTAATTTGCTTTTTGGGGAGGCATAGAAAAGGGAGAAAGCAAACAATAAACAGTAGTATTGAAATTGCATGGCTTCCAAAGGGAAACTAGCTGCCTGATTTGTTCAGTCTAATTAGGGGTTTAACTAAAGGCTTAATGCTGAATGGCTTAAATGAAACTTTATAATTATTGTATTATATTGAGACTCTGACCAACTCAAATTTTACTTTGAAATATCAGAATTAAATGTCTGAAAATAATGACCTAAGAGGCTCATAAAATGGGGTCTAAAGGAAATACAAAAGGTTTTCTTTTCTTCAACCTAAACTTACTCAAAAACTGTAGGATGACGTTTTCTAATATTTCAAAACTGTCTAAACATATCCACACATGGTGGCCAGAGAAGACAAAGTTCAGGGTCAAGGTTCTTGTAATTTATTCAGTTCAGTTCTATCTCAAATCCTCTTGAGTGTAGACAAAAAAATAAGCCAAACAAACACACAACCACCTGGAACAGCTGCTGCTCTAAAGCTCAAAAAGAGGGAGTAGGTTCCTACATCCTATATCCTAAACCCACATGTCTGCTCTTGCCATTGTTGGCTTTTCTCTCTTGTCTTGACAAACAGAGGTACTTTAATTTATCATGGACATACATTCAGCTTCCACCTGAGTTTCACCTATTCTCAACACAGCTGATAAAAAAAATATATATATATTTACTATTTATTTTATATATATATAATTCCAGGCTGGGTGCCCATAGCTCAGTGGTTAGGGTGCCAGCCACATGATCCTAGGCTGGTGGGTTCGAACCAGGCCGGGCCTGCTAAACCAACCAACCAACAAACAAAAAATAGGCGAGTGTGTGGTCAGCACCTGTAGTCCCAGCTACTCCGGGAGGCTGAGGCAAGAGAATGGCTTGAGCACAAGAGTTGGAGGTTGCTGTGAGCTATGATGCTGAGGTACCCTACTGAGGGTAACAAAATGAGACCCTTTCTTAAAAAAAAAAAAAAAAAAAGAGAGAGAGAGGGAGGGAGGGAGGGAGGGAGGGAGGGAGGGAGGGAGGGAGGGAGGGAGGGAGGGAGGGAGGGAGGGAGGGAGGGAGGGAGGGAGGGAGGGAGGGAGGGAGGGAGGGAGGGAGGAAGGAAGGAAGGAAGGAAGGAAGGAAGGAAGGAAGGAAGGAAGGAAGGAAGGAAGGAAGGAAGGAAGGAAGGAAGGAAGGAAGGAAGGAAGGAAGGAAGGAAGGAAGGAAGGAAGGAAGGAAGGAAGGAAGGAAGGAAGGAAGATTATTCTAAATTAAAAGCAAGTGAATCCTGCAGGGAGAGTGTCCTGTCATTTGTAGAAGCAGCAATTCAGGTTGCCACTACACAAGGAGCCACTTGATAGTGCCCTTTCAGGTTCTCAATATATTTGAAGCGATTAGAGAAGGTTAAAGGTACAATATTTTGAAAGAATTGAAAAAGTCTAAATGAGAGACAATATGGAGATAAAAATCAGATCTCTTGTCACATTAAGTTTTACAAAAATCAACTTCGTATCATTGTTACCAACTTCTCCTTCCATTTTGTCTAGTTCTAACAGGTCTTTAAACTGAATGAAGTTAAACACCTCATTTACACTCTCAAAATAACTCTATTACGGGGCATAACTCTCCAAACAATCCCAGTGCCCCAATAGGCCACCACTCAATCCCCATTAGTTACCACACGTGTACCCCCATCATTTACGAAAGTGTACTCCTTCTCCTCACTTCAGTACTTAGAGCATATTTTTCAAATGTCACACTCTTGAAACTCATCAGTATGTGACTTCACTACACTTCTTCGCCTATCTCTAAAGACTCTGTACCACCGTCTCCCATCTATTTAAACCCGGTAGCTTTCTTCATCCTTCGAAGAAGAAATGTGGCCCGAACTTCTGAGGCAAACAAAGCTAAACTCCATGGGAAAAAAATGAAAGCGATGCAACAAAGGAAAGAAGGAGGTGGGCTGGGGGATGCGTGTGTCTTCAGAAGGAGAAGCTGCCGAACAAACTTCTGCGCTTTAAGGAGTCTGGGACAGCAGAGGAATAGTGTGTAGAAAAACAACAAAAGTGGGCTCCCCACTCTCCTTACCGCAGTAGAGCCAGAGGAAGATGCAATATATACACGGATCACCATCCTGGGATCAGCAGCTGCTGTTGATTGAGTCTCGAAAAGGGCTGTGAAGCTGCTTCCACAATGGCTGGGATTGAGCTAGGAGCCAAACAGAGGTTGGTAGAAGAGGGTGGGGGAGGGAGAAAAGGAAACTGGCCAGAGCCCCGCCT
This sequence comes from Nycticebus coucang, assembly GCF_027406575.1. NCBI lineage: Eukaryota > Metazoa > Chordata > Mammalia > Primates > Lorisidae > Nycticebus > Nycticebus coucang. The sequence goes on along the minus strand of NC_069804.1, from coordinate 93,202,817 downwards.
CCGCCCTTAGCTGCTTTCTCTGAACTCCCAGAGCTACAGTCTCAGCCCCAAACTCCGGAAGGCACAGGGTCCTTGTTTGTACCATTTCTAAACTGCCTTTTTTTTTTTTTCTTAAGTAAGGAATCTCGAATAGCACCGCGAGATCTGTTGAAACTTTTATTTTTGACTGCTGCCTCCCAGAGAACATAAGAGGGGAAGAAGGAAAAAGAAAAAGGGATTGCTGAACTGAATTAAATTAGAATAAAGTACCTTTTTTCCCCACGGATACTCCAAGTCCGCACATAACTTCTACTCAGAAATGTAAGCAAATACGAAAGCAAATATTCCCAAAAGAGCAAATTCTCCGTTGAAAATCCACGTTCTTAAAGCCTTGCAGATTTTAAGACTCCTATTACGTAGTTACTTTTATGTTGTTAGCTGACTGGAGGAATTAGGCAATGAAATACTGAGCAATACCATAGAAAGGTGAAAAAAAATTTCAGGTTTCCCTAAGCCCAGAAACAAATTTGGATTTCTTTTTTGAGTTTTGTGTTATGTTAAAATAAGGACCCCTGCTTCTATGGAAATTTTCAGGAATCCTGATTCACAAGTGCAGGAATGGAGAGAAAAACTGCAACACACCACAAATAATTTAAATACTGTGTAAGAAAGTGAATGATTTTTGTTTCGTTTTGCTTTTTAACTGACTGATGAAATGGATTTTGAATCTTAAATTTCAGGGTATGTTGAAATGGTAAACAGAGATTGCAGATGGTTATTTGTAGCTCTAGGGAAATGAACAAATAATCCGTAAAGACAGGAACCTCATACTTCAAAGTGTGATTATGCCAAATGGACTGAAAAAAGAGCACTTATAAGATGAACTGAGAGTGCAAAGGAGTCAGTCACCTATCTTACTTCTTTACTTTTCTTCTGGAGTCTGTCCACCTACCCCATTCTAGTGTTTTACCACCTTTGCCTAGGCTCAATAGTTGCAACAGCTTCATAACTGTTCTCTGCCCATATGTTTTGCCTCCTCCAATCTATCTTAAATACTAATTCTAAATTAATCTTTTACATGTAATCCATACAACAGCCTTGAGAGGTGGGTACTATTATATCAATTTTACAGATGAAATATTGAAACTCAAGAAAATATGAAAATAAAAATCATATGGTTAGTAAATTCCGAAGTCAGGTCTTGAACTCAGGTCCAAACCACTACCAAACCTACCCTCGTAGCCCTCGTTGTTAACAAGCTGCCTGGAATAGTGAAAGTGTTCAAAAAATGTTAGCTGTTTTCATCTAAAAATAGCGGTTTCATACATCACTAAAAACAATGTAGGTGGGAATACTTAAGATAAAAAGTGTTAAAAGATAAAAATAAAGAAAAAATCATCATGCTAAAACTGGAAGAAATGCAAGCATAATTATCAACTTTCTTGGCTCTGGCAAGAGCCGTATTCCTTGACTTTTAATCATCTGCATTTTTTTTCTTCTATCACAATTTCTATCAGAGATGAATGCTAATAAATTGTTCTATATAAAATAAAACTATCAAACTAAAGATAAATTATAATTCTAAGGAGTCCTCATGATGCAGGACTAGGCAGCACAATGACCTGCTACCTTAGCCCTGGAAGTGTTGATGCTCCTGCAGATGGAGGAACCAGCTTGCTGGAAGGGCCGGACACCTGCAGGGGAAATGCTGGAAACTTGCTGTCTCTTCAAGGTGGACTTCTGACTGGTCAGTTTCATGGATGGCACCTTGCTGTCTCCTCCACATGCACTTCTGACTGGTGGATTTCCTGTCAGTTTCCAAGGCCTGAGATTTCACTGGACAGCTGGCTGTAACTGACAAGACCCACACCCTGGCAGAACAACCCCCCTGACACTATGTAAACCCTTGAGCAGAGAGCCTGAAGACAGACCTGGAAGAGGGAGCAGGAGAGCTTGTTCCCCTCCTGGGTTCTCTCTGCCAGGAAGTTTGGTTTTTGTAGTTGTAATTTTTGGTTTCTGTAAATAAATCCTGACTTACCACTGATCCTGTGGTCCATGGATTTATTCTTCAAATCACGGAGACCAAGAACCTGAAATTCCAGTATCACTCACTATAATCTGACCCCATATTGTTTATATCATCTTATCCTTTGCTTTCCCAAGCTTCCTTCCATAAGCATTGTTGGCCACCCACTGCAATCATCATACTTATGTTCACTTTCGTGCCTTTTCTCTTCCTGTTCCTTCATCAACTTCTCCCCACATCCTCATGCCCTTTTCTGACCACTCTACTTGTCTACCTCTTGACCTTTTCTAGATACAACAACCAAGAATATTTATACAAATGATAAGACAAAAGTAAGTCAGAGTGAGCTAGCTACCTTCATAATTACCAACATCAGTGCTATTGTTATTTTATCTTCTAGCCCACAAAATAAGCATTTTTTTCTTATACTATGTAGTACAACTTCCCTATTCTCAGTGGTGAACATGTACTCTATTTGGACCTATAGTCTTTTTTTTTAATATTAGTACCTATATTACAAAATTATTTACCTCCATTGAATTGAATGGCAGATTAGCCATGAGTTTAATGGGCCTTATCTGGAACTTTCAGAAATTGGGAGAATGATTACTTAAGTGTTTTTCTTTTAAGTATGATTGGATTGTATTAATCTAAGTGAAAATATCTCCAATAGGCTCAGTGCCTATAACTCAGCAACTAGGGCTCCAGCTACATACACCAGAACTGGTGGGTTTGAATCTGGCCCAGGCCTGCCAAAACAATGAGAATTACAACCAAAAAAAATAGTAGCCAGGTGTTGTGGTGGAAACCTGTGGTCCCAGCTACTTGGGAGACTGAGGCAAGAGAATCACTTAATCCCAAGAGTTTGAGGTTGCTATGAGCTGTGACATGAAGGCACTCTACCCAAGGGGACAGCTTGAGACTCTGTCTCAAAAAAAAAAATATATATATATCCAATAAGTTGATTTTGTACACAAAATATGTTGGTCCTTATTGATAGCACTTGGAATACATGGGGGACATTTCCAATATTTCTAACCTGGAAAATATCATTATGTACAATATTGGACTTGCTTCTCACTACATTCAGCCATTCCTGGAATGGATATTCTATAATGTTCATTTCTGCTTCATTTTAAGCCATCATAGGATAGTCCTATTAATCTTCTGAATGGTTTTTTGTTCTTGACTTCATTTAGTTCTGACTTAATCTTGGTTATTTATTTCCTTCTACTTAGTTTGGGATTGGATTGTTCTTCTTTTTCCAGTTCCTTGACATGACTCATTAGATAGTTGATTCATGGTCTTTCAGTCTCCTGGATGTGGGCATTTAACGTAATAAATTTCCCTCCTGGGACTGCTTTTGCAGTGTCCCACATGTTTTGTCCTTGTGGTTTTATTATTATTTTGTTCAAGGAATCTATCAATTTCCCTCATTATTTCCTCCTTGACCTAGCTATCATCAGCCAAAGGTTGTTTAGTTTCTATGACTTCACTGAAGGATGTTTGTTTCTGTTAGAATTGAGTTCTTCTTTTGTTCTGTTGGTCTATAAAGATACATGGTGTAATTTCAATTCTTTAAAATTGTTAAGGCTTTCTCTGTGTCCTAGGATATGATCAGTCTTGGAGAATGATCCAGAACCTGATAAGAACCTGTATTCAGTGGTAATGGGGTGAACTGTTCTATATATGTCTGTTAAGCCCATTTGACCTAGAGTTGTGTTTAAGTCCATCAATTCTTTGTTTAGTTTATGCTTATAGGATTAGTCCAGTTCTGTCAGCAGGGTGTTGAAGTCCCTCACAATTATGGTACTGTAGTATTCCATACTGTTCAAATAAAGTAAGGTTCATTTGATAAACTGGAGGTGTTAATGTTGGGTGCAAAAATATTTAGAATAGAAACATCTTCTTGTATTATTCCTATGACCATTATATAGTGTCCATCTTTGCCTTTCATTACTTTTGTAACTTTCAAGACAATTGTATCCCAAAAAAGGATTTCGACTGCTGCTTTCTCTTGGTTTCCATTTGCCTGAAATATATCAACAAGAAAAGTGGGCAACACACATGAACAGAATCTTTTCTAAAGAGGACAAATGGCCAATAAACACATGAAGAAAGCTCATTGTCCCTAATCATCAGAGAAATGAAGATTAGGTTATAACCTAATACCACTGAGAATATCCCACATCACGATTTCCCAAAGCTGCAGATAATGGTGTGGGTACAGAGAGAGGGTAACACTTATGCATTATTGGTAGGATTGCAAACTATTGTAGTCCTTTTGGAAATAAGGACAGATAATCCTTAGTAGACCTTCCATTTGATCCTGTAATTCCATTACTAGGTTTCTACTCAGGAGAAAAAAATCATTTTATCATAAGGACACCTGCACTAAAATGTTTAAAGCAATTCAAATCATAATCACAAAATTGTGGAAACAATCCAAGTGCCCATCAACATATGAATGGGTTAATATACAGCGATATATGTATAATATGAAATACTATTCAACCATAAAAAGGTGGAGACTTTTCCTCTTTTATATTTACCTCCATGGATTTGGAGAATATTCTCATAAATAAAGTATCTCAAGAACGCAAAAGCAAGTATCCAATGAACTTAATACTATTTTGAAACTAGTGGAGTAGCAACTGCAGTCCCAAATGAGAGAAAAACACAGTTAAATTCAAGAGGAGGGGAGGGGTTGAGGAAATTTAGTAAATTCTACATAACAAGTACAATGCAGGGGTATATGGCACACTTCCTGGGTGAAGGATTCAACTGCAACTCAGACTTTACCTTACAAATGCCAAAAATACATCCTAATTGTATGTACCATCATATTATTCCAAAATCCAAAAAAATAATAATCCCCTAAAACTACCTGCTTATATAATTGGACTTGAAAGGTTAATACTTGATTAAAGTAAAAATTATCAAAGGGTTTTGAAAAAGTATTTTGTATTTATTGTCTTAAGAAATCTACATATTAATTAAATGTTAATACTTATTTGGTGTGGAATAGTAATCTCACTGTGATTTTAATGAACATTTCCCTGATTATGAGGAAGTTGTGTACCTTATTGTCTATTTATTGCCATTTGGATATCTTCTTTGGTGGCATATCTGTTTAGAAATTTTGCTCATTTTTCTATTTGTTTGTTTTTCTATGTCTCTATTCTGAATAGAAGAATGTTGTCCCTTATTTGTTTCTGATAAATTCTACCAACCTGAGGCTTGACCTTTTTACATTTTAATGATATAATTTAATGAAAAATTGTTTTTAATTTTAAGTTAGTCCAATATCTCAATCTTTTCCTTTATGATTAGTGCTCTTTGGGAATTGTTTAAGAAATCTTTCCACAGATCCTATGGACATAAACATGTTCTCTCACATTCATTTATAAAAGCTTTATTGTGCTTCTTTTTACTTTTATATCTACAATTCATCTGGGACTGATTTGTGTAAGCTGTAAGAGATTGGTCAAGTTTAATTTTCCCCAAATAGATATACAATTTTTCTAGCACTAGAAATTGAAAAAAAAAAATATATATATCATTTTTCCCAGTGGTTTGTAATACCACATTTGTCAAAGATCAAATGGTTATATGTGTAGTATATGTCTGATTCATTTGTCTGTTTGTCTACCTTTGTGCCATTAAGACACTAATCTTAATTACTATACATTTAAATATCTTGAAATTTGATACAGAAAGTTCTTCTACTTTAGTCTTCTTTATCAAGTGTCTTGACTGTTCATAACCCTTTATATTTCCTTTTAAAAAAGTTATAATGTAAATGCAACATAGAAATACAGTTGATTTAGGTATACCATAATTTTTCTAAGCTCACGTGTTAATGCTAACAATTTATCTACATATTCTTTTGCATTTTCTACTTACACAATTATGTTAACCATAAAATGTTGGCTATATTTTTCCTTTCTAATATTACACCTTTATATTTATTTTCATTTCCTTATAGCAATACCACCTCCACAATACTCTTCACTTTTACCACTGCTGTATAACAAATAACCCCAAAGCTTATTGTCATGAAACATTCATTTTATTATACTCATGGGGTCATAAATACAGCCAGGGCACAGTGATTATTACTTATCTCTTCTTTATTATATCTTGGTCCTTAGGTGAAAAACCTTGAATGCTATAAGTCACTATACAGCTGGAGGCTGAAACTACCTGGAGGATCCTTTGTTCATGTGTCTGCTATCTGTGTTGAGACATAGTTCATATATCAAACTCAACTGTAAATGTTGACTGGAGTGCCTGCACATGATCTCACTATGTAACTTGGGCTTTCTCATGGCAGGGAAGCTTCAGATAGTTGATTTTTTCATAATGCAGCTAGCTCAGAGTCCAGCAGATGATGTAGAAACTATATTACCTTTTATGACCTTACCTCAGAAGTCACATAGCATCACTTCTCCACTGTTATATTCTAGAAACAAGGGAAACAAAACTTGAAGAAAAAAACAAAGGCACCTTTAAGGTGATGTGGGATTGCTCCAAAAGCAAAAATAATTTGTCTTTGAAATGAGATAACATCATCTAGAGCCTATTTTTAACTCAAGATCTAGCACTCAATCAAAAATAATACTGCTTTAAAAAATAGATGTATCTGAAAGCACAGATAGAAAATCATAAAAGCAGCCAAAAATAAAAAGACATATTACCACCAAAGGAACATAAATATAATGAGGGAGAATAATGGAAAGATAGATTCTATGTGCTGAAAGAATACAATTTTCAACATAAAATTCTGAAGACAACACAAATATTCCTTATAAACTATGTGGATTAAGTACATATTCCAATAAACAAAACTGAATTCTTCACCTGAAGTTCCACTGAAAGTATGTATTTCAGGCAAAAATTTTTAAAAGAGTATAGTTAGAATCTGAGAGATACAGAAAAGAGTGAAGACCCATGGAAATGATTCATATTTCAGTGAATCTGAAATGAGTAATGACTGCAAAACAATGATAATAATTTCTTGTCTGTTTAAAATATGTATAGAACAACAAGATGTGAGAAAATTTTAAAATTCTATTTGTAATTAGAACCTTCCCACAGTGTAAACTATAGGCCCAGATGGTTTCATTGGTAAATTATACAAAACGGTTAAGGAATTAATAATGCCAATTTACCCATGTTCTTCCAGATAATAGAAGAAAAGGGATAGTTTCCAATCATGTCTTGGTAAACTTAGCATTCATTTCAAAGCTTTATGAGGGGGTGGCGCCTGTGGCTCAGTGAGTAGGGTGCTGGTCCCATATGCTGGAGGTGATGGGTTCAAACCCAGCCCCGGCCAAAAAAAAAAAAAAAAAAAGCTTTATGAGTACATTACATTCAAAGAGATGAATAGGCCAATCTCATTTGAGTAGGGCGCTGGCCCCATATACCGAAGGTGGCGGGTTCAAACCCAGCCCCGGCCAAACTGCAACAAAAAAATAGCCGGGTGTTGTGGCGAGCGCCTGTAGTCCCAGCTGCTGGGGAGGCTGAGGCAAAAGAATCGCCTAAGCCCAAGAGCTGGAGGTTGCTGTGAGCCATGTGACGTCATGGCACTCTACCGAGGGCAGTAAAGTGAGACTCTGTCTTTACAAAAAAAAAAAAAAAAAAAAAAAAAAGGCAAAGTTGCTAAACAAAAGAATGTCAAACCAAGTCCAGTAGTATATAAAAGTGATAATATAGTACTTTATGATTGAGATTTTCTTTTCTTTTTTCTGTTGAGTATGCCATTCAGTTACTAATACCAGGAAAGTTTGGAACAGGAAAAAATATTGCCATGCAAAACAGTAAACCCAGAGCAACTTGTATGGGCTCTTTATTGTTAAGGAAATGTTCTAGTCTCAATGCCCATCATTACTGGCTGAGTGGAGATTAACAGGCTGCATGCAGAAGACTGCCATTTCCAACACTAAGAATTCAGGGTTAATTCAACATGTGAAAAGGGGTCAATGTAATGTGCCTCATTAACTGAAGGAAGGAGAAAAGCCATATGATCATCTCAATAGATGCAGTAAAGTAATTTGACTAATTAAATATTCCTTAATATTAAAAAATAGCAAACTTGAAATAGAAAGGAGATTCTTTAATGTGATAAAAAATATATGTGAAAGATAAACACCATACATAGTGGTGAAATATTCAAGTTTTTCCTCTGACGGTAGGATGAAACATAAATACCAATTCTTACCTTCTCTACTTAACATAGTGCTAGATATTATGGACAACACAGTAAGAACAAGAAAAAAACATATAATTATTGGAAGGGAACAAATTTAAATGCCATTAATTGTAAATAAAATACACATACATACATACATACATATATAGTTAAATTTATGAACTATTTTATATTTATTTATTTATTTATTTATTTTGCAGGTTTTGGCGAGAACTGGGCTTGAACTCGCCACCTCCGGCATATGGGGCAGGCGCCCTACTCCTTTGAGCCATAGGCACCACCCTATATAAACTATTTTCAATAATAAATAAATTCAGCAAGATATGTTTGTAATATCAATACATAAATAGAATGATATTCCATCACATTAACAAAAAACTTGAGAAATAAAATATTTTAAATACACCACTTAAAAATAACATAAAATATGCCAAAAGAGAAGAACAAAATTGGAGGACCATTATTATCTAATTTCAAGACTTAGTATAAAACTACAATAATCAAGACGATGTGGTAGTAGTGAAAAAATAGACATTTAGAACAATGGAACACAATAGAATGTAGAAAAAGACCCACATAAATACAATTAACTGACCTTTGACAAAGGAGCAGAGGCTATACAGTGAGGAAAAAGTGGTCTTTTCAACAAATGGTATTGGAACAACTTGATGGACAACCATGTGCAAAAACAAAATGAATCTAGACATAAGATTTACACTCATAACAGAAATAAACCAAAATGGATCACAGACCTAAATGTAAAATGCAAAACTGCAAAACTTCTAGAAGATAACAACAGGAGGAGATTTAGGTGGCCCAGAGTTTGGCAATAAATTTTTAGTTACAATAACAAAAGCGTGATCCATGAAAAAAAAATTGATGAGTTGAACATCATTAAAATGTCTGTTTGTTTGTTGGCCTGGAATAGGCAAATAGGGAAAGAAAGTAGAATGGTAGTTGATAAGGGCTGTTGCTGGGGGGTGGGGAAGGATAGGGGAATTGGGAGGCAAAGACCACAGGGTATGTGATTTCTTTTGAGGGTCATGAGGGTCATGAAAAGGTTCTAAATTTATTGTGACGATGCTTCCACAACTGAATACAGCACCACTAAAAATTATTGGAATGTACACTTTAAAGTGGTGAATTATATGATGTATGAATTATATTTTAATAAATTTTTTATCCCCCAAATTAAAATATTTGCTCTGCAAAAGATACTGTCAGGAGAATAAAAAGGATCCATAAACCAGAAGAAAATATCTACAAAATCCATAAATTATAAAGGACTTTTATCCAAAATAATCAAAGTACTTTAAAAATCTCAACAATAAGAAAGAAAACAACCAATTAAAAAATAGGTCAAAGATTTAACAGACACCTCACTAAAAAAAACATGCAGATGGCAAATGAGTATATTGAGTATACTCAACATCTTGTGTCATCAGAAAATACAAATTAAAACAACCATGTAATAATACTACACATCTATTAGAATGACCAAAATTCAGAAGACTGACTTCACATGATGGTGAGGATGTGGAGCAACAGGAACTCTCATTCGTTGCAGGTAGAAACGCAAAATGATATAGCCACTTTGGAAAACAGTTTGACAGTTTCTTACAAAACCAAACATATGCATACCAAATGATTCAGCATCGGTATTTACCCAAATGAAATAAAAACTTATGTCCAGGTGACGCCTGTAGCTCAGTGGGTAGAGTATCAACCACATACACCCAAGCTGATGGGTTCAAACCCGGACCGGGGCCTGCTAAACAACAATGACAACTGCAACAAAAAAATAGCCAGGTGCTGTGACAGGCACCTGTACTCCCAGCCACTTGGGAGGCTTAGGTAAGAGAATTGCTTAAGCCGAAGAGTTGGAGGTTGCTGTGAGTAGTGATGCCACAGCACTCTAAGGAGGGTGACATAGTGAGATGCTGTCTCAAAAAAAAAAAAAAAGAAAGAAAGAAAGAAAGAAAAAACTTACGTGCAGAAACCTGCATATGAATGTTAACAGTAGCTTTATTCATAATTGCCAAAACTTGGAAGTAACTAGGACGTTCTTCAGTACATGAAGAAATGTGGTATGTTAAGAAATAAAATTTTATTCAGCTCTAAAAGGAACTGAGCTTTCAAGAGATGAAAAGACATGGAAGAAACTTAAATCTGTATTATTAAGAGAAAAAAGCCAGTCTGAAAAGGCTACATACTATATGATTCCTATATGACACTTTGGAAAAGGCAAATCTATAAATATTGTAAAAAGGTCAGTGGCTTCCAGGAGTTGGGAGGAAAAGAAGAGATAAATAGGTAGAGCACAGAGAATTTGTAGGGCAACCAGACTACTCTGTATAATCCTATAATGGTGGCTACATGTCATTACAAATATATCCAAACCTATAGAATGTACAACACCAAGAGTGACCCCTAATGTTAGCTATGAACTTTTGGGTGATGATGTGTCAATATAGGTTCATTGATTTTTAACAAATGTACATCTTTCTTAGAATTCTGCTGTTTCATCATACAAATAAATTATATTCTTACATCAGCAGCCTTATAGAGCCTCTTTTCTTTGTTCTCAGTGAGATTACTAGTAGTCATTCATCAGTTTCATTTAATAATTTTTCTTAATACTTTTAGGTTGCTACTCCATGCCTCATAAAGCCTGAGAATTAGTCGAGAGTACTTCTATGATTTGGAAATGTTGCTTTTTTTTTTTTGGACCCACTAAGTCTCCTGTTGAAATTTGATCCCCAGTGACAGAGGTAGGGTCTAGTAGGAGGTGTTTGGTTAATGGGGGAAAATCTTGGATCCTTCAAGAATGGCTTGATGTAATTCTCAAGAGAGTGAATTCTCACTCATAGTTCCTATAGGGAATTGTTGAAAGTAGCCTGGCACCTCCTACTCTCTCTCTCATATTTTTTATTTTTTCCTCTCTCTATGTGATTCTTACTCTCTCTCTGGGTGATTTGTGGCTCCCCTTTGTCTTATGCCACGAGTAAAAGCAGCCTAGTCCCTCAACAGAGCAGATGCTGGTGCCATGGTTCTTGTACAGCCTGTAGAACTATGAGCCAAATAAACATCATTTCTTTATAAATTACTCAGTCTTAAGTATTCCTTTATAGCAACACAAAAGGACTACGAAAAGTACCATCTGTGAATAACAAGTCTGTAAGTATTTGGAGTGGGGTCATATTTACATACACACTAATAAACTGATGAATGCTACACTAGGTAAAGATACACTGTCAAAAAGAACACTTCTATTTCCATACTAAAAGACTGTAAATAAACTCTTTGCAGTGCTCATGATGTGCCAAGGAGTGTGGAAAGCCTTGTACATATGCATACAGTATTCCATTTAACTCTTCATAACAATCCTATGAAATAGCTATTATTATACTTATTTGACAGAGGATAAAACTTAGGCATGGTATTTAAGTAAACTGCTCAAGGTCACCAAACCAGTAAAGAGAGAAGCAATGTTTTAAAAGGAATGTTTTTTTAATTATATGTGTTTTAACTGCTACACTATACTGCCTCCCTGAGGACACAGATAATATTTTATTTGTCTCAGAATGCCTAGCATAGTAGTTGATCAAAAATATTTCCTAAATGAATGACTTTACTAAAAAAAATGAATTTCAGGTAATTCAATGGAGTTTCATTCAAAGAATCTATGTGCTCTAGGAAAATGTCTCATCAGTTGGAGAACTTTGATCTCCATTTATTAATGTAGTTCTGCTCTTGTTCTGCCTTGTTGTTCTGACAAGTTTATGGAAGTTTGTCTAAATAACATTAATGTCTTCCAAACTAAATATGTGAAATTCTAGGAAGTTAATATAAAGGGTATTTTAAGACAAGCTTAACAGTTTTAAGCATATCCTTTAATAAAAATGACTGTAGGGTGTATAAGTGTAATTTTAAAAATACCAATTTTGAAGGTTTTATTCTTATTTTTCTCTAATAAGACTTATTCTACTAGGAAATTGTCATCTTAGATATTATAGTATTAATATCATTTGCTAATTTACGTGGAATTATAGAAAAGATATTTCTAATTTTTAAAAGTTTCACTTTCCCATCCATCTGAACACCTACTATACCTCCAGGGATTCATAATCTCATAAAGACAAACAAATCTAAGTAAATAATTCTAATATAAGATACTAATAAATTCAACAAAATAGACACAAGAAAGATTCTATTTATTGCAAGGGTACATGTCAAATCTATTAAGAGTAGTGTATAAATGTCTTAACACAACGATTAAGTAAGTTGAGGTAAAGGCTATGTTAACCAGTTTGATGGAAGTCCTATAAATTGCATATAAAACCAGCACCTTGTACCCCATAAATGCAATAATGTACACAGTTGTTGTAATTTAATAAAAAAAAAAAAAAGAGAGAGAGATTCATCAAGACAAGGCAGATCTGAAAAGGTTACTTTTATTCAAAGACAATTTACTGAACAGCTACCTCTTGCCAAACTCTGCACTCTTTCTAAGAGACACAGAGATGCATTAAAACAATATTCCTACACTTAAGGGACTCGTAGGCTTGCAGGAGTAACAAGAGAAGAAACAAAAAAATATATATAGTGCTGACTGAAGAGTGTTACAGAGAACTGTGTATATAAAACAGACAAGATAAAATAGTGTAAGAGCACAGCAAAGGGAAAGTTTAAATATTCTTGGTAGAAATAAGGAAGGTTTGCTGAGGAGCTGACTTTTTAAAATTATTATTTATCTATATTATTTTGAATATGAAATACACTCATGTGATTCAAAATAAAGCAATATAACAAGTTTTATATAAAGAAGTTCCATTCCTATCCTCTCCCCATCTACGCTACTCCCTCCACCCCCTCCATTAACTGCTTTTATTCATTCTTGTGTTCTGTTAATACTTCAAGTGTTAATGTAAAAATAAGAAAATACAGTTATATATAATAATCATTTTCATTGTTTATTTATTAATATTGTACATTTCTAACTCTTCTAGTGGAGACTTTTTTTCAGAAGATAGTACACTATCTTTCAGAAGATAGTACACTTTCTTTGCTTTTTTTTCACTTAACTATATATCCTGAAATCTTCCCATGTCAATATAAATAGAGGTGATCCCCACTCATTATTTTTTTAAACAGATACATAGTATCTCTTGTATAAATGTACTATAACTTATTTAGCCAGTTGTTTAGTGATGGGCATTTAGGTTATTTACAATATTTTATTTATCCAAGCAATACACCAATAAATATGTTTGTACACATATTCATGTATATCTGTAGAGATCAATTCTCAGTAGAATTATTGAGCCAAAGGAGAAATTCATTTGTATTTTTAAAAAATATTACCAAATTATCCTCCATATGAACTGTTCTACCAAAATATATGAGAGTGCTTATTTCCTGAATCTTATTTGTGGAAATTATTTCTCATTGTATTTTAATATATATTTTTCTTTTTATGAGAAATATTGAACGTTTTTTACATGTATGTGGAATTTATACTCTTTTTTGTGAACTGCATATTTATGTCATTTTGTCATTTTCTATTGGATTGCTTATCTTTTTCTTATCAATTTCTAGAACCTCTTTACAAATTAGGAATATTCACTCTCATTGGTGATATCAGTTGTAAATATTTTTCCACCTAAAATTTTCACATGTAATTTAGAAAATTATGACAATTTTTTTCTTTTGTATATGAATAAGTTTTTATTTTTAAATTAATTGATATTGTTAATATTATATTTTTCCTTTGGTCTGGATTTTTAGACATAGTTTAAAAGGTCTGTTCTATCCCTAAATAATAAAGAAAAATCCACCCAAGTTTTCTTCTTGTCATTTTATAGCTTTTCTTTACATGTGTTTGTTCTGGGTGTTTGGTATACGGTACAACATTCACTTTATATCTATTCTCTTCTTTACTTTTTTTTTGAAATACTTTAAAGCAAGACAAATTCCAGACATTATATCAGATTACCCTTCAGTATGCATAGCTAACTAAAAAGACTTATTTTTCCACAAAACTACCATGTGATTATCATACCTACAGAATCAACAATAATCTCCTGATAGCATCTAATACCCAGGTTAGGTTAATGTTTTTAATTATCTCAAAGATATCCTTTTGTAGCTTTGTTTTTCTCATCAGTATGCAAAAAAAAATACACACATCATGTTTGGTTGTTAAGACTCTTAATTTTGTTTTATTCTATATGCTCTGATTTCCCGCTGTTACATACGCAAATTTAAGGAGCAGAGAGAGGGAACCAAAAGAGTGCAGTATTGCTCTTTGAAACTGGATTTAGAACCTCCTCAATTTCTTTTGGAAGAAGAAAGGATTTAAACAAATAAATTACACTTAGGTTTACTCTATCACATTTAATTTCAACAAGACACATAATTCATAAAAAGTAATTTGTTTTTGATAAATCTAAACTTTATGGAATTTAGAAGAATCCTAACCTAGGATTCTTCAAATAGTTCTTTGTGAACATACTTATCAGTTCTCATTTTATGTACTAATTTTTATATTTGAAATATTTTCCAACAAGAGGACAAAGTAATTTCAGTAATGTATCATAATTTGAGTACAGTACGTAAAATGACCCTGAACCAGTGTGGCTGGAGCGTAGTGATCAAGTATTGGAGTGACTTGAGAAGAGGTACAAAAAGAGAGGCAGACACAAAACGATATAGGGCTTATTTAGGCCATTAAGGATTTTGTTTTTCATCCTAAAAACAACAGGAAGTCATTGAAAGTTTTAAATTTGCAATTATAGACATTCAACTAGGAAAATTGTGAATATTTCTATGTGTGATTAACTAGCTCACATACAAATATACAGGGAATGTAAGCTGTTTGGATTTTATCAACCAGTATGTGAGTCAAAACTGAGCACATTATTAAAAACTGAGTAAATTATGTTATTGAGCCTGGAAACATAACATTACATTTCTGTCCACATTTCTACCAACTCTCAAAGTTTATACAGAACTAGAACTAACTTTCTACCTGACATATTCAGAGTTCAAAAGTTTCTATTTAAAAGAAAGTAAGTTATATTTATGAAAAAAGTAAAATTAATACAATCACTATCTTTTCAGAAGTAACTTCAGTGCCATTCATTTGCCTTTTCATTTACTTACAGTGCGCGCACATGTGCGCGTGTATTATTTTTCTGTGAAGAAAGCTGAAATTTCACTTAATATTCACTAAATGAGACTTAAGGTACTATCAATACATAAATGGGATGTTAAAATAAAAAACAGATTCCCCTGAACCATAATCACAATAACAATCCCAATAACACAATAACACTGAATCATGATAACAATATGCTATTGCAGCTATATACATTTTTCCACATTCGTTTTGATCTCTCTACCCTCTCGGAAGAGAATGTATTGTCACAGAGAGAATGTCAAGATTGAAGTCATTCACAACAGGATCACAAACCCAATTCTACCACATATTTGTAGTACATCTCAGAGTCCACCATCTTTCTGAGACCTTTTGTTCATGTACAAAATGGTTATAGTAGTACTTAATGTGTAGAATTGCTGTGGGGATTGAGTGAGATAGCTTATATAAAGCATCTGGCACACAGTAAATGAACAGTATAATTATGGTATGTTTATTTCTTTTCAAACGAGATCTCTGATCTCAAACTCCTGGGCTCAAGCAATCCTCCCACCCTAGCCTCCTAAGTATCTGAGATTATAGGCAGGTACCACTGCTTAGTAGTGATTTATTGTGGTATTTAATACCCTAATAATGGTAATTTTGGAAAATTTGAGATGCATTAACATTTATTAGTATACATATAACAGTTACCTAATAATGTCTCAGTGATAATTGATACATTTCATCGATGACATATCTTATTGATAATCTCTCATGGATAGTGTTGGAGGGATCATTCATTTTACTGTTTATACCCCTAGTGTATCCATTTATACTTTTATAAATTAGGCGGTTAACATCACTAGACAAAGTTATTATGCCTGCTTGTGCTTTACTTTCTTAATATATTCAGTTCTTTTTCTGTTATACATTTATTTTCTTACTAGAAAAGTAATATAACCATAAATTATTTTCTTTTCCCAGGCCACATCACCTTGTTTTGAGCTACACTGGATCCACTTGTTTTAAAAAATATCTAGTAACTGTTCTCCTTCACTCTACTCATGTACCCAGTACATCACAGATAACTAGTGGACATCTCTCAGATTTCATGTGCATCAGTCCTTTTGGCTGCTACATGATGAATCCTATTTTCTTCTTTTACTGGCTGTCCTAATGCCTCCTATGTAAAAAAAAAAATCTATGGACTCCATTGCCTTTTAAGGCACCACTCTCAACTAACGACTTGAAAGTTCTTGCTGCTGGTGGTACTTCTGGACATTTTTATATGGAGACTAATAACGTCTACTTCTCTTGGTTAGAATGGATATCTTGTATTGGATATCTTTTCCTCTCTTAATATATCTCTAGGACTAAAGAATGACTTCTTCTTCATTTCAAAGTATTAAGGGGATAAAAATGTTTTAGGTTACATGTAAGACTTTTATAATGCTTGAATTCTGGCTATTTGTGCCCATCACCCAAATAGTGTTCAGTGTACCCATTAGGTAGGTTGTTGAACTAAACTTCCCCCTTCAGTTTTCAATAATTTGCTCAGTTGTTTGAACAACTAAGGTAGTAAACAAAATTTTATATCTCAAATTTTCCAAAATTACCATTAGTAGAGTATTAAATAACACAATGAATCACTATTAAGCAGTGATACCTGCCTGTAATCTCAGACACTCGGGAAGCTAGGGTGGGAGGATTGATTGAACCCAAGAGTTTGAGATCAGAGATCTCGTTTCAAAAGAAATAAGCATACATACCCCTGCTTAATTTCCACTGAGTTTTGCCTTCCTCTGTGAACATGTGTTCACTGGTTAGTTCAAATTTAACAGCAAGTACATGTGGTATTTGTTTTTCTATTCTTGTGATATTTCACTAAGGAAAATGGCCACCAGTTCCATTCACGTTGTTACAGAAGATTCATTACATTTATGGCTAAGTAGTAGTCCATTGTATACATATACCACATTTTTAGTTATACATTCATGAATTGATGGACGACCCTGGAGTGAATGCAGAAAGAAAGGAACACTTATATTCTGTTGGTGAGCATGCAAAAAAAAAATGAGTTCTTATACATTAATTAAGTTAGTAACAAGTCCAACTGAAATATACTTATTCTATAATTGGAATCATGCTTTCTAATGGGGCTGATCTACTTTCTTTGAACTCATCTTGACTTCTTTGACTTTTCTTCCCCATGGACAAGTTCATTTCCAGGAGGTTCTTTGGCCCATCAGGTACCTAGAACCTTGGCATTGTTTTTCCAGCCAATTCTCTAAGTATGGCCATACATGTCAAAAGCCTAAATGGAACAGAGGTTGGGTGCATAGTGAGACACCTTACAACTTCCTTTTCCTTGAAAAAAACTCTGTAGCACATGCCACAGTCAATAAGGAGTTAACTCTTGCAATAATGGAAAAATAAGCAGGCCTTTATCTGGGCACACTAACCTTTTTTTACAAGCCAAAATTCTCAAATACCAAATATTCCTGTACTTTGTAACATCCTTTTCCAGAACAACTAGGGTAACAGAACAAAGGTTGGCTATAATCCAGATTTCAAGTTATCTGTGGTGTGAATTAGTATTATTTGTCAAGATGAGCACTTTTCCTTCACTTACTTATGAATTTTACCCTACAAACATAAGCCTTTAGGTTCTTTGTTTCTTTTTTAAAATTATTTTTTATTAAATCATAACTTTGTACATTGATGCATTTATGGGGTTCAGGGTACTGCTTCGATATACAATGTGAAATGTTTACATTTAACTAAGTAACACATCCATCACAATTATACTCATTTTTTAATAGTTTTGAAATGTACCATTGCATCATGTACATTAGGTGATGTCCCCCAAAATACTTCCCTCCTCCCATTTCCCCTCTCCCCTCCCTTCTCTGTCCTCTTCCCTTCAACTTTCTGGACTATAGTTATGCTGTGCCATTCATATGAGTATGTAGGTGGTTATACATTAATTTCATAGTAGTGTTGAGTACATTGGATACTTTTTTTTTTCCATTCTTGAGATACTTACTAAGAAGAATATGTTCCAGGTTCTTTGTTTCTTAGAGAAGTTCCCTAAGGTCTCTCTAGAAGAGCCACGTGTTCATTAGAACTGTCAATGGTATGAGTAGGCAGATTCCCTAGCTTATGATAACTACTCCAACCTCATTACTGATTCACTATCTTTTTTAGATTCTCTGTTTCCCATGGAAATCAGGCACAGTCCACTGTAAACTTTCCCTGGGCAAAGGATAGCCCCAACTACCAGCCTTAGTTCCTAAGCACTGAGCTCACTCACATTAAAAAAAAAAGGCTTTTCCCTGATTCATTTCTAGGCCATAGATTATAATCGTAG
Source organism: Nycticebus coucang (assembly GCF_027406575.1). NCBI lineage: Eukaryota > Metazoa > Chordata > Mammalia > Primates > Lorisidae > Nycticebus > Nycticebus coucang. The sequence continues at coordinate 93,184,087 of NC_069804.1, read as the reverse complement.
CCCCTCTGTGTCATATTCATTCCATTCTTTGTGAACTCTGTTATATAGGTAGTGGTATCATCACACTAGATGGAATTTTATACTAGACAGAGAGGATCAAAGTCTACAATAGTATTAATCATCCACCCTAAAGTCCCGAGTACTACACTTCAACACTGATGGCACCTCTGTGGGCCACACTGGTATTTCATTTGGGAATTTTCAGATGTAGTTTCTCACTTCATTTAGCCACATGCTATGTCAAACTTATTGAATCTCCATTCTCAACAGCTAATCCAAATTAGGGGTCTGTAGCCAGTCAGGACTTTTACAAAATGTCTAAAAATGAAGGGTTAAAAAAGTATTATTTTCTTAGAAACTTCATAGTCACTTGTTAAGAATGCCAATGTGCTGGGTCTATTAACACTGTTGCTCTGTCCCAACTCCCTGTTTTCTAGTATGTTCAGCAAAGTCCAATCATTTTTTTTTTAATTGTGAATCTCTTAAGAGTTACCATAGAGTGGTTCTATATTTTTGTGTACCTATTACTTGGAGTGCTATTAATAACAGCCTACATGTAGAGATATTTATTACATAAAGAAACTGTGATTCTTCCATCTAGACAACTGTGATTATAACCCTCGAATTTTGGTCATGGTAGGTGAAAGAATTGGTTTCCCTGAGTCTGCTCTCATGAGTACTGCTGTCTGGTTTTTAAAACAAGGAAACTTTGTTCATTAACTCTATGGGCCTGCCGTTAAGAATTGTTTCTAGATAGGCTGCCAAATATGGAGGCCTTTTGCATTATGCATAAATTTTACAGTGGATTTAATGTCTTCACTCCCCCTTGCCAAAACAAAACAAACAAACAAAAAAACTTCATGTCTAAATTAGTTCTGTTGTCTTTTCTCTTTTAATAGGCACAGTTATTGTCCAATGCTTTCACAAATACATGCTAATGTCTTCTGAGAAAAATCACATGTGTGAAACAAAATCAGATATTCTATTTACCTTCCAAAAACCTACTCAAAACCTGACAGAATACTTGACTTAGTACTTCTCAATTATATCATTCTTAAAGTAAAATCTTAGTCGTACCACAGAAATATTTTTCAAACTGCAGATCATAACCCCCAGCAAGTAAGGAAATTAATTCAGGTGGTCCTAAACAGCGTGCTGTTTTTTTTTTATATATATATAAAAGAATATATGTCACTTAGAAAAGTAATTATTTTGTGAAACTTTTATTTTGGTGTGTTATATATTTTGGTGTGTGCGTGTATGTTTGCTGAATAAAATTATAGAATGTATTTTGTCTGTGGAAATGGTCAAAAGACATTTGAAACCTACTATCATAGAAAAGTCACTAATTCCTAAGGCATGGAAGAAAAATCATTTTCTCTTAGCTCTTTATGCTATCCTATAAGTTGAGGTAGCAAGGGTTTATGAAGGCAAATATAACTGGCAGCTACTACAGATACTATATGTAGGTAGGCCTAAGTTTTCAAACATGTTTCCTTTCCCAGAGTATGTAGTATGTTATAACTCTTAAATAGATCTAATTTCCTCCATGGGGATAATTTTTATTCATATAGGGAGAGCACCTTAAGTGACATATGCGTATCTTTGATGCTAATCATGGCCCTCTAGCATAGACTGAAGCCTTTAAATTATAATCAAGGAACATCATCACCCACTTATGCCCAGTAATCTTAAATCTAATCTGAAAGTGATAGTCAGTGTCCTCTCAAAGACAGGCATGAGTTTGGAGACAGTAAAAACCAAGGTAGAATGTGGTATCCTGGAAGCTAGTGCCAGCAATGTTATTGAAATAACTATTTAGGACCTTGTTGTTCATGTATCTGGTAAGGTTGAGGCCAAGAATATATGAGCCTTTTATCTGGACTTCTCTGAGGTTCTTCTTTGCATGATTATCTCTTGAATAACAGCGTCACATAACTAGTTCTTTCCACAGATCTTTTCAAATAGGCTATATCCAGGTACCATGAGACTTTAAATATCAAGTATCTGTTGTATTCTAGTGCCTGCCAAAGGCATTGCAGTCGTTTAAATAGTTCATATAACCAACCACCTTTACATTAGGTGTTGTGAGGTGGCAGAAACTTCTACTTTTTCCAAATTATACTTTTTAAACTGATACAGATAATTTTTAAAATCTTCATCTGGCTACTTTTGTTCTTAGAGTATAATAGGCTTTCTAACAAGCCATGTTATACATATTGTATCTGGTCATAGTAACTATAAATATGATAATCCATGACCATTGAAAAATTTCTGGACTTTTCCTCGTTACCACAATAAGCAATGTATACAAATGGAAGGATTTTGTAATAATCCTATTAGTCAATTGTTCTTTAATATGATTTCTCAGATAATCGATCTCTGATAAAGCAATTCTAGATCAGTGACTATCAACTGGAGTTAATTTTGCCATTTAAGAGACATTTAGAAATGTCTGAAGACTCTTTTGGTTGTCACAGCTGGGGTAGTGTTGCTACTGGTATCTAATGGATACTGGGCAGAGAGGCCACTAAACATCATACAATATGTAGGGCAGTCCCCACCTCCCATACACACACACAGAATTATTTGGTCAAAAGTCTCAGTGGTGCTGATGTTGAATAATATTGTCCTGATCTTAATATTTGATCTTTAAATTTACTTAAATAATTCAAACTTATAGTGAATTATTATTTTTATGCCCCCTCTATTTATATAATGACAATACATAGCAATAATTCTGATTTTCCTTTTTAACATATTATTTTAATTCTCAGAACTTTAAGAGAACCTGAACTTAATATTAAGTTAATTTAGATCTTAAACTTGGAGTTTTCTATAATAATGCCCAGGAGAAATAAATAGAGATTGAGAGTTGTTTGTTTCTGTCTGTCCTACCTTCTGGTGAGCTAGTGTGTATAAGACAAGTAAGAGAAGTTTTGTTAAGAATCCATTACTAGTCTGCTGCTGGAAATAATATCCTGGGACTTGAAGAGGATAAAATTAATCTCAAGCAGTGTTATATACACCATCAGGGTTGATTAGTTTATCTCAATGGCTGACACGGAGGAAATACAACAAGTTCAAATTTAAATATGAAGAGCTTGAGATACCTATGAGTCATCAAGAAGAGATGTGAAGTAGGTAATTGAATATATCAAATTGAAAGTAGAAATAGAAATGTGGGCATCATCAGCTTATAGGTGGTAATTGAGGCTTTGGAAGTAGATGAGAACAGCTAAGGAAAAGGTATACATTAAGCAGAGAAAGTGATCTTTTCTCTGAACTTTCGCTGAACTCTCGGGTACCTCCACTTTTTGATGTCAGGAACTGGATCAGTCAAAGCCAATAATCTTTCCATTATATGAGACTATCTTCCAGACAAAGTTTCATCTAACCATTAAGTAAAATATTTTATTAAGTAACTGTTATATGCCAGGCACTATTGTCAGCATTTAGTATGCACCAGTGGGAAAAAATGACAAAAAAATTCAGATCTTAGGAGAGGTTATACTCTAGTGAGGTTTTCTTTTTTAATAATGAAACAAAGGCACCCTTTGATAGCTCAACTGGTAGAGTGGAAGACTGACTGTAAAGGTTATAAAAAACAAAACAAAACAGGGGTTCTAGAAGTCTTTCCTTCTATAAAGCCTCTGGCTCTCTGAGAACCTCAATTCCCCTACCTTCAATATTAGAAAAAAAAATTTAGATACCACCTAATTCTACTCTTCCTCCTATTCCAGCTTCTTGTTTGGTGTTTACATGTGACTTTAGATTTTCTACAAATTTGCCAATTACTTTGAACAAAAGATAAAGTAATGAAGAAATTAGGGAGGCTTTGACCTTGGATGAGAGGGAGTAGAAAAAATGTCCTACTAAAAGAAATGAGGAGCATTCATAATGAAATAAGTAACATCATAGACAGAAGTTCAGATAAATGGACAAAGAAATCTCAGTTTCTAGACGGACAAAATATAACAAAGATGAGGCAACATATCTGTATAATGTTTGAAAGGAGTGAGAATAAAATAATGGCTCTTGTTTGAAAATGGCAGCATTCATTAGGATAAATGGACAAAAAAATCTCAGTTCCTAGGTTGACACAATATAGCAAAGAAGAGACAACATAGCTAGCTACATTAGTATAGGAGGGAGTGAGGTTAAAGAGGTGGCTCTTGTTTGAAAACACCAGTGTTCATTAGAGGAAAGAAGATAAATTCACACAATCATCTTTCTGATTCTGTATCTTTTGTCAGAGTTTTACTCCCATCAGGCAAGAAACTGATGTGAGTCAGACCACATAATGAATACATTGAACTAAAATTTGATCATAAAACTTTAGACTTTCTCAGCACTTTTGAAATCACCATGTTATTTGAGGGGAGGGGGATCACTGATGAAAAGAGCCCAGTAACACTCAAAGACAGCTTTTCTGCTATTTCCTTAAAATAGCATTGATTATATGGGGGATTTATCTGCTTTGGTGCATCCCTGACATTTTTATATCAACCCAAAGGCCACTTTCAAAAAAATTTATGAACCCTTATGTGGCAACCCAACAAAACTCATAAAATAATTTCACATACTGATGACTTTTCAATGCCCATGACCACTGAGAATTTGAAGCCTATACAATAACCTATTTTAAGTATCGTGGGATAGTAGGATATCATCAGTGAATCTCAAATGGAGATCTCATAAGAATCTCCGAGGTTTGGGGGACATTGACAAAGTATAAACTCCCCTTTCCTATTCCCTGTAGATCATAATAGATACTTCTACTCTTACACCCAAAAGTCACTGCTGTAGTGAGACACTTTTACTTATGAGAAAGGGTTCCTCCTTTAGACATGTTAAGGTAGATATGTTGAAGTAGACTTATCTGTTTGAAATTTTTACTATATTTAATATAGTAAAATTTGTTGACAAATTTCAAGTCTAAGTTGTAATAAGTTTTCCATAGCAGTATTATTTCTAGACTAAAATAATTTGAATAACAAATTGTCAAAAGTCTGGAAATGGAATTCCTCAGCTGGAGTTGTTTAGTAGAAAAATTCTACCTATCTCGCTAGACTCTGGATTAGTAATGAAAAGTACTGGTTATTAGGTATTATTCCAGTTACTGTTGCTATGTAACAAACCTCCCAAACTCAGTGGCATACAACAACTAATTTCTTATGCTGACAGAGTCTGATTTAGGGTTAGGAATTTGGAAAGGACATAGGAGAGATAGGTTGTCTGTGCTCAACAATGGCTGGGGTCCTCACCTCAGAAGACTAAGTTTCACTCACTCCTATGTCTGGTGGTTGAGGCTTACTATCAGGTATGATCTCAGCTGGAGCTAACATCTGGACCACCTATGTGTGATCCTTTTATTTTTCTTTCTTTAATTTCAGGTTAATTTTAGGGTACAAAGAATTAGGTTACAATGTTTGCATGTGTTAGGTATAAACCCTGTTGTAGCTATGTCCCATTTCCAGAAGGTGCGCCATATACACTTACATTATTCCCATTAAGTGGGAGCACAACAACCCCCCTTCCTCCTCCTTTTTCCCTCCTCCTTCCTCCTCCCCACTTGTTGAATTGAATTGACTTTTTCTCTTGTGTGTACGAGTATTACATTGTCTACTGGCTTCATATTGGCATTGACTACATTGGATACTTGTTTCATGCAGTTTCTTGGACTTGGTCATAACATGGAGACTTGGTTCCAAGAGCAACTTGTGTCCAAACAGTCACAGAATGGAAGCTCTATCGCTTTTTGTGTCCTAACTTTGGAGGCCATATAGTGTCACGTGGGCCAAAGTCAAAGTCTTACTCATATTGAATGGAAAAGAAAATAGATATCAGTTATTGATGGAAGAAATGTCAAAGTCACATTTTAAGAACATGTGGGATTAGAGATATTGTCATATTCATCTTTAGAAACTACAATCTTCCAATATCTGCCACTGGCTATAAGAGTTAAGACCCTTTCCACAGGCAAAATATGCTGATCCCCTCCTCCAAGATGTCTAAACTAAATAGCATTATGACATAGTCCAACTCCTAGTTCTCATTATCTAAATAAGACCCAGGTGCAGATGAAGATCCTAAGGTTCGATTCTTTGGATACAGTTCTCTTTACTTGAAGACATGTAAACTAAAATCATAAGTTTTCAGCTCCACATATCCAACATACAATTGTAGAGGCAGGCCTGGAATAACTGCTATATACCCTCCTATGGAAATGAGAGGGTGAAATATATGAAGAATACAGCAATCACTAATCCATAACAATACTGAGATTTAGCAAGCCACATATTGCCAATTCATTGTTCTGTCTTACTGTTTAGGAGTTGCTCTGCATTGAGCCTCATTCTGCCTCTTGTTTCTTGGTTCCACCCTCTGTATCATCTTTCCTTTGTTTCATAAGAAAAAGTAGCTCATGTTTCCAGCTAAGTAGTTTTTTCAGTCTGCTTCCCCCTGTAGTAGTCTGGGAGTAAAAAGCACTCCCAGGATTGGGAGCATTTTACACCATCTCTATCGCTTGCAGTCCAACCTGATAAACAATTCCTTGGGAAACTTGGTGGGCTATCTATACACAAAATGATATCCAGTCCAATAGATAATAGCCACAATTAAAGGAAAACTCTATAGTTGTTTCTCACTTCATTTCCCTGTGAGACTGCTATGGTATAACTTCTTTGAACTTTATAGAAATCTTATCATTCAGAAAAAAAAAAAAAACTGAAATGTATGCCCTTAAGATCCAAAGACCTGAAAGGTCTTTTGTCTATCTGAAAGCTTCTAGGAGGAACTGGCTTACATCTTTTTGAGGTTTTAACAAAGGATCTTAAAATTCCAACCTGGTTTTGATCTTTGTTCTAATTTTTTTTTCTTTTTGGATTTTAGAATCACTATATGGAGAGGATAAAATATAATTATTTTAAAACTCACCAACTCATGGATTCTTTTAATAAGAGTTAATTCTTTACTTTTGCTTTTTATCATGTACAGTGAAAGATGCTAGGTGGCACTTTCAATATCTTTCCTATGCAACTCTATAGCTAGATCACCAAGTATACTAGGAATATATTCTGTTTTCCATGTTACTATAGAAGGATGTCATTAACCTTCTCTTACTGCAGAATAAGGGCCCCCTTTCCTTCAGCTTCAAATTTTCCTTAATTTCCCTTAAACCCCTCATCAACAGCCCTTCAGGATAGGCTTTTTTTCACTTCTTTCTTCAAGGTCCTTCATCTGTTGGCTGTTCCTAAAGTCATTGTCACACATTTTCAGGTTTTGTTACAGCAGCACTCTACTTACAGGTGTCAGATTACATTTCAGTTAATTATTGTTGAGTAACAAATCATCCCAAATACAGAGGCAAAAAAAAAAAAAAAAAAAAAAAAAAAAAAAAACAACAACCATATAATCATGCACACAAATTCCGTGGTTTAAGATTCTGGAAAGGACATAACAGAAGTATTTTATTTTTGTTCCATTATCCAAGGCCTCATCTGAGAATACTCAAAAACTGAGGGATAGAACCATTTCAAGTCTTATTCTTTCATATGTCTGGCAATTGGCATTAGCCATTGGCTGGTGCCCAAGGTGCAAACTGCTGGTCTTGTAGCTTCTCCATGTAGCTTATTTGAGACTTCATTTAAATACATCAATTTGAGGACACTCATCAGGAATAATCAGATCAATCAGAAAGCACAACTCATGTTTCACACAATGAATACTCTATTCCTGTGGCAATTCAAGTTCAAAATATGCCTTTACTAGGTATGCAGAACCCTAGGTGGAAACATTATCTTGTAACCTGAATAACACAAGGTAGCAGAGGCCACTTAACCCCAAGAGATCCTCTGCCCTAGAAATGGTATAGACATCCATCAGCAGTTGGAAGCAACTCATCAAATATGAACAGCTAGTACATGGTTACATATAACACTGTGTGAGATCCTCTGTGAAAGATATCAAAGGTGTAGACTGAACTGGGAGGACATTCTACAGAATAATTGGTTACAGGTTCAGCCTAAACTGTCTGCACATAGGTTATTTGCCTTTGATTGTCACATGGTTTTCGTAAGACACTGATAGTTAATTTGGGGGATTTATGTTAATCCTTTATCTGGAATAATACTCTTCAATGAATTGCAAATATTCCTGAGTCAAGGAATACCCGACAAATACTAAAGCTGCTAAGATATCCTTACCAAGGTTGATTTAAGATTGATAGTTGATATCACATTGTAAATACAATTTTAAATGAGGCCTCTTCATCTACTACAATATAAGAAGCATTATCTTTATAACTACAAATTTTTGTTGAATCAGGGTCTCACTCTGTTGCTTAGGCTAGTGTGCAGTGGCATTGTCATAGCTCACTGCAACCTCAAATGCCTGGGCTCAAGTGTTTCTCCCGCCTTAGCCTCCTGAGCACTTAGGACTTAAGGTTCATGCCATCCCCTGCCTAGATAATTATTATGATTATTCTGAAGATGGAATCTTGTTATATTTCTCAGCCTGGTCTCCAACTCCTGGCCTCAAGCAATCCTCCTACCTTCGCCTCCCAAAGTGCTAAGATTACAGGCATAAGCCACCAAGCCCAGCCCACAATTAGAAATATTAAATTCAATGGTTACCCTGCATTCCCTTAAGGTTTAGTTTGCATAAAACATATCTGAATGGCAAACAAAACACTCAAGTATTACAAGAAATCATATTTACATTTCAAATCTCACAGATCAATAAGGTATAGGGATTAGTTTTGCAGCAAAAAGTGCCACTTTAAAATTCATGTATTAAAAGTTATGCCTTTATCATTAATACATTTTAAACTATTAAAAACAGATAAACTTTTGGGTGGCACCTGTGGCTCAGTAAGTAGGGCACCGGCCCCATATACTGAGGGTGGCGAGTTTGAACCCGGCCCTGGCCAAACTGCAATAAAAAAAATAGCCGGGTGTTGTGGCAGGCACCTGTAGTCCCATCTACTCGGGAGGCTGAGGTAAGAGACTTGCCTAAGCTCAAGAGCTGGAGATTGCTGTGAGCTGTGACATCACAGCACTCTACCGAGGGCAACAAAGTGAGACTGTCTCTAAAAAAGAAAAAAAAATAGATAGACTTTCACAGATGGGTTAAATAGTAATCAAGAAAGACAAAACTATCCACACCCTAAAGCGAACATGACCATCACATTATGAAACCCATATTTCCAGAAGCACTACGTATATGGACATGGGTGAGGTTGCAGCAGTTGTGTAATCTTTTCATTAGGACATCTCTGGAAAGTAAGTAAATAATTTTCAGAAGAAAACCATCACAGACCTATTGGCTCTGTAATCAAACATCTTATTTCTACATGTCATAGCAATGCATCTGTAATAATTGGCCAGACATTTAATATCTCTTAAGAACATTTTCATTCATCTGGATTAGTTGGAATTCTTTGTATATCTTCATGAACATGCAGGCCTCAAAATTCTGAGCACAGCAGAACATTTAGATGGCCTGTCTGATGGAAGAGATATATAATCGGGTCATTCTACCCAGAGGTCCCTATGCCAGACCTATGTTGAATTGGTATTAGCACTCTAGAGGGTATATGACTTCCTGTTCATGAACATATGGTAATAATTCCATGGATAGCGCTAGACTCTGTGCAATTGCTCCAGTTGCTGGAAAAGATGTGCTATAGAATGATGCTGCCCTAAACATGACATTCCAGAAAGGATCTCCACCTCTTTATGTGAACAACTGTTATAGTTATCTAAGGTTGGCAGCCTTGAAAGTGTGTGTTTAGATAAAAGGCTACCTGTACACCTGGACCCATCTCTCAGTTTACATGCAGCCAAGACTGAGTGAATGCGCCAGCATAAAACAACTTCTTGCAGAAAATACGGCCAACTTTATGTACTGGTGTGTCAGGTTCACCAGGAGGAAATGCTGCAGCTATTCAGTAATGTTAAAATCAAGCAACCTCACTTCCTCTAGCTTCATCTCAAGTCAGGAGGAATCCTGGCTGCCTGTATATCTTGTCTATATATGCACACACTGACAGATTCCAAGGCATTGAAGAAATTAATAGTGGTCCAGCATACTCGACTCACTTCAAGTCTCCATCAGACTTAGGGCAAATATATAATGGGCATCTGATGCTAGAAGACATCCATTATCCATAAAAATCTACTAAGGCAGGAAAACCCAAGGACCTACTCATACTCACATTGGTACTTAGGCTCAAGTGGTTTAGGTGCATGACTGAAATAGCGCCAGGAGCATCCTTAACCATTAGTTTCATCTTGAACTACTGACAAGTAGTAATCCACAGGTTATTACTACTTGTATCAGATGAACCTGATTTGTCAAACATACTATAGCGTTCCAAAAAAAGAAATCAATCTACTGAGAAATCATCTTTCAGCAGAAGGAAGAGGAATTATTCTGTTCATTCAATTATTAAATAAGTAATTATTGAGCACTTACTTGGGATACAGTAGTGAGCAAAGCATACAAAAATCCTTGCATTCTGGAGGTTACATTTTAGAATAGGAGATAGAAATGAAACAAATAAATGCATAAATTATTGTATTAAAAAGTGACAAGTTCTATGGATATAAACCAAGGAAATGAATTGGGATTAGTTTTAAACATGAACATCAAGAAATATCTCACTGAGATAATAAAATTTATCAAGCAACTTGATTTTGAAGAAGCCTGAAGTGTAGGGCAGGGGAAAGAGGGATACAGAATTGGAAATTTCAATACTGATTTAAATTTTGGGCTGAAGCCTCAGTCATTATGATAAAAATAATTTAATCAGCAAAAAAACAAACAAAAAAATATAGCTGTTGCTGACATATGTTAACCCTGCTTCACTTCTCAGTATATCCTGGTCCACCCTGATCTAGAACACATTCACATAGTACAAACATCTGGTTCCATTACTATATTGGAGGTAAACTTATTGCAGAAAGATGCTAACCATTCAGTAGCCAATATGACCATTTAATTCCCGGGAAAAAATGACATTGAGTACTCTTTATAGGAGGACTCAACAAATTACAGTCCTTAAGCCAAACCTCACTGGATATCTTTTACTTAATTAAAATTTTTGGTGGGATAATTATAGAGTCATATGGAGGTGTAAAAAATAACAGAGTGATCCTAGTACTTTACCCAGTTTTCCCCAATATTAAGCCACATCTATCAAAACTGTATCACAAATGGGCTATTGACATGACACAATCCACTGATTTTATTCACATTTCTCCAGATTGTCATGTACGCATTTGTGTATGTATTAAATTCCTGCAATTTTATCACATGTGTAATTTTGTATGTAAACTATCACAGAATAGATACAAAAAATTCATTAACAAAAGGATTTCTTGTGTTTTGTTTTCACAAATACAATCCCATCTTCTTCCTGCCTCCCACCCTGTTCCTAATCCTGGACAATCACTAATCTGTTATTCATTTCTAAAATTTTATCATCTCACAAATGTTACATATTAATATATTAACAAAAGGATTTATAAAGTGTGTAAACTTTGTTGATTGGAAGCAGAGGAGGTCAAATTCTCACTCTCTGCCAATGATAATGATCTTATGCTTAGAGAATCCTGGAGACTCAACCATAGGACTCCTGGAAGTGATCAAGAAATACAGTAATGCCCCATGGTATAAAATTGATGTCAATAAATAAGTAGCCTTTGTATATGCCAACCACAGCCAAGTTGAGAAGATAATCAAAGACACAATTCCCTTCACAGTAACTTCAAAGAAACTGAAATAACTGGGAATATACCTAATAAGAGAGGTGAAGGACCACTACAAAGAGAATTATGAAACTCTATGCAAATAAATAGCAAAAAACATTAAGAAATGGAAGAACATTCTGTGCTCTTGGCTGGGAAGATTCAACATTGCTAAAATGTCTATACTATGTAAAACAATCTATGAATTCAATGCAATCCCCACTAAAATACCTACAACATACTTTGAAGAACTGCAAAAAATAGTCCTGTATTTGGTATGGAACCAGAAAAAATCTCAGATAGCCAAGGCAATTCTTAGTAATAAAAACAAAGCTGGAGGCATTAACTCTATCAGACTTTAGGTTATATTACAAGTCCATGGTCATCAAAACAGCACTGTATTGGCACAAAATAGAGACACAGACATAATGAATCGAGTAGAAAACCAAGAGATGAAACCAGTCTTTTCTAGCCATCTTATCTTTGATAAAGCAAATAAAATCATCAACTGGAGAAAAGAATCCCTATTCAGTAGATAGTGCTAGGACAACTGGATAACCACAGGTAAAAGAGTGAAACTGAACTTGCACATTTCAACAATTATAAAACTTGATTAAAAATCAACAAAAGACTTAAATATCAGACATGAGTCAATAAAAATCCTAGAAGAAAGTACGGGAAAAACTCTTGAAGATGTCTGCCTGGGGAAAGGTTTTATGAAGAAGATTTTTGTGTCAATTGAAATAACTACAAAAATAAACAAATGGGACTTAATTAAACTTAAAAGCTTCTGCACAGCTAAAGACACAACAAGAAAATATAGAACTTTCAGAATTGGAAAAGATTTGTATGTTATGAATCTGAGAAGGATTTGATAACTAGAATCTACAGAGAACTCAAATTAATCAACAAAAAAGAGCATAGAATCCTATCAACCACTGGGCAAGAGACAAGAAGGGAACCTTCTATGAGAAAGACAGACAAAAGGCTATGAAACATCATCCCTAATCATCAGAGAAATGCAAATCAAAACTACCCTGAGATATTACCTAATCGCAGTGAAAATAGCCCATATCAAAAAATCCCCAAGTTTCAGATGGTGGCACAAATGTGGAGAGAGGAGAACACTTTTACACTGTTGGTGGGACTGCAAACAAATACAGCCTCTTTGGAAGAACTATGGAAAAAACTGAAAGAACTCAAAGTAGACTTCCCATTTTATCCTGCAATCCCATTACTAGGCATCTACCAAGAAGAAAAAAATCATTTTGTCACAATGACATTTGTTCTAGATTCTTTATCAAAGCTTAATTTATAATTTCCAAGATGTGGAAACACCCTAAATACCCATCAACCCAGTAATGAATTAACAAACTATGATAAATGTATACCATGGAATACTATTCAGCCATAAAGAAGATGGAGAATTTACATCTTTTGTATTAACCCAGATGGAGTTGAAACACATTCTTCTTATTAAAGTATCACAAGAATGGAAAAGCAAACATTCAATGTACTCAATGCTAATACAAAGCCAGTAGATGATCTAATGCATGCCCACATAAGGGAAAAACTCAATTCAATTCAAGTGGGGGGAGGGGAATAAAAGATGTGGGAGAGGGGAGTAAGGGAGGGTACTGGTGGTAATGGGCACAATATAAGTGTATATGGCACACTTTTTGGGTGTGGGACACAACTACAAGAGGGACTGTACCTAACATATGCATGTATATATATACATATCTTGTTTTTAATAAACGCAAATGCGTATATTGTAACCTAGCTGTACCCTCACATTAACTTGAAATAAAAAAAAATTAAATTAAAAAATTCGTCTGGCTAAGTCAGAATTCACTTCAAACCAACTTCAGGAGGAGAATGACAAAGAGGTTGAATCTTGAACTAAGAATTAGGGAGGCCAAAGATGGCACAAAAGCATCAAACCAAGAGAAGGGCTGAAAGTAAACAGGGAAGTGAGTAAGCCAGGGAGAGAGCAGAGGTCAGAGAGAGGGAAAGGCAGGAAATGCACTCATTTGAAAAATCATGTGCTGTCCTTTTAAACTGGTTTATAATCTTTTCTGTGCTCCCAAAGCCCCCTGGCTTCCATCTATCTTATTATTTTGCATCTAGTAGGATAAATATCTATTTATTTTCTATGTCTTCTCACTGGAATGTGAGATGTAAGAAGGCAAAGACCATTAACTTCACGTGTATTCCAGTAATTGATATAAATGGTACAATAATGTAATAAATATATATTGAATGAATAAAAAAATTCTTATTTTGTTTTATTTTATTTCCATAGAGATTTTCCCATAGACTCATGGGATATATAGAACCTTCATTTAGTTTTCATTCATTTGGAAATTTCCATGTTTATTTCTCCTTATTGACTTTTAATTTGATTTTATTATAGTTAGAGAACATGCTGTATCTTTCCTATCCGTTTTCATTTGTTCAGGTGTGTCTTATTGGCCTGAGTATGATTTATCTCCATGAATGTACAATAAGTACTTTAAATAATTTACATTTTGCTGTTTTGAGATGCAAAGTTTGATATGTGTTGATCAGATTTTATTGGTTGATCATATTGTTCAGTTCTTTAAAATTGATGACTTTCTGTCTAGTTTTTCTATCATTTGATAAGGATAGTATGTTAACTACACTTATGGGTTTGTCTCTTTCTCTATTCAGCTCTGTTAGGTTTTGTTTCATGTATTTGTTTTGGGGCTCTAATGTTTGATGCATACACACACATGATCATTATGTCTTCCTGGTGACTTGATGCTGTTATCATTATGTAATGTCCCCCTATCTTTAGTAATTTCTTTACTCTGGAGTCTACTTTAGTGGATACTAATGTGGTAACTCTCACCTTTTTATAATTTCTGTTTACATGATGTATCTTTTCCATTTTTTTTTTTATTAAATCATAACTGTATACAATGATATGATTATGGGGCATCATACACTCACTTCATAAACCATTTGACACATTTTTATCACAGTGGTTAACATAGCCTTTCCGGCGTTATCTCAGATACTGTGCCAAAACATTTACATTCTACATTTACAAAGTTTCGCAAATACCCCTGTAATATGCACCACAGGTGTGATCCCACCGATTCCCCTCCCTCTACCCACCCCCCCATTTCCCACTTCCCCCTATTGTTAAGTTGTAGCTGGGTTATAGCTTTCATGTGAGAGTCCCAAATTAGTTTCATAGTAGGGCTGTGTACATTGGGTATTTTTTCTTCCATTCTTGGGATACTTTACTAAGAAGAATATGTTCCAGCTCCATCCATGTAAACATGAAAGAGGTAAAGTCTCCATCTTTCTTTAAGGCTGCATAGTATTCCATGGTATACATATACCACAATTTATTAATCCATTCGTGGATCGATGGGCACTTGGGCTTTTTCCATGACTTAGCTATTATGAATTGGGCTGCAATAAACATTCTGGTACAAATATCTTTGTTATGTTGTGATTCTTGGTCTTCTGGGTATATGCCCAGCAGAGGAATTACAGGATTGAATGGCAGATCTATTTTTAGATCTCTGAGTGTTCTCCATATATCTTTCCAAAAGGAATGTATTAATTTGCATTCCCACCAGCAGTGCAGAAGTGTTCCCTTTTCTCCGCATCCACGCCAACATCTCTGGTCTTGAGATTTTGTGATATAGGCTAGTCTCATTGGAGTTAGATGATATCTCAAAGTAGTTTTGATTTGCATTTCTCTGATGATTAAAGATGATGAGCATTTTTTCATATGTCTGAAGGCCGTGCGCCTGTCTTCTTCAGAGAAGTTTCTCTTCAAATCCCTTGCCCAGCCTGCGATGGGATCCCTTGTTTTTTTCTTGCTGATGCGTTTGAGTTCTCTGTGGATTCTGGTTATTAAACCTTTGTCAGAGTTATACCCTGCAAATATCTTCTCCCATTCTGAGGGCTGTCTGCTTGCTCTGCTTACTGTGTTCTTAGCTGTGCAGAAGCTTTTTAGTTTGATCAAGTCCCACTAGTGTATTTTTGAAGCTGCTTCAATTGCCCGGGGGGTTCTCCTCATGAAATACTCACCCAGACCAATTTCTTCAAGGGTTTTCCCTGCATTCTCCTCTAGTATTTTTATAGTTTCATGTCTTAAGTTTAAATCTTTAATCCAATGAGACTCTATCTTAGTTAATGGTGAAAGGTGTGGGTCCAATTTCAGTCTTCTGCAGGTTGCCAGCCAGTTCACCCAGCACCATTTGTTAAATAGGGAATCTTTTCCCCACTGAATGTTTTTAATTGGCTTGTCAAAAATCAAATAGCGGTAAGTAGCTGGATTCATCTCTTGGTTCTCTATTCTATTCCAGATATCTACTTCTCTGTTTTTGTGCCAATACCATGCTGTTTTGATCACTATCGATTTGTAGTAAAGTCTGAGGTCTGGTAGTGTGATTCCTCCTGTTTTGTTTTTATTTCTGAGTAATGTCTTGGCTATTCGAGGTTTTTTCTGATTCCATATAAAACGAAGTAATGTTTTTTCAAGATCTTTAAAATATGACAGTGGAGCTTTAATAGGGAGTGCGTTGAAATTATATATTGCTTTGGGTAGTATGGACATTTTAATAATGTTGATTCTTCCCAGCCATGAGCATGGTATGTTTTTCCATTCGTTAACATTTTCAGCTATTTCTTTTCTTAGAGTTTCATAGTTCTCTTTATAGAGATCTTTCACGTCTTTTGTTAGGTAAATTCCCAAATATTTCATCTTCTTTGGCACTACTGTGAATGGGATAGAGTCCTTAACTGCTTTTTCAATTTGACTGTTGTTGGTGTATATAAAGGCTACCGACTTATGAATGTTGATTTTGTAACCTGAGACGCTGCTGTATTCCTTTATCACTTCTAGGAGTTTTGTAGTAGAGTCCCTAGTGTTTTCCAGATACACAATCATATCATCTGCGAAGAGCGAGAGTTTGATCTCTTCTGACCCTATATGGATACCCTAGATCGCCTTTTCTTCCCTAATTGCGGTGGCTAACACTTCCATTACAATGTTGAAAAGCAATGGAGACAATGGGCAGCCTTGTCTGGTTCCTGATCTGAGTGGAAATGATTCCAATTTAACTCCATTCAATATGATATTGGCTGTGGGTTTGCTGTAGATAGCCTCTATCAGTTTAAGAAAAGTCCCTTCTAGACCAATTTTCTTGAGTGTTCTGATCATGAAGGGATGCTGGATATTATCAAAAGCTTTTTCTGCATCAATTGAGAGAATCATATGGTCTTTGTTTTTTAATTTGTTTATGTGCTGAATTACATTTATAGATTTACGTATATTGAACCAGCCTTGACACCCTGGGATAAAACCAACTTGGTCATGATGTATAATTTGTTTGATGTGTTGCTGGATTCTGTTTGTTAGAATCTTGTTGAATATTTTTGCATCTATATTCATTAGTGATATTGGTCTATAATTTTCTTTTCTTGTTGGGTCTTTTCCTGGTTTGGGGATCAGGGTGATTTTTGCTTCATAGAACGTGTTGGGTAGTCTTCCTTCTTTTTCTACATTTTGGAACAGGTTGAGTAGTATAGGTACTAATTCCTCTTTAAAGGTTTGGTAGAATTCTGACGTGAAACCATCTGGTCCTGGGCTTTTCTTTTAAGGGAGGTTTTGTATAGTTGATGCTATTTCTGAACTTGATATGGGTCTGTTCAACATTTCCACTTGATTCTGGTTAAGTCTTGGAAGGTGGCGTGCTTCCAAGTATCGGTCTATTTCCTTCATATTTTCATATTTCTGAGAATAAAGTTTCTTGTAATATTCATTAAGGATTTTTTGGATTTCTGATGAGTCTGTGGTTATTTCGTCTTTGTTGTTTCTGATTGATGATATTAGAGATTTTACTCTTTTTTTCCTGATTAGGTTGGCCAGAGGTTTATCTATTTTATTGACCTTTTCAAAAAACCAGCTTTTTGATTTACTGATCTGTTGTATTATTCTTTTGTTTTCAATTTCATTTAATTCTGCTCTAATTTTGGTTATTTCTTTTCTTCTACTGGGTTTGGGGTTGGAATGTTCTTCCTTTTCCAGTTGCGTGAGATGTCCCATTAAGTTGTTAACTTCCTCTCTTTCCGTTCTCTTGAGGAAGGCTTGCAGTGCTATAAATTTCCCTCTTAGAACTGCCTTTGCAGTGTCCCAGAGGTTCTGATAGTTTGTGTCTTCATTGTCGTTTTGTACCAAAAAATTGGCGATTTCTTTCTTAATCTCATCCCTGACCCAGCTATCATTCAGCATAAGGTTATTTAACTTCCATGTTTTTGTATGGGTATGCAGATTCCTGTTGTTACTCAATTCAAGTTTTATTCCATGATGGTCCGAGAAGATGCATGGAATAATTTCTATTCCTTTAAATTTACTGAGGTTAGACTTGTGACCTAAAATGTGATCAATTTTGGAGTAAGTTCCGTGGGCTGATGAGAAGTATGTGTATTCAGTTTTTTTGGGATGAAATGTTCTGTAGATGTCTGCTAAATCTAAATATTGGATGGTTAGGTTTAAATCTAAGATTTCTTTGCTCAGCTTCTTTCTGGAGGATCGATCCAACACTGCCAAGGGAGTGTTGAAATCTCCAATGATTATGGAGCTGGAGGAAATCAAGTTACTCATGTCTGTTAGAGTTTCTCTTATAAATTGAGGTGCATTCTGGTTGGGTGCATAGATATTAATAATTGAGATCTCGTCATATTGAGTATTACCCTTAACAAATATGAAGTGACCATTCTTGTCCTTCCTTACTTTTGATGGTTTAAAGCCTACTGTATCTGCAAATAAAATTGCAACACCTGCTTTTTTCTGATTACCATTTGCCTGAAATATGGATGACCATCCTTTCACCCTGAGTCTGTATTTGTCTTTTAAGTTGAGATGTGACTCTTGTATGCAACAAATATCTGGCTTGAGTTTTTGTATCCAGTCAGCTAACCTACGCCTCTTTAGAGGACAGTTTAAGCCATTCACATTGATGGAGAGTATTGATAAGTCTGGTGGAATTTTGGGTATCGAGTTTTTCAAAGGTCAAGTGGACGTTTTTAATCCTTTCGCCAGTGTGGAAGTTGGAGTTTGATCCGAAGTTTCTGAGTGAGTTTACTTTTGTGGTATAGGATTGGGTTGGTCATTGTGGAGGATAGGTCTGAGAACATCCTGAAGAGCTGGTTTACTTATGGCAAATTTTTTCAACATATGAATGTCATTGAAGTATTTAATTTCTCCATCATAGATGAAACTCAGTTTAGCTGGATACAAGATCCTGGGTTGAAAGTTTTTTTGCTTTAAGAGATTAAAAGTTGATGACTAGGCTCTTCTTGCTTGAAAAGTTTCAGCAGACAGATCTGCAGTTATTCTAATGTTCTTACCTTTGTACGTTATAGTTTTCTTTCGCCGGACTGCTTTGAGAATCTTCTCTTTCATGTTAACTTTAGTGAAGCTAATTATGATATGTCTGGGAGATGGCTTATTGGGGTTGAATCGTGTTGGGGTTCTGAAGCTGTCTGCTATCTGAATTTCAGATTCTCTAGGCATGTCTGGAAAATTTTCTTTCATAATTTCATGTAGAAGGGCCTCTGTGCCCTTGGCAGCTACTTCATCGTTCTCCGAAATTCCTATAACCCTTATGTTGTTTTTTTTCGAATTATCTGAGAGTTCTCTGAGTGAGTGATCCGTTTTTGCTCTCCATTTCTCTTCCTCTTTGAGAGATTGGGAGCATTCGAAGACTTTATCTCCAATGTCAGAAATCCTTTCTTCTGCTTGCTCCATTCTGTTACTGAGGGATTCTACTGTATTTTTCATATCTTTGAGGGCTGTAAGTTCTTGTTTCTGTGTGTCTAAGTCTTTGATGGTTTTGTCTTTAAATTCGTTAAATTCTTGAGACAATTTTTGAATTTCTCCTCGAATTCCTAATTCCATTTTATTAATCTTGTCTGCAAACCAAATTCTGAATTCGACTTCTGACATCTCAGCCAGTTGTTTATGAATGGGATCTTCAATCACATCTGCCGTATCTTTTCTTGGGGGGGTTGATCTATTCTGGTTATTCATGTTACCAGAGTTTTTCCGCTGATTCCGCCCCATGGTTTACTCCCTTTGGTTTTTCCCCTGGGGTTTTATCGAGGGCCCGTACAGTGTTGTGGCCTGAGAAACTGGGGCCCTGTCTGGTGTGGTGGAGCAAAGTGGTTCTGTCTTGTTTTCAGCTGGTTTCTGTTCGATCCTATTGCAACTTCTACTCTGGCTTGAGGTCTCAGCTGTGTGGAAAAATCAGCAATTAAGTCACCCCACCTGCCCACCTCTGGCCCCAGTTGGAAAAGGAGAATCAAACCTTCCTACAATCGCACACCCAGGGCACCGCCTGTAAAGTCCTCAGTCTATTAGCCCAGTTCAAAAGGTCCGAATCAACTGTCTCAATCGGCACTTGTCTCGGGTGGAAGGGTTCAAGAGGTCTCTGGGAACTGGATCACAGGGGCCTGGTGACTCCTCTGACACAGCTCACCCCAGTGCAGCGTGGAGTCAGGAGGAGCCACCCAGCAAACAGAGCAGTCTGGGAAGGTTGACGTCTCCTTCCCCACTTTGCCCCTCCGTCGGACCCAGTCACTGGTATCTCTGCAGATGGCTAACTCAGTTGCCTGCAGTGAACAGACACTCCAGGAGTTTGCACCTGCCTGAATCGCAAGGAAGTCTGCCAGGCCCCCGCAGACTGCCGCTATCTAGCAGGAGGAGATGGGGCCTGACATCTTTGAGTGTTTGATGCAGGTGATGGGAAGGAGGTGTTCACTCAGGCTTAGCCTCGACCCTGATGGATGCTGCTAACAGAACAGAACAGAACAGACAACTTTGTGAGGTTCTGTCTCTGTTCCTGTCGTCGCCTACAGAAGACGGGCTGTTTTGAGTTCAAATGTCTTTGCTGCTGGAGAATTGCGT
Source organism: Nycticebus coucang (assembly GCF_027406575.1). NCBI lineage: Eukaryota > Metazoa > Chordata > Mammalia > Primates > Lorisidae > Nycticebus > Nycticebus coucang. The sequence continues at coordinate 93,163,378 of NC_069804.1, read as the reverse complement.
CTGAACACCTCTCTGGGTCGGCCCCACCCTGGAAACTTCCCGGGTTTGTGAGCAGTCACTGGTTGCCCAGGGAGACATGGGGTGTGGCCTCAGAATATCCAGAAGTGAGCGTTCTGCCGTTAAAGAAAAAACGGCTGTTGATCTACCTCCAGGGAACTGCTGCTCTGGTGTGGGCACTCAGGCGACCCTTTTCTCCTCTGTCCCGCGCCCCAGAGTCAGCACTGAGCGGCCGCAGTTTGTGCTGGGTCCACACCCCTTAAGAGATCCCCCAAGAATCAGAACTCTTGGGGGATGGGCCCCCAGACCCCGATTGGGAGTGGGGGGGGAAGCTAGAGTTTCATTCAGTTTTATGCAATACTACGGTCCGGGGAGGGCTCCTGCACTGCACCGCAGGGAAGTGCCGCCAAGGCTTGATTTCCCCTCAGCAGAGTGCCCTCTCCTCGCTCACGTATCCCAGAGTCAGCGCTGACCTGACGCAGCTCAGGCACTGTGCACTCCCCTCGAGAAATCACCCAAGGAGCCGAACTCCTGGGGGATAGGCCCTCAGACCCCGAGTGAGAGTAGGGGTTCTCAGCTCTCAGCGGGGAGGGCAGAGTCTTATTTAGTCTTGTGCCCGGGGAGGGCTCCTGCTCTGCACCGCAGGGAAGTGTCGCCAAGGCTTGATTTCCCCTCAGCAGAGTGCCCTCTCCTCGCTCACGTATCCCAGAGTCAGCGCTGACCTGGCGCAGCTCAGGCACTGTGCACTCCCCTCGAGAAATCACCCAAGGAGCCGAACTCCTGGGGGATAGGCCCTCAGACCCCGAGTGAGAGTAGGGGCTCTCAGCTCTCAGCGGGGAGGGCAGAGTCTTATTCAGTCTTGTGCCCGGGGAGGGCTCCTGCACTGCACCGCAGGGAAGTGCCGCCAAGGCTTGATTTCCCCTCAGCAGAGTGCCCTCTCCTCGCTCACGTATCCCAGAGTCAGCGCTGACCTGAGGCAGCTCAGGCACTGTGCACTCCCCTCGAGAAATCACCCAAGGAGCCGAACTCCTGGGGGATAGGCCCTCAGACCCCGAGTGAGAGTAGGGGCTCTCAGCTCTCAGCGGGGAGGGCAGAGTCTTATTCAGTCTTGTGCCCGGGGAGGGCTCCTGCACTGCACCGCAGGGAAGTGCCGCCAAGGCTTGATTTCCCCTCAGCAGAGTGCCCTCTCCTCGCTCACGTATCCCAGAGTCAGTGCTGACCTGACGCAGCTCAGGCACTGTGCACTCCCCTCGCGAAATCACCCAAGGAGCCGAACTCCTGGGGGATAGGCCCTCAGACCCCGAGTGAGAGTAGGGGCTCTCAGCTCTCAGCGGGGAGGGCAGAGTCTTATTCAGTCTTGTGCCCGGGGAGGGTTGGTGCACTGCACCGCAGGGAAGTGCCGCGAGGCGTGACTCCCCCTCAGCCCAGTGCCCTCTCCTCACTTGCGTGCCTCAGAGTCAATGCTGACCAGTCGCAACTCGGGGACTGTCCACTCCCCTTGAGAAATCACCGAAGGATCCGAATTCCTGGGGGACAGGCCTCCAGACCTCAGTGGGTGGGAGGGGAGCACCGGGGGTTCAGGGTTGCTGGCAAAGGATTCCCAAAGTTTTATTCAGCCCTATGTCCGGCAGGAGAACGCCACGGCACCCCAGTAGGGGAGGTAGGTCCAGTTTTTAGAAGGTCTCTCCCGTGGAGTGGAGTGGGAGGGCCTTTAATTTCTGCCCGCTTGTTCAATTGTGGGGCTCATGAGCCGGTCTCATGGGGGAGGGGGACTCCCGTCCGCTTGGTGGTGGATTTTGTACCTTTTGTTTGCGTCCTTGTGATCACAACTTGCCTCAGCGGTGTTGATGTGCGTTCTTCAGCCTTCTCTCTTGGTGAGGCTCAAGTCCACCAGGATACTTACTATTCCTGTCCCTTAACTCTCCTTCTGGACGGGAGCCTTTGTTGAAAGCTGGCTTCAGTCCGCCATCTTGTCTCCCCTCCTTTTCCATTTTTTAAAACTTTCAACCTAAACCTACCTATGTCATTGCATTTTTTTAAACCTTTATTTATTTATTTATTTATTATTAAATTATAGCTGTGTACATTAATGCAATCATGGGGCACCATACACTGGTTTTATATACCATTTAACATATTTTCATCACACTGGTTAACATAGCCTTCCTGGCATTTTCTTAGTTATTGTGTTGAGACATTTACATCCTACATTTTAACCTTAAGTGTAAACAGTCTAAATTTAGCAATCAAAAGATAGAGATTGTCAGAGTGTATTTAAAAAATGAACCAGCTCTATGCTGTTTATAAGAAAATCACTTTAAATTCAATGACATGTACCCTTGTAAGATGTTATTGAATTTAAAGTGAGTTTCTTGTAAATAGCATAAAGCTGGGTCATTTTTTAAAAACACTCTAACAATCTCTATCTTTTGATTGCTAAATTTAGACTGTTTACATTTAAGGTTATTATTGATATGTTAGAACTTAGTCTGCTATTCCGTTGTTTGTTTTCTTTGGTTCTCAGTTCTTCTTTTTCTCTTTTCTTTCCTTACTAAGATGATTACTTGAACATACTTTAGGACTCTATCTTGAGTTATTTATCGTGTTTTTGAGTGTACATTTTGTATAGTTTTCATGGAGGTTGCTTTAGGTATTACAATATACATGTTGACTTACCATAGTCTCCTGGTTTCAAAATTATATTACTTTCAGTGAAGTATGGAAACTATGCTTACACTGAGGTCCTTTTACCTTCCCTGCTTTTAAAATATCATTGTCTTGAACATCAGAGGATATGTACTTTTATTTTAATAATAAAACATGATTTTTAAATATCATGAGGAAAAATATAATCTATTGTATGTGTTCATATTTCTTTTTAACAGCCTTATTATGATATCGGTCAGATATCATATAATTCACTCATTTAAAGTGTAAAATGCAACACTTTTTGTATAACAGGGTTATGCAACAATCACTCTGTCTTAGTCCATTTTCAGTTACTATAACAAAATAGTCTATGTTGGGTAATTTATAAAGATAAAATGTTCTGGAGGATAGAAAGTTCAAGATTAGGTAGATGCATCTAGTGAGGACTTTTTGCAGCTTCACAGCATGTCAGAAAAGCAGAAAGGGAAGTGGCCATTTGCAAAGAGAAATGAAACAGAAGAGGCTGGTCTTCTTTATAACAATCCAGTCTCACAAGAACTAATCCAGTCTTCTGAGATCTAATGTAATCTCCTGAGGGGAAAAAAAAAATTCTACTTTAACCTAATCACATTGTAAAGCCCCACCTCTCCAAGGCCATTACATTGGCAATTAAATTCAATGTGAGATTTTTGAGGGACAAACCATATCCAAACCATAGCACACCTCAGTTATTTTTACAGTATTTTTTCCTGTAGAATGAAAATTCATAGTTATTGTATTAAGACATTTATATTCTACATTTACTAAGTTTCACATGTACCCTTGTAAGATGCACCATAGAAGAAAATGCCAGGAAGGCTACGTTAACCAGTGTGATGAAAATATGTCAAATGGTCTATAAAACCAGTGTATGGTGCCCCATGATTGCATGATTTAATAATAAAATAATAAAAAATAAAATAAAATTTAAAAAAACAAAGAAAATTCATGATAATTAGCACTTTTTCTTCATTTCTGCAAGTTCCCTCTTCCTGTAAACTCCAAGTGACCACTCATATATTTTTTTGTCTCTATAGATTTGCCTTTCCTAGATATTTCACATATATGAAATCAAGTCATTTGTAGTCTTTTTGTTACTGGTTTCCTTAACTATATAATCTTTTAAAGATGTGTCCATATTGTAGCTTATATCACTACTTTATTTTTTTCTACTGCTGGAAATATTCCGTTGTATTGGTATGCCAAATTTTGCTTATCCATTTATCAGTTGGTTTACTTGTGAGATATAATGAACAATGCTGCGGCAAACATTTGTGCATAAGTTTATCTGTGAGTGTATGCTTTTATTCCTTTCTGGTATATATCCAGGAGTGGAATTGCTGAGTCATATCAAATACTTTTTCATTTGTAAATTCGGCTATTTGTATTTTTATTATTGAATTTAAAGGGTTCTTTATATATTATGAATAAAAGTCCCTTATCATATGTGTGGGTTCATTGTGTGAGTTTTCTTTTCACTTTATTGATAACAATTTGCAGCACAAAATAATTAAGTTTGAATCCAATTTATCTGTTTTTCTTTTTATTGCTTGTGTTTATGGTGTTGTATCTAAGAAACAATTGTCTAACTCAAGGTCATAAAAGTTTACTCCTTTTTTATTATAAGAATTGTGTTGTTTTGGCTGTTACATTTAGGTCTGTGACCCATTTTGAGTTAATTTTTTGTTTTATGATGTGGAGAAGGCATTCACTTTCATTTGTTTGTATGTGAATGTGTACTTTTTCCAGTGCCTTTGTTGAAAAGAGTATTTTGCCTACCAAATTTTCCTTGAAACCTTGTTAAAAATCACTTGACCATAAATGTAATGGTTTCTTTTAAACTCTCAATTCTATTACATTGATCTATAAGTCTCTCCCTATGCCACTGTCTTCATTAATGTTGCTTTGTAATGAGTTTTGAAATTGAGAACTCTGAGTCCTTCAACTTTTATTCTTATTTTCCAATAGTACTTTGGCCATCCTATGTCCCTTTAATTACCACATGAATTTAGATCAGTGTTTTTCAAACTTTTTTATCTCATAGCATACTTGGCCCTATAGTTAAACTTCCATGACACACTTAAACTATGTTGATAAAAAAAACAGTAAAAACTATGTACTTACTGTGCTTTGAACGTCTTTCAAAAATTATTTAATTAATAATCTTTAGAAATTTTTGAAGCACACCTAAGATCCAGCACACTGGATGAAAATCACTCATTTAGAGATTGTATTGAATATGAAGATCAATTGGGAGATGAGATGGGGATAGAGGAGAATGAAGAGTTGTTCGTAATAGGTAAAAGTTTATTTGGGGGGCCATTTAAATGTCCTAAAGTCAATTGTAGTGATGATTGCACAACTCTATAAATACACAAAAATACTGAATTATGCATGAAATGAGTCAATTGTATTATGTGTATATTATGTCTCAATAAAGCTTCCCAATGAAATAAATCTAATGATGAAATTTTTCCATAAGGACACTTGCACTAGACTGTTTATTGCAGCTCAATTTACAATAGCCAAAAGGTGGAAACAGCCTAAATACCCACCAACCCAGGAATGGATTAACAAGCTCTTGTATATGTATACCATGGAATACTATTCAGCCACTAAAAAAAAAAAAAAAAATGGAGACTTTACATCTTTTGTATTAACCTGGATGGAAATGGAACACATTATTCTTAGTAAAGCATCACAAGAATGGAGAAGCAAGAATCTTACGTACTTACTCAAGTCTGACATGAGGATAATTAATGACCTAGTACATGTTGGGGGTGGGGGATGGGGACAGCAGAGAAACAGAAGGAGGGAGGGTGTGAGGGGGTCACAGGGTGTGGTACACCTTTTGAGAGGCGAGACACAAGGGTCCCATCACTTCTCAGCCTTTTGACTAAAATCAAGTGTAGTACAAGTATAAGAGGGTCTTTATACAACAAATGCAATCAATGTAACCTGGTTCTTTGCACCCTAATGAATCCCTAACAATAAAAAAAAGAAATTTCTAACTATGTTATCATAAATTTAAAATCATAATTACATCATAAAAAATCAAACATTAAATTCAAAACTCATTGTAACACTCATGTTCAGTACAAAATCAAATAATAGTGCCCAACGTCATTATGAAGTTCCTAAACTGGCTGTAATGAATGCTTGTAACCAAAGAGCACAATAATACAAATTGAGAAATGCGAGTACAGCACATAGCAGGATTTCTAACAGACTAAAATTCAACATTTAGTCAGCTGCTATGTTTATATTACACAAGTTTTATAATCTGCATAAGCAATGTTTTCTAATGTCACTCTTGCTTTCCATATGTAAATACATTCATATATTCATCTTTAATAGATTAATTCAATTTTTGTATTTAAGGAAAACAAACTTAGACATTCTCATGCTCATTATAACAAAAAATATAATGGAAATTTAATTTACTGAAAACCTAATCTTTTTATGTTTAACCCGCCAAACAACGATGGCTGCAACCAAAAAATAGCTGGGCATTGTGGCAGGCACCTGCAGTCCCAGCTACTTGGGAGGCAGAGGCAGGAGAATCGCTTGAGCTCAGGAGTTGGAAGTTGCTGTGAGCTGTGATGCCATAGCACTCTGCCCAGAGTGACAGCTTGAGGCTCTGTCTCAAAAAAAAAAAAAAAAAAAAAAACAATTGAAAAATTAAAGTAATTGGCAACAAATCTATTATGTTAAGAAGATAATGATTTTAACTTTTCATATGTCAGTGAAATTATGTGCCATAAATATAAATAGTATATAAGCTACATGTTTGCAGTCTTGTTTAATAAACATCTTGTGAAAGGAGGCTAAATTATTACATAAATCAGCTATCTGTTCCATAGCTGCCCTTGCTTTTCTATAATGGTAGCTGGTAAGTTCATATTTTCTATTCATGCTGAGTACTCATAAAGTCTTACCCAATCACAGCATAGTTCCTTTGCAGGGGTTTACCTGATTATATTCAATACAATGTCCCACTTCTCTCTAGTTAAGGAAGAAAAAAGAAAAGAAATGTCATTCATTTAGTACCATCTGGGAAATACATATCCTAAATAGACAGCAAATTATCCAGTTATATAAAAAAACCAAGCAGCTGCAGTGAGCCCTGGGAGCAATACCAGTGTCAATAGTAGAGTAATTCTTCTCAATCTGTAGACACAGTACCATTGGTGGTCCAAAGATAATTTGAGAGGACACATTGGCAAATATTTTAATAGTCATGTATTTGTTTTTATGTGTATTATGAAAAATAAATAATTATGTCATCATATATGTATTTTAATAAATATTACTCCTTATTTTTTTAGACATAGTCTTTCTCTGTCACCTAAGTTAGAATGCAGTTAGATGATCATAGCTCACAGCAGCCTCAAACTCTTGGGTTCAAGTGATCCTCTTACCTCAGCCTCCAAAGTAGCTGGGACTAAAATTAGCCCCACCTTAGGTGATTCTCTCGCCTCAACCTCCCAAGTAGCTGGGACTATAGGTGCCCGCCACAATGTCCAGCTGTTTTGTTGTTGCAGTTTGGCTGAGGCCAGGTTCGAACCCACCACCCTCGGTATATGGGGCCAGCACCCTACCCACTAAGCATTAGCGCCACCCAGCAAACAATAGTTTTAACAGCTTTTCTTCTGATGTCCAGTCCTTCATTCTTTTAATATAAAAATATGATAAAATTGTCAATATTTTTATGTCATTAAGGTTTTTTCCCCCACAAACTTTGTAATTGAAATTCTTTTAGTCTTTGCATACTTGATGGTATCTATGTCAATATTGATTGGGTAATTATGGATAGAAATCTGACACTAATTTAAAATTTAGTCTGCCCCTTTTCAAAAAAAGTGATTACCTTCTGAGTAGTGATTGTAATGAAATCACGTATGGTTAGAAACTAAAGGTCTCAGCAAAATAACTAAGAAAATGCTATGAAAGCTATGTTAACTAGTGTGATGAAAATGTGTCAAATGATCTATGAACCAATTGTATGGTGCCCCATGATCATATTAATGTACACAGCTATGATTTAATAAAAATAAAAAAAGAAAAAAAAAGAAACTAACCAAATATGTCTAAAATGGACAAAAATCTACCCTTTCACCAAACCAATATTTTTCTAAGAGCAATATCACTTTATGTTATGGGTTAGACAATGTTGGAACTCCTTAAATTAAAAGTCACCTAATTAAATCTTTCTGTTATAGTCCATGACCAAAATGTGGGGAAAATAACCTATAGTGTGATGTATTTAGGATTTATATATTTAACCACTTATTTGTCTGTGAAGCAGTATTCCTGACTAGAGTTGGTTTTAAGATCAATTTTAATTTCTATTTTAGTCTTTCTGCTATTCCTACCATGGATGCCTTTTGTCAGAGACTAATAAATGTTTTGTGACAGTCATTAGAATGTACAAATGTACTGCTGCTTCTTTTTGTGGAAAGGATATGAGAATGCTTAATTTCTTGAGGATTGCTAAAGGTGTGCAGAAGTTGAGAATCTGAAAATTAAAATGATCATTAAACATAAAAAAAGACTTACATATATTTTACCATAATTTAAAAATAATCTTCATAAAAATTTCAAGTTCTGTGCAACACAAACTGCCATCAAGGAAAGTTGAAGGACGTGACAATCTGTGGGCAAAATAGTTGCAATTCATGATAAAACACTAATTTCCTTTATGTAAAGTGTATGACAGTTCATTAATAAAGAAAGAAAAAAAGACCAACTCAGAAGATGAGAAAAGTTGGCCAGGTGTAGTGCCTCATGCCTGTAATCCTAGCACTTTGGGAGTCCAAGGTGGGAGGACTGCTTGAGCTCAGGAGTTTGAGACCAGCCTGAGAAAGAGTGAGACCTTGTCTCTACTAAAAATGAAAAACTGAGGCAAGAGGATCGCTTGAGCCCAAGAGTTTGAGGTTGCTGTGAACTGTGACACCCTGGTACTCTACCAAGGGCAACAAAGTGAGACTCAAGAAAATAAAAAAATAAAATTAAAAAAAATTATTTTTAACAAAGGAAATATAAATGGCTCTAAAATATGTGAAAAGGTACATAACATCACTTACACTAATTGTTTTGCCATCCTTCAGATTACTAAAGATAACAGTGCCATGATTGCATTAATGTACACAGCTATGATTTAATAAAAAAAAGATAACAGTGGAAATAAAATTAGCCCCACCACAACTGGCTAATTTTTAAATTTGGGGTAGATATCATTTTCAGTATAAAATAATTAAGTTTGAAGTCCAACTTATCTGTTTCTATTTTATTGCTTGTGTTCATGGTATTATATCTAAGGAACAAATGCCTAACTCAAGGTCATGTAAAGGATTCCCCCCACACCTGGCTAATTTTTAAATTTTTGGTAGAGGTGGAGTCTTGTTATGTTGTTCAAGCTTCTCTTCAACTCCTTGGTTCAAGCAATCCTTCTGCCTCAGCCTTCCAATGTTCTGAAGATACTGATGTGAACCACAGTACCTGCCAAAAATGTTATCTTTTCAGAATTAGTAAAAATTATAGAATTATTGGAAATACCTCAACTTGGAATACTCATCCCTCATTTTGTCCTTACCTCTTCTGTAAGTCCTTTCCTGACCTTACACCCAGTGTGAGTAGTTTTTTACTGTGACACTCATACTATTTTGTACATATCTCAGTTATATTACATTTCATATTACAATGTAATTTTAATAGGCACGCCTATATCTAGTAGATTGAGAAATCCTCAAGAATTAGAGTCAAATCTCACATCTTTATATCTTTAGCCCCTGATACTGTGGCTTGACCATGGTAAGTGCTCGATGAACATTTGTGAAATGAGCGCGTGAGAATTACAGCTGTGATCAGAATAATTATTTCTACAAGCATTGATCTAGTAGCCATTTCTCAGCTTGAGGAAAGATGGCACTGTTTCCCAGGGAAAGCTGGAAATTTAGAACTGTAAGACAGGAAACCAAACAGAATTCTCTATATGATTAATTGCATTAGCAACATTTTATATCCTGAGTTTTCCTATAATAATGAATTTTTGAACTAAGATCCAAAAGCAGAATTACTGAAAAAAAAAGTTAAAAGAAATGAAATGTTATTTTAAAAGCATAGATTTTGTAGTCAAACTAATCTAAACCTGAATTCTTGCTAAACAAATACTAGCTGAATCAGCTATAAACAGAATATCAGAGATAATTCATACAAAGCTTAACAAAGTATCTGGCACATAGTTAGCCCCCAACAAATGTACGATGTTATTGTTAGTTTAATCTGGAGAAAACTAGGGAGCATTTTACTGATAATCTCTAAGTGGTAACTCTGTGAGGTCTTACCTAAGAGAAAAATATAAAGAAGTCCTGTTTCACCATCATACCTTGTTTCCATTCCTATCTCAACTCCCTCTCATGATAGTATTATTATCATAACCATCCCAACTTATGTAAAAAACCAGTCTAAAGCATGCCTGGTATTTCTCTCTAAAGCTCCTGGTATAGATCTTTTCTATACAAGGAAAAATAAATTATTTTCTAATTCACACTTTCCTAGTGGGAAGGAGATAACTGTTTGTAATTTATAAGCTTTTTCAACCAGTTTCTGCTAGGTTAAAGAGTAAATTACAATGTTTTCAAGTCGGGCAAATAATTAAGCAGAGAAGGCGACAGTTATTCAGTGTACTTTGTTGGAAAAATTACAGGCCTAAATTTAAAGAAGGAGATCCAATTTCTGTTCTTAATTTTGCTAATAACTTACTTAGAAAGCTTAGGCAAGTCATTTCATTGCTTATAGGACTCAACATCCTCATCTGTGAATGGTAAGTTCTATGCTGAGACTCTGGCTCACATTTTGTAATAATAAATAAATAAAACTGTAACCTCACTCATGCCTTAAGCCAAATAAATTCTAGAGTATCAAATAAACATTTAAGCATAAAAGTGAAACTACATAATTTCTGCAGAGAAGTGTGAATGGACATGTCTATGTTTTTGGAATAGGGAAATTCTAAAAGAAAACACAACTGAGAAACCATAAAGAAAAATTGATAAGACTACATAAAAACTTAATTTTTCCATTTGGAAACAAATAACCCTATAAAAAGCTCAAAAGATAACAGAAAAAAATTGAATGGAAAAATAAATGATATGGTCAAACCATTCACACAAAAGGAATACAAAAAGATCATGAAGTATATAAAAAGATGTTTAACTTCACTTATAATTAAATATATGCAAATAGGAGATACTTCAATCAAATTTATAAAAGTTAATACATTTTCATATAACAAATGCTGTTCAAGGAAAGGGAAGTGAGTATGCTTCTGTGTTAGTGAAAGTGTAAATGGGTGTTGCTCCCCAGTGTTGGTTCTTGCCACCTGTCTCTGAGATAGTTCTGTTACAATATTCTCAGAGATGACTCTCTCACAATATTTCTACTATCTAATTTGGGATCCCACATCCATGTTTTAGTCTGAGACACTATATGTAAATAGGTACATTGGTCTTAACTTCACTCCCATCCCCTCCTCTGCCATATAGAATGAGGTTGACCATTTCCTCAGATGGCAATGTCCTGCCTCTCACGTCCTTCTGTGTTTCTCTCTCCAAACCCTCTTAGGCTTTATTACAAAGTATTTACAGCCTTTCACTCTTTTGGTTCTCTCTCTTATGCTTACAGTTTTATTTATTTATGTTTTTATTTTATTTGGTACCTCTGAACAGAGTGGACACAGTTTGAGAAAAAAATGTGATAATTGAGTATGCTCATTTGCTTGAATGGTTGCTCATTCTAATATAAAACATAATTTTCCATGTTTTAAATAGGTGGGAAATAAATTAAGCATGTCAGGTATAGTTTAACAAAGGAAGTGAATAAAGACTGACAATAAAAAGAGAATAAAAGCAAAGAATGATTCCTTAGAAAAAAGGTAAACAAGTGTAAGGGTAACCTCACAATAAATGTTTTCCAACATGTCCTTAGAGTGCAAGAACACAGACATGAATACATTACAAATAATCCCCCAAAAAGTGACTCTTACAAGATAATTCCTTGATGATTCTTCTCCTGTGGATCTTCCTTTTTCTCTTCCTTTCTGCATTCTTTCTTTGGAGCATTTTAAGACTGAATACCTTTGTTGCATGTAAGTTTTTGCATTTGTGATCTTGAAGAAATATACATTTAGTGTTAACAATACCATAGATTGCTGATTACCTTTAAAAAAATCTACTTGAGTTTTACTACTATATCAGAACATTCATATGTACAGTTTGATTAAATAAAACTAGTTTTAACTGCATCTTATCCCACTTTAAATATGTCAAAATTAAACAAGATCCAATTAATAGCCAATTTCAAGTGCATCTTACAAGGGTACATGTGAAACTTAGTAAATGTGGAATATAAATGTCTTAACGCAATAACTAAGAAAATGCCAGGAAGGCTACGTTAACTGGTATGATGAAAATGTGTCAAACTGTTTATAAAACCAGTGTGTGGTGCCACATGATCGCATTAATGTACACAGCAATAATTTAATAATAATAAAATAAAATAAATAAATTTGTAGAGTTATAAGAAGCTTATAAAATCATCTTATAAGTAAGTCTCTAAAAAGTGAATGAAGGCCAAAAACAGAAAAAGGGAAAAATATTCTAGCTTGATGCAAACTTAGGAAAATCAGTTCCTCTGGGCATCTCAAAAATCTAGAATTTAACTTTAGTCTCTGTTAAAATGGCATCAGTTTACCAAATTGAGTTTTTTTCTTAATTAACATGTTTGTGTCTGACACACAACACATTTGACAGGTCACCACTATTTTCTCAGTGAAGGGTAATTGTTTACCCTCACTGATGGACAGTTAGAGTACACAGAAAAACCTAGCTTTTATTGAAAATTGGCTCTCTTCTCATACAGGCAGCCCAGGGCATTATCAATTCTTGTATTATTTCTTTTCACAAGGGTAATCAGCATTAGTAAGCTTTCTAAAAAGTTAGAAGTCTGAAGCATTAAGTAATCTTAAGCCAAAATATAATTGCTTTAAATTAAAGACATCATTGTTTCAATATGTTATAACATTCACATAACTTGTAGAAGTGTCACAATCCACATTTTATTATTTTACAATATATGGCTTAATATATGTGCTTTTATGAGATAAGGCTGAAGACAAAACACTAGAAAAATATAAATTTCATATGTTTTATATTTCATGCCAAAACATAGATATTAACCAGACCAAAAATACAAATTAAGTTCAACACATAGAATTTAGTAAATTTCTTGGAAATTTGCTAAGAGAATAGAGTTTATGTGCTCTTATCACAAAAAAAAAATTAACTATTTTGTTTATCGATATGTTGATTTGCTTTACTACACTAATCATCTCACTTTGTATATGTATATCAAAACATGTCATTTGGTAATAAAAATATTTGCGCCAGATTGTTCATTACAGCTTAATTCATAATTGCCAAGTCATGGAAGAATCCCAAGGGCCCATCAACCCATGAATGAATTAATAAATTGTGGTATATGTATACCATAGAATACTATGCAGTATTAAAAAAATGGAGACTTTACCTCTTTTATGTTTATATGCATGGAGCTGGAAAATATTCTTCTTAGTAAAGTATCTCAGGAATGGAAAGAAAATATTCAATGTCTTCAGTATTACTGTGAAACCAATTTATAACCACTCACACTTGTATATGAAGAATAAAACACAACTATAGCCCAGGATGAAGGTGGGAAGGGGATGGAGAGGGGAAGGGAGGTAGGGTGAGTCGATAGAGGGAGGGTTAGTAGGGGGACCACGCCTATGGATCATATCGCAAGTACAAGTTGGATCAATCAGGTGTAGAACACAGATGTCTTAATGGTGTAATTGGGTAAATGAGGTGAAGGATATGTTAATTAGTAGGATGTAAGCACTCCAATTTGTACAAATAATCAACACATTGAATCCCATAATGGCATAAATGTGTTTATGATGTATGTACAAATGACTTAATAAAAAATGTATATTTTAAATATTACAATTAATTTTTTTAGTTTAAAAGATTAAAATGTGTTTAAAAATAAACAAACTTAAGGGAAGCAGAAATATTTATAACTAAAGTGAGAAAGTTTGAAAACCTTTTTAAGCAAATGAGGAAACCTACTTGAAGTTAGATCTTCAATTAACGCTTAGGCAATGAGAAAGCTCATTGCAATTTTATTTGAAATCCTCTTTGCTGGAAAAAGAAAAAGGGATAATTTGGCAAGTATTTGAAAAATTCAGGGTTAAAAACTCACATTCCCTGGAATTACCCTAGACCAAACTGAAGAAAAAAGCTAACAAAAAGAGTAAGATAAAAGTGTGATTTCTCTCCCTTGAAGTTTCTGCTTTCCTGAAGTAGTAGAAAACGGGTTAGAGGATACAATTTTGAGACCATAGATAAATGGAGAATCCAGTGAATAATCAGAAAGTTATATCTTAAGTGGATTAATGACCAGAGTCTCTTCTTGAGTATTGAAATCACTGTATGGAATAAAATTGGTAATTACCAAATATGCCATGTAGTCACTAATATTTCTGTAAGTTATATAATTGTTAATAAAAACAACAGATAAAATTTTTCCTATAAAAGTAAAAAAATCCATTTTTAATAGATGATCTTGGACAAATCATTTAAACTCTCTGGGATTGGGTTTACATGTTTGCGTTCCAAGGGTATTGAAGTAGAAAATCTCTAGATGTCTCCTCTAAGCCTGAATTTCGAAAAGCCTAAAGGTAGCATTCTTTTAAATTAGAACTTCAAAAGTAGATCAAAATTTTGCAATTAGGAGAGTAAAATTTATTACAGTTTTTCCTCTAGAAATCTATATTTATTTTTACCATTGGAAGTATATGTTTCAGATCCATCATATCAGGGGTCACTCATTAATTTAGTATTTTATTAAACTTTGGACTGTTACAGATAAATATAGGGAATAGGAAGCTTTGAGTCCTAAGAAACACAGTTTTTCCAGAGACAGACTCAGTTATGTGCCATCATAAACAATGTAAATAAATTCCTCTTATCAATCTTAAACAAATCTAGGAAATAAGTTCATTAGTGTATATAGATCACTGAAGACTTATAATTATTGGCCAATGAGAATGACAGGCAACAATATATGTAAAACACAGTACTTTTAATTATATGCTAGAAGTCTTGCATTATTATTTTCTAACAATAGTACATAATTTTACAAATTTTATTTTTTAAAAATGCATCAGGAATAATAATGGTAATGAATGAGGCCAAAATTAAATATGTTAACAGGAAAAAGAAAATACTGATTACTAATTAATTAGTATTTTTGAGATCCTATTGGATGCAAAGCAGTGCATCTAGAATACTTTTAAATAAGCCTCACACATATACTTTTAAACTATAAATATACAGAACATTTGAAGACGTTCTTTATCTTAATTGTCTAGCATCCCTTTTGTCACACATACTCTTAATATTTTTTGATTCTCTGTCTCAATCATTTTAATGTTGGTGTCTTTAAGCTATAATTTTTCATATCTTCCTATGTCATTTCCAACTGGTTATCAGATGGACATGCTACAGCATCTATAGGTTTTGAGAGTGGTAGTAGGCATGCTTAATAGCCACAGGAAACTAGGGAGTCCTATGAAGTGTTTATC
Source organism: Nycticebus coucang (assembly GCF_027406575.1). Lineage (NCBI taxonomy): Eukaryota > Metazoa > Chordata > Mammalia > Primates > Lorisidae > Nycticebus > Nycticebus coucang. The sequence continues at coordinate 93,148,008 of NC_069804.1, read as the reverse complement.
AATAAACTTCCATATTCAGTAAGAAATAAAAAAAGAGAAACAAACCAATGTAAAATTAAGGGAAAAAAGTGGTGGAATAAAAAGTTTCACTTTGACAATTACACAAAAATAACCCTTCAAATCTGGAATAATTTTTAAATTTTAGAAAAATAGTTTGTAAAGGTAGTAAATTCTGCAGAAGGCATGTAGGGTGTCATGTGCTGAGAAAATATTTTGCAAAAGAGAATAAGTATATGTTAAGTTTGAATCAATGGGAAGAATGAATGGGGAAAAAGAAAAAATCATGCTTTCTCATTGTGTGTGAGTGGTACAATATAAACTCTATAGTTTAACAAGAGGGAGGGATTGCTTAAGATTTAAATGATTAGGGAAGGTTTTTGTCAAAGAGGTGATATTTGGATGGGATTTTAGCTGTTTGATAGACATTTGCTAGGTAAGGATATATATGACAATGGGACTTCAGTCAGAGGCAATAATATAGCATAGGCAGAGCCTAAACCTGGTGCAAAGAACTATCGTGATTAATGGTTTAAAAGAAAACACGGGGGGATGAAGTTTGGGATCAGAAAACAAAAGAATGTTTCACACTTAGAAAACTGTCTCATGCATGTATGACTATTTTTTTAGATATAAATCACAGTTGCAACAAGTTAGACTGTAAGATGGAAAAACTGACAGCTTAAGAGGAATTCTAGAGCTCATTGATCTGCACATTTTGCCTTGCCTCCAACCTCTGAGCTTTACCTCCCAAGGCTCAATACGATCATTTGTTTCAACTCACTTGGACTCCGCATTCTGTTCCCTGAACAAGTACAAACTTTTCCTGCCAGTGTTTGCTGTAACAATCTATGCAACAGTTCAGAGCCAAACAAAATACCTCCTCCACAACCAAAGCCTTCACCAATTATTTTAGTCCTAAAAGATCCTTCCATCCTATTTTATTATTGAATTTAGGTTACACCACTCAGATAATATAAGCAACCATGATTTGTGAATATGTATGGACATGTTTGCTCTATCCTACAAAATTATAAAAATTCTTAAAAGCAGAAACTGTATAATGCAACTTGGCATGCCACAGGTTTTGCATTTTCATAAGCTAGTATACAAAATCGAAATCAAAGCAGTACAATAATGCTAAATAAGAATTTGTTGAATGAATGCATACCATTGCTGACACATTATCAATCCCTTCATTTTCCCTCTTTATCCTCATGAGACATTCTTTTTTTTCTTTTTTATTAAATCATAGCTGTGTACATCAATGCAATCATGAGGTACAATGTGCTGTTTTTATACACAAGTTGAAATATTTTCATCAAACTGGTTAACATAGCCTTCACGGCATTTTCTTAGTTATTGTGTTTTTATTGAATCCACTTTTTATGCCTACCTTTTAACTCTTGAAAAATAATTGAAACATATCTTGATTCATCCAATAATGCTTTCACACTAAGGATAAAAAAGAGGCATAAAGGGCATCTAGGGAAAGCTCCAACTACTGTGGGCAAAGGAAGCAATTTAAATGTCTTTCTGACTTACCTACTTGAATCAGAATGCAATATAAAATTGGGGAAGGGAAAATGAGCTGCATTTAGGCCGTTTTATCCTACCTGATCTCTTAAATTACACACTATAGGTGCTGGGGAAGAATGGGAAAAAAAAAAAAAGATGAGTTTTTCTGTTAGATTGCATTTTAGTTTGAATTGATGGTTTGGCATTCTGGTGAAGCTATAGCATTTATCTTTTAAACTGATACCAGTTCTTTTAATCCACATGAACACAGAAACGGTTCTTCCTAAAGTGACTGTTGAAAAGGTTAACTTTCTTTTTTGATTAACCTTCCAAAATAGGGATGTGAGCTGTTGTTACAACACTTTTAAATGCTGTAACATTTAAAAGCATGGCACATTTGAGAAAGTGCTATGGGGACCTGGATCCCCCGTTTTTAGCCTGTTTCCAGATATCTTAATCGCCAATCCCCATCCCAAACCTTTAATCTCAGGAACCGACATTGGCAAACAGCTAGAAACATGTCTTAGAGTGGAAAACCGTATAAACTTTAGTATGACAAGGCAGATGGTTTCCGTAGGCAAAAAATGTAAGAGGTCGCCTAAAAACTCAGTAATGAAGATAAATACTTTAATATAGTATTTTTAAAAGATCAAAATCAATGCAAGAAGTCCATGATAAATAAAATATCAAAAAGTTAAATAAAGTCAGAATCTTACCTTGCACTTGCACAATTCACCTCACTCATCTCACCCTAATTTCCAGTTTTGGGCACAACCTTAAATTTTGTACCAGAGATCAGAACCTCAATCTTATGCCAGTCCAGGCTGAGTCTTAAGCACTTTCATACATGACACGTTCTTGAGTCCCTTCACTAAATGCCATCTTTGGATTAAAAAAATTCATTTTATAAGTTCTTTTCTTCTGGATAGATCTCTGCCATTACTAACTTGCCGCGGGATCTCACTGAATTCTTGGTGGACTCTCTCCAAGTGTTATAATAATGTTTAACTGGCATCCCCACCTCCAGGGGTCTTCTGCTTTGTCAGCTCCCAATTTTGTTGCTAATTTCCACCTGCAGGAGACTAGCCGTTTTGGCACCCTCCTGGATCCAGGACCACCATTCTGCTTTGGCAGGAAGTTCTCACACCAGAGAAACATTCCCCTTATTTCCACTCTCCCACCAACGGTATCAAAACATTTTCCACGACTGGAAAGAGGGAAAGGTGAGGGTTTTGGAGACTGTGGAGAAAGCAACAGTTTGTGGCTTTTGCCAGTCATTACAGATAAAAGAGAAACAAATGAACAAAAACACTCTAGCTTTCCCATCCATCCTGCGCCTGGGCACAAAACTGTCTACTAAGACCACGTGTTCCTCCACCCTACCAGCTGTTGGAGCTGGCAGCATACTAGGGTTTGTGGCAAGTCCACAGGCCACGCCCCAGAAAGACGACCACTTGCCCTTATTGGCCTAAGAGCTTGTCACTCCACTCTGGCTCCCACTCCTGGTAACCATTCACGTAGTTTGGTTGCAGCGTCTTGGTGTGTTTAATGTTGCCAATAACGAGGTCTCTCTCTCGCTCTCGCTTTTTTTTTTTTTTTTTTTTTGAGGCGAATATCGGTTCTGCTGCATTAGTTCATTGAAAACTGAGTTGCTCTCCTGAGCGACCACGCAGAAATTGCTTTGGCTTTTTTTTTTTTTTTTTTTTTTCTGCTGACTGTTAAGATCTCCTGTAAGGAACTGCAACAATGCCCAAAAGAAAGGTAAGTGAAATGGAAAGACAGAATGGAGATTGGCTGCTGAAATACATATTCTCTAATAGGCAGATTTTTTTTTAAAAGCGTTTGGACTTCTAGTTCAATTTTGTGATGTGCTGAAGTGGAAGAGAAGGGAAGCGCAAAGAGCAGTTGGTGTAAGGTTAAGTATGGTCTTTCACGCAACTGGTAGTTCACTTTTGGCGTGTTTTGTTTAAGGGAAAGAATCGCTTGTGAGGTGTCTCCATGCTGAATTACAAACAGCCATAGCGCCTACCTCACTCCCCTTTCCTCCGCTTATCCTATTGGAGAACACTTCTCCCAACCACGCTTCCAGGCACCAGTATCTTCCTCTGCCTCTGGCTTTTCTCGGGGAACTGTCCTGTTAAGGAAAGGAAAGCCACAGCTTTATTCTGTATTTGCCTTTGTTCTTCCCGTTTTCTTTTTTCTTTTTCTTCCCTCCTCCACTTCTTGTCAGGCCAGATGGCAATGCAATGGTAATCCTGTGCCATTAGGCGGCGCAGACTTCAAACTGTCCTAGAGAAAAAAGAGATTCATCGCTTTAATTAGAAACTTCAGGGCTGAGCTGTCTGGCGCTCTCCAAGCTCTTCAGCTAAAGATGGAAAAGTGATAGAGAGTTATGAGTCTGATAAACCATTGTTAACACTGGAGTAGCATGGATTTATTTTAGACTTGCAGAATGTCTAAAATGAACTGTTAAAGGGCTCCTGGTCTTCTGTAAAACCTCGCTTTACAATTCCTGACTCCTCTCAGAATGAAAATAAATTCACGCTCAGTTTTTTTATTCCTCAGTCCCTTGAAAATGAAATCGAAATCAGTTTCACTACTTAGCAAAATCATAAAACACTGCTAATGTAAGACATTGTGGATATTTTTGTATTATTTCTATTACTGTCTGTCTTCCCTATTCCTAGAACGTAGGAGTAAAACTGAAATTTCTCCGTTTTCTGGAGAATTGTACAAAAGCTTGATAATTCCCAGACTAAATGGCTGCTCAGATACGGAAAGCAATCTATTCTAACTACCAGCCCCCTTCCTGAGATTCCTGTCACTGTACTTTTCTAGGCTTGTGAGGTCTGTAGTCGGCCTTGCAATTTACAGAACTGACAGCAAACTTGTAGCAGGTAGTGGCGGGAAGTTTTAAAATCCGAAGCCTGCTTCTCAGAATAAAACACTGACATTGTAACAAAGAGCCCCGCCCCCCGATAAAGCATTGTGGGGGCTGTAGTTCTTGTATGCAGAACATGGAGAGAATAGTCCAGAGTCAGTGGCAAGAGAAAGATAGCTAGTTGCCCAGCAAACATAAAGAAAAAGAGACCTGGAAATTGCCCGAAGCTCTGCCTTCATTTGGCCTGCCGCCATCCCCCTTTATTTGTGGGCTTTAACACGTGTCTACCGAGCAGGTGGATTTCAAGATTAGAATAGTTTTGCCTTAGGAGATGTAATTTATACAAAAGGATAAAATTGACTATCACTTGAATAAACTGATAATTTGAATGCATTCAAGTATGCACTTGCATCTTTGTGCACATTTGCACATTAGTAGAGGATATGGCTTCTAGAAAACAACTTGGGGATGCTTGAACAGGAACCCAGGAAAAAGTCATAAGCTCTTTTATTACAACTGTAATCCATAGGCAATATTTTCTGATTTAAACATTTATACCAATGACCTTATTTCTGTGTGTGTGTGTCTTTTTTCTTTCATCTGTATAGGCTGCAGGTCAAGGTGATATAAGGCAGGAGGTGAGTTTTAGTTTTCGAATATATCCAAAAAAAGTCCGTACGTTTTATGAACTGGAGACCCTTAAGTAGAAAAAAATAGATGCTGGCCAATGTATTTGTACTGTATGAGTACTAATATGATATGCCAATGAAGCTCTCTGAAAAATATAGACTTTAAAACTCCAAGCTTCATGGAATGTAAGACCTTATTGTGCTTGTTAATATCTAAGGTGAGCTTCTCCCTTTTAAGCAAAATAATAGTTTTGTTAGTTGGCAAGAAGGGGCTATATTTTCATTTGTAAAAGTGCTCCTTCCTACTAGCCATTGTGTTAATTTAGCCTAGCAACTTAAAGCTAATTTATGATTTTTTTTTTTAAATTTAGTGTATGAAGAATCCACAGCAGGGAGAATAAAATCTTATATTTCTACTATTGTGTTTTCTGTGTTCACAATTGCATTTTTAGTGGCAATATGTAGTGTTACACCAAATATTTTCATCACAATAAAAAATAATTCTAGTTTTGTGTCATCCTTAATTCTCTTAACTGATGATTTATTTTTTTGCTTATAGCCAAAGAGAAGATCAGCTAGACTGTCTGCTGTAAGTAGTCCTTTTGAAAGGGAGCCCAGGCTAGGCGAGGTGGCACAGGCCTCTAGTGGCTAGCACTCTGGGAGGCACAGGGGGTTGATCACTTGAGCTCAGGAGCTGGAGAGCAACCTGAGCAAGAACCAGACCCAACCCATTCTGTACTAAGAAAACTAGCTGGGCTGTAGCAGGCACCTGTAGTCCAAGCTACTGGAGAGGCTGAGGAAAGAGGATCACTTTAGCCCAAGAATTTGATATTGCTTTGCGCTATGACGCCACCAGTTCTACCACAGGCAATAGAGTCAGAATCTGTCTCAAAAAATAACAAAATAAAAATAAAAAACACTAAAAAAGCCCATGCATTATGAAATATAATTTAAAAATTCAGGGAATCCTGAATAATTTAAGCTTTATTTTTGAAGTTTTAAGAAGTTGACACCAAAAAACATGTTTTTTTCCTAATGCTCAGTTTGAATCATACCCATTTATTTTAATTCAGAGATTGAATGTTATTGTCAGTGTTCTTTCCTTAGATAGGACTTCTTATTTTTCTTTTCCCAAAACATATGGTTTTTGATTCAGATGCCTGTGCCTATTATACCAGAGCTGAAGCCCAAAAGATCATCAACTCCGAGGGTAAGTATTCAACTTGGAATGTCGAAAGAAAATTGCTGTTCTTCAGAAATAATTTTTGAACAGGCATACAACAAATTATTTTTCTTTATTTTTTTGTTCAGTTATTAATAAGCCGTATAGTGCAGATAAGTCATTTGGATGGGGAATATTTGTTCCTGTTTTGTGATCATATATTCTATTTTGGCATTTTTATTGGTAAATACCAAGCAATTTCAGTTGGATAGACACATTAAATACACTTGCCTTGAATATCATATAGTCACAACGCTCTTTTCTGAGACAACAAAGGTAACGTACTCAATATTAATGTAAAACCAATAGAGAAATAACTATATACCCACACTAGACAAAAACGCAAGCATATTCAAGTGGGGGGAGGAAAAAGGGGGCCAAGAGAAGGAGCCAGGTGAATTGGTGAATTCTCACCTAATGTTCACAGTGTAAGGGTTTACAGCACACCCCTTGGGTGAACGGCTAATCTACAACTTGAACTTTACCTTAGAAAGGAAAACAATGTAACCTAATCATTTGTACTCTCATATTAATCTTAAATTTAAGAAAGGGTGTAAACTATAGTAATCAAAGCAGGGCTTTGTAATAATAGTAGTAACTAACATTTAATACTTTTATAGTTTGCACAGTGCTTTCACATACATTATTTTTAAATGGTCATAGTTGATTTCATATAGATTTCTATGCTCTAATGTTGTGGCTAAAGACATGGAAAAAAGGAATAATATCAATAGTAAATTCACTGTTAATTGCTTAATATATAAAATATTTTAAGGATTGGTTGAATGTATAAAGTCATATGAGGTTAAAGCTATTAAGAACATTAGATATCACCTAATCCCATCATTTATTAGCCAAAGAAACTGCTTAACCATCAAGGTGTTCATAAAATGCTTTGAAATCTTTGAATAAAAGATTGCTAAAACTAGAGCAATTGCAGTTTTCTTAAGTTACAACAGAAAAGAAAATTTATTTTTTTCTCTTTTAACTTTTAAAGTTCACCATTTTATTCAGTTTATAAGTTGAACAATAAAGATATATTGTTTTATTTTATAAAGAGAAAACATTGCTAGACTAAAACAGATAAATACTTTACCCTCTTTGGCTTTCTGTTTCTTACATGTTAAAAGAGTAATAACTTATATTTGTATTGCAATTCACAGTTTCTAAAGCAATATCACACATATCTTCTAATTTGCTCCTTATCCCTGTGAAATGGGTGGCATTACTCAATTTTTACATATGGAAAAAAAGCCTCAAAGAGATATATGCTTTTGCCCAAGATTACATCACATACATGGCATATGCGGAATTCAAACACAGGTTTTCTAGCCCCTTAATCCAGTGGACTTTCCACTGTATGTACACTTAGGCAAAAGGTTGTCTTGGTAAAGAAATCATGATTTAAATTATTTCTAACTTGTAGACACAAAGATTAAAGCACCTATATCAACAAGTGCTCTCTTTTAAATATATCAAAATTGATACTCTAACATAGAATTTCTCTTAATTATCACCAGTGGAAACTTTAAAATCAACAAAATCTGGTTGCTAATAATTAGACTTAACAGAGATACACTGACTCTGCCTAGTCAGAGAGAGTTAATTTATAAATCTATGGTGGTGCCTTTGGCTCAGTGGGTAGGGCACCAGCCCCATATACCAAGGGTGATAAGTTCGAACCTGGTCACGACCAAACTGCAACAAAAAATAGCAGGGCATTGTGGCAGGTGCCTGTAGTTCCACCTACTCGGGAGGCTGAGGCAAGAGAATCGCCTAAGCCCAGGAGTTGGAGATTGCTGTGAGCTGTGACACCATGGCACTCCACCAAGGGCGATAAAATAAGACACTGTCTCTAAAAATAATAATAATAATAATAATAATAATAATAATAACATAAATCTAACCTGATGCTAGTAATTTGCCCTTCGTAGCCTCTAGTTAACATTCTAATTGGTTGTTTTTCATCTATATCACTCAACTTAATAGAAAATTTATTTGATTCATATCAGGGGAAATTGTTCATTTTTAATGGTAGTTTAGGTTTACAAGGAAGCTGGAAGTATGAGATAATGTTCTTGATATCGTGTTTATGTATAGTATTTCAGTAAATTTTTAATGAAAACTGGTAAAATAATTTTGGACATTTAATTAGTGCAGCATTTAAATTCTGTGTTTATTTATTTTTCATAATTCTGGATAGAAAATAAAGACAAAAAATGATACAGTGGAAAAAAACACAGATACAAATATCAAAGCAGTTGCTGAAACCAAGCAAGAAGAGGTTGTTAAAGAAGAATACAACAATGAAAATGGAGAAGCTAAAATCATAGAGGTATCTTACAATATTAACAGATTTGTTCATTTGAAAGTTTAACAATGGGTACAACTGAAAGTCTTATTTGCATTTAGTTTAAAGGTTGAGAAACATTAAATGAGAAGTTGTTCTGTATTACAATAGTATCTAAAGGGAAAAAATGAATTTAAAAAACCACAATTTAAAGATACTAATACTGGGATCAGTGGCTTTGGATTGCTATCCCTAGGACAATACCATTGATCAACTGATCATAACTCAGTACTGACATAATAACCCACTTACTAAATGCAGACCAGTCCTATTCCTCTTGTCAGCATGTAGGCTATTTGTAGCCTCCTTTCTGAGAACATATGGTTCTTTTATTTCTTCTACAGATGGGAAAAATATATATATGTGTGTGTGTGTATGTACGTTTTTAATAGGTCTGGGTTTGCATATTTAATGCATACAACACTTCCAGGTATTGTAGTAAAACACCGAAAATGTACAATTGTGACCAAATCTACAAACCAAACATGTACGTATATGGCAAATATTTTGTAAGTAGTCTTATGATATCTAGTACAGGACTTTACAAGTAATTTAATAAAAACCCCAGGTCAGGCACAGTGACTCAGCCTGTAATCCTAGCACTCTGGGCGGCTGAGACAGGTGGATTGATTGAGCTCCCAAGTTTGAGACCAGCCTGAGCAAAAGCAAGACACTGTTTCTACTAAAAATAGAAAAACTGAGGCAAGAGAATCACTTGAGCCCAAGCTGGAGGTTGCTGTGAGCTATGACACCATGGTATCTACCCCATGCAACAGCTTGAGATTCTGTCTCAAAATGTAAATAAATAAAACCTCAAATCTTATCATTATGGAAGACAAAATGTGTTACTTTCCCCAGGACTATATTTTGTCTATGTGTATGATCCTTATTGATAATTTCTTATATATAATACCTCTATGTTCTTTATGTATTATTTATCTTCATATTTAGAATGAAAATTATTTACACAAGCTTTTCTTAATTTATTGTTTCTAATATCTATTTATGGGTGTTTGTATGGAGATATTTTAATTAATGTTATTTCTTAGAATACTTTCTTCATGATATGGTATTTTTGAGGCATTTTCCAAGAGGAAGATTATTCTTATAAATGAAATACTATTTTTTCCATAAACTAGACATAATCTACTCTAAATATTTAGGGGAGACACATCCAAATTTACAGAGAATTTTTTTATTCACTGTACATCTAGGCACCATCTTCTGAAAAAGAAATTGAGGAGATAGAAGAAGAAAAAATTGAAGATGTTGAAAAAGAGAGAAGAGAAAAGAAAGAAGCAATGGCCACAGAAGGAAAAGAAGATCAGAAAGGAGATGAGGAAAATCTAAGGAAAGAAGAAGAGAAAGGAGAAGATGGAGAAGATGAAAAAGAAGAGAAAAATGAAGAAGGTAAAGAAGAAAGTGGAAAGGAGGACAAATATGGAAATAAGAAAGGAGAAGATGGTAAAGAAGTCAATAAAGAGAGTGAAGATGGAAAAGAGGGAAAATATAAAAAAGAGAGAGAAGACATAAAAGAGAAAGGAGATGGAAAACAGAATGAAGATGAAAAAGAGGATGAAGATGGAGAAAAAGACAGAAAAGACAAAGGAGCTAAAAAAGAGGAAAAAGACAGAAAAAGCAAAGAAAAAGATGAAGAGGAAGATGGAAAGGAAGAAAAAGGTGGAAATGAGGAAGAAGCCGGAAAAGAAGAGGAAGAAGGAAAAGAGGAAAAAGAAGGAAAAGAGAAAGATGGAAAAGAAGAAAATGGAAAAGGAGATAGGAAACAGAAAGAAGATGAAAACAAAGCTGAAGTTGGAAAAGAAGCCAAAAAAGAAGAGCTGGAAGAAGAAAATGGGGAAAAGATGAGTCTCTGAATATTGTTTAAAACTGCCTTATATAGTTTCATAATTTGGTAATATGTACCTTCATGTGTTAATGTTAATAGAGATAAATATTTTTATCAAATATTTTATAAACACAGTTTTTCTTTAGAAACAATTTAATTTTAGAACATCTTCATACTGATTTATTAAGTAGTCACAAAATTTCTAACATGAAACCTTTGTAAACTTTGTAATTATAGGAGTTGAATATATGGAAAAAATATGATTTTAACTTTTGTCAGTTAATTCTGTTTTGTGTAAGTTATGTTATTAAATCTTTGAATTTTAATTTTACTCCTATACATGGTATAATTTAACAAAATGGAGGATCCCAAAGGAAAGAGTTTCATCCAACAGTATTGTGGTTCTCTGGGTTGCTATAAAAAGGGTGATCTATTTTCATGTAATACAACTAGTGATACTTACCTTTCCCAAATATAACTTTATTATTGCCTTGGGAAAAAATAAAGTTGTATTCCCATTTTTAAAAAGAAACATAAATGTTTCAGATTGATAGTTTTGATTATTTGTGTATGCACAAAATTTTACTGGATTTGATTTATCTTAATAAAAAGATTCTTCAAAGATAATTGAGATTTGTTATATCTTCAAAAATGTAGTTAGAAGAATATTATAATGCCTTATTTTTCTATTATAATATTTATGAAAACATTTAAATTTTTTGCTGGGATAAAATTAACGCTAAGTTCACCATTTTAATTATTTCAAAGTGTACAACTCATTGACTTTTTGGTATATTCACAACTTTGTGCCCAATGTCTAATTCCTGAGCATTTCCATCACCCAAATAAGAAACAACATACCAAATAGCAATCTCTCCCTATTTCACTCCACTCCATCCCTCACCCTTTAGTCCTGGCAGTCACTAATATGCTTTCTGCCTCTATGGGTTTGCCTATTTGGGACATTTCATACAAGTGGAATCAAACAATAAACATGTGACCTTTTGCGTCTGCCTTCTTTTCAGGTTCATCCATGTTGTAAAATGTATTATTAGATCAGGTTCTTGAATTATGCCATTTCAATCAACATCATTTCACTATAGAGTTGAGAAAAAAAGTTATTTGTGTACTCCAGTTTCCTCCCACATTCCAAACGTGTGTGTGTGTGTTAGGTGAATTGGCACATCTAAATGGTCTCACTGTGAGTGAATATGGCTGTGTTTATGAGTGCACCTTGTGACTGAATAGAGTTGGTTCCTACCTTGTGCTCTGAGCTGCACAGGAGCATAGACTCCACACAGCTGCAACCCTCAACTAGAATAAGTGGAGAAATAATTATTTTTCTTTTTTAAAATAATCTTTCTTAAATATCTGCATAAATCACATTTATTTCAATGTCTAATATTAGAAATGTTTTGGTATTTATGTAGAAGTTACATAATGATGATGTTTTGTGAACAGAAATATGCTCTAGGAACTTAATTCTTGTTAATATCAATCAGCCTGTGGTGAAACTGGTTTCCTTATATGTTGTTTTGCTTAAAATAACAGTTTCTGAGAACCTGTTGGCATTGAAGACTTCTTGTATTTCATTCCTTTTTATGGCTGAATAATATTCCATTATATCAACATACCACAATTTGTTTATTGATGGAAATTGAGGTTGCTTTCATGTTTTTTTTCTCAATATAAATAATGCTGCTATGAGCATTCATATACAAGTTTTTGTGTAGATGTATTATTACATTTCTCCTGAGTGAAATATCTAGTAGTAAAACCACTGGATTTTCTAATAATTCTGTTTATCTTTTTGAGGAACTTCTAGACTTCTATAAAGTTGCTTCAAAATTATATATTCCCACCAACAATATATGAGAGTTCTAATTTCTCCTCATCTTTGCCAACACTTATTATCATCTGCATTTTATTATAACCATCATAATAGGATGATTTGGGTGTGAAAAAATATTATGAGTTTGACTTGCATTTATCTAATGATGTTGAGAATCTTCTTGTGTGCTTGTTAGCCATTTGCATAACTTTTTTGGAGAAATGTCTATTCAAATATTTTGCCCATTCTAAAGTGGGTTGTCTTTTCAGCATTGAGTTGCAAAGATGGATATATCTTACACACAAGATCCTTATCAGATATATTATTTCCAGAATTTTTTCCTCATTTTGTAGTTTTCTTTTCACCTTCTTGATATTATCTTTTGATGCACAAAAGTTTTTAATTTTCATGAAGATCAGTTAATCTATTCTTTTCTTTTATAGCTTATATTTTTGGTGGCATATCTAAGAATCTTGCCAAACTCCAGGTCACTGAGATGTATACCTATGTTTCTTTCTAAGAGTTTTATACATTTGTATCATACATTTATTTCTTTGGTAAGTTTTGTGTTAATTTTTGTATATGATGTGAAGTAGGGATCAACCTTCAACTACATGTCACTATCCATTTGTCCAGACACTTTATTGAAAAGACTATTCTTTCCCTCACTGAGTGGTCTTAACACCCATGTCAAAATCAATGAACCACTAATATATGAGTTTGTTTCTGGACTCTGATTTCTATACCATTGATATATGTCTATCTTTATGTCAATACCACACTTTTGATTATCATGTAGTAAGTTTTGACATCAGAAAGTGTGAGCTCTGCAACTTTGTCCTTGGATATTCAGGGTCCTTGGAAATTCCACGTGAGTTTTAGAATCAGCTTGTCTGTTTCTTAAAAAAAAGATGGGGGGCAATTTAAGTTTTGATTGTGATTTCAGTGAATATGCAGATCAATTTAAGGACTCTCACTTATTAGCAGTACTAAATCTTCCAATCTATGAACATGGACTGTCTTTCCATTTATTTAGGTCTCTAATTTTTTTCTACAATATTTTGTAGTTTTTTGTCCACAAGTATCCCACCACTCCTAAGTTAAATTTATTCCTAAGTATTATATTCTTGATTATGTAGATGGAATTCTTTTTTGTTTATTCCCACTCTGGGCCATTCATTGTTAGGGTATAGAATTAGAACTAATTATTATATATTGAACTTGTAGTCTTGTAATTTTGCTGAACTCATTTATTAGCTGTAATAGGCATTTTGTGTAATTTCCAGGGCTTTATATTTATAAGATCACATCATCCATGAGTAGAAATTTTACTTCTTACTTTCCAATTTGGATGCCTTTGTTCCTTTTTCTGGCCTAATTGTCCTGGCTTTAAAAAGACTTCACAAATACTATGAATTCTAAAGGAGATGCATAAAATGCATTAAGTCTAGCTTTCAAACCATTAACCTCTGACTCCACGTTTCTCAGGGCTGGCAAGTCCTATACCATTTCATACCTTATCTTAAAACTTACTACAATACTGTAGTAATCAAAACCAACCCAAAAGAACTGTCTAAAAGTAAATCCATAATTTCCAGGATTTGAACTATGTTATGCTTCCTCACAAATAGGAAAACCCACAAATCATTTTACCCAATAAGATTTTGGATTTTTTGTTTTGTTTTGTTTTGTTTTGTAAAAATAATCTTAGAAATCCAACAAGAAAAGGTAAGTTACTCAGTAGTGTCACAACTTAGATTCTTTAATTCATTTAGTCTATGCATATCAATTAGGTAGTAAGATTATGTCAGCAAAGAAAGCAGGAGTCTTCCTTGCCCTCAGAGAATTTATAGTCCAACAAAATAAATCAATATATTTTAATCATACAAGTAACTATACAACTGCAACTTCTTTAATGCTATAGAGCAATATCAAGGTATCCAAAAGAAAGTATGGCAGAATCCTGGAAGAAGATTGTACTTGCAGATGGTTAGCAGTACCAATTTTCATGTAATGTGACTTTTAACCCACTCATCCAAACATAACTGATCTCAGTTGGGAAATTCTCACTTGAGGTTTCTCATATGGATACAAGCACATAGTGGCTAGGACTAGAATCAACTAAAGGTCTAACTAATCAGACATTTAAGATGAGTTCTGTAATCACATGTCTAGCACTTTTGCTGGTATGATTTTACATATGTTCAGCTTGGACTTCATTACAGCTTAGTAGCCTCAGAATAGGACAACTTCTTATATTGTGATTGGCTGCCCCCAGAATGTATGTTCTGAAAGACCCAGGCACATGTCTCAAAGCTTCTAATGACCTAGCCTGAAAAACTACATATCACTTCTGTCACATTTTATTGATCATAAAGCAAATCAGAAGGTCAGCTAGATTTCAAGGAAAAGAAAATAGACAAAGGAGCAAATATGGAGAAACATGGTTCATTGGGGAGCCACCTTCGGCTATCTCATTTCTTCCTTTTCACCATTCTCCATTTTTACAATTCCTACTAGATGAATGTTGGACCTTGTAGATTCATTCCTTATTTTATTTTTGAATTTAATTTATTTATTTTTCATTATTGTATTTTATTTTGTTCACATTCTATTTACTAGAAAAAAATAATTCCTTATTTAAAAAAAATATTTTCTCTCCTATTTTGTCTCAGTCTTTTTTCTTTTAGAATATGTACTTAAATTTACATACAACTTATTTACTAAATTTTTTTTTCTTTTTTTTATTAAATCATAACTGTATACAATGATATGATTATGGGGCATCATACACTCACTTCATAAACCATTTAACAAATTTTTATCACAGTGGTTAACATAGCCTTTCCGGCGTTATCTCAGTTAGTGTGCCAAGACATTTACATTCTACCTTTACCAAGTTTCGCAACTACCCCTGTAATATGCACCACAGGTGTGATCCCACCGATTCCCCTCCCTCTACACACCCCCCTTTCCCCCTATTGTTAAGTTGTAGCTGGGTTATAGCTTTCATGTGAGAGTCCCAAATTAGTTTCATAGTAGGGCTGTGTACATTGGGTATTTTTTCTTCCATTCTTGGGATACTTTACTAAGAAGAATATGTTCCAGCTCCATCCATGTAAACATGAAAGAGGTAAAGTCTCCATCTTTCTTTAAGGCTGCATAGTATTCCATGGTATACATATACCACAATTTATTAATCCATTCGTGGATCGATGGGCACTTGGGCTTTTTCCATGACTTAGCTATTATGAATTGGGCTGCAATAAACATTCTGGTACAAATATCTTTGTTATGTTGTGATTTTTGGTCTTCTGGGTATATGCCCAGCAGAGGAATTACAGGATTGAATGGCAGATCTATTTTTAGTTCTCTGAGTGTTCTCCATATATCTTTCCAAAAGGAATGTATTAATTTGCATTCCCACCAGCAGTGAAGAAGTGTTCCCTTTTCTCCGCATCCACGCCAACATCTCTGGTCTTGAGATTTTGTGATATAGGCTAGTCTCATTGGAGTTAGATGATATCTCAAAAGTAGTTTTGATTTGCATTTCTCTGATGATTAAAGATGATGAGCATTTTTTCATATGTCTGAAGGCCGCGCGCCTGTCTTCTTCAGAGAAGTTTCTCTTCAAATCCCTTGCCCAGCCTGCGATGGGATCCCTTGTTTTTTTCTTGCTGATGCGTTTGAGTTCTCTGTGGATTCTCGTTATTAAACCTTTGTCAGAGATATACCCTGCAAATATCTTCTCCCATTCTGAGGGCTGTCTGCTTGCTCTGCTTACTGTGTTCTTAGCTGTGCAGAAGCTTTTTAGTTTGATTAAGTCCCAGTAGTGTATTTTTGAAGCTGCTTCAATTGCCCGGGGGGTTCTCCTCATGAAATACTCACCCAGACCAATTTCTTCAAGGGTTTTCCCTGCATTCTCCTCTAGTACTTTATAGTTTCATGTCTTAAGTTTAAAGCTTTAATCCAATGAGAGTCTATCTTAGTTAATGGTGAAAGGTGTGGGTCCAATTTCAGTCTTCTGCAGGTTGCCAGCCAGTTCACCCAGCACCATTTGTTAAATAGGGAATCTTTTCCCCACTGAATGTTTTTAGTTGGCTTGTCAAAAATCAAATAGCGGTAAGTAGCTGGATTCATCTCTTGGTTCTCTATTCTGTTCCAGATATCTACTTCTCTGTTTTTGTGCCAATACCATGCTGTTTTGATCACTATCGATTTGTAGTAAAGTCTGAGGTCTGGTAGTGTGATTCCTCCTGTTTTGTTTTTATTTCTGAGTAATGTCTTGGCTATTCGAGGTTTTTTCTGATTCCATATAAAACGAAGTAATGTTTTTTCAAGATCTTTAAAATATGAGAGTGGAGCTTTAATAGGGAGTGCGTTGAAATTATATATTGCTTTGGGTAGTATGGACATTTTGGTAATGTTGATTCTTCCTAGCCATGAGCATGGTATGTTTTTCCATTTGTTAACATTTTCAGCTATTTCTTTTCTTAGAGTTTCATAGTTCTCTTTATAGAGATTTTTCACGTCTTTTGTTAGGTAAATTCCCAAATATTTCATCTTCTTTGGCACTACTGTGAATGGGATAGAGTCCTTAACTGCTTTTTCAATTCGACTGTTGTTGGTGTATATAAAGGCTACCGATTTATGAATGTTGATTTTGTAACCTGAGACGCTGCTGTATTCCTTGATCACTTCTAGGAGTTTTGTAGTAGAGTCCCTAGTGTTTTCCAGATACACAATCATATCATCTGCGAAGAGCGAGAGTTTGATCTCTTCTGACCCTATATGGATACCCTTGATCGCCTTTTCTTCCCTAATTGCGGTGGCTAAAACTTCCATTACAATGTTGAAAAGCAATGGAGACAATGGGCAGCCTTGTCTGGTTCCTGATCTGAGTGGAAATGATTCCAATTTAACTCCATTCAATATGATATTGGCTGTGGGTTTGCTGTAGATAGCCTCTATCAGTTTAAGAAAAGTCCCTTCTAGACCAATTTTCTTGAGTGTTCTGATCATGAAGGGATGCTGGATATTATCAAAAGCTTTTTCTGCATCAATTGAGAGAATCATATGGTCTTTGTTTTTTAATTTGTTTATGTGCTGAATTACATTTATAGATTTACGTATATTGAACCAGCCTTGAGACCCTGGGATAAAACCAACTTGGTCATGATGTATAATTTGTTTGATGTGTTGCTGGATTCTGTTTGTTAGGATCTTGTTGAATATTTTTGCATCTATATTCATTAGTGATATTGGTCTATAATTTTCTTTTCTTGTTGGGTCTTTTCCTGGTTTGGGGATCAGGGTGATGTTTGCTTCATAGAACGTGTTGGGTAGTCTTCCTCGTTTTTCTACATTTTGGAACAGGTTGAGTAATATAGGTACTAATTCCTCTTTAAAGGTTTGGTAGAATTCTGACGTGAAACCATCTGGTCCCGGGCTTTTCTTTTTAGGGAGGTTTTGTATAGTTGATGCTATTTCTGAACTTGATATAGGTCTGTTCAACATTTCCACTTGATTCTGGTTAAGTCTTGGAAGGTGGCGTGCTTCCAAGTATCGGTCTATTTCCTTCAGATTTTCATATTTCTGAGAATAAAGTTTCTTGTAATATTCATTAAGGATTTTTTGGATTTCTGATGAGTCTGTGGTTATTTCATCTTTGTTGTTTCTGATTGATGATATTAGAGATTTTACTCTTTTTTTCCTGATTAGGTTGGCCAGAGGTTTATCTATTTTATTGACCTTTTCAAAAAAACAGCTTTTTGATTTATTGATCCGTTGTATTATTCTTTTTTTTTCAATTTCATTTAATTCTGCTCTAATTTTGGTTATTTCTTTTCTTCTACTGGGTTTGGGGTTGGAATGTTCTTCCTTTGCCAGTGGCGTGAGATGTCCCATTAAGTTATTAACTTCCTCTCTTTCCGTTCTCTTGAGGAAGGCTTGCAGTGCTATAAATTTCCCTCTTAGAACTGCCTTTGCAGTTTCCCAGAGGTTCTGATATTGTGTCTTCATTGTCATTTTGTTCCAAAAAATTGGTGATTTCTTTCTTAATCTCATCTCTGACCCAGCTATCATTCAGCATAAGGTTATTTAACTTCCATGTTTTTGTATGGGTATGCAGATTCCTGTTGTTACTCAATTCAAGTTTTATTCCATGATGGTCCGAGAAGATGCATGGAATAATTTCTATTCCTTTAAATTTACTGAGGTTAGACTTGTGACCTAAAATGTGATCAATTTTGGAGTAAGTTCCGTGGGCTGATGAGAAGTATGTGTATTCAGTTTTTTTGGGATGAAATGTTCTGTAGATGTCTGCTAAATCTAAATATTGGATGGTTAGGTTTAAATCTAAGATTTCTTTGCTCAGCTTCTTTCTGGAGGATCGATCCAACACTGCCAAGGGAGTGTTGAAATCTCCAACGATTATGGAGCTGGAGGAAATCAAGTTACTCATGTCTGTTAGAGTTTCTCTTATAAATTGAGGTGCATTCTGGTTGGGTGCATAGATATTAATAATTGAGATCTCGTCATATTGAGTATTACCCTTAACAAATATGAAGTGACCATTCTTGTCCTTCCTTACTTTTGATGGTTTAAAGCCTACTGTATCTGCAAATAAAATTGCAACACCTGCTTTTTTCTGATTACCATTTGCCTGAAATATGGATGACCATCCTTTCACCCTGAGTCTGTATTTGTCTTTTAAGTTGAGATGTGACTCTTGTATGCAACAAATATCTGGCTTGAGTTTTTGTATCCAGTCAGCTAACCTATGCCTCTTTAGAGGACAGTTTAAGCCATTCACATTGATGGAGAGTATTGATAAGTCTGGTGGAATTTTGGGTATCGAGTTTTTCAAAGGTCCAGTGGACATTTTTAATCCTTTCGCCAGTGTGGAAGTTGGAGTTTGATCCGAAGTTTCTGAGTGAGTTTACTTTGGTGGTATGGGATTGGGTTGGTCATTGTGGAGGATAGGTCTGAGAACATCCTGAAGAGCTGGTTTACTTATGACAAATTTTTTCAACATATGAATGTCATTGAAGTATTTAATTTCTCCATCATAGATGAAACTCAGTTTAGCTGGATACAAGATCCTGGGTTGAAAGTTTTTTTGCTTTAGGAGACTAAAAGTTGATGACCAGCCTCTTCTTGCTTGAAAAGTTTCAGCAGAGAGATCTGCAGTTATTCTAATATTCTTACCTTTGTACGTTATAGTTTTCTTTCGCCGGGCTGCTTTGAGAATCTTCTCTTTAATGTTAACTTTAGTGAAACTAATTATGATATGTCTGGGAGATGGCTTATTGGGGTTGAATCGTGCTGGGGTTCTGAAGCTGTCTGCTATCTGAATTTCAGATTCTCTAGGCATGTCTGGAAAATTTTCTTTCATAATTTCATGTAGAAGGGCCTCTGTGCCCTTGGCAGCCACTTCATCATTCTCCGAAATTCCTATAACCCTTATGTTGTTTTTTTTCGAATTATCTGAGAGTTCTCTGAGTGAGTGATCCGTTTTTGCTCTCCATTTCTCTTCCTCTTTGAGAGATTGGGAGCGTTCGAAGACTTTATCTTCAATGTCAGAAATCCTTTCTTCTGCTTGCTCCATTCTGTTACTGAGGGATTCTACTGTATTTTTCATATCCTTGAGGGCTGTAAGTTCTTGTTTCAGTGTGTCTAAGTCTTTGGTGGTTTTGTCTTTAAATTCGTTAAATTCTTGAGACAATTTTTGAATTTCTCCTCGAATTCCTAATTCCATTTTATTAATCTTGTCTGCAAACCAAATTCTGAATTCGACTTCTGACATCTCAGCCAGTTGTTTATGAATGGGATCTTCAATCACATCTGCCGTATCTTTTCTTGGGGCGGTTGATCTATTCTGGTTATTCATGTTACCAGAGTTTTTCCACTGATTCTACCCCATGGTTTACTCCCTCTGTTTTTTCCCCTGGGGTTTTATCGAGGGCCCGTACAGTGTTGTGGCCTGAGAAACTGGGGCCCTGTCTGGTGTGGTGGAGCAAAGTGGTTCTGTCTTGCTTTCAGCTGGTTTCTGTTCGATCCTATTGCAACTTCTACTCTGGCTTGAAGTCTCAGCTGTGTGGAAAAATCAGCAATTAAGTCACTCCGCCTTCCCACCTCTGGCCCCAGTTGGAAAAGGAGAATCAAACCTTCCTACAATCGCACACCCAGGGCACCGCCTGAAAAGTCCTCAGTCTATTAGCCCAGTTCAAAAGGTCCGAATCAACTGTCTCAATCGGCCCTTGTCTCGGGTGGAAGGGTTCAAGAGGTCTCTGGGAACTGGATCACAGGGGCCTGGTGACTCCTCTGACACAGCTCACCCCAGTGCAGCGTGGAGTCAGGAGGAGCCACCCAGCAAATAGAGCAGTCTGGGAAGTTTGACGTCTCCTTCCCCACTTTGCCCCTCCGTCGGACCCAGTCACTGGTATCTCTGCAGATGGCTAACCCAGTTGCCTGCCGTGAACAGACACTCCAGGCGTTTGCACCTGCCTGAATCGCAAGGAAGTCTGCCAGGCCCCCGCAGACTGCCGCTATCTAGCAGGAGGAGATGGGGCCTGACATCTTTGAGTGTTTGATGCAGGTGATGGGAAGGAGGTGTTCACTCAGGCTTAGCCCCGTCCCTGATGGATGCTGCTAACAGAACAGAACAGAACAGACAACTTTGTGAGGTTCTGTCTCTGTTCCTGTCGTCACCTACAGAAGACGGGCTGTTTTGAGTTCAAACGTCTTTGCTGCAGGAGAATTGCATCTGAACACCTCTCTGGGTCGGCCCCGCCCTGGAAGCTTCCCGGGTTTGTGAGCCGTGTCACCGTGTCACCGGTGGCCTCCTCTGGTTGCCCAGAGAGACGGGGGTGTGGCCTCAGAATATCCAGAAGTGAGCGTTCTGCCGTTAAAGAAAAAACGGCTGTTGATCTACCTCCAGGGAACTGCTGCTCTGGTGTGGGCACTCAGGCAACCCTTTTCTCCTCTGTCCCGCGCCCCAGAGTCAGCACTGAGCGGCCGCCGTTTGTGCTGGTTCCACACCCCTTAAGAGATCCCCCAAGAATCAGAACTCTTGGGGGATGGGCCCCCAGACCCCGATTGGGAGTGGGGGAGGGAAGCTAGAGTTTCATTCAGTTTTACGCAATACTACGGTCCGGGGAGGGCTCCTGCACTGCACCGCAGGGAAGTGCCGCCAAGGCTTGATTTCCCCTCAGCAGAGTGCCCTCTCCTCGCTCACGTGTCCCAGAGTCAGCGCTGACCTGACGCAGCTCAGGCACTGTGCACTCCCCTTGAGAAATCACCCAAGGATCCGAACTCCGGGGGATAGGCCCTCAGACCCTGAGTGAGAGTAGGGGTTCTCAGTTCTCAGCAGGGAGGCCAGAGTCTTATTCAGTCTTGGGCCCCGTATGCCCGGGGAGGGTTGGTGCACTGCACCGCAGGGAAGTGCCGCGAGGCGTGACTCCCCCTCAGCCCAATGCCCTCTCCTCACTCGCGCATCTCAGAGTCAATGCTGACCAGTCGCAATTCGGGGTCTGTCCACTCCCCTTGAGAAATCACCCAAGGATCCGAAGTCCTGGGGGACAGGCCTCCAGACCTCAGTGGGCTGGAGGGGAGCGCCGGGGATTCAGGGTTGCCGGCAAAGGATTCCCAAAGTTTTATTCAGCCCTATGTCCGGCAGGAGAACGCCACGGCACCCCAGTAGGGGAGGTAGGTCCAGTTTTTAGAAGTTCTCTCCCGTTGAGTGTAGTGGGAGGGCCTTTAATTTCTGCCCGCTTTTTCTATTGTGGGGCTCTTGAGCCGGTCTCATGGGGGAGGGGGACTGCCGTCCGCTTGGTGGTGGATTTTGTACCTTTTATTTGCGTCCTTGTGATCACAACTTGCCTCAGCGGTGTTGATGTGCGTTCTTCAGCCTTCTCTCTTGGTGAGGCTGAAGTCCACCAGGATACTTACTAAATTCCTGTCCCTTAACTCTCCTTCTGGACGGGAGCCTTTGTTGAAAGCTGGCTTCAGTCCGCCATCTTGTCTCCCCTCCTCCCCTTATTTACTAAATTTTATATTTATTTTATTTTTATTTGCAAAAGCTCTTCCTTATTCTATGATTTTATTTTTTTCACATATTTCAATTTGTGTTCCTTGATATAACATTTTTATCCCCGTTTTCCTCTGGTGTTAATTTTACAATAGTTTGGTGCAGTTGTTTGTTTTGTTAATTTTAAAGTTTTCTATCCCTTGGATTATTATATTTCCTACAAGGTCCTCACCCCATCCCATTTTAGTTTGTTTTGGACTTCTGCTTTCATATTAGATCCTTTCTTCAAATTCCTGGTGATTTAAGACACTTAATATTCAGATTTAAAGATGGGAAAATAAAAAATTTGTCCGAGTAGAGCTTATCAACTAATGATACCAAGAAATGTTTTGTAGGAATCTGGCCATTTCATATGCATGATGAAATGATCAGTACCATTCTCCATGGACATCTTCTCTTCAGCTAGAAAGTTTCTCTAGAAAGGAATACTCCAAACTACTGTCTGGGCATATAAGCTTGAATATAGCTATTTTGAAAACTTAAGAAAAAAGGTGAGCTATGGGTCTCTGTGTTAGTTTTTTGCTTCTATAAATAGAACCAATAGTACACATATGGATATAAAAAGAGAGGTATTTATAAAAAGAGATATATATGTGTACAGAAACATATTTATTAATAGGAATAGACACATATGATGATGTATATTAACAAGTCCTAATCTGCAGTATGGTTCACCATTCTCAAGATACAGAGGAGCCAGTGGTGCAGTTGCAATCCAAAGGCCAGCAGGCAAAGACCCTGGAGAGCCAATAGTCCAGATAAAATCCAAAGTTAGAATGTGGGAGAATTACCTCTTCCTCTGGGAGGTGAGTCCTTTTGCTCTATTTAGGCCTTCAGATGATTAGATAAGCACTCTCACATTCTGGAGAGCAATATGCTTACTCAAAGTTACCAATTTAAGTCTTAATTTCATCCGAAACACCCTCAAAATTGATACATAAAATTAGCCATCACAGTCTCATGGATTAATATGTAAGCATTCAACTAATTTATCATGATGTTTTTAAAAAATCACCTTACTCCTTTCCTTCGTTGTATCTGATATCACTGAGTTCACAGTCATTTACTTGCAAACTCTTTAGAGACTAGACTTTCAGACAATGGCTGCTGTGCCCATTTGAATATGTCAGAAGTGATGCAGTACCAATTTTAGGCCTGGATTTCAATACAGAGTTTCTCAAACTTCACACTATAGAAATTTTGAGCTGAGTAATTTTTTGCTATATGAGGCTCTCCTTTTCATTGTAGGATGTCCCACAGTATCCCTGGCCTCTATTAACCAGTTGTCAGTTATACTCTTCCTCCACTTTGCTTAACTAAAAAATACCTTGGGGTATTTCCAAGTAATCTACAGGTGATAACTACTGATTTTAAAAGATAAGTGACTTCTGCTTTCTATTTCTAGGAACATTGAACATGTGCTCTGGAAAAAGCCAGTCTCTGTGTGAGAAATCTGACTACCCTAATATGATCATGCTATGAGGAAGTCTACATACAGAGAGAGACCCTCTGGTGCCCCTCAGCTGTTTTAAACATTCTTGCTGAGGTGTCAGACATACAGATTAAAAAAGACATCTTGTGTGGTTAGCCAGGTAAGTCTTCAGATGAATTCTAACCCTAGCTTATCTCACTATCTAACTGTGGCCACAAGAGGGACTCCAAATGAGAACCAGTTAGCTGATACCTGTCAATCCACAGAATTTTCAGAGATAATAATACTTTTTTTTTTTTTTTTACTTTAAGCCACTAAATTTTAGAATGGTTTGTCATAAAATAATAAGAAAATGGAACAGAAATCAATACTTTTAGGGCTAAATCATCTGAGATTCTGGATTAAAGGGATCCACTAAGTGCTCAGCATAAGGAATTTTAAAGAAAGGAAATACATATGTCAAGGTACAAACATCATACAAAAATTTTAGAGCATTATAGATGAAAATAACAGTCTAAAAGTTTATATGTTTATATTCTTTCTCCCTGCTTTGTCACATACATACACCCACACCTATACCACAGAAATCATGTCAAAGGAAACAGAATGGCACAGGACTTCTCAACAGCAAAGCTGGAAGCTTAATGACAATGAGTCAAGTTTTCAAAATTATTAGATAAGGTAATTTGCAACCTAGAATTCTATAAGTAGATAATTTATAAATTGGGTATTGGAGTATAGTTAGAATATTTTTTTCTTTTTTGCAGTTTTTTGTCCAGGGCTGGGTTTGAACCTGCCACCTCCAGCATATGAGACCAGCACCCTACTCCTTTGAGCCACAGGCGCTGCTCCAATTAGAATATTTTCATACATGTAAAGTATCAAAAATTGTGTCTCTTATGTGCTCTCTCAGAAATATTAAAAATGAAATTTTTCATTATGTGAACTGTGAAGACTTTATTTTGTCAAAGAAATTATATGGAGTATTTTTTCTTTCTATGGGAATTATCTTATATTAGCATCATCTTGAAAGGGTTTAGGATGAATTCTAAACCAAATAAAATATATGGGAGTAAGTTTTAAGTTAGTCATCAAAGATCCTCTTAAGTTTGTGCTTCTTGAGGTAATCAGAGTTCTTAGATTGCTTCTATACCCATTGGCTAAGATCAGAAGAAAATACCTGTCAGTGTTAATTTTAATATTCCATTTTTTCCATTTTGAAATATAAAGAATGAATTCTTCCCTTTCAGGTGGATGAAGAAAGCAAGCCTGAAGACAAGTGTTAACAGAACAGAGAAATACACCCAAAGAGTATGGTGACAAATATGGAAGCATTCTTGCATTTGTATTTCATGCCAAGCAAGATCATCACTGATTCCCTGAAAGAGGAGTAGGAAAGGGAGCTTGGAGGCCATAAAATATATGTGTGTTCACAATAACTAAAATTACTTCAGATACCCAAAAAATTCTTAGCACATTCTTTAATCATCTAATCAAACATGGAGAAGGACTTGGGACATGGGAAATAACCAGATGAGAGGGAAAGACAGCACTAGAATAGCCTAATTATAGTCACCTAGTCAACTTCATATTCATAATTGCAGAAATTATACCTACCCCATCAATATTACATAAAAGATGCATCAGCCAGCTAATTGCTCCAAATAAATTTTCATTATAATGTAGCCAATTCACTCCCAGTGTAACACTCCAATAATGTATGCCATGAACATGGATGAAGAAGGGTCTACATGACCAATGAGAACTTTAAGATTGGAAGATCACATTAATAAGTGTTTCAGAATCCCAATGAGGAAAATTAGAAGATGGTTCCAAAATAGAGGCATACAAGCAAGCTGATTGTACTTCTCCACAGAAAACCGAAGTTCCAAGATTATAACCATAAGTATCCTGGAAATAAAATATGATAGTAAAAAGTTCCCAGGGCCACAGAGAAGTGAAATAACTCTGAAAAGACTTCCTTTTTTTCCCTTTAGTCTGCCAAACTTCAGTGCAGAAAATCCTACCCTAACTTAAAGTTTTACACTTTAAAAAAGAGATTGAGGTCGACAACCAGATTCTCCATCACTTTGGGTTTCCAAATGGGAGACTTGTCCCTGTGTCAAATCACAAGAAGCATTAGGAATACATGAAGAGAGAAATATTCCTGAGAACTGTCAGAGACAATGATGGCAGACAGGACTACCATTCCCAGCTCCAGAAATTATGCTCTATATCTTGACTAAAGGAGACACAACGTCAGAGTGGTTATTCAGCACCAGCAGGCTATAGAAGGTTTCTTCACAGGTTCCCTGGGTTCAGATCCCTAGCCAACCTCACACCGCTTGGATACCTTCTTTGGGGCCTTCCGAATTTAAGATGGGCAACAGCCTGATTGTTTACAAGAAACAAGACAAGCCTAGCTTAAAGGCACCACCTAGTGCCAGAATGGAAGCAATGACATAGTGGAAAAGAAAAGAATAAAAAGAGAAAGACAGAAACAAATAATCAGTAATCAAACATACCCAATAAAAATAAAGTCTATTTGCACTAGAATGTTCATCACAGCTCAATTCACAATCACCAAGATGTGGCATTAAAAAAAGTGCCCATTAATTGATGAATGGATTAATAAACTGTGATATTTGTATGCCATGGAATACTATTCAGCCACAAAAATGATGGAGACTTTACATCTTTTTTATTTACCTAGATGGAGTTAAAGCACACTCTTCTTAGTAAAGTATCACAAGAATGAAATAGCAAGTATTCAGTGTAGGTAAAATTAATATGAATTCAATAGATAAACAACTACACTGCCATGTGAGAGAAAAACAAACTGAAGTGTGGGGAGAGGACAGGAGGGAATGGGGAGAGAGAAGAAGGGAGGGTGATTAATAATCTCCCACTTAATGGGCACATTGTAAGTGTATATAGTTCACCCCCTAGGAGAAGTGCTCAACTACGTCTTGAACTGTACCTAACAAACACAAATAATGTAACTTAATGATTTGTACACTCATTTTAATAGGAAATAAATAAAAATATAAAATAGTATAAAAAATAAACAAGCAACAAAATGACAGTAGTAAGTCCTTACTTACCAATAATAGCGCTGAATGTAAACGGACTTACTTCTCTAATTAAAAGTCATATAAAGACTAATGTCTAAAGAAACAAGACCCAAATATATGATGCCTATAAGAAACTCATTCACTTACAAAGATACATATAGACTGAAAGCAAAGAGGTGGTAAAAGATATTCCCCTCATTTAGAAACTAAAAAAGAGCAGGAGTAGCTATATTTATGTCCAAGAAAATATACTTCAAATCAAAGGCTGTAAAAAATGACAAAGAAGGACAATCCCTCACTCTCCTTCTTTCCCACTTGGGCCTGGCAGAATGGCTCCTGCAAAGAAGGGTGGGGAGAAGAAGAAGGACTGGTCTGCCATCAACCAGGTGGTGACTCAAGAATACACCATCAATATTTACAAGTGTATCCATGGAGTGGGCTTCAAAAAGTGTGCCCCTTGGGCACTCGAAGAGATCTGGGAAATTTGCCATGAAAGAGATGGGAACTCCAGATGTGCACACTGATACCAGGCTCAACAAAGCTGTCTGGGCTAAAGACATAGGAATGTTCCATACCGTATCTATGTGCAATTGTCCAGAAAATGCAATGAAGATGAAGATTTACCAAACAAGCTCTATACTTTTGTTACCTATGTACCTGTTAACATTTTCAAAAGTCTATAGACAGTCAACGTGATGAGAACTGGTGATTGTCAGACACATCAAATAAAGTTATAAAATCACAAAAAAAATGACAAAGAAGGAAACCATATAACGATAAAGGAGTTAATTCATCAAGAAGATATAAAACTTATAAATATCTATGTACCCAAGACTGGAACTCTGAAGAGTATGAAGAACTCTGAAGATATAAAAGAACAGATCAACCACATACTCAGTAATGGATAGATTATTTAGACCAACACTCCACAGGAAAACATCAAAGTTAAACTAAATACCAGATCAAGGAGGCCTAACTGATATTTCTAGAACATTTAACCCAACTGCTGAAGAATAAACTTCAGCACATGGAACATTCTTCAGAATGGACAGAATTTTAGGCCACAGAAAAATTTAAACAAATTTTAAAAAGTAAAAAATATATAAAGTATATTTTATGACCACAATGAAATAAAGCTTGAAATCAATAATAAGATGAAACTTGGAAAATGCACAAACACATGAAAATTAAACAACATGCCGTTGAATGATCAAGGTGCTACCAAAGAAATTAAGGATGAAATATAAAAATTTCTTCAAACAAATAAAAATGGAAATTTTGCAGGTGGAGCATGATGGCGGACAGGACGGACATGTAGCCCACCTCTCCAAAGTCATCAGGTGAGAGGAAAAGTGGTCTGGACCTTTCCCACGCATGGATTATTGGTGTGGATGGACAGCTGGAGATGCTCAGTGAATTGGCGGATTGCTGTTTATGAGGGGTAATTTAAAACCACAGACTCTGTTATAGAGATTTTTCCCTGTTTGGCCGTGCTGGCCAGCAGGCCCCTCCCTTATGGAGGACAGCAGCTTGCAAATGCTGACAAAACCCAACTGACAAATATTTATTCCTGAACCGAGGGTGGCATCCGAAAGGAGAGCCACTCAAAACCACGGGGAGCTGGGCAATCTGATGGAAAATTGAAGGGAGGGGATCAGGACAGGGAAACAGACATTTTGAACTATCTGAAATGGCAGGCGTCTTCCCCCAGAACAACAGAAGTGATTGAATAGACAGGAGCATTCCTGAAGGAGAATGTTGGAGGGGGTTGGAGGTTCAGGCTGCGTGGCGAACTGGTGGGTCCTGATTCAAAAGGGAAACTCTAAACCATAAAACTCAGAATAAGGTCCCCAAGCGCTCCAGCCCTGGAAACTGACTGCAGCTGTGGGGCCAGCAACCGTGCCAGCTGCCAGCAACTGGGCGGGCCAGCAGCAGCACCCTCCCCCACAGCCGATTGCAGTCACCAGTTTGTAGGAGAACATGGAAGCAGAGTGTAAAGATTTGGGAAGTGTGGACTCCTGCTCTGAGTGGGGAGGTCGGACAGAAGAGCTGTCTGGAGTAGAACAGCTGAGGTTGCACAATAGTTAGGTGATAAACTTTTACAGAAACTCCAAAATGGCCATGGGCCAAGGAGGGTGGTTACCATGGTACCAGTATAAACTGTGAATCAGGTATAAGCCTGGGAACCACTCACAGCGCCACCTAGTGTCCAGAAAGCATATTGCATTATAAATATATTACTACGAAAGTTGATCCCTATCATACATATAGATGTATATTTCTACATATATACAAGAATAATATTTTTGTGGTTGGTACCTTTTCTTTTTCTTTTCTCTTTTTCTTTTTTCTTTGTTCTGTTTTTTTTCTCACCATTTTCTTGGGGGAGCTATTGTTAATTTATTATTTTTTTATAGATATATTTTTATTTCTATTTTTTTCTATTTTTAATTTCTCCTTTCGTCTCTTTTAACTTTTCTATGAACACTACGTTTTTCTTTTTTTTCAATTATTTTATGATTATCTATTTTTATTATAGTAGTTTTTTGTTGTTGTCGTGTGTTGTGTCTGTATGTCTATGTGTCTCCATCTGTTCATGCATCTATGGACTTGTGTGTTTGGTAGCCTTTATATCTGTTTATTTGCTCATTTGGTCTCAATGAGCTTGGTGTTACGACCTGCAATTCTGAGCTCCCAGCACTCCCCTCCACTCTCACTCTGAGGTCTGGATACCTGTCCCCCAGGAGTCCAGATTCTTGGGTGATTTCTCAAGAGCTATAGACAGGACCTGGACTGCAGCTGGACAGTGTGGATTCTGCAGCATGGGAGTGAGGAGACGACGGTCAGCTGAGAGGGAATCATGCTGGAGCGGTGGTACCCCAAGGTACAGAGCAACAGCCATCTTTAGCAATAACAAGGTCCACCCCTGGATATCCCGAAGCCGCTCCGCCTGTCTCCCTGGGAAACCAGAGGAGGCTGGGAATCTTCTCAGATGGCAACCACCATGGAACAGACCTGGGACTGAAACACAGGCCATGTGAGTAAATGGTTTTCCTGAGGTGGTAATGGCCTGGGTGGAATGGAGGGACCAGAAAATGCATGAGCAGAGCCAGGAAACTCCCAGGGCAGGGCTTATCCAGAGGACCACTTTACTGAGCCTAAGACACACCTGGCCCTCAGGGGATCATCAACATTTAGACAAAGGAGGACAGGAGGCTACAGTTGACAACCAACCCTGCTGAAAATACAAACCTGCAGGTGTAAAGACAGGGCCTGAGGCACAGGTTCTGGGAACTCAAAGCAGTCCCTCTTCTGCAGAGGAATTTAGCAGGGTTAGAAACAAACTCCCACAGGGTTGTTCTGTTCTGCCAGTAACATCAATCCAGGGTGGGGCTGGAACTGAGTGAACACCCCCCAGCCTCCATCAAACACCGAGGTAGACAGGCCTCACCACCACCTGCTGGGTAGAGGTAGAGAGCAGTGGCCTGGATGAGCAGATACAGACTTCCTTGTGATTGAGGCAGGTGCAAACCTCTGGAGTATCTGCTTACTGGAGACAACTGACTGGGTCACAGCCCTGCGAGGCTAGCAGTCACTGTGTGTGACAGAGCTGCAAGGTGGGGAAGGAGACATCAACCTTCCC
Organism: Nycticebus coucang; assembly: GCF_027406575.1. Classification (NCBI taxonomy): domain Eukaryota; kingdom Metazoa; phylum Chordata; class Mammalia; order Primates; family Lorisidae; genus Nycticebus; species Nycticebus coucang. Next base: position 93,117,495 of record NC_069804.1, on the reverse strand, counting down.
AGATTAATCTATTTGCTAGGTGGGTCCTCCAGAGTTCACAGAGCACCAGAGTCAGTCATATTTGAGTTGTCACCAGACTCCTGCATTCCAGTTGACAGAGACCTTTTAAACTCTCCCACTGGAGACAGGTGCTGACTGAGACAATTGATTTGGACATTTTGAACTGAGTGAATCGCCTAAAGACTATTCAAGTGGTGCCCTGGGTGTGTGGTTGTAGGAAGGTTTGATTTTCCTTTTCAAATTGTTGCCTGTGGGGAGCAGGGTGACTTAATTGCTGACATTTCTCCACAGCTGATACTTCAACCCAGAGAAACTGTTTCATTAGGGGTGAACAGAGACCAGCTGAAAACAAGACAGAAACACTTAGCCCCACCATATCAAATAGGTCCCAAACATCTCAGGGTGCAGCACAGCAAGGGTAATTGACAAGGCTCCAGGGGAAAAATCAAAGGGTGTAAAGTAATCATGGGGCACAATCAGTGAAAAAACTCTGGTAACATGAATAACCAGAATAGCTCAAGACCCCCAACCAAGGAAACATATGGCAGATATAACTGAAGATCCCATTCATAAACAGCTGGCCGAGATGTCAGAAATTGAATTCAGAATATGGATTTCAAAGAAGATTAACAGAGTGGAGGAAAATTTGGAATTAGAAATCCGAAGAGCAATTCAAAAGTCAGAATTAGTAATTCAAGGAGAAATTCAAAAATTGTCTTAAGAATTTAACGAATTTAAAGACAAAACCACCAAAGACTTAGACACACTGAAGCAAGAATTTGCAGCCCTCAAAGATCTGAAAAACACAGTAGAATTCCTAAGTAACAGACTGGACCAGGCAGAAGAAAGAATTTCTGACATTGAAGATAAGGCATTTGAACGTTCCAAAACTCTCAAAGAAGAAGAGAAATGGAGAGCAAAAACTGTTCATTCTCTCAGAGAGCTCTGGGATAATTTGAAGAAGGCTAATATCCGCCTCACTGGAATCCCTGAAAGTGATGAAGTGGCCTTGCAAGGCACAGAGGCCCTTCTGCAGGAAATTATGAAAGAAAAATTTCCAGATATATCAAGAGAGTCTGAAATCCAGATAGCAGACAGTTTCAGAACCCCAGCACGACTCAATCTGAATAAGACATCCCCCAGGCATATCATAATTAACTTCACCAGTGTCAATATGAAGGAGAAACTTCTGAAAGCAGCTAGAAGCAAGAAATCTATTACCTACAAAGGGAAGAATATTAGAATGACTGCAGATCACTCTGCTGAAACCTTTCAAGCCAGAAGAGGGTGGTCATCGACTTTTAATCTCCTAAAGCAAAATAACTTGTATCCAGCTATACTGAGTTTAATTTATGATGGATAAATTAAATAATTTAATGACATTCATATGTTAAAGAAATTTGCCATAACCAAACCTGTTCTCCAGGATATTCTCAGACCTATCCTCCATAATGACCACCCCAATCCTCTACCACAAAAATAAACTCACTCAGAAACTTTTGATCATACTCCAACTTCCACAATGGTGAAAGGATTAAAATTTTCCACTGGACTTTCAAAAAACCCGATACCCAAAATTTTACCAGATCTATCAATATTCTCCATTAATGTGAATGGTTTAAACAGTCCTCTAAAGAGGCACATGTTAGCTGACTGGATACAAAAATTCCAGATATCAGCTGCATAAAAGAATCACATCTTACCTTAAAAGATAAATATAGACTCAGGGTGAAAGGATGGTTGTCCATATTTCAGGCGAATGGTAATCAGAAAAACGCAGGTGTTGCAACTCTATTTGCTGACACAATAGAGTTACTTTTTAAGAGTTTACTTTTTAAGCCAACAAAAGTAAAGAAAGATAAGAATGGTCACTACATATTTAAGGGTAATACTCAACATGATAAGATATAAATTATGAATATTTATGCACAAAACTAGAATGTGCCTCAATTTATAAGAGAAACTCTAACAGACATGAGCAACTTGATTTCCTCCAGCTCCATAATAGTCAGAGATTTCAACACTCCTCTGGCAGTGTTGGATAGATACTCCAATAAGAAGCTGAGCAAAGAAATTTTAGATTTAAACCTAACCATCCAACATTTGGATTTAGCAGACATCTACAGAATATTTCATCCCAACAAAACTGAATACACATGCTTCTCCTCAGCCCAGGGAACATACTTCAAAATCAATCACATCTTAGGTCACAAGTCTAACCTCAGTAAATTTAAAGGAATATAAATCATTCCGTGCAACCTCTCAGACCACCATGGAATAAAATTTCAACTCATTAACAACATGAATCTGAACTCATACAAAAACATCAAGTTAAATAACCTTATGCTGAATTATAGCTGGGTCAGAGAAGAGATTAAGAAGGAAATACCAAATTTTTGGAACGAAATGACAATGAAGACAAGAACTATCAGAACCTCTAGGACACTGCAAGGCAGTTCTAAGAGGGAAATTTATAGCACTGCAAGCCTTCCTCAAGAGAACGGAAAGAGAGGAAGTTAACAACTTAATGGGTCATCACAAGCAACAGAAAAAGGAAGAACATTCCAACCGTAAATCCGGTAGAAGAAAAGAAATAACAAAAATCAGAGCAGAATTAAATGAAATTGAAAACAAAAGAATAATACAACAGATCAATAAATCAAAAAGTTGTTTTTTTGAAAAGGTCAATAAAATAGATAAGGCTTTGGCTAACCTAACCAGGAAAAAAAGAGTAAAATCTCTAATTTCATCAATGAGAAATGACAAAGATGAAATAACAACAGACTCCTCAGAAATTCAAAAAATCCTTAATGAATATCACAAGAAAATGTATTCTCAGAAATATAAAAATCTGAAGGAAATTGACCAATACTTGGAAGCACGTCACCTTCCAAGAGTAAGCCAGAATCAAGTGGCAACGTTGAACAGGCCAATATCAAGTTCTGAAATAGCATCAACCATATGAGATCTCCCTAAAAAGAAAAGCCTGGGACCAGATGGCTTCACATCAGAATTCTACCAAACCTTTAAAGAGGAATTAATACCTATATTACTCAACTTGTTCCAAATGTAGAAAAAGAAGGAAGATTACCCAACACATTCCATGAAGCAAACATCACCCTGAACCCCAAACCAGGAAAAGACCCAACAAGAAAAGAAAATTATAGACCAATATCACTACTGAATATAGATGCAAAAATATTCAACAAGATTCTAACAAAAAGAATCCAGCAACATATCAAACAAATTATACATCACGACCAAGTTGGTTTTATCCCAGGGTCTCAAGGCTGGTTCAATATACGTAAATCTATAAGTATAATTCAGCACATAAACAAATTAAAAAACAAAGACCATATGATTCTCTCAATTGATGCAGAAAAAGCTTTTGGTAATACACAGCATCCCTTCATAATCACAACACTTAAGAAAATCGGTATAGAAGGGACATTTCTTAAACCGATAGAGTCCATATACAGCAAACCCACACCCAATATCGTATTGAATGGAGTTAAACTGAAATCATTTCCACTCAGATCAGGAACTAGACAAGGCTGTCCATTGTCTCCATTGCTCTTTATCATTGTGATGGAAATTTTAGCCATCGCAAGTAGGGAAGAAAAGGCGATCAAGTGTATCCATATAGGGTCAGAAGAGATCAAACTTTAGCTCTTCACAGATGATATTTTTGTATATCTGGAAAACACCAGGGATTCTACTACAAAACTTTTAGAAGTGATCAAGAAATACAGCAGCATCTCAGGTTACAAAATCAACATTCATATATCCATCGCCTTTATATATACCAACAATAGGCAAGCTGAAAAACCAGTTAAGGACTCTATTCCGTTCACAGAAGTGCCAAAGAAGATGAAATATTTGGTAGTATATCTAACAAAAGACGTGAAAGATCTCTATAAAGAGAACTATGAAACTCTAAGAAAAGAAATAGCTGAAAACGTCAACAAATGTAAAAACATACTATGCTAATGGCTGGGAAGAATCAACATTTTTAAAATGTCCGTGCTACCCAAAGCAATATACAATTTTAATGCAATCCCTATTAAAGCCCCGCTGTCATACTTTAAAGATCTTGAAAAAATAATACTTAGTTTTATATGGAATCAAGGAAAACCTCAAATAGCCAAGACACTACTCATAAATAAAAGCAAAGCAGGAGGAATTACGCTACCAGAATTCAGACTATGCTATGAATCTATAGTGATCAAAACAGCATGGTACTAGCACAAAAACAGAGAAGTAGATGTCTTGAACAGAATAGAGAACCAAGAGATGAATCAGGCTACTTACTGTTATCTTATCTTTGACAAGCCAATTAAAAACATTCAGTGGGGACAAGATTCCCTATGTAACAAATGGTGCTGGGTGAACTGGCTGGCAACCTGTAGAAGAATTAAACTGGACCCACACCTTTCACCATTAACTAAGATAGACTCTCACTGGATTAAAGATTTAAACTTAAGACATGAGATTATAAAAATACTAGAAGAGAGTGCAGGGAGAACCCTTGAAGAAATCGGTCTGGGTGAATATTTTATGAGGGGGACCCCCCGGGCAATTGAAGCTGCTTCAAAAATACACTACTGGGACATGATCAAACTAAGAAACTTCTGCACAGCCAAGAACACAGTAAGTAAAGCAAGCAAACAGCCCTCAGAATGTGAGAAGATATTTGCAGGTTATGTCTTTGACAAAGGTTTAATAACCAGAATCCACAGAGAACTCAAACATATAAGCAAGAAAAGAACAAGTGATCCCATCACAGGCTGGGGAAGGGACTTGAAGAGAAACTTCTCTGAAGAAGACAGGTGCACGGCCTACAGACATATGAAAAAATGCCCATCATCTTTAATAATCAGAGAAATGCAAATCAAAACTACCATGAGATACCATCTAACTCTAGTACGATTAGCCCATATCACAAAATCCCAAGACCAGAGATTTTGGAGTGGATGTGGAGAAAGGGAACACTTCTGCACTGCTGGAGGGAACGCAAATTAATACATTCCTTTCGGATAGATGTTTGGAGAATACTTAAGAGAACTAAAAATAGATCTGCCATTCAATCCTATAATTCCTCTACCAGGTATATACCCAGAAGACCAAAAATCACATCATAACAAATATATTTGTACCAGAATGTTTATTGCAGCCCAATTCACAATTGCTAAGTCATGGAAAAAGCCCAAGTGCCCATAGTTACACAAATGGATTAATAAATTGTAGTAAAGGTACACCATGGAATATTATGCAGCCTTAAAGAAAGATGGAGACTTTACCTCTTTCATGTTTACATGGATGGAGCTGGAACATATTCTTCTTAGTGAAGTATCTCAAGAATGGAAGGAAAAGTATCCAATGTACTCAGCCCTACTATGAAACTAATTTTTGGCTTTCATATGAAAGGCATAACCCAGTTATAACCTAAAATATGGGGAATGGGGAGAGGGAGGGGAGGGAGGGGGGAGGATGGGCAGAGGGAGGGTGATAGGTTGGATTACACCTGTGGTGAATCTTACAAGGGTACATGTGAAACTTAGTAAATGTAGAATATAAATGCCTTAACACAATAACTAAAAAAATGCCAGGAAGGCCATATTAACCAGTGTGATGAAATGTGTCAAACTGTTTATAAAACCAATGTATGGTGCCCCATGATCGCATTAATGTGCACAGCTATGATTTAAAATTAATAAAAAAATTAATAAAATGGAAATATCCCAATATATATGGAATACATCAAAATCTGTACTAAGATGAAAGTTTATAGAAATAAATTTTTGTATCAAAAAGAGGAAAGACTTAAACAAGCTAATGATGCACCTGAAAGAACAAGAAAAGCAAGAACAAAATAAACTTAAAATTAGAAGAAAAATTATAAAAATTAGATCAGAATTAAATAAAATTAGACGAAAAATACAAGAGAGTAATCAAAAAAGTTTTTTTTTTTTTTGAAATTTTTGGCCATGGCCAGTTTTGAACCCACCATCTCTGGTATATGGGGCCAGTGCCCTACTTTTTTGAGCCATAGGCACCCCCCTGAAAAAAGATTTTTTTTTAAAAAGATAAATTAAATTGACAAACTTTTAGATAATTAAGAAAGAAAAGGAAGAACACTCAAACAAATGAAATAAGAAACAAAAAGATGACATAAAACTAAGACCACAGAAATGCAAATAATTATTACAGTGTATTATGAACAAATACACAGCAACAAATTGGAAAACCTAGAAAAAATTGTATAAATTCCTAGGAAAGTAAAACCTACTAAGATTGAGTCATTAGGAAATAGAAAAACTTAGCAAATCAATAATGAAAGATGAAATCAAAGCTATAATAAAAATATCCCATTAAAGGAAAGCCCATGATCCTATGGCTTCACTCCCAAATTATACCAAACATTTAAAGAACAAATATCATTTCTACTCATGGCCTTAAAAGAAATTTAAAAGGAAGGAACACTTCCATATTCATTCTGTGAAGCTAGCATTATCCCATTGCCAAAGCCAGAAAAAAAACACAAACAAAAAGAAAAACTGCAGGATATTATCATTGATAAACATAGATGCATATATCCTTAACCAAATATGAGCAAACCAAATTAAACAGTACACACACACACACACACGCACACACACACACCCCTCAGGATCCAATGGAGTTGATAATTGAACTCAAGGATTCAAGAATTATTTGAAACGTGCAAATCAATAAACATAATACATTATATTAATTAACAGAACCAAGAACAAAAGTCATGTGACCATTTCTGAAAAAGATTCTGAAAAAGAATTTGACGAAATGCAACATTCCTTTATGATTAAAAACCCTCAATAAACTGAGTATAAAAGAAATATACCTCAAAACAGTAAAATCCATATATGAGGGACCCAAAGCTATCATTTTATTGACTGGGAATAAATTGAAAGCCTTTCCTCTAAGGTCTGGAATGAGACAAGGATGTATATGTTCATCACTTATTTCAGCATAATACTGGAAGACCTGATCATAGAAACTAGGCAAAATAAAGAAATAAATGGCATATAAATTAGAAAGGAAGAAGTGAAACTAGCCTTTTTCACAGATGACATGATCTTATACTTAGATAAACCTAAATATTACACACAAAAATAATAGTTAGAATTGATAAACAAATATGGGCACAGTGACTCACACCTGTAATCCTAGCACTATGTGAAGCTGAGATGGGTGGATTTCTTGAGCTCAGGAGTCAAGACAAGCCTGAGCAAGAGTGAGACCCAGTTTCTATTAAAAATAGAAAAAAACTAGCCAGGTGTTGTGCTGAGTGATCCTACTCTAGATTTCTTCGGAGGCTGAGGCAAGAGGATTTCTTGAGCCCAAGAGTTTGAAATTGCTGTGATGCCATGGCACTCTATGATGGGCAACAGAATGAGACTCGGTCTCATAAAAAAAAAAAAGGAAAAAAATGATTAACATATTTAGTAAAATTGCAAGATATGAAATCAACATACCAAAATCAGTCACATTTATGTATAAAAACAGTGACCAATATGAAAAAGAAATCAAGAAAGAAGTCTTATTTACTACAGCTACAAAGAATATAAAATACACAGGAATAAATTTAACTAAAGAACTGAAGGATCTATATAAGAAAAATTATAAAACAATGATGAAAATAATTTAAGAGGACACAAGAAAATGGAAAGACATTCTATGTTCACGGATTGGAAGAATTAATATTGTTAAATTAAAATTCTTTTTTTTTATTTCTTCCTTTCTCCTTTTCTTTTTTTTTTCTCTCTTTTTTTTTATTGTTGGATTCATTGAGGGTACAATAAGCCAGGTTACACTGATTGCATTTGTTAGGTAAAGTCCCTCTTGCAATTGTTGTCTTGCCCCCAGAAGGTGTGGCACACACCAAGGCTCCACCCCCTCCCTCCTAAATTAAAATTCTACCTAAAGCAATTTACACATTAACAAAATATCTATCAAAGTACTAATAATATTCTTAACTGAAACAGAAAAAAGTTCTGAAATTTATGTGGAATCATGAAAAACTCTGAATAGGCAAAGCAACCCTGAGCAAAATGAATACAACTGGAAGCATCATACTATTAGACTTCAAAATATACTACAAAGCTATAGTAACCAAGTCAGCATAGTACTGGCATAAAAAAAGAGACATAGAGCAATGGAACAAAGTAGAGAACCTAGGTATAAATCTATACATTTACATCCAAATCATTTTCCACAAAGGCACCAAGACCATACAATTGAGGGAAGACAATCTCTTCAATAAATGGTGTTGGGGAAAGGACATTACAGTATGTTGAAGAGTTAAAACTAGACCCCTGTGAAAACTAGACTCAATATCTACAAAACAAATCAAAATGGATTAGAGACTTCAAGCTAACAATTTAAATTATGAAACTATTAGAAGAAAACATCAGAGAAATGATCCAAGGCATTGGTCTGGGCAAAGATTTTTTTTTTTTTTTTTTATGGAGACTTCAAAGCAAAGGCAATAAAAGCAGAAAAAGATGAATGGAATTATATCAAACTACAAAGCTTCTGCATAGCAAAGGAAACAATTAACAAAGTGAAAAGACAACCTACAGAATGGGAGAAAATATTTTCAAGCTATTCATCTGACAAAAGATTAATAATCAGAATATATGATGAATTCAAAACAATAGAAAAAATAGTCTGAATTTAAAAATGGACAAACAACCTTTTTGGAAGGAAGTATGGTTAATCCTCAAATAACTCAAACTAGACCTCCCATTTGATCCGGCAATCCCATTAGTAGGCATCTACCCAGAAGAAAAAGAAAATCCTTTTATCATAAGGACATTTGCACTAGACCGTTTTTCTCAGCTCAATATAAATCACCAAAATGTGGAAACAACCTAAATGCTCATTAACCCAGGAATGGATTAACAAGCTGTGGTATATGTATACCATGGAATACTATTCAGCCAGTAAAAAAGATGGAAATTTTACATTTTTGTATTAACCTGGATGGAAGTGGAAAACATTATCCTTAGCAAAGCATCACAAGAATGGAGAAACAAGAATCCTATGTACTCAATCCTGACATGAGGACAATTAATGACCTAGCACTCTGTGGGGGGTGGGGGATGGGGAGAACTGAGAGAGGGAAGGAGGGAAGGAGTGGTACATTTTTGGGGGATAGAATACTATCATAAAAGCCTCTTTATCTAACCCAAGCAATCAATGTAACCTGGTTCTTTGTACCCTCAATGAATCCCCAACGATAAAAAAAACTTTCTGAGGTAATATTCTGTTTTTGTTCTCTTTTCTTATGTCTCTTTGAATGACTGGGATAGTTCAAAAGTCTGTCTTCAGTTTCTGAAGTTCTTTTTTCTCCATGTTCTGCCTTACTACTGAGGTTCTCTACTTAGTTTGAAGTTTCTCTAATACATTTCTCAATTCCTTAAGCTCTGCTATCTCTTTCCTCATTATGTCCAGTTTCTTGGTGACTTTGTCTTTAAATTCCGTGATTTCTCGAAAAACTTTGGACTTTTTTTTTGTTTTCTATTTCCAACTTCTCCTCAAATCCATTCATCTTATCTGCCATCCATATTCTCAATTATATTTCTAACATTTTTGCAATTTCTCTATAGATGTTAATTTTTGCTGTATCTCCCTTGTGATCTCTTGGAGGAGTTGATCTGCTCTGATGTTTTATGTTGTCTAAATTCTTCTACTTGCTCCTTCCTATATTTTCAGATTTTTAAAATATTAATTATACTTTTTTAGTTGAAATGTTAGGTTGTTCCTGAATAGTTATTGAGTGGTAATAAAATTGAGAATCCTTAGGGAACACAGTACAGACCTATTTGGCAACTAAAACTGGTAGGGTGAGACCAGTTCTGGAGGCCCTAGAAAGTGTACATGACTACCCATTTGCCAATGAGCTGGAGCTTCATCTTGTGGCCATTCCTCCACAGCATCGTGAAGCTCCCTTTCAGGGTTGCAGCAAGAATATTTGAAGGCTGGCCTTGCTTAGGTAGCGCACCCGAGTTAGTCCTGGTGTCAGCCTGTCCTCCACCCAGTTTAAAGGTTCTGTAGTAATTCACTGGAGTTTCTGATGTATTAAGATTTGAACAGCTGCAACCCTGTGCCTATCAATGACAGCTGGAGGAGGGGAGTTCGTTAATAGACCCACTGTTCCTGCCCATCATAGTGTCAATCCCCCTTTGGGCAAAAAAAATCAAGTTAGGGACAAACCTGCAGCCCAATCCAGTAGAGGTTGTAAAGTAAGACTCCACTGCATGACAGTTCTGGCCAAGAGCTCCAATTGAACTCATTCTGACAGTGCAAATAGGTTCAGAGAAACCACGGTCCTTCCCTCAGACAGAGTCCTGGCTGTGGACTAGATAAAATGCAGCTATCACCTACAGCTGAGGAGTGGGGCTAATTCTTGGACCTGTATAGCGCGGGTCGCCCAACGCAAGTTGCTAGGACGGAAGCTGAGTGTTGCTGGGAGTTTCCAGGCACAGATATTAGGCAGAGGCTCTCCAGAGGGCAGCAGAAAGGTCTCTCCCAGCAAAAGTGAGAGCTGGGAGAGACCTCACCTTCCCACTCCAAAGTTAGGACTACAGCAGCACCGCTGTTTTCTCCTTCCTTCCTTTCTTCCTTTCCTTTCTTCTTCTTCTTCTTTTTTTTTTTCCCAGGCCGGGTTTGAACCCACCACCTCTGGTATATGGGGCAGGCGCCCTACTCCTTTGAGCCACAGGCGCCACCCAGCACTGCTGTTTTCTCTTGTAGCATGGGGCAGGGTGCTGCTTTGTTCAGCAGCCCACATAATGCAGAGGTCTCTCAGAGAATTTCTAAACACACTGGCCTCTGCTGGGGGAAGTCTTTCGGGTAACCAGAGGGTGGCCTGTGGGCTGAAAACTGCAGGGTGAAAATTTGTTCACTTTTGCACCAGGTAGGATGGGGACCCAGTGGTAGAAATTCCCAACTGCAAGAGAAGTGGGACCTGATGGCTCCCTCCTGTGGGATGAGGTGAGAGATCCTTGTTCCCTGCTCACTGGTAGAGAGTCCATGGTGGGCCTCCAACAAGGAGATGGGATACCTCTCCCCCAAGTTGGAGGCCCACCAAGGTCTAATCACTCAAGTACCTGATCTCTGTTATTTCTTCCTCTTTTTTGCCCTCCCAGCTTCTCTCTGCAGGGTGACGTTCACCTGGATTTTTTTTCCTTGTGCTCAACTTCACAATTTCAACTTCTAGTTCACTTCAGTCCAACTTTTCTCCTACTGGACGGAAATTTTTGGTGAAAGCTGCCTCTAGATGGCCATCTTGCTCTTCCCCCTGTTAAAGTTCATTTTTATTTACTTACTTATGTCTAAATGTTCCAGCACCATTTGTTGAAAAAATATCCTTCGTTCATTGAACTGTTTTGCACCATGTAAAACATAAACTGGATAAGAGTTTGGGATGTTATTCCTGAGTTGTTTTCTATTGTTTTCCATTCCTCTATTTCTCTCTCTCTCCATCAATAGTGTATTTTCTTGATTATTGTGGCTAAATAGTAAATATTAATATCAGATAGAATTATTACTCCTAATTCCTTCTTTTCTTTTTCAATATTAGCTTAGCTATTTTAATTGGTTTTTTCCATAAATATTTTAGAGTAAGCTTCTCAACATCTACCAAAAATCTTTCTGGGATTTTGATGGGCATTTTTTCAAACTTAGATATCAATTTGAGGAGATTTAGTATCTTTACTATGTCAAGTTTTCCAAATCATGAACCTAATATGTCTCTCCATTTATTTTTATTTCTTTCTTTTATCAGCATTTTGTAATTTTTCAATATGTAAATATTGTACATGTTTTATTGATTAATACTGGGGCTTTTTTCATTTTGGGAGTGAATGTGAAGAGCATTGTTTTTCATTTCAGTTTCCACCTTTGTTGGTAGTATAGGTCATCTCCCTTGAAATACTCATGTGATATTCCTTCAGTGTAACATACTTTGACACATAGAATTATACATTCTGGATTTTACCTATGTAGATATAACAGTATTATTTCGCTTTCTTATATGCTTATGTGGGAGATGAATGAAAAATAAAGATAAAAGTAGCTCAACTGAAATTATAAAAGTATTCTGAAAATCCTCATGTTTTCTATGAGACAGATGAAGAATTATGCATTGTGAAATAGTTTTGCCTCTTCAATGATGATTATGCATACATCATATCTGCCTAAATGTACATAAGAAAATCAATGTTTTATTTATGTTCAGCACCTAATGTAAAAAGAAACAGTTGCAATTATTTGTTTAATGAAGCACAGTTGTGGGTGGATTTATTCATTTTCACTGATGAAAAATTTGAAAATAATAAGTTTATTTTAACAAATGAATTGTGTTGTTTTATACTTTTTATTTCGGAATATTATGTGGAAATAAATGTTCTGGTTACATGGATTGCGTTTGTACTGCTTGAGCAAGTGTCATGAGTGTGTCCATGACCCAGATGGTGATTGTTGTGATCGTTAGGTATGACTTCACCTGTAACCTTCTTCCCCTACCCACATGCTTGATTTTCATTTATTTTTACTTCTATCTCTGTATATGATTGTTGATCAGTTAGTTGCAATTTAGTAGTTAGTACATGTGTTTGTTTTGCCATTCTTTATAGTTCACTTGGTCTAATGGTCTCCAATATAATCCACCTTGTTGCAAGAGGGAATAGGACATTTTTATTCATGGCTCAGCAGTATTTCATGGTATACATATCCCATATTTTGTTAATCCATTCATGAATTGGTAGGCATTGTGTTGATTCAACATGTCTACAATTGTGAATTGTGCTGCAATAAATTTGAGTGCAAATGTCTTTTTGATGAAGATGACTTTTTTATCCTTTGGGGTAAATACGCAGTAGAGGGATTGCTAGATCAAATGGCTTGTCTACTTTTACTTTTTTGAGGAATTTCCATACTGTTTTCCATAGAGGTTGTACTAGTTTACAGTCCCACCACCAGTGTATAGGTGTTCCTTTCTTGGCATCAGTGCCAGCATCTATTATTTTGGGACATTTTGATAAAAACTATTCTCACTGGGGTTAGGTGATATTTCCCATTATGTAGGTTGTCTATTTGCTCTGTTAATGGTTTAGTTGGGTATGCATAAGATTTTTAATTTAATCAAGTTCCATTAATTTACTTTTGTTGTTGCTGTGATTGCCATTGGGGTCTTCCTCATTAATTCTCTGCCTATGCCAGTAATGAGAAAAAGGTTCTATTTTCATGGAACCATAAAAACTCTTCTGGTTTCTTTCCTTAAATTTAAGTCTGTTATTCATCTTAAGATTTTTTGTGTGTGTGAATTGTAGGAGATATGGATACTGTACCATGCTTCTACATGTGGCTATCCATTTTTTCCCAGAATCATTTATTGATTAGGAATTATTTTCCAAATATGTATTGCTGTATTATTTGTCAAAAATAAGCTGGCAAAATGTGGATGCCTTCTCTGTTCTGTTCCATTGGCCTAGGTCTCTAATTTTGTGCCAGTACCATGATGTTTTGGTTATAACAACCTTGTAGTAGTGCTTAATAGTGATGCCTCTAGATTAGTTCCTTCTGCCTAAGTTTTGTCTGGCTAGTCATCCCCTTTTCTGGTTCCAAATGAAACAATTATTATTTTTTAGTTATGTGGAAAATTAAATTGCTATTTTGACGGAGATTGCATTGAATCTGTACACAATGTTAGGTAGTATGAACGTTTTAAACAATTTTGATTCTGCTGATTGATGAGCATAATATGTTTTTCCATTTGCTTAGATCTCTTTCAATTTCATTTCTGCATGATAATATTTCTCTTTGTAGAGCTCTTTAGCTTCCTTGGTTAAGAATAATCATGGATATTTTTTTCTACCTATGTAGAAAGTTATTGAGTCTTTGATTTAATTCTCAGCTAGACTTTTGTTGGTGTATGGGAATGGGAATGATGTCAGTACATTTATTTTGTAAACTGAGACTTTGTTTAATTTATTTATCAATTCCAGGAGTCTTTTGGTTGAATGTTTTGAGATTTTTAAATATAAAATTATTATCATCAGGGGGCATGGACAAGATGGCTGACTGAAGCCAGCTTTCCACAGAGGCTCCCATCCAGAAGAAGAGTTAAAGGACAGAAATTTAGCAAGTAACCTGGTGGATAACAGCTGCACCAAGAGAGAAGGTTGAAGAACGCACATCAATCCTGCTGAGGCAAGCTGTGACCCCAAAGATACAAACAAAAGGTACAAAATCAATCACCAAGTGGACAGGAGTCCCATCCCCCATGAGAATGGCTCAGAGTACCCCATAAACAAATGAGCAGAGTTCAAAAGTCCTCCCATTATACTCCACGGGACACACCCTCTAAAAAATGGACCTACTTCCCCTACTAGGGTGCCATGGCACTCTCCTGCCAGGCAAAAAAACTCTGTAAAACTGTATATATTCTCTACCTGCAATTCTGAGCTCCCAGCACTCCCCTCCACTTTCACTCTGAGGTCTAGAGGCCTGTCTCCCAGGAGTCCAGATTCTTGGGTGTTTTCTCAAGAGGTGTGAACAGGGCCTGGACTGTTGCTGGTCAGTGCTGATTCTGTGGCATGGGAGTGAGGAGAGGACAGTTGGCTGAGAGGGAACCACACAGGAGCAGCGGTGCCCTGAGGCGCAAAACAGCAACCATTTTTGGCAACAATAAGGCTCACCCTGGATATTCCAGAGTCACTCTGGACAACAGAGTGGAGGCCCGGCATCTTCCCAGGTGGCAACCACCAGTGGAACAGATCCGGGACGGAAATGCAGGCCCCGGGAATTTAGCTGGGACAGAAACAAATTCCATAAAGTGGTTCTGTTCTGTCAGTAACACCAATCGGGGCAGGGCTGGAACTGAGTGAACAGTCCTAGACTCCATCAAGAACTCAAGGTTGTCAGGCTTCACCTCCCCCCTGCCAGATAGGGGCAGAGAGCAGTGGCCTGGCTGAGGAGACATAGATTTCCTGGTGATTCAGGCAGGTGCAAACCCCTGGAGTATCTGCTCACTGGAGGCAACTGGGTCACAGCCCTGTGAAGTTATCAGTGACTGGGTGTGATAGAGGTACAAGGTGAGGTAGGAGGCATCAACCTTCCCAGATTAATCTTTCTTCTGGGTGGGTCCTCCTGATCTCAAGGAGCACTGTAGCAAGTCATATTTGAGTTTTCAGCAGACCCCTGCGATCCAGTTGCCAGAGACCTCTTAAACACTCCCACCTGAGATAGGTACTGACTGAGACAATTGATTTGGACCTTTTGAACTGAGCCAATCATGCATGGACTATCCAAGTGGTGCCCTGGGTGTGTGGTTGTAGGAAGGTTTGATTTTCCTTTTCCCATTGTTGCCTGTGGAGGGGGAGGTAACTTAATTGCTGGTATTTCTAAACACCTGAGACTTCAACCCAGACTAACTGTTTCACTAGGGTTGGACAGAGACCAGCTGAAAACAACAGAGCCATTTATCGCCACCACACCAAGCAGGTCTCCAGTTTCTCAGGCCATGGCACTCTACAGGTCCTTGGTAAAAGGTCCAGGAGAAGAGGTAAAGACACCAGTCCCAGATTCTGGAAAAGGGCTGGTTAATCACTACTCCTGGAGCCCCGAACCCAACTTTTCTTTATACACTCATCTAGTCAAACAGTGTAAAATAATCATGGGGATGAATCAGTGGAAAAACTCTCTTAACATGAATAAAAAGAGTAGATCACCACCCGCCAAAGATATGGCAGATGTAACTGAAGATCCCATTCATAAACAGATGGCCAAGAAGTCAGAAATCGAATTCAGAATTTGGATTACAAACATGATTAATAGAATGGAGGAAAAGTGGGAATTAGATATTTGAGGAGCAAATGAAAAGTTGGAATTAGAAATTGGAGGAGAAATTCAAAAGTTGTCTCAAGAGTTCAACAAATTTAAAGACAAAACCACCAAAGTTTTTGACCCATTGGAGCAAGAATTTGTAGCCCTCAAAGATCTGAAAAATACAGTAGAATCACTCAATAACAGAATGGAGCAAGCAGAAGAAAGGATTTCTAACATTGAAGACAAAGCTTTTAAATGCTCCGAACTCTAAGAGGAAGAGAAATGGACAGAAAAAAGGATGATTCTCTCAGAGAGCTCTGGGATAATCCAAAGAAGGCTAATATCTGCCTCATTGGAATCCATGAAGCCAAGAAGTGGCCTCACAAGGCACAGAGGCTCTTCTCCATAAAATTATGAAAGAGAACTTTCCAGACATGCCAAGAGATTCTGAAATTCAGACAGCAGTTTCAAAACCTCAGCACAACTTAACATGAATAAGACATCCCCCAGGCACATCATAATTAACTTCACTAAAGTTATTATGAAGGAGAAAATTCTGAAAGGAGCCAGATGTAAGAAAACCATAACCTACAAAGGGAAGAATATTAGAATGACTGCAGATTTCTCTGCTGAAATCTTCCAAGCCAGAAGAGGATGGTCATCAAATTTTAATCTCCTAAAACAAAATAACTTTCAACCCTGGATCCTGTATGCAGCTAATTGGAGTTTCATTTATGATGGATAAATTAAATACTTTAATGACACTCACATGTTGAAGAAATTTGCCCTAACCAAAACAGCTCTTCAGGATATTCTCAGACCTATCCTCCATAATGACCAAATACTCTACCACAAAAATAAACTCACTCAGAAACTTTTGATCAAACTACAATTCCACAGTGGCAAAAGCATTAAAAATGTCCACTGGACTTTCGAAAAACTCGATGCCCAAAATTTTACCAGAATTATCAATATTCTCCATTAATGTGAATGGCTTAAACTGTCCTCTAAAGAGGCACAGGTTGGCTGACTGGATACAAAAACTGAGGCCAGATATTTTCTGCATACAATAATCTCATCTTACCTTAAAAGATAAATGTAGAGGCAGGGTGAAAGGATCGTCGTCCATATTTCAGGCAAATGGAAATCAGAAAAAGGCCGGTGTTTCAATTCCTATTTTTTTTTCAATGTCTATTTCTTTTTTTTTTTTTTTTAAATCATAGCTGTGTACATTGATATGATCATGGGGCATCATTCACTAGCTTCACAGAGCGTTTGACACACTTTCATCACACTGGTTAACATAGCCTTCCTGGCATTCTCTCAGTTACTGTGCCAAGACACTTACATTCCACATTAAACAAGTTTAAAATATACCCTTGTAAGATGTACCACTGGTGTAATCCCACCAATCCCCTTCCCTCTATCCACCTCTCCCCTTGCTCCCCTCCCTTTCCCCCTTCCCCCTATTCTTAGGTTGTAACTTAGTTATAGCTTTCATGTGAAAACCCTAAATTAGTTTCATAGTAGGGCTGAGTACATTGGGTACTTTTTCTTCCAGTCTTGAGATACTTTACTAAGAAGAATATGTTACAGCTCCATCCATGTAAACATGAAAGAGGTAAAGTCTCCATCTTTTTTTAAGGCTTCATAATATTCCATGGTGTACATATACCACAATTTATTAATCCATTTGTGGATCGATGGGCACTTGGGCTTTTTCCATGACTTAGCAATTATGAATTGGGCTGCAATAAACATTCTGGTACAAATATCTTTGTTATGATGTGATTTTTGGTCTTCTGTGTATATGCCCAGTAGAGGGATTACAGGATTGAATGGAAGATCTACTTTTAGATCTTTAAGTGTTCTCCATATCTCTTTCCAAAAGGAATGTATTAATTTGCATTCCCACCAGCAGTACAAAAGTGTTTCCTTTTCTCCACATCCGTGCCAACATCCCTGGTCTTGGGATTTTGTGATATAGGCTAGTTTCACTGGAGTTAGATGATATCTCAAATTAGTTTTTATTTGCATTTCTCTGATGATTAAAGATGATGAGCATTTTTTCATATGTCTGAAGGCCGCATGCCTGTCTTCAGAGAAGTTTCTGTTCAAATCCCTTACCCAGCCTGCGATGGGATCCCTTGTTCTTTTCTTGCTAATGCGTTTGAGTTCTCTGTGGATTCTGGTTATTAAACCTTTGTCCAAGATATAAACTGCAAATATCTTCTCCCATTCTGAGGACTGTTTGCTTGCTTTACTTACTGTGTTCTTGGCTGTTCAGAAGCTTTTTAGTTTGATCAAGTCCCAGTAGTGTATTTTTGAAGCTGCTTCAATTGCCCAGAGGGTCCTCCTCATAAAATACTCGCCCAGACAGATTTCTTCAAGGGCTTTCCCTGCACTCTCCTCTAGTATTTTTATAGTTTCATGTCTTAAGTTTAAATCTTTAATCCAGTGAGAGTCTATCTTAGTAAATGGTGAAAGGTGTGGGTCCAGTTTCAGTTTTCTACAGGTTGCCAGCCAGTTCACCCACCACCATTTGTTAAATAAGGAATCTTTCCCCACTGAATGTTTTTAATTGGCTTCTCAAAGATTAAATAACTGTAAGTAGCTTGATTTATCTCGTGGTTCTCTATTCTTTTCCTGACATCTACTTCTCTGTTTTTGTGCCAATACCATGCTGTTTTGATCACTATCGATTTGTAGTATAGTCTGAGGTCTGGTAACGTAATACCTCCTGCTTTGTTTTTATTTCTGAGTAATGTCTTGGCTATTCGAGGTTTTTTCTGATTCCATATAAAATGAACTATTGTTTTTTCAAGAACTTTAAAATATGATAGTGGAGCTATAATAGGGATTGCATTGAAATTATATATTGCTTTGGATAGCATGAACATTTTAATAAAGTTGATTCTTCCTAGCCATGAGCATGGTATGTTTTTCCATTTGTTAATATTTTCAGTTATTTCTTTTCTTAGAGTTTCATAGTTCTCTTTATAGAGATCTTTCACATCCTTTGTTAAATAAATTCGCAAATATTTCATTTTCTTTGGCGCTACTGTGAATGGGATAGTCCTTAACTGTTTTTTCAACTTGACTATTGTTGGTATATATGAAGGCTACCAATTTATGAATGTTCATTTTGTGACCTGAAACACTACTGTATTCCTTGATCACTTCTAGGTGTTTTGTAGTAGAGTCCCTAATGTTTTCCAGTTATACAATCATATCATATGCGAAGAGCGAAAGTTTGATCACTTCTGACCCTATATGGATACCCTTGATCGCCTTTTCTTCCCTAATTGTGGTGGCTAAAACTTCCATTACAATGTTAAAAAGCAATGGAGACAATGGGTAGCCTTGTCTGGTTCCTTATCTGAGTGGAAATGATTCCAATTTAACTCCATTCAATATGATATTGGCTGTGGGTTTGCTGTAGATGGTATCTATCAGTTTAAGGAATGTCCCTTCTATACCAATTTTCATAAGTGTTCTGATCATGAAGGAATGCTGGATATTATCAAAAGCTTTTTCTGGGTGAGGAGACTAGATGGCTGACTGAAGCCAGCTTTCCACAGAAGCTCCCATCCAGTAGGAGAGTTAAAGGACAAAAATTCAGCAAGTAACCTGGTGGATTTGAGCTGCACTAAGAGAGAAGTTTGAAGAACGCATGTCAACCCCGCTGAGGCGAGCTGCAAACACAAGGATACAAACAAAAGGTACAAAATCCATCACCAAGCAGACAGGAATCTCCTCCCCCATGAGAACGGTTCAGAGTGCCCCACAAACAGTCGGGCAGAATTCAAAGGTCCTCCCACTACACTCCACAGGAGAGAACCTCTAAAAACTGGACCTACCTCCCCTACTAGGGTGCCAAGGCGTCCTCCTGCCAGGCATAAAACTGTATAAACTGTATACAGTCTCTAGCAGGAATTTTGAGATCCAAGCACTCCCCTTCCATCACACTGAGGTCTGGAGGCCAGTCCCAGTCAGCAGAGAGAGGACCGCCATGGAGTGGCAGTTCCCTGAGGCACAGTGTGACAGCTGTCTTTTGGTGACAATACGGCCAGGCATAAAACTGTGTAAAGTTGTGTGTGCTCTCTGCCTGCAACCCCAGGCTCCCAGCACTCTCCATGCTCCCCTCTGCTCTTGCTCCAAGGTCTGGAGGCCTGTCTCCAAGGGGTCTAGACTCTTAGGCTATTGCTCAAGGGGTGTGAAAGTGCTGGGCTGTAGCCGGTCGGTGCAGACTCCGGGGTACAGGAGAAGGGAGAGAATGGTTGGCCAGAGGGAGCTAAACCGGAGCAGCGGTTGCCTGAGCCATAAAACAGCAGCCTGCTTTTGCTAGCAATATGGCTAACTACCGAATATTCTGAAGCCACACCCCATGTCTCCCTGGGAAACCAGAGACTCGGAGTACAGGATTTGCCTGATTTCTCCAACTTGCAAACCAGGGAAATTCCCAGGACGGGGCTGACCCAGAGGTCCACTTTACTAAACCTAAGACGCACCTGGCCGTCAGGGGATCGTCAGCCTATAGACAATACAAGAGCAAAGACAAGCTGATTTGGAACTCAATTCAGCTTCTCTTCTGCAGGGGAACTGCAGAGTTGTTCTGTTCTGTCAGTAACATTAATCAGGGGCAAGACTGGACCTGAGTGAAAACCCCCCAAACTTTATCAAATGCCCGAGTTTGTCAGGCCTCACCTCCTCCTGATAGAGAGGGGTAGAGCGCAGTGACCTGGCAGACTTCCTTAATATTCAGGCAGTTGCAAACTCTTGGAGTACCGATTCACTACAGGAAACTGGGTCAGCCAACTGCAGGGCTATCAGTGACTGGGTGTGACAGTGGTGCAAAGTGGGGAAGGAGGCATCAACCTTCCCAGACTGATCTATTGGCTGAGTGGCTCCTCCTGACTCCAGGCAGCACTGGAGCAAGCCACATCAGACTAGTCACCAGACCCCTATGATCCAGTTCCCAGACACCTCTTAAAATCTCTCCCCCAAGAAAGGAGCAGACTGAGACAATTGATTTGGAATTTTTGAACTGAACCAAACGCCTGAGGACAAATCAGGTGGTGCCCTGGGTGCACGGTGGTAGGAAGGTTTGATTTTTCTTTTATAATAGTTTGCCAGTGGGGGTGAGGTGACTAAATTGCTGATATTTCTCCACAGCTGAGACTTCAATACAGAGTATCTGTTTCACAAGGGTGGAACAGAAACCAGCTGAAAACAAGACAGAAAAACTTAGCCCCACCAAACCAGACAGGGCCCCAGTTTCTCAGGCCACAACACTGGAAAGGCCCTCAACCAAGCCCCAGGGGAAAAAATCAAAGGGAGTAAAACATCCATGGGGCACAATCAGTGGAAAAACTCTGGTAACATGAATAACCAGAATAGATCAACCCCCACCAAGGAAAGATACGGCAGATGTAATTGAAGGTCCCATTCATAAACAAATGGCTGAGATGTCCGAAATCTAATTCAGAATTTGGATTGCAGAAAAGATTAATAAAGTGGAATTAGGAATTCGACGAGAAATTCAAAAGTTGTCTCAAGAATTTAACGAATTTAAAGACAAAACCATCAAAGACTTAGACACACTGAAGCAAAAATTTGCAGCCCTCAAACATATGAAAAATGCAGTAGAATCCCTCAGCAACAGAATGGAACAAGCAGAAGAAAGGTTTTCTCACATTGAAGATAAAGCCTTTGAACCCTCCCAAACTCTCAAAAAGGAAGAGAAATGGACAGCAAAAATGGATAATTCTCTCCGAGAGCTCTGGGATAAATCGAAGAAGGCTAATATCCGAATCATTGGAGTTCCAGAAACAGATGAAGTGGCCTCGCTTGGCACAGAGGCTTTTGTGCATGAAATTATGAAAGAGAATTTTCCAGACATGCCTAGAGATTCTGAAATTCAGATAGCGGACAGCTTCTGAACCCCAGCATGACTCAACCCCAATAAGACAACCTCAGGCATATCATAATTAACTTCACTACATTTAATATGAAGAAGAAAATCCTCAAAGCTGCCAGGAGAAAGAAAACCATTACCTTCTTTGGGAAGAATAATAGAATGACTGCAGATCTCTCTGCTGAAACTTTTCAAGCCAGAAGAGAGTGGCCACCGACTATTAATCTCCTAAAGCAAAATAACTTTCAATCCCGGATCTTGTATCCAGCTAAACTGAGTTTCATTTCTGATGGAGAAATTAAATACTTTAATGACATTCATATGTTGAAGAAATTTGCCATAACCAAATCAGCTCTTCAGGATATTCTCAGACCTATCCTCCATAATGACCAACCCAATCCTATACCACAAAAGTAAACTCACTCAGAAACCTTGGATCAAACTCCTATTTCCACACTGGCAAAAGGATTAAAAATGCCCACTGGACTTTTGAAAAACTTGATACCCAAACTTCACCAGACTTATCAATATTCTCCATTAATGTGAATGGCTTAAACTGTCCTCTAAAGAGACATAGGTTAGCTGACAGGATACAAAAACTTAGGCCAGATATTGTTGCAAACAAGAGTCACATCTGAACTTAAAAGACAAATACAGTCTCAGGGTGAAAGGATGGTCATCCATATTTCAGGCAAACGGTAATCAGAAAAAAGCAGGTGTTGCAATTTTATTGGCAGATACAATAGGCTTTAAAACAACAAAAGTAAGAAAAGACAAGAATGGTCACTTCATATTTGTTAAGAGTAATACTCAATATGATGAGATCTCAATTATTAATATGTATGCACCCAACCAGAACGCACCCCAATTTATAAGAGAAACTATAACAGGCATGAGCAACTTGATTTCCTCTAGCTCCATAATAGTTGGAGATTTCAGCACTCCTTTGGCAGTGTTGGATCTATCCTCTAACAAGAAGCTGAGCAAAGAAATCTTAGATTTTAACCTAACCATCCAACATTTGGATTTAGCAGACATCTACATAACATTTCATACCAACAAAACTGAATACACATATTTCTCATCAGCCCATGGAACTTACTCCAAAATCGATGACATCTTAGGTGACAAGTCTAAACTCAGTAAATTAAAAGGAACAAAAATTATTCCATGCATCTTCTCGGACCACCATGGAATAAAACTTGAGCTGAATAACAACAGTAACCTGCATACTCATACAAAACCATGGAAGTTAAATAACCTCATGCTGAATGACAGCTGGGTCAGAGATGAGATCAAGAAGGAAATTGCCAAATTTTTGGAACAAAACGACAATGAAGACACAAACTATCAGGACCTCTGGAACACCGCAAAGGCAGTTTTAAGAGGGAAATTTATAGCACTGGAAGCCTTCCTCAGGAGAATGGAAAGAGAGGAAATTAGCAACTTAAATGGGACATCTCAAACAACTGGAAAAAGAGGAACACTCCAATCCAAAACTCAGTACAAGAAAAGAAATAACCAAAATCAGAGCAGAACTAAATGAAATTGAAAACAAGAGAATAATACAAAATATCAATAAATCAAAAAGCTGGTTTTTTGAAAAGGTCAACAAAATAGATAAACCTATGGTCAACCTAATCAGAGAAAAAAGAGTAAAAATCTCTAATCTCATCAATCAGAAATGACAGAGACGAAATAACAACAGACTGCTCAGAAATCCAAAAAATCCTCAATGGATATTACAAGAAACTTTATTCTCAGAAATATGAAAATCTGAAGGAAATTGACCGATACTTGGAAGCAAGTCACCTTCCAAGACTTAACCAGAATCAAGTGGAAATGTTGAACAGGCCCATATCAAGTTCGGAAATAGCATCAACCATACAAAACCTCCCTAAAAAGAAAAGCCTGGAACCAGAATGTTTTACGTCAGAATTCTACCAAACTTTTTTTTTAATTGTATTTATTTTTTTATTAAATAATAGCTGTGTACATTAGTATGATCATGGGGCACCATACACTTGGTTCATAGACCGTTTGACACATTTTCATCACACTCGTTAACATAACTTTCGCAGCATTTTCTTAGTTATTTTGCTTAGACCTTTACATTCCACTTTTACTAGGATTCACATATTCCCTTGTAAGATGCACTGCAGGTGTAATCCCATTAATCCCCCTCCCTCCACCTACCTCCCCTCTCCCTCCCATCCCCTTCCCTCTTCTCTCTATTCTTAGTTTTAACTGGGTTGTAGTTTTCTTGTGAAGGTACTGCATTAGTTTCATAATAAGGATGAGTACATTGGGTACTTTTGCTTCCATTCTTGAGACACTTTACTAAGAAGAATATGTTCCAGCTCCATCCATGTAAACATGAAAGAGGTAAAGTCTCCATCTTTAATTAAGGCTGCCTAATATTCCATGGTGTACATATACCACAATTTATTATTCCATTCGTGGATCGATGGGCACTTGGGCTTTTTCCATGACTTAGCAATTATGAATAGGGCTGAAATAAATATTCTAATATAAATATCTTTGTTATGATGTGATTTTTGGTCTTCTGGGTATATGCCCAGTAGAGTAATTACAGGATTGAATGCCAGGTCTATTTTTAGATCTCTAAGTGTTCTCCCTAACTCTTTCCAAAAGGAATGCATTAATTTGCACTCCCACCAGCAGTGCAAAAGTGTTCCCTTTTCTCCACATCCACGCCAAAATCTCTGCTCTTGGGATTTTGTGATATAGGCTAGTCTCACTGGAGTAAGATGATATCTCAAAGTAGTATTGATTTGCATTTCTCTGATGATTAAAGATGATGAGCATTTTCTCATAGGTCTGAAGGCCTTGCACCTGTCTTCTTCAGAGTAGTTTCTCTTCAAGTCCTTTGCCCGGCCTGCGATGGGATCCCTTCTTCTTTTCTTGCTAATGCGTTTGAGTTCTCTGTGGATTCTGGTTATTAAACCTTTGTCGGAGACATAACCTGCAAATATCTTTTCCCATTCTGAGGGCTTTTTGCTTGCTTTACTTACTGTGTTCTTGGCTGTGCAGAAGCTTTTTAGTTTGATCAAGTCCCAATAGTGTATTTTTGAAGCAGCTTCAATTGCCCGGGGGGTCCTTCTCATGAAAAACTCGCCCAACTCAATTTCTTCAAGGGTTTTCCCTGCACTCTCTTCTAGTATTTTCATAGTTTTATGTCTTAGGTTTAAATCTTTAATCCAGTGAGAGTCTACCAAACTTTTAAAGAGGAATAAGTACCTATATTACTCAACCTGTTCCAAAAGCTAGAAAAAGGAGGAAGACTACCCAACACGTTCTATGAAGCAAACATCACCCTGATCCCCAAACCAGGAAAAGACCCAACAAGAAAAGAAAATGATAGACCGATATCACTAATGAATATAGATGCAAAAATATTCAACAAGATCCTAACAAACAGACTCCAGCAACACATCAAACAAATTGTACATCATGACCAAGTCAGTTTTATCCCAGTGTCTCAAGGCTGGTTCAATATACGTAAATCTGTAAATGTAATACAGCACATAAACAAATTTAAAAACAAAGATCATGTGATTCCCTCAATTGATGCAGAAAAAGCTTTTGATAATATCCAGCATCGCTTCATGATCAGAACACTTAAGAAAATCTGTGTAGAAGGGACATTTCTTAAACTGATAGAGACCATCTACAGCAAACCCACAGCCAATATCATATTGAATGGAGTTAAATTGGAATCATTTCCACTCAGATCAGGAACCAGACAAGGCTGCCCATTGTCTCCATTGCTTTTTAACATGGTAATGGAAGATTTAGTCACCGCACTTAGGGAAGAAAAGGCGATCAAGGGTATCCATATAAGGTCAGAAGACATCAAACTTTTGCTCTTCGCAGATGATACGATAGTATATCTGGAAAACACTAGGGACTCTACTACAAAACTCTTAGAAGTGATCAAGGAATACAGCAGCGTCTCAGGTTACAAAATCAACATTCATAAATCGGTAGCCTTTATATATACCAACAGTCAAGTTGAAAAAACATTTAAGGACCCTATCCCATTCACAGTGATGCCAAAGAAGATGAAATATTTGGGAATTTATCAAATAAAAGACATGAAAGATCTCTTTAAAGAGGACTATGAAACTCTAGGAAAAGAAATAGCTGAAAATATTAACAAATGGAAAAACATACCATGCTCATGGCTGGGAAGAATCAACATTGATAAAATGTCCATAATACCGAAAGCAATATATAATTTCAATGCATTCCCTATTAAAGCTCCACTGTCATACTTTAAAGATCTTGAAAAAAACAATACTTTGCTTTACATGGAATCAGAAAAAACCTTGAATAGCCAAGACGTTACTCATAAATAAAAACAAAGCAGGAGGAATTATGCTACCAGACCTCAGACTATACTACAAATCGATAGTGATCAAAACAGCATGGTATTGTCACAAAAACAGAGAAGTAGATGTCTGGAACAGAATACAGAACCAAGAGATGAAACCAGCTACTTACCATTATTTAGTCTTTGACAAACCAATGAAAAACATTCAGTGGGGTAAGCATTCCCTATGTAACAAATGGTGCTGGGTGAACTGGCTGGCAACCTGTAGAAGACTGAAACTGGACCTACACCTTTCACCATTAAATAAGATAGACTCTCACTGGATCAAAGATTTAAACTTAAGACATGAAACTATAAAAATACTAGAGGAGAGTGCAGGGAAAACCCTTCAAGAAATCGTTCTGTGCGAGTATTTTATGAGGTGGACCCTCCGGGCAATTGAAGCAACTTCAAAAATACACTACTGGGACTTGTTCAAACTAAAAAGCTTCTGCACAGCCAAGAACACAGTAAGTAAAGCAAGCAAACAGCCCTCAGAATGGGAGAAGATATTTTCAGGTTATGTCTCCGACAAAGGTATAATAACCAGAATACACGGAGAACTGAAATGCATTAGCAAGAAAAGAGCAAGGGATCCCATCGCAGGCTGGGCAAGGGATTTGAAGAGAAACTTCTCTGAAGAAGACAGGCTCACGGCCTTCAGACATATGAAAAAATGCTCATCATCTTTAATCATCAGAGAAATGCAAATCAATACTACTTTGAGATACCATCTAACTCCAGTGAGACTAGCCTATATCACAAAATTCCAAGAGCAGGGATGTTGGCGCAGATGTGGTGAAAAGGGAACACTTTTGCAATGCTGGTGGGAATGTAAATTAATACATTCCTTTGGAAAGAGATATGGAGAACACTTGAGATCTAAAAATAGATCTGCTATTCAATCCTGTAATCCCTCTTCTGGGCATATACCCAGAAGACCAAAAATCACATCATAACAAAGATATTTGTACCAGAATGTTTATTGCAGCCCAATTCATAATTGCTAAGTCATGGAAAAAGCCCAAGTGCCCATCGATCCACGAATGGATTAACAAATTGTGGTATATGTACACCATGGAATATTATGCAGCCTTAAAGAAAGATGGAGACTTTACCTCTTTCATGTTAACATGGATGGAGCTGGAACATATTCTTCTTAATAATGTATCTCAAGAATGGAAGAAAAACACTTTACTAAATAGAATATGTTCCAGCTCCATCCATGTAAACATGAAAGAGGTAAAGTCTCCATCTTTTTTAAAGGCTGCA
Source organism: Nycticebus coucang (assembly GCF_027406575.1). Taxonomy (NCBI): domain Eukaryota; kingdom Metazoa; phylum Chordata; class Mammalia; order Primates; family Lorisidae; genus Nycticebus; species Nycticebus coucang. The sequence goes on along the minus strand of NC_069804.1, from coordinate 93,090,037 downwards.
TAATATTCCATGGTGTACATATACCAAAATTTATTAATCTGTTTGTGGATCGATGGGCACTTGGGCTTTTTCCATGACTTAGCAATTATGAATTGGGCTGCAATAAACATTCTGGTACAAATATCTTTGTTATGGTGTGATTTTTGGTCTTCTGGGTGTAAGAATGGAAGAAAAAGTGCCAAATGTACTCACCCTTATTATGAAACTAATTTAGGACCTTCACATGAAAGCTATAACCCAGTTACAACCTAAGAACAGGGAGAAGGGGGAAGGGGAGGGGAGGGAGGCAGGAGGTAGGTGGAGGGAGGGGGATTAATGGGATTACACCTGCCGTGCATCTCACAAGGGTATATGTGAATCCTAGTAAATGTGGAATGTAAAGGCCTTAGCAAAATAACTAAGAAAATGTTTTGAAAGCTATGTTAACTCGTGTAATGAAAATGTGTCAAACGATCTATGAACCAAGTGTATGGCGCCCCATGATCATATTAATTTACACAGCTAAGATTTAATAAAAAGAAAAAAAATGAATGGAATAAAAAGTACCCAATGTACTGAGCCCAAATAAAACTAATTTAGGGGTTTCACATGAATGCTATAACCTAGTTACAACCTAAGAATAGGGGAAGTGAGAAAGGGAGGGGAGGGAGTGGGGAGGTGGGTAGAGGGAAGGGGATTGGTGGGAATACACCAGCAGTGCATCTTACAAGGGTATATGTGAAACTTGGTGAACAGTCTGTGAAGCTAGTGAATGATGCCCATGATTATATCAGTGTACACAGCTATGATTTAATAAAAAAAAAAAGCTTTTTTCTGCATCAATTGAGAAAATCATATGGTCTTTGTTTTTTAATTTGTTTATGTGCTGGATGACATTTATAAATTTATGTATATTGAACCAGCCTTGAGTCCCTGGGGTAAAATCGACTTGGTCATGATGTATAATTTGTTTGATTTGTTGCTGGATTCTGTTTGTTAGGGTCTGGTTGAATATTTTTGCATCTATATTCATTAGTGATATCAGTCTATAATTTTCTTTTCTTGTTGGGTCTTCTCCTGGTTTGGAGATCAGGGTGATGTTTGTTTCATAGAATGTGTTGGGTAGTCTTCCTTCTTTTTCTACCTTTTGGAACAGGTTAAGTAATATAGGTACCAATTCCTCTTTAAAGGTTTGGCAGACTTCTGACGTGAAACCATCTGGTCCCGGGCTTTTCTTTTAAGGGAGGTTTTGTATGGTTGATGCTATTTCCTAACTTGATATGGGCCTGTTCATCATTTCCACTTGATTCTGGATAAGTCTTGGAAGGTGATGTGCTTCCAAGAATCGGTCAGTTTTCTTCAGATTTTCATATTTCTGAGAATAAAGTTTCTTGTAATATTCATTAAGGATTTTTTTGATTTCTGATGAGTCTGTTGTTATTTCGTCTTTGACATTTCTGATTGATGAGATTACTGATTTTACTCTTTTTTTCCTGATTAGGTTGGCGAAAGGTTTATCTATTTTATTGACCTTTTTGAAAAACCAGCTTTTTCATTTATTGATCTGTGGTATTATTCTTTTTTTTTCAATTTCATTTAATTCTGCTCTAATTTTGGTTATTTCTTTTCTTCTACTGGGTTTGGGGTTGGAATGTTCTTCCTTTTCCAGTTGCTTGAGATGTCCCATTAAGTTGTTAACTTCCTCTCTTTCTGTTCTCTTGAGGAAGGCTTGTAGTGCTATGAATTTCCCTCTTAGAACTGCCTTTGATGTGTCCCAGAGGTTCTGATAGTTTGTGTCTTCATTGTCATATTGTTCAAAAAATTGGCGATTTCTTTCTTAATCTCATCTCTGACCCAGCTATCATTCAGCATAAGGTTATTTAACTTCCATGTTTTTGTATGAGTATGCAGATTCCTGTTGTTACTCAGCTCAAGTTTTATTCCATGGTGGTCCGAGAAGATGCAAGGAATCATTTCTATTCCTTTAAATTTACTGAGGTTAGACTTGTGACCTAAGATGTGATCAATTCTGGAGTAAGATCCATGGGCTGATGAGAAGTATGTGTATTCAGTTTTGTTGGTATGAAATGTTACGTAGATGTCTGCTAAATGCTAATGTTGGATGGTTAGGTTTAAATCTAAGATTTCTTTGCTCAGCTTCTTGTTAGAGGATGGATCTAACACTGCCAAAGGAGTGCTGAAACCTCCGACTATTATGGAGCTGGAGGAAATCAAGTTGCTCATGTCTGTTAAAGTTTCTCTTATAAATTGAGGTGTATTCTGGTTGGGTGCATAGATATTAATAATTGAAATCTCATCATATTAAGTATTACCCTTAACAAATATGAAGTGACCATTCTTCTCCTTCCTTACTTTTGTTGGTTTAAAGCCTACTGTATCTGCAAATAAAATTTCAACACCTACATTTTTCTGATGACCATTTGCTTGAAATATGGATGACCATCCTTACAATCTGAGTCTGTATTTTCTTTTAACTTAAGATGTGACTCTTGTATGCAACAAATGTTTGGCCTCAGTTTTTGTTCCAGTCAGCTAACCTATGTCTCTTTAGAGGACAGTTTAAGCCATTCACATTAATGGAGAATACTGATAAGTCTGGTGAAATTTTGGTTATCCAGGTTTTTCAAAAGTCCAGCGGGCATTTTTAATCCTTTCACCAGTTTGGAAATTGGAGTTTGTTTCGAAGTTTCTGAGTGAGTTTACTTTTGTCGTATAGGATTGGATTGGTCATTATGGATGATAGATCTTATAATATCATGAAGAGATGGTTTGGTTATGGCAAATTTCTTCAACATATGAATGTTATTAAAGTATTTAATTTCTCCATCATAAATGAAACTCAGTTTATCTGGATACAAGATCCGGGGTTGAAGTTTATTTTGCTTTAGGAGATTAAAAGTCAATGACCATCCTCTTCTTGCTTGAAAAGTTTCAACAGAGAGATCTGCAGTCATTCTATTATTCTTCCCTTTGAAGGTGATGGTTTTCTTTCTCCTGGCAGCTTTGAGAATTTTCTCCTTCATATTAACTTTAGTGAAATTAATTAAGATATGCCTGGGGGCTGTCTTATTGGGGTGTAGTAGTGCTGGGGTTCTGAAGCTGTCTGCTTTCTGAATTTCAGAATCTCTAGGCATGTCTGGAAAATTCTCTTTCATAATTTCATGCAGAAAGGCCTCTGTGCCCAGCGAGACCACTTCATCTGTTTCAGGAACTCCAATGATTCCGATATTGACCTTCTTCAAATTATCCCAGAGCTCTCTGAGAGAATGATCCGTTTTTGCTCTCCATTTCTCTTCTTCTTTGAGAGTTTCAGAGCATTCAAAGGCTTTATCTTCAATGTCAGAAATCCTTTCTTCTCCTTGTTCCATTCTGTTGCTGAGGGATTCTACTGTATTTTTCATATCTTTGAGGGCTGCAAATTCTTGCTTCAGTGTGTCTAAGTCTTTGGTGGTTTTGTTTTTAAATTCGTTAAATTCTTGAGACAACTTTTGAATTTCTCCTTGAATTCCTAATTCCACTTTATTAATGTTGTCTGCCAACCAAATTCTGAATTTGATTTCTAACATCTCAGCCAGTTGTTTATGAATGGGATCTTCAATTACATCTGCCATATCTTTCCTTGGGGTGTTGATCTATTCTGATTATTCATGTTACCAGAGCTTTTCCACTGATTCCGCCCCATGGTTGTTTTACTCCCTTTGATTTTTTCACCTGGGGCTTTGTCAAGGGCCTGTACAGGGTTGTGGCCTGAGAAACGGGGGCCCTGTATGGTGTGGTGGAGCTAAGTGGTTCTGTCTTGTTTTTAGCTGGTTTCTGTTAAACCCTAGTGAAACAGATACTCTGGATTGAAGTCTCAGCTGTGGAGAAAAATTAGCAATTTAGTCACCCTGCCCACACAGGAAAACAATTGGAAAAGGAAAATCAAACCTTCCTACCACTGTGCACCCATGGCACCACATGATTTCTCCTCAGGCTATTGGTTCAGTTCAAAAGGTCCAAATCAATTGTCTCAGTGTGCACCTGTCTCGGGTGAGAGAGTTTAAGAGGTCTCTGGGAACTGGATCACAGGTGTCTGGTGACTACTCTGGTGTGGCTTGCTCCAGTGCCACGTGGAGTCATGAGGAGCCACCCAGCCAGTAGATCAGTCTGGGAAGATTGATGCCTCCTTCCCCACCTTGCACCAGTGTCACACCCAGTCACTGATATCCCTGCAGTTCGCTGACCCAGTTGCCTGTAGTGAATTGGTACTCCAGGCATATGTACCTGCCTGAATCACAAGGAAGTCTGCCAGTTCACTGTGCTCTGCCTCTCTCTAGCAGGAGGTGGTGAGGCCTGACAACCTCAGGCATTTGATGTATCTTGGGGGCTTTTCACTCAGATCCAGTCTTGCCCCTGATTAATGTTACTGACAGAACATAACAGAACAACTTTGCGGTTCTCCTGCAGAAGGGAAGCTGAATTGAGTTCCAAATCAGCTTGTCATTGCTCTTGTATTGTCTATAGGCTGACAATCCCCTGAGAGCCAGGTGTGTCTTAGGTTCAATAAAGCAGACCTCTGGGTCAGCCCCGCCCTGGGAGTTTCCCCAGTTTGTAAGTTGGTGTTGCCTCAGGGAAATCCCATACTCACAGTCTCTGGTTGCCCAGAGAGCCAGGGGGTGTGGCTTCAGAATATTCGGTAGTGAATTGTATTGCTAGCAAAGAGGGCTGCTGTTTTATGCCTCAGGGAACCACTGCTCCAGTGCTGCTCACTTCTGGCCAACCATTCTCTCTCTGCTCCCATGCCCCAGAGTCTGCACTGACCGGCTCCAGCCCTGGCACTGTATATACGCCTCAAGCAATCGCCCAAGAGTCTGGACTCCTGCGGGACAGGCCTCCAGACATTGGAGCATGAGTGGAGGGGAACTCTGGGAGCCCAGGTTTGTGGGCAGAGAACACACACAGTTTTACACAGTTGTATGCCTGGCCATATTGTCGCCAAAAATGGCTGTCACACTATGTTTCAGGAAACTGCCGCTCTGGTGCAGTCCCCTCTCCACCGATCGTCGTCTCATCACTCCTGTGCCCAGGAGCCGGTGCCAACCTGCTGCAGTCCAGGCACCATCCACATCCCTTGAGAAATCACCCAAGACTCCGAACTCCTGGGGGACTGGCCTCCAGACCTCACTATTAGTGGAGGGGAGAGCTGGGAGCTCAGAATTCCAGGTAGAGACTATATACAGTTTTATACAGTTTTATGCCTGGCAGGAGGATGCCGTGGCACCCTAGTAGGGGAGGTAGGTCCAGTTTTTAGAGGGTCTGTCTATGGAGTGTAGTGGGAGGAAATTTGAACTCTGCCCGATATTTTGTGGGGTACTCTGAGCCATTCTCATGGGGGGAGGGGACTCCCGTCCACTTGGTGATGGATTTTGTACCTTTTGTTTGTATCCTTGTGGTCACAGCTCACCTCAGTGGGGTTGACATGTGTTCTTCAACCTTCTCCCTTAGTGCAGCTCAATTCCACCAGGTTACTTGCTGAATTTTTGTCCTTTAACTCTCCTTCTGGACGGGAGCCTCTGTGGAAAGCTGGCTTCAGTCAGCCATCTTGTATCCTCCCCTTAGGTGTTGCAATTCTATTTGCAGATACCATAGGCTTTAAATCAATGAAAGTAAGGAAGGATAAGAATGGGTACTTCATATTTTTAAGGGTAATACTCAATATGATCAGATTTCAATCATTAATATTTATGCACCCAAACAGAATGCACCTCAATTTATAAGAGAAACTCTAGCAGACATGAGCAACTTGATTTCCTCCAGCTCCATAATAGTCAGAGATTTTAACACTCCTTTGGCAGTGTTGGATAGATCCTCCAAAAAGAAGCTGAGCAAAGAAATTTTAGATTTAAACCTAACCATCCAAAATTTGGATTTAACAGGCATCTACAGAACATTTCATCCCAACAAAACTGAATACACATGCTTTTCATCAGTCCACAGAACATATTCCAAAATTGATTATGTCTTAGGTCACAAGTCTAACCTCAGTAAGTTTAAAGGAATAGAAATTATTCCATGCATCTTCTCAGACCACCATGGAATAAAATTTGAACTCAGTAACAACAGGAATCTGCATACTCATACCAAAACATGGAAGTGAAATAACCTTTTGCTGAATGATAGGTGGATCATAGAAGAAATAAAGAAGGAAATTGAAAAAATTTTGGAAAAAAATGAAAATGAAGACATGAATTATCAGAACCTCTGGGACACCACAAATGCAGGCCTAAGAGGGAAATTTGTAGCACTGCAAGCATTCCTCAAGAGAACAGAGAGAGAGGAAGTTAACAACTTAATGGGACATCCCAAGCAACTGGAAAAGGGAGAACATTTCAACCCCAAACTCAGTAGAAGAAAAGAAATAAACAAAATTAGAACAGAATTAAATTAAATTGAAAACAGAAGAATTATACAACGGATCAATAAATCAAAAAGTTGTTTTTTTGAAAAAGTCAATAAAATAGATAAACCTTTGGCTAACCTAACAGGAAAAAAAGAGTATATTCTTTAATTTCATCAATCAGAAATGACAAAGACGAAATAACAACAGACTACTCAGAAATTTAAAAAATCCTTAATGAATATTACAAAAAATTTTATTCTCAAAATACGAAAATCTGAAGGAAATTGACCAATATTTGTAAGCACATCACTTTCCATGACTTAGTCAGAATCAAGTGGAAATGTTGAACAGGCCCATACCAAGTTCTGAAAAAGCATCAATCGTATGAGATCTCCCTGAAAAGACAAGCCCGAGACAAGATGGCTTCACATCAGCATTCTACCAAACCTTCAAAGAGGAAATTGTACCTATATTACTCAACCTGTTCCAAAATGTAGAAAAAGAAGAATACTATCCAGCACATTCTATGAAGCAAACATCATCCTTATCCCCAAACCAGAAAATGACCAAAAAAGAAAAGAAAATTATAGACCAATATCTCTAATGAATATAGATACAAAAATATTCAACAAGATCCTAACAAGCAGAATCCAGCAACAAATCAAACAAATTGTACATCATGGCCAAGTTGGTTTTATCCCAGGGTCTCGAGGTTGGTTCAATATATATAAATCTATAAATATAATTCAGCACATAAAAAATTAAAAACAAAGATCATATGATTCTCTCAATTGATGCAGAAAAAGCTTTTGATAATATCCAGCATCCCTTCATGAACAGAACACTTAAAAAATTGGTATAAAAGAGACATTTCTTGGGCGGCGCCTGTGGCTCAAAGGGGTAGAGTGCCGGTCCCGTATGCTGAAGGTGGCGGCTTCAAACCCAGCCCTGGCCCCCCCCAAAAAAATGCAAAAAAAATTAGTATAAAAGAGACATTTCTAAACTGATACAGGCCATCTACAGCAAACCCACAGCCAATATCGTATTGAACGGAGTTAAATTGAAATCATTTACATTCAAATCAGGAACCAGACAAGGTTGTCCATTGTCTCCACTGCTCTTTAACATTGTAATGGAAGTTTTAGCCACCACAATTAGGGAAGAAAAGGCGATCAAGGTTATCCATATAGGATCAGAAGAGATCAAACTTTCACTCTTCGCAGATGGTATGATTGTATATCTGGAAAACACCAGGGATTCTACTACAAAACTCTTAGAAGTGATCAAGGAATACAGCAACGTCTCAGGTTACAAAATCAACATTCATAAATCAGTAGCCTTTATATATACCAACAATAGCCAAGCTGAAAAAACAGTTAAGGACTCTATTCCATTCACAGTAGTGCCAAAGAAGATGAAATACTTGGGAGTTTATCTAACAAAATACGTGAAAGATCTCTATAAAGAGAACTATGAAACTCTAAGAAAAGAAAGAGCTGAAAATGTTAACAAATGGAAAAACCTACCATGCTCATTGCTGGGAAGAATAAACATTATTAAAATGTCCATATTACCCAAAGCAATATACAATTTTAATACAATCCCTATTAAAACTCCACTGTCATACTTTAAAGATCTTGAAAAAATAGTACTTCGTTTTATATGGAATCAGAAAAAATGTGGAATAGCCAAGACATTACACAGAAATAAAAACAAACCAGGAGGAATCACGCTACCAGACCTTAGACTGTACTATAAATTGATAGTGATCAAAATAGCATGGTACTGGCACAAAAACAGAGAGGTAGATGTATGGAACAGAATAAAGAACCAAGAGATTAATCCAGCTACTTACCGTTATTTGATCTTTGATAAGCCAAGTGAAAACATTCAGTGGGGAAAAGATTTTGTGTTTAACAAATGGTTCTGGGTGAACTGGCTGGCCACCTGTAGAAGAATGAAACTGGACCCACACCTTTCACCTTTAACTAAGATAGACTCTCATTGGATTAATGATTTAAACTTAAGACATGAAACTATAAAAATACTAGAAGAAAATGCAGGGAAAACTCCTGAAGAAATCCGTCTGGGTGAATATTTTATGAGGAGGACCCCCCGGGCAATTGAAGCAGGTTCAAAAATAACTAATGGGACCTAATCAAACTAAAAAGCTTCTGCACAGCCAAGAACACAGTTAAGTACAGCAAGCAGATAGCCCTCAGAATGGGAGAAGATATTTGCAGGTTATTTCTCCGACAGAGGTTTAATAACCAGAATCCACAGAGAACTCAAACGTATGAGCAAGAAAAGAACAAGTGATCCCATAGCAGGCTTGGCAAGAGACTTGAAGAGAAACTTCTCTGAAGAAGACAGGTGCATGGCCTACAGACATATGAAAAAATGCTCATCATCCTTAATCATCAGAGAAATGAAAATCAAAACTACTTTGAGATATCATGTAACTCCAGTAAGATTAGCCCATATCACAAAATCCCAAGACCAGAGATGTTGGCGTGGATGTGGAGAAACAGGAACACTTCTGCACTGCTGGTGGGAATGTGAATTAATTAATTACTTTTGGAAAAATGTTTGGAGAATACTTAGAGATCTAAAAATGGACCTGCCATTCAATCCTACAATTCCTCTTCTAGGTATATACCCATAAGACTAAAAATCACATTATAACAAAGATATTTGTGCCAGAATGTTTATTGTAGTCCAATTCATAATTGGGAAAAAGCCCAAGTGCCCATCGATCCACGAATGGATTAATAAATTGTGGTATATGTACACCATGAAATATTATGCAGCCTTAAAGAAAGATGGAGACTTCATGTGTTTCATGTTTACATGGACAGAGCTGGAACATAGTCTTCTTAGTAAAGTATCTCAAGAATGGAAGAAAAAGTGTCCAATGTACTCAACCCTACTATGAAACTAATTTATACCTTTCATATGAAAGCTATAACCCAGTTATAACCTAAGAATGTGGGGAAGGGGGAGAGGGAAGGGAAAAAGGGGGGAGGATGGGCAGAGGGAGGGTGATTGGCAGGATTACACCTATGGTCCATCTTTCAAGGGTATATGTGAAACTTAGTAAATGTAGAATATAAATGTCTTAACACAATAACTAAGAAAATCCCAGGAAGGCTATGTTAACCAGTGTAATGAAAATATGTCAAATGGCATATAAACCAGGTATGTTGCCCCATGATCACATTAATGTACACAGCTATTATTTAATAAAAAAATCATACCATCAGCAAAGAATGATTGTTGATCTCCTCTTTCCCCATTTGAATACAATTAATTTTCTTCTGTTAACTGATTACTCTGGCTAGAACTTTCAGCATTTTGTTGAATAGAGGTTTTGACAGTGGACATTCTTTTCTTGTTTGAGGTCTATGTGAGAATGCTTTCGAATTTTATCCATTCACCACAATGTTTGATGTGTGTTTGTTTAATATGGCTTTTATAATATTGGATATGTTCCATTTGTGCCTAGTTTGTTGAGAGTTTTTATAATGAAAAGGTGCTAAATTTTGTTGAATGATTTTTCTACGTTATTGGGAATATCATATAATCTTTGCTTTTGCTTCTCTGTACATAGTAAATCACATTTATGGACTTACATATGTTGAAGTTTCTCTGCATGTGGTGAATCACATTTATGGATTTACAGATGTTGAAGTATCTCTGCAATCCTGGGATGAAGCCCATTTGGTCATGATGGATTTTATTTTCTTTTGATTGTTGTTGAGTTTTGTTGGTTTGTATTTTATTGGGTAGTTTTGCAACTATATTTATCATGTATATTGATCTTTAGTTTTCATTTTTCGTAGTGTACTTTCCTGGCTTTAATATAAAGGTGACAATGGCTTTGTAGAAGAATTTGAGGAGGACTACTTCCTTTGGTTTATGTATTTTGTTTTTGTTGTTGTTGGAAGATTTTTTTTTGCTACTTCAGTTTTGTTGCTTATTACTGGTAAGTTCAGGAATTCTATTTCTTCCTTACTGAATCATGGGAGTTTGTGTGCTTCCAGAAATTTGTTCATTTCCTCAATGTATTTAAATTTGTGTGAACAGAGAGTTTTATAGGATTGACAGATATTATTTTGTATTTCTATGGTTTCATTAGTAATATCTCTTTTTTTTATCTGTGTTTGGGCTTGAGTCCTTGCTTTTCTATTTCAGTTAATCTATGGAGAGGCTTGTCAATTTTATCTCTTCAAAAAAACAAATTTTATTTCATTAGTGTTCTGAATCATTTTATTGTTTGCGATTTCAATTAGATCTGCTATGTCTTTAGTTATTTCTTTTCTTCTGCTTGGTTTCAATTTGGTTTCCTCTTCCTATTCTAGTTCCATGAGATGACCTATTAAGTTACTGATTTTCCATCTTGATTTCTTTTTGATGTAGGCATAAGGCTGTGAATTTTCCCCCTAGGACTTCTTTTGTTGAACCCCACAGATTTTCATAACCTGTATTACCTTTTTAGTTTGGTTCAAAGACTCTTTTGATTTTTGTATTTTTTTAAAGTTTAGATTAATAAGTGGATACAAATGATTAAGTTACCTTTTTTTTCAGGTGAAGTCCAACTTTTGGTTAAGTCCTTCACATGGAAGGTGTGTCATATACTCCTACGTTATACATATTAGGTAAGAACTTGCCAAATTTCTTTCTCTTGACTCCACTACCTCCTTCCCCACTTGAATTTTATTATTTTTTTTTTTGTGTGTGTGTGTGGTGTGCAGTTGTGCATCTACTAGTTTCATATTAGTATTAAGTACACTGGATGCTTACTTTTCCATTATTATGATACTTAACTTAGAAGGATGTTCTCCAAATCCTTTAGGCAAATACAAAAGATTTGAAATCTCCATGTTTCTTTATGGTTGAATTCCATGGTATAGATATATCATAGTTTATTTATCCATTCTTGAGTTGATGGGCACTTGGGTTGTTTCTACACCTTAGTTACTATTAATTGATTTGTGATAAAAAATTCTAGTGCAAATATCCTTGAAGTAAAATTATGTCTTTTTTCTGGGTAGACACCTAGTAATGGGATTGCAGTATCAAATTGAAGGTGTACATTTAGCTCCTGGAGGATTCTCCATACTTCTTTCCAAAAGGGCTGTATTAGTTTGCTTCCCACCAACAATATATGAGTGTTCTCTTCTCTCTACACCAATGCAAGAATCTATAGCATTGGGACTTTGTGATGTGAGCTATTCTCACTGGGATTAGGTCATATCGCAAGGTGGTTTTGATTTGCACTTCTCTAATTATTAGGGACAATGAGCATTTTTTCATGTCTGTTGATCATTTGTCTATCTTTTGGGGAGAAGGCTCTGTTCATGTTGCCAGGGTCCCACCCCAGGGGCAGGGTCCTTTAAGACCTGTGGAGCTAGTGGCGATTGATGGAAGAAAAGTAAAGTTCAAAGTAGTGACAGATAAAGAGACAGGATATGCAGAATAGAGTTTTCAAAAATGGAAAACAGGGCGGAGCCTGTGGCTCAGTCCGTAGGGTGCTGGCCCCATATTCCGAGGGTGGCAGGTTCAAACCCAGCCCCGGCCAAACTGCAACCAAAAAATAGCCGGGCATTGTGGTGGGCGCCTGTAGTCCCAGCTACTCGGGAGGGAATTGGGAGTCCCAATTCTCTTAAGGAAAGAGAATTGCTTCAGCCCAGGAGTTGGAGGTTGCTGTGAGCTGTCTGATGCCACGGCACTCTACCGAGGGCCATAAAGTAAGACTCTGTCTCTACAAAAGAAAAAAAAAGAAAGAAAATGGAAAACACCAGGGGCTATTACTAGCTTGTGAGGTTCACAGGGAATGGCCCTGAGTGTTTATTACACTCAGTTTTTGTTGAAGGCTATTTGCTCATTTAGCCCAGAGGGTAAGATGAGGAAGGGAACAAAAACACCAGCAGTTTCTCTGAATAAGCATATCGGTTCTTATTTTATCTATAATCATTAACATTAAGGGTCTGAGAAGCCTTGAGAAATCTGAAACCTGAGCCTTGTGTGGGGGTAGCCTCCTGTCTGTGGTCACACACACAGATTACTTGGGGGAAGTCCTCACTAGTTCACTGTGTAGTAGATGCTATTGGCATCAGTCTTCTCTAAAGAATCAGTGGAACAGAAGAACTTTCCTCTGATCTCCACCACAGAGATATCTTCGTATATTTAGTAGGAGGTACACAAGCCCTCCTGCCCATATTTCAGAACTCAGGCTGTTCTTTTGATCTCTTCCATGGCCAAATACTAATCCCTGTAATGGGTATTTGCTCTGACTGTTGACTGAGCAGGAGATGACCTAGTAAATGTTTCTTTCCAGGCCTTGCATGAAGCTTTCTCTGGGGCTATTATTTCTTCAGAGTGTTTACAGATCCAGTAGGGATGTTTGCAAGCTGTTTTCCCTATAGGACAGGCTTATAGAAAAACCAGAAACTTCTCAGATAAGGAATTTAGCTGCTGGTTTAAAAGTAGACTAGCTAAACTCTTTTTACTCTGCTCTGCTCAGCTTATCTTTTCTTTTTTTCTGGGGATGTTTTCCCTTGCCAAGAATGGAGTCTTTGGTCCCCATTCTGCCTGCCCATGTCTCTTGCCCAGTGATAACTGGCGTCGTTTGCTGTTTTCTAGTTGATTAGTTTGAATTCTATGTAGATTATTGTTATTAGGCCTTTGTCAGATTCATGGACCTGCATTTCTCGCCATTTACAAAAATTCACTCCCATTGGATAAAAGGTTTGAATATATAAAACAAAATGATAAAAACTCTAAAAAAAAGTGTTGGGGGAAACTCTTGATGTCAGCCTGGGAAAAGATTTTATGAAGAAGATCCCATGGACAATTGAAGCAACACCAAAAATAATTAAATGGGACATTATCAAGCCAAAATGCTTCTGTACAGCTAAAAGCACAACTAAAGAAGCCAACTTTCAGAATGGGAAAATATATTTTGCTGATTTCCATCTTAATTTTATCTTTGTCTCAATAGTCATTCAGCAGTAGGTTGTTCAATTTCCGTGACTTTGTGTAGAAGAAAGTGTTTCTGTTGTAGTTCATTTCTAATTTTACTCCACTATAGTCTGAAAAGATACATGGTAAAATTTCTATTTTTTTAGAATTTGTTGAGACATTTTTTGTAGCCTAAAATATGATAAATCATAGAGAATATTCCACATGTTGATGAGAAGCATGCATATTCAATAATTGTTGGTTTGAAGGTTCTGTACTTGTCAATTAAGGGCATTTGATATATAGGCTCATTTGAGTATGGTGTTTTCTTAATTTATTTTCTGTATGAATGGTCTGTTTGGTTCTTTCAGTGAAATATTAATATTCTTTGCAATTACAAGGCTGCCATTTATCACTGTGATTAACTCTACTAGGGTTTGCTTTACATATTAGGGTGCACCTGTGTTAGGTGCATAATATTTAGTATTGTTATATTTTCTTGTTGACTTGCTCCTTTTACCATTATATAATAATAATCTTGATTTTTCTATAATATTGTTGATTTATAGTCTATTTTATCTGATATGTGAATAGCTACATTTTTTATTCCTTTGATTTCCATTTGTATGGAATATTTTGTTATTTTTTTAATTTAAAAACTACTTTAATTAAAAAAATCAAAATAAAATAAAAGGAGCGTTGATTTCTGTATCTCTTTTCTTTTTTTTATTAAATCATAGCTGTGTACATTAGTATGATCATGGGACACCATACACTTGGTTCATAGACCATTTGACACATTTTCATCACACTAGTTAACATAGCTTTCCTGGCATTTTCTTAGTTATTTTGCTAAGGCCTTTACATTCCACATTTACTATATTCAACAAGATCCTAACAAACAGAATCCAGCAACACATCAAACAAATTATACATCATGACCAAGTCGATTTTACCCCAGGGACTCAAGGCTGGTTCAATATACATAAATTTATAAATGTCATCCAGCACATAAACAAATTAAAAAACAAAGACCATATGATTCTCTCAATTGATGCAGAAAAAAGCTTTTTTTTTTATTAAATCATAGCTGTGTACACTGATATAATCATGGGCATCATTCACTAGCTTCACAGACTGTTCACCAAGTTTCACATATACCCTTGTAAGATGCACTGCTGGTGTATTCCCACCAATCCCCTTCCCTCTACCCACCTCCCCACTCCCTCCCCTCCCTTTCTCACTTCCCCTATTCTTAGGTTGTAACTAGGTTATAGCATTCATGTGAAACCCCTAAATTAGTTTTATTTGGGCTCAGTACATTGGGTACTTTTTATTCCATTCATTTTTTTTCTTTTTATTAAATCTTAGCTGTGTAAATTAATATGATCATGGGGCGCCATACACTTGGTTCATAGATCGTTTGACACATTTTCATTACACGAGTTAACATAGCTTTCAAAACATTTTCTTAGTTATTTTGCTAAGGCCTTTACATTCCACATTTACTAGGATTCACATATACCCTTGTGAGATGCACGGCAGGTGTAATCCCATTAATCCCCCTCCCTCCACCGACCTCCCCCCTCCCTCCCCTCCCTTTCCCCCTTCTCCCTATTCTTAGGTTGTAACTGGGTTATAGCTTTCATGTGAAGGTCCTACATTAGTTTCATAATAAGGGTGTATGGAATATTTTGTACCATCTTTTGACTGTGAGTCTGAATGAGTCTTTCTGGATTAAATGTATTTCTTGGAGACAGAAGATACTTGAATTATATTTTTGAAATACATTCATCTAGCTTACGTTTTTGAAGAGGGGAATCCAAACCATTTGCATTTACTGAAATTATTGGTAAGTGGGATGCAGTTCTGTTACTTTGTTTCATTTCTTACTCCATTATTTTATATTGGCTCTGAACTTCAGCTTTTGGGTGATCTCAGCATTGGCTCTAAGCTTCAGCTTCTGGTGACTCCCTATTGTATTGACATTGTATAATGCAGATCTGACTACTTTTCGCAGATCAGGTCTTTTCTTGAGAAATTACTTTAGTGTATGCTTGTCTGAAACAGCCTTTATTTCTATTTTACATGTGCAACTTAGTTCCCATGATACAAAGTTCTAGATTGTCCATTGCCTGTTTAAGAAGACAGAACTCAATCCTTTATCATTTGTAAGGTCTCTGTTGAGAAGTCTGCAGTTAGTCTGAATGGATTATTTTCTTGTAAGTGAAATGATGTTTTCACATTACAGGTCACTGAAGTTCCTTCTTCATAGTAGTTTTGCTGGTATGATGACTATGTGTCATTGTGATTACCTCTTTGTGATGAAGTTCCAAGAGGTTTTTTAAACTTCTTTACTGGATATCAACATTTCTAGCAAGACCAGGGAAGTTTTCCTTAATTATTAACTCAAATAGGTTTTTCAAACCTTGTGTGATTTCTTCTTCACTCTCAGGAATGCTTATTATTGTTCTATCTGGCCCTTTTCTATAATCTCATATTTCTTATAGGCTTTGTTCATTTCTCATGTTTCTCTGTTCCTTATTTTTCATAGACAGGTTTAATTTGAAATTGTTGTCTTCAAGCTCTGAGATTCTTTCTTCTTCCTGGTCTAGTCTATTCTTATAACTTTCCACTATATTTTTATGTCCTTAAATGAATTTTTCATTTCCATAAGTTATATATGTTTTTAATTATTCAATTACTTTAGTAAATTTTTCATTCATTTCCTGAATTATTTTTGTGGTTTCTTTGTGTTTGATTTCCACTTTCTCTTGGGTTTTGTTGAACTTGATCATAATTCATATGTGGAATTCTTTATTTGTTATTTTAATATTTTTGTTTTCCTTGGTATCCATTGGTAAAAAGCTGTCATTTCCTTTTGTGGGTTTCCTTTCACTTTGATTTTTCATACTTCCTGAATTTTTCAATGATTTATTTTCATCTGGCCACTCAATTGCTTTCTGTGAATACTGGGCCTAGCTTGCAGGCCTGTCCCCAGGTCCATGAAGATGAATCCCTGACCATGCCAGGGAGAATTGTGATGGTCCCATTCAAGCAGATTTGATGACCCTCTTGGTTTTTCTCTGTCCTGCTGTCTTCACCTTTTCTAGCACTGTGAAATGCATTGGGTGCCACAGTTCAACCTCTAAGATGGCAGGTGACACTTGTTGGTATGAATCCATCACATCCTCTTTGTTTAAGTTAATAGATAATCTGATAGATTGTAGAGTTTTTCTATGCATCATTGGTTGATGTTTGTATGAAAGAGCCAGCTGCTGAGATATTCTTTTGTGCCTGTGGTAGTCCTTGGTTCCCCAGGCGAAATACTTGTATGTTCCAACCACTAGGAGAAGCCCTGCGGCTTCCAGGAGGTTACATGATCTCCACCACCGGGAGGTGGGGAAGAGGAGTAAGGCACATCAAGGTTAGGTTGTGGAAGCTTGAAAGCCTTCGCAAAACCTCAGTGGGACTCAGAAGGTGCTTTTACAGCAATTTTCAGAAGCCAATGTTAAGAGGGCCAACATAGACTCTCCAAATTGAGAGGGCTGTTCATGGGAGAGGGGCGTACAAACTGATTGCTAAGACCACACCTTGGAACCTTTTCATTGTCATTTAGCAGCACAGATTTTCTGTGGGTAGGTGGCGGCTGCTTTCTAAATTCAAATGCCTTGGACCCACTCAGCACATTTCAGTTCTCCCTTCCTTTTCACATGGGCTCCCTCACCATGTGATTCCAGCTCTCAAATGTCTTCCAGGCTGTGTCTGAACTTCTAGCATGTGTCTCCATGAAACACTGGCAGACAGGCAATTCCCAGAATGTGTACCCCTATTCCATCGCAAGTCCTCAAAGGAAGAGATGGGGGCTCCACTATCAGTGGGCACCACAGCCCAGAGCATGCACATTCTGGAGAACAGCAATCGCTCAGGAACTACTCATCTGAAACAATTCTCCCTACTGTTACGAGTGGGGGAGGGGCCACAGCACCAAGTCAGCTAACATGCTTGAGTGCTAGGCATTCAGTTGCCATACAGCCATGAATTAGGCTACTTCTTTCCAACACCACACCCTTACTCAATATGGCAGTTTTCTTTAAGTGGGAGAACCAAATCCTCAGTACTGCACCAAAATCTCCCATCAAGGATGTCTGTGAGTGCTTCCCTGGCACCTGAGTCCAGTTTCCAGACTTCTGCCCTACATCTTATACAGCCCTCTCAAGTCAAAGTGGCACAAGGACTGGCTAGCTCAACTAAGCCACTGGCATGATGCCCTTCAAAACACTGGTGATCAAGAAGTTTTTCAAATTGTGCAGCCATATTCCACCAGATTTCTTCAAGTAAAACTATGTGAGACAGTCTCTCTATGGACATCTCAGCCTGGAGTGCATGCCTGCTGGAGAGAAAGTGCCATTTGCAAATTTCTTAGCTCAAGCTGTTCTTGCAACTGTAATAGGTGGGGGAGAGGCCATAGCTCTCAATCATCCCAACCTCAAACTGCTTTCTCTGTTACTGTGGGTAGGGGAGGTGGAACGAAGGAAGCATCTTGGTGGGAGAAAGCCAACACTCCCGCCTCTCATGGCATTTTCATATGGAGAGCCCCTCACAGACTGCCCAAAGTCTAGGGACATGCTAGTTCCCTTCATTATTCCCTATCTGCTGTCATGCCTTGACTTGTGGAGGGTAGAAAAGCCTTCAGTAAGCTTGATGGCCTGCGTTCACTTAAAGCACATACAGAAAAAAGGGAATCTCCCCTTACCATTTCCCTGAGCATTGAGGCTCTCTGGGTTTGATCCACTCCAATGCATTCTCTTCTTTCTCCTCAGCTCTATGGAGTCCTCAGCTATATGTATCATCTTCCTCTATGATCCACGTCTAAGCTGTGACTCTTTTTCCCTCTGTTTCTTCTAATATCCCACCTTCCCACATGAACTGTATAGCAAGCAACATCTCTACTCAGCCATCTTTTTCCTACAGTCACAATTAATATCTTTTACAGACAATTATTTTTGAACTATACCAACAGAAAGGGGAAAAATTTGACTATATTTGAAACATCAAAACATCCACTAAATTATGTATAGTTACAAATTTATTCCATATGTGAATTTTTAACTCACTGAACATGACAATTTAAAATAAGGAATTTTGAGAATAAAATAAGTATGAAAATACATAACTCAAATGTGTTTAATGTGTTATGAATTCTAGAATACATGTACTTCATTTAATTTTTTTATATTTAGAGATAGACTTTAAT
Source organism: Nycticebus coucang (assembly GCF_027406575.1). Taxonomy (NCBI): domain Eukaryota; kingdom Metazoa; phylum Chordata; class Mammalia; order Primates; family Lorisidae; genus Nycticebus; species Nycticebus coucang. The sequence continues at coordinate 93,071,438 of NC_069804.1, read as the reverse complement.
GTTATAAAGAAAATTTAGGGCATTTAGTGTAATACATTTATTTTGCATATGAGAAAATTGAGGTCCACAGAGGGCAAATAGATCTTTCAACATTCTTCAACTCTTAAATGGCAGCACTGGAAAGGAGTCTAGAGACTGTGACTGCCAGCCCACCATTATCTCAATTAGCTAGAATTGAGATGAATAAATGAATCCAATATAATTGGATACATCATTTAATTGATTTGATTTGATAAGTAGCCAAGTACATTGGAGTGGCCATCCTCTAATACAGTATTTCCATACAGTAAACATATTAGTTTTTAATTTATCACATATAATAGAACTTCCATAGTTAACCACCTCCATACATTGACAACCTCCTTAAGTTGACCTAATGTTCACAGTCTGGACATGCACCACATGTATGAATCAGTATAGTAGGCCTAGTTCCTTACATTGACAACCTCCATATGTTGACAAGTTTGATACAGTTCTTTGGGTGGTTCACTTACAGACGTTCTACTATATATACCAGGTATTTGAACTAAATCAGAATTTCAGTCAGATTAATTCTCTATCTTCAGAGTGAAGTGGAGGAATAAATTAATTTTCTCACTAATGTAGAAGGAAAACCTTCTATCTGAAATAGCTGGATAATTGAGGCAAGCATTTCCCAAGCCAGTTAGAATATTTAATAGTAGATGTCAGAGTCTAGATTAGAATTCAACATTTCTAATGCTAAATACAGAAGTCTTTGACTGCTATTCATAGTATTGCTTCTTAATATTCCTTCACCTATCTAAGCATAGGCTTTTAGTAATGCATATATAGATAGATTTCAATTATCCTATATATGAATTAATCCACTACAATTGTTTTTAATCTTTGGCAACTATCTGTACAAGAGAAAAGTAACACAGTACACTTAATGATTTCAAGCCTGCTAACCCAGGCAGGAAAGATAATAAAAATTCACACAATGCCTTAGGAATATGCTGTAGGAGTATGTCTAAAAGTAAAACAGAATGACAAGCATATGGGAAGGAAATTGGCTTCACCTATAAGAATAACCACCCAGAAATTAGAGAACAGACCTTAGCTTCCTTTTATTATTTTTATTTATTTTTTTTCAGCTTCCACAATGATGCAAAAGGCAAAACTAAACAATGGACTTTCACAAAATAAGATGAATAGAATGCTACCACACTTATCATTATCTCTATAAATGTTAATGGCTTGAATTCCCCACTGAAGAAGCATATATTGGCTGATTGGATTAAAAAACACAAGCTATCCATTTGTTGTCTGCAGAAAATACACCTAGTCTCAAAAGACAAATTAAAAAGACAATTTTTCAGGCAATGGAATTCAGAAGCAAAGAGGGGGTGCAATCTTATTTTCAGATACAAGTAGAATTAAAGCACCTAAAGTCAAAAAAGACAAATATGGTCACTTCATACTGGTCAAGGGAAAAATACAACAAGAAAACATTTCAAGTCTAAATATTTATGCACCCAACTTAAATGCTTCCAGATTTTTGAAACAGACTGTGATTAGTCCTAGCAATATGATATCCTATTACTCCATAATAAAAGAGGCCCTTAACACTTCTCTTACAGAGCTGGACAGATCCACTAAACAGAAATTAAACAAAAATATAAGGGACTTGAGGGAGAGACAAGATGGCAGACTGAAGCCAGCTTTCCACAGAGGCTCCTGTCCAGAAGGAAAGTTAAGGGACAAAAATTTAGTAAGTATCCTGGTGGATTTGAGCTGCACCAAGAGAGAAGGTTGAAGAACACACATCAACACCACTGAGGCAAGCTGTAATCAGAAGGATGCAAACAAAAGGTACAAAATCCATCATGAAGCAGACGGGAGTCCCCCTCACCCATGAGACTGGCTCAAGAGCCCCACAATTAAACAAATGGGCAGAAATTAAAGGCCCTCCCACTACACTCCACAGGAGAGACCTTCTAAAAACTGGACCTACCTCCCCTACTAGGGTGCCATGGCATTCTCCTACCAGGCATAAAACTGTATAAAATTTTAAATATCCTTTGCCAGCAACCCTGAACTCACAACACTCCCCCCCACTCACACTGAGGTCTGGAGACCTGTCCCCCAGGAGTTCGGATCCTTGGGTGATTTATTAAGAGGAGTGGACAGTACCCAAGCTGCAACTGGTCAGTGCTGACTCTGAGGCATGCGAGTGAGGATAGGGCACCCGGCTAAGGGGGGAAGTCATGCCTCAGCGGCACTTCCCTGTGGTGCAGTGCAGCAGCCCTCCCCGGGCAGCAATACGGCCAGGCATAAAACTGAGTGAAACTCTAGATTCCCCGCTGAGCTCCAGCACTCCCCACCACTCTCACTTGGGGTCTGAGGGCCTGTCCCCCAGGAGTTTGGATCCTTGGGTGATTTCTCAAGGGGAGTACACAGTGCCCAAGCTGCGACTGGTCAGCGCTAACTCTGAGACACGCAAGCGAGGAAAGGGCACTTGGCTGAGGGGGAGTCACGCCTCGGCAGCACTTCCCTGCGGCACGGTGCAGCAGCCGTCCTTGGGCAACAATACGGCTGGGCATAAAACTGAGTAAAACTGTAGCTTCCACATTTCCAGTGCTGAGCTCCCAGCACTCCCCCCAACTCTCACACAGGGGTCTGGGGGCCTACACCCCAGGAGTCTGGTTTCTTGTGAGATCTCTCAAGGGGTGTGGACAGAGCATAAACTGTGGCTTGTCAGTGCTGACTCTGGGGCGCAAGACAAGGAGAAAAGTGTTGGCAGGGTGCCCACAGTAGAGCAGCAGTTCCTGGAGGCAGATCAACAGCCATTTTTCTTTAACAGCAAAACGGCTCACTTCTGGATATTCTGAAGCCACACCCCCTGTCTCCCTGGGCAACCAGAGGAGGCCACCAGTGAGCAAAGGATTTGCCTGATGCTGCTCACAAACCCGGGAAGCTTCCAGGGCAGGGCCAACTCAGAGAGGTAATGGGACATAAACCTCCAGCAGCAAAGACATTTGAACTCAGAACAGCCTATCTTCTGCAGGCGATTTTAGCAAAAACAGAGACAGAATCCCGCAAAGTTGTCTGTTCTGTTCTGTTCTGTTAGCAACATCAATCAGGGATGGGGCTAAGCCTGAGTGAACACCTCCCCCCCTTGAGTCAAGCACTCAAAGATGTCATGCCCCATCTCCTCCTACTAGATAGTGGCAGACTGCAGGGGCCTGGAAGATTTCCTTGCTATTCAGGCAGGTGCAAACGCCTGGAGTATCTGTTCACTACAGGCTACTGAGTTAGCCACCTGCAGAGATACCAGTGACAGGGTCTGACGGAGGGGCAAAGTGAGGAAGGAGAAATCAACCTTCCCAGACTGATCTATTTGCTAGGTGGCTCCTCCTGACTCCAGGCAGCACTTGAATAAGCCATATCAGAGTATTCATCAGACCCCAGTGATCCAGTTCCCAGAGACCTCTTGAACCCTCATACCAGAGACAGGTGCTGATTGAGACAATCTATTTGGACCTTTTGAACTGAACTAAGAGACTGAGGACTTTTCAGGTGGTGCCCTGGGTATGCGGTTGTAGGAAGGTTTGATTTTCCTTTTCCATTGGTGCCAGAGGTGGGCGGGCGGGGTGACTTAATTGCTGGTTTTTCCACACAGCTGAGACTTCAAGCCAGAGTAAATGTTACAATAGGATTGAACAGAAACCAGCTGAAAACAAGAAAGAACCACTTAGCTCCACCACACAAGACAGGGCCCCAGTTTCTCAGGCCACAACACTGTATGGGCCCTAGATAAAGCCCCAGGGGAAAAATCAAAGGGAGTAAAATAACCATGGGGTGGAATCAGTGGAAAAACTCTGGTAACAAGAATAACCAGAATAGATCAACCCCTCCAAGAAAAGACACGGCAGATGTGATTGAAGATCCCATTCATAAACAACTGGCTGAGATGTCAGAAATCGAATTCACAATTTGGATTGCAGACAAGATTAATAAAATGGAATTAGGAATTCAATGAGAAATTCAAAAGTTGTCTCAAGAATTTAACGAATATAAAGACAAAACCACCAAAGACTTAGACACACTGAAGCAAGAATTTGCAGCCCTCAAAGATATGGAAAATACAGTAGAATCCCTCAGCAACAGAATGGAGCAAGCAGAAGAAAGGATTTCTGACATTGAAGATAAAGTCTTCGAACGCTCCCAATCTCTCAAAGAGGAAGAGAAATGGAGAGCAAAAACAGATCATTCTCTCAGAGAACTCTGGGATAATTCGAAGAAGACTAATATACGAATAATTGGAATTTCTGAGAATGATGAAGTGGCCTCAATGGGCACAGAGGCCTTTCTGCATGAAATTATGAAAGAAAATTTTACAGTCATGCCTAGAGAGTCTGAAATTCAGATAGCAGACAGCTTCAGAACCCCAGCACGATTCAACCCCAATAAGTCATCCCCCAGACATATCATAATTAGCTTCACTAAAGTTAATACGAAGGAGAAGATTCTCAAAGCAGCCTGGTGAAAGAAAACCATTACGTACAAAGGAAAGAATATTAGAATAACTGCAGATCTCTCTGCTGAAAATTTTCAAGCCAGAAGAGGGTGGTCATCAACTTTTAATCTCCTAAAGCAAAATAAATTTCAACCCAGGATCTTGTATCCAGCTAAACTGAGTTTCATCTATGATGGAGAAATTAAATACTTCAATGACATTCATATGTTGAAAAAATTTGCCATAAGTAAACCAGCTTTTCAGGATATTCTCAGACCTACCCTCTACAATGACCAACCCAATCCTATACAGCAAAAGTAAACTCACTCAGAAACTTCGGATCAAAGTCCAATTTCCACACTGACGAAAGGATTAAAAATGTCTGCTGGACCTTTGAAAAACTTGATACCCAAAATTCCACCAGACTTATCAATACTCTCCATTAATGTGAACGGCTTAAACTGTCCTCTAAAGAGGCATAGGTTAGCTGACTGCATACAAAATCTCAAGCCAGATATTTGTTGCATACAAGAGTCACATCTGAACTTAAAAGACAAATACAGACTCAGGGTGAAAGGATGGTCATCCATATTTCAGGCAAATGGTAATCAGAAAAAAGCACATGTTGCAATTTTATTTGCAGATACAGTAGGCTTTAAACCAACAAAAGTAAGGAAGGACAAGAATGGTCATTTCTTATTTGTTAAGGATAATACTCAATATGATGAGATCTCAATTATTAATATCTATGCACCCAACCAGAATGCACCTCAATTAATAAGAGAAACTCTAACAGACATGAGCAACTTGATTTCCTCCAGCTCCATAATAATTGGAGATTTCAACACTCCTTTGGCAGTGTTGGATCAATCCTCTAACAATAAGCTGAGCAAAGAAATCTTAGATTTAAACCTAACCATTCAATATTTAGATTTAGCAAACATCTACAGAACATTTAATCCCCAAAAAACTGAATACACATACTTCTCATCAGCCAACGGAACTGACTCCAAAATTGACCACATTTTAGGTCAGAAGTCTAACCTCAGTAAACTTAAAGGAATAGAAATTATTCCTTGCATCTTCTCAGACCATCAAGGAATAAAACTTGAACTGAGTAACAACAGGAATCTGCATACTCATACAAAAACTTGGAAGATAAAAAACCTTATGCCGAATGATAGCTGAGTCAGAGATGAGATTAAAAAAGAAATCGCCAAATTTTTGGAACACAACGACAATGAAGACACAAACTATCAGAACCTCTGGGACACCACAAAAGCAGTTCTAAGAGGGAAATTTATAGCACTGGAAGCCTTCCTCAAGAGAATGGAAAGAGAGGAAGTTAACCACTTAATGGGACATCTCAAGCAACTGGAAAAGGAAGAACATTCCAACCTCAAACCCAGTAGAAGAAAAGAAATAACAAAAATTGGAGCAGAATTAAATGAAATTGAAAACAAAAGAATAATACAACAGATCAATAAATCAAAAAGCTGTTTTTTTGAAAAGGTCAATAAAATAGATAAACCTCTGGCCAACCTAATCTGAAAAAAAAGAGTAAAATCTCTAATCTCATCAATCAGAAACAACAAAGACGAAATAACAACAGACTCGTCAGAAATCCAAAAATTCCTTAATGAATATTACAAGAAAATTTATTCTCAGATATATGAAAATCTGAAGGAAATTGACCAATAATTGGAAGCACATCACCTTCCAAGTCTCAGCCAGAATCACGTGGAAATAATGAACAGGCCCATATCAAGTTCGGAAATAGCATCAACCATACAAAACCTCCCTAAAAAGAAAAGCCCGGGACCAGATGGTTTCACGTCAGAATTCTACCAAACCTTTAAAGAGGAATTAGTACCTATATTACTCAACCTGTTCCAAAAGGTAGAAAAAGAAGGAAGACTACCCAACATGTTCTATGAAGCAAACATCACCCTGATCCCCAAACCAGGAAAAGACCCAACAAGAAAAGAAAATTATAGACCAATATCACTAATGAATATAGATGCAAAAATATTCAACAAGATCCTAACAAACAGAATCCAGGAATCATGCTACCAGACCTCAGACTTTACTACAAATCGATAGTGATCAAAACAGCATGGTATTGGCACAAAAACAGAGAAGTAGATATCTGGAACAGAATAGAGAACCAAGAGATGAATCCAGCTACTTACCGTTATTTGATCTTTGACAAGCCAATTAAAAACATTCAGTGGGGAAAAGATTCCCTATTTAACAAATGGTGCTGGGTGAACTTGCTGGCAACCTGCAGAAGACTGAAACTGGAGCCACACCTTTCACCATTAACTAAGATAGACTCTCACTGGAGTAAAGATTTAAACTTAAGACATGAAATGATAAAAATACTAGAGGAGAGTGCAGGGAAAAACCCTTGAATAAATAGGTCTGGGTGAGTATTTTATGAGGAGGACCCCCCGGGCAATTGAAGCAGCTTCAAAAATACTCTACTGGGACTTGATCAAACTAAAAAGCTTCTGCACAGCCAAGAACACAGTAAGTAAAGCAAGGAAACAGCCCTCAGAATGGGAGAAGATATCTGCAGGTTATTTCTCCGACAAAGGTTTCATAACCAGAATGCACAGTGAACTCAAACGCATTAGCAAGAAAAAGCAAGGCATCCCCCGCAGGCTGGGCAAGGGATTTGAAGAGAAACTTCTCTGAAGAGGACAGGCACACAGCCTTCAGACATATGAAAAAATACTCATAATCTTTAATCATTAGAGAAATGAAAATCAAAACTATTTTGAGATATCATCTAACTCCAGTGAAACTAGCCTATATCACAAATCTCAAGACCAGAGATGTTGGCGTGGATGTGGAGAAAAGGGAACACTTCTGCACTGCTGGTGGGAATGCAAATTAATACATACCTTTTGGAAAGATATATGGAGAACACTCAGAGATCTAAAATATATATCTGCCATTCAATCCTGTAATTCCTCTGCTGGGCATATACCCAGAAGACCAAAAATCACACCATAACAAAGATATTTGTACCAGAATGTTTATTGCAGCCCAATTCATAATTGCTAAGTCATGGAAAAAGCCCAAGTGCCCATCGATCCACGAATGGATTAGTAATTGTGGTATATGTACACCATGGAATATTATGCAGCCTTAAAGAAAGATGGAGACTTTACCTCTTTCATGTTTACATGGATGGAGCTGGAACATCTTCTTCTTAGTAAAGTATCTCAAGAATGGAAGAAAAAGTACCCAATGTACTCAGCCCTACTATGAAACTAATTTGGGGCTTTCACATGAAAGCTATAACCAGTTACAACCTAACAATAGGGGGAAGTGGGAAAGGGAGGGGAGGGAGGAGGATGGGATGTAAAGGGAGGGGGATTGGTGGGATTATACCTGCGATGTATCTTACAGGGGTATTTGCGAAACTTGGTAAATGTAGAATGTAAATGTCTTGGCACAGTAACTGAGATAATGCCAGGAAGGCTATGTTAACCATTGTGATGAAAATGTGTCAAATGGTCTATGAATCGAGTGTATGATGCCCCATTATCATATCAATGTACACAGCTATGATTTAATAAAAAAAAAAGAAAAAGAAAGAAAAAAAATATAAGGGACTTAAATGAAACCCTAGAACAGTGGTTCTCAACCTTCCTAATGCCGCAGCCCTTTAATACAGTTCCTATGGGTCATGACTCACAGGTTGAGAACTGCTGCCCTAGAACAACTGTGCTTGATAGATATAGATAGAACACTTCATCCCAAAGCTAAAGAATATACATTCTTCTCATCGGCCCATGGAACATTCTCAATTGCTTTGGTATGAAACTAATGTGGTATATTCTGTATATGTCTATGAAGCTTAATTTTTCTATGGTTGTGTTTAAGTCTTTTTGTTGTTGTTGTTGTTTAGTTTCTGTTTAGATGATCTGTCCATTTCTGTCAGTGGGTGTTGAAATCCCCAGCCCTTATGGTACTGTAGGATATCCTATTGTTCAGACTAGCTATGGTTTGTTTTATAAATCTGGGAGCATTTAAGTTGGGTGCATTTGTATTTAGAGCTGACATGTCTTTTTTGTGTATTGTTTCTTTGACCAGTATATAGTGTCCATAACTGTTTTTCTTTACTTTGCTATTTAAAATACACTTGTACCCGAAAATAAAACTGTGACCATTCATCATTTATTGTGATTTCCATTTGCCTGAAATACTGTTTTACAACTTTTCACCCTGAGTCTTATTTTGTCCTTAGAGGTTAGATATGTTTCCTGAAGATAGCAAATAGTTGGTTTGGGCTTTTTATCCACTCAGCCATCTTGTGCCTCTTCAGTGGGGATTCAAGTTACTCACATTTACTGAAAAGTCCAATATCACCCTGATTTTTTTTTTTTACTTGTTGGCAAGCGCTTGCTTACACCTGGCTGCTTATAGAATTTTTGTTTTCATTTTAACATCAGCTATGTTCATTACAAGAGTGTAGAACAGTGGTTCTCAGCCTTCCTAATGCTGCAATGTACTTTTATTACTAAAACAAGGTCACGTTGAGAACCACTGGTCTAGAAGATTCTCTGTTTGATTGAGATGAACTGGGGTTCGATATTCACCTAAAAGGAGTGTGTCAGAAGCTTTGGTGTTGCTTGGTAAATTTTCAGTTATAAGATCCTCCAACAGGACTTCCATACCTTTGTGTAGCTCTTTTTCTCTTTCAGGAGAAAAATATATCTATAATGGGCATTTTTGAAAGTTTTGTAAAGTCCCATAATTCTCTAAGAGATTGGTCTGATTTTATTATCTTCTTTTCTGCCTCTTTAAATGCCTGAGTTAGCTCAAGAGGCTTATCCTCTAACTCTGAGATCCTTTCTTATCCATGGTTTAATCTGTTATTAGTATTTTTTACTTCATCTTTAAGTTGCCTGAATGGCTCCTTTGATTCCTTGTATTGCAATATATCCTTTATAATTTCACCATGTCTCATTCATTTCTTGGGTCAATTTTTAATTTTTCTTTTGGTGGTTTTTGCACTTTCCCTTCAAGTCCTTTCATTATTTATATTTATATTTATATTTATACATTTTAATTTCAGATTAATATAGGGTTACAAACCATTAGGTTACTTGTGCTCTTCTCCTAGAAGGTGTGCAATATACTTTCACATTGTGCCCATTAAGTGAGACCACACCAGTCATCCTTCCTCCTGCCCTCAACCTCCTCTTTTTACCCTTACCCCAAACTTGAATTAAATGGAAATCTTCTTTTGTGTGCTTGTGTATTAGTTCATCTACTGGCTTCATATTGGTATTGAATACATTGAATATTGGCTTTTATATTCTTGTGATACTTTAGTAAAGAGAATGTTCTCCAAATCTATCAAGGTTATTACAAATGATATAAAGTCAATGTCTTTATTTATAGCTGAGTAGTATTTCATTTTATACATGTACCCCCGTTCATTAATCTATTCATGCACTTATGGACACTTGGATTGATTCTATATCTTGGTGATTGTAAATTGAGGTGTGGTAAACAATCTAGTACAAATATCCTTATAATACAATTATTTTTTTTCTTCTGACTAGATGCTTATTAATGAGATTTAAGAATCAAATGGAAGGTTTATTTTTTTAAATTTCAGGTTCAGATGAGGGCAAAAAATTTCAGGTTCATATGTGATAATTTTTGCATTTGTTAGGTAAAGTTCTTGTAGTTGTGTCCCACACTGAGGAGGTGTGCCCTTGCATTGTTCCCATTAGATGTTGTAGTTGTGTCCCACACTGAGGAGGTGTACCCTTGCATTGTTCCCATTAGATGGGAGCACATTAATCACCCTTCCTTCTCCCCTCTTATCGCTCCCTCTTCTACCCTCCCCCCAACTTGAATTAAATTGAGATTTTCTCTTCTGTTGGCATGTATTGATTCATTTACCGGCTTAATATTAGTACTGAACACATTGCATATATGATTTTCCACTCTTGTGATACTTTACTAAAAAAAAAAGTTCTCTAACTTTATCTGGATTAATACAAAAGATGTAAAATATCTATCTTTTATGGCTGAATAGTATTCTATGCCATACATTTTCCACATGGTTTATTAATCCATTCATGGGTTTATAGGCACTTGATTTGTTTCCACATCTTGGCGAATGTAAAATGAACTGTGATAAACAATCTAGTGCAAATGTACTTAAGATAAAATATTTTCTTCTTCTGCATAGATGCATAATGATGGGATTGTGAGGTCAAATGGAAAGTCTATTTTTCTTTGAGAATTATTCATGCTTCTTTCCAAGAAGGCTATATTAGTTTGCCATCCCACCATCAGTATAAAAACGTTCCCTTCTCTCTATATCTGCACCACCATGTTTAGCATTGGGTCATTGTGATGTAGGCTATTCTCACTGGTGTTAGGTGATGTCTCAGACTAGTTTTAATACACATTTTTCTGATTATTAGGGATGACTGGCACTTTTTCATATGTTTGTTCGCTATTCGTCTGTCTTCTTTAGAGAAATTTATGTTCATGTCTCTTATCTAGTTATGGATGAGATTGTTTGCTCTTTTGTTGTTAAGTAATTTGTGTTCTATGTAGATTCTAGTTATCAACTCTTTGTCATATTCATAACACATATATATCTTTTCCTATTCTGAAGGTTGTTTATTATTTGTTGTGTCCTTAGCTGTGCAGAAGTCTTTTAGCTTAATTAAGTAATATATATATATATATATATTTTTTTTTTTTGGCTGTGATTGCCAATAGAGTCTTTTTCATAACATCTTTACTCGGGCTGATAAAATCAAGAATTTTTCTCATCTTTTCTTCTAGGATTTTTATCATTTCATGTAGTATATGTTTTTCTTTATTCATAATAAGTCAATTTTTGTAAGTGGTGAGAAGTGTAGGTCTAGCTTCAGTCTTTTACACGTCGTTATTCAATTCTCCCAGCATCATTTATTTAATAAGGATCATTTCTCCCAGTGTATGCTTTTGTTTGGTTTAGGAAGATCAGATTGTGAAAAGCAGCTGGTTTCATATGAGCTTTTCTTTTCTGTTCATTATGTCTTTGCCTATATTTTTGTGCCAATACCATACTGTTTTCATCATTGTGTATTTGCAATATACTAAAGTCTGGTAGCATTTGCCTCTGAATTTGTTTTCATTACTTCAAATTGACTTGGCTATACATTTTTTTCCTCTGGTTCCACACAAAGCTCAGTACTTTTCTTTCACATTTATTTAAGTATGATCTTGGTATTTTAATCAGGATGCTTAAAATCTGTAAATGGCTTTGAGCAGTACACATATTTTAGCAATATTGATTCTTCTCAGACAAGAGCATGGTATACCTTCCATGTGTTAATGTCTTCTATTTCTTTTCTTGAGGTTTCATAATTCTCTCTACAGTGATCCTTAACCTGCTTTGTTAAGTATATTCCCAGGAATTTCATTTTATTTGAAGCTACTGCAAAAACTAATGTGTTCTTGGTTTGCTTGTGAACTGGAATATTATCGATGTATACAAAGTCTACTGATTTGTGGACATTAATTTTAACAATGCAATGTTATTGTACTTTTTGATCATGTCCAGGAGCCTTGTGGTTGAGTCTCTGGATTTTCCTTTGTAAAAGATTAAATCATCGGTAAAGATCTAGAATTTGACCTCCTCTGCCCTCATTTGAACGCACTTAATATTATTCTCTGGACTAACTGCAATGTCTAGAACTTCCAGAACTATGTTGAATAATAGTGGCCATAGTGGGCATCCTTGTCTGATTCCAGTTCTAAGTGGGAATACTTTCAGTTTTACTACATTCAGTGTGATATTAGCTGTGGGCTTGTGATTAATGGCTTCTATCAGTTTAAGAAGTGTGCCATCTATGCCTATTATCTAAGTGTTCTTGTTAGAAAAAGCTGCTGAATTTTGTATGTGTCTATTGAGAGGATCATATGGCTTTTGTTTTTGCTTCTGTTTATGTAGTGAATTATATTTATGGATTTGTGCATGTTAAATCAACCTGGTTTCCATGGTATAGAGCCTACATGATTGTAGTGTGTGTGTGTGTGTGTGTGTGTGTGTTAACAGCTAATGTTAACATGTAGCTGTGTTCTATTTGCTAAGATTTTATTGACTATTTTAATTAATATCAATTGGTGAAATTGTTCTATAGTTGTCCCTTTTTGTTGGATCCTTTCCTGATTTCAGTATGAGGATGATGTTTGCTTTATAGAAAATGTTGGGCCACATTCCTTCCTTATCAATGTTTTGAAATAGGTTCTGCAAAATAGGTAGCTCTCCCTTGAACATTTGATAGATTTCTCACCTAAAGCTGCCTGATTTCAGCCACTTTGGGAGGAAGGAGTTTTTTATTGTTTCTTCAATTTTGGTGCCTGATATTGGTATGATCAAGAGAGATATTTCATCCTGCTTATGCCTGGGGAGGTTATGTGATTCTGACGTAGGGGAGTGAAGCGAAACTAGACTCTGCCTCAGTAACTCTGCACAAGCCTTAGGCAGGCAGTTTGTAGTAAGTACAAAGCTACTAATTAAAACCCCCACTGCAGCAGGTGTTCCTGTTATCTATATGCCCAAGGATGCATGTTGAATCCATGTAGTAATCTTGTAACTTCCTTGACCTTCTGTTGTCTTTGAGGACAAGCAGCCATGCCCCAAGGACACGCGTCGTCCTAACCTTCCCTGAATCAAGAGAATTTTCACATGCACTCAAGCCCTAAAATTGTATAAAAGGAAGGATAGAAATTGAGACAGTGGGCTTGATTTTGTGGACGGTAGTCCTCTGAGTCTCCCAGCTGGTGAATAAAGCCACTTCCTCTTCCAACTGGTGCCTGAGGGTCTTTTTGTTTGCATTTGCTCCTGCTACATATTCTTGGTTCCCTGACAGGAAGCTAGGCTTGGTGGCAGACCATGCAGCTGGACTCATTGGTTTGGGTTTTGCCCACACTGCAGACCACCCCCACAGGTAACTCCAGTTGGTTTGGTGATGTGGTGCTCAGAGCACTCCTAGGACCAATTCTTCTAGAGCAGTGGTTCTCAACCTTCCTAATGCCATGACCCTTTAATACAGTTCCTTATGTTGTGGTGACCCCCAAGTATAATAAAATTGTTTTTGTTGCTACTTCATAACTGTAATTTTGCTACTGTTATGAATTGTAATGTAAGCATCTGATATACAGGATGTATTTAGGCGACCCCCGTGAAAGGGTCATTCAACCCCCAAAGGGATCGTGAGGAATAGGTTGAGAGCTGCTGTTCTAGAGGAACACTTCATCAAGGCTGAGCTGCCGAGGTTCCTGCAGTGGGTTCTGCAGCAGCTGAGCACCAGGGAGGAACCGGTTCCAGGATGTCCAGAGTACAATAGAATTGATAGGGGCTGCTAAAATTCTAGTGGAAGAAGGAGTATGATAAACTTCTTTGGCCTTAGATTACCAGCAGGTGGGAGGTGTATGAAAAAGTGTGGGTGCTGTGTGACTGAGACAGACACTGAGGGTGGAGTTCCGACTTCCCCTCGTAGGGCCAAAGTGAGTGCTGGCTCAGAACTGCATCCACAGGACACTTTCTACAACTAAGTAGCAGTCTGTGCTGGTGCGTTGTACCAGCCTGCCTAAGCCAAGAGGGTCCACTGTTCCTGAGAGGGGAGCAGCTGGTGATGATTGAAACACCTGAGTGAAACCTCCATATTACCCCTGCTTACACCTGCATCCTTCTTGTGACATGAGTGTGCATTGTTTTGGGAGGGAGACTGTGGGTGAAGATGGGAAACAAGCAAGGAAAGCTCACCCCACTGGCTACCATGTTGAAAAACTTTAAGAAAGGAATTGCAAGTGACTATGGGGTTACTATGTCCCCAGGACCATTAAAGTCTTTATGAGCTGGAATGGCCCTCTTTGGGTGTGCATGGCTGGATGGCTGTCTAAAGAAGTATAAACAGCTCCTTAGTGTCTAAAGTATGGCACAGAGTCACTAGGAAAGATGGTCATCATGACGAGTTTCCCTACATTGATACTTGGTTACAACTAGTAATGAACCCACTGCCCTGGTTAAGAGAGCAGGTAGCACAGGGACAGAAGGGAAACTGTGTTCCACCATACCTAGAGTAGTGGTGTCAAAGATATTGGCAACCCTCCTGCCAGAGGAACCCCTAGACAAAATTCCACCACCCCCATACAGAGAGACTGCAGGCACTAAGGCACCTGAGGAGCCAACTCTCCCTCCAAGGCAAACTAGCCACATCCAGCCCAATGAGGCACCTCTCGTGTGAAGAAAGAAAAGGTCCAAGGAGGTTAACCCCCATTAGCAGATCAACTAAGGCCTAAACAAGGATTCCAGATGCCCCTCAGAGAGACTAGACACACTGGAGTGGATAAGGATGGGCACATGGTCAAACGTAGACTATATCAGCCATTCATGACCACAGATTTACTGAATTGGAAACATCACACTCCTTCCTACATGAAAAAGCCTCAGGCTTTGGCCTATTTGATGCAAACCATTTTTCAAACCCATAACCCTACATAGGCAGAACACCACCAGCTGCTCATAATCCTCTTTAACATGGATGAGAGACACCATGTAATTCAGGCTGCCTCTAAGTTGTTACAAGAAAATTTCCCAGAAGAGTTCCAAACTTCCCAGCAGTATGTTCAGGTCAAGCTTCCTGGAGAGGAACTGCACTGGGACCTGAATGTGGTAGAGGCTTGATGCACCAGACCTGATACCTGGAGGCATTGTTGCAGGTGCTGAGGAGAGGGGGACAGAAAACTACTAATCTAACCTGAGTGAATGAGGTCCTCCAAGAAAATGAGAGCCCATTCCAATTCTATGAGAGGTTGTGTGAAGCATTTTGAATGTATACCCCTTTTGATCCTGAGATCCCTGAGAACGAGAAGATGGTCAATATGGCCCTAGTTAGTTAAAGCACTGAGGACATCTGGCAAAAACTGCAGAAACAGGAGGGGTTTGCAGGCATGAACACCTCACAGCTTCTTGAAATAGTCCAGAAGGTCTTTGTAAACCAGGAAGTAGTGAGCCATACAGAAGAAGATAAGTGCATGAAAGGGAGGACCTATCTTGTAGCATCAGCCCTGAAGGGCACAATGGGGAAACACCATCCCTTTTGAAGAGGACAGGGTCAAAGTGTGAAAGGAAGTAGAGGACCTAGGGTAAAATGGCCCCCTTTGTGGAGGGATCAGTGTGCAATTGGCTGAGAGACTGGGCATTGGAAAAACGAAACTCCCAAAGGACAAGGAAATGTTGAAAACACTGGGAGAGAGGCTGCAGACCAGGAAAGGCAGGGATCCCTCTACAACTTAGTGACAGAGGCCCTCATAGACTTAATGGGACCAAACTCACACACCTGCAGAGAGTCCATGGTCTGAGTAAGGATTGGGGGCAGGGATATTGACTTTATGATTGATACTGGGGCTGAACACTGAGTGGTGACACAGCCAGTAGCCCCTCCTTCAGACCACAGAATTGATATCATAGGAGCAATGGGGCCACTACTGAACAAGCTTTCTGCCTCCCTTGAAAGTGCTCCATAGGAGGCCAAGAGGTGACTCATCCATTTCTCTACATGCCTGACTGCGCTTTGCCTTTCCTGGGTAGAGACCTCCTAGGAAAACTGACAGCCACAGTCTCTTTTACTAATCAAAGAATTATGAAGCTAAAACTGCCCAAACCAGTTCTAGTGTTAGCTCTAACAATGCAACGAGAACAGGAGTGGACGCTGTTTGGAACTTAGCCAGTGGAGTGACTCAAACCAGAGCTAACCAAGTGGTAGCCAAAGGTCTGGGTGGAAGATAATCCCCTGGGGCTCACAGTGAATCAGCCACCAGTAATAATAGAAGTAAAGCCAGGGTCACAGCCAGTGAGATACAAACAGTACCAAGTGCCCAGGGGGTCCGTGGAAGGGATCCAGGGACACTTTCAGAGACTTGAGCAGCTTGGCATAATCACACATTGCCAGTCTCCCTGGAATACTCCCTTGATCCCTGTACAGAAGCCTGACATGAAAGACTGTAGACCAGAGCAGGATCTGAGACTTGTTAATAAGGCAACTGTAACACTGCATCCTACTATGTCTAATCCACATACTCTGCTGAGTTTGTTGCCAGCAGAAGCCAAGTGGTTCACTTGCCTGGACTTAAAAGATGCCTTTTTTTAGCACAAGGCTATCCCCAGAAAGCCAGAGGCTGTTTGCCTTCCAGTGGGAAAAACCAGACACAAGAATTGTAGCCCAGCATACATGGACTAGGTTGCCACAGGGATTCAGAAACTCACCCACAAGTTTTGGAGAAACACTGGCTTGTGATCTCCAGAAATTAGGGTGTGTGCTACTTCAGTATGTTGGTGACATCGTCTTAGGGCACCCTACACTGGAGGGGTGTGCCTGAGGCATGAATTGTCTTTTGCAACATCTAGAGATATGCGGCTATATAGTGTCTAAGCAGAAGGCCCAGATTTGCCAGTGGCAAATACGATATCTAAGATTTACTAACCAGCAGGGGCAGTAGAATCTCGGGATGGAACTGAGGAAAGTCATTAATAACCTCCCCTCCTCACCCTCATAAGCCTAAAACAATTTCAGGAATTCTTAGGCACGATAGGCTTCTGCCGCCTTTGGATTCCCAATTTTACTGTCCTAGCCAAACCCTTGTATGAGGCAACTAAAGGAGAAGAGGGAAAGACCTCACAATGGGGAGGAGAACAAAAACAGGCCTTCTCCCAGTTAAAGATGAAGCTGGTGACAGCTCCTGCACTGGGGCTACCAGACTTAGCCAAACCCTTCACTTTGCAAGTCCCAGAAAGAGAAAAGATGGCTGTAGTTATATTAAACCAGCTGAATGGGTCCTGGACAAGACTTATAGTTTATCTCTCCGAACAGTTGGATGAAGTGGCAAAAGGTTGGCCATCATGCTTATGTGCTTTAGCTGCTACCACTTTCCTTGTGTAAGAAGCTGATAAACTGTCTCCAGGGCAGAATCTCAGAGTCAAAGTACCCCACTCTGTGGTCACTTGAACATGAAGGGGCATCTCTGGTCCACTAATGCAAGATTAACTAAGTACCAAAGCTTAATGTGTGGCAATCCACGCATAATAATAGAGGTATGTAACACCTTGAACTGAGCCATACTCCTTTCAATCAGTGGAAGAGGGACTGAATATGACTGTACAGAACTTATATTCCAGAAGGCCTGACTTGTGTGACCAACCTTGGACAGATGCAGACTGGGATGTACACATGGATGGAAGCATTTATGTGACTGCACAAGGTGAGTGACAGGCTGGGTATGCAGTGGTCACCTTTAATGGAGAGTGTAGAGGTTAAATCCCTACCCCAAAGGAGCACTGGCTCAGAAGGTTGAGTTAATTGCCTTTACCTGAGCCTTAGAATTAAGTCAAGGGAAAAGTGTGAATATCTACACAGATTTCAAGTATGGTTTTTTGACTTTCCAAGTGCGTGGGGCATTGTACAAGGAAAAGGAACTATTTAATTCTAGGGTAAAGGACATTAAGTATCAGCAAGAGATACTTCAGTTACTAAAAGTGGTATGGAAGCTCCAGAAGGTGACAGTGATGCACTATCATGAACACCAAGGAGAAGCTTCCACCATCACTATAGGGAATGCTAGGGCCAATGCTGAAGCAAAAAGGTCTGCACCCAAGACATACTAGCTGTCACGAGTGGCTCCCCTCATCCCGTGGGTTCCAGAGCTCACACCTATCTATTTTCGGAAGAGAAGGAATAGTTGTAAGCAGAAGGGAGGCAGGAAATAGAGGGAGAATAGATGACACTGCCAGAGGGATGAATAGCAGTTCCACAGCTTCTAGGAGCCACAGTTGTGACAGCCATGCATGAGAGCACTCATGTGGAACAGGAATCTTTGTGAAGTTGCTGGGTTGGTGCTTCTACATCTCCCACCTGGCAGCCCTGGCCAAAACTGTCATTCAATGATGTGTCACCTGCAGCCAGTTCAACGCTTGCCAAGGACCTGAAGAATTCAGTTGTATGGGGCAACACCCTTCGAGGACCTTCATGTAGACATTACTGAAATGCTAAGGTGTAGAGGGAAAAAGTACTTGCTAGTGATGGTCTGCACCTATTCCAGGTGGTTAGAAGCATATCCTACCCATACCGAGAAAGCACAAGATGTCACTTGTGCACTCTTGAGAGACATCATACCATGCTTTGGACTACTGCTACAGATTGGATCAGACAATGAACCAGCATTCATCTCTGACTTAGTCCAAAAGACAACCAAGGTCCTTGACATCACCTGGAAACTCCACACAGCCTACTGCTCACAGAGCTCGGTGAAGGTGGGATGCATGAATAAGAATATCAAAAGAAATTTAAGGAAAGTGTGCTAGGAGTCAAACTTGCAGTAGGTTAGCAGCCTGCCCTGGGTATTATTCAAGATTAGGTGTACTCCCACTAAGAGGAAGGGATTCTTACCTTATGAGGTCTTATATCATAGGCCACCCCCCTTACTACAAACTTTGCCAGTATCCCCCAGGAATTGGGAGAGGTATAGCTGAGGAAACAACTGAAAGTCCTAGGAAAGGTGGAAGAAGCAGTGTTTGGATGGGTAAATGAGAGATGTCCAATTAGTTTGTTCTCCTCTGTCCACCCTTTCTCTCCAGGAACCATTGTGTGGGTCAAAAATTGGAACCTGTCTCCTTTGAGGGCAAAGTGGAAAGGCCCTTACAACGTCATCTTGACCACACCTACTGCAGTGATAGTAACAGAAATTCCTGCTTAGGTCCATTACGGCAGGTGAAACCTGCTGCTGAGCCTGAGGAGAGGTCACCCCGACCTAAGAGGAACTGTACCAGGCATGAGGCGACAGTGGCACCCGACCCTATGTTCCTGCAGCCTGGACCCCCTCCCTACCTCTTCCAAACTCCTAGGTTTTGGAAGCCCACCCTGGATCCTTATGACCCTCTCAAGCTAGTGTTGAAGAGAACAGCAAGCCCTGCTCCAGTCACACCCTGAGAACTGATTGGTCCATGCATGGCTGAAGCATGAGGATCTATGTCATGGGATTATTCTTTATTGGACTCCAGAGAATTAAGTGGACTTTAGTTTTTACTGATGCTCAGGATGCTAATATAGAAAATTGTAACCAATGTATCCACAAGGTAACCAAAATAGGCCAGAAAGTGACTACTGTTCTATTATTCTATAATTACTATGACTGTGAAGGGACTTGACAGGGAACCTGCTTAAATAACACTACTCAATATCAGGTGTGTGACCCTGGTAAAGGGCAACCCCATGTTTGTTACAATCCCTTGGAGCCATCCAATTACTTCAAGTTTACTATTAAAACAGAGCCAATGGTTTGGAGAGCTGAGAGGGGACTCCTAATAACTACAGCTCTAGGCTATGGGAATCCAATCCAGGTGTCCCTAAAGTCTGATGCATGTCAGGCTCTAAAACTTGCACATAGCAAACATGGAATGACATGTGAATTGCTTTCCTGGGAAAGGTCTTATGGAAAGGACCAGAAGTATCTATGAACTACAAATTACCTATGTACTGAATGTGCATACTGGTCATGCGTAATAAAGGGCACCTCGGGTATGGAAGATGATAGACAAAAAGAGTTCATACTAGAAAAATAGGGAGTTCTGGCTTATTGCACTACTGAAACTTGCAACCCCTGATTCTAACTATAAGAAAGCCATCCTACTCTAAGTGGGCAAAGGGGCAAGTCATGTCTTTGGGAATAGATGGTACAGCCTTTGACCCAATATGTCAGTTAAGGGTCAGCGGATAGATTGTCACCTACCTGGTCAGTTAGGTAGCTGTTTACCATACCTTCTATGATGATATGGAACAGCCTGTGCCACCACTCACAAACAGTACAAATATTTTATTCTTCCAGTTGGCTGAAAATGTGGCAGAGTCCTTAAATGTCACTTCTTACTTTATATGTGGAGAAACTATGATAGGAAATCGGTGGCCCTGGTAAACTAAAGAACTTACTTCCATTGAGCCTAACCTAGATATTACTCCATTTTGGAGAGGCTTAAAGAACAATGTGTGGATCTTGAAAGCCCCGATTATTGGACAATATTGCCTGCCTAGCAAGAAGAGAAGGGAAAAATCTCACAATGCCAGTAGGGCAACTACATTGCTTAAGTGAAAGACTGTACAATGCTACTACTGAAATAATTATCTGGTGGGGGCTGAATTGGACAGAAAAGAATCCCCTAGCCCAGTTCCTTGGACTCAGAGATGCCTGATGGCCTCCAGGATTCTCATGGGACTGGAGTGCCCATCTAAGAATGTATTGGATTTGTGGGAATAAGGCCTACACCCAGTTATTTAATCAATGAACTGGCAATTGTACCATAGGCTTTATAAAATCTTTATTTCTACTGCTCATCAAGGCAGAAGAATTATTTGGACTTCCAGTAGGCAATCCTAAGGAAAAGGTCTGGTGGTATCTAGACCCACAAATAGAGGAGTGGAAAGATTATGAGTGGCCTCCAAAGAAAATAATACAATATTACGTACCAACTACATGGGAAGAAGATGAGTCATGGGTTTACCAGACCCCCATTTACATGCTAAATCATATTTTACAATTGCAGAAGGTCTTAGAAATAATCACTAATGAAATAGTAAATCTTTGACCCTCCTTTCCCACCAGCAAACAAAATAATAAATGTACCAGAATAGATTGAATTTAGATTATTTACTTGCCACAGAAGGAGGAGTATGTGGAAAGTTTGATCTAACCAACTGTTGTCTAAAAATAGATGATGAAGGCCAAGTAGTAGAAAATATAGCTAATGAAATCACCAAACCGGCTCATGTGCCAATACAAGTGTAGCATGGATTTGACCCAAAATCCATCTTTGGAGAATGGTTCTCTGCTTTTGGAGGTTTTAAGACTCTGATAATAGGCTAACACTACTATTGGGTACTTGCCTCCTCCTCTTATGGTTATTTCTGATACTAATCCAAATAGTAAGAAACCTAGTAGATTCACCTGTATCACGAAAAAACTTCAAGTAGAGTGTATTACATGAATCAACATCAAACTGTGACACAGGTCGATGAAGATGATGATGGTGATGAGACCTCATAACAACCTGTTTCAAGTGTCAAAGTGGGGGATGAAGCAGGGGAGTGAAGTAAAACTAGACTCTGCCTCAGTAACTCTGTGCAGGCATTAGGCAGGCAGTCTGTGATAAGTACAAAGCTACTAATTATACCCCTCACTGCAGCAGATGTTCCTGTTCCCTATATGCCCTTCAGAGAATGCATGTTGAACCCATGTAGTAATCTTGTAACTTCTTTGACCCTCTGTTGTCTTTAAGAATGGGTGGCCATGCACCAAGGACATGTGCTGGCCTAACCTTCCCTGAATCATGAGATTTTCATGTGCACTCAAGCCCTAAAATTGTATAAAAAGAAGGCCAGAAATTGAGTTGTTGGGCTTGATTTGGGGGATGCTAGTCCACAAAGTCTCACATCCAGTGAATAAAGCTACTTCCTCTTCCAAATGGTGCCTGAGGGTCTTTTTGTCTGTATCAGCTTCTGCTACAATTCCAGGTATTGGTCCATTTCCTCCACATTGTCAAATTTCTGACTAAGAGTTTTTGTAGTAATCCAAGATGATATTGTGTATCTCTGTAGTATCTGTAGTTATTTCCCCTTTTTATTTCTTTTTTTTTTTTTTAATTTTTTTATTGAATCATAACTGTATACAATGATATGATTATGGGGCATCATACACTCACTTCATAAACCATTTGACACATTTTTATCACAGTGGTTAAGATAGCCTTTCCGGCGTTATCTCAGTTACTGTGCCAAAACATTTATATTCTACATTTACCAAGTTTCGCAAATACCCCTGTAATATGCACCACAGGTGTGATCCCACCAATTCCCCTCCCTCTACCCACCCCCCCCTTTCCCACTTCCCCCTATTGTTAAGTTGTAGCTGGGTTATAGCTTTCATGTGAGAGTCCCAAATTAGTTTCATAGTAGGGCTGTGTACATTGGGTATTTTTTCTTCCATTCTTGGGATACTTTACTAAGAAGAATATGTTCCAGCTCCATCCATGTAAACATGAAAGAGGTAAAGTCTCCATCTTTCTTTAAGGCTGCATAGTATTCCATGGTATACATATACCACAATTTATTAATCCACTCATGGATCGATAGGCACTTGGGCTCTTTCCATGACTTAGCTATTATGAATTGGGCTGCAATAAACATTCTGGTACAAATATCTTTGTTATGTTGTGATTTTTGGTCTTCTGGGTATATGCCCAGCAGAGGAATTACAGGATTGAATGGCAGATTTATTTTTAGATCTCTGAGTATTCTCCATATATCTTTCCAAAAGGAATGTATTAATTTCCATTCCCACCAGCAGTGCAGAAGTGTTCCCTTTTCTCCGCATCCACGCCAACATCTCTGGTCTTGAGATTTTGTGATATAGGCTAGTCTCATTGGAGTTAGATGATATCTCAAAGTAGTTTTGATTTGCATTTCTCTGATGATTAAAGATGATGAGCATTTTTTCATATGTCTGAAGGCCGTGCGCCTGTCTTCTTCAGAGAAGTTTCTCTTCAAATCCCTTGCCCAGCCTGCGATGGGATCCCTTGTTTTTTTCTTGCTGATGCGTTTGAGTTCTCTGTGGATTCTGGTTATTAAACTTTTGTCAGAGTTATACCCTGCAAATATCTTCTCCCATTCTGAGGGCTGTCTGCTTGCTCTGCTTACTGTGTTCTTAGCTGTGCAGAAGCTTTTTAGTTTGATCAAGTCTCAGTAGTGTATTTTTGAAGCTGCTTCAATTGCCCGGGGGGTTCTCCTCATGAAATACTCACCCAGACCAATTTCTTCAAGGGTTTTCCCTGCATTCTCCTCTAGTATTTTTATAGTTTCATGTCTTAAGTTTAAATCTTTAATCCAATGAGACTCTATCTTAGTTAATGGTGAAAGGTGTGGGTCCAATTTCAGTCTTCTGCAGGTTGCCAGCCAGTTCACCCAGCACCATTTGTTAAATAGGGAATCTTTTCCCCACTAAATGTCTTTAATTGGCTTGTCAAAAATCAAATAGCGGTAAGTAGCTGGATTCATCTCTTGGTTCTCTATTCTTTTCCAGATATCTACTTCTCTGTTTTTGTGCCAATACCACGCTGTTTTGATCACTATCGATTTGTAGTAAAGTCTGAGGTCTGGTAGTGTGATTCCTCCTGTTTTGTTTTTATTTCTGAGTAATGTCTTGGCTATTCGAGGTTTTTTCTGATTCCATGTAAAACGAAGTAATGTTTTTTCAAGATCTTTAAAATATGACAGTGGGGCTTTAATAGGGAGTGCGTTGAAATTATATATTGCTTTGGGTAGTATGGACATTTTGATAATGTTGATTCTTCCTAGCCATGAGCATGGTATGTTTTTCCATTTGTTAACATTTTCAGCTATTTCTTTTCTTAGAGTTTCATAGTTCTCTTTATAGAGATCTTTCACATCTTTTGTTAGGTAAATTCCCAAATATTTCATCTTCTTTGGCACTACTGTGAATGGGATAGAGTCCTTAACTGCTTTTTCAATTTGACTGTTGTTGGTGTATATAAAGGCTACCGATTTATGAATGTTGATTTTGTAACCTGAGACGCTGCTGTATTCCTTGATCACTTCTAGGAGTTTTGTAGTAGAGTCCCTAGTGTTTTCCAGATACACAATCATATCATCTGCGAAGAGCGAGAGTTTGATCTCTTCTGACCCTATATGGATACCCTTGATCGCCTTTTCTTCCCTAATTGCGGTGGCTAAAACTTCCATTACAATGTTGAAAAGCAATGGAGACAATGGGCAGCCTTGTCTGGTTCCTGATCTGAGTGGAAATGATTCCAATTTAACTCCATTCAATATGATATTGGCTGTGGGTTTGCTGTAGATAGCCTCTATCAGTTTAAGAAAAGTCCCTTCTAGACCAATTTTCTTGAGTGTTCTGATCATGAAGGGATGCTGGATATTATCAAAAGCTTTTTCTGCATCAATTGAGAGAATCATATGGTCTTTGTTTTTTAATTTGTTTATGTGCTGAATTACATTTATAGATTTACGTATATTGAACCAGCCTTGAGACCCTGGGATAAAACCAACTTGGTCATGATGTATAATTTGTTTGATGTGTTGTTGGATTCTGTTTGTTAGGATCTTGTTGAATATTTTTGCATCTATATTCATTAGTGATATTGGTCTATAATTTTCTTTTCTTGTTGGGTCTTTTCCTGGTTTGGGGATCAGGGTGATATTTGCTTCATAGAACGTGTTGGGTAGTCTTCCTTCTTTTTCTACATTTTGGAACAGGTTGAGTAATATAGGTACTAATTCCTCTTTAAAGGTTTGGTAGAATTCTGACGTGAAACCATCTGGTCCCGGGCTTTTCTTTTTAGGGAGGTTTTGTATAGTTGATGCTATTTCTGAACTTGATATGGGTCTGTTCAACATTTCCACTTGATTCTGGTTAAGTCTTGGAAGGTGGCGTGCTTCCAAGTATCGGTCTATTTCCTTCAGATTTTCATATTTCTGAGAATAAAGTTTCTTGTAATATTCATTAAGGATTTTTTGGATTTCTGATGAGTCTGTGGTTATTTCGTCTTTGTTGTTTCTGATTGATGATATTAGAGATTTTACTCTCTTTTTCCTGATTAGGTTGGCCAGAGGTTTATCTATTTTATTGACCTTTTCAAAAAACCAGCTTTTTGATTTATTGATCTGTTGTATTATTCTTTTGTTTTCAATTTCATTTAATTCTGCTCTAATTTTGGTTATTTCTTTTCTTCTACTGGGTTTGGGGTTGGAATGTTCTTCCTTTTCCAGTTGCGTGAGATGTCCCATTAAGTTGTTAACTTCCTCTCTTTCTGTTCTCTTGAGGAAGGCTTGCAGTGCTATAAATTTCCCTCTTAGAACTGCCTTTGCAGTGTCCCAGAGGTTCTGATAGTTTGTGTCTTCATTGTCATTTTGTTCCAAAAAGTTGGTGATTTCTTTCTTAATCTCATCTCTGACCCAGCTATCATTCAGCATAAGGTTATTTAACTTCCATGTTTTTGTATGGGTATGAAGATTCCTGTTGTTACTCAATTCAAGTTTTATTCCATGATGGTCCGAGAAGATGCATGGAATAATTTCTATTCCTTTAAATTTACTGAGGTTAGACTTGTGACCTAAAATGTGATCAATTTTGGAGTAAGTTCCGTGGGCTGATGAGAAGTATGTGTATTCAGTTTTGTTGGGATGAAATGTTCTGTAGATGTCTGCTAAATCTAAATATTGGATGGTTAGGTTTAAATCTAAGATTTCTTTGCTCAGCTTCTTTCTGGAGGATCGATCCAACACTGCCAAGGGAGTGTTGAAATCTCCAATGATTATGGAGCTGGAGGAAATCAAGTTACTCATGTCTGTTAGAGTGTCTCTTATAAATTGAGGTGCATTCTGGTTGGGTGCATAGATATTAATAATTGAGATCTCGTCATATTGAGTATTACCCTTAACAAATATGAAGTGACCATTCTTGTCCTTCCTTACTTTTGATGGTTTAAAGCCTACTGTATCTGCAAATAAAATTGCAACACCTGCTTTTTTCTGATTACCATTTGCCTGAAATATGGATGACCATCCTTTCACCCTGAGTCTGTATTTGTCTTTTAAGTTGAGATGTGACTCTTGTATGCAACAAATATCTGGCTTGAGTTTTTGTATCCAGTCAGCTAACCTATGCCTCTTTAGAGGACAGTTTAAGCCATTCACATTGATGGAGAGTATTGATAAGTCTGGTGGAATTTTGGGTATCGAGTTTTTCAAAGGTCCAGTGGACATTTTTAATCCTTTCGCCAGTGTGGAAGTTGGAGTTTGATCCGAAGTTTCTGAGTGAGTTTACTTTTGTGGTATAGGATTGGGTTGGTCATTGTGGAGGATAGGTCTGAGAACATCCTGAAGAGCTGGTTTACTTATGGCAAATTTTTTCAACATATGAATGTCATTGAAGTATTTAATTTCTCCATCATAGATGAAACTCAGTTTAGCTGGATACAAGATCCTGGGTTGAAAGTTTTTTTGCTTTAGGAGATTAAAAGTTGATGACCAGCCTCTTCTTGCTTGCAAAGTTTCAGCAGAGAGATCTGCAGTTATTCTAATATTCTTACCTTTGTACGTTATAGTTTTCTTTCGCCGGGCTGCTTTGAGAATCTTCTCTTTCATGTTAACTTTAGTGAAGCTAATTATGATATGTCTGGGAGATGGCTTATTGGGGTTGAATCGTGCTGGGGTTCTGAAGCTGTCTGCTATCTGAATTTCAGATTCTCTAGGCATGTCTGGAAAATTTTCTTTCATAATTTCATGTAGAAGGGCCTTTGTGTCCTTGGCAGCCACTTCATCATTCTCCAAAATTCCTATAACCCTTATGTTGTTTTTTTTCGAATTATCTGAGAGCTCTCTGAGTGAGTGATCCGTTTTTGCTCTCCATTTCTCTTCCTCTTTGAGAGATTGGGAGCGTTCGAAGACTTTATCTTCAATGTCAGAAATCCTTTCTTCTGCTTGCTCCATTCTGTTACTGAGGGATTCTACTGTATTTTTCATATCTTTGAGGGCTGTAAGTTCTTGTTTCAGTGTGTCTAAGTCTTTGGTGGTTTTGTCTTTAAAGTCATTAAATTCTTGAGACAATTTTTGAATTTCTCCTCGAATTCCTAATTCCATTTTATTAATCTTGTCTGCAAACCAAATTCTGAATTCGACTTCTGACATCTCAGCCAGTTGTTTATGAATGGGATCTTCAATCACATCTGCCGTATCTTTTCTTGGGGGGGTTGATCTTTTCTGGTTATTCATATTACCAGAGTTTTTCCGCTGATTCCGCCCCATGGTTTACTCCCTTTGGTTTTTCCCCTGGGGTTTTATCGAGGGCCCTACAGTGTTGTGGCCTGAGAAACTGGGGCCCTGTCTGGTGTGGTGGAGCAAAGTGGTTCTGTCTTGTTTTCAGCTGGTTTCTGTTCGATCCTATTGCAACTTCTACTCTGGCTTGAAGTCTCAGCTGTGTGGAAAAATCAGCAATTAAGTCACCCCGCCTGCCCACCTCTGGCCCCAATTGGAAAAGGAGAATCAAACCTTCCTACAATCGCACACCCAGGGCACCGCCTGAAGAATCCTCAGTCTATTAGCCCAGTTCAAAAGGTCCGAATCAACTGTCTCAATCGGCACTTGTCTCGGGTGGAAGGGTTCAAGAGGTCTGTGGGAACTGGATCACAGGGGCCTGGTGACTCCTCTGACACAGCTCACCCCAGTGCAGCGTGGAGTCAGGAGGAGCCACCCAGCAAACAGAGCAGTCTGGGAAGATTGACGTCTCCTTCCCCACTTTGCCCCTCCGTCGGACCCAGTCACTGGTATCTCTGCAGATGGCTAACCCAGTTGCCTGCAGTGAACAGACACTCCAGGGGTTTGCACCTGCCTGAATCGCAAGGAAGTCTGCCAGGCCCCCGCAGACTGCCGCTATCTAGCAGGAGGAGATTGGGCCTGACATCTTTGAGTGTTTGATGCAGGTGATGGGAAGGAGGTGTTCACTCAGGCTTAGCCCCGTCCCTGATGCATGCTGCTAACAGAACAGAACAGAACAGAACAGACAACTTTGTGAGGTTCTGTCTCTGTTCCTGTCGTCGCCTACAGGAGACGGGCTGTTTTGAGTTCAAACGTCTTTGCTGCTGGAGAATTGCGTCTGAACACCTCTCTGGGTCGGCCCCGCCCTGGAGGCTTCTGGGTTTGTGAGCCGTGTCACCGGTGGCCTCCTCTGGTTGCCCAGGGAGACAGGGGGTGTGGCCTCAGAATATCCAGAAGTGAGCCTTCTGCCTTTTGTTTGCGTCCTTGTGATCACAACTTGCCTCAGCGGTGTTGATGTGCGTTCTTCAGCCTTCTCTCTTGGTGAGGCTCAAGTCCACCAGGATACTTACTAAATTCCTGTCCCTTAACTCTCCTTCTGGACGGGAGCCTTTGTTGAAAGCTGGCTTCAGTCCGCCATCTTGTCTCCCCCCCCCCCTTTTTATTTCTAATTGAGGTTATTAGAGATCTGACTTTTACATTTCTAGTTACTCTGGGCAATAATCTATCTTTTTTTTTTTTTTCATTTTTTTCAAATAACCAACTTTTGGATTTCTCTTTCTCATTCATTTTCTTGACATAATTCATTAAGTTGTTGACGTACACCCTTTCTGTTTTTTGGATGTGGGTACCTAAAGTGAACAATTTTACAATTGTTTTTTTTTTTTTTTTTACATACTGATTTTGAAGTATGACACCTGTTTTGGTAGGTTTTACTTCTTTTTCATCGTATTTGTGGAATCTAACAATTTATTTGTTATCTCTCCTTGACCCAAATGTCATTCAGCATCTGATTGTTTAGTTTCTATGACTTGGTATTGGAGGTTGTGGTTGAAGGATTTTGTTGGAGTGAGTTCCACCTTTATTCCCTTGTGATCTGAAAAGATACAAGATGTATTTTCAATCTTCTTAAGTTTGTTAAAATTTGTATTATGTCCTATAATACAACCGATTTTGGAGTATGATCCACTGGCTGATGAGAAGAAAGTATACTCATATGCTTTGGGATGATATGTTGTCTATATGTCTATTATGCCCAATTGTTCTAGGGTCATATTTATGTCCCTTGTTTGTTTGTTTCTATTTAGAGGATCTCTTCAGTTCTGTCAGTGGGGTGTTAAAGTCCCCAGTGATTATAGTGTTGTAGGATATTATATTATTGAGACCAGTTAGGGTGCTTTTCTTAAATCTGGGATGATTTAAATTGGGTGAATATATGTTGTGAGTTGAAATGTTCTCTTGTATTGTTTCCTTGACCAATATGTAGTTACCATCTTTGTCTTTTTCTTTTTACATTTCTTGCTTTAAATCCATTTGTTTCTGAAAATATATTTGTGACTTCTTCTTTCTTCTGATTTCCATTTGCCGGAAATATTGTTTTCCAATCCTATACCTTATTTCATCCTTTGAGGATAGACGTGTTTCCTGAAGACTTCATATAAGGTAGCTTGTGCTTTTTTATCTATCAGCCAGCCTGTACCTTTACATTGGGAAATTCAAGCAATTCTCATTTGTTGAGAGAACTGATGAGTATGATGGAGTTCTATATATGTTATTTTGTGAAGGTCTGTTGCTTAGTTTTATCACTTGTGACATTGTGGAAGCCAGAGTTTGTCTTTTAGTTTCTGGGTATCTACTTGATGAAGGTTCATTGTGATGGTCAGTGTGAAGAAATCGGTCTGAGTACATCCTGGAGAGCTAATTTTTTTGTGGCAAATTTCCTCAATGTTTTCATGTCAGTAAAAGATGTGATTTCTATGTTGAATTTTAAACTTATTTAGCTGGATACAGTATCCTGAAATGAAAATTGATTTTTTTAGAAGGTAAAGGAAAATGACCACCCACTTTTGGCTTGAAATATTTTAGTTGTACACTGTTCCCTGCAGGTCAATTGGTGCTTACTCCTGGGTGCTTTCAGAATTTTATTTCATTTTATCCTTGCTCAGAGTCATTACAGTTTGTCTGGGAGATACTCTGTGCTGAGATGAATAGGGCTTCAGTATCCATCTAAAAGGAGTGTGTCAGAAGCTTTGACAATGCTTGGAAATTTTTCAGTTATAATATTCTTCAGTAGTACTTCCATTCCTTTTTGTCTTCTTCTTTTCCTTCAGGGATATCTATAGTTCATACATTTTAACACTTCATGAAGTCCCATAATTCTCTATGAGATTGCTATGCTTTTATTTTCTTCATTTCTACCTCTTTAAATGACTGAGTTAGTTCAAGGGCCTTATCTTCCACCTCTGAGATTGTCTCTTGTTCATTTTTTAATCTATTATTGATAATTTCTACTTCATCTTTAAGTTCCTGAATTATTCCTTTAATTCCATAAGCTCCGATATATCCTTTCTAATATCATTATGTCTTGGATTTATTTCTTCAGTCAATTTTTGGATTACTTTTTTGGTCTTTCACTTTCCCTTCAATTCCCTTCATCAATTTTGCCACCCATACTCTAAATGTTCTTTATGTCATTTCTTCAATTTTTTAATAGGTGGAATCCTCTGTGGTAGCTGCCTCATAATCCTTTGGGAGTGGCTGCCATCTCCTGATTTTTCATATTGTGAAAATTGTTTTGTTGTTACCTACTTATGTGTGTTTTTTGTTCACTTCCTTAACTTTCTTTTCCCTCTTTTTTTCTCCTTCTCCTTAATTATCCGTCTCTGTGGTTGGGTGTTGGAGTGGTCTTTTAGCACAGGGACTAAAGGAAAGCATAGTAAAGTACAAGATGAGAGAAAAAAAATAAAGACAACAAAGGTGAAAGAAGAAAATCAATGAAGGAGAGAAGGACAAAAAGAGAAAAATGGGAATAGTACTGGTGTTTGACAGGGCATGTTGACCCACACACACAATTCTGGGACTTTGGTGGACTGGAGTGGGTAAGTTTCCTGAGGTCAAGAGCTCCTTTCCAGCCCTAGCAAATGCAAGACACCACCTGTGCCAAATATATAAGAATATCAGAAGTGTGTCATGATAGGACCTAACAATATGGTCCTTTGAAAGGCCAAAGCTAGAGGAATTCTCTAGCCCAGGATTTCATTGTCTCCTTTGGGCCAAACTAACGCCATAGAACCCCAGCACTGGCCTCAGAGCAATTATCCATATCCTCAATAAATTAAAATAAAAAAGAGCAAAACAGACCAGGAAAAAGAAGGTATACCATGGTTGTTGGCTGAGAAATTTATGAGGGATATATGATAAAAGTAGAAAAATATCTATAAAATAAACTAAAAAGGAGAGAAATATAAAAGAAAAAAAGGCAGAAAAAAGATGGAATCCTTGATATTACAGAAAATAAAAACAACAAAACAAAATAAAGAAGAAAAACAGTGAAAAAAATGTATCTTGCTATATATTTCCTGAACACCAGATGGTGCTCTGAAAATAAAGAAAAAAAATTTAAAAAACAAACAAACAAAAATTATATTTAGGAAAATTTGCAACTTGAGTCTTTCCCTTTGCCAGGAGCTCTGGAGCTTTGTACTTCTTCTGTATTCCTTTCCGTCCTATCTTACCACTTATCTGTGGTTCATTCTTCTAGTACCTGAGACCAAGGACCTACTAAAGAAAGAAATTCCCATAACGTATTTTTGAGGTATTGTCCAGGATTGAAGATCTGTGTTAAGCAATGGAACCACTTAACTATATCATGTTTTTCTCTATCATCATAATAATGAAGATACCCATCAGCCACCAAACTCCAGGTCATGGGTGAGAGGCTGTTGGAGAGTGAGCTTTGTAATTCCCATTGGCTCCGAAAGAAAAGAGCTGAAGGGAATTTTAGAAGGCTTATTAATCCATTCTGTATCCACCCTTTTTTACTTGTTGGAAGCCAAGCAACAGAAGTAGCACCCAGAGGTCCTGGGGTCGGCAACAATTGTTCTAACCCCGCAGCACTGGAAAGCCTTCTGTAAAACATGCTCTTCCAGCTCTTTTACTATCCGCTCATGTCTTCGTTGGTGCCAAACTTCTATTTATCTCTACAGACCTCTACTGCTCCACTCTCTCTTTCTCTCTCTCCCTTGTGGTTTGTGGGCTTTGTTTTTAAGTCAGTAAAGGATTGCATTATATTTAATTATGTTTGTACTGGCTCTTTCTGATATTTTTCAGATGTTGTAATTGTGTTTGAAAGACGTCCTTTTAATTGCCTTTCCCTGCAAAATTAAATTCTATTGGCTTTTTGTGTGTTTGAGAAGAAAAGCTGAGCTATGTCAAATGACTCTTCTACATGGCTTCTCTGGGCAACCAGGAGCCTATGAGATGAATACTGGGGCAAGACCCCTGGCTAGAATTGCCCTAACCCCTAGGCCTAAACCTCAGTCTGTTCTTTAAAAGAAAAAGGAAAGAAAGAAAACCTTCAGAAATGAAGAAAGGCAAAGAAAATGACCCTGGCTACTTGAATTTTTTTCTGGTCTGTTAGTGTAAATGGGAAAGTTCAAAGATATTCCAGGTTTTTCTAAGACTTTAGCTAATTGTAACTAATTCTAATGCAAAAAAAATTTAAATGTCCCTCAACCCTGGATTTTTACTGAGTTTAATTATTGTTGCCTTGCTAACTTCGGGGGAAGAAAGGAGGATGGAAAACATAGCATTTAAGATCTTCCCACAATAAAAAGCCTATTTTCCCTGTTACTGGGAAGTTAGAAAAAGCCTGTAAAAATTATAAAGGATAACATAGTATTTCAAATTGTATATAAAACCAGCATATTGTACCCCATAATTGCATCAATTACACAGCTATGATTTAATAAAAAAATGTATATAACGTGTTACATGTGCAAGCACTTCGCAACCATTTTCTCCAGGGGAGCTCAACCCCACTGTGATTGACAGGTATATACCCAATGACAGGTCCAGAAAGGGACAAAACTTACATCAGGTGGGAACAGGCTCCTGGATACCTGATTTTTCAGGCTGTGCTGCTGGCAAATAATAAGCACAGGAGAACCCACAGGTACAAAGCGCTACACTGGTAATTGTAGCTAAATCCAGACAAGCACAGGGACTGAGGAGGCCACTTTCCTCAGGGATTCTTCCCCAAGCATCAGAAGCTTTCCAGCTTTTGTTTAGCTGGAAAACTTCCTGGGTTGGTGAGAGGATGCTTTGACAATCCAGGAACACAGAGGGTGGGATTGATTAAGACACTGGACATTTGTTCTTTCCCACATGTGGGTGACGTTCATTCTCTAACAGAACGCCTAGTTACATGTTCGTTCGCCAAGTGAACTTTTATCAGGTGAGACCACTATGGCTCCTGGATATCTGATTTTTTCAGCTTGTGCTGCTGGAACACACCCACTGGGCTATGTTGGGACATATTTAATACCTAGACGCTGGAAAAAGAATGCATAGTTTTCTTCTGCACCCAAGCCTGGCCTTACTCTCCAATGGTGAACAATGACCACCAGAAGGTACTCTAAATGATGGCAAACAAGAAGGGAAGTGATCTGAATCACTTACGTACAAGCTTTCATTTTTATCAGAGACAGACCCCAACTGTATAAAACTTGTCAAATAGATCCAGGTCTCTTGGCTGTAATAACTTCCCCAAAAGGCCGGGCATTCCTGAGAGAGATGCTGTCAACACCCAGTTCAAATCCGCTATCTATCTCACACCTTCCTTCATGACTTTATAAAACCCCAAGGAGTGTGTTCCAAGAGTTTTTTTCTGTTCCTATTGGGACCCCCCAAAAGCAACTATATCCTTTGTTTCATTTGGTCAAGACTGCAAGTGGTATAAGGGGAAATAAATAAGTATTCACTCCATTTTCTCTGACAGATTTAAAACAAATTAAGGTTGATTTAGGAAAATTTTCTGATAACCCAGATAGGTACACTGATGTTCTCCAAGGGTTAGAACAAAG
Organism: Nycticebus coucang; assembly: GCF_027406575.1. Taxonomy (NCBI): domain Eukaryota; kingdom Metazoa; phylum Chordata; class Mammalia; order Primates; family Lorisidae; genus Nycticebus; species Nycticebus coucang. The sequence continues at coordinate 93,037,449 of NC_069804.1, read as the reverse complement.
ATTTGACCTCTCCTGGACAGATGTAATGCTACTACTAGATCAAATTTGAACTTTGAATGAGAAAAAAATGAAGTTTTGGATAAGGCTAGAAAGTGGGGGTGATGTGTATGTAGTATTGGAAATGACCACAAATCACTCCACTTTCTAGCAGTGTGTCCTCTGAGGAAAAGGACAGAAACCCCACAGGAAGACAGGCAGTTCCCTTTGAGGATACCCAATAGGGCCCTGAGGAAAAAAAAAGGGACTGGTGGTGCAAACATATTCTCACATATATCCTGGAAAGTTTATGCCAATCCAAGAAAAAGCTTATGGATTATTCTAAGTTGTCTACTATTTACCAAGACCAAAATGTAAGTCCCTCAGGCTTTCATGAGTGGTTTAGGGAGGCAAAGAGAAACACACTCAGTTGACACCAAACTCTTTAGAGGGCCAAATTATTTTGAAAGTTAAATCTATTATTTTAGGGGCCCATACATTAAACAAAAACTTCAGAAATTAGCTCTAGGCCCCAGTCATAGCCTAGAGAATCTTTTTAAAATCTTCTTCATAATCAAGATCAGGAGGAAGTGGAGAAAAAAGAAAGGATACAAAAATGATAGCTGTAGTAATGGAACTCTGACAAACGGGCACCATTCAGGGGCAGAGGAAAGACAGAGGAGCTAAGAACAAGTGCTTCCAGTGTATTCAGACTGGCTACCTCAAGCGCTGGGGCTCTGTCCAGAATGCAAGGGTGACCACTAGAGGGAAGCCTGTCCCCATAGATGAAGGCCTCCTAAGAAAGCAACCACATCAGACTGTGAACTGGACTAAAGTTGCTCAGGACAGTTTTTCATGACTCCAGCTTGTGTCATCACCCATCAAGGGCTCGAAGTCTGCTTCACAGTGGAGGGCTAGGAGACAGAATTTATTCTGGACACTGGAGCAACCTTTTCTGTACTCCTTTCTAACCCTGGTGTTCTATCTCCCAAATCTGTGACTATACAGGAGGTGTCTGGAAAGCTGATTACTAAATTATTCTCTCAACCTTTAAGTTGCAATTGGGGTGATTGGTTGTTCTCTCATGCCTTCCCATTCATGCTTGAAAGTTCTGTTCCCCTTATGGAGAGGGACATACCAACTAAAGTGAAAACAACCATTTGTATGAATATGGGACAAGACCTATACTATACCTTCTCTTATTAGAGAAAGAATTTAACCCAGAAGTATGGGCTACTGAGGGACATGTGGGAAGAGCAAAATATACTCAACCGGTCTAAGTTACCTCAAGGATTTAGGGACAGCCCTCACTTGTTTGGACAAGACTTAGCTCAAGACTGGAGTAATTTCTCGTATCCCACAATGACTCTCATTAGGTAGGTAGATGACATCTTTTGGGAGCACCAGTTGCAAAGGAATACCACAAATCTACCCAAGCTCTATTAAACTTTCTAGTTGTTTATAGGTACAAAGTTTCCAAGGCTAGTGCCTCATATGGAGTGAATACTTATTTATTTCCCCTTTTACCACTTGCAGTCTTAACCAAATAGTGCTTGAAGTGCACTATTTTGGTCTCCAACTTTCTTTTTTTTTTAATTTATTTTTATTGTTAAGTCATAGCTGTGTACATTAGTGCAATCAAGGGGTACAATGTGCGGGTTTCATATACAATCTGAAATATTCTCATCAAACTGTTCAACGTAGCCTTCATGGCATTTTCTTAGTTACTGTATGTAGGCATTTGTATTCTGCATTTAGTAAGTTTCGCTTGTAGCCATTCTAAGATGCACCGTAGATGTGGCCCCACTCCATTACCCTCCCTCTACCAAAACCTCCCCCTTCCTTTCCCCTTCCTTGGCCCTTTCCCCATAGTCTTGTGCTACGGTTGGGTTATAGCCTTCATGTGAAAGCTATAATTTAGCTTCATAGTAGTACATTTGATACTTTTTCTTCCATTCCTGAGATACTTTGCTAAGAAGAATATGTTCCAGCTCCATCCATGCAAACATGAAAGAGGTAAAGTCTCCATCTTTCTTTAAGGCTGCATAATATTCCATGGTATTGTTCTCCAAATTTCAGAGGGGAAGAGAGCCTTGGGAAAAGAAATAATAGAACGAATATTGGCCCATCCTAAATCTCAAACTCTCAGACAGCTTCGAGGCTTCTTAGGAATTGCAGGCTTTTTCAGACTCTATATTTCTGGATATGGTTAAATAGCTAGACCACAATATTCTTTAATTAAAAATGCTCAACAGAGCTACAAGGGAGGCTAAGGCAAGATAATCTCTTGAGCCTAAGAGTTTGAGGTTTCTGTGAGCTGTGATGCCATGGCACTCTACTGAGGATGACAAAGTGAAACTCTGTCTCAAAAACAAAATAATGCTCAAGAGTGCCTTATCAATCTAGAATGGGAACTGGAGGCAGATAAGGCATTCCAACAACTGAAAAATGCTCTTTAACAGGCCTCTGCTTTAAGTCTTCCTACTGGATTACAATTTAATCTGTATGTTAGAGAACAGACTGGAATTGCCCTAGGAGTCTTGACCCAACACCAGGGTCCAGTTTTACAACCTGTAATTTACCTTAATAAAGAAATTCACACCATGACTAAGACATGGCCATGCTGTCTGCAGGTTGTACCAGCTGTACCCCTCTTAACCTCAGAGGCAATTAAGCTAAATTTGGGAAGAGACCTGATTATTTATACTTCTCATGACCTTACTGGACCTTTATTTTATTTTTTATTTTTTATTTTATTTTATTTTATTTTGAGACAGAGCCTCAGGCTTTTACCCTGGGTAGAGTGCTGTGGAATCACAGCTCACAGCAACCTCCAGCTCCTGGGCTCAAGCAATTCTCTTGCCTCTGCCTCCCACGTAGCTGGGACTACAGGCACCTGCCACAGCGCCCGCCTATTTTTTGGTTGCAGCCATCATTGTTGTTTGGTGGACTAGGATGGATTCGAACCAGCCAGCTCAGGTGTATGTGGATGGCACCTTAGCTGCTTGAGCCACAGGCGCCGAGCCATTACTGGACCTTTAAATTCAAAAGGCAATCTTGGGCTGTCAGATAATGTGCTAATCAGATTTATGTCTTCCAGAGATGATGTCAACAGGCCACAAGCAGTAAAAATGGTTCCAATCCAGGACCTGATTGTATCACAGACCCTGGATCACCCTCGCTCTGTAAAAACACTAACTGTCCCCTTCTATTGGTACAGGGTTCTCCCATTCAAGGCTGGGAAAAGGACCCCAGTTTCCTACACCTGGGCAATTTCATGAATAGAATTTCCTGATATTTTTCTCAAAGCTAGAGGGAGCAACCCAAATTTCCATTTACCGTGAACCATGGATCACCTTGCTCTGAGGAACCTCTGACTGCCCCCCTTTATCACAGCAGGAAGCAATCAGAGCAGCTAGCACCCCTTTCTCCCTAACAACAGTTAGAGCTTCTATTCAGAGAGGGAAGGTTGATACAGGGTTCCGCCACTCAGTACTGGACAGGGACCTCTCTATTCTATAGGCCCAGGTAAGCTGAGAAACCATACCCCCATCTCTAGGAACAAACAGGCTACCTTTACCAGATCACACCTTTTGGGCTCTAGCAAGATCATGAACGAAGTAGCATGAAAGGGTGGTTCCACCTTGAATAAGGAGCACAAACCCTTATTCCTTCCCTGAAGCAAAAACTGCAAAGACTTAACACTATATATACCACAAAGGACCCATGTGGAAGACTTCTGATTTGGGTCTTTTCCTTTGCCAGAAGCTCTGAAGTTTTTTCCTCCTTCTGTATTCCTTTGTTTTTTTTTTTTTTAATTTTTTTATTAAATCATAAGTGTATACAATGATATGATTATGGGGCATCATACACTCACTTCATAAACCATTTGACACATTTTTATCCCAGTGGTTAACATAGCCTTTCCGGCATTATCTCAGTTACTGTGCCAAAACATTTATATTCTACATTTACCGAGTTTCGCAAATACCCCTGTAATGTGCACCACAGGTGTGATCCCACCGATTCCCCTCCCTCTACCAACCCCCCCTTTCCCACTTCCCCCTATTGTTAAGTTGTAGCTGGGTTATAGCTTTCATGTGAGAGTCCCAAATTAGTTTCATAGTAGGGCTGTGTACATTGGGTATTTTTTCTTCCATTCTTGGGATACTTTACTAAGAAGAATATGTTCCAGCTCCATCCATGTAAACATGAAAGAGGTAAAGTCCCCATCTTTCTTTAAGGCTGCATAGTATTCCATGGTATACATATACCACAATTTATTAATCCATTCGTGGATCGATGGGCACTTCGGCTTTTTCCATGACTTAGCAATTATGAATTGGGCTGCAATAAACATTCTGGTACAAATATCTTTGTTATGTTGTGATTTTTGGTCTTCTGGGTATATGCCCAGCAGAGGAATTACAGGATTGAATGGCAGATCTATTTTTAGATCTCTGAGTGTTCTCCATATATCCCTCCAAAAGGAATGTATTAATTTGCATTCCCACCAGCAGTGCAGAAGTGTTCCCTTTTCTCCGCATCCACGCCAACATCTCTGGTCTTGAGATTTTGTGATATAGGCTAGTCTCATTGGAGTTAGATGATATCTCAAAGTAGTTTTGATTTGCATTTCTCTGATGATTAAAGATGATGAGCATTTTTTCATATGTCTGAAGGCCGTGCGCCTGTCTTCTTCAGAGAAGTTTCTCTTCAAATCCCTTGCCCAGCCTGCGATGGGATCCCTTGTTTTTTTCTTGCTGATGCGTTTGAGTTCTCTGTGGATTCTGGTTACTAAACCTTTGTCAGAGTTATACCCTGCAAATATCTTCTCCCATTCTGAGGGCTGTCTGCTTGCTCTGCTTACTGTGTTCTTAGCTGTGCAGAAGCTTTTTAGTTTGATCAAGTCCCAGTAGTGTATTTTTGAAGCTGCTTCAATTGCCCGGGGGGTTCTCCTCATGAAATACTCACCCAGACCAATTTCTTCAAGGGTTTTCCCTGCATTCTCCTCTAGTATTTTTATAGTTTCATGTCTTAAGTTTAAATCTTTAATCCAACGAGAGTCTATCTTAGTTAATGGTGAAAGGTGTGGGTCCAATTTCAGTCTTCTGCAGGTTGCCAGCCAGTTCACCCAGCACCATTTGTTAAATAGGGAATCTTTTCCCCACTGAATGTTTTTAATTGGCTTGTCAAAAATCAAATAGCGGTAAGTAGCTGGATTCATCTCTTGGTTCTCTATTCTATTCCAGATATCTACTTCTCTGTTTTTGTGCCAATACCACGCTGTTTTGATCACTATCGATTTGTAGTAAAGTCTGAGGTCTGGTAGTGTGATTCCTCCTGTTTTGTTTTTATTTCTGACTAATGTCTTGGCTATTCGAGGTTTTTTCTGATTCCATATAAAACGAAGTAATGTTTTTTCAAGATCTTTAAAATATGAGAGTGGAGCTTTAATAGGGAGTGCGTTGAAATTATATATTGCTTTGGGTAGTATGGACATTTTGATAATGTTGATTCTTCCTAGCCATGAGCATGGTATGTTTTTCCATTTGTTAACATTTTCGGCTATTTCTTTTCTTAGAGTTTCATAGTTCTCTTTATAGAGATCTTTCACGTCTTTTGTTAGGTAAATTCCCAAATATTTCATCTTCTTTGGCACTACTGTGAATGGGATAGAGTCCTTAACTGCTTTTTCAATTTGACTGTTGGTGTATATAAAGGCTACCGATTTATGAATGTTGATTTTGTAACCTGAGACGCTGCTGTATTCCTTGATCACTTCTAGGAGTTTTGTAGTAGAGTCCCTAGTGTTTTCCAGATACACAATCATATCATCTGCGAAGAGCGAAAGTTTGATCTCTTCTGACCCTATATGGATACCCTTGATCGCCTTTTCTTCCCTAATTGCGGTGGCTAAAACTTCCATTACAATGTTGAAAAGCAATGGAGACAATGGGCAGCCTTGTCTGGTTCCTGATCTGAGTGGAAATGATTCCAATTTAACTCCATTCAATATGATATTGGCTGTGGGTTTGCTGTAGATAGCCTCTATTAGTTTAAGAAAAGTCCCTTCTAGACCAATTTTCTTGAGTGTTCTGATCATGAAGGGATGCTGGATATTATCAAAAGCTTTTTCTGCATCAATTGAGAGAATCATATGGTCTTTGTTTTTTAATTTGTTTATGTGCTGAATTACATTTATAGATTTACGTATATTGAACCAGCCTTGAGACCCTGGGATAAAACCAACTTGGTCATGATGTATAATTTGTTTGATGTGTTGCTGGATTCTGTTTGTTAGGATCTTGTTGAATATTTTTGCATCTATATTCATTAGTGATATTGGTCTATAATTTTCTTTTCTTGTTGGGTCTTTTCCTGGTTTGGGGATCAGGGTGATATTTGCTTCATAGAACGTGTTGGGTAGTCTTCCTTCTTTTTCTACATTTTGGAACAGGTTGAGTAATATAGGTACTAATTCCTCTTTAAAGGTTTGGTAGAATTCTGACGTGAAACCATCTGGTCCCGGGCTTTTCTTTTTAGGGAGGTTTTGTATAGTTGATGCTATTTCTGAACTTGATATGGGTCTGTTCAACATTTCCACTTGATTCTGGTTAAGTCTTGGAAGGTGGCGTGCTTCCAAGTATCGGTCTATTTCCTTCAGATTTTCATATTTCTGAGAATAAAGTTTCTTGTAATATTCATTAAGGATTTTTTGGATTTCTGATGAGTCTGTGGTTATTTCGTCTTTGTTGTTTCTGATTGATGAGATTAGAGATTTTACTCTTTTTTTCCTGATTAGGTTGGCCAGAGGTTTATCTATTTTATTGACCTTTTCAAAAAACCAGCTTTTTGATTTATTGATCTGTTGTATTATTCTTTTGTTTTCAATTTCATTTAATTCTGCTCTAATTTTGGTTATTTCTTTTCTTCTACTGGGTTTGGGGTTGGAACATTCTTCCTTTTCCAGTTGCGTGAGATGTCCCATTAAGTTGTTAACTTCCTCTCTTTCCGTTCTCTTGAGGAAGGCTTGCAGTGCTATAAATTTCCCTCTTAGAACTGCCTTTGCAGTGTCCCAGAGGTTCTGATAGCTTGTGTCTTCATTGTCATTTTGTTCCAAAAAATTGGTGATTTCTTTCTTAATCTCATCTCTGACCCAGCTATCATTCAGCATAAGGTTATTTAACTTCCATGTTTTTGTATGGGTATGCAGATTCCTGTTGTTACTCAATTCAAGTTTTATTCCATGATGGTCCGAGAAGATGCATGGAATAATTTCTATTCCTTTAAATTTACTGAGGTTAGACTTGTGACCTAAAATGTGATCAATTTTGGAGTAAGTTCCGTGGGCTGATGAGAAGTATGTGTATTCAGTTTTGTTGGGATGAAATGTTCTGTAGATGTCTGCTAAATCTAAATATTGGATGGTTAGGTTTAAATCTAAGATTTCTTTGCTCAGCTTGTTTCTGGAGGATCGATCCAACACTGCCAAGGGAGTGTTGAAATCTCCAACGATTATGGAGCTGGAGGAAATCAAGTTACTCATGTCTGTTAGAGTTTCTCTTATAAATTGAGGTGCATTCTGGTTGGGTGCATAGATATTAATAATTGAGATCTCGTCATATTGAGTATTACCCTTAACAAATATGAAGTGACCATTCTTGTCCTTCGTTACTTTTGATGGTTTAAAGCCTACTGTATCTGCAAATAAAATTGCAACACCTGCTTTTTTCTGATTACCATTTGCCTGAAATATGGATGACCATCCTTTCACCCTGAGTCTGTATTTGTCTTTTAAGTTGAGATGTGACTCTTGTATGCAACAAATATCTGGCTTAAGTTTTTGTATCCAGTCAGCTAACCTATGCCTCTTTAGAGGACAGTTTAAGCCATTCACATTGATGGAGAGTATTGATAAGTCTGGTGGAATTTTGGGTATCGAGTTTCTCAAAGGTCCAGTGGACCTTTTTAATCCTTTCGCCAGTGTGGAAGTTGGAGTTTGATCCGACGTTTCTGAGTGAGTTTACTTTTGTGGTATAGGATTGGGTTGGTCATTGTGGAGGATAGGTCTGAGAACATCCTGAAGAGCTGGTTTACTTATGGCAAATTTTTTCAACATATGAATGTCATTGAAGTATTTAATTTCTCCATCATAGATGAAACTCAGTTTAGCTGGATACAAGATCCTGGGTTGAAAGTTTTTTTGCTTTAGGAGATTAAAAGTTGATGACCAGCCTCTTCTTGCTTGAAAAGTTTCAGCAGAGAGATCTGCAGTTATTCTAATATTCTTACCTTTGTACGTTATAGTTTTCTTTCGCCGGGCTGCTTTGAGAATCTTCTCTTTCATGTTAACTTTAGTGAAGCTAATTATGATATGTCTGGGAGATGGCTTTTTGGGGTTGAATCGTGCTGGGGTTCTGAAGCTGTCTGCTATCTGAATTTCAGATTCTCTAGGCATGTCTGGAAAATTTTCTTTCATAATTTCATGTAGAAGGGCCTCTGTGCCCTTGGCTGCCACGTCATCAGTCTCCGAAATTCCTATAACCCTTATGTTATTTTTTTTCGAATTATCTGAGAGCTCTCTGAGTGAGTGATCCGTTTTTGCTCTCCATTTCTCTTCCTCTTTGAGAGATTGGGAGCGTTCGAAGACTTTATCTTCAATGTCAGAAATCCTTTCTTCTGCTTGCTCCATTCTGTTACTGTGGGATTCTACTGTATTTTTCATATCTTTGAGGGCTGTAAGTTCTTGTTTCAGTGTGTCTAAGTCTTTGGTGGTTTTGTCTTTAAATTCGTTAAATTCTTGAGACAGTTTTTGAATTTCTCCTCGAATTCCTAATTCCATTTTATTAATCTTGTCTGCAAACCAAATTCTGAATTCGACTTCTGACATCTCAGCCAGTTGTTTATGAATGGGATCTTCAATCACATCTGCCGTATCTTTTCTTGGGGGGGTTGATCTATTCTGGTTATTCATGTTACCAGAGTTTTTCCGCTGATTCCGCCCCATGGTTTACTCCCTTTGGTTTTTCCCCTGGGGTTTTATCGAGGGCCCGTACAGTGTTGTGGCCTGAGAAACTGGGGCCCTGTCTGGTGTGGTGGAGCAAAGTGGTTCTGTCTTGTTTTCAGCTGGTTTCTGTTCGATCCTATTGCAACTTCTACTCTGGCTTGAAGTCTCAGCTGTGTGGAAAAATCAGCAATTAAGTCACCCCGCCTGCCCACCTCTGGCCCCAGTTGGAAAAGGAGAATCAAACCTTCCTACAATCGCACACCCAGGGCACCGCCTGAAAAGTCCTCAGTCTATTAGCCCAGTTCAAAAGGTCCGAATCAACTGTCTCAATCGGCACTTGTCTCAGGTGGAAGGGTTCAAGAGGTCTCTGGGAACTGGATCACAGGGGCCTGGTGACTCCTCTGAGACAGCTCACCCCAGTGCAGCGTGGAGTCAGGAGGAGCCACCCCGCAAACAGAGCAGTCTGGGAAGGTTGACGTCTCCTTCCCCACTTTGCCCCTCCGTCGGACCCAGTCACTGGTATCTCTGCAGATGGCTAACCCAGTTGCCTGCAGTGAACAGACACTCCAGGGGTTTGCACCTGCCTGAATCGCGAGGAAGTCTGCCAGGCCCCCGCAGACTGCTGCTATCTAGCAGGAGGAGATGGGGCCTGACATCTTTGAGTGTTTGATGCAGGTGATGGGAAGGAGGTGTTCACTCAGGCTTAGCCCCGTCCCTGATGGATGCTGCTAACAGAACAGAACAGAACAGACAACTTTGTGAGGTTCTGTCTCTGTTCCTGTCGTCGCCTACAGGAGACGGGCTGTTTTGAGTTCAAACGTCTTTGCTGCTGGAGAATTGCGTCTGAACACCTCTCTGGGTCGGCCCCGCCCTGGAGGCTTCCGGGTTTGTGAGCCGTGTCACCGGTGGCCTCCTCTGGTTGCCCAGGGAGACGGGGGTGTGGCCTCAGAATATCCAGAAGTGAGCGTTCTGCCGTTAAAGAAAAAACGGCTGTTGATCTACCTCCAGGGAACTGCTGCTCTGGTGCGGGCACTCAGGCGACCCTTTTCTCCTCTGTCCCGTGCCCCAGAGTCAGCACTGAGCGGCCGCAGTTTGTGCTAGGTCCACACCCCTTAAGAGATCCCCCAAGAATCAGAACTCTTGGGGGATGGGCCCCCAGACCCGGATTGGGAGTGGGGCGGGGGGAAGCTAGAATTTCATTCAGTTTCACGCAATACTACGGTCAGGGGAGGGCTCCTGCACTGCACCGCAGGGAAGTGCCGCCAAGGCTTGATTTCTCCTCAGCAGAGTGCCCTCTCCTCACTCACGTGTCCCAGAGTCAGCGCTGACCTGAAGCAGCTCAGGCACTGTGCACTCCCCTCGAGAAATCACCCAAGGAGCCGAACTCCTGGGGGATAGGCCCTCAGACCCCGAGTGAGAGTAGGGGCTCTCAGCTCTCAGCGGGGAGGCCAGAGTCTTATTCAGTCTTGTGCCCGGGGAGGGCTCCTGCACTGCACCGCAGGGAAGTGCCGCCAAGGCTTGATTTCCCCTCAGCAGAGTGCCCTCTCCTCGCTCACGTATCCCAGAGTCAGCGCTGACCCGACGCAGCTCAGACACTGTGCACTCCCCTCGAGAAATCACCCAAGGAGCCGAACTCCTGGGGGATAGGCCCTCAGACCCCGAGTGAGAGTAGGGGCTCTCAGCTCTCAGTGGGGAGGCCAGAGTCTGATTCAGTCTTGGGCCCCGTATGCCCGGGGAGGGTTGCTGTACTGCACCGCAGGGAAGTGCCGCCAAGGCTTGATTTTCCCTCAGCAGAGTGCCCTCTCCTCGCTCACGTATCCCAGAGTCAGCGCTGACCTGACGCAGCTCAGGCACTGTGCACTCCCCTCGAGAAATCACCCAAGGAGCCGAACTCCGGAGGGATAGGCCCTCAGACCCCGAGTGAGAGTAGGGGCTCTCAGCTCTCAGCGGGGAGGCCAGAGTCTTATTCAGTCTTGTGCCCGGGGAGGGCTCCTGCACTGCACTGCAGGGAAGTGCCGCCAAGGCTTGATTTCCCCTCAGCGGAGTGCCCTCTCCTCGCTCACGTGTCCCAGAGTCAGCGCTGACCTGACGCAGCTCAGGCACTGTGCACTCCCCTGGAGAAATCACCCAAGGAGCCGAACTCCTGGGGGATATGCCCTCAGACCCCGAGTGAGAGTAGGGGTTCTCAGCTCTCAGCGGGGACGCCAGAGTCTGATTCAGTCTTGGGTCCCCTATGCCCGGGGAGGGTTGGTGCACTGCACCGCAGGGAAGTGCCGCGAGGCGTGACTCCCCCTCAGCCCGGTGCCCTCTCCTCACTCGGCGCGCCTCAGTGTCAATGCTGACCAGTCGCAACTCGGGGACTGTCCACTCCCCTTGAGAAATCACCCAAGGATCCGAAGTCCTGGGGGACAGGCCTCCAGACCTCAGTGGGCGGGAGGGGAGCGCCGGGGATTCAGGGTTGCCGGCAAAGGATTCCCAAAGTTTTATTCAGCCCTATGTCCGGCAGGAGAACGCCACGGCACCCCAGTAGAGGAGGTAGGTCCAGTTTTTAGAAGGTCTCTCCCGTGGAGTGTAGTGGGAGGGGCTTTAATTTCTGCCCGCTTGTTCAATTGTGGGGCTACAGAGCCGGTCTCATGGGGGAGGGGGACTCCCGTCTGCTTGGTGGTGGATTTTGTACCTTTTGTTTGCGTCCTTGTGATCACAACTTGCCTCAGCGGTGTTGATGTGCGTTCTTCAGCCTTCTCTCTTGGTGAGGCTCAAGTCCACCAGGATACTTACTAAATTCCTGTCCCTTAACTCTCCTTCTGGACGGGAGCCTTTGTTGAAAGCTGGCTTCAGTCCGCCATCTTGTCTCCCCCCGCGAGGTAGCTTTCTGTTCAGGCATATATCCTACCAAAAACTCCTCAGTTTTCCCATAAAAATTTCTACCCTTTTGGCGGCACCTTTGGCTCAAAGGAGTAGGGCGCTGGCCCCGCATGCTGGAGGTGGTGGGTTCAAACCCTGTATTCCTTTGTGTCTAATAAAATCCTATCTTACCACTGGGGGGGGATATATATATATATATATATATATATATATATATATATATATAATGCAATAATGCAATATATTTTCTGGACAATAGGTGATACTCTGGAATTAGGGGACGAAAAACAAGCACCTGTTTTTGCTGTGTATGATAAGTGTATGAAGCCACTTTCTAGTTGCCATGGAGACCCAGTGCCGTCGTTCTGATTTATTTGGACTTAATCAGGATGCAGTTGCTTCCCTAGAATTCAATCCCTGCAGGGCTTTGAGCCCTGACACTCATGCCAGACTACTTCAGAGACACACCTAAACCTTCCAAACAGTGCCCCTTGGCCACAAAGTGTTTTGCATGAGGGTGTGTGATCACCCCAATTGGCCCCAGGAGCTCAGCAGGTGAGCCAGAGCTGGCCATGTTCCAGGGACATGTGGGCTATTCTTCCTTAGTGCCTTGTCACCATCTCAGCACCTTGCTAGTGGCCAAGCAGTCCCAGAGTTCAAACATGGCTTATGAGCATCATTCAGGTTTACCGATTTGCTCAAGCCCTTCCAAGGTTTCTCCAGTGTGTTCCCAATTCAAAAAAAAAAAATAATAAAAATAAAAAAACAGCAAGATGGGCCTTTCCTATCCTAGCCCTCTGCCAAAGGGCTGGCCAGCCTCTGCATCCACCCAGGCACTCAAATTTTGTGCCTTTCTTCTGCTGCTTCTGACCTCCTCCTAAACTCCTAAAGTCTCCTGATTTCTCATTGTGCCCTTGGAGTGATATTTCTGGGTATAACAATCCAGCAAAAGGTGGCTGGAATCCACTAGCTCTGATATCATAGTGAGCAGCTGGTAATGAGATGTCTCTAGTCTGCCATCTTGGACCTTCCTTAGGAAACTCCCTTCATCATTTTTTGCCATCTATACTCTAAATTCCCTTTTTGTCATGTCCATAATTAATTTATAGGTGAGATGACACGTGGTAGATGCTTCATGATCCCTTGGGGTAGTTGAGCTGTTCTGATCTTTCATGTTGCCAGTTTTTTTGTTTGTTTGTTTCTCTTGAGGTGTGTTTTCTCCTACTTACTCCTTTCACTTCCTCTTTCTCCTCAATTTTTTTTTGTCTCTGTGCTTAGGTGTTGGAGTGACATTTTAGTGCAGGGACAAAAGGAAGAGAAGAGAAAAGAGTAAGAATGGAGAAAAGAAAGGAACAGTAATGAAAGAAACCTTTAAAAATAATAAAGTAGAGAATATGGTAAGAGATAAATAGGAGTATTAGTGGTGTCTAGCAGGGCATGGTGACCAACACCTGCAATCCTAGGACACTAGGAAGCCAGGGAGGGTGGGTTCCCTTGTGGTCAGAAACTCCTTCCCAGCCTGAGCAAGAGAAAGACAGCACCCTCAACAAATACAAAAAAAAAAAAAAAATCAGCCCTACGTAGAAGCAGGGACCTGCCAATATAGTCCTTTGGGAGGCTAAAGCTAGAAGGACTCCCTAGCCCAGTGGTTTGAGGCCTCTGTGAGCCAGGCCAATGCTGGATCACCCCAGACAAGGCCACTGAACAAGACTGTGGCCAAGAAATAAAATACAGAACAAAATAAAACAAAACAGACAGATACACCCCGAAAAGAAAGGGATATCTTTGTTGTCATTTGAAAGAATTATGAAGAAAAGATGAGAAAAGTAAACATATATCACCACAAAAAGAAATTTAAAAAATGAGAAAAGAAGAAAAACAAAAAGAAAGAAAAAGGAAGACCCATAACAAAGATAGAAATCTTGATATTTAAAAAAATGAGTAAATAAAAATTAAAATTAAAATTAAAAAAAATATATGAATAATGCAATATAATTTCCTGGACACTAGGTGGCTCTTCAGGGTCAGTAACCCCTCCCCCCCACACACACACACTAAAGGGAGGGGGAAAACGTCCTTCTGCTACTCCTGTGTATTGTGGGGAAAGGAAGTTACTAGCTAGTTGCTATGGAGAGCCAGTCTTACTTTCTTGGTTTATTTGATTGCAATCTGGGCAGGGTTACTGAATGAGCATTCAATCCAAGTATGTTTAGGGGCCTGAAACTTGTGCTAAACTTTATAGGAAACACAACTTGACCCTCTAAACAGATCCCTGAGGCCACAAAAAGACCTTCCCAACTCACCCATGTCTTCATAGGAGTGAGACTAATGGTGTCTGACCATGCCCAGCAGGCCTAGTCAAGGCTGGTCACAGGCTGGGACTCTGGAGGCTGTTCCTTTCCCACAGCTCTCCCCAAATGTCAGCACCTCTGTCTGCTGGCCTCCTGTCAAGCAGTTTCTAGGTTCAATCATGTCTGCCTGGTTCAAGTTTCCTCATTGTCTCAGGCTTGCCCAAAAAGTGTTCAGCTACTTCACAAGTTCAAAAATCTATAGAATGTTTTCCCTGCATCCAGCTCTTTTCCAAAGGTTGGGTTTTTGCATGCCCACTGGAAACCAGCACGATCTCAACACCTGGTCTCATTTCTCCCCACTTCCTTCACCCATAGGAACATCTTTTCCCAGAGTTCAGTTTGGTTTGAGGGTCACCATCACTAGGTGCCCCTGGGCGGGGGAAATCTCCTACAGGCTTGATACCCCCAGAGATTCCATGTGTTGGCTTTGTCCTTAGTTATAAAATTCCCTCACATCCACTTTCTGTATAGATTTTCCTCTGTTTCTGACTTCCTTGGTTCCTAGAGTCCCACGCTATCTCACTGTGCCCTTTCAATGATATTTCAGTAAGGGGTGTCTGGGATCTAATCTTTGCTCTGATCTTACGAGAGTGGCTGATGAAGAAATGACTCTAGTTTGCCACCTTGGAGATGACCAACACACATTTTTGAATTTATGTTCATACAGTATTTTGAACACCATATACATGGACATACAACATCACAAAAGAATATTATTACTGTATTTTGGAATTAATGTATTACTTATGTCCTGTGACATAAAAACATAAGTAAGAGTAAGTGTACCTTGACCAGCCATAGCACTTTCATTCAATAAACAGAACAATTCATCTCATTAGCTCTCACCAGGTGACTGTCATGCTGATGTATGAGCAAAAATCAGTACTTAACAATGGTATGCGCACCACTGAAGAGTTATTAAACGAAAGTAGAGAATCTCTATATTACATAAACATATACAAGATAAAATTTTACTTATGAAGATAATTATATAATAAGCTTTTCTGTAGTTTGGTCATATGAATGTTACAAGATTTGAGCCTCCACAACACTCTCTCCCCCACTATCTGAATCTGTGCCATTTTGTTTCTGGAATTATGACTAATATTTAAACTTATAACTTTGAGTGATATTATTCCAGAAAGTGGTAACAGTAACATGTTGCTTTCCATTGATGCTCACCCTGTCCCTCCTGACCTATAGTGGAGTTGTCCTAAAAAAGAATTAGACTTCATCTAAATTTTAAATTTCTTATCAAAATACATCATTAGGAAAATATATAAACCATAAAATAGGAGAAATATGTTTAAAACTTATAGCTGTAGAAGGACTATAATCCTGAATATATAAATAATTCCTCCAACTCAATCATAAAAAGGCCCAATTTAAAATGGGCAAAATTTTTGAACAGGTAGTTCATGAAGGAGAATATGAGTGGCCAAGAAGCACATGAAAAAAGACTTCTTCAAAAAAATTGTCAAAGAAATGAAAAATAAAACCACTGTGACAGCCACTAGAACTCACCAGAATTGCTGGAATTAAAACCTGGCAACATAAAGTGTTAGCAAAGGTACAAAGCAACTGAAACTAAAACTTGTAGGAGTATAAAATGCTACAAAACTTTGGGAAAATTTTCAGCATTTTCTAATAAAATTAAATATACGTTCACCCTATTGCCTAGAGTATTTACATGAGAAATTAAAACATACATCCTCAAAAAACTTGTACAAGAATGATCATAGAAGCTATGTTCTAATAGTTCAAAACTGGAAATAGGACAGGCATCCATCAATACAAGAATAGGTATTAATCATATTTTTAAATACTGGTAAATACAACATAAAAGAATCTCAAAACCATTGTGCTTAGTGAAAGAAGCTTTACCAAAATGAATACAGGCTGTATTCATTTATATGATATAGACCAAGGGTTAACAATCTTTTTCTGTAAAAGACCAGATAGTGGATGTTTTAAGCTTTGTGGATTACTAAGTAGTTGCAACTACCTAAATCTGTTGTGATAAGTAGTCACAGACAACAGTTGAACAAGCACACTGTGTTTCAACTAAATTGTATTTATTAAAACGGGTGGTGAGCTATACTTGGCCCATGAGCTATAGTTTGATAATTCCTACCTGGAATAAGCAAAACCAATGTATCATAGAACAAAATTAGAATAATGATTGCCTATGAGGGATATACAGGTAGAGATTTACTGAGAAAACACACAGTGGAACCTTATGGAGTGAATGCACTTGTTGGAACTTATGAAATGGTACACTCAAGATTGATGTCTTTCAAATCATGTAAATTTTACTTCTATGTAAGGTACACAGAATTCTAAATTAATCCCCCAATTCTGTGCTTCTGGAGTACATTTCCCATATAATACATGGAAATATGAGTATAATATATTGCACTCTCCTTGTAAAGTTATGTTATGTGCCAAACTGAGCCTTAAGAAAGGGAGAGTATATGGTTGGACATGACCTAATCACATGATACTTTTAAATATGGGTCTAGGGGTGCAGCATGATGGTGGACGGGACAGATGTGTAGCTCACCTCTCCCAGGTCATCAGGTGAGAGGAAGTGGGGTCTGGACCTTTACCTCATGTGATTGTTGGTATGGACAGACAGCTGGACATGCCAGCTGCGAATTGGCAGATAGCTGTATATGAGATGTAATTTAAAACCACAGACTCTGTTGTAGAGATTTTCCCTGCTCGGCAGCTGGCCAGCAGGCCCCTCCCTCACAGAGGACAGCAGCTTGCAATTCCTGGCAAAACCCAGTTGATGAAAATTTATTCCTGAGCCGAGTTTAGCGACCCTAAAAGGGTCCCACTCAGAGCCACAAGGGTCTAGGCAACCCAATGAAAAATTGAAGGCAAGGGATCCCACCCAGGAAACAGACTTTTTGAATTACCCGAAATGGCAGACACTTTCCCCCAGAACAACAGGAGTGATTAAATAGATTGGACCATTCCTAGTGAGGAATATTATTGTGGGCTGGCAGTTCAGGCTGGGCGGTGAACTGGTGGGTGGCTGGACTCAAAAATCCAGATTCAAAAATGAGACTCTGAGCCACAAAAATGGAGGATAAGGTCTCTGTGCACTGCAGCCGTGGGAGCCGGCAGCAGGTAAAGCCAGTGATAGCCAGCACCCTCCCCAACAGCCGATTGCAGTTGCCAGTTTACAGGAGAACGTGGGAGCAGAGTGGAAAGATTTGTGAAGTGTGAACTCCTGCATCGATTTGGGAGGTCAAATAGGAGTGCTGTCTAGAACAGAGCAGCTGAGGTTGGACAATAATTAGGTAATAAATTTTACAGAAACTCCAAAATGTCAATTGGCCAGGTAAGGTGGTTACCATAGTAACAGTGTAAACTGTGAACCAGGTATAAGTCTGGGAACCACTCACAGCACCACCTGGTGTCCACAAAGTATATTGCATTATAAATATTTTCCTACAAAAGTTGATCCTTACTTCATACATATAGATATATATTTCTACATATATACAATAATAATATTTTTGTGGTTGGTACCTTTTTTTTTCATCATTCCTTTCTTGGAGGAGCTAGTGTTAATTTTTTCATTATTATTATTTATATATATTTTTTCTTTTTATTTTTTCTATTTTTAATTTTTTCTTTTCTAACTTTTTTATGAACACCACTTTTTTTCTATTTTTTCCCTTCTCTCTTCCTCTTCTTGCCTTCTTATCATTTCTGAGAGTGCTTACATCAGATTTTTAGAGTTTTTTTGTTTGTTCATTTTGTTTGTTTTTTACCTTTTTTCAATTATCTTATGATTATCATTATTTTTATTGTAGTTGTTTTTTGTTGTTGTCTGTGTGTTTATGTGTCTCTGATTGTTTGTGCATCTGTGGGCTTGTATGTCTGGTAGACTTTTTATCTGTCTATTTGCTCATTTGGCCTCAATGAGTTTGGTGTTTTGCTAAATCCTTGGGTTGGCTATTTTCCCTAACTCCAATTTTCACATTCAACAAGAACAAGCAGGAGACTAGAGCTTACAGCTAACCGTGCTGCGAATACAAACTTGCAGGAGTAAGACAGGGCCTGAGGCACAGGTTCTGGGAACTGAAAATAGCTTCTCTTCTGCAGGGGAATTTGGCAGGGACAGAAATAAATTCCCACAAAGTGGTTCTGTTCTGTCAGTAACAGCAATCAGGGGCGGGGCTGGAACTGAGTGAACACCTGCCAGCCTCCATCAAGCACCCAAGGATGTCAGGCCTCACCTCTCCCTGCTGGACAGAGACAGAGAGCAGTGGCTGAACAGATATAGATTTCCTTGTGATTCAGTCAGGTGCAAACCCCTGGAGTATCTGCTCACTAGAGGCAACTGGGTCACAGCCCTGTGGGGCTATCAGTGACTGGGTGTGACAGAGGTGCAAGGTGGGGAAGGAGACATCAACCTTCCCAGACTAATCTATTTGCTGGGTGGGTCCTCCTTAATTCAAAGAGCACCGAAGCAAGTCATATTTGACTTGTCAACAGACAACTGTGATCCAGTTGCCACAGACGTTTTAAGCTCTCCCACCTGCGACAGGTGCTGACTGAGACAATTGATTTGGACCTTTTGAACTGAGCCAATCGCCAGAGGACTATTTAAGTAGTGCCCTGGGTATGTGGTTGTAGGAAGGTTTGATTTTCCTTTTCCAATTGTTGCCTGTGGGGGGTGGGGTGACTAAATTGCAGCTGAGACTAAAACCCAAGGTAACTGTTTCACTAGGGTCAGACAGAGACCAACTGAAAACAAGACAGAACCACTTAGCCCTACCACACCAAACAGGTCCCCAGTTTCTCAGGCCATAGCACTGTATGGGCCCTTGACAAAACTGCAGGGGAAAAAATCAAATGATGTAAAATAATCATGGGGTGGAATCAGCAGGAAAACTCTGGTAACAGAAAGAAGCAGAATAGATCAAACCCCCAAGGAAAGATATGGCAGAAGTAACTGAAGATACCGTTCATAAATAGTTGGCCAAGAAGTCAGAAATTGATTTCAAAATTTGGATTGCAAACAAGATCAATAGAATGGAGGAAAATTTGGAATTAGAAATTCAAAGAGCAATTCAAAAGTCAGAATTAGAATTTCGAGGAGAAATTCAAAAGTTGTCTCAAAAATTTAACGAATTTAAAGACAAAACACCAAAGATGTTGACGCACTGAAGCAAGAATTTGCACCCCTCAAAGATATGAAAAATAGAGTAGAATCCCTCAGTAACAGACTGGAGCAAGCAGAAGAAAGGATCTCTGACATTGAAAACAAAGCTTTTGAATGCTCCCAAAATCTCAAAGAGGAAGAGAAATGAAGAACAAAAACGGATCATTCTCTCTGAGAGCTCTGGGTTAATTTGAAGAAGGCTAATATCCGCCTCATTGGAATCCCTGAAAATGATGAAGATGCCTCACAAGGCACAGAGGCCCTTCTCCATGAAATTACGAAAGAGAATTTTCCAGACATGCCAAGATATTTTGAAATTCAGAGAGCAGTTTCAGAACCCCAGCATGACTCAATCTGAATAAGACTTCACCGAGGCATATCATAATTAACCTCACTAAAGTTAATATGAAGGAGAAAATTCTCAAAGCAGCCAGATATAAGAAATTCATTGCCTACAAAGGGAAGAATATTAGAATGACTGCAGATATCTCTGCTGAAGTTTTTCAAGCCAGAAGAGGGTGGTCATCGACTTTTAATCTCTTAAACAAAATTACTTTCAACCCCAGATCCTGTATCCAGCTAAACTACCAGGTTCATTTATGATGGAGAAATTAAATACTTTAATGACATTCATATGTTGAAGAAATTTGCCATAACCAAACCAGCTCTTCAGGATATTCTCAGACCTATCATCCATAATAACCACCCCAATCCTCTACCACAAAAGTAAACTCACTCAGAAACTTTTGATCAAACTCCAACTTCCACAATGGCAAAAGAATTAAAAATGTCCACTGGACTCTTGAAAAACTCGATACCCCAAATTTTACCAGAATTATCAATATTCTCCATTAATGTGAATGGCTTAAACTTTCCTCTAAAGAGGCACAGGTTAGCTGACTGGATACTAAAACTCGGGCCAGATATTTGCTGCATACAAGAGTCACATCTTACCTTAAAAGATAAATATAGAATTAGGGTGAAAGGATGGTTGTTCATATTTCATGCAAATGGTAATCACAAAATAGCAGGTGTTGCAATTCTATTTGCAGACACAATAGGCTTTGAACCAACAAAAGTAAGGAAGGATAAGAATGGTCACTTCATATTTGTTAAGGGTAATACTCAATATGATCAGATTTCAATTATTAATATTTATGCACCCAAGAAGATTGTGCTTCAATTTATAAGAGCAACTCTAACAGACATGAGCAACTTGATTTCTTCCAGCTCCAAAATAGTCAGAGATTTCAACACTCCTTTGGGAGTGTTGGATAGAAGCTCCAATAAGAAGCTGAGCAAAGAAATTTTAGATTTAAACCTAACCATCCAACATTTAGATTTAGCAGACATATACAGAACATTTCATCCCAACTAAACTGAGTACACATACTTCACACTGGCTCATGGAACATACTCCGAAATTGATAACATCTTAGGTCACAAGTCTAACCTCACTAAATTTAAAGGAATAGAAATTATTCCTTGCATCTTCTCGGACCACCATGTAATAAATTTGAACTCAGTAACAACAGGAATCTGCATACTCATACAAAAACATGGAAGTTAAATAACCTCATGCTGAATGATAGCTGGGTCAGAGATGATATTAAGAAGAAAATTGCCAAATTTCTGGAACAAAACGACAATGAAGACATGAATTATCAGAACCTCTGTGATATCGCAAAGGCAGTACAAATAGGGAAATTTATAGCACTGCAAGCCTTCCTCAAGAGAACGGAAAGAGAGGAAGTTAACAACTTAATGGGACATCTCAAGCAACTGGAAAAGGAAGAACATTCCCAACCCAAACACAGTAGAAGAAAATAAATAACCAGAATTAGAGCAGAATTAAATGAAATTAAAAAAAAAGAATTATACAACTGATCAATAAATCAAAAAGTTAGTTTTTTGAAAAGGTCAATAAAATAGATAAACCTTTGGCTAACCTAATCAGAAGAAAAAAGGAAAATCTCTAATTTCATCAATCAAAAATGACAAAGATGAAATAACAACAGACTCCTCAGAAATTCAAAAAATCCTTAATGAATATTACAAGAAATGTTATTCTCAGAAATATGAAAATCTGAAGGAAATTGACCAATACTTGGAAGCATGTCACCTTCCAAAATTTAGCCAGAATCAAGTGCAAATATTGAACAGGCCTATATCAAGTTCTGAAATAGCATCAACCATACAAAACCTCCCTAAAAAGAAAAGCCCAGGACCAGATGGCTTCACGTCAGAATTCTACCAAACCTTTAAGGAGGAACTTGTACCTATATTACTCAACCTGTTCCAAAATGTACAAAAAGAAGGAAGACTACCCAACATATTCTATGAAGCAAACGTCACCCTGATCTCCAAACCAGGAAAAGACCCAAATAGAAAAGAAAATTATAGACCAATATCACTAATGAATATAGATGCAAAAATATTCAACAAGATTCTAACAAACAGAATCCAGAAACACATCAAACAAATTATACATCATTACAAAGTCGGTTTTATCCCAGGGTCTCAAGGCTAGTTCAATATACCTAAATCTATAAGTATAATTCAGCACATAAACAAATTAAAAAGTAAAAACTATATGATTCTCTCAATTGATGCAGAAAAAGCTTTTGATAATATCCAGCATCTCTTCATGATGAGAACACTTAAGAAAATTGGTATAGAAAGGACATTTCTTAAACTAATAGAGGCAATCTACAGCAAAAACACCGCTAATATCGTATTGAATGGAGTTAGATTAAAATCATTTCCACTTAGATCAGGAACAAGACAAGGCTGCCCATTGTCCCCACTGCTCTTTAACATTGTAATGGAAGTTTTAGACATCACAATTAGGGAAGAAAAGTAGATCAAGGGTATACATATAGGGTCAGAAAAGATCAAACTTTTGCTCTTCGCAGATGATATGATTTTATATCTGGAAAACACCAGGGATTATACTACAAAACTCTTAGATGTGATCAAGCAATACAGCAGTGTCTCGGAATACAAAATCAACATTCATAAATGGGTAGCCTTTATATATACCAATGATATTCAACCTGATAAAACAGTTAAGGACACTATCCCGTTCACAGTAGTGCCAACGAAGATGAAATATTTGGGAGTTTATCTAACAAAGGACGTGAAAGATCTCTATAAAGAGAACTATGTAACTCTAAGAAAAGAAATAGCTGAAAATGTTAACAAATAGAAAATCATACCATGCTCATGGTCTTGGAAGAATCAACATTGTTAAAATGTCCGTACTACCCAAAGCAATACACAATTTTAATGCAATCCCTATTAAAGCTTCACTGTCATACTTTAAAGATCTTGAAAAAAATAACACTTCTTTTTATAAGGAATCAGAAAAAAATTCGAATAGCAAAACATTACTCAGAAATAAAAACAAAGCAGGAGGAATCACACTACCTGACCTCAGACTATACTAGAAATCAATAGTGATCAAAACAGCATGGTACTGGCACAAAAACAGAAAAGTAAATGTCTGGAACAGAATAGAGAACCAAGAGATGAGTCCAGGTACTTACCATTATTTGATCTTTGACAAACCAATTAAAAACATTCAGTGGGGAAAAGATTCCCGATTTAACAAATGGTGCTGGCTAAACTGGTTGGCCATCTGTAGAAGATTGAAACTGGACCCACACCTTTCACCATTAACTAAGATAGAGTCTCACTGGATTAAAGATTTAAACTTAAGACATGAAAGCATAAAAATACTAGAAGAGAGTGCAGGGAGAACCCTTGAAGAAATCTGTCTGGGCGAGTATTTCATGAGGAGGTCCCCCGGGCAATTGAACCAGGTTCAAAAATATATTACTGGGACCTGATCAAACTGAAAAGCTTCTGCACAGCCAAGAACACTGTAAATAAAGCAAGCATACAGCCATCAGAATGGGAGAAGATATTTGCAGGTTATGTCTCTGACAAAGGTTTAATAACCAGAATCCACAGAGAACTCAAATGTATAAGCAAGAAAAGAACATGTGATCCCATAACAGGCTGTGCAAGGAACTTCAAGAGAAACTTCTCTGAAGAAGACAGGCGGATGTCCTACAGACATATGAAAAAGTACTCAACATCTTTAATCATCAGAGAAATGCAAATAAAAACTACCTTGAGATACCATCTAACTTCAGTAAGATTAGCCCAAATCACGAAGTCCCAAGACCAGAGATGTTGGCGTGGATGTGGAGAAAAGGAATTACATCTACACTGCTGGTGGAAATGCAAATTAATACATTCCTTTTGGAAAGATGTTTGGAGAATACTTAGAGATCTAAAAATAGATCTGCCATTCAATCCTATAATTCCTCTACAAGGTATATACCCAGAAGACCAAAAATCACATTATAAAAAAGATATTTGTACCAGAATGCTTATTTCAGCCCAATTCATAATTGCTAAGTCATGGAAAAAGCCCAAGTGCCCATCGATCCACGAATGGATTAATAAATTGTGTTATATGTACACCACAGAATATTATGCAGCCTTAAAGAAAGATGGAGACTTTACCTCTTTCATGTTTACATGGTTGGAGCTGGAACATATTCTTCTTAGTAAAGTATCTCAAGAAAGGAAGAAAAAGTATCCAATGTACTCAGCCCTACTATGAAACTAATTTATGGCTTTCATATGAAACCTATAACCCAGTTATAACTTAAGAATATGGGGAAGGGGGATATGGAGGGGAGGGAGGGGGAGAATAGGTGGAGGGAGGGTGATTGTTGGGATTACATCTGTGGTGCGTCTTACAAGGGCACATGTGAAACTTAGTAAATATAGAATACAAACGTCTTAACACAATAACTAAGAAAATGCCAGGAAGGCTATGTTAACCAGTGTGATGAAAATGTGTCAAACTATTTTTAAAACTATTGTATGGTGTCCCATGATCACATTAATGTACACAGCTATGATTTAGTAATAAAAAAAGAACATGTTGGAAAAAAAGACCTCACCAAATGAACTAAATAAGGCACCACTCACCAATCCCAGAGGGATGGAGATGTATATTTCGGTATATACCTCAAGGTCATGAATAAGCTATCTTATGATTTTGTTTACAAGTATTATATTTTGCCTTTTATATTTAGCTCTATGATCCATCTTAGATATTTTTCTTTGTGTTCACTGCAATGTTAGAACAAGCTGTTGTTTGTCTCTCTACAAATGTTCAATTATTTGTCTTTTTTTTCCTCCACTGAATTGTCATGAAAGTTTTGTTTTTAAATTAGCATACTGATTAGAGAGGGCACTGATTCTGGACTCTTGTTATATTTTTCCATAATGCTTTAATTAATACTACACTTTCTAAATTAATACCACACTACTTCAATTAAAATTCTTTAATTTAAAAATAAATAAATAGGGGGGAGACAAGATGGCGGACTGAAGCCAGCTTTCAACAAAGGCTCCCGTCCAGAAGGAGAGTTAAGGGATAGGAATTTAGTAAGTATCCTGGTGGACTTGAGCCTCACCAAGAGAGAAGGCTGAAGAACGCACATCAACACCGCTAAGGCAAGTTGTGATCACAAGGACGCAAACAAAAGGTACAAAATCCACCACCAAGCGGACGGGAGTCCCCCTCCCCCATGAGACCGGCTCTAGAGCCCCAAAATTGAACAAGTGGGCAGAAATTAACGGCCCTCCCACTACACTCCACGCGAGAGACCTTCTAAAAACTGGACCTACCTCCCCTACTGGGGTGCCGTGGCGTTCTCCTGCCGGACATAGGGCTGAATAAAACTTTGGGAATCCTTTGCCGGCAACCCTGAATCCCCGGCGCTCCCCTCCCGCCCACTGAGGTCTGGAGGCCTGTCCCCCAGGACTTCGGATCCGTGGGTGATTTCTCAAGGGGAGTGGACAGTCCCCGAGTTGCGACTGGTCAGCATTGACTCTGAGGTGCGCCGAGTGAGGAGAGGGCACCGGGCTGAGGGGGAGTCACGCCTCGCGGCATGCGGTGCAGTGCACCAACCCTCCCCGGGCATACGGGGCCCAAGACTGAATCAGACTCTGGCCTCCCCGATGAGAGCTGAGAGCCCCTACTCTCACTCGGGGTCTGAGGGCCTATCCCCCAGGAGTTCTGCTCCTTGGGTGATTTCACGAGGGGAGTGCACAGCGCCTTAGCTGCGTCAGGTCAGCGCTGACTCTGGGACACATGAGCGAGGAGAGGGCACTCCGCTGAGGGGAAATCAAGCCTTGGCGGCACTTCCCTGCAGTGCAGTGCAGGAGCCATCCCCGGGCACAAGACTGAATAAGACTCTGGCCTCCCCGCTGAGAGCTGAGAGCCCCTACTCTCACTCGGGGTCTGAGGGCCTATCCCTCTGGAGTTCGGCTCCTTGGGTGATTTCTCGAGGGGAGTGCACAGTGCCTGAGCTGCGTCAGGTCAGCGCTGACTCTGGGATACGTGAGCCAGGAGAGGGCACTCTGCTGAGGGGAAATCAACCCTTGGCGGCACTTCCCTGCGGTGCAGTGCAGGAGCCCTCCCCGGACCGTAGTATTGCGTGAAACTGAATGAAACTCTAGCTTCCCCCCGCCCCACTCCCAATCGGGGTCTGGGGGCCCATCCCCCAAGAGTTCTGATTCTTGGGGGATCTCTTAAGGGGTGTGGACCCAGCACAAACTGCGGCCGCTCAGTGCTGACTCTGGGGCGCGGGACAGAGGAGAAAAGGGTCGCCTGAGTGCCCACACCAGAGCAGCAGTTCCCTGGAGGTAGATCACCAGCCGTTTTTTCTTTAACGGCAGAACGCTCACTTCTGGATATTCTGAGGCCACACTCCCTGTCTCCCTGGGCAACCAGAGGAGGCCACCGGTGACACGGCTCACAAACCCGGAAGCCTCCAGGGCGGGGCCGACCCAGAGAGGTGTTCAGACGCAATTCTCAAACAGCAAAGACGTTTGAACTCAAAACAGCCCGTCTCCTGTAGGCGACGACAGGAACAGAGACAGAACCTCACAAAGTTGTCTCTTCTGTTCTGTTCTGTTAGCAGCATCCATCAGGGACGGGGCTAAGCCTGAGTGAACACCTCCTTCCCATCACCTGCATCAAACACTCAAAGATGTCAGGCCCCATCTCCTCCTGCTAGATAGCGGCAGTCTGTGGGGGCCTGGCAGACTTCCTTGCGATTCAGGCAGGTGCAAACCCCTGGAGTGTCTGTTCACTGCAGGCAACTGGGTTAGCCATCTGCAGAGATACCAGTGACTGGGTCCGACGGAGGGGCAAAGTGGGGAAGGAGACGTCAACCTTCCCAGACTGCTCTGTTTGCTGGGTGGCTCCTCCTGACTCCACGCTGCACTGGGGTGAGCTGTGTCAGAGGGGTCACCAGGCCCCTGTGATCCAGTTCCCAGAGACCTCTTGAACCCTTCCACCCGAGACAAGTGCCGATTGAGACAGTTGATTCGGACCTTTTGAACTGGGCTAATAGACTGAGGACTTTTCAGGCGGTGCCCTGGGTGTGTCATTGTAGGAAGGTTTGATTCTCCTTTTCCAAGGGGCCAGAGGTGGGCAGGCGGGGTGACTTAATTGCTGATTTTTCCACACAGCTGAGACTTCAAGCCAGAGTAGAAGTTGCAATAGGATCGAACAGAAACCAGCTGAAAACAAGACAGAACCACTTTGCTCCACCACACCAGACAGGGCCCCAGTTTCTCAGGCCACAACACTGTATGGGCCCTCGATAAAACCCCAGGGGAAAAACCAAAGGGAGTAAACCATGGGGCGGAATCAGCGGAAAAACTCTGGTAACATGAATAACCAGAATAGATCAACCCCCCCAAGAAAAGATACGGCAGATGTGATTGAAGATCCCATTCGTAAACAACTGGCTGAGATGTCAGAAGTCGAATTCAGAATTTGGTTTGCAGACAAGATTAATAAAATGGAATTAGGAATTCGAGGAGAAATTCAAAAACTGTCTCAAGAATTTAACGAATTTAAAGACAAAACCAGCAAAGACTTAGACACACTGAAACAAGAACTTACAGCCCTCAAAGATATGAAAAATACAGTAGAATCCCTCAGTAACAGAATGGAGCAAACAGAAGAAAGGATTTCTGACATTGAAGATAAAGTCTTCGAACGCTCCCAATCTCTCAAAGAGGAAGAGAAATGGAGAGCAAAAACGGATCACTCACTCAGAGAGCTCTCAGATAATTCGAAAAAAAACAACATAAGGGTTATAGGAATTTCGGAGACTGATGAAGTAGCTGCCAACGGCACAGAGGCCCTTCTACGTGAAATTATGAAAGAAAATTTTCCAGACATGCCTAGAGAATCTGAAATTCAGATAGCAGACAGCTTCAGAACCCCAGCACGATTCAACCCCAATAAGCCATCTCCCAGACATATCATAATTAGCTTCACTAAAGTTAACATGAAAGAGAAGATTCTCAAAGCAGCCCGGCGAAAGAAAACTATAACGTACAAAGGTAAGAATATTAGAATAACTGCAGATCTCTCTGCTGAAACTTTTCAAGCAAGAAGAGGCTGGTCATCAACTTTTAATCTCCTAAAGCAAAAAAACTTTCAACCCAGGATCTTGTATCCAGCTAAACTGAGTTTCATCTATGATGGAGAAATTAAATACTTCAATGACATTCATATGTTGAAAAAATTTGCCATAAGTAAACCAGCTCTTCAGGATGTTCTCAGACCTATCCTCCACAATGACAAACCCAATCCTATACCACAAAAGTAAACTCACTCAGAAACTTCGGATCAAACTCCAACTTCCACACTGGTGAAAGGATTAAAAAGGTCCACTGGACCTTTGAAAAACTCGATACCCAAAATTCCACCAGACTTATCAATACTCTCCATCAATGTGAATGGCTTAAACTGTCCTCTAAAGAGGCATAGGTTAGCTGACTGGATACAAAAACTTAAGCCAGATATTTGTTGCATACAAGAGTCACATCTCAACTTAAAAGACAAATACAGACTCAGGGTGAAAGGATGGTCATCCATATTTCAGGCAAATGGTAATCAGAAAAAAGCAGGTGTTGCAATTTTATTTGCAGATACAGTAGGCTTTAAACCATCAAAAGTAACGAAGGACAAGAATGGTCACTTCATATTTGTTAAGGGTAATACTCAATATGACGAGATCTCAATTATTAATATCTATGCACCCAACCAGAATGCACCTCAATTTAGAAGAGAAACTCTAACAGACATGAGTAACTTGATTTCCTCCAGCTCCATAATCGTTGGAGATTTCAACACTCCCTTGACAGTGTTGGATCGATCCTCCAGAAAGAAGCTGAGCAAAGAAATCTTAGATTTAAACCTAACCATCCAATATTTAGATTTAGCAGACATCTACAGAACATTTCATCCCAACAAAACTGAATACACATACTTCTCATCAGCCCACGGAACTTACTCCAAAATTGATCACATTTTAGGTCACAAGTCTAACCTCAGTAAATTTAAAGGAATAGAAATTATTCCATGCATCTTCTCGGACCATCATGGAATAAAACTTGAATTGAGTAACAACAGGAATCTGCATACCCATACAAAAACATGGAAGTTAAATAACCTTATGCTGAATGATAGCTGGGTCAGAGATGAGATTAAGAAAGAAATCACCAATTTTTTGGAACAAAATGACAATGAAGACACAAACTATCAGAACCTCTGGGACACTGCAAAGGCAGTTCTAAGAGGGAAATTTATAGCACTGCAAGCCTTCCTCAAGAGAACGGAAAGAGAGGAAGTTAACAACTTAATGGGACATCTCACGCAACTGGAAAAGGAAGAACTTTCCAACCCCAAACCCAGTAGAAGAAAAGAAATAACCAAAATTAGAGCAGAATTAAATGAAATTGAAAACAAAAGAATAATACAACAGATCAATAAATCAAAAAGCTGGTTTTTTGAAAAGGTCAATAAAATAGATAAACCTCTGGCCAACCTAATCAGGAAAAAAAGAGTAAAATCTCTAATATCATCAATCAGAAACAACAAAGACGAAATAACCACAGACTCATCAGAAATCCAAAAAATCCTTAATGAATATTACAAGAAACTTTTTCTCAGAAATATGAAAATCTGAAGGAAATAGACCGATACTTGGAAGCACGGCACCTTCCAAGACTTAACCAGAATCAAGTGGAAATGTTGAACAGACCCATATCAAGTTCAGAAATAGCATCAACTATACAAAACCTCCCTAAAAAGAAAAGCCCGGGACCAGATGGTTTCACGTCAGAATTCTACCAAACCTTTAAAGAGGAATTAGTACCTATATTACTCAACCTGTTCCAAAATGTAGAAAAAGAAGGAAGACTACCCAACACGTTCTATGAAGCAAATATCACCCTGATCCCCAAACCAGGAAAAGACCCAACAAGAAAAGAAAATTATAGACCAATATCACTAATGAATATAGATGCAAAAATATTCAACAAGATCCTAACAAACAGAATCCAGCAACACATCAAACAAATTATACATCATGACCAAGTTGGTTTTATCCCAGGGTCTCAAGGCTGGTTCAATATACGTAAATCTATAAATGTAATTCAGCACATAAACAAATTAAAAAAACAAAGACCATATGATTCTCTCAATTGATGCAGAAAAAGCTTTTGATAATATCCAGCATCCCTTCATGATCAGAACACTCAAGAAAATTGGTCTAGAAGGGACTTTTCTTAAACTGATAGAGGCTATCTACAGCAAACCCACAGCCAATATCATATTGAATGGAGTTAAATTGGAATCATTTCCACTCAGATCAGGAACCAGACAAGGCTGCCCATTGTCTCCATTGCTTTTCAACATTGTAATGGAAGTTTTAGCCACCGCAATTAGGGAAGAAAAGGCGATCAAGGGTATCCATATAGGGTCAGAAGAGATCAAACTCTCGCTCTTCGCAGATGATATGATTGTGTATCTGGAAAACACTAGGGACTCTACTACAAAACTCCTAGAAGTGATCAAGGAATACAGCAGTGTCTCAGGTTACAAAATCAACATTCATAAATCGGTAGCCTTTATATACACCAACAACAGTCAAATTGAAAAAACAGTTAAGGACTCTATCCCATTCACAGTAGTGCCAAAGAAGATGAAATATTTGGGAATTTACCTAACAAAAGACGTGAAAGATCTCTATAAAGAGAACTATGAAACTCTAAGAAAAGAAATAGCTGAAAATGTTAACAAATGGAAAAACATACCATGCTCATGGCTAGGAAGAATCAACATTATCAAAATGTCCATACTACCCAAAGCAATATATAATTTCAACGCACTCCCTATTAAAGCTCCACTGTCATATTTTAAAGATCTTGAAAAAACATTACTTCGTTTTATATGGAATCAGAAAAAACCTCGAATAGCCAAGACATTACTCAGAAATAAAAACAAAACAGGAGGAATCACACTACCAGACCTCAGACTTTACTACAAATCGATAGTGATCAAAACAGCATGGTATTGGCACAAAAACAGAGAAGTAGATATCTGGAATAGAATAGAGAACCAAGAGATGAATCCAGCTACTTACCGCTATTTGATTTTTGACAAGCCAATTAAAAACATTCAGTGGGGAAAAGATTCCCTATTTAACAAATGGTGCTGGGTGAACTGGCTGGCAACCTGCAGAAGACTGAAATTGGACCCACACCTTTCACCATTAACTAAGATAGACTCTCATTGGATTAAAGATTTAAACTTAAGACATGAAACTATAAAAATACTAGAGGAGAATGCAGGGAAAACCCTTGAAGAAATTGGTCTGGGTGAGCATTTCATGAGGAGAACCCCCCGGGCAATTGAAGCAGCTTCAAAAATACACTACTGGGACTTGATCAAACTAAAAAGCTTCTGCACAGCTAAGAACACAGTAAGCAGAGCAAGCAGACAGCCCTCAGAATGGGAGAAGATATTTGCAGGGTATAACTCTGACAAAGGTTTAATAACCAGAATCCACAGAGAACTCAAACGCATCAGCAAGAAAAAAACAAGGGATCCCATCGCAGGCTGGGCAAGGGATTTGAAGAGAAACTTCTCTGAAGAAGACAGGCGCACGGCCTTCAGACATATGAAAAAATGCTCATCATCTTTAATCATCAGAGAAATGCAAATCAAAACTACTTTGAGATATCATCTAACTCCAATGAGACTAGCCTATATCACAAAATCTCAAGACCAGAGATGTTGGCGTGGATGCGGAGAAAAGGGAACACTTCTGCACTGCTGGTGGGAATGCAAATTAATACATTCCTTTTGGAAAGATATATGGAGAACACTCAGAGATCTAAAAATAGATCTGCCATTCAATCCTGTAATTCCTCTGCTGGGCATATACCCAGAAGACCAAAAAGCACAACATAACAAAGATATTTGTACCAGAATGTTTATTGCAGCCCAATTCATAATAGCTAAGTCATGGAAAAAGCCCAAGTGCCCATCGATCCACGAATGGATTAATAAATTGTGGTATATGTATACCATGGAATACTATGCAGCCTTAAAGAAAGATGGAGACTTTACCTCTTTCATGTTTACATGGATGGAGCTGGAACATATTCTTCTTAGTAAAGTATCCCAAGAATGGAAGAAAAAATACCCAATGTACACAGCCCTACTATGAAACTAATTTGGGGCTCTCACATGAAAGCTATAACCCAGCTACAACTTAACAATAGGGGGAAGTGGGAAAGGGGGGGGTGGGTAGAGGGAGGGGAATCGGTGGGATCACACCTGTGGTGCATATTACAGGGGTATTTGTGAAACTTGGTAAATGTAGAATGTAAATGTTTTGGCACAGTAACTGAGATAACGCGGGAAAGGCTATGTTAACCACTGTGATAAAAATGTGTCAAATGGTTTACGAAGTGAGTGTATGATGCCCCATAATCATATCATTGTATACAGTTATGATTTAATAAAAAAATTAAAAAAAAAATAAAAAATAAAAATAAATAAATAAATAAATATGGGTCTATATGTTGGAGACAAAGAAGTCAGATAAATTCAAAGCACAAGACAAATTTTATATAAAGGAAGTCTTAAGTTGCTAGATGGAAGGGGCCACATATGAAGGAAGCCACATAGTAAGTAATTTGACTGGTTTCTAGAAGCTGAAAGCAGCCCCTATTTGATAATGAGAAAAAATAAGAGACATAATTTCAATAATCACGAAGAACTGAATTCAGCCTAGGACTCGAAAGAGCTTGTAAGTGGATTCTTCCTTCTAGGACTCCACATGAGAACACAGTCCAGCTGGCTCCTTGATTTGAGCCTTTTAGTACTCTGAGCCGAGAACCTAGCCACACTCTTCTGGGATTCTGACCTACAGAATTATAATCAAATAAATAGGTGTTTTTAAAGCCCCTACATTGGTGGTTATTTGCTATATAGTCATGGAAATCTAATACAACTTGCCTGCATTATCCAAACACATCTAAGTAGGCCCCAATTACCAACATTGCAAATGTGGATATTAAATTTAAATATGAGGGGTAAAATAACCAGATTATAGGGTTATGTTCCTGGTTCCTCAAACTCATATTTTTCTTACAATTCAAAACATGATAATTACTTCTGAATAGTTCCAAATCTTAACTAGGTTCAGCATCAATTCAAAGATCAAAAATCTTATCTAAAACTCAAGGCAATTTCCTTCTGGCTATAAGTATATAAAGTAAAAAAAAAAGGTTATTTACTTTCAGTTGTCATGGTTGCACAAGCGTTGGGCAAATATTTCCATTCCAAAGGGGAAAACTGGACAAAAGATAGGGGTAATAGGCCTCATACATTAAATCTTAAATCTCCAAAATAATCTCCTTTGACTTCATGTTCTGCATCCTGGGAACACTGGTGTGAAGGGTGGGCCTCCAAAGCATCATGAAGCTTCCCCTCATGGCCTAGCTGGTACAACTCATATAATTACTTTTACAGGCTGTGGTAAAATGCCTATGTATTTTCTGGGCTGAGCTTATACACTGCTTGTGGCCTCACAATTCTGGGATCCCTGAGACAGCCCTGCACCTATGGCTCCATTAGGCAGTGCCCTAGTGGGGGACTTCTGTATAGCTCCAACCTCACATTTCCACTTAACCTTGCCTTAGTAGGGCCTTTTGGCAGGTGCTCCACCTTTGTAGTAGGCTTCTTCCTGTGCAACCATTATTTCTGATATATCCCCTTAAATTGGGGTGGAAACTGCCAAGAACATGCTTCCAAGGCTTAATGTCATGTGGCTACTTCCAAAGCTTATGGCTTGTGCTCTCCAGAGCCGGGCCATGGGGAAGGGGATGGATAGTACCCGAGACTGTATGAACCATTGCTGAAGGCAGAGTAGCAAGAATATAGGGAACAATATCCCAAGGTACTGCAGTGCAGTGGCATCTAAGGCTAGTCCCCTCAAATCAATCTGTAATCACACTCCCCTGGGCCTTTAATAGGAGGGAAAACATTGAGGACTTCTAAAATATTTTCAGGCCCTTTTTCCCATTGTCTCAACTATTAGCACCTGGATCTCTTTTCGTTTTGCTAATCTCTTTGGTAAATGAATGTTCAGTAGCACCCTTGTATTACTCTAATGAAAATGTTCTTTCCTCTTTACAACACAGCCAGGTTGCAAATTTCCCAAATTTTGTGCTCTGATTTGTTTTTAATTATAAATTTCACCTTTACCCATTTTTTTGCAGCCCTGTTTCTTGATAAGCTATTAATAGTGGTCATTCTACTTATTGAACCCTTAGCTCCTTAAAATCTTTTCCTCCTGATACCACAGACAATCACTTTTAAGTTCTTCTTTCTACAAAACCCTAGATCATGGATTAAATTCAGCCAAATTATTTGATGTGATGTAACAAGGGTAAACTTTGTTGCAGTTCCCAATCAATTTCTCATTTTCATCTGAGAACTCGTCAACATGGCCTTTACCATCTATATTTCTATCAGCATTTTGGTCACAACCATTTAACCAATCTCTAATAAGTTACAAACTTTCTCTAATCTTTTTGCCTTCTTCTGAGCCATTCAAACTCTTCCAAACCTCTGCCCATTACTGAGTTATGAAGCTGCTTCCACATTTTTAGATATCTTTATAGCTTTACTCTACTCCTCGGTATCAATTTTCTGTCTTAGTCCATTTGTGTTGCTATACAAAATATCAAAGACTGAGTAATTTATAAATAAAAGGTGTTTATTTGGCTTATGATTCTTCAGGCTGTGCATGAAGCATGGCATCAGTATCTGCTTCTCGTGAGGTGTTCAGGCTGCCTCCACTCATGGCAGAAAGTGAAAAGGGAGCCTGTGTGTGCAGAGATTACATGGTGAGAGAGAAAGCAAGAAAAGAAAAGAGAGAGGGGATTTACCCAACCCCTTTTAACAATCAGCTCTGAAGGAAACTAACATAAGAAAAACTCATTTGCCATCACTCCCTTCAGGTAAGGCATTAATATATTTGTGAGGGATCCACCTCCATGACCCAATACCTTCCACTATGCTGTGGAAGGGAGATAGGTTGATCTCTGACACATGTCATGCCTCAATCCAGGGGAAAGCTCAGGTGCATCATCCTTGAAAGTTAATACCTTTAAGGGTAAAAAGAACCAAGAAGTGCCCCCTGACACAATGAAGTCATTGCAGCTATCCCTGTATGCTGAGAGTCAACAAATGGGTCAGCACTGAGCCCTTTTTACAGAGCTAAATCCTTTGAACCCCTGATCTTCAGTTAGATTAGAGAACTTGGATTACTTTCCCTGCATGGATGAAAGTTGTTTTCTTCTCACTCTTACTTAATATTCTATTGGTCATTTGTTATCAACCCACTACCCTGTGTTCCCATTTACCCAGCTTTTCCCTCAGTCCAATACTCCTGGGGACTGAGGATTCTTTTAACCCTATCTTTTGGTATTTTTGCATTTTGAATATACATTTTGTGTTAGAGATCAATCAAAGTTTCTGAGAAGTCAGAAAATCAGTGCATTGGGGGCACAGGGAGGTGGCAGGAGACTTCCGGTTCCCAAGAGGACAGAAGCAGTGTAAATGTGGCAAAAGGGCAAGTACTTGAGTACCTGCAGAAGCTAGTCATTGAGGTAGCAGCAATTTCAACAGTTTAGACTGTCTGTACAGAGAATGCCTGCCCTGCAGGTTTTTTTCTTTGGACCTGGGCACTTGGTTGAGTTACCTTGGAGACCTTGGGCCCACATCGAGTGACACTGAACAGTGCCCAGGGGTCTGTTTAATTAAAGGCCAGGCACAGCTCTTGTGGGAAAGCTGCCTTGCAGGATCTGCCCTCAGTGAGAAGCCAATTCTGGTGCCTGATAAGCTGGGCAGGAACTCCTGGGGAGATTTGTGCAACATATGCTTTCCTGGAAAAGCCACTGCAAGAACGAGAAACACAGTTTGGAAATACCAAGGCATATCTATTAAGCAGGCTGAAGAGAGCTTCAGGCTTCGAACCCTGTGTGGATTGAGGGCAAAGAAATCAGGAAGGCAGGAGCAGGTCTACACGACAAGACAGAGGCTTCCTGGGCAGCAACTGTGGGTCAGTGAGTAGGGTGCCAGCACCACATACTGAGAGTGGTAGATTCAAACCTGGCCCCAGCTAAACTGCAACAAAAAAATAGCCAGTCGTTGTGGCAGGAGCCTGTAGTCCCAGCTACTTGGGAGGCTGAGGCAAGAGAATTGCCTAAGCCCAAGAGCTGGAGGTTGCTGTGAGCTGTGATGCCACAGCACTCTACCGAGGGCAACAAAGTAAAACTCTGTTTAAAAAAAAAAGATAGAGGCTTCCATTCTTCATCTTAAACAGCTGTATCAGCATTATGATTAGCATGTCATACTCCAGAATATCATTTGTTGCCCAGGTAATATATATATATATATATATATATATATATATATATATATATATATATATAATTTATTTTTTATATATTTGTTAATTCTTTTCAACTTAATTTTCCATTTTTCTTCTCTTTTCTCTTGTAAGTATAAGTTTCCATTGTTTCCTTATTTAATGGTAAGAGCTCCATTTTGGCTAGTTTTTCTATTTCTGTAATTTCTTTTTTCCCAATTTTATCCCTTAAGGTTTTTTCTTTGTTTTGCTTTGAAGTATAGTATTTTTAATTTCTTTTTCTATTTGGTGGAGAAAGGGTATTGTTTCTGCTGAGGCTGGCAAAGAGCTCTTGACCTTGAGGGACTCACCCGATCCAGCCCCACAGAAGCTGGGACATGTGGATGTGGGTAAAAGTACCCTAGGAAACACCACTATTACTCCTGTCTCTCTCTTTCTGTTCATTTCTTCTTTTTGTCAATCTTCCTTTTACTCACCTCTGATTTTTCTTTTCACTTTTTAAAATATTTTATCCCCTCTTGCTCTTCATTGTTCTCTTCCTTTTCATCCTATACCAAAATGATACTTCAACATCTTAGGTTAGAGGCATGGCAACTTAAAGAGGAAGAGGAAGCTAAAGGAAAATAAGAGTCAATGAAACAGAAAAAAAGAAAACACTCATGAGGAAGAAACAGAAGAAAAATCCTGGCAACATGAAAAACCAGAACAGAGCAATGCTCATGAGGTAGCTACTGTAGAAGTTTCAATTTATAAAGAAATGTTAGAAGTTACAGAAAGGACATTTAAAACATGGATGATAAAACAATGAAGGAACTTGCTAGGAAAATGAAAAATAACCAAAAGGAAATCCAGAAACAGAATCAAATAAGACATGAATGAGGGGAGGCGGAGCATGATGGTGGACAGGACAGACGTGTAGCCCACCTCTCCCAAGCCACCAGGTGAGAGGAAAGGCTGTCTGGACCTTCCCCGTGTGTGGATTATTGGAGTGGACAGACAGCTGGAGATGCCCAGTGAACTGGCGGTTTGCTATATATGAGGGGTAATTTAAAATCACAGACTCTGTTGTAGAGATTCTTCCCTGCTTGGCCGTGCCGGCCAGCAGGCCCCTCCCCTACGGAGGTCAGCAGCTTGTAAATGCTGACAAAATCCAATTGACAAGTAATTAATCCTGAACTGAGGGAGGCATCCAAAAGGAGAGCCACTCGAAACCACAGGGAGCTGGGCAAACTGTAGGACAATTGAAGGGAAGGGATCCTGCCCGGGAAACAGACATTTTGAACTACCCAAAAGGGCAGGCACCTTTCCCCCAGGTGTTGGAGGGGGCTGGCGGTTCAGGCTGCGCAGCGAACTGGCGGACTCCCATCCAAAACTCTGAACCATAAAACTCAGAATTAATCCCCTGAGCACTCCAACCACGGGAACCGGCTTGAAGCCTAGGACCCGGCTTTGGCTTCTGGAGCCGTGAAGCTACTGAAGCCGTGGACCAGCTTTGGCTGCTGAAGCCAGGGGAACCAGCTACAGGAGATACTGCGTGAACTCAACACCACTCCCCTTATGGCCGATTGCAGTCGCCAGTTTGCGGGGGAGCTTGGGAACAGAGTGGAGGGACTCAGGAAGCGTGGACACCTGCACTGAGTGGGAAGGTCGGTCGCAAGTGCTGTCCAGAAAAGAACAGCCGAGGTTGCACAATTCTTAGGTGACAAACTTTTACAGAAACTCCAAAATGGCGATCGGCCATGGAAGGTGGTTACCATGGTAACGGTATAAACTGTAAACCAGGTATAAGTCTCAAAACCACTCACAGCGCCACCTGGTGTCCAGAAAGTACATTGCAGTATGAATATATTCCTATGAAAGTTGATCCCTACAGCAGACATATAGATATTTATAGGTATATTTCTACCACAAGAATATTTTTGCAGTTGGTCCCTTTTTTTTTAGTTTTGTTTGTTTTGTTTTGTTTGGTTTGGTTTTTGTGATTTTTTTTGTTTTTTTTTTCCTGTTGTTTTCTTTTTGTCTGATTTTTCCTCACCATTTTCATAGAGGAGATTTCGATATTTCGATATTTTTATTATTACATTTTATACAGATATATTTTTTATTTCTATGTCTTCTAATTTTAATTTCTTCTTTCTTCTCACTTAACATTCCTTCTAACACCACTTTTTTCTCTCTTTTTTTTCCTTTCTTTCAATTATTTTACTATTATCACTATTTATATTGCAGTTGTTCTTATATTGCTGTTGTCGTGGCTATTGCTTGTATGTTTATGTGTTTCCGTCTGTCTCTGTATCTATGGGCCCATGTGCCTGGTAACCTTTGTATCTGTTTATTTGTTCATTTGGTCTCAATGAGCTTGGTGTTATGACCTGCAACCCTGAGCTCCTAACACCCCCCTCCACTCTCAGTCTGTGATCTGGAGACCTGCCCCCTCAGGAGTCCAGATACTTGGGTGAACTCTCAAGAGGTGTAGACAGGACCTGGACAGCACCTGGCCAGTGCTGACTCTGTAGCAAAGGAGTGAGAAGACGACGGTCAGCTGAGAGGGAATTACACTGGAACAGTGCTGCCCCGAGGAGCAGAGCAACAGCCGTCTTCAGCAATAACAAGGCCCACCCCAAGATATCCTATAGCCTATCCTCCTGTCTTCCTGGGCAACCAGGTGAGGCCGAGCATCTTCTCAGATGGCAACCACCATGGAACAGACCTGGGATGGAAACACAGGCCCCGTGAGTAAAGGGTTTTCCTGAGACGGTACCGACCTGGGTGGAACACGGGGAATAGAAAACACACCCACAGAGCCGCGAAACTCCTAGGGTGGGGCTGATCCAGAGAATCTCTCTACTGAGCCTAAGACGCACCTGGCCATTAGGGGATCACCAGCCTATAGACAAAGGAGGCCAAGAGGCTACAGCCAACAACTGATCGTGCTGCGAATACAAACCCGCAGGACTAAAGACAGGGCCTGAGTCACAGGTTCTGGGAACTCAAATAAGCCTCTCCTCTGCAGAGGAATCTGGCAAGGTCAGAAAAAAACTCCCACAGGGTTGTTCCCTTCACTCAATAACATAAACTAAGGGTGGGGCTGGAACTGAGTGAACACCTCCAGCCTCCATCAAGTGCACGAGGTTGACAGGCCACACCACACCCTGCTGGATAAAGACAGAGAATAGCAGCCTAGTCGAGCAGACACAGACTACCCTGTGACTTAGGCAGGTGCAAACCCCTGGAGTATCTGCTTACTGCAGACAACTGACTGGGTCACAGCCCTGTGGGGCTAGCAGCGACTGGGTGTGACAGAGCTGCAAGGTGGGGAAGGAGGCATCAATATTCCTAGACTGATCTATTTACTGGTGGCTCTTCCTGACTCCACGCAGCACTGGAGCAAGCCATTTCAGAGCAGTCAACAGACCCCTGTGATCTAGTTCCCAGGGACCTCTTGAACTCTCCCACCCGAGGCAGCTGCTTACTGAGACAATTGACTTGGACCTTTTAAACTGAGTCACTCACCTGGGGACTATCCAGGTGGTGCCCTGGGTGTGTGGTTGTAGGAACCTTTGATTTTCCTTTTCCATTTGATACAAAAACTCAGGCCAGACATTTGTTGCATACAAGAGTCACATCTTAACTTAAAAGACAAATACAGACTCAGGGTGAAAGGATGGTCATCCGTATTTCAGGCAAATGGTAACCAGAAAAAAGCAGGAGTTGCAATTTTATTTGCGGACACAATAGGCTTTAAACCAACAAAACTAAGGAAGGACAAAAATGGTCACTTCATATTTGTTAAGGGTAAGACTCAATATGATGAGATTTCAATTATTAATATCTACTCACCCAACCAGAATGCACCTCAATTTATAAGAGAAACTCTAACAGACATGAGCAACTTGATTTCCTCCAACTCTATAATAGTCGGAGTTTTTAACACTCCTTCGGCAGTGATGGATCGATCCTCCAACAAAGAGCTGAATAAAGAAATTCTAGATTTAAATCCAACCATACAGCATTTAGATTTAGCAGACATCTACAGGACATTTCACCCCAACAAAACTGAAAACACATACTTCTCATCAGCCCACAGAACTTACTCGAGAATCGATCACGTCTTAGGTCACAAGTCTAACCTCAGCAAATTTAAAGGAATAGAAATTATTCCATGCATCTTCTCAGACCATCATGGAATAAAACTTGAGATGAGTAACAACAGGAATCTGCATACTCATACAAAAACATGGAAGTTAAATAACATTATGCTGAATGATAGCTGGGTCAGAGATGAGATCAAGAAGGAAATTGCCAAATTTCTGGAACAAAACGACAATGAAGACACGAACTATCAGAAACTCTGGGACACCACAAAGGCAGTTCTAAGAGGGAAATTTATAGCACTGCAAGCCTTCCTCAGGAGAACGGAAAGAGAGGAAGTAAGCAACTTAATGGGACATCTCAAGAGACTGGAAATGGAAGAACACTCCAACCCCACATCCAGTAAAAGAAAAGAAATAACCAAAATCAGAGCAGAACTAAATGAAATTGAAAACAAAAGAATAATACAACAGATAAATAAATCAAAAAGCTGTTTTTTTGAAAAGGCCAACAAAATAGATAAAACTTTGGCCAACCCAATCAGGAAAAAAAGAGTAAAATCTCTAATCTCATCAATCAGAAATAACAAAGACGAAATAACAACAGACTCCTCAGAAATCCAAAAAATCCTTAATGAATATTACAAGAAAATTTACTCTCAGAAATACGAAAATCTGAAGGAAATCTACCGTTACTTAGAAGCACGTCACCTTCCAAGACTTAATGAAAAACAAGTGGAAATGTTCAACAGGCCCATATCAAGTTCAGAAATATCATCAACCATCCAAAATCTTCCCAAAAAGAAAAGCCCGGGACCAGATGGTTTCACATCAGAATTCTACCAAACCTTTAAAGAGGAATTAGTACCTATACTATTCAACCTGTTCCAAAAGGTAGAAAAAGAAGGAAGACTACCCAACATGTTCTATGAAGCAAACATCACCCTGC
The DNA here is from genome assembly GCF_027406575.1 of Nycticebus coucang. Taxonomy (NCBI): domain Eukaryota; kingdom Metazoa; phylum Chordata; class Mammalia; order Primates; family Lorisidae; genus Nycticebus; species Nycticebus coucang. The sequence goes on along the minus strand of NC_069804.1, from coordinate 92,996,178 downwards.
TCCCCAAACCAGGAAAAGACCCAACAAGAAAAGAAAATTATAGACCAATATCACTAATGAATATAGATGCAAAAATATTCAACAAGATTCTAACAAACAGAATCCAGCAACATATCAAACAAATCATACATCACGACCAAGTTGGTTTTATTCCAGGGTCTCAAGGCTGGTTCAATATACGTAAATCTATAAATGTAATACAGCACATAAACAAATTAAAAATCCAAGACCATATGATTCTCTCAATCAATGCACAAAAAGCCTTTGATAACATCCAACATCCCTTCATGATCAGAACACTTAAGAAAATTGGTATAGAAGGGACATTTCTTAAACTGATGGAGGCCATCTACAGCAAACCCACAGCCAATATCATATTGAATGGAGTTAAATCGGAATCATTTCCACTTGGATCTGGAACCAGACAAGGCTGCCCATTGTCTCCATTGCTCTTTAACATTGTAATGGAAGTTTCAACCACCACAATTAGGGAAGAAAAGGTGATCAAGGGTATCCACATAGGGTCAGAAGAGATCAAACTTTCGCTCTTCACAGATGATATGATTGTATATCTTGAAAATACTAGGGACTCTACTACAAAACTCTTAGAAGTGATGAAGGAATACAGCAGCGTCTCAGGTTACAAAATCAACATTCATAAATTGGTACCCTTTATATATACCAACAATAGTCAAGTTGAAAAAACAATTAAGGACTCTATCCCATTCACAGTAGTGCCAAAGAAGATGAAATACTTGGGAGTTTATCTAACAAAGGACGTGAATGATCTATTTGAAGAAAACTATGAAACTCTAAGAAAAGAGATAGATGAGAATGTTAACAAATGGAAAAATATACCATGCTCGTGGTTGGGAAGAATCAACATTGTTAAAATGTCCATACTACCCAAAGCAATATATAATTTTAACGCAATCCCCATTAAAGTTCCACTGTCATACTTTAAATATATTGAAAAAATAATACTTTGTTTTATATGGAATCAGAAAAAACCTCGATTAGCCAAGACATTACTCAAAAATAAAAACAAAGCAGGAGGAATCACGCTACCAGACCTCAGACTATACTACAAATCGATAGTGATCAAAACAGCATGTTACTGGCACAAAAACAGAGAAGTAGATGTCTGGAACAGAATAGAGAACCAACAGATGAATCCAGCCACTTACCGTTATTTAATCTTTGACAAGCCAATTAAAACCATTCAGTGGGGAAAGATTCCGTATTTAACAAATGGTGCTGGGTGAACTGGCTGGCAACCTGTAGAAGACTGAAAATGGACCCACACCTCTCACCATTAACCAAGATAGACTCTCACTGGATTAAGGATTTAAACCTAAGACATGAAACTATAAAAATACTAGAAGAGAGTGTAGGGAAAACCCTTGAAGAAATTCGGTTGGGCGAGTTTTTTATGAGAAGGACCGCCCGGGCAATTGAAGCTGCCTCAAAAATACACTGCTGGGACTTGATCAAACTAAAAAGCTTCTGCACAGCCAAGAATACAGTAAGTAAAGCAAGCAAACAGCCCTCAGAATGGGAGAAGATATTTGCAGGTTATGGCTCCGACAAAGGTTTAATAACCAGAATCCACAGAGAACTCAAACACATTAGCAAGAAAAGAAGAAGGGATCCCATCGCAGGCTGGGCAAGGGACTTGAAGAGAAACTTCTCTGAAGAAGACAGGTGCACGACCTTCAGACATATGAAAAAATGCTCATCATCTTTAATCATCAGAGAAATGCAAATCACAACTACTTTGAGATATCATCTAACTCCAGTGAGACTAGCCTATATTACAAAGTCCCAAGACCAGAGATGTTGGCGTGGATGTGGAGAAAAGGGAACACTTTTGCACTACTGGTGGGAATGCAAATTAATACATTCCTTTTGGAAAGAGTTATGGAGAACACTTAGAGATCTAAAAATAGATCTGCCATTCAATCCTGTAATCCCCCTACTGGGCATATACCCAGAAGACCAAAAATCACACCATAACAAAGATATTTGTATCAGAATATTTATTGCAGCCCTATTCATAATTGCTAAGTCATGGAAAAAGCCCAAGTGCCCATCGATCCACGAATGGATCAATAAATTGTGGTATATGTACACCATGGAATATTATGCAGCCTTAAAGAAAGATGGAGACTTTACATCTTTCATGTTTACATGGATGGAGCTGGAACATATTCTTCTTAGTAAAGTGTCTCAAGAATGGAAGCAAAAGTACCCAATGTACTCACCCTTATTATGAAACTAATGTAGGACCTTCACATGAAAGCTATAACCCAGTTACAACCCAAGAATAGGGAGAAAGGGGAAAGGGAGGGGAGCGATGGGGGAGGGAGGGGGAAGGAGGGGGATAAATGGGATTACACCTGCGGTGCATCTTACAAGGGTATATGTGAATCCTAGTAAATGTGGAATGTAAAGGTCTTAGCAAAATAACTAAGAAAATGCTACAAAAGCTATGTTAACTAATGTGATGAAAATGTGTCAAACGATCTATGAACCAAGTGTATGGTGCCCCACAATCATACTAATGTACACAGCTATGGTTTAATAAAAATAAATAAAAAAAACATGAATGATATAAAGAATATAGAAAGGGTATTATAGAACTTAAGGAATCGAAGCAATCAATCAGGGAACTTAAACATGCAGTAGAAAGTATCAGTAACAAATTATACCATGCAAAAGAAAGTATCTCAGGGGTAGATGGTAAAGCTCTTGAGCTAACTCAGGGCAGTTAATGAGGCAGAAAAGAAAAGAAAAAAAGCAGAACATTCACTGAGAAAATTATGGGACTTCATGAAGCATTTATATGTATAAATTATAGGTATCTCAGAAAGGGAAGAAGAACTCCTCAGAGGAATGAAAGCCCTACTAGAGAATACCATAAGTGAAAATTCACCAAGTATCACCTAAGTTTCCAACACACTTCTTTCAGAGGGATATTGAAATCCAGATCACCTCAACTCAAACAGAGCATCTCCAAGAAACATTGTCATGACCCTCTCCAAAGTCAAGATGGAAGAAATAATTCTGCAAGTAGTCATGAGTAAGTGCCAATTGGCCCACAGGGGCAAATCTATCATGGGGATGGCAGACTTCTGAAATGAAACTTTTCAAGTGAGAAGAGATTGATCATCTACCTGTAACCTACTTAAAAAAATTTAAGCCAAGATTTCTATATCCTGTGAAACTAAGCTTTTTTTTAACCTTTACGAATTGTTTTATTTTTATTTTATTTTATTTTTTTATTAAGTCTTTTGTACATAGATCATAAATACATTTATGCCCATTTTAGTGTGTTGATTATTTGTACAAATTGGAGTGCTTACATCATACTAATCAGATAAATCAAATCATTTACTAATCTGCAAACATTGAGGAAGTTTGCTACAGGACCAGCTCTATAGGAAATATGTAGATCTATTCTACACACTGACCAATGCAATGAACCACCAGGAACCCAAACACCCAGAAACAAAAGGACAAAAGCAAGCTTCCACTATGCATGGATTTTCACAAAATAAGATGAATAGAACTCCACCACATTTATCAGTTATCTGAATAAATGTTAATGGCCTTAATTCCACACTGAAGAGGCACAGGCCAGCAGATTGGATAAAAAAAGGACAAAGCATACGTATGCTTCCTGCAGAAAACACACCTAGCCTTGAAGGATAGAGGAAGACTCAGGGTTAAGGGATGGAAAACAATATGTTAGGCAAATGCTAATTAGAATAAAGGAGAGATTGCAATTTTCAGATACAAGTGTATTTAAAGCAACTAAAATCAAAAAAGACAAAGGTAGACATTTAATACTAGTCAAGGGAGCAATATAAGAAGACATTTCAATTTTCTATATTTATGCACCCAACTTAAATTCTCCCAGATTTACCAAAGATACCTTAATTAGTCTGAGCAATATGATATCCTGTAACACCATAATAGTAGTTGACTTTAATACTCCTCTTATAGACATGACATGTACTCCAAACAGAAACTAAACAAAGATACAAAGGACTTAACCATGACCCTAGAACAACTGTTCTTAATAGACATATACAGAACACACCATCCCAAACCTAAGAAATATATATTTTTCTTGTCAGCCCATGGAACATTCTCCATAATAGTTCATATCATAGGACACAAATAAATCTCAACAAAATCAAAAGATTGGAAATTATGCCCTGTCTCTTCTTCAACCACAATGCAATAAAGGTGGAACTCAGCTCCAATAAAAATTGTCATCTCTCCTCTCCTCTCCTTCTTTCTGTACTATAGCTGTGTTTTATCATTCATATGGATGTGTAGGTAATGGTAATGCAATGTTTGCATCCTCCACTCTCCCTCTTCCCTATTCTTGAAGAGGGAGAGTGGAGGATGGGAGGGAGGGTATATGGTGGGACCTCACCTATTGTGCACAATGCAATGGTACATTTCAAAACTACTAAAAGTATAGTATAAATGTATTACCACAACAAATATGTAAATGAGATGCTGGTTATGTTAATCAGTCTGATTTAAGCATTCCACATTGCATATCAAATCAGCACATTGTACCTCATAATTGTACACTGTTATGATTTAATAAAACATTTCATCCCCACCCTAAGACATGGAAATTACCCAACCTTATGCTGAATGACAATTGGATCAAAGAAGAGATAAAAAAGGAAATCATTAAATTCCTTGAGCATAACAAAAATGAAGATGCAAGCAACCAAAACCTGTGGGACACTGCAAAAGCAGTCCTAAGAGGGAACTTTATTTAGTGCATTAGAAGCCTACATCCAAAAAACAGAAAGAGAGCACATCTACAATCAAATGAATCATCTTAAAGAAATGGAAAAGCAAGAGCAACCCAATCCCCAATCTAGCATAAAAAAGCAATAACCACGATTATATCAGAAATAAATGAAGTTGATAATAAAAGAATCATTCAGAAAATTAATCAAACAAAAAGTTGGTTCCTTGAAAAGATAAATGAAATCAGTAAACCACTGGCAACATTAACCAGAAATAGAAAAATAAAATTTTTAATAACCTCAATCAGAAAGGAATAGAGGGAAATAACAACTGATACCACAGGTATACAAGAGATTATTTCTGACTATTATCAAAAACTCTATGCCCAGAAATGTGGAGGAAATGGACTGATATCTGAAATCACACTATCTCCCTAGAGAAAGGAAGAAATAGATCTCTTGAATAGACCAATATCAAGCACTGAGATTGCAGAAGCAATAAAAAAGCTTCCAACAAAAACATGCCCAGGGCCAGATGACTTCACATCATAATTCTATCGCACCTTCAAAGATGAACTTGTACTAATACTGCAGAACCTATTCCAAAACATTGAGAAGGAAGGAATCTTCCTCAACATGTTCTAAGAAGCAAACAGCACCTTGATCCCAAAACCAAGAAAGGATCAATTAAAAAGGATAACTATAGATAATTTTCACTAATAAATGTCAATGCAAAAATACTCAACATAATTCAGCTAATACAGTGCAGCTACACATTAAAAAATTATACATAATAATCAAGTATACTTCATCCAAGGGACGCAAGTGTGGTTTAACATAAGTAAATCCATTAATGTAATACACCACATCAATAGAAGCAAAAATAAAGACCATGTGATCCTCTCAATAGATACAGAAAAAGATTTTCTGAGATAAGTGGAATATTTCTTAAGCTATTGAAGCCATCTATGACAATCTCACAGATAACATCATAATGAATGGAGTAAAACTGAAAGCTTTTCCACTTAGAACTTGAACCCAGGAAGGATGTTCACTATCGTCACTATTATTTAACATTGTGCTGGAAGTTCTTGCCAATGCAACCAGGCGAGAGAAGGATATAAAGGACATTCAAATGGGGGAAGAGGAGGGATAATAACCAAAATTTTCTAAGTATTCATGCGAATAAACAAGAAAAGAGAAAACAACCCCAGTGATCATTAGGTAAGAGACATGAACAGAATCCTTTCCCAAGAGGACAGATGAATGTCCAATAAACACACAAAGAAACCCTCATTGTCCCTCATCATTAGAGAAATGCAAATCAAAATCACTTGAGATATTACCTAATATAAGGGAGAATAGGTCACATTATGAAGTCCTAAAGCTGCAGATGATTGTATGCATTCAGAAAGCGGGTAACAATTATGCAATGTTAACAGGATTGCAACCTAATACAACCCTTTTGGAAAGAAGTGTGGATAATTCTCAAAAAACTAAAAACAGATCTTCCATTTTATCCCACATTTTGATAGGCATCTACCCCAAAGAACAATTACACTGAAATGTTTATAGCAACTGAATTCACATTCACAAAGATGCGAAAACAACCCAAGTGCCCATCAACACATGGAATGGATTAATCAACCGTGGTATACGTGTATCATGGAATACTACTCACCTATAAAACGATGGAGGCTTTGCACATTTGGTATTTACCTGGATAGATTTGGAGAACATTCTCCTAAGTAATGTATCTCAAGAATGGAAAAGAAAGTACCCCATGTACTCAATACTAAATGAAACTAGTAGATTAACAACTATATGCCCATATGAAAGAAAAACACAATTAAATTCAAAAGGGGAAAGTGTGGAAGTGGAGTGGTTTACTAAGCCTCTCCCTAATGGGTATAATACAGGGATATGATCCAGTACCCAAATGAAGGTCTCAATTACATCTCAAACTTTATCTTATAAATGCAAATATGTAGCTTAATTATTTGTATGCCCATATCAATTTGTAAAAACAATAGTAATAGATTTAAAAATAACAATAATATTATAAAAAGGAAAAGGAAAAGGAAATTACTGGTAGAGAAATATCAATAATTTTTGTGCATTGACCTTATATCTTGCAACCTTATTCAATATATTTTTTTCTATTTTAGATTTTGTGTAGATTCCTTGAGATTTTTGACACAGAAAATTTTGTTGTCTTTTAAACAGGGACAGTCTTATTTCTTCCTATCCAATCTGACTGCTTTTTATTTTCTTCTTTTTATTTCAAATTAATATGATGTTACATATTGCTCTACTAGTAGCGAATATGTAGAAATTCAAACTTAAAGCATAATTTCATTAATAATCACTCCAAAACATGAAATATCAATATGTACATTCATTTAATAAATTAAGTACAGTGTCTATACAATGAAAAATTTTAATGTTAATGAAAGAAACCAAACAAGACCTAAACAAATGGAGAGACATGTTATGTTCATAGATTGGACAAATCAATATAAGTGTTTCATTACATGTAACCAAACTAAATCCCTAACTGATAAAACTAATTATATAATTTCTAAAAAGTTACCACACCCATGCATTTTCTTTCAAGTCTTGTTTGTAGTACTATATGTTATGGGGAGTTGGCTTTTTTTACTCTCATATCCCTGTATACTGTCATATGACTTTTTAAAATCAGTGACAGTTTTTGTCCTCACCCCACCATGATGTCTCCAAAACACAAATATGATGCAAGTTCTGGTGGTATTGTAAAGAAAAGAAAAACCTTCACTTTGAAAAATAAACTAGAAATAATAAAGAGATCAGAGGAAGGTGAAACTTCATCTTTTATTGGCAGAGCATTTTCTTACAGTTAGTCAACAATTGCAACAACATTAAAAAATAAAGGTAGAATACTGGAATATGTGATAGGCCACACCTCAACTAATGCTATGAATATAACCAAGCAATGCAGTGGTTTAATTAGCAATATGTTGTTGATAATTTGAATAGAAGACCAAAATCAGTATAATATGCCTATCTGTCTTTCTGTAGTGTAAAAAAAAGAGTCGAACCCTTTTCAATGATTTGAAACATGTTTGTACAGCAAGTGAAGGTGAGGTGATTGCTATGAAGAATTTTTTGCAACTAGGGCTTGGTTCACTTGCTTTTAAAATGGGACAAATTTGCATATTGAATTTCAAGGTGAAGCAACGAGTGCTGATGTATTGATGCATGTTCTAAGTGACTTTCTGGACATTGGAATATATTATTAATGAGGAAGGTTATTTGATAAACCAAAGTTTTAATATTGATGGAACTGGCTTTTTGGGGAAAAATGCTGGAGAGGACCTACATTTTGAGAGAGGAAAAAACTGCACCAGATCATAAGACATTGAAGGATAGGCTGATTTTGTTACTTGAGGGTAATACTTCTGGGGATTTTAGACTGAAATCTTTGATAGTGCATTGATTGCTCCCTAAATGTGAGGACACCATGCAATGTCACTAAGTCATACCTTCTTGGTATTTGGAGTGCAAATGCAAAAGCTTGGGTTACAGTTGCTGTCTTTCAAGGTTGGTTTCTTAACCATTTTGTCTCTACTGTTTAACATTATTACTATGACAAAAACATTCCTTTCAAAATTCTACTTGTCCTCAACAATATCACTGGACAACCAAACACTCTAGATGATATTCACTCCAATGTAAAATTGACATTTATATCCTCTGACACCACATCACTATTTTAGCCAATGTATCAAGTAGTCATAGCTTTCTTTAAGGCTTTTTATTTATGGTGGCCCTTCTGTCAAACTGTCAGCACTACCCCCAAATGTTGTGATAACACTAAGGAAGTTCTGGAAGAATTATGACATTAATGATGCCATCAAAAATATTGTTGCTTCTTGGGATGAAGTGAAAGAAAAAAATATGAAAGGAGTTTGGAACAAATTGTTCCCTCAATTAATATAAAAATTTCTTGGGTTTACAGATGATAAAATCACCAAAACTAAGCAAACTGGTTGCTATTGGTACACAACTGCTGTTGGATATTAGTGAAAATGATATTGACTTCCATGGCAAAATACTAACCGATGAAGACCTCATGGAATTAGAGCAGCATTTAGGAAAGAAAAAAAGGGATGTAGCAACTCTAGAACTAAAAAAGTTTTTCACAAGAGTTAGATGAGGCTTTTCATCTCATTGAAGCAGGGATGACAAAGTTAGAAGAACAAGATCCTCATACAGGAAATTAACCAAAGTTTACTGTACAGTTACCGAAGGCCTGAGATGCTATAGGGCCATTTGTAACGAGAAAAAGTAAAGCTTGGCAGGAACCTCCTCCCTTCATGCCTATTTGAAGAAACTGACTCCAATAGCAGAATAAGATCCAGATTAATTCCTGTTCAAACTTCTCCAACAAGTCTATCATCTTTTACATCACCCGCTACTATTTAAGGTTGTTTTTGAAAATGTTTACGTATCTATATGCACAGATAGGTAAAAGTAAATACCATATTAAGACAAACATCTTTCTAATTTGCATTAAGTAGCTATATGTACCTGCTCCAACTTACATGCAAATTCAACAAAAGAACAAACATACAGAAGTTCTTTTGTATCCCAGGGACTGCATGTAGCATATTTTGCCATGTATAATGTACATGTTTTTGCCCAATTTTTTAAATTAATATTAAATCATAGCTGTGTACATTAATGCGATCATGGGGCACCATACATTGGTTTTATAAAGTTTGACACACTTTCATCACACTGGTTAACATAGCCTTCCTGGCATTTTCTTAGTAATTGTGTTAAGACAATTATATTCTACATTTACTAAGTTTCACATGTAACCTTGTAAGATGCACCGGAGGTGTAATCCCACCTATCACCTCCCTCCATTCATCCACTACCTCCCTCCACTCCCTATCCCCATTCCGCATATTCTTAGGTTATAACTAGGTTATGGCTTTCATATGAAAGCCATAAATTAGTTTCATAGTAGGGCTGAGTACATTGGGTACTTTTTCTTCCATTCTTGAGATTATTTACTAAGAATTTGTTCTAGCTCCATCCATGCAAATATGAAAGAGGTAAAGTTTCCATCTTTCTTTAAGGCTGCATAATATTCCATGGTGTACATATACCACAATTTATTAATCCATTTGTTGATCGATGGGCACTTGGGCTTTTTCCATGACTTAGCAATTGTGAATTGGGCTACAATAAACATTCTGGTGTAATTATCTTTGTTATAATGTGATTTTTGGTCTTCTGGGTATATGCCCAGCAGAGGAATTATAGGATTGAATGGCAGTTCTATTTTCAGATCTCTAAGTGTTCTCCAAACATCTTTCCAAAAGGAATGTATTAATTTGCATTCGCACCAGCAGTGCAGAAGTGTTCCCTTTTCTCCACATACACACCAATATCTCTGTTCTTGGGACTTTGTGATTTGGGCTAATCTTACTGGAGTTAGATGGTATCTCAAGGTAGTTTTGATTTGCATTTCTCTGATGATTAAAGATAATGAGCATTTTTTCATATGTCTGTAGGCCATGCTCCTGTCTTCTTCAGAGAAGTTTCTCTTCAAATCCCTTGCCCAGCCTGCTATGGGATCACTTGTTCTCTTGTGTATACATTTGAGTTCTCTGTGGATTCTGGTTATTAAAGCTTTGTCGGAGCCATAACCTGCAAATATCTTCTCCAATTCTGAGGGCTGTCTGCTTGCTATACTTACTGTGTTCTTGGCTGTGCAGAAGCTTTTCAGTTTGATCAGGTCCCAGTATTGTATTTTTGAAGCTGTTTAAATTGCCCAAGGGGTCCTCCTCATAAAATACTCGCCCAGACCGATTTCTTCAAAGGTTTTCCCTGCACTCTCTTCTAGTATTTTTATAGTTTCATGTCTTAAGTTTAAATCTTTAATCCAGTGAGAGTCTAGTTAATGGTGAAAGGTGTGGGTCCAGTTTCAGTCTTCTACAGGTTGCCAGCCAGTTCACCCAGCACCATTTGTTAAATAGGGAATCTTTTCCCACTGAATGTTTTTAATTGGCTTGTCAACGATCAGATAAGGGTAAGTAGCTGGATTTATCTCTTGGTTCTCTATTCTGTTCCAGACATCTACTACTCTGTTTTTGTGCCAGTACCATGCTGTTTTGATCACTATCGATTTATAGTATAGTCTGAGGTCTGGTAGCGTAATTCTTTTTGCTTTGTTTTTATTTCTGAGTAGTGTCTTGGCTATTCGAAGCTATTTATGATTCCATATAAAACTAAGCATTATTTTTTCAAGGTATTTAAAGTATGACAGTGGGGCTTTAATAGAGATTACATTAAAATTGTATATTGCTTTGGGTAGTATGGACATTTTAACAATGCTGATTTTTCCCAGCCATGAGCATGGTATATTTTTCCATTTGTTAACATTTTCAGCTATTTCTTTTCTTAGAGTTTCATAGTTCTCTTTATAGAGATCTGTCACATCTTTTCTTAGATAAACTCCCAAATATTTCATCTTCTTTGGCACTACTGTGAATGGAATAGAGCCCTTAACTGTTTTTTTCAGCTTGACTATTGTTGGTATATATAAAGGCTACCAATTTATGAATGTTGATTTTATAACCTGAGATGCTTCTGTATTCCTTGATCAATTATAAAATTTTTGTTGTAGAATCCCTGGTGTTTTCCAGATAGACAATCATATCATCTGCGAAGAGTGAAAGTTTGATCTCTTCTGACCCTATATGGATACACTTGACAGCCTTTTCTTCCCTAATTGCAATGGCTAAAACTTCCATGACAATGTTAAAGAGCAGTGGAGACAATGGGCAGCCTTGTCAAATTCCTGATCTGAGTGGAAATTATTTCAATTTAACTCCATTCAATACCATATTGGCTGTGGGTTTGCTGTATATGGACTCTATCAGTTTAAGAAATGTCCCATCTGTACCAATTTTCTTATGTGTTCTGTTCATGAAGAGATGCTGGATATTATCAAAAGCTTTTTCTGTGTCAATTGAGAGAATCATATGGTCTTTGTTTTTTTTTTTTTTCTTTTTTTATGGTCTTTGTTTTTTAATTTGTTTATGTGCTGAATTATACTTATGGATTTACATATATTAAACCAGCCTTAAGACACTGGGATAAAACTGACTCGGTCATGATGTATTATTTGTTTGATTTGTTGCTGGATTCTGTTTGTTAGGATCTTGTTGAATATTTTTACATCTATATTCATTAGTGACATTGGTCTGTAGTTTTCTTTTCTTGTTGGGACTTTTCCTGGTTTGGGGATTAGGGTGATGTTTGCTTCATAGAACGTGTTGGGTAGTCTTCCTTCTTTTTCTACAGTTTGGAACAGGTTGAGAATATAGGTACTAGTTCCTCTTTAAAGGTTTGGTAGAATTCTCACATGAAGCCATCTGGTCCCGGGCTTTTCTTTTTAGGGAAATCTCGTATGGTTGATGCTATTTCAAAACTTGATATTGGCATGTTCAACACATCCACTTCATTCTGGCTAAGTCTTGGAAGGTGACGTGCTTCCAATTATTGGTCAATTTCCTTCAGATTTTCATATTTCTGAGAATAACATTTCTTGTAATATTCATTAAGGATTTTTTGAATTTCTGAGGAGTCTGTTGTTATTTCATCTTTGTCATTTCTGATTGATGAAATTAGAGATTTTACTCTTTTTTCCTTGTTAGGTCAGCCAACGGTTTATCTATCTTATTGACCTTTTCCAAAAACCAACTTTTTGATTTATTGATCTGTTGTATAAGTCTTTTGTTTTCAATTTCATTTAATTCTGCTCTAATTTTGGTTATTTCTTTTCTTCTACTGGGTTTGGAGTGGGAATGTTCTTTCTTTCCCAGTTGCTTGAGATGTCCCATTAAGTTGTTAACTTCCTATCTCTCCGTTTTCTTGAGGAAGACTTGCAGTGCTATAAATTTCTCTCTAAGGACTGCCTTTGTGGTATGCCAGAGGTTCTGATAATTCATGTCTTCATTGTCATTTTGTTCCAAAAATTTGGCAATTTTCTTCTTTTTTTATTTTTTTATTTTTTGGGTTATATATATATATATATATATATATATATATATATATATATATATATTTCAGCTGTAAACAAGAATGATCCAAAATCTGAAATAAGGTTGTAGAGTAAAAGCTGTAGCTTGCTTGGCTACTGGGCAATACAAGTGCAGAGAATCAACTCACTATAGGAGGGGCCTTGATACCAAGGTCTGGTGGCTTTGGCAAGATCGTATCTCACTGTAGAAAAATACAACAATGAATACAGAGAAAATATTTTGCCATTTTGTAATTGTGGTTACCACAAAAAACCTTATAATGTGTGATACTTATTACATGCCTCTATGGAGCAAATCTGAATATAAAGTTCTCTATGAATCAATACTGCTACATGGAAAAAGATGGCTACAAATTAAATGTTTCCATCATGCATATGGATAAGTTCTTGGTTTCACAATACGGGAAAATGACATCATCTTGTTTCTTCTTTTCATTTTATTACATAGGGCACATCTGGCCAACACATCAAGTTGATCAACCACATTCCCAAACAACAGATTCCATCTTAGGAGAAGAACTATTTCTTCCTTTGACCGAAATATCTCAGACCTCGTGCCTGGCTTCAGGGATGGCTGCAACGCCGGCCCAGGGCAGCCTCACATCCCTCAGGTGCCCAGAGCGGCTGAGGACTGCCAGCAGCACCGGCAATTTTCTTAATCTCATCTCTGACCCAGCTATCATTCAGCATAAGGTTATTTAACTTCCATGTTTTTGTATGAGTGTACAGATTCCTGTTGTTACTGAGTTCAACTTTTATTCCATGGTGGTCCGAGAGGATGCATGGAATAATTTCTATTCCTTTAAATTTACTGAGGTTAGACTTGTGACCTAATATGTGATCGATTTTGAAGTATGTTCCGTGGGCTAACGAGAAGTATGTGTATTCAGTTTAGTTGGGATAAAATGTTCTGTAGATGTCTGCTAAATCCAAATGTTGGATGGTTAGGTTTAAATCTAAAATTTGTTTGCTCAGCTTCTTATTGGAGGATCTATCTAGCACTGCCAAAGGAATGTTGAAATCTCTGACTATTATGGAGCTGGAGGAAATCAAGTTGCTCATGTCTGTTAGAGTTTCTCTTATAAATTGAGGCGCATTCTCGTTGGGTGCATAAGTATTCATAATTTAAATCTCATCATATTGAGTATTACCCTTAACAAATATGAAGTGACCATTCTTATCTTTTTTTGCTTTTGTTGGCTTAAAGCCTATTGTGTCTGCAAATAGAATTGCAATACCTTCTTTTTTCTGATTGCCATTTGCCTGAAATATGGACAACCATCCTTTCACCCTGAATCTATATTTATCTTTTAAGATAAGATGTGACTCTTATATGCAGCAAATATCTGGCCTGAGTTTTTGTATCCAGTCAGCTAATCTGTGTCTCTTTAGAGGACAGTGTAAGCCATTCACATTATTGGAGAATATTGATAGGTGTGGTAAAATTTTGGGTATCAAGTTTTTCAGAAGTCCAGTGGACAATTTTAATCCTTTCTTCATTGTGGAAGTTGGAGTTTGATCAGAAGTTTCTGAGTGAGTTTATTTTTGTTGTAGAGGATTGGGATGGTCATTATGGAGGATAGGTCTGAGAATATCTTGAAGAGCTGGCTTGGTTATAACAAATTTCTTCAACATACGAATGTCATTAAAGTATTTAATTTCTACATCATAAATGAAACTTAGTTTAGCTGGATACAGGATCTGGGGTTCAAAGTTATTTTGCTTTAGGAAATTAAAAATTGATGACCACCCTCTTCTGGCTTGAAAGGTTTCAGTAGAGAGATCTGCAGTCATTCTAATATTCTTCCATTTGTAGGTAATAGATTTCTTGTGTCTAGATGCTTTCAGAATTCTTTTTCACATCGACACTAATGAAGTTAATTATGATATGCCTGGGTGATGTGTTATTCGGATTGAGTCGTGCTGGTGTTCTGAAACTGTCTGCTATCTGGATTTCAGAGTCTCTTGAAATATCTGGAAAATTTTCTTTCATAATTTCATGGAGAAGAGCCTCTGTGCCTTGTGAGGCCACTTCATCACTTTCAGGGATTTCAATGAGGTGGATATTACCTTCTTTGAATTATCCCAGAGCTCTCTGAAAGAATGATCCATTTTTGCTCTCCATTTCTCTTCTTCTTTGAGAGTTTGGGAGCATTCAAATGCCTTGTCTTCAATGTCAGAAATCCTTTCTTCTTCTTCTTTTTTTTTTTTTATTAAATCATAACTGTATACATTGATATGATCATGGGGCATCATACATTTGCTTCATAGACCATTTGACACATTTTCATCACAATGGTTAACATAGCCTTCCTGGCATTATCTCAGTTACTGTGCCAAAACATTTACATTCTACATTTACCAAGTTTTGCAAATACCCCTGTAAGATGGACCACAGGTGTGATCCCACCGATCCCTGTCCCTCTACACACCACCCCCCTCCCTCCCCTCCCTTTCCCACTTCCCCCTATTGTTAGGTTGTAAAGAAATCCTTTCTTCTGCCTGCTCCAGTCTGTTACTGAGGGATTCTAGTGTATTTTTCAGATCTTCGAGGGCTTCAAATTTGTGCTTCAGTGCATCAAAATCTTTGGTGGTTTTGTCTTTAAATTCATTAAATTCTTGAGAAAATTTTTGAATTTCTCCTCTAATTTCTAATTCTTACTTTTGAATTGCTCTTCAGATTTCTAATTCCAAATTTTCCTCCATTCTGTTAATCTTGTTTGCAATGCACATTCTGAAATCAATTTCTGACATTTCGGCCAGCTGTTTATGAATGGGATCTTCAGTTACATCTGCCATATCTTTCCTTGGTGGGGGGGGTGTTGACCTATTCTGGTTATTCATGTTACCTGAGTTTTTCCGCTGATTGTGCCCCATGATTATTTTACACCATTTATTTTCCCCCCTGGAGCCTTGTCGAGGACTCGTGCAGTTCTATGGCCTGAGATGTTGGGGACTTATTTGATGTGGTGGGGCTAAGTGGTTCTGTCTTGTTTTCAGCTGGTCTCTGTTAGCCCCTTGAGAAACAGTTACTCTGGGTTGAAGTATCAGCTATGGATAAATACCAGCAATTAAGTCACCCCGCCCCCCACAATAATTGGAAAAGGAAAATGAAACTTTCCTACAACCACACACCCAGGGCACCACTTGAATAGTCCTCAGGCGATTAGTTCAGTTCAAAACATCCAAATCAATTGTCTCAGTCAGAACCTGTCTCTGGTGGGAGAGTTTAAAAGGTCTCTGGCAACTGGAACACAGGGGTCTGGTGACAACTCAAATATGACTTACTCCAGTGCTCTGTGAAGTCCAGAGGACCAACCCAGCAAATAGATTAGTCTGGAAAGGTTGATGCCTTTTTCCCCAGCTTTCAGGTCTATCACATCCAGTCACTGCTAGCGCTGCAGGGCTGTGACGCAGTCATTTGTCTCCAGTGAGCAGATACTCCAGAGATTTGCACCTGCCTAAATCACAAGGAAGTCTTTTCTGCT
Source organism: Nycticebus coucang (assembly GCF_027406575.1). Lineage (NCBI taxonomy): Eukaryota > Metazoa > Chordata > Mammalia > Primates > Lorisidae > Nycticebus > Nycticebus coucang. The sequence continues at coordinate 92,979,808 of NC_069804.1, read as the reverse complement.
CAGCCAGACCGCTACTCTCTGCCTCTATCCAGCACAGGGCAGTGAGGCCTGTCAACCTCGGGTGCTTGATGGAGGCTGAGGGGCGTTCACTCAGTACCAGCCCCACCCTTGATTGATGTTACTGGCAGAACAGAACAACCCTGTTGGAGTTTGTTTCTGTCCCAGCTAAATTCCTCTGCAGAAGAGGGGCTGATTTGAGTTCCCAGAACCTGTGCCTCAGGCCCTGTCTTTACTCCTGCAGGTTTGTATTTGCAGCACAGTCAGCTGTCAGCTCTAGCCTCCTGTCCTTCTTTGTCTATAGGCTAATGGTCCCCTGAGGGTCGCATGCATCTTAGGCTCAGTGAAGCAGTCCTCTGGGTCAGCCATGCCCTGGGCGTTTCCCCGCTTAACACATGTGTTTTCTAGTTTCCGCATTAAACCCAGGCCAGTACCACCTCAGGCAAACCCTTTACTCATGGGGCCTGTTTTTCAGTCCCAGATCTGTTCTGTGGTGGTTCCGTGGTTGCCATCTGAGAAGATGCCCAGCCTCCTCTGATTGCCCAGGGAGACAGGGTTAGTGGCTTCTGGAAATCCGGGGGTGGGCCTTGTTGTTGCAAAAGATGGCTGCTGCTCTGCACCTCGGGGCACTGCCGCTTCGGCGTGATTTCCTTTCAGTGGACTGCCGTCTTCTCACTGTTGTGCTGCAGAATCAGCACTGTCCAGCTTCAGTCCAGGTCCTGCCCACACCTCTCGAGAAATCACCCAAGAATCTGGACTCCTGGGCGACAGGCCTTTCAGACCTCAGACTGAGAGTGGAGGGGAGTGCTGGGAGCTCAGAATTGAAGGTCATAACACCAAGCTCATTGAGACCAAATGAGCAAATAGCAGATACAAAGGCTACCAGACACACGAGCCCATAGATGCACAAACAGACGAAGACGCATAGACATACAGACAATACCCACGACAACAACAACAAAAAACAACTACCATAAAAATAGTGATAATTGTAAAATAATTGAAAAAAAAGAAAAAAAATGTTGTTCATAAAAAGGTTAAAAATGAGTAAAGGAGAAATTAAAAATAGGAAAAAAAGAAATAAAAAATATATCTAGTAAAAAATTAAAAAATTAACAATATTTCCTCCAAGAAAATGGTGAGGAAAAAAATAGAACAAAAAAAAGATAGAAAAGAAAAAAAATGGCACCAACCACAAAAATATTATTCTTGTATATATGTAGAAATATACATCTATATGTATGATGTAGGGATCAACTTTCATAGGAATATATTTATAATTCAATATACTTTATGGACACCAGGTGGCGCTGTGAGCGGTTCCCAGGCTTATACCTGATTCACAGTTTATACTGTTATCACGGTAACCACCCTACCTGGCCTATTGCCATTTTGGAGTTTCTGTAAAAGTTTGTCACCTGACTATTGTGAAACCTCAGCTGCTCTGTTCCAGACGGCACTCCTATCCAACCTCCGAACTCAGTGTGGGAGTCCATGCTTCACAAATCTTTCCACTCTGCTCCCATGTTCTCCTGCAAACTGGTGACTGCACACAGCTATGGGGGAGGGTGTTGGTTGCTGCCAGCTCATGCAGCTGCTGAAGGGTCCCACGGCTGCAGCCTGTTCCCACAGCTGGAGCGCTGGGGGACCTTATTCTCAGTTTTGTGGTTCAGAGTCTCCCCTTTGAGTCAGGACTTTTGAGTCCAGCCACCCGCCAGTTGGCTGCGCAGCCTAAACTGCCAGCACCCTCCAATGTTCCCCACCAGGAATGCTCCAGTCTATTTAATCACTCCTGTTGTTCCGGGGGAAGGTGTCCACCATTTCAGATAGTTCAAAATGTCTGTTTCCCTGGGCAGGATCCCTTCCCTTCAATTTTCCATCGGGTTGCCCAGCTCCCTGTGATTTTGAGTGGCTCTCCTTTCGAGTGCCACCCTCAGCTCAGGAATAAATTTTTGTCAATTGGGTTTTGCCAGTAATTGTAAGTTGCTGTCCTCCATAAGAGTGGGGGGTGCTGGCCAGCATGGCCAAGCAGGGAAAAATCTCTACAACAGAGTCCGTGGTTTTAAAATACCCCTCATATACAGCAATTCGCCAATTTGCTGAGTGTCTCCTGCTGTCCATCCACACCAATAATCCACGTGCAGGAAAGGTCCAGACCCCTCTTCCTCTCACCTGATGACTTGTGAGAGGTGGGCTACACATCCGCCCCATCTGCCATCATGCTCCACCTGTGCTCAAATGTTTTAGAAAAAATAAAGTTGTGCAGTATACATAGGTAGTACTAATTCTCTACCTATATAAATGTTTTTAATTCTTTTAATTCTTACAAATTAAAAGTATAACTCTAGAAGGCAATAACGATATCCATATACAAAATAATACCTTAAAATACAGGAATCAGTTTTGTTGACCTTACGGTGAAGTTGAAACAAATCATTTTTGGAAAAAAAGGGCTACATATTTCTTTCTGTTCACTTTAAGTGAAAGCTAGCAATTTACCATATATTTTTACAAAAATTATTGGAAAATCTTTTGAAAAATGTCAAAGTTGATTTTGTACACTGTAAACTTTAAGCTAACTGTTATTAAATATGCTAAAGATCATACCAACAGAACTGCTGAGAGATACTTTAGACCTCCCACAAAGAATGTCATCAGCTTGTTAAGGCAACAGAAACAGAAGCTTCTTCTGATGCCACAATAGAAGAAGACAAGTCAAGGGAAATGTACAAAGTGTACAGAGTGGCTGGAGGTAGAGCAGGAGGTGAAAACACGGATTTTGGAGCAGTGTCAGACTGGGATCTCTGTTTTGACTAAGATAATATTGCAAGAGGGTTAAAAGGATTGTGTGGTAAAAAAAAATATTGATTTATCCATCTGTCTTTAAGGCTGCATAATATTCCATAGTGTACATATACTACAATTTATTAATCCATTCATGGGTCTAAGGGCAGTTGGGCTTCTTCCATGACTTACCAATTATGAATTGGGCTGCAGTAAACATTCCGGTATAAATATCTTTGTTATAATGTGATTTTTGGTCTTCTGGATATATACCTAGAAGAGGAATTGTAGAATCGAACGGCAGTTCTATTTTTAGATCCCTTAGTTATCTCCAAACATCTTTCCAACAGGAATGTATTAGTTTGCATTCCCACCAGCAGTGTAGAAGTGCTCCCTTTTCTGCACATCCACGCCAACATCTCTGGTTTGGGGATTTTGTGATATGGGCTAATCTTACTGGAATTAGATGATATCTCAAAATAGCTTTGATTTGCATTTCTCTGATGATTAAGGATGATGAGCATTTTTTCATGTGTGTAGGCCGTACACCTGTCTTCTTCAGAGAAGTTTCTCTTCAAGTACCTTGCCCACCCTGAGATGGGATCACTTGTTCTTTTCTTGCTAATATGTTTGAGTTCTCTGTGGATTCTTGTTATTAAACCTTTGTCAGAGATATAACCTGCAAATATCTTCTCCCATTCTGAGGGCTGTCTGCTTGCTTTACTTACTGTGTTCTTGGCTGTGCAGAAGCTTTTTAGTTTGATCAGATCCCAGTAATATATAATTGGTGGGACAACACCTATGGTGCATCCTACAAGGGTACATGTGAAATTTACTAAATGTAGAATATAAATGTCTTAACACAATAACTAAGAAAATGCTTTGAAGGCTATTTTAACAAGTTTGATGAAAATATTTCAGATTGTATATAAAACCAACACATTGTACCCTATGATTGCATTAATGTACACAGCTATGATTTAATAAAAATAAAAAAGAACTTAAAAAATAATATAAAATAAAACAAAAAAAAATTGATCTCCAAGTAACAGGTGTTTTGCAACTGGGAGTACTGAAATTGGGGAGAGAAGACTCCAGGCATGTCTGGCTTGTGGGCTCTGCCCAGAAAAATCCCTTTAGGGACACAGGGAGACAGCAAGAGATTTCTGGACCCCAGGAGGAGGACAAAAGCAATGGAGAAGTGGCAAGTGGTTGCAAACAGGCTGTTACAGCTGTAACTATGACAGCAGTGAGATTGCAGACAGGGAAAGACTTTCCTGTGGGTTGTTTTGTTTGTTTGGACTTGGGCACTCGCTTGAATTACCTTGAGAGAACTTGGGTAAGAGTGCGGGTGACTTTAAGCATTCCCAAAGCTTGGGACTGAGCCTCTGGGCCTGAACAGAGCTAACATTGTTCAGCTGTGGGCCATGTGCAGCCATTGTGGGAGAACTGTCCCTGCAGGCTCCGCTTTCAAGGTTGCAGAGCAAGGCTCAGGATGGGAGACCTTGGGCTAATGATCTAGTGACTGCAAGCAGCACAAAAGGCCAGGACTTGAGATGCCAGGGGAGAACAATACTTTCAGTGTTTGGCAGTGAGAGGGCTGCCTTGCAGCCTTGGCCCTCAGGGGCATAGAGTCAGGCCAGTTTTTGTGCACCAGATAAGTGTGGCAGCCACTTCAGGAGAGACCTCAGCACCAAGTGATTTCCTGGGAAAGGTTCTGCTTAGCCAAGGTTAACAGTTTAAAGAGTCTTTTAAGAATGCTGAGGAGAGATTCAAGATCTCAACCCTACAGGATTTAAGAGCAAAGTAGTCAGCAGAGGCCACCAATCTGCATCTCATACAGCTATATCAGCATTGTGATTAGCATCTTATACTTCAGAAGATCACCTGTTGCCCAGACAATATTTAGCAAGATATATGCAATGCTTTGTTTTTGGATTTTTTTATCTCAACTTTTTTACCCTAGATTTTTCTTTTTTTTTTTTCTTTCTGTTATATTTTTCTGTTATATTCATGTTATGAGAGTTCTTCCATTGGTTCCATGCCATGATTATTTTCCACCACTTGGTTATTAAAAGTGGTAGGGTGAAATTGAATTGGGGGTCCCAAGTAGTAGTGTTAATCAGCCCCTTACTAAAGCTCTAGGCCTTGTAATTGTGGCTTATCCTCTACAACCTTACAAAGGACCCTTCCAGATTTTCGGCTAGAGACTCTGAGGACCAACTTGATAAGATAGTGTAAGCTGGCTCTGTTTTAAATTCAGCCCACCTATACCCTATCCTAAAAAGTCAAAGTATTAGTTTTAAATCTCAGCTGGTGAGAGATACAGATAGCTATGCCTCCCTGCCCCAAAATTCTGTTCTTTTCTGATATAGAACTTCAAAGATCAACTTCAGAGAGTCCCAGGGTGGACAGCCCCAGATGTGAGTTCCAATAAATTGTTTCAGGCAGGCTATGTTAACCAGTTTGATTAAAATATTTCAAGTGGTATATAAAACCAGCACACTGTACCCTATAATTGCATTAATGTAGGCAGGTATGATTTAATAATAATAAAAAAAGAACAAGCCTTCTATATGCTGTTTTAAGAAACACATCTAACCTCTAAGAACAAAACAAGACTCAGAGCAGAGGGTTGGAAATACTTTTCAGAGAATGGAAATCAGAAGAAAAAAGTGGTCCCAATTTTATTTTCAGATACAAGTATATTTAAACCAACAAAAATAAAGAAAGGCAAGATGGTCCCTATATACTAGTCAAGGGAATAATACAACAATTCTAAATATATATGCACCAAACCGACAAACATCCCAGATTTATAAAATGAACTCTAATTGGGCTGAATAATATGATACCCTACAACATTATAATAGCTTGGGACTTTAATACCCCTCTTACAGAGGTGGACAGACCCTCTAAACAGAAACCGTACAAGAAAAAAGGAATTTAAATATGACCCTAGCACAATGGAGCTTAGGAGACATATACAGAACATAATGTCCTAAAGCTAATGAGTATACATTCTTCTTATCAACCTATGTATAATACTCTAAAATTGATAATATACTAGGACACAAGACAAACAAAATTAAAAGAACTGAAATTATACCATTTATCTTTTCAGATCACAAAGAAATAAAGGTAAAACCCAACTTCAACACAAAGCTTCCTCCCTAAACAAACTAAGAGAAACTAAACAACCTTATACTGAATGGCAACTGGGTTATGGAGGAACCAAAGGAGGAAACCATAAGATTCCTCAAACATCATGACAATGAAGCCATAAGCTAAAACCTGTAAGATATTACAAAAGCAGTCCTAAAAGGGAAAATTATCACAATAGAGGTTGACATCTGACAAAAGAAAGAATGCACATCAGCAACCTAAGAAATCATCTCAAGGAAGTGAAAATAAAAGAGTAATTCAATCACAAACCTAGAAGAAGAAAAGAAAGAACCAAGATTAAAAGAGAACTAAGTGAAATCAAAAATAAAAGAATCATTCAGAAAATTCATGAAACAAAATGTTGGTTCTTAGAAACGATAAACAAAACTGGTAAAACCTTGGCCAGAATAACTAGAAACTGAAAACTAAGATCTCTAATAATGTCAGTAAGAAATTAAAAGGGGAAAATAACTGTTGATAACACAGAAATACAAGAGATCATCTCTGATTATTACAAAAACTCCATGCCCAGAAATTTGACATGTGGAGGAAATGGACCAATAACTGGAATCACACAACTTATCTACACCTAATCATAAAGAAATAGATCTCTTGGCTCAATGCCTGTAGCATAGTGGTTATGATGCTGGCCACATACACTGAGGCTGGTGGGTTCTAATCCAGCTCAGGATAGCTAAACAACAATGACAACTGCAACAAAAAATAGCTAGGCTTGTGGCAGGCACCTGTAGTCCCAGCTACTTGGGAAACTAAGATAAAAGAATTGCTTAAACAAAAGAGTTGGAGGTTGCTGTGAGCTTGGACACCATGGCTCTCTACTGAGGGTGACATAGTGTGACTCTGTCTCAAAAAACAAACAAACAAACAAACAAACAAACAAACAAAAACTCTTGAACAGATTAATATTAAGCAACAAAATTAAAGAAACAATAAAGAAGGTCCCAATGAATGAAAGGCCTGGACCAGATAGCATCTTTTTTTTTTTTTTTTTATTAATTTTTTTATTAAATCATAACTGTATACAATGATATGATTATGGGGCATCATACACTCACTTCATAAACCATTTGACACATTTTTATCACAGTGGTTAACATAGCCTTTCCGGCGTTATCTCAGTTACTGTGCCAAAACATTTATATTCTACATTTACCAAGTTAGGCGCCGGCCCCATATACTGAGGGTGGCGGGTTCAAACCCGGCCCTGGCCAAACTGCAGCCAAAAAATAGCCGGGAGTTGTGGCGGGCGCCTGTAGTCCCAGCTACTCGGGAGGCTGAAGCAAGAGAATCACCTAAGCCCAGGAGTTGGAGGTTTCTGTGAGCTGTGTGAGGCCACGGCACTCTACCGAGGGCCATAAACTGAGACTCTGTCTCTACAAAAAAAAAAAATAAATAAATAAAATTAAAAATAAACCAGATAGCATCTTAACGGAATTCTATCAAACTTTCAAAGAAGAACTTGTTTGAACTTCAGATCCTATTCAAAAACATTGAGAAGGTAGAAATCTTCCTCAACATGTTCTATAAAGCAAACATCACCCGGATATCAAAGCCAGGAAATGACCCAAATAAAAGGAGGAACTGCAGACCAAATTTACTAATGAGTATCAATGCAAAAATACTCAATAAAATTCTAATAAATAGAATACAGCTACACGCTAAAAAAATACACAAGATCAGGCATAAAAGGTAGGCTTTATCCCAGGGATGCAAAGTTGGTTTAACATATACATATCCATAAATATAATTCACCACATAAACAGAAGCAAAACCAAAGACCATATATTCCTCTCAATAGAGGCAGAAAAGGGATTCAACAAAATTTTGCATCCTTTTCTAACAAGAACACTTAAGAAAACAGACATATATGGCATATTTCTTAAACTAATTGAAGTTATCTATGAGAAACTCACAACCAATATCATATACAATGGAGTAAAACTGAGAGCTTTTCCACTTAGAACTAGAAACAGACAAGAATGTTCCCTATCACATCTGCTATAAATAATGGTTTTGCAATTGGTAGCCAATGTTATGAGGCATTAGAAAGATCTTAGGGGCATCCAAATGGGGGTAGAGGAGTTGAAACTTTTGCTCTTGGCCAGTGATATGATCTTATATGAAGAACATCCCAGAGACTCAATCACAAGACTCTGGGAAGTGATAAAGAAATACAGTAAAGTATCAGGGTATAAAATCAGTGACCACAAATCAGTAGTCTTTCGCAGGGTTGATGAGCGTTTAGGTTGTTTCCACAGCTAGGCGATTGTAAATTGAGTTCTGATAAACAATCTAGTACAAATGTCCTTATGATAAAATGATTTTTTTCTTCTTAGTAGATGCCTAATAATGAGATTTTTTTTATTTTTTATTTTTTTTTTATTAAATCATAACTGTATACAATGATATGATTATGGGGCATCATACACTCACTTCATAAGCCATTTGACACATTTTTATCACAGTGGTTAACATAGCCTTTCCGGCGTTATCTCAGTTACTGTGCCAAAACATTTACATTCTACATTTACCAAGTTTCGCAAATACCCCTGTAATATGCACCACAGGTGTGATCCCTCCGATTCCCCTCCCTCTACAAACCCCCCCCTTTCCCACTTCCCCCTATTGTTAAGTTGTAGCTGGGTTATAGTTTTCATGTGAGAGTCCCAAATTAGTTTCATAGTAGGGCTGTGTACATTGGGTATTTTTTCTTCCATTCTTGGGATACTTTACTAAGAAGAATATGTTCCAGCTCCATCCATGTAAACATGAAAGAGGTAAAGTCTCCATCTTTCTTTAAGGCTGCATGGTATTCCATGGTATACATATACCACAATTTATTAATCCATTCGTGGATCGATGGGCACTTGGGCTTTTTCCATGACTTAGCTATTATGAATTGGGCTGCAATAAACATTCTGGTACAAATATCTTTGTTATGTTGTGATTTGTGGTCTTCTGGGTATATGCCCAGCAGAGGGATTACAGGATTGAATGGCAGATCTATTTTTAGATCTCTGAGTGTTCTCCATATATCTTTCCAAAAGGAATGTATTAATTTGCATTCCCACCAGCAGTGCAGAAGTGTTCCCTTTTCTCCGCATCCACGCCAACATCTCTGGTCTTGAGATTTTGTGATATAGGCTAGTCTCATTGGAGTTAGATGATATCTCAAAGTAGTTTTGATTTGCATTTCTCTGATGATTAAAGATGATGAGCATTTTTTCATATGTCTGAAGGCCGTGAGCCTGTCTTCTTCAGAGAAGTTTCTCTTCAAATCCCTTGCCCAGCCTGCGATGGGATCCCTTGTTTTTTTCTTGCTGATGCGTTTGAGTTCTCTGTGGATTCTGGTTATTAAACCTTTGTCAGAGATATACCCTGCAAATATCTTCTCCCATTCTGAGGGCTGTCTGCTTGCTCTGCTTACTGTGTTCTTAGCTGTGCAGAAGTTTTTAGTTTGATCAAGTCCCAGTAATGTATTTTTGAAGCTGCTTCAATTGCCCGGGGGGTTCTCCTCATGAAATACTCACCCAGACCAATTTCTTCAAGGGTTTTCCCTGCATTCTCCTCTAGTATTTTTATAGTTTCATGTCTTAAGTTTAAATCTTTAATCCAATGAGAGTCTATCTTAGTTAATGGTGAAAGGTGTGGGTCCAATTTCAGTCTTCTGCAGGTTGCCAGCCAGTTCACCCAGCACCATTTGTTAAATAGGGAATCTTTTCCCCACTGAATGTTTTTAATTGGCTGCCCATTGTCTCCATTGCTTTTCAACATTGTAATGGAAGTTTTAGCCACCGCAATTAGGGAAGAAAAGGCGATCAAGGGTGTCCATATAGGGTCAGAAGAGATCAAACTCTCGCTCTTCACAGATGATATGATTGTGTATCTGGAAAACACTAGGGACTCTACTACAAAACTCCTAGAAGTGATCAAGGAATACAGCAGCATCTCAGGTTACAAAATCAACATTCATAAATCGGTAGCCTTTATATACACCAACAACAGTCAAATTGAAAAAGCAGTTAAGGACTCTATCCCATTCACAGTAGTGCCAAAGAAGATGAAATATTTGGGAATTTACCTAACAAAAGACGTGAAAGATCTCTATAAAGAGAACTATGAAACTCTAAGAAAAAAAATAGCTGAAAATGTTAACAAATGGAAAAACATACCATGCTCATGGCTAGGAAGAATCAACATTATCAAAATGTCCATACTACCCAAAGCAATATATAATTTCAACGCACTCCCTATTAAAGCTCCACTGTCATATTTTAAAGATCTTGAAAAAACATTACTTCGTTTTATATGGAATCAGAAAAAACCTCGAATAGCCAAGACATTACTCAGAAATAAAAACAAAACAGGAGGAATCACACTACCAGACCTCAGACTTTACTACAAATCGATAGTGATCAAAACAGCATGGTATTGGCACAAAAACAGAGAAGTAGATATCTGGAACAGAATAGAGAACCAGGAGATGAATCCAGCTACTTACCGCTATTTGATTTTTGACAAGCCTAATAATGAGATTATGGGATCAAACGGAAGGTGTATTTTGAGTGAATTCTTTGAAGATTCTCCATACTTCTTTCCAAAGTGTCTATATTAGTTTGCAGTCCCACCAACAGTATAAGAATGTTCCCCTGTCTTCACATCTGCGCCAGCACCTGCGGCTTTGGGACTTTGTGATGTGGGCCATTCTCACTGGGGATCGGTGATATGTCAGGATAGTTTTGATCTGCATTTCTCTAATGATTAGGGATTATGAACATTGTTTCATAAGTTTGTTAGCCATTTGACTGTTTTCTAGAGAAGGTTCTATTCATCTCTTTTGTCTAGTGATATATGGGATTGTTGAGTCTCTTTTTGTTGATTAATTTTAGTTCTCTATAGATACTAGTTACCAATTTTTTGTCCAGTTCATAACATGAAAATATCTTTTCCCATTCGGAAAGTTGTCTGTTTGCTATGCTTATTGTTTCCAGAGATGTATAGAAGCTTTTCAGTTTAATTAGTCCCATTCGTTTATTTTTGTTCTTATTGGAATTGTCACGGATGTCTTTTTATAAAACCTTTTCTCAGACCTATATCTTCAAGTGTTTTCCCTAAACTTTCTTCAAGAATTATTATTTTTTCATGCCTTAGATTTAAGTCTTTTATCTACCTGGAATTAATTTATGTAAGTGGTGAGAGGTGCAGGTCCAGTTTCAGTATTTTACTTGTGGATATCCAGTTCTCTCAGCACCATTCATTGAATAAGGATTTTTTTCCCCCAGTGTATGTTTTTGTTTGGTTTATCAAAGATCAGGTGGCTGCAAGAGATTAATTTAATGTCAGGATTTTCTATTCAGTTCCAAATGTCTATGTCTCTATTTTTCTGCCAATATCTGCTGTTTTGATCACTATGGACATGTAATATAGCCAAAAGTCTGCTTGGGTAATACTCTCAGCTTTGTTTTTATTACTATTACATTTAATTGTAATAGTAATAAAAATTGTAATACAATTACAATCAGAATTGTTTTGGCTATACAGGGTTTCTTCTGGTTGCATACAAAATGAAGAATTATTTTTTTCAAAACTTGAAAGTATGATAATGGTATTTTAATGGAGATTGCATTGAATCTGTAGAGTGCTTTGGGTAGTATAGACATTTTACCAATGTTGATTCTTCCCGGACATGAGCACAGTATTTTCTTCAATTGTTAACATCTTCTGCCATTTCTTTTTCTAGGGTTTTGTAATTTTCTTAGTAGAAGTCTTTCACAACTTTTACTATGTGTATATATATATATATATATATATATATATATATATATATATATATATATATATATTCCTAGATATTTCATTCTGTGTGAAGCTACTGTGAAGAAAATTGTGTCCTTGATTAGTTTCTCGTCTTGGCTATTATTAGCATATACAAGGGCTAATGATTTATGGACATTGATTTTATATTCTGAGGCATCACTGTATTTTTGATCACTTCCAGGAGTCCTGTGGTTGAGTCTTTGGGGTTCTCAAAGTATGAGATCATGTCGTCAGCAAAGAGAGAGAGTTTGACCTCCTCTGCCCCCATTTGGCTGCCCTTTATTTCCTTATCTTGCCTGATTGTATTGGCTAGAACTTCCAGCACTATGGTGAATAGTAGTGGTGATAGGGGATGTCCTTGTCTGCTTTCAGTTCTAAATAGAACAGCTTTAAGTTTTACTCCATTCAGAGTGATATTAGCTGTGAGTTTGTCGTAGATGGCTTCAATCAGAATAAGAAATGTGACACCTGTGCCTATATTCTTACGTGTTCTGATTAGAAAAGGATGCTAAACTTTATCACATGTTTTTTTCTACATCTATTGAGAGGATCATATAGTCTTTGTTTTTGCTTCTTTTAATATGGTGAATTACATTTACTTACTTGCTTGTTAAACAAGCCCTGCATCCCTGGGATGAAATCTACCTGATTGTGATGAATCTTTTTTTAAATGTGTAGCTGTAATCTATTGGCTAGAATTTTTCTGAGAATTTTTACATCAATATTTATTAGTGAAATAGGTCTGAAATTCTCCTTTTTAGTTGCATCTTTTCCTGGTTTTGGTATCAGGGTGATGTCTGCAACATAGAACATGTTGGGCAAAATTCCTTCCTTCTCAATTTTTTTGGAATAATTTCTACAGTATGGGTATAAGTTCTTCTTTGAAGATTTGATAGCATTCTGGTGTGATGCCATCTGGACCAGAGCATTTTTTTAATTGGGAGATTTTTTTACTTTGTTTCTTCAATGTCAGTGCTTGAAATTGATCTGTTCAAGAGATCCATTTCTTCTTGATTAAGTCTAGGGAGAGAGTTTGATTGCAGGTATTAATTCTTTTCCTCCACATTGTCAAATTTCTGGACATAGTGTTTCTTGAGGACTCAGAGATGATGTCTTGTATCTCTGTGGCATCTGTTGTTATTTATTTCCCCTTTAATGTTTCTGATTAAAGTTATTAGAGATATTACATTTCCATTGCTAATTAATCTAGCCAAAGGTTTATTGATTTTATTTATTTATTCAAAAGAACAATTTTTTGTTTCATTCATTTTCTGAATTATTCTTTAGTTTTTTTATTTCATTAATCTCTGGTTTAATTTCGCTATTTCTTTTCTTCTGCTTGGTTTGGGATTAGATTGTTCTTTCTTTTTCCAATTCCATAAGATGGTTCATGAATTTGTTGATGCATTTTTGTGTTGTATCTTTGTGGGGGTTTTTGTTTGTTTTCCTTTTATTCTTTTTATTTTTTTTAATGTTGGAGATTCATTGAGGGTACAAAGATCCAGGTTACACTAATTGCATTTGTCAAGCAAAGTCCCTCTTATAAATGTGTTCCTCCCCCAAGAGGTATGCCAAACACTGTGACTCTCCAGCCCCCTCCCTCCTTCCCTCTCACCAATCCCCCATCCCCCACCATGCCCTAGATCATCAATTGTACTCACATCAAAATTTAGTACATAGGATTCTTGCTTCTCCATTCATGTGATGCTCTACTATGAAAAATGTGTTCCAGTTCCATCCAAGTTAGTACAAAAGATGCATAGTCTCCATCTTTTTTAGAGGATGAATAATATTCCATGGTATACATATACCACAGCTTATTAATGTATTCCTGGGTTGGTGGGAATTTAGGCTGTTTCCACATTTTGGCAATTGTAAATTGAGCTGCGATAAACAGTCTAGTGAAAGTGTCCTTATGGTAAACGTTTTTTTTTTTTTAATTCTCGGTAGATTCCCAGTAATGGGATTGCAGCATCAAATGGGTGTTCTAATTTGAGTTCTTTGGGGGTTCTCCATACTCCCTTCCAAAAAGTTGTATTACTTTACAGTCCCACCAGCAATGTAAAAGTGTTCCCCTCTCTCCACATCTGTGCCAGCATCTGCAGCTTCGAGACTTTGTGATGTGGGCCATTCTCACAGTGGTTAGATTATATCTCAGGATGGTTTTGATTTGATTTCTCTAATAATTAGGAATGATAAGCATTTTTTTTTCACTTGTTTGTTAGCCTTTCATCTGTCTTCCTTAGAGAAGGTTCTGTTCATCTCTCTTGCCCAGTGATATATGGGATTGTTGGCTCTTTTTATGTTCATTAATTTGAATTCTCTGTAGATGCTAGTTATCAAGATTTTGTCTGAATCAAAATATGCAAATATCCTTTCCCAGTGTGTAGGTTGTCTGTTTTCTTTGGTTATTGTTGACTTAGCTATGCAGAGGCTTTTCAGTGTAATTAAGTCCCGTTTCTTTATTTTTGTTGTTGTTGCAATTGTCACTGAAATGTTCTTAAGTCTTTCCCCAGGCTGATACCTTCAAATGTTTTTCGCTCACTTCCTTCAAGGATTTTTATTGTTGCATGCCTTAGATTTAGATCTTTCATTTATCTTGAATCAATTTTAGTGAGTGGTGAAAGGTGTGGGTCCAGTTTCAGTCTTTTACATGTTATTATCCAGTTCTCCCAGCACCATTTACTGAATAGCAATTATTTTCCCCAGTGTATGTTCTTGTTTGGTTTATCAAAGATAAGGTGGCTGTAAGATTTTAGCTTCATCTCACGATTTTCTATTTTGTTTCAGGTGTCCATGTCTCTATTTTTGTGCTAATACAATGCTGTTTTGATCACTATGACCTTATATTGCAGCTTAATGTGTGGTAGGTTGATGCCCCTGGCTTTGTTTTTATTACTAAGAATTGCCTTAGCTTTATGGGGTTTTCTCTGGTTCCATACAAAATGTGTCTTTGTGTTTTCTGAATGTAGGTATCTAATGCAATAAATTTTCCTCTTATGACTGCTTCTGCTGTATTTTTGTAAATCCCACAGATTTTTGTAACTTGTGTCTTCATTGTTGTTATGTTTGAAGAATTTAACTATTGCCTCTTTTATCTTTTCCTGAACCCAACTATTATTCAGCATAAGTTTGTTTAATTTCCATGTCTTTGTGTGGGGATGACTTTTTTTGTTGGAGTTGAGTTCTAACTTTACTGCCTTGTGGTCTGAGAAGATATAAGGTAAAATTTCTATTTTTTCAATTTTGCTGATGTTTAATTTGTATCCTAGGATGTGGTTGATTTTGGAGTATGTACCATGGGCTGATGAGAAAAATATATACTCCTTAGTTTTTGGATGGTGTGTTCTGTATGTGTCTATTAATCCCATAAGTTTGTTGCATCCTTGTCTGGTTTCTTTTTAGAGGATCTGTCCAGTTATGTCAGAGGGGTGTTAAAATCCCTGACTACTATGGTGTTATGGGATATCATATTGCTCAGACGCTATAAGGTATATTTGATAAATCTGGGAGTATTTAAGTTGGGTGCATAAATATTTAAAATTGAAATATCTTCTTGTTGTATTGTTCCTTTGACGAGTATAAAGTTCCCATCTTTGTCTTTCTTAACCTTAGTTGCTTTGAATCCACTTGTATCTGAGAATAATATTACAACCCTTCCTTTCTTCTGATTTCCGTTTGCTTGAAATACTGTTTTCCATACCTTAACCCTGAGTCTTGAATTGTCTTTCAAGGCTAGGTGCATTTTCTAGAGACAGCATATGGATCGATTGTGCTTTTTTTATCCAGTCAGAGAGCCTGTGCCTCCTCAGTGGGGAATTCCATTGATTAACATTTATTGATGGAATAGATAAGTATGATGGAATTCTATTCATCTTATTTTTTTGAAGGTCCGTTATGTAGTTGTATCCTATGTGCTATTGTGGAAGCTATGTTTTGACTTTTAGCTTCTGGGTATTTACTTTGCTCATCCTTTATCTTTTGTTCTTAGTTAATCTAGAAAGAAGTCTGTCGTCTTTGTTTGTATTTTCAAAGAACCAACTTTTCTTTTCATAAGTCCTTTGCACTTTTCCCTCTAAGTCATTTAGTTCTGATCTGACCTTTTTTCTTTCCTTTCTTCTGCTGACTTTTGGTTTGGTTTGTTTTTCTGTTTCTAGTTCCTTGAGATGTGAAATTAAGTTGTTAATTTATGATACTTCTGTCTTTCTGTTGAAGTCATTTAAAGCTAAAAATCTTCTGCTACTGCTGTGTCCCTTGGACTTGATAGCTTCTATCCACTTTGTCATTCATTTCAAAAAGTTTTTTTTTTATTTCCATCATAATTTCATTTGTGACCCAATAATCATCCAGAAGAAAGTTCATATTGTTTAGGTTTCAGTGTTTTTCTTGTATCTGATTTCTAGTTATATTCTGCCATGGTCTGAGATGGTATATGGCAGTGTTTTTCAACATTTTCTATATGAAGGCACACTTGAACTATAGTTAAACTTCTGCGGCATACTTAAACTAGGTTGATCAAAAAAAGAGGAAAAAAAACGAATATACTTAGTGTGCTTTAAATTTCTTTTAAAAATAATTTAATTAATGATCTTTAAAATTTTTTTGGCATACCTAAGATCCTCTCATGGCATGTAACTGTGCCATGGCATACAGGTTGAAAATCAGCGATATATGAAATGATTTAATTTTTGGAATTTTTTGAGAACTGTTTTGTAGCCTAAGATATGGTCAGTATTAGAGAATGCCCCATGTCCTTCTGAGAAAAAATGTGTATTCTGTAGTTTTGGGGTAAAATGTTCCGTAATTTTCTGTTAGGATTATTTGATTTAAAGTTTGGCTTAAGTTAATTAATTAATTAATTTATTTTTTACTAATTTTCTGCTTCAATGTTTTGTGAAGCTCTGATAGTGGGGTGTTGAAGTTCCCGGCTATTACAATAGTGCTAGTCATTTGTTTTACTTGGCTCTAATATAATTTGTTTTATGTATCTGGGAGTCTCTGTGTTGGGCACATATATATTTAGTGTTGTTACATCTTATTGTTTAATTTCTCTCTTTACTATTATCTAGTGACACAATTTGTGTTTTTTTTTTTTTACCTTTGTTGGCTTAATGTCAATTTTATCTGATATGAGAATGACTGTACCTTCTCCCTTCTGATATTCATTTATGTGGAATATTTATTTCCATCCCTTCACATTGATTCTGTGCGCATTCTTGTGACTTTTATCTGTTTTCTGAAGACAGTCGATATTTGTATTGTATTTTATCATCGCTTCATCCAGCTTTTGTCTATTGAATAGAACATTCAGTCTGTTAACATTAATTGATAACACTGATATATGGGATGTTGGTCTCCTCGTGTCACACAGTTCTTTACTGCTTTGTTTTACCTCTTGTTCTAGTACTTTTAAGAGTTCTGAGTGTTGGAGTTTATTAGATGAATGTATGCTTGTGGGTATCTGTTGTGCCTATTTGTGTATAGTACTGTTTCAGTTATTTCATGCACGATATGTCTAGTTATGGCAAATTCCTGCAGTGTATCCTTATCTGAAAAAAAGACTTAATTGCTCAGTGTATTGTGAAACTATGTTTATTAGAATATAAAATTCTAGGGTGGCAGTTGTTTTGTTGCAGTTGAAGATGGAGCCCCAATACCTTTTGGCTTGTCTGAAGTTAATCTGATGGGTTTTCTTTTATAGGTTGTTTGATGTTTTTATATTGCTACTTGTAGAATTATTTCTCTTATTTTGACTTTGGACACATTAATTGCTATGTGTCTTAAGGAAGATCTATTTGCTATGAATTTTTCAGGTGTTCACTGTTCATTTGGATCTGTATATCTGAATTTCTGGTGATACCAAGGATATTTTTTACCATTATTTCTTCTAATAGGTTTCTTATGTTTTTAGTTCTTTCTTCTTTTCCCTCAGGGATACCTAAAATTCAAATGTTACTTCACTCCACATTGTCCCAGATCTCTTTCAGTGATTGATTGAACTGTTTCATACTATTCTCTGCCATTTGAAGGACTGGGTCATCTTTTTAAAAAATTCTGTATCAAATAATAACTGTGTATATTAATGCATTTATGAGGTACAGTGTGCTGACTTGATATGCAATGTGAAATGCTTACATCTAACTGACAAACATAACCATCTCCTTGTTTATTTATTTGTTGTGGAAAAAACGGTTATACTCTATTCTTAATAGTATACAAATATATCATTTAATTATGCACATTAGGTTGGATCCCCTCCAAAAACCTCCCTCCTCATGACCTCCTTCTCTTTCCTCCTTTCTGAACTATAGTTATGTCTTACCGTTACCATAAATATGTAGGGGATTATATACTGATTTCATAGTATTATTGAATACATTGGATACTTTTTTTCAATTCTTGAAATATTTTACTAAGAATAATATGTTCCAACTCCATCCAGGTAAACATAAAAGATGTGAAGTTTCCATCTTTTTTATGTCTTCATGGTATTCCATGGTGTACATATACCACAATTTGTTAATCCATTCATAGGTCTGTGGGCACTTGGGTTGCTTCCATGACTTGAACATTACAAATTGGGCTGCAATAAACATTCTGGTGCAAATGTCTTTGTTGTAAGATGATTTTTGATCATCTGAGTAAATACCCAGTAGAAAGATCAAACAGGAGGTCCACTTTTAGTTCCTTGAGTATTCTCTAAACTTCTTTGCAAAAAGTCCATATTAGCTTACATTCCCATCAGAAGTGGAGACGTATACATTTCTCTGTATACAATGTATACAATTCTCTCCACATCCATGCTAACATCTATAGTTTTGGGATTTTGTGATGTGGGCTAATCTTACTGAATTTAGATAATATCTCAAAGTGGGTTTGATTTGCATTTCTCTGATGATTAAAGATGGTGATCATTTTTTCATGAGTTTTTCAGCCATGCACCTATCTTCTTCCAAGAAGTTTCTGTTCAACTCTCTTGCCCACATAGAAATGTTTTTTTTTTCTTATTGATTAGTTTGAGCTCTCTGTGGATTCTAGTTATCAGACCTTTGTCAGAAGCATAACCTGCAAATATCCTTTCCCATTCGGAAGTTTGTCTGTTTGCTTTATTTACTTTGCTTTTGGCTGTGAAGAAGCTTCTCAGTTTGATCAGATCCCAGTAATATACTTTTGGTGTTGCTTCAATTTCGGGTGGGGGGTCTTCCTCATAAAAAATTCCCCCAGGCCAATTTGTTGAAGTATTTTCCCTGCACTACCTTCTAATATTTTTATAGTTTCGTGTCATAAGTTTAAATATTTTATCCAGTGAGGATCAATCTTTGTTAATTGTGAGAGATATGGTCCAGTTTAATTCTTATATAGGTTGCCAGCCAGTTCACCCAGCACCATTTGTTAAATAAGAAATCTTTCCCCCATTGAATGTTTTTGATAGGTTTATCAAATATCAAATGACTATAAGTATCTGGGCTCATCTCTTGGTTCTCCATTCTGTTCCATACATCTACCTCTCCATTTTTGTGCCAGTACCATGCTGTTTTGATCACTATGGATTCATAGTATAGCATGAAGTCTGGTAACATGATACCTCCTGATCTGTTTTTATTTCTGAGTAGTGTATTTGCTATTTGAGTTTTTTTTTTCTGATTCCATATAAAATGAAGCACTATTTTCTCAAGCTCTTCAAAGTATGAAGATGGTGCCTTAATAGGGATTGCATTAAATCTGTAGACTGCTTTGGGTAGTATAGACATTTTAACAATGTTGATTCTTCCCAACCATGAGCATGGTATATTCTTCAATTTGTTAACATCTTCAGCTATTTCATTTCTCAGAGTTTAATAGTTCTCTTTATAGATATATTTCATGTCATTTATTAGATAAATGACATGAATTTCATATATTTGACATATATTTCATCTTTTTTGACACTACCATAAAAGAATAGAGCCCTTGACTATTTTTTCAGCTTAACTATTGTTGGCATACACAAAAGCTTCTGATTTGTAAGTATTGATCTTGTATTCTGAGATGCTGCTGTAATCCTTAATAACCTCTAAGAGTTTTGTAGTTGGGTCCCTGGGGTATTCCATGTATAAGATCATATCTTCTGCAAAAAGTAAGAGTTTGATCTCCTCTGACCCCATTTGAATACCCTTGATCCCCTTCTCTTGAATGATTGCAATGGCTAGAACTTCCATTACTATCTTGAATAGCAGTGGAGACAATGGACAACCTTGCCCAGATATGAGTGGAAATGTTTTCAATTTTATTCCATTTGCTATGATTTTGGCTGTGGGTTTGCTGTATATGGCCTCTATTGGTTTCAGAAATGACCCTTCTAAGCCTATTTTCTTGTGAGTTATGATAATAAAGAGGTGCTGGATATTATCAAAAGATTTTCTGCATCAATTGAGAGAATCATGTGGTTTTTGCTTTTTTATTTTATTTATGTGATATATTATATTCATAGATTTACTTATGTCGAACCAGCCTTGTAACCATAGGATAAAAACAACTTGATCATGGTGTATATTTTTTCTTATGTGTTGCTGAATTCTGTTATCTAGGATCTTATTGAATATTTTTGCAACAATATTCATTAATGATATTGGTCCATAGTTTGCTTTTTTGTTGGGTCTTTTCCCGGATTGGTGATCAGGGTGATATTTGTTTCATAGAATGTATGGGGGCATATTCCCTCATTTTCTATGTTTTGGAAAAGATTATGTAATAAAGGTACTAGTTCCTCTTTGAAGGTGTGATAGAACTCTTTTTTTTTTCTTTTATTAAATCATAAACACATAGATTACGTATACATTAATGCATCTATGGGGTACAATGTGCTGATTTCATATAGAATTAGGAATGCTTACATCACGCTGGTTAGTATATACCTCATCTTGTTTACTTAAATATTGTGTTAAGACATTTATACTCTACATGTAATAGATCTGACATACCCTTGCATTACTCACCATAGCTGTGATCCCACCATTCACTTTCCCTTGATCTGACCTCCTGCCTTTCCTCCCATTCCCCCTCCTCCCTCCTTCATCCTGGTCCATAGTTGTGATCTATTCTTCATATGAAAGTGTAAGTCATTGTAAATTGGTTTCATAATAGTATTGAGTACATTGGATATTATTTCTTCCATTCTTGAGATACTTTTCTAAGTAGGATATGTTCCAGCTCCATCCATGTAAATGTAAAAGAAGTAAAGTCTCCATATTTTTTAAGGCTGCATAATATTCCATGATATACATATACCACAATTTATTAATTCATTCATGGGTCTATGAGCACTTGGGCTTCTTCCATAACTTGGCTATTATGAATTGACCTGCAATGAATAATCTGGTGCAAATATCTTTGTTATAAAGTGATTTTTGATCTTTTGGATATACACCTAGTAGAGGAATTGCAGGATCAAATGGCAGATCTACTTTTATATCCCTGAGTATTCTCCATACTTCTTTCCAAAAGGGACGTATTACCTTGCACTCCCAGAAGCAGTGCAGAAGTGTTCCCTTTTCTCCACATCCGCGCCAGCATCAGTAGTTTTAGGATTTTGTTATGTGAGCCACTCTTACTGGAGTTAGATGATATCTCAAAGTAGTTTTGATTTCCATTTATCTTTAAAGATGACGAGCATTTTTTTCATGTCTCTGTAGTCCATGCACCTATCTTCTTCAGAGAAGCTTCTATGCAAGTCTCTTGCACACAATGAAGTGGGATTACTTGTTCTTTTCTTATAATAAGTTTGAGTTTTCTGTGGATTCTGGTTATCAAACCTTTGTCAGAAGCATAACCTTGAAATATCCTTTTCCATTCTGAGGGTTGTCTGCTTGCTTTACTTAAACTGTGTTCTTTGTTGTTCAGAAGTTTTTAGTTTGATAAGAACCAAGTAATCTATTTTTGGTGTTGTTTCAGTTGCCCAGGGTGTCCTACTCGTAAAGTATTCTCCAAGGCCAATTTATTCCAGTGTTTCTCCTGTACTTTCTCTAAGAATCTTTATAGTTTCATGTCTTAAGTTTAAATGTTTTATCCAGTGAGAGTCATTTTTTTTTTAATGGTGAAAGGTCTGGGTCCAGTTTCAGTCTTCTGCAAGTCACCAGCCACTTCTCCGAGCACCATTGGTTAAATAGGGAATCTTTCCCCCAATTTATATCTTTAATGGGCTTATCAAAGATCAAATGATGATAAGTGTCTGGGTTCATCTCTTGGTTCTCAATGCTATTCCATACATCTACCTCTCTATTTTTGAGCCAGTACCATGCTATTTTGATAACTATAGACTTACAGTATACTTTGAAGTCTGGTAGCATAATTCTCCATGTTTTGTTTTTATTTCTGAGTAATGTCTTGACTAATCAATGTTTTTTATGGTTCTGTATAAAACAAAGTACTATTTTTTCCAGACCATTAAAATATGATGGTGATGCTTTGATAGGAATTGCATTAAATTTATAAATTGCTTTGGGTAATATGGACATTTTAACAATGTTGATTCTTCTCAGCCATGAGCATGGTATGTTTTTCTATTTGTTAACATCTTCAGCTATTTCTTTTCTCATAATTTCATAATTTTCATTATAGAGATCTTTCACATCCTATGTTAGGTAAATTCCCAAATATTTCATCTTCTTTAGCACAACTGTAAAGGGAATAGAATCCTTGAAGTTTTTTTGGCTTGACTATTATTGGTATATATAAAAGCTAAGGACTTGTGAGTATTGATTTTGTCTCCTGAGATGCTACTATATTCTTTAATCACTTCTAAGAGTTTTGTGGTTGAGTCCCTGCATTTTCTAGGTATAAAATCAAGTCATCTGTGAAGAGTGAAAGTTTGATCTCCTCTAATCCAATTTATATACTCTTGATTGCCATCTCTTTCCTGATTATAATGACTAAGACTTACATTACAATGTTAAAAAGCAGTGGAGGCAATGGGCAATCTTGCCTGGTTCCTGATCTGAGTGGAAATGTTTTCAATTTTACTCCATTCAATATGATATTGGCTATGGGTTTGCTGTAGATGGCCTCTATAAGTTTAAGAAAAGTCCCTTCTATACCTATTTTCTTAAGTGTTATGATCATGAAAGGATGCTGGATATTGTCAAAAGCTTTTTCTGCATCGATTGAGAGAATTATATGGTCTTTGTTTTTTAGTTTGTTTATGAGATGTATTATATTTATAGATTTATGTATACTGAACCAACCTTGACACCCTGGGATAAAACCCACTTGGTTTTGGTGTATAATTTGTTTAATATGTTGCTGTATTCTATTTGCTAGGATCTTATTGAATAATTTTGCATCAATGTTCATTAAAGTTATTGGTCTATAGTTTTCTTTTCTTGTTGTGTCTTTTCCTGGTTTGGGGATCAGGGTGATATTTGCTTCATAGAACGTGTTGTGAAGTATTCCTTCTTTTTTGACGTTTTGGAAAAGGTTAGGTAATATGAGTACAAGTTCCTCTTTAAAGGTTTGGTAGAATTCTGATGTGAAACCATCTTGTCCTTGACTCTTCTTTTCTTGGAGATTATGTATAGTTGATTCTATTACAGTACTTGATACAGGTCTGTTCAGCATTTCCAATTCTTTCTGATTAAGTCTAGGAAATTGGCGTGCTACTAAGTATTGGTCAATTTCTTTCAGATTTTCATATTTATGAGAATAAAGTTTTTTTGTAGTATTCATTAAGGATTCTGAATTTCTGAAGTGTTTGTTGTTGTATCCCCTTTGTCATTACTGATTGATGATACTATGGACTTTAATTTTCTATTTTTGGTTAGGTTGACCAAAGATTTATCAATTTTGTTGAATTTTTCAAAAAACCAACTTTTTGATTCATTGGTCTTTTGAATAGTTCTTTTGTTTCCGATTTCATTTAATTCTGATCTAATTTTAGTTATTTCTATTCTTCTTTTTGGTTTGTGGTTGTAATGTTCTTCCTTTTCCAGTTGTTTAAGATGTACGATTAAATTATTGACTTCTTCTATTTCTGTTCTCTTGAGGAAGTCTTGCAACACTATAAATTTCCCTCTTAGGACTGCCTTTGCATTATCCCACAAGTTCTGCTAATTTGTGTCTTCATTATTGTTTTATTCCAAAAATTTGACAATTTCCTTTTTAATTTTATCTGTTACCTAACTATCATTCAGCATAACATTATTTTAGTTTCCATGTCTTTGTATGAGTATGCAGATACCTGCTATTGCTGAGTTCAACTTTCATTGTGTGATGATCCAAGTAAATACAAAAAATAATTTCTATACTTTTAAATTTGCTGAGGATAGACTTGTGACCTAAGATGTGATCAATTTTGGAGGATGTTCCATGGGCTTATGAGAAGAATGTGTGTTCAGTTTTGTCAGAATGAAATGTTCTGTAGATGTCTGTTAAATTCAATTATTCTATGGTGAAGTTTAAGTCCAAAATTTCTTTGCTTAGTTCATTGTTGGAGTATCTATCCAACACTTCCAAAGGGGTGTGAAAACTCCAACTATTATGGTGTTGGAAGATATTAAATTTCTCATGTCTGTTAGGGTCTCCCTTATAATTTGAGGAGCATTCTGGTTGGGCACGTAAATGTTAGTAACTGGCATCTCATCATGTTGAGTGTTTCCCTTAACAAATATGAAGTGGCCATCCTTGTCTTTCCTTACTTTTGTTGGTTTAAAGCCTAATGTATCTGCAAATAAAATTGCCACACCTGCTTTTTTTCTGATTTCCTTTTGCCTTGATTACAGATGTCCATTCCTTTGCCCTGAGTCTATATTTATTCTTTAAGGTAAGATAAAATTCTTATATGCAACAGAAATCTGACCTGATTTTTTGTATCCAGTCAGCCAACATGTGCCTCTTAAGAGGACAATTTAAGCTATTCACATTAATTAAGATATTTATATGCCTGGTAATACTTTGGGTGTCAAGTTTTTCTAAAGTCCAAAGGACATTTTAAATCTTTTCACCACTATGGAAAATGGATTTTGGTCAAGAATTTCAGAATGAGTTTACTTTGGTGGTAGATCATTGAGCTGGTCCTTATAGAGGATGGGTCTGAGAATATCCTAAATAGCTGGTTTGGTTATGGCAAATTTCTTCAACATGTGTATGTCATTAAAGTATTTAACTTCTTCTTCATAAATGAACTCAATTTAGCTTCATACATGATCCTGAAATGAAAGTTCTTTTGTTTAAGGAGATGGAAAGTCAATGACTGTCCTCTTCTAGTTGAAAAGTTTCAACAGAGAGATCTATAGTCATTCTCATATTCTTCCCTTTGTAGGTTGTGATTTACTTTCATCTGACTGTTTTCAGGATTTTCTCCTTCATATTAACTTTGGTGCAGTTAATCACAATGTGTCTAGAAGATGCTTTATTTGAGTTGAGTTGTCCTGGGGTTCTGAAAAGTTCTGCTTTCTGAATTTCAGTGTCTCTAGCAATGTTTGTGAAGTTCTCCTCAATTATCGCTTGGATTAGAGTATCTGTGCCTTTCAAACCATCTTCTTCTCCTTCAGGGATTCCTATAAGGAGTGGTCCCAAAATTACCTCAGGGAATGATCCATTTTTGCTGTCCACTTTTCTTCCTCTTTGAGCATTTGAGAGTATTCTAAAGCTTTGACTTTAACATTCGAGATCCTTTTTTCTGCCTGCTCCATTCTGTTACTAAAGGATTCTACTGTATTTTTCAGATCTTTGAAGGCTGCATGTTTTTGCCCCAATGTGTCAAAATCTTTGGTGATTTTTGTCTTTGAATTCTTTGAATTTTGAGACAACTTTTGAATTACTCCTTGAATTTCTAATTCCAACTTTACCTCCATTTTTTTAATCTTATTTGCAATACAAATTCTGTATTTGATTTCTCACATCTCAGTCATTTGTTTATGAATAAGATCTTCTGTTGTGTCTCCTTTGTCATTTTTTTGGGGGAGAGTTTATCTACTCTGATTGTTCACGTTGCTAGAGATTTTCTGCTGATTCCATCCCATGATTATTTTTAACCATTTGGCTGGAGAAGCTGGTACATTAAAATTGAATTGAGGGTTCCTGGAGTTGTAACTAAGCAGCCCTTTACCAAGGAACTAGGACTGGTGATTGCGGCTTTTCCCCTATAGCTTTACAAAGGTCCTATTCCGTCCTACAGTCTGAAACTCTGGGTACCTGCTTAGTTTGATGTGGCTAGATGGCTATGACTTGAATTCAGCTAGTTTCAGTCCAATCCTAGTGAATCAGTGGCTTTGGGTTGAAATATTAGCTGTGGAGATATATAAGCAACTAAGACACCCCATCACCCCACATGCAACAACTGGAAGAGGAAAATCCCACACGCCCACAACAAGAACACCATGGTACAACCTTGGTGGGTCCCTAGGTGATCATCCCAGGTCAAGAGTTCCAATCCAATTGTTCTGGTCAACACAGACACCAATCAGGTGGGAAAGTTGAAAAAGTCTTCAGCATCTAGGTAGAGGGGGTCCACTGGCAGCTCAAGTGTAACTCACTCTGGTGCTATGTGGAGTCAGACAGACCTGCCAAGCAAAGTAGTCTAGAGTCAGAGGGAAGTCATTGTTTCATCAGCCAGGTGACCACACTCTGCCACCAGCAAGCTGGGGGAGTGGAAGTCTGACTGTCTCAGGTGCTCAATGGAAACTGGGGAGTGTTCCACCTGAGCTTGTTCCAAACAGGAGGTTAACAGAGCAGCAAATATTTTTCACCCTCAGAGACCATGTCTCTGCTCCAGCCAGTCTGCTCCTCTGGTATCCCTGCACTGCAAGGTCTAGCTCCGTCTGGCTGTCCACAGAATTGGGGAGGTATGTCTCTGAAATTTGACCCTGTGGGGATTGCTCTACTAATTCTGCTGTTAGATGGGAGTTGTCTCCACTTGGGCTCCTACACCATAGTGGTTCCTGAGCTTCCACCCATCATGCAGAGACCCAAGCCTCTGCCCGCTGCTGAGCTGCACTTTGTCAGAGCCAAGCCAGATACCTTCCCCCCTGTGCCTTTCTGCATTGTTACCAGATTCACAGTACAGCGTAGCTGCACTACCTCAGACCATGCAACGCCCAGTCTTAACAAAGAACTATGGATGTTCTGGCCTCTGCAAGGGTTGGGCTTCTATAACCCCAGACCAGGAGGAAGGGTGGACTAGGAGTTCAAAGTAGTAGGGAAAATATTTTTTCAACCTTCATGCCAGACAAGAGAATGGCCAGGCTCAGAGCAGGGACTCTCTGGAGAAGGAGTACCAGCTTCCATCAACTCACTCCTGTGGTGTGAGATAAGAGACCTCAGTTTACCATTTACTAGTAGAGATCCCACAGCAAGCAAGCAAGTAACTCTCTTGGGGGAGGGGACAGACATGCATTCTCTTTGGGGTGGGTTCAGTACCTGAAATTTGTTTCCTTCGAGTTGCAGCTTGTCTCAGCAGAGAAGACATGCAATTATCAATCTCTTCTCTCAGCTCAGCTCCCACACTTCAGCTGTGTTGGGTTCTTTCCAGCCATTATCTCTCCCTCTGGACTGGAGCTTCTGTTGAAAGCTGGCTTAAGTTTGCTTTCACCCCCTATTCCCTTTTGCTCTTATTGAATGTAAAAATTAGAATTAGGGAAAATAGACAACCCAAGGATTTAGCAGAATACAGGGCACGTTGAAACCACATGAACAAACGAACAGAAATCAGAAACACAAACACAAAAACAGACACACAAACAAACAATCAAAAACAACAACAAAAACTTGAATAGCCTGATGTAAGCACTCTCAGCAACCATAAGAACAAGGGGAGGGCTCGGTGCTTGTAGCCTAGTGGCCAGGATACCAGCCACACACACCAGAGCTGGCAGGCTTGTACCCGGCCCACACCCACCAAAGAACAATGAGAACCACAACCAAAAACAGCCAGGTACTTTGGTGGGTGCCTGCAACCTGAGGCATGTGGGATGCTGAGGCAAGCGAACTGCTCAGCCCAAGAGAGTTAGAGGTTGCTGTGAGCTGCGATGCCACAGCACTACACCAAGGGTGACATAGTGAGACTCTGCCTGAAAAAAAAGGAAAGTAGAGAAAATATAATAATAATAATTAAAAAAAATTAACAATAACTCCTACAAGAAAGAAAAAAGGAAAAAGGGGGGAGGGGCAAAAATGGCCAACTGGTAACAGCTTCTGAAAGAGGCTTCTATCCAAAAGGAAAGATAACGCCCAGAAACAGCCCAATTAAGCTGAAGACTGGGAGCACAACCGAGAGAGAAATGATAACTGTAGGAAACCTCTGCTGAGACAAGCTGTGACTTGAAGAAAACAACCTTAGGTACAAATCCATCTGAAAGGAAAAGTGTCTGTCCCCTCCCCCAAGAAAGCTTTTTTTTTTTTTTTTTACTGTCTCCTTTCTTTTTTTCTCATCGTTTGCTCCTGCAGGTTTTCTACAGACAAGCAGTGAACTGTGGACCTCTTATCTCACCCTACGGGTGAATGTTGTGGGAAGTGGGGACTACCTTCTAAGAGGGACCCTTCTGTGACCTGAACACTCTCTTGCTAGGCAGAAAAATTGAACTAAAGTCTTCCCTGTCAATCTGAACTCCCAGTACACCCTTCCTTCCTCCCTTACCTGACAAACCAGAAGCCTGACCACGGCTGAGATTGAAGGAACAGGTCCTTGAGCAGTGCCCCCCCCGTCTATCGAACCAAGCGCCCCCTCTGCAAGACACTCTGGGCCAAGACGAGCCCCCCTCATGCCCCACCAGGGACTCTGCCAGCAACTGCACAGCACTGTGCCCACGAGACCTCCACACGCCTGCCCCAGACAGGGACTCTGCCAGCAACTGCGTGGCCCAGGGACCCACACCCAACCTGGCCAGGGACACCGCCAGCAACTGCCCAGCCCTGCACCCCATGCACGCCAGGCCTCCACATGCCCGCCTGGGCCAGGGATTCCCCCATCAACCACGTGGCCCAGCAACCCACACCTGCCCCAGCCAGGGACTCTGCCTGCAACCACAGGGCCCTGTGCCTGCCTGGCATCCACATGCCTGCCCCGGGCAGGACCTCCACAGGCAATCATCTGGCCCTGCACCCCGCGCCGGTTAGAGACTCCACCGGCAACTGTGCAGTCCTACGCCTCGTGCCCTGTGCACACCAGGCCTTTGCCCACCCTGACCAGGAGCTCCATAGCTGCACAACCTGCATCCTCCCTCTTGTAACTTCCCTGCCTGCAGCAACCACACCTGTGTGGCCAGGGACTCTGGAAGCCACACGACAAGCACCCTCCCTGCCTCTGCATGGAGAACCTCTTCCTGGCCAGAGACTGCTGGAGCCCCAGGCTTTCTGTGCCAAAGTCACTGGTTTCCAGGTACTCCCAGAACCATGTGCACCATTCTCTGCCATATTGTTGGATCCAGGTGTGACACACTCCAGAGATGTTCCCACAGGCAGAACTCCCTGGCTGGGGCAGTCCCAGAGGAGCTACACAGGGTCACTCCCTACAAAGATCCAGCAACAATAAAATGATCCTGCTGGTGTCTAATCTTGGAGAGACACCTCCCCAACTCAGAGGACAGCCAGAGGCAACAGTGAAAAACAATAAGGGGCAAAATCAACAGAAAAAACTTCCACAATATTAATAATCAGATTAGATCAACTCCCCCAAGGAAAAACAAAGGACACATATCAAAAGATTCCATGCATAAACAAATGGCTGAGATGTCAGAAATTGAATTCAGAATCTGAATAGCAAATAAGATCAAATTAGAATTTCAAGCAGCAATCCAAATGATGTCTCAAGAATTCAATGAATTCAAAGACAAAATGATCAAAGATTTTGACACACTGAGACAAGAAATTGCAGCCCTCAAAGATATAAGAAACACAGTAAAATCCCTCAGTAACAGAATGGAACAAGCAGAAGAAAGGATTTCTGACATTAAAAGCAAAGCTTTCAAACGTGCCCAAACTTTCAAAGAGGAAGAGAAATGGAGGGTAAAAACTGATCACTCTCTCAGAGAGCTGTGGGATAATTCAAAGAAAACCAATATTCGCCTTATACAGATCCCCAAAAGTGACAAAGTGGCTTCACCAGGCACAGAGTCTCTTCTCCATGAGATTATGAAAGAGAACTTTCCAGACATGCCAAGAGATTCTGAAATTCATATGGCAGACAGTTTCAGAACTCCAGCAGGACTCAACCCAAATGAGACATCCCCCTGACACAGCATAATCAATTTCATTAAAGTTAATATGAAGGAGAAAATTCTGAAAGCAGCCAGACAAAAGAAAACCATTACCTACAAGGGCAAGAATATTAGAATAACTGCAGATCTCTTTGCTGAAACCATTCAAGCTAGAAGAGGATGGTCATCAACTTTTAATCTCCTAAGACAAAATAACTTTCCATCCAGGATCCTGTACCCAGCTAAACTGAGTTTCATTTATGATTAAATGAAAAATTAAATACTTTAATGACATTCACAGATTGAAGTAATTTGCCATAACTAAACAAGCTCTCCAGGATATTCTCAGACCTATCCTCCATAAAGAGCAGCGTAATCTTCCACCACTAAAGTAAACCCACCCAGAAACTTTTGATCAAATTCCAAATTCCACAGTTACAAAAGGATTAAAAATGTCCACCAGACTCTCAAAAGGCTTATCAATATTCTCTTTTTATTATTATTATTATTTTTTCTTTTTGTAGAGACAGAGTTTCACTTTACTGCCCTCGGTAGAGTGCCGTGGTGTCACACAGCTCACAGCAACCTCCAGCTCTTGGGCTTACATGATTCTCTTGCCTCAGCCTCCCGAGCAACTGGGACTACAGGTGCCCGCCACAACGCCCAGCTATTTTGTTGTTGTTGTTGTTGTTGCAGTTTGGCTGGGGCTGTGTTTGAACCCACCACCCTCGGCATATGGGGCCGGCACCCTACTCACGGAGCCACAGGTGCCACCCTATCAATATTCTCAATTAATATGAATGGTTTAAATTGTCCACTAAAGAGGCACAGGTTGTCTGACTGGATACAAAAACTCAAGCCAGGTATCTGCTGCATACAAGAATCTCATCTTACATTAAAAGCAAATATAGACTCAAGGTGAAGGGATGGACATCTATACTCCAGGCAAATGTAATGCAGAAAAAAGCAAGCATTGAAATCCTATTCGCAGATATAATAGGCTTTAAACCTAACAAAATAAGGAATGATAAGGATGTATAATTCATATTTGATAAAGGTAATACTCAATGTGGTGAGATTTCAATTCTTAATATTTATGCACCCAACCAGAATGCAACTCAATTTATAAGAGAAACTCTAACAGACATGAACTACTTGATTTTCTCCAGTTCCATTGTTGTTGGAGATTTTAGCATCCCCTTGGCAGTGCTGGATAGATCTTCCAAAAAGAAGCTAAGCAAAGAAATTTTAGGTATAAACTTCATAATTCAACATCTGGAGTTAACAGACATCTACAGAACATTTCATCCCAACAAAACAGAATACACATTCTTCTCATCAGCCCATGGAACATACTCCAAAATTGACCACATCCTAGGCCACAAATCTAACCTCAGCAAATTTAAAACAAATAGAAATTATTCCTTGCATCTTCTCAGACCATCATGGAATAAAAGTTGAAGTGAATAACAACAGGAATCTGCATACCCATACAAAAACATGGAAGCTAAATAACCTTATGCTGAAGGATACATGAGTTATAAATGACATTAAGAAGGAAATCACCAAATTTTTAGAACAAAACAACAATGAAAACATGAATTATCAGAACCTATGGGATACTAAAAAGGCAGTCCTAAGAGGGACATTTATAGCACTGCAAGCCTTCCTCAAGAAAACAGAAAGAGAGGAAATTAATAACTTAATGGGACAACTCAAGCAACTGGAGAAGGAAGAACATTCCAACCCCAAACCCAGCAGAAGAAAATAAATAACCAAAATCAGACCAGAATTAAATGAAATTGAAAACAAAAGAATTATACAACAGATCAATAAATCCAAAAGTTGTTTTTTTGAAAAGATCAATAAAATAGATAAACCTTTGGCCAACCTAACCAGGAAAAGAAGAGAAAATCTCTAATTTCATCAATCAGAAATGGTAAAGATGAAATAACAGACCCCTCAGAAATTCAAAAAAAATCTTAACGAATATTACAAGAAACTTTACTCTCAGATATATGAAAATCTGAAAGAAATCGACCAATACTTGGAAGTATGCCACCTAGCAAACGAAGTGGAAATGTTGAACAGGCCTATATCAAGTTGCAAAAGAGCATCAACTATACAAAATCTCCCTAAAAAGAAGAGCCCAGGACCAGGTGGCTTTACATCAGAATTCTACCAAACCTTTAAAGAAGAACTAGTACCTATATTACTAAACCTCTTCCAAAATATAGAAAAAGAAGGAATACTACCCAAGACATTCTACGAAGCAAACATCACCTTGATACCTAAACCAGAAAAAGACCCAACAAGAAAAGAAAATTATAGACCAATATCACTAACGAATATTGATGCAAAAATATTTAATAAGATCCTAACAAACAGAATCCAACAACACATCAAAAAAATTATACACAATGACCAAGTGGGATATATCCCAGTGTCTCAAGGCTGGTTCAATATAGGTAAATGTATAAATGTAATTCAGCACATAAACACACTCAAAAATAAACATCATATGACTCTCTCAATTGATGCAGAAAAGGCTTTTGATAATATCCAGCATCCCTTCATGATCAGAACACTTAAGAAAATTGGTATAGAAGGGACATTTCTTTTTTTTTTTTTTGTGGTTTTTGGCCAGGGCTGGGTTTGAACCCGCCACCTCTGGCATATGGGACTGGCGCCCTACTCCTTGAGCCACAGGTGCCACCAGCAGGGACATTTCTTAAACTGATAGAGGCCATCTACACCAAACCCACAGCCAATATCATACTGAATGGAGTTAAATTAAAATCATTTCCACTTAGATCAGGAACCAGGCCATGTTGCCCATTGTCTCCATTGCTCTTTAACATTGTAATGGAAGTTTTAGCCTTTGCAACTAGTGAAGAAAAGGCGATCAAGGGTATCCACGTAGGGTCAGAAGAGATCAAACTTTCAGTCTTCGCAGATGATATGATCATATATCTGGACAACACTAGGGATTCTACTAAAAAACTTTCAGGAGTGATCAAGGAATATAGTAATGTCTCAGGCTACAAAATCAACACCCATAAATCTGTAGCCTTTATATATACCAACAATAGCCAAACTGAAAAAAATAGTCAAGGAATCTATTCCTTTCACAGTAGTGCCAAAGAAGATGAAATATTGGGGATTATACCTAGCAAATGACATAAAGATCTCTATAAAGAGAACTATGAAACTTTAAGAAAAGAAATAGCTGAAGATGTTAACAAATGGAAAAACATACCATTCACATGGCTGGGAAGAATCAACATTGTTAAAATATCTATACTAACCAAAACAATATATAATTTTAATGCAATTCCTATTAAAGCTTCATTGTCATATTTTAAAGATCTTGAACAAATAATACTTTGTCTTATATTGAATCGGAAAGAAATCTCGAATAGCCAAAACATTACTCTGAAATAAAAACAAAGCAAGAGGAATCATGCTACCAGACCTGAGACTGTACTATAAATCGATATTGATCAAGACACAATGGTACTGGCACAAAAACAGAGAAGAAGATGTCTGGAACAGAATAAAGAACCAAGAGATGAATTCAGCTACTTACCATTATTTGATCTTTGACAAGCCAATTAAAAACATTCAGAGAACTCAAACGCATCAGCAAGAAAAAAACAAGGGATCCCATAGCAGGCTGGGCAAGGGATGTTAAGAGAAACTTCTCTGAAGAAGACAGGGGCGCGGCCTTCAGACATATGAAAAAATGCTCATCATCTTTAATCATCAGAGAAATGCAAATCAAAACTACTTTGAGATATCATCTAACGCCAGTAAGACTAGCCTATATCACAGAATCTCAAGACCAGAGATGTTGGTGTGGATGTGGAGAAAAGGGAACACTTCTGCACTGCTGGTGGGAATGCAAATTAATACATTCCTTTTGGAAAGATATATGGAGAACACTCAGAGATCTAAAAATAGATCTGCCAGTCAATCCTGTAATTCCTCTGCTGGGCATATACCCAGAAGACCAAAAATCACAACATAACAAAGATATTTGTACCAGAATGTTTATTGCAGCCCAATTCATAATTGCTAAGTCATGGAAAAAGCCCAAGTGCCCATCGATCCACAAATGGATTAATAAATTGTGGTATATGTACACCATGGAATATTATGCAGCCTTAAAGAAAGATGGAGACTTTACCTCTTTCATGTTTACATGGATGGAGCTGGAACATATTCTTCTTAGGAAAGTATCTCAAGACTGGAAGAAAAAGTACCCAATGTACTCAGCCCTACTGTGAAACTAATTTGGGGCTTTCACATGAAAGCTATAACCAAGTTACAACCTAACAATAGGGGGAAGTGGGAAAGGGAGGGGAGGGAGGGGAGGGAGGGGGGTTGTGGGCAGAAGGAGGGGGATTGGTGGGATTATACCTGTGGTGCATCTTATAGGGGTATTTGTGAAACTTGGTAAATGTAGAATGTAAATGTCTTGGCACAGTAACTGAGATAATGCCCGGATATGTTAACCATTGTGATGAAAATGTGTCAAGTTGTCTATGAATCGAGTGTATGATGCCCCATGATCATATCAATGTACACAGCTATGATTTAATAATAAAAAAAAAATTCAGTGGGGAAAAGATTCCC
Organism: Nycticebus coucang; assembly: GCF_027406575.1. Taxonomy (NCBI): domain Eukaryota; kingdom Metazoa; phylum Chordata; class Mammalia; order Primates; family Lorisidae; genus Nycticebus; species Nycticebus coucang. Next base: position 92,945,222 of record NC_069804.1, on the reverse strand, counting down.
TATTTAACAAATGGTGCAGGGTGAACTGGCTGGCGATCTGTAAAAGACTGAGTGGACCCACACCTTTCACCATTAACTAAGATAGACTCTCACTGGATAAAAGATTTAAACTTAAGACATGAAACTATAAAAATATTTGAAAAAAGTGCAGGGAAAACTCTTGAAGGAATCAGCCCGGGTGAATATTTTATGAGGAGGACTCCCCAGGCAATTGAAGCAGTATCAAAAATATATTACTGTGACCTGATCAAACTAAAAAGCTTCTGCATAGCCAAGAACATAATAAGTAAAGCAAGCAGACATCCCTCAGAATGGGAGAAAATATTTGCAGGTTATACCTCTGATAAAGGTTTAATAACCCCACAGAGAACTCAAATGTATTAGCAAGAAAAGAACAAGTGATCCCATCTCAGGGTGGGCAAAAGACTTGAAGATAAACTTCTCTAAAGAAGACAGATGCATGATCTACAAACATATGAAAAAAAGCTCATCATCCTTAATCGTCAGAGAAAAAAAAGCTCATCATCCTTAATCATCAGAGAAATGCAAATCAAAACTACTTTGAGGGGTGGCGCCTGTGGCTCAGTCGGTAAGGCGCCGGCCCCATATACCGAGGGTGGCGGGTTCAAACCCAGCCCCAGCTGAACTGCAACCAAAAAAATAGCCGGGCGTTGTGGCGGGCGCCTGTAGTCCCAGCTACTCGGGAGGCTGAGGCAAGAGAATCGCTTAAGCCCAGGAGTTGGAGGTTGCTGTGAGCTGTATGATGCCATTGCACTCTACTAAGGGCCATAAAGTGAAACTCTGTCTCTACCAAAAAAAAAAAAAAAAAAAAAAAAAACTGCTTTGAGATATCACCTAACCCCAGTAGAGTAGCCCACATAACAAAATCCCAAAAACAGAGATGTTGGCGTGGATGTGGAGAAAGGGGTACACTTCTACACTGCTGGTGGGAATGCACACTAATACGTTCCTTTTGGAAGGATGTTTGGAGAATGCTTAGAGATCTAAAAATAGACCTGCCATTCAATCCTATAATTCCTTTACTAGGTATATACCCAGAAGACCAAAAATCACAATATAACAAAGATATCGGTACCAGAATGTTTATTGCAGCCCAATTCATAATTGCTAAGTCATGGAAGAAGCCCAAGTTCCCATCGACCCACGAATGGACTAGCAAACTGTGGTACATGTATACCATGGAATATTATGCAGCCTTCAAGAAAGATGGAGACTTTACTTCTTTCATGTTTACATGGATGGAGCTGGAACATATTCTTCTTAGCAAACTATCTCAAGAATGTAAGAAAAAGTATCCAATGTACTCAACCCTACTATGAAGCTAATTTATAGCTTTTGTATGAAGGCTATAACCCAACTATAGCACAAGAATATGGGAAAGGGCCAAGATAGGGGAAGGGAGAGGAGAGGTTAGGGAGGAGGGTGGGTAATGGGTGAGGCCACACCTATGGTGCCTCTTAAAATGGGTACAGGCAAAAGTTACTAAATGCAAAATACAAATGTCTACATACAATAACTAAGAAAATGCCATGGAGGCTATGTTAAACTGTTTATTGAGAGTATTTCAGATTGTATATGAAACCAGCACATTGTACTACTTGATTGCACTAATGTACACAGCTATTAGTTAACAATAAAAAAAAAAATATATATATATATAGAATTTAATGGCTATCTGCTCAAGCAGGGTTGGTAAGAGTACAGCTACTTTTAAGATAGGAAGAATGATTTCTCATGTAAATAAAAGAAGATTCAAGAGTTAATGACTACATTTAAAAACCAGAAAACTAATTATTCATTTTCTGAAAATAATAAACAATTATCTTGAAACTAGTAAATAATCCAGAATTTTTCTGAAATTTTATATATGAACTATACCACTGTATAACTAGATTGTAGACTAAGAAAACATTTACATAAAAATATTCAATGCAATAAACAAATTATAAGGTTAGAAATTTGTGGTGCCAATGACTTAATGAATCTAGGTATTGAGCCTCAACAGCTTCAAACATCACAAAAACAGAGACAACTACATATATGCATTATTACTAGAATGCACCTATAATCTTACCATCTAATCAAAAGGGTCTACTTGGGTTCAGCTACAAATTTAGATCTCTAAGCTACAAATTTATAGGGAATATAGAGAAGGAATGGCATGTAGAACTGCATCAAATTGGAAAATTCTACATATTCCAAGTTCTTCAACAGGTACATTGTAAGGACAAGAAAGGGCTTACGTGGAAACAGGTAGATTGGAAGACATTTAACATTATGGTATTTTCATAGGCAAGAATATCCAGAGTTGAATGTAGATATTCATAAATTCTAGCCAATATAAAACCAGCATTCCCTTCACTGAGAACAAACTACTATCAAATTTCCCTAATGATAAATTTCCATTGTCAAAGATTATGTCAAATATTACATGTCATTTTATTTCAAATAAATTATGTCATATAATATTGTCACTCTCTCATCCCATATTTGACATAACTTTAAAAAAATTAAGAATCTTGATTGTGACACAAGGAAACAGTTTAAATCAATAAAATTTTTCAGTAGAAAGGTCAACTGAATCCACCAGCTAATCTCTCTGTGTAAAGGAATTTTATACCTGATAATATAGAACTTGTAAAAGTTGCAATGCATTTACTTCTTGCATTTTGTTGATTAGTATCCATTTTTATTTTACAATAATATATGAGTGGAAATTGTACAGGAATCTTTTAACATTTGTCCTACACTTTCTATACAGGATCTAAACCAGACTCAAAGAAGAAATAAAAGATATCATATCTTGTGGTGATTTTCTCAGTGTTAATAGACAAGACACACAGCAGAGTAATAATGGAGTTTAGGCTATAAAAAAAAATAGTGCTATTGGAAAAAAGTGAATGTAACAAATTATTGCCTTAATAGCCTTGTGCCAAAGTAAGCAAATTTGTTTCTGCCCATATGGTATGCAAAGTATCTGGTCCAACTTAGGGGCTGGAGGGACCAAAGCTACTTCTAAGTGGACTGAATATACCCTCCATTGGAAATAACAAAAGCACAAAAACAGTGAAAAAAAGTATGTGTGTGTGTGTATACACACATATACATATATATGCATATATATGCGAAATAAAAGCTTTTTTTCTTTAAAACTTTTATTATTCATTTATTTATTCATTTATTTATATTTCCATAGAAACAGGGTCTTGCTGCGTTACCTTGGCTAGCCCTAAAATCCTGGGCTTAGGTGACCCTCCCACCCTAGCCTCCCTAATATTGGGGTCTACAGGAATGTGCCAATTTGCCTGGGGGGGGCACTTTTGATTCAAAGGACATCAGGCAAGGAAAGACAAGAGATCTCTAAGAGATGGTAAGAAAAATACGCAAACCCACCCACTGCCTCAGTTTACTGCGTTGTGAATGTTAGAAGACCATAGCACAGGATAGGTGCTCATTGACATGAAGAAACAAAGATAAGAGGGAGTTATGGGAGTCCAAAATAGATAAAGTACAATCCAAAAAATATTGGAGGCTCGGCGTCCCTTAGCTCAGTGGTTAGGGCACCAACCACATATACCGGACATGGTGGATTTGAACCTGGCTGGGTCTGCTAAACAACAATGATACAACAACAACAACAACAAAATAATAATAATAATAATAGGCGTTGTGGCGGGCACCTGAAGTCCCAGGTATTTGGGAGGCTGAGGCGAGAGAATTTCTTAAGCCCAAGAGTTTGAGGTTACTGTGAGCTGTGATGCCACAGCCCTCTATCAAAGGTGACATAGTGAGACTCTGTCTCAAAAAAAAAAAAAAAAAGTATTGGGAAGGAGAGAGCTTCACAGAGAGACAACATAGGGTATGTTCTGGGTTTCTCTTGAGTATTCAGAACAATATTCATTGGTGTATGTATGTGAAGAAACAACCTGTATCCAGGAAAAGAACCACCTGAGAGAATTAGAAAAAACAATAACCAGCACACATGCCTAGTAGTGGCACCTGTTCCCACCACCGATACTGGAAAATATCATTATTCTTGAGAAACAGAATAGAGAATTTGGAATTGTCTTGTATTTATAGTGAAGAATAATTATTACTAAATTAAACTTGGCTCTGGTCCCACCTAACAAATGTGAAAAAGCAAGACCTACTTTTTTTCTTCCAGAATATTCTAAGGGTGGACACATTTGCATTTATACATTTTAAGTCAATGTTACAAGTGTATCTTTAACCCAGTCTACCTTCTTCCTTGTCCCCTACTTAATTTCCATTGAGTTTTACTTCCATGAGTGCACATAAGTGTTAATTGACTAGTTAAAATTTAGTATTGAGCAAATGTGGTATTTTTTTCCACTCTTGTGATACTTCACTTAAATGAAGAGTTACCAGTTCCATCCAGGCAGTTACAAAAGGTAATAGATTGCAATTTTTTATGGCTGAGTAGTACTCCATGGTGTACATAAAAGAGTGGAAGGAGAAAATCCTTCTCAGTGTCAATTTTACATATCACTGGAAAATTGCTGAATTGAGTTATTTTAAATTTACTTACAATCATCATCTTTCAGTATAGTCTTTATTTAATGTTGCTTAAATGCAAATGAGTAAAGTTTGCCATACTAGAATTTAAAAAAGCAAGACTCAAAAAGATTGAAGTTTTCAAGAAATTTAACTTTATTCATGAACAAGCTCAAAACACTTATAACACTTATAATAATGCAAAAATGTTGAGTATCAGACAAAATAAAATTAAATTTGTCATCCAGTTTAAAAAAAGAAACTTGCAAAGAAGAAAGATATGACTCATGATGAAGAGAAGAATCAATCTAATAAAATGGGCCCCAAACTGACAAAGATGTTAGAAATAATGGAGAAGAACATAAAAGTTATTATAACTATGTTCCAAATGTTAAAAAAAAAAAAACTTAAGTAGAATTATGGAAGACATGAAAAAATTACAAATCAGGTTTCTAGATATAAAACTAAAATATTTAAATGCAAAACACACAAGATATAACTAACAGTAGATTAGATATTACAGAAAAAAATATTACTGACTCTGAAGAGATAGCAATAGAAACTATCTCAAATGAAACACAGAGGGTGGTGCCTGTGGCTCAAGGAGTAGGGTGCCGGTCCCATATGCCAGAGGTGGTGGGTTCAAACCCAGCCCTGGCCAATAAAAAAATAATAATAATAAAAAATAAAATGAAACACAGAAAAAAAGTCTAAAAATACCCCAGAGTATCACAGTTCATTCTTAAGTATCCCTCTGGAAAATCAGTATGTTGGTTTTTAATAAAGAAATATATGCACTTAGCATACAACCCAACAATGACAATTCTGAGAATTTATCCAACAGAAATAAAACAAATTGTAACACATAAATCTATACTAAATATTTATAGTAGTTTTTTTTCATAATAGCCAAACACTGCAAACAATCCACATGTCCTTCAGTATGTGAATGATTGAACACACTGGTACATCCATAAAATGTAATATTATTCAGAAATAAAAAATAGTAAACTATTGATACACAAAGCAATATTTATGGATACCAAAGATATTGTGTACCATGAAAAAAATATAATACCAGATTGTTACATATTGAGTAATTCCACTTTTCATATGGTAAGGTTGAGTGTGACTATGAAGGCTTAGTACAAGGGAGATTCCTGTGTTGATGAAATAGGTTTGTACCTTGGTTACAGTGGCTGTTCTACATATCTACACATGTGATAAAATGGCATAAACTGTACACATACAATGTACTTAGTTTCATATTATGATTTAGTTATCTAAGAGATAATAATTATTTGAGAAACTAAGTGAAGGGTACATAGCACTTCTCTGTACTATCTTTGCAAATTCCAGTGAATCTATATTCCAAATGATCTCTGGGACTACCTCATATGTCAATGTCAATGATCTCTGGGACTACTTCATATAACCTAATGTATCTATCATTCAGAAAAACCTGAAGAGGAGGTTTTTCAAAATATTTGAACAAATAATAGCTGAAAACTTCCCAAATTTTGTTGAAACTATAAATAGCAGTTCCAAAACACTCAATAAATATCAAACAGAAGAAAAATGAAAAATATTGTGCCAATCCATATTATAATCAAAATAGTTAAAACCAACAAAAATGAATTGTTTTCAAAACAGCTTGACAAAAGTATGTTTTACATACAGAGGTACAGAATTAAATATTACAGTAGATTTCTTTAAACAATGCAATCTAGAAAATTTTTTTTTCAAAGCAACAACTGGAAGGAAAATCATACTGAACGAAAAAAAAAATCTACCCATCCATACTCTATACACAATGAAAACAGCATTTAAAAATGATGGAAATTTTAATAACTAAAACAACTCACTTTAAAATTAGCCGAAGAACTCCACAGATATTTCTATGTTGAATCTAGTGATGACAGTGTACATCCTTGTCTGGTTCTATTTTCAAGCAAAAATGCTTTTGTTGTTGTTGTTCAATATGATATTGCCTGTGAGTTTTTCATAGATGGCCTCTGTCAGTTTAAGAAATATCCCCATGTATGCCGATTTTGAAGTGTTCTTGTCAAATAAGGATGCTGAATTTTGTCGAATTCTTTTTCCGCATGTATTGAGATGATCACATGCTCTTTGTTTTTGCTTCTCATTATGTAGTGAATTACATTTGTGGAGCTCTGTATGTTAAACCAGCCTTGCATCCCAGGGAAGAAGTTCACTTGGTCATGATAAATTATCTTTCTGAGGCATAGTTGAATTCTGTTTTCTAAGTTATTTTGACTATTTTTCTATAAATACTTATTAATAATGTTTTATTTTTGGTTGTGTCCTTTCCTAATTTTGGTATCAGGATAACATCTGCTTCCTAGAAGGAGTTGGAAAGGGGTCCTTCTTCCTCAATATCATGGAATAGATTATTATAGGTGCAAGTTCTTCTTGGAATATTTGGTAGAATTCTTGTGTGAAACTTTCTGGTCCAGGACTTTTTTCATTGGAAGGATTTTATTGTTGTTTCAATTTTTGTGCTTGATATTGGTTTGTCCAAAAGTCCTATTTCTTCCCCTACTTGAGTCTAGGGAGGTTGTGTGATTCCAGGATGTTGTCCATTTCCTTCACATATTGAAATTTCTGAGCTTAGAGATTTTTTGCAGTATTCAGTGATGATGTTTTGTATTTCCATGGTATCTGTTGTTGTTTCTCCTTTTCCATTTTGGATTGAGCTTAATAGATATTTTACTTTTCTGTTTCTGGTTAATCTGGCTAAGAGTTTATCAATTTTGTTTACCTTTTCAAAGGAACAACTTTTGCTTCATTAATCTTCTGTATTATTCTTTTGTCCTCAATTTTATTTAGTTCTGATCTGATGTTGATTATTTTTTTCTTTTGTTGGGTTTGGAATTAGATTTCTCAATGAATTTAAACCTAAGACATGAAACTATAAAAATTATAGATGAAAATCTGTGGAAAATCCCTAATGATATTGGCCTAGGGAAAGAATTTATGAGGACTCCAAAGGTAATTACAGCAACAACAAAAATAAATAATAGGACCTTATCAAGTTAAAAAGGTTTTGCACAGCTAAGGACTTAATAAACAAAGCAAAGAGACAATCTACAATATGGGAGAAGATATTTCCCTGCTACACATTGACAAATGGCTAATATCCAGAATCTACAAGTTACACAAGCAAATAAAGAAGAAAAGACCAAACAATCCCATGAAAAACTGGGCAAGATACATAAATAAAAATATTTTCATGATGATAGATAACTGGCAAATAAACACTTAGAAAAATGTTCAATATCCCATATTATCAGAGAAATGCAAATCAAACCCACTTTGAGATATTACCTAACCATACTGAGAATAGCCCACATCATAAGGTCCTAAAGCAACAGATGCTGGCATGGGTGCAGAAAGGAACACACTTGCACTGTTGGTGTGATTGCAAACTAGTACAGCCCCTATGGAAGGAAGTGTGGAGATTCCTCAAAGAACTAAAGGTAGACCTATGGGCTTGGCGCCCATAGCTCAGTGGTTAGGGCGCTGACCACATTCATTGAGGCAGGCAGGGTGGAACTCAGTCCCAGTCTGCTAAACAACAGTGACGACTGCAACAAAAAAAATAGCCAGACATTGTGGCAGACACCTGTAGTCCCAGCTACCAAGTATATCTCAGCTACTTGAGAGGCTGAGGCAAGAGAATTGCTTAAGCCCAAGAGTTTGGTTGCTGTGAGCTGTGACGTCATGGCACTCTACCGAGGGTGACATAGTGTCTCTATCTAAATAAATAAATAAATAAATAAAAGTAGACTTACCATTTGATCCTACAATTCCATTATTAGGTATTTACCCAAAGAAAAAAATACATTTTATCATAAAGACACTTGCACTCAAATTTTTACAGCAGCAAAATTCACAATTGAAAGCATGTTGAAACAACTCAAGTGGCCTTCAAAACATGAATGGATTAATAAATTGTAGTATATGTATATCATGGAATAATTTTTAGCCATAAAATGGAGATTTTGGATCTTCTGTAGCAACCTCGATAGAATTGGACAACAATCTCCTAAGTAAAGTGCCACAAAGATCACATGTACTCAGTACTAAATTGGAACTAGTAGATTAACAACTATATGCTGACATGAGAGAAAAACTTAGTGAAATTCAAGTAGGGTGGAAAGAGAGGAATTGAGTAAACTCCCACCCAATGAGTATATTACATGGGTATATTGCACACTTCCTGGATGAAGAATACAACTACAGCTCAGAATTTAACCTTACAAAAGAAAAATATATTAACTAATACTACGTGTCCCCATATTAATCTGAAATTTTGAAAAAGGTAGAAGATAATTTTTTTTTCTTTTTTTTTGTAGAGACAGAGTCTCACTGTACCACCCTTGGTAGAGTGCCGTGGCATCACACGGCTCACAGCAACCTCTAACTCTTGGGCTTACGCGATTCTCCTGCCTCAGCCTCCCAAGCAGCTGGGACCACAGGCGCCCGCCACAATGCGGTAGAAGATAAATTTTGACAAAGATGTGGATATATTGGAATGATCAGATTCCTGTAAAATAGCACATCCCATTTGGAAAATAGTTCCAAACAGAAAATACCATATGATTTGGCAATTCTTCTTTGAGGTATATATACAAAAGAAATAAAAGCATATGTTCACATAAACACTTATACATATATGTCCATAGCAGAATTATTCAAATAGCCAAAATATTTACCAACCTAAATAGTCCTCAGCTAATGATTCGAAGTGAAATGTAGTATATGTATATCAATATGATAAAATGCCATTTTTACATAAAATAACGAAGTACTGATATACTTGAAACATGAATGAACCTTAATATCCCTTTCGTAGGCAAAGAAAAGCTGAACACAAAAGACACATATTGTATAATTTCATTTATATGAAATGTTCAGAATATGTGAAGATAGAACATGAATTAGGGGTTGCCAAGTCTCTGGAAGTTTGGAGAAATGGAGAATTGTTGCCTATAGATGTGAACTTTACTTTTGAAGTAATTAAAATATTCTAAAATTGATTGTGTAATAGTTATATAATTCTGTGAATACTAAAATAAACTGTACACTTTAAATTGAGAAAATCTATGGTATATGATTTATATCTTAATCTATTAAAGATAATTCCAAAATACAGATTTGTAGGCATATAAATCAGCAGATACACAGTACATGACAAATCAAAGGAGGCCACCTTTCAGGCAGAAGAAAAAAGATACCATCATAAAACTTGGATCTATACAAAGAAGTAAAGAGCAACAGAAATTACAGAAATGCCAGTAAATAAAAATAGATAGTATGGATTTATAATATATGTAAATGTACATATGGGTGTGTAATACTCATAAACACATATATATGTAAGTGCACATGTGTGAATATATCATATGTGGTGAGAATCATATATGGAGGGTGTAATATATCTTGAAGTTATATTTTGGTAAATTAAACATACATACTATAAACTCTATAACCATAAAGTAAGAAAACAAAGAGATGCACCAAATAAGACAACAAAAAGATAAAGCCAAGTCATGTGATGTTCAGTTCCGTGGGCCAGAACAGTGTAAATAAAGCCAAAGCCCTTGGCTCCCTGCATGATTAGATGAGTTAACCTTGTTCTGATACTGAGGTACAACTGATCTCTTAACCTAGATCAGTTTTCAATAGGATTCATTTGATCTGGTTGTCCTCTATATTGGGGGTTGGGGAGTACGGCAAGTCGTTGGAAGACAAAGTCAATGCCTCTGCAAAACTCATTCTTGCTATTCTTGAAAAAAATCATGATAAAACGGTGATTAATGAACTCTGATATTTGTACACAATTACATTACATTACAATGTGAACCACAGTTCCTCAGTTATAAGCTGGAACACAAGGCTGTTTTTCTAAGATTCACTTTAATATGTTCTCTAAAATGGTGCCAAGAAAACATTTGTTCATAACATTTTTCAGAAATAAAGAAGACCTTACAAATCCATGCCAATAGCTATTTGCCTAGTTATAGTCTGTTTCTAATTGTATGAGAAAGATAAGCAGAAGAAAATGTAAAATATAAGTGTGTTTGTCCTATACAAGAAACATGCAGAAATATACCAAATGGATATCAATTGAGATGTGCTTACTTTGATATCACTATGTGCAAATTAAACTTAGGATACTCATGAGCTAGTGTGTGGAAATTGACCACTAAAGAAGAGTGAAAATGTCACATTCTTTGAAAAAATTATGAAACTCCATTCTCCTATCAATTTATTTAGTCAGTTTATTGATCTTGTCATATTTCAGTAATAAAAATGACTTTCCCACCTACCCAATTCTTTATTTAGAATCTCTGTTGTGGGTTTTATCATTGTTAGTCAATACAACTCTTCTCTTACCTCATTTTTAAATACAGTAACAAAGTATTGTATCAATTTTTTTTTTTTTTTTTTGCAGTTTTTGGTTGGGGCCACCTGACCTCCGGTATATGGGGCTGGCACCCTACTCCTTTGAGCCACAGGCGCCACCCTATATCTAATTCATTGTACTGTTTATTATGACTATGGTACTTTGAGTGGCTCTAACCATAGCTCTCTCAAGATTACAGGGAATCTTTGCATTAAACCTCTTGTCCACTGCTTTGGGACTATGAAGCTATAACAATTAATCTAGAAAAGTTGCCAGTTTAGAAAGGAGACAAGCCTGCCAGTTAGTCCTTATAAAACAAAACAGAATAACTCAATGTTTATATACCAGTTGCGTTCCCAATATTGCCTGTTTCAGTGTTTAATTTGTAGCAGCTTCAAACACACATTTAGTACATCACAGTTTTCATAGATAAGAAATCCAGGAATAGTTTTGTTAGGATTTGCACAAGGTCTCACAAGACTTCAATCAAGATATTGTCCAGGCCTCATTATTATCAGAGGCATGATGGTGATGAAATCCACTTCCAAGCTACTTCAGGTCATTGAAAGAATAACTTTCTTGGGGTTATAGAACTCATGTTGGTTTTTCTTCTTCAAGTCCAGCAGGAGAGAGAGTCTCTGATTTCAGGGAAGGTTCAAGTCTCTCTTTAAGAACTTTTACATGATTAAGTCAGGTGCACCCAGGATAATTCCCCTTTAATTAATTCAGTATCAACTGACTTGGGATGTTTTTTCATTTCCAAAATCCCTTCATTGTGCCATATTTTATTGATTGAAACAGGTTACAGTTTTTTTCCACTGGCTGCCAGCAACTGGAGTGGTAATCATAGTCAAGTGGTATAAGTTCTCTAAGTCTCAGTTTTCTTTCTTTTTTTTTGTGGTTTTTGGCCGGGGCTGGGTTTGAACCTGCCACCTCCAGCATATGGGACTGGCGCCCTACTCCTTGAGCCACAGGCGCCGCCCAGTCTCAGTTTTCTTAAGTATACAGTGGGAGAAATAACAGGGTTGATGTCAAGGTATTGTTGTGATGATTAAATATGACAATATGTAAAAAGCACTTAGCAGAGTTTCCAGATACTAATATTTTCCTTCAAGTAAAATTGGATTGGGCTTGCTCTGTCCTCTGCTCCAACACCCTCGCATGCTGTACTGTGATCTTTTGTAATTTGTATTCTCCATTTAAATTTGCCTTAAATATATATCTTCACCTAATTTCACCTGGATACAAATATTGAAAAGTTCATCACGATATTCTCTAAGTTCTACATTCCTCCAAAGAACACATCTGGCTACACTAAGAAGGTTAATTGGCCAAAGTGCAGAGTGAAGTACATGGTTTCAAGTTCTTGTCCCAGCATTTGGAAGCCAGCATTTTTTTAATTGAACACACATTTTAGATAATGCTTGAGTTTTTCCAACTACACAAATGTGTGTTTAACATCTTCATTAGACAGTCATTCAAATAGGATATGAGTTTTAGATAATAGTAAATTAAAATTTAAAGCAAGGGAATTATTTTTGATATGGAGAAAATTATGTGAAGAGCAGATGCTTAAGAATCATTTAGATTATGCTTCTCCTTCCATAAATTATTCTTTTACTGCAAAAACTTAAATCAATACTTGGTGTTTGATCTATGACCATATTTTTATTTTATCAGCTTTATTGAAGAATAATTTACATGTAATAAATTGTACATATTTAAAGTGAAAAAGGTGATACATCTTGATCTATAAAGAAATCCATGAAACAATCATTATAATCAAGATAAGAACCATATCTCATAATTCTGAAAACTTCCCTCAAGCCCATTTATAATCCCTTGAGACTCCCCTTCCTCATCTCCCACATCCCAAAGCAACCACTAAGCTTTCTTTTACTATAGTTCACATATTGTATTTTATTTTACTTAATTTTATTATTTTTTTTTTATTTCAGCTTGATATAAGAGTTCAATTAGGTTACATTGTTTGCTTTTGTTAGGAAAAGTCAAAGTTGTGGGTAAGCCCTTCACCTTGAGCTGTGCCATATAACCCTACATTATGCTGCTTAGGTGATAGCACACCAAAACCCCTCCCTTATCCTCTCTACCTCCTACCTCCCCTCCATTTCAATGTAGTTGTGTTTTTCTCTCCTATGGGAGTGTAGTTATTTATGTATTGGTTTCATATTAGAATTAAGTACATTGGATACTTGCTTTTTCATTCTTATGATACTTTACCTATGAGAATGGTCTTCAAATTCATCCAAATAAGCATGAAAGCAGTAAAGCCTTCGACTTTTTGTGGCTGAATAGTACTCTATGACAGTTTATTTATCCAATAATGGGTTGATGGACACCTGGTTTGACTCTACAACTTGGCAATTGCGATTTGAGCTGGGAAAACATTCTAGGACAAATGTTATTATGGTAAAATGATAATATTTTCCTGCCTTCTGGGTAGATACCAAGTAATGGAGTTTGGGGGTGAAATGGAAGGTTTACTTTTAGTTCTTTGAGGAATCTCCAAACTTATTTTGAAAGAGGATGCACTAGTTTGCAATCCAATGAGTGAGTGTTTAAGTGTTTCTTTCTCTCTACAACCATGCCAACATCTGCAGGTTTGGGATTTGTGATGTGGGCTATTCTCTAGGTTGGCTGATATCTCAAGGCATTTTTTATTTTTGTAAATGCAAATAACACCAAGCTATTTTAATTTTTTTTTTTTTACTTCAGATTAATATGATGGTACAAATGTTTAGGTTATGTTGTTTTCATTTCTAAGGTAAAGCTCAAATTGTAGTCAAGGCTTTCAACATGCCCAGGGGACAGGATAAACGTCCTCACATTGTATATATTAGGTGAGAACCCGCCCATAAACCTACCTCCTTTTCCCTCCTCTTCCCTCCCCCTCTCTAGAATATATTGTGTTTTTCTTTCATGTGGGTATGTAGCTGTTTATATAAGATTCATATTACTATTGAATACATTGGATACTTATCTTTTCATTCTTGTGATACTTTAGTGAGAAGAATGTGTTTCAACTTCATCCAGGTACACACAAAATATGTAAAGACTCCATCTTTTCTTAGGGCTAAATAGTACTCCGTGTGTATGTATACACACACACAGTTAATCTATTCACAGGTTGATAGGCACTTGAGCTGATTCTGCATCTTGAAAACTATAAATTGAGCTGCAATAAATATTCTAGTGCAAATATGTTTGGGGGAAAATGATGTTTTTTTTTTTTTGTTGTTTGTTTGTTTTTTTATTCTGGGTGGACACCTAGTAATGGGAATGTGAGATTAACTGGAAGGTCAGCTTTTAGTTCTTTGAGAATTCTCCATACTTCTTTCCATATAGGTTGTATTAGTTTGCAATCCCACCAGCAATGTGAAAGTGTTCCCTTCTCTCCATATCCATGCCAACATCTGAAGTTTGGGGATTTTGTGATATGGAATAATATCACAGGGGTAAGGTGATATCTTAAAGTGATTTTGAATGCATTTGTCTGATGATGAGAGACAATGAGCATTTTTCCATTTTTCCATACATTTTTCCATGTATTTGTTGTCCATTCTGTTCAAGTCTCTTGCTCACTTATAAAAGGGAGTGTTTGTGCTCATTTTGTTGATTAATTTGAGTTTCCCTAGTTATCAGCCTTCTGTCAGATATGTAGCATGCAAATATCATCTCCCTTTCCAGAGATCTTTTTGCTTTAGTTGTGGTACACTTAGCTGTGCAGAAACTTTTTACCTTGCTCATGTCTCATTTATTGATTTTTGATATTGCTGCAATTGCCAAGGGGTTCTTCTTCATACAATCTTTTCCCAGGCCAATTTTGTGAACTGTTTCCTCCACAATTTCTTCTGAATTTTTATTGTTATGTGTCTTAAATTTAAATATTTTATCCAGCTAGGGTCAATTTGTGTCAGTAGTAAGAGGTATGGATCCAGTTTCAGTCATCTACATGTGGCTAACCAGTTCTTCTAGCACAATTTATTGAGTAGAGATTATTTTTCCCAGTGCATGCTTTTGTTTGGTTTATCAAAGATAAGATGGCAACATGTGGCTGGGTTCATCTCTAGGTTCTCTATTCTATTCCATACATCTATGTCTCTATTTTTGTGCCAGTACCATGTTCTAATCACTACAAACTTGTAGTATCACCTGAAGTATGGTAACATGATTCCTCCAGATTTGGTTTCACTTCTTAAAATTGTATTGGATATTCAGGTTTTTTTTCTGGTTCCCTATGAAGCAAAGTACTATTTTCTCAAGTTCTTAAAAGTATAACATCGGGGTTTTGATGGGGATTGTGTTAATTCTGTAGATCACTTTGTGTAGTATGGACATTTTAACAATATTGATTTTACCCAGCCATGAGCATCGTATGTTCTTCCATTTCTTAACATCTTCTATTTCTTTTCTCAGGGTTTCTGAGTTCCCTTTATAGAGATACTTCATGCCTGTTGTAAGATATATTTCCAAGTATTTCATTTTCTTGATGCTATCATGAAGGATATTGTGTCTTTTATTCGATTCTCATTCCCAGCTTCATGGTGATTGGCAATTATGAAGGTGGCTGATTTGTGGGTATTGATTTTGTATCCAAAGTCTTTTCTAAATTTTCTCTTCACCTAAGAAATTTTTAGTTAAAGTCCTGTGTTTTTTCCATATATAAGATCGTGTCATTGATCTTAAGAGTTTGACCTCCTCTGTCTCCATTTGAATACACTGATCACCTTCTCTTGCCTGATTGCATTGGCTAGGACTTCCAGAACTATGTTGAATAGCAGTGGCAGTAGTGGACATCCTTGTCTGGCTCCAGTTCTAAGTGTAAATACTTTCAGTTTTATTCCATTCAATATGATAGTGACTGTGGGTTCGTTGTAGATGGCCTCTATCAGTTCAAGAAATGTCCCACCTATGCCTATTTTCTTAAGTGTTCTTGTTAGGAAAAGATGTTGGATAATGTCAAAAGTCTTTTCTGCTTCAATTAAAAGAATCACATCATCTGTTTATTTTATTTATATGGCAAATTAGATTTATGGATTTATGTATGTTGAATCAAACTTGCATCCCTGGGATAAAACCCACTTGATCATGATGTATAATTTTTTAATGTGTCACTGTATTATGTTTTCTAAGATCTGATTGAATATTTTTGCATCAATTTTTATTAATTATATTGGCCTATAGTTTTCCCTTTTTATAAGTCATTTCATGGCCTTAGTATTGGGGCGATATTTTTTCATAGTACTTGTTGTGAAGGATTTGTTCCTTCTCTCCTTTGTAGGTTTGATAGAATTCTTGTGTGAAACCATCTGGTATAGGGATTTTCTGTTTTAGAGGTTTTGTATTGTTGATACAATTTCAGTGCTTGATATGGGTCTATTCAAAATTTCTAATTCTTTCTGGTTGAGTTTAGGAAGGTGGTGTGTTTCCAGGTATTGGTCCATTTTAATATTTCAGGGAATATGGTCTTTTTGTAGTGATCATTAAGGATATTTTATATTTCTGTAGTATCTGTTATTATTCCTCCTTTTTCATTTCTGACTGAGGTTATTAGAGACATTACTTTTCTGCTTCTGGATAGTCTGTCCAAGGGTTGGTTGACTTTATTAATCTTTTCAAAAGATCAATGTTTTATTTCACTGATCTTCTGAATGGCTTCTCTTCTCAAATTAATTTCATTCCAATCTTATTTTGATTATTTCTTTTCTTCGGCTAGGTTTGGGGTTCGATTGTTCTTCCTTTACCAGTTGCTTGAGATGGTCCATTGGGTTGATGACTTGCTCTCTTTCTGTTTTCTGGATGAAGGTATCTAATGCCAAAAATTTCCATTTTAGTACTGCCTTTGGAATATCCCACAGGTTTGGATAGCTTATGGCCTCATTATCATTTTGTTCAAGAAATATAATTATTTCCTTTTGAATATAATCCTTAAACCAGCTGTTGTTCAACTTAAGGTTGTTTAGTTTTCATGACTTTCTGTGGGTAGAAAAAATTCTGTTGTTGTTAAATTCAACTTTCATTCTGTGATGATCCAAGAATACACAAAGAATAATTTCTATTCTTTTCAATTTTTTCATGTTAGATTTGTGCCCTATGATATGGTCAATTTCGGAGAATGATTTATGATCTGATAAGAAGAATATGTATTCAGTTTTATTAAGATGAAATGTTCTGTATATGCTTATTCAGTCCATATGGTCTAGGCTCATGTTTAAGTCCATTATTTCTCCATTTAGTTTCTGCTCAGAGGATATGTTCCGTTCTGTCAGACGGGTGTTGAAATTTCTAACTATTATGCATCTGGAAGATATCACATTTTTCAGATCATTTAGTGTTCATCTTATACATGTAGGAGTTTTTAGGTTGGGTGAATAGATGTTAAAAATTGAAATCCCTTGGTTTTGTATGCTTCCTTTGACCATTATATAGTGTCCATCGATGTCTTTCCTTGTTGTTGGTTTAAATCCAATTATAGCTGCAAATAAGATTTCCACCCTTGCTTTTTTTTTCTGTTTTCCATTTTGCGTGATTTTTTTTTGCATCCCTTTACCCTCAGTCTTGATTTGTCTTTAGATGTGAAATGCATTTCTTTCAGAAAGCAGATATTGGTTTGAGATTTTTTAACCATTCTGCCAACCTGTATCTCTTTAATGCAGAATTCAAGCCATTCACATTTACTGAGAGTTTCTAGGTATGGTGGAGTTTTGTTCATCTTGTTTTGTGAAAGTCTGTTGCTTAGATTTATCACTAGCACCACTGTGAAACCTAGGCTTATTTCTGTAATTTCTGTGTGTGTTTACTTTTGTGATGGACCATTATGCTGGTCATTATGAAGAATGGGTCTGAGTACTTCCTGTAGAGCTGGTCTAGGTGTGACAAATGTCCACAACATTTGCATGTCAGTAAAATATTTGATTTCTGCTGGGGTTCTGAAACTGTCCAGTACTTGAATTTCTGCAGCTCTTGCAATGTTTAGAAAATTGTCCACCATGATGTCTTGAAATAGACCTTCAGTGCTTTTTACATCATCTTCTTCTCCGTCAGGAATCCCTGTAACATGGATGTTCAAACATGTGGAGTAATTCTTTCAATCTCTCAGGATTATTCTGCTTTTGTCCTCTTTTTCTTTTTTCTGCCTCTTTGAGAGATTAGAATAGTTCAAATGTGGGTGGTGCCTATGGCTTAGTGAGTAGGGCGCCGGCCCCATATGCTGAGGGTGGCGGGTTCAAACCCAGCCCCGGCCAAACTGCAACAGAAAAATAGCTGGGCGTTGTGGTGGGCGCCTGTAGTCCCAGCTGCTTAGGAGGCTGAGGCAAGAGAATCGTGTAAGCCCAAGAGTTAGAGGTTGCTGTGAGCCGTGTGATGCCACGGCACTCTACCGAGGGCGGTACACTGAGACTCTGTCTCTACAAAAAAAAAAAAAAAAGAATAGTTCAAATGTCTTGTCTTCAATTTCTGAAATCATTTCTTCTTTATGTTCTTCTTTATTACTCAGGCTCTCTATTGTGTTTTGAAGCCCCTGGAATGTCTTTTCAATTCCTTTCCCTCTGTTATATTTTCCTAAATATGTACATATCTTTGGTTACTTTATTTATTTCTTTATTTATTTATTTTTACTGTTGGGGATTCATTGAGGATACAAAGAACCAGAATACATTGATTGCATTTGTTAGGTAAATACCCTCTTATGATTGTGTCCCACCCACAAAAGTTGTGTCACAAATTGTGACACCCCACCCCTCTCTCTCCTCTCTCTTCGCTCTCTCCTTCAAAGTAGGTTTTATTAGGGCTCAGTGCCTGTAGCTCAGCGGTAGGGTGTTGGCCACATACACCAGGGCTGGTGGGTTTGAACCCAATCTGGGCCTGCCAAACAACAATGACAACTACAGCAAAAACAAAAATAAAAATAGCTTGGCATTGTGGTGGGTGCCTGTAGTCCCAGCTACGTGGGAGTCTGAGGCAAGAGAATCACTTAAGCCCAGGAGTTTGAGGTTGCTGTGAGCTATGATGCAAAAGCACTCTACTGAGGGTGACATAGTGAGACACATTAAAAAAAAGGAAAGAAAAAGTTTGTATTAGTTTTCATTCCAACCAGCAGTGTGAAAGGGTTCCCTTCTCTCCACACCCACGCCAGCATCTGCAGTTTGATTTTGTGATGTAAGCCTTTCTTGTTGGGGTTAGATGATATCTCACCGTGGTTTTGATTTTCATTTCTCTAATAATTAGGGATGACATGCGTTTTTTTCATGTTTGTTAGCCATATTTATGTCTTCTTCAGAAAAGGTTCTATTCATCTCTTTTGTCCAGTGACATAAGGGATTGTTGGCTCTTTTCATATTGATTCATTTGAGCTCTCTGTAGATCCTAGTTATCAAGGATCCAAGTTATTTTTGTCTGATTCAAAATATATAAATATCCTTTCCCGTTGTGTAGGTTGTCTATTTGCTTTGGTTGTCCCCTTCGATGTACAGAAGTTATTCAGTTTAATTAAGTCCCATTTGTTTATTGTTGCTGTTGCAATTGCAACAGAAGTCTTCATAATGTCTTTCCCTAGGCCGATATCTTCAAGTGTTTTTCCCATGCTTTCTTTGAGGATTTTTATTGTTTAATGCCTTAAGTTTAGATCTTTTATCCATCTTGAATCAACTAATGTGAGTGGAGAAAAGTATGTGGCCAGTTTCAGTCTTTTACATGTGTATATCCCGTTCTTCCACCACCATTTACGGAATAGGGATTCTTTCCCCCAGTGCATGTTCATGTTTAGCTTATTATAGATTAGGTGGCTATAAGATGTTAGTTTCATATCCTGGTTTTCTGTTTGGTTCAAGATGTCTATGTCTCTATTTTTGTGACAATACCATGCTGTTTTTATCAATATGGCCTTGTAGTACATCTTAAAATCTGGTAGGCTGATGCACTGGCTTTGTTTTTATTACTAAGAATTACCTTAGCAGTTTTGACACCCAGGGTAAGTGGATAGCCACTTCAGCAGTGATTCCAGCGACACGCAATTCCCCGAGACAGCTTCTGCTCATCCACAGGCACGAGAACTTAAAGAGCAAGAGGAAGTGAAAGGAAAATTAGGGCAAGGAAACAGATAAAAGAAATCACCCATGAGGAAGAATCAGCACAAAACTCCAGGCAACATGAAGAACCAGTCCAGAACAACCCCGCCAAGGGACCATGAGGTAGCTACTGCAGAGGATTCCACCTATACAGAAATGTTAGGAATGACAGAAAGGGAATTTAGAATACACATGTTGAAAACAATGAAAGAAATGATGGAAACAATGAAGGAAACTGCTAATAAAGTGGAAAATAACAAAAAGGAAATCCAAAAACAGAATCAAATCAGAGATGAACGATATGAAGAATATAAAAAGGATATAGCAGAGCTGAAGGAAATGAAACAGTCAATCAGGGAAGTTAAAGATGCAATGGAAAGTATTAGCAACAGGTTAGACCATGCAGAAGAAAGAATTTCAGAGGTAGAAGACAAAGTTTTTGAGATAACTCAGACAGTAAAAGAGGCAGCAAAGAAGAGAGAGAAAGTAGAACGTTCACTGTCAGAATTATGGGACTTTATGAAGCGTTCCAACATACGAGTTATAGGAATTCCAGAAGGGGAAGAAGAATGCCCCAGAGGAATGGAAGCCATGCTAGAGAATATTATAAAAGAAAATTTCCCAAATATCACCAAAGATTCTGACACACTGCTTTCAGAGGGCTATCGGACCCCAGGTCGCCTCAACTCTAACCGAGCTTCTCCAAGACACATTGTGATGAACCTGTCCAAAGTCAAGACAAAAGAAAAGATTCTGCAAGCTGCCAGGAGTAAGCGCCAGTTGACCTACAGGGGCAAATCCATCAGAGTGACCGCAGACTTCTCTAATGAAACTTTACAAGCAAGAAGACAATGGTCATCTAACTTTAATCTACTTAAACAGAACAATTTCCAGCCCAGAATTCTGTACCCTGCTAAGCTAAGCTTCAAAATTGACGGAGAAATCAAATCATTTATGGATACACAAACATTGAGGAAATTCGCCACAACAAGACCAGCTCTACAGGAAATACTTCAAACTGTTCTGCACACTGACCACCACAATGGATCAGCAGCAAAGTAAGAACTCAGAAATTAAGGGACAGAACCAAACCTCCACACTGATGCAAAAGATAAAACTAAGCAATGGACTCTCACAAAATAAGACAAATAGAATACTACCACACTTATCAATTAGCTCAATAATTGTTAATGGCTTGAATTCCCCACTGAAGAGACATAGATTGGTTGACTGGATTAAAAAACACAAGCCATCCATTTGCTGTCTGCAAGAAACATACCTGGCTTCAAAAGACAAACTAAAGCTCCGAGTCAAGGGTTGGAAGACAATTTTTCAGGCAAATGGAATTCAGAAGAAAAGAGGAGTTGCAATCTTATTTTCAGATACATGTGGATTTAAAGCAACTAAAGTCAAAAAAGACAAAGATGGTCACTTTATATTGGTCAAGGGAAAAATACAACAAGAAGACATTTCAATTCTAAATATCTATGCACCCAATTTAAATGCTCCCAGATTCTTGAAACAGACCTTACTCAGTCTGAGCAATATGATATCTGATAAAACCATAATAACAGGGGACCTTAACACTCCTCTTACAGAGCTGTACAGATCCTCTAAACAGAAATTAAACAAGGATATAAGAGACTTAAATGAGACCCTAGAACAACTGTGCTTGATAGATGCATATAGAACACTCCATCCCAAAGATAAAGAATATACATTCTTCTCATCAGCCCATGGAACATTCTCCAAAATTGATCATATCCTGGGACACAAAACAAATATCAACAGAATCAAAAGAATCGAAATTTTACCTTGTATCTTCTCAGACCATAAGGCACTAAAGGTGGAAGTCAACTCTAACAAAAATGCTCAACACCACCCAAAGGCATGAAAATTAAACAATCTTCTGTTGAAAACAGATGGGTGCAGGAAGAAATAAAACAGGAAATCATTAACTTCCTTGAGCATAACAACAATGAAGACACAAGCTACCAAAACCTGTGGGATACTGCAAAAGCAGTCTTGAGAGGAAAATTCATCGCTTTAGATGCCAGATTTTAGTCTGTACTACAAAGCCATAGTGCTCAAGACAGCATGGTACTGGCACAAAAACAGAGACATAGACACTTGGAATCGAATTGAAAACCAAGAAATGAAACTAACATTTTACAACCACCTAATCTTTGATAAACCAAACAAGAACATACCTTGGGGGAAAGACTCCCTATTCAATAAGTGGTGTTGGGAGAACTGGATGTCTACATGTAAAGGACTGAAACTGGACCCACACCTTTCCCCACTCACAAAAATTGATTCAAGATGGATAAAGGACTTAAATTTAAGGCATGAAACAATAAAAATCCTCAAAGAAAGCATAGGAAAAACACTGGAAGATATTGGCCTGGGGAAAGACTTCATGAAAAAGACTGCCATGGCAATTGCAACAACAACAAAAATAAACAAATGGGACTTCATTAAACTGAAAAGCTTCTGTACAGCCAAGGAGACAATAACCAAAGCAAAGAGACAACCTACACAATGGGAAAGGATATCTGCATATTTTCAATCAGACAAAAGCTTGATAACTAGGATCTCTAGAGAACTCAAATTAATCCACATGAAAAAAGCCAACAATCCCATATATCAATGGGCAAGAGACACGAATAGAACTTTCTCTAAAGACGACAGACGAATGGCTAACAAACACATGACAAAATGTTCATCATCTCTATATATTAGAGAAATGCAAATCAAAACAACCCTGAGATATCATCTAACCCCAATGAGAATGGCCCACATCACAAAATCTCAAAACTGCAGATGCTGGCGTGGATGTGGATAGAAGGGAACACTTTTACACTGCTGGTGGGACTGCAAACTAGTACAACCTTTCTGGAAGGAAGTATGGAGAAACCTCAAAGCACTCAAGCTAGACCTCCCATTTGATCCTGCAATCCCATTACTGGGCATCTACCCAGAAGGAAAGAAATCCTTTTATCATAAGGACACTTGTACTAGACTGTTTATTGCAGCTCAATTTACAATCGCCAAAATGTGGAAACAGCCTAAATGCCCACCAACCCAGGAATGGATTAACAAGCTGTGGTATATGTATACCATGGAATACTATTCAGCCATTAAAAAAATGGAGACTTTACATCCTTCGTACATCCTTAACCTGGATGGACATGGAAGACATTATTCTTAGTAAAGCATCACAAGAATGGAGAAGCGTGAATCCTATGTACTCAATTTTGATATGAGGACAATTAATGACAATTATGGTTATGGGGGGGAAACAGAAAGAGGGAAGGAGGGAGGTGGGTAGGGCCTTGGTGTGTGTCACACTTTATGGGAGCAAGACATGATTGCAAGAGGGACTTTACCTAACAATTGCAATCAGTGTAACCTGGGTTATTGTACCCTCAATGAATCCCCAACAATAAAAAAAAAAAAAGAATTACCTTAGCTCTACAGGATTTTTTTTCAGGAGAAGCTAATTAAGGATACAATTCCCTTCATAGTAGCTTCAAAGAAAATGAAAGACCCAGCAATACACCTAAGAAAAGAGGTGAAGGACCTCTATAAAGATAATTATGGGGGGAAGGAGCATGGTGATGTCCGAAAAACAGCTTCTTTGCAACCATGCATGATCAGATTGTGGAGAGAAGACTTAAGGCACCACTTCTTTGTGGACTCTGCCCAAAAAATCCCTTTGGGGACACAGGGAGACAGCAAGAGACTTCTGGACCCCAGAAGGTGGAAAAAGCAGTGGAGAAGTGGCAAGTGGTTGCATTCAATCTGAGGAAGTGGTGCCTGCTGTGGTTGTAGCTACAATAGCAACGAGAATGAAGGCCTTCCCTGTGGGTTTTTTTTTTTGGACTTGGGCACTCAGTTGAATTACCTTGGGAGAACTCAGGTGAGAGTGCGGGTGACATTATGCATTGTGTGGGGTCCAGGACTGAGCTGCTAGGCTGGAATGGAGCTATCATTGTTTGGCTGTGGGACTCACGAAGTCCTTGTGGTAGAGCTGCCCTGCAGGCTCTGCCATCAGGTTTACAGTGTTAGGTCATGGTCTGGGGGAACTTGGGAGAGTGATCTAGTGACAGTGAACAGAGGCAAAGGCCATGAATGAGACAGAGAGGAAGTGCATAGCTTTCAATGTTCAGCATTAGGAGAATGGTCTTGTAGCCTTGGCCCCAGCGGCATAGAGTGAGGCCAGTTTGGACGCACCTGATAAGCAGGCAGCCACTTGAGGACGGATTCCAAGAACATGTGCTTTCCTGAGAAAGCCTCTTTTTTACCAAGGTTAATCATTTAAAGTGTCTTTTAAGTTTGCTGAGGAGAGATTCAGGCTCTCAACCCTGCTGGGTTTTAGGGCAAAGAAGTCAACAGAGGCCTCTAGTCTCCACCTTATACAGCTGTATCAGCATTGTGATTAGTATCTCAACCCCAAAAGATCACCTGTTGCCCAGACAATATTCATATATATATATATATATATATATATATATATATATATATATATATATATACACAACAAAGCTATATATGTATAGCTTTGGTTTTGGTTTGTGATTTTTTTTTTCCTTTCTTTATTTCAACTTTTTTCCCTTAGGTTTTTTTTCTTTCTTAATTTTCTAGCAGAAAAATAATTTTCCATTGTTTCCTTCTTTAATAATAGGAACTTCATTTGTGCAAGTGTTTCTGCCCCGGTTATCAGGTGTTTTTACCAATTTTATACTTTAAAGTTTTCTATTTGTTTGTCTATGTTGGTTTGATCTATAGAATTTTTGTATGTCCTCTCTACTTGGTGGAGGTGGGGTACTGTGTCTGCTCAGGCTGGAAAAGAGCTGCTGAACTCAAGGGAACCACTCAACACACTACCCCTAGAGGTCGGGAGGTTTTTAAGGTGTGAGTCCAAGTACGCTACTATACACTTTTATTATTCTTATCTCCCACTTTCTGTGCCTCTCTTCTTTTTGTCAATATTCATTTTTACTCTCCCCTCTCCTTTCTTCTTTTTCTTGAATCTTTTTTCCTTTCTTGTTCTTCAGTCTTCTCATCCTTGTACTCCTGTACCAAAAGAACTTATCTGAACCTTGCATCAGAGGCACGATAACTTAAAAAGCAAGATGAAGTGAAAGGAAAATTAGGGCAAGGAAACAGATAAAAGAAAACACTTATGAAAAAGAATCAGCAGGAAATTCCTGGCAACATGAAAAACTAATCCAGAGCATCCTCCCCAATAGACCATGAAGTAGCTACTGCAGAGGATTCCACCTATAAAGAAATGTTAAAAATGCCCAAAGGGAAACTTAAAATACAGACAATGAAAACAAAGAAGGAAATTGCTGAGAAAAATGGAGAATAACCAAAAAATAATGAAGGAAATTTCTGAGAAAGTGGAAAATAACCAAAAGGAAATTCAAAAACAGAATCAAATAAGAGATGAATGATATGAATAATATAGGAAAGATATAGTAGAGCTGACGTAACTGAAGCAGTCAATTAGGGAACTTAAAGATGCAATAGAAAGTGTTAACAACAAATTAGACCATGCAGAAGAAAGAATACCAAAGGTAGAGGATGAAGGTCTTGAGATAACTCAGATAGTTAAAGAACCAGAGAAAAAAGAGAGAGAAAGCATAACATTCACTGACATAATTATGGGAATTTATGAAGCATTCAAACATATGAGTTACAGGTATCTCAGAAGGGAAAGAAGAATGCCCCCAGAGGAATGGAAGCCATACTAGAGAATATTATAAATGAAAATTTCCCAAATATCACCAAAAATTCTGACACACTCCTTTCAGAGGAATATAGGACCCCAGGTCACCTCAACTCTATTAGAGCTTCTCCAAGACACATTGTGATGACCTGTATGAATTCAAGACAAAAGAAAATATTTTGCAACTTGCCAGGAGCAAACACCAATTGACTTACAGGGACAAATCCATCAGTGTGACTGCAGACTTCTCTAATGAAACTTTTCAAGGCAGAACAATGGTCATCTACTTTTAATATACTTAAACAAAACAATTTCCAGCCCAGAATTTTATATCACACTAAGCTAAGCTTTAAAATTGATGGAGAAATCAAATCTTTTATTGATATGCAAACACTGAGGACATTTGCCCAACAACATAAGCTCTATAGGAAATACTTCAACCCATTCTACATACTGACTATCACAATGGACCATAAGCAAAGTAAGCACCCAGAAATTAAAGGACAGAACCTACCTTCTACAAGGATGAAAAAGACAATGCTAAGCAATAGACTTTCACAAAATAAGATGACTAGAAAGCTACCACACTTATCAATTATCTCCATATATGTTAATGGCTTGAATTTCCCACTAAAGAGGCATAAATTGGCTGACTGGATTAAAAAACAAGCCATCCATTTCCTGTCTACAAGAAATACACCTACTCTCAAAATACATATTAAAACTCAGAGTTAAGGGTTGGAAGACAATTTTCCAGGCAACAAAATTCAGAAGCAAAGAGGAGTTTAAATCTTATTTTCAGATACAAGTAGATTTAAAGAAAATAAAGTCAAAAAAGACAAAGATGGTCACTTCATATTGGTCAAGGGAAAAATATAACAAGAAAACATTTCAAGTCTAAATATTTATGCACCCAACTTAAATGCTCCCAGATTCTTGAAACAGACCTTAATTAGTCTGAGCAATATGATATCCTATAACACCATTATAACAGGAGACTTTAACATTCCTCTTACAGAGCTCGACAGTTCCACAAAACAGAAATTAAATGAAAATATAAGGGACTTAAATGAAACCCTAGAACAACAGTGCTTGATAGACATAGATAGAACACTCCATACCAAAGCTAAAGAATATATATTGTTCTCATCGGCCCATAGAACATTCTCCAAAATCAATCATAACCTAGGACACAAAACAAACCTCAACAGAATTGAAAGAATTGAAATTTTACCTTGTACCTTATCAGACCACAAGACACTAGAGGTGGAACTCAACTGCAACAGAAATGTTCAACCCCACACAAAGGCATGGTGATTAAACAACCTTATGCTGAATGACAGTTTGGGGCAGGAAGAAATAAAAGAGGAAATCATTAACTTCCTTGAGCATAACAACAATGAAGACACGAGCTATCAAAACCTGTGAGATACAGCAAAAGCAGTCCTGAGAGGAAAATTTATTACTTTACATGCCTACATTTGAAAAACAGGAAGAGAGTGCATTAACAAATTTATAAGCCTTCTTATGGAATTGGAAAAAGAACAATCTAAACCTAAGCCCAGCAGAAGAAAAGAAATATCCAAAATTAAACAAGAGATTAATGAAATTGAAAACAAAAGAATCATTCGGAAAATTAATGAAACAAGGAGTTGGTTTTTTGAAAAAAATTAAATAAAATAGGTAAAACGTTGGACAAACTAACTAGAAATAGAAAAGTAAAATCTCTAGTAACCTCAATCAGAAATGATAAACGGGCAAAAAACAACTAATGCCACAGAGATATGGGAGATTATCTCTGAATACTACCAGAAACTCTATGCCCAGAAATTTGACAATGTGAAGGAAATGGATCAATATTTGGAATCACACCCTCTCCCTAGACTTTGCCAGGAAGAAATAGATCTCCTGAACAAATCAATTTCAAGCACTGAGATCAAAGAAATAATAAAAAGTCTCCCAACAAAAAAATGCCCTTGTTCAGATGGCTTCAAGCTAGAATTCTATCAAACCTTCAAAGAAGAGCTTATTCCCATACTGCAGAAATTATTCCAGAAAAATTGAGGAGGAAGGAATCTTCCCCAACACATACTATGAAGCAAACATCACCCTGACAACACAACCAGGAAAAGACCCAATTAAAAAGGAGAACTTCATAGTAGGGCTGAGTACATTGGATACTTTTTCTTCCATTCTTGAGATACTTTACTAAGAAGAATATGCTCCAGCTCCATCCATGTAAACATGAAAGAGGTAAAGTCTCCAAAATGTCTTAGCACAATAACTAAGAAAATGCCAGGAAGGCTATGTTAACCAGAGTGATGAAAATGTGTCAAACTGTCTATGAAACTAGTGTATGGTGCCCCATGATCACATTAATGTACACAGCTATGATTTAATAAAAAAAAAAAATAAAAATAATAAAAAATAAAATAAAGGGTGGCACCTGTGGCTCAAGGAATAGGGCGCTGGTCCCATATGCCGGAGGTGGTGGGTTCAAACCCAGCCCCGGCCAAAAACCACACACACAAAAAAATAATAATAAAATAAAATAAAATAAAAAGGAGAACTTCAGACCAATTTCGCTAATGAATATAAATACAAAAATTCTCAACAAAGTCCTAGCCAATAGATTGCAGCTTATCATCAAAAAAGTCATACATCATGATCAAGTAGGTTTCATCCCAGGGATGCAAGGCTGGTTTAACATACACAAGTCCATACACATTATTCACCATATCAACAGAAGCAAAAACAAAGACCATATGATCCTCTCAATAGATGCAGAAAAAGCATGCGATAAAATCCAGCATCTTTTCTAATTAAAACAGGGAAGAGTATAGGTGTAGGTGGCACATATCTTAAACTGGTCAAGGCTATCTTTGACAAACCCACAGCTAATGTTGTACTGAATGGAGCAAAACTGAAAGATTTTCCACTTGGGACTGGAACCATACAGGGCTGTTCTTTATTGCCACTACTATTCAACATAGTGCTGGAAGTTCTAGCCAATATAATGAGGCAAGAGAAGGAAATAAAGGGAATCCAAATGGGAGCAGGGGAGGTCAAACTCCCCCTCTTTGCTGACGATATAATCTTACACTTAGAGAACCCCAAAGACTCAACCACAAGACTCCTGGAAGTCATCAAAAAATATAGTAATGTCTTAGGATATAAAATCAATGTCCACAAGTCAGTAGACTTTGTATACTCCAATAACAACCAAGATAAGAGGCTAATTAAAGACACAACCCCCTTCACTATAGCTTCAAAGAAAATGAAATACTTAGGAATATACTTATCAAAAGCGGGGGAAGATTTTTGTAAAGAAAATTATGAAAACCTAAGAAAAGAAATAGCAGAGGATATTAACAAATGAAAGAACATTCCATGCTCATTGCTGGGAAGAATCAACATTGTTAAAACGTCTATACTTCCAAAAGCAACCTACAGAATCAATGCCATCCCTATTAAGTACCAACATCGTACTTTCAAGATTTGGAAAAAATATTATTTGTTCCATATGTGAAGAATTATTAGAGAAATGCAATAATTCATTAATTATTAGAGAAATGCAAATCAAATCTGTATGGAACCAGAAAAAAACCATATAGCTAAGGAAGTTCTTAGTAATAAAAGTGAAGCTAGGAAAATTCTTAGTAATCAAATCAAAATCATCAGTGTACCAGACTTTAGGCTGAACTACAAGGCCATAGTTTTCAAAACAGCATGGTACTGGCAAAAAATACATACATAGACATTTGAAATGGAATAGAAAACCAGGAAATGAAACTAACACCTTACAGCCACCTAATCTTCAATAAACCAAACAAGAACATACACTGGGAGAAAGAATCCCTATTCAATAAATGGTGCTGGGATAACTGGATATCCACGTGTAGAAAACTGAGACTGCACCTGCACCTTTCTCCACTCACAAAAATTGATTCAAGATGGATAATAGTCCTAAATTTAAGGCTTAAAATGATAAAAATCCTCAAAGAAAGCGTAGGAAAAACATTTGAAGATATCTGCCTGGGGAAGGACTTTATGAAGAAGATTTCCATGGCAATTGCAACAACAAAATTAAACAAGTGTGATTTAATTAAACTGAAAAGCTTCTGTACAACTATGGAGATAACAATGAAAACAAATAGACAACCTACACAATTGGAAAGAATATTTGCATATTTTGAAGCAGACAAAAGCTTGATAACTAGGATCTGCAGAGAATTCAAATTAATCAACAAAAAAGTGCGAAAAATCATGCATATCAATGGGCAAGAGAAATGGATTCTTCTCTAAAGAAGACAGACGAATGGCTAGCAAACATGAAAAAATGCTCATTATCCCTAATTATTAGATAAATCAAATCAAAACCACCCTGAGATATCATATAAACCCTGTGATAATGTCCCACATTACAAAATCTCAAAACAGCAGATGGTGGTATAAATGTGGAGAGAAAGGAATACTTTTACACTGCTGGTGGGTCTGCAAACTAATACAACCTTTCTGGAAGGAAGTATGGAGAATGCTCAAAGAACTGAAGCTAGGCCTCCCATTTGATCCAGCAATCCCATTACTGGGCATCTACCTAGAAGAAAAAAAAAATCCTTTTACCCCAAGGACACTTGCACTAGACTGTTTATAGCAGCTCAATTTATAATTGCCAAAATTTGGAAACAGCCTAAATGCCCACCAACCCAGGAATGGATTAAGAAGCTGTGGTATATGTATACCATGGAATACTATTCAGCCATTAAAAAGGTGGAGAGTTTACATCCTTTGTATTAATCTGGATGGAAGTGGAACACATAATTCTTAGTAAAGCATAATAAGAATGAAGAAGCATGAATGCTATGTACTTAATTTTGATATGTGGACAATTAATGACCTAGTACACGATGGGGGTGGGAGAAGGGGAGAGCTGAGAGAGAGAGAAGGAGGTAGGGGTGGGGGAAAGAAAGAGCAGAGAGTGGGAAGGAGGGAGGAGGGAGGGTGGGAGAAGTAAGAACAGGGAGAAGAAAAAGGGAGGTGGTGGGAGTCTCCATGTGTGACACACCTTTTGGGGGCAAGACACAAGTATAAGAGAAACTTTACCTAACAAAGGTAATCAGTGTAACCTGGTTTCTTGTAACCTCAATGAATCCCCAACAATAACAACTTGTTGATTTCTCAGGCACACGTAAATGATGTTTTAAGTTTATGAAGTGAGAGGGTTTGAGCATGAGGGCACAAAAAAAAAACTTGCCCCAAACTTCCAGTAGCCTGTGAGAATTATGTTTTGGAATATCATTTTTATGTTCTCAATCTTCACAAGAAGATTGAGCTGTTCCAGATCACCAGTATAGATGATATCCCACTTACATTTGATGTGCCATCCAAGAGAATTGTGGACATCAAAGGAGCAAAGACCACCACTGTTAAAACAGTGAATATGAAGAAAATATATTTTACTGCTTTTCCAGCCTGTTATATGGAGATGGGACAAAGCTATCACCTGTAATCATCTTTAAAAGAAAAACATTTCTGGAAGACAAGATTCCAAGGGAAGTTATTGTCCACATGTGTGAAAAAGGATGAGTTAATTAAAAAGGCATGAAAATCTGTTTTAACAAACTTTACTCATGAAGGTCTGGAGGATTACTAAAACGACCAGCCTTGCTTGTTTTTTATAACTTCAAAGACCATATTATACAAAGTATAAAAGCAATTGCAGCAAACTTGAAAACTCAACTTACTGAGATACATGGTGGGCTAACCAGTCAACTGCAGCCTCTTGATGTGTCAGTAAATAAGCACGTCCAGTCTCTAAGGAGGAAAGAGTGGATGTTGTGAATGAAGTCAGCTGCTAATGATTTAAAACCTACATGCAAAATCAAGAAAGCAACAATTGCCCAGGTTTGTGATTGGATCCTAAGATTATGGAATGGTGTCAAGAAAGAAGTGTTTGTGAAATTGTTTAAAAAAATGCAGCACCATCAATGCTATGAATGGAACTGAGGATGACAAAATTTACCAGAATGAAGAAAGTGACACTTCAGAAGTTATTGCTAATATATAAATTGGAAAAGCCAGTAATTCTGATATTGACAGTGATAAAGAGTGCTTGGCCTTCTATGATACATAAATATTATGAATGTGTTACTGATACATAAAATTTCTCATACTTTGTATTTGTTCCTGAATTTTGTAATTATTTTTACATAATATTTCCTGTATAGTTATGTTAAAAAATAAAAGCTAAAATTTACTCATAATACAAAAATTACCTAAATATAAGCAAATAAAAATTTGACTTAAAAATTAAAATAGATTTTTTCCCCTGAAAGTTTGGGCCAGAAATGTAAGTGCACATTATACACAACAAAATATAATAGTTATACATGTAATAAAAATCATTTCAAACTCATAGAAACAGAGTAGAATGGTGATTATCAGGCAATTGGTGGGGAATAGGGGAAATAGGGATAGGCCATTCCAAAGGTACAAGCTTTCATTTAAAAAAGGAATAATTTCTGGAGATTAAATGTACAACATCATGACTGTGTTAATTACAATGTACTGTGTGCTTGAGATTTCTTAAGAGAATACATCTTAAATGTTCTTACCACAAAGAAAAGGGTAACCATGTGAGGTGATAAATGTATTAATTGATTTGATTTGGGGAATAATATTACAAAATATGAATATGCCAAACCATCATGTTGTACATCTGAAATGTATACAATTTTTTATTTGTCAATAATAGTGAGGAAAAGCTAAACACAACTGAAAACAGAAAAATCAATCTACCAGGAAAACATAATGATCCTAAATGTGTACGCACCACCCATAGCCCTTCAAAATACATAAAGTAAATCTTACAAGTCTGAGAGGATAAATATGCAAATTTAAATATGTAATTGGGTCTGTAACACTCTTCTCTCACTGAAAAAAAACTGGTGAATAGAAATCAGGAAGTACACAGTAACTGAGATAATGCCAGGAAGGCTATGTTAACCATCGTGATGAAAATGTGTCAAATGGTCTATGAAGCGAGTGTATGATGCCCCATGATCATATCAATGTACATGGCTATGATTTAATAAAAAAAAGGAAATCAGGAAGTATATGGCTGAGCTAAATAGTACTATCAAAAAGCAAGATCTAATCACATTTTTAGAACATTTTAGTAAATAAAGATGGATATTTGTTTTTCTAATGTGGGCACAAAACAATAACCAAGAATTTTCATATCCTGGTCATGACACAAAACTTAAATTTAAAATTATTAAAAACACAAACCTATCTTCTCTGACAATAAAATCAAATTACACATTGAAAACAGAAACACACAGGAAAATCTCCAAATGGTTGGATATTAAATGAAACACTTTTAAATAATCCATGGGTCAAAGAAAAACTCTCAATGGATATTAGAAAATAATTTGAACAAAAATTAGAATGGAATATATTAAATATGTCAAAAATATTAGAAATATATAAAAGTATATTAAATATATTAAAATCAACTAAAGAAGTGATTATAGGGATATATCTGCCTTTAAATTCATTTATTAGAAAAGGATAAAGGTTTCAAATTAATAATATAACTTTTCCCTTTAAGAAACCAGTAGAACAAAATAAATCCAAAGCAAACAAAAGAAAAGGAATAATAAAACAGAAATAAATACAGTTGAAAACATAGAGACAATGTTTCTGAAGATTGAAAATATGTTAGAAAATAATAAATGAATGCAAAAACTAGGACTTCAAAATATCAATAAAGATGATAAATTTCTAGCAAGTCTATCAACAAAAAGAGAACAAAAATTAACAATACCTGGAAAGAAAGAGGAGATATGGTTACATATCTTATAAACATTTATGGATAATAATGAAATATATATTTGATACACTTAGACAAAATAGATAATTTCCTCAAAAATGGCAAAAGATGAAAGAAATAGCCAAAATATTTGTATAACTGTTTACATAATTTAATTGGTAGTAAAATTCTTTTGTAAAAGAATATAGTAGTTGCCCTTTACCCAGGGTTTTGCTTTTTACAGTTGCAGTTATCTGTGGTCAAACACAGTCTGAAAATTTTACAGAATAAGTTATTTTCAAACAGAGAGAAAGATTACATTTACATAACTTTTATGATATATTGTAATAATTGTTCTATTTTTGCTGTCAATATTTTTC
This sequence comes from Nycticebus coucang, assembly GCF_027406575.1. Lineage (NCBI taxonomy): Eukaryota > Metazoa > Chordata > Mammalia > Primates > Lorisidae > Nycticebus > Nycticebus coucang. The sequence continues at coordinate 92,911,237 of NC_069804.1, read as the reverse complement.
TGTGTTTAATTTGTAAATTAAGATTTATCAAAGTATGTATGTAGAGGAAAACTACATAACGTATGTATATATAGAGATAAGTATTATATAAAGTTTTGGAAGGTTTTGGGGCAGGGGAAGTTGAGCATATTCCCTGTTTATAAAGGAAACTAATATCCACCAGAACAGATTGTCTCATAACCAAACACTACCAAAATATTTAAAGAACAAATAATAATATTAGAAAACCCTTTCCAGAAAACAGAAGAGGAGGGGATACTTTACAACTCATATTTTTGATCAGCATTACCATAACATTAAAACCAAGAAACAAGAATAGTCAAGATAGCTTTGAAAAAGCAGAACAAAGTTAAAAGAATGACACAAATGATTCTAAGATATAGTAATCAATTAATATAGGATGATATCTCCAAAGAGACAGGAACATAGGTCAATGAAACAAAATATAAATTCCATAAATAAACCCACACAAATAGGACAATTGATTTTTGAAAAAGGCACAGAAACAATTCAATGGACAAAATATACTGTTTTCGACAAATTGTATCATGCAAATTAAATATATAGAAAAAAACAAAACTTGACCTAAAATTTATACATTATAAAAATATTAACTGTCAGGTACATTATAGAACTAAATATAAAACTATAAAAATTTCTGATGAAAACCTAGAAGAAAATAATCTAGTCATGCTGCTAGACAAAGAAATTCTAGGCACAATACACGAAGCATGATCTATGAAAGAAAAAAGTAATAATTGGACACTATCAAAATTAAAACTATTGCTTTGCAAAAGACTGTTAAGATAATAAAATTGTAAAACACATCTGGATGAAAAGGACGAAAAATAACATATCTGATAAATAATTTGTATCCAGTATATGTAAATAAATTTCACAACTTACCAATCAGAAACAATTAAAAAATCTTAATAAGGGAAAGATTTGAAACAAAAAGGGTATGCACAAAAAGGAGATAAACATTATTAGCAACTAGAGAAATGAAAATTAGACCACAATGAAATACAACAACACACCAATTAGAATGACTAATTGAAATGCACCATTGATGCCAATTGCTAGTTAATACAAAATGAAAGTGGAACTCTTATACATTGTTAGTTAGTGAAAATTAAAATGATAAAGCTACACTGAAAAACATTGTAGCAATTTTTAAAGGACTAATAAAAGCATAAACATTCAAAAATATTGAAATAAAAATTACATAACACAAAATTCACCATTACAAGGTATACAATAAATGAATGTGGCATAAATATTAGTTTATTTCTAGGTTCTCTATTCTGTTCCATCAGTTTACTTGTTTATTCTTTTACCAATACCATACAGTCTTGATTACTGTAGTTTTATGGCATGTTTTGAAGTTAGATTGTGTCAGACATCAGATTTTGTGTTTTTTCTTCCTTTGTCGGCTATATGGGGTCTTTTGCTTTTCCATGTAAAATTTATAATTGGTATGAAAATATCCAGAAAATAACTTTATGGGATTTATATAAGGATTGCATTGAATCTCTATATCAAGTTGGGAAGAACTGACATCTTGACATTATTGAATCTTTCTACCCATGAACATGAAATATTTCTCCTTTTATTTGTACTTTGATTGCTTTCTTCAGTGTTTTAAAGATTCCTTCATATATATGTACATATATATTTCATATTTTTTTAGCTTTATAACTAAGGATTTCATTTCAAGGGGTGCTAATATATTATAAATAGCACTATATTTTTAAATTTCAAATTCCAGTTGTTCACTGTTGGTACATAAGTGAGCTTCTTGTTCCATTTTAAGCTTAAGAATAAGAGGAGTAACAAATGAAAAATCGTTAATATTAACTTTTATGTATACCTATATGGTTACAAGTTTTTTTTCTTTTCTCTTCTTTCTTCTTCTTTTTCTTCCAAGTAGTTGGTTGCATACCACCACACCCAGTTATTTTTTAATTTTTATTTATTTATTTTTTTGTATAGATGGTATCGATTTGGGGGGGCTTGTCTTGACTTCCTGGCCTCAAGCAATTTTTGTGGTGCAGTCTGCCAAGCTCCTGGGAATATAGGTGTGACCCCCCAACAGTTTTTTATCATTTCACACAGCAGTGACTAAATCATCTTCCTGTGAATATTTTCAATGAAAATCTCCTAAATTGCTGCTTCAGCACTGAGAGAGTTTCAAATTATACAAGGAAAATAAAATTATTTATTTATTTTTATTAAATCATACCTATGTACATTAATGCAATTATGGGGTACAATGTGCTGGTTCTATATACAGTTTGGAAAACTTTCATCAAACTGTTTAACATAGCCTTCATCTCATTTTCTTAGTTTTTGTTTTAAGACATTTATATTCTACACTTAAGACTCTCTGGTTATCCAGTTGAACTGGTCCAGTAACCCAGCAGAACTAGCAAGGGAGAGTCAGATAAGGGAGAGTGGCAATAAAGCAGCTGTTGTTACTGGAATTTCTTTCTTCTGTAGGTCCTTGGGCTTGGGGTTTAAAAGAATGAACCCACGGATCACAGATCAGTAGTAAGGTAGGATTTACTATACAGAAAAGAACACAGAAAAAGCACCAGAGCTTCTGGAAGAGGGAAAGACCCAAGTCAGAAAATCTCCACCTGAGTTCTTTGTCCAGTAGTATATATAGCCTTGAGAGTTACATTTGGCGAGGACTTGGTAGGTGGAAAAACACTTTTTCAAAGTGAATGAGTGTATTAATGAATAAGTACAGTCCCTTATCTTGGGGCAAAGTGAATGTCAGGGCATTCCCTTCATGAAATTGCCCAGGCCTAGGAAACGGAATACCTCATCCACCCTTGAATCGAAAAACCATGTATCACTGTGACTTCAATACAGCAGAAAAAGAAGCACTATTTATTTATTTATTTATTTATTGAGAGTCTCACTTTGTTGCCCTTGGTAGAGTGTCGTGGCATCATAGCTCACAGCAACTTCAAACTCTTAGGCTCAAGAAATTCTCTTGCATCAGCCTCCCAAGTATCTGAGACTACAGATGACTAGCACAATTTATTTGGAGTGAAGCATAGACTTCCCCGGAGAGATTGGGAAATGATCCCTCCTTACAAGTGAGGGATACCCAACACCAAAACCAGTACAAAAGCATAAATATTTCATCTTACCTCCCCTATAGTCATCTATAAGTGTTTTTCATTGGCTCTCTGAAGTCCTTGGGTAATCCTGTCTAGTTATTGGTTCCAAGTTTTTCTTTACCTGTCATCAATAATTGCTACCTGCTACTTTGCAGGTATTTCATGGTGTTGACTAGTAATCTTGTGATGTTTGACCCTTGCTGTTGACACTGTTCTGTAACCTGTGACTAAATTCTACTTCATGTCAAACTAGAAACTACATTTTGTGGAAAATAAGTTATATTTGACCAACTGGGTCAAGAGATTCCCAAAACTCATTGTTTGCTGAAGGGCCTGTTTTAAAACTTCTTTGTCTGAAAGGTCAGAAGAAGGTCAGATATTTTCCTTACTTCACTGTAGCCCTTCTTTATCATTAACCAGTTTTCCAGAGAGATACTAGAATGGAGAAAAAGTAGAAAAAGTATATTTAAAATTCTCCTTTACTGAAAAGGTAAGCTATTATTTTCAAGGTTATTGCCATGATGGAGTTATTTGAGGATGGAACCAGGGTACATTAAAACACCTGAAAGCTTTATATTCTTACCAAGATTCAGGTTTTTCTTTCTTACTTTTCTTCTTTTTTTTTTTCTTCACTAAGCATTATCCTGGTAGAGACAAACTTCTAGTTATTTTCTAGCATTCAAAAGCAATTGTTTCTGATAGATAATTGCCATCATTTTCCTTGCTTTTTTGGAGGAATAAACTTCTTTAATCCACCATCTTTGCTTAGTTTATTAAATAGTTAATTACACACTTGTATACCTAAAAAATCCTACTCCCAGTCTTTTAACCCTCAGAAATAAAAATTACATTTATACTAAGCCTAGTCATACATTTTTGGCTCTATACATAATTACCAAAAAATAAAAATAATCCAATGACCTTCTTTGTGTGAATGAATAAACAGTGGTACATCCATACAATAGAATACTATTCAACATGGATGGAACTGGGGGTGATTATATTAGGTAAAATAACGCATAAACAGAGTGTTTAATAAATAAATATGGGCCTAGAGAGCAAAATAATAAATATTGACAACTCAGAAAGGCAGAAGGAAGAAAAGGGGGTATGGAAAGAGAAATTACCTAATGGATACTATGTACACACTAATCAGCTGTTACATGAAAATCCCCAAATTTACCACTATGTAAGATAGGTAAAAAATATACACATGCAATCTCTAAATATATATAAATAAAAATAAAAATATTATTTGACAGTACAAAGAAATAAACTATTATTATGCACAACAACTTGCATGAATCTCAAAATCATTGTGGTGATTTCCAGATATACAATCATATCATTTGTGAGAATGAAAGTTTGATCTCTTCTGACCCTATATGGATACCCTTGATTGCCTTTTCTTCCCTAATTATGATGGCTAAAACTTCCATTACAATGTTAAAGAGCAGTGGAGACAATGGGCAGCCTTGTCTGGTTCCTGATATGAGTGGAAATGATTTCAATTTAACTCCATTCAATACGATATTGGCTGTGGGTTTGCTGTAGATGGCCTCTATCGGTGTAAGAAATGTCCCTTCTATACCAATTTTCTTAAATGTTCTGATCATGAAGGGATGCAGGATATTATCAAATGGTTTTTCTGCATCAATCAAGAGAATCATATGGTCTTTGTTTTTTAATTTGTTTATATGCTGAATTATACTTATAGATTTATGTATATTGAACCAGCCTTGAGACCCTGGGATAAAACCAACTTGGTCATGATGTATAATTTGTTTGATGTGTTGCTGGATTCTGTTTGTTAGGATCTTGTTGAATATTTTTGCATCTATATTCATTAGTGATATTGGTCTATAATTTTCTTTTCTTGTTGGGTCTCTTCCTGGTTTGGGGATAAGGGTGATGTTTGCTTCATAGAACATGTTCGGTAGTCTTCCTTCTTTTTCTACCTTTTGGAACAGGTTGAGTAATATAGGTACTCATTCCTATGTAAAGATTTGGTAGAATTTTGACATGAAGCCATCTGGTCCCGGGATTTTCTTTTTAGGGAGGTTTTGTATGGGTGATGCTATTTCAGTACTTGATATTGGTCTGTTCAACATTTCCACTTGATTCTGGCTAAGTCTTGGAAGGTGACAAGCTTCCAAGTATTGGTCAATTTCTTTAAGATTTTCATATTTCTGAGAAAAAAGATTCTTGTAATATTCATTAAGGATATTTTGAATTTCTGAGGAGTCTGCTGTTATTTTGTCTTTGTCATTTCTGATTGATGAGATTAGAGATTTTACTCTATTTTTCCAGGTTGGGTTAGCCAAAGGTTTATCTATTTTACTGACCTTTTCAAAAAAACCAACTTTTAAAACACCAGGGATTCAACTACAAAAATCTTAGAAGTGATCAAGGAATACAGCAGCGTCTCAGGTTACAAAATCAACACTCATAAATCGGTAGTCTTTATATATACCAACAATAGTCAAGCTGAAAAAAATGGTTAACGACGCTATTCCATTCACAGTAGTGCCAAAGAAGATGAAATATTTAGGAGTTTATCTAACAAAGGACGTGAAAGATCTCTATAAAGAGAACTATGAGACTCTAAAAAAAGAAATAGCTGAAAATGTTAACAAATGGAAAAACATACCATGCTCATGGCTGGGAAGAATCAACATTGTTAAAATGTCCACACTACCCAAAGCAATATATAATTTTAATGCAATCCCTATTAAAGCTCCACTGTCATACTTTAAAGATCTTGAAAAAACGATACTTAATTTTATATGGAATCAGAAAAAACCTTGAATAGCCAAGACATTACTCAGAAATAAAAGCAAAGCAGGAGGAATCACGCTACCAGACTTCAGACTATAATACAAATTGATAGTGATCAAAACAGCATGGTACTGGCACAAAAACAGAGAAGTAGATGTCTGGAACAGAACAGAGAACCAAGAGATGAATCCAGCTACTTACCGTTATTTGATCTTTGACAACCCAATTAAAAACAATCAGTGGGGAAAAGATTCCCTATTTAACAAATGGTGCTGGGTGAACTGGCTGGCAACCTGTAGAAGATTGAAACTGGACCCACACCTTTCACCATTAACTAAGATGGACTCTCACTGGATTAAATATTTAAACTTAAGATATGAAACTATAAAAATACTAGAAGAGAGTGCAGGGAAAATCCTTGATGAAATCAGTCTGTATGAGTATTTTATGAGGAGGACCCCCCGGGCAATTGAAGCAGCTTGAATAATACACTACTGGGACCTGATCAAATGAAAAAGCTTCTGCACAGCCAAAACACAGTAAGTAAAGCAAGCAAACAGCCCTCAAAATGGGAGAAGATATTTGCAGGTTATGTCTCCGACAAAGGTTTAATAACCAGAATCCACAGAGAACTCAAACGTATAAGCAAGAAAAGAACAAGTGATTCCATCGCAGGCTGGGCAAGGGACTTGAAGAGAAACTTCTCTTAAAAAGACAGGCGCATGGCCTACAGACATATGAAAAAATGCTTATCATCTTTAATCATCAGAGAAATGCAAATCAAAACTACTTTGAGATATCATCTAACTCCAGTTAGATTAGCCTATATCACAAAATCCCAAGACCAGAGATGTTGGCGTGGATGTGGAGAAAAGGGGACACTTCTACCCTGCAGGTGGGAATGCAAATTAATGCATTCCTTTTGGAAAGATGTTTGGAGAACACTTAGAGATCTAAAAATAGATCTGCCATTCAATCCTATAATTCCTCTACTAGGCATATACCCAGAAGACCAAAAATCACAACATAACAAAGATATTTGTACCAGAGTGTTTATTGCTGCCCAATTCATTATTGCTAATTCACGGAAAAAGCCCAAGTGCCCATCAATCCACGAATGGATTAATAAATTGTGGTATATGTACACCATGGAATATTATATAGCCTTAAAGAAAGATGGAGACTTTACCTCTTTCATGTTTACATGGATGGAGCTGGAACATATTCTTCTTAGTAAAGTATCTCAAGAATGGAAGAAAATGTATCCAATGTACTCAGCCCTACTATGAAACGAATTTATGGCTTTCTCATGAAAGCTATAACCCAGTTATAACCTGAGAATAGGGGGAAAGGGGAAAGGGAGGAGAGGGTGGGGAGACATGGGAGGAGGGAGGGTGGTTGGTGAGATTACACCTGCAGTGCTTCTTACAAGGGTATATGTGAAACTTAGTAAATGTAGAATGCAAATGTCTTAACACAATAACTAAGAAAATGCCAGGAAGGCTATGTTAACCAGCGTGATGAAAATGTGTCAACGGTCTATAAAATCAGTGAATGGTGCCCCATGATCGCATTAATGTACACAGCTATGATTTAATAAAAAAAAATCATTGTGGTGAATTATAGAAGCCAGTTTCAAATGTTACTTATTGCATGATTTTATTTATGTAAAATTCTCAGAAAGAGAGAAATATAGTGTTGGGAAACAGATCATTTGTTTCTAGGAGTTAGCAGTGAGGGGAAAGTGTGAGTATAAAGAAATAGTAAGTATTTAGGGGGTGATGGAAATATTCTGTAATGTGATTATAATTGTGCTTACATGGAACAGTATGTTGTCAAAATTAATACAACTACAAGTAAATTAAATAATTCAATATTATTATATACTAATTCAACATATATTTTTAAAGTTAATAAGAATATATGAGACTCAAAAATTGAAGGTAGCTCTAAGTCATGCTCTTCACATTTGGCTCCAAATAAACATCTTTAAATATTTTACAGAGTTTGGCTTCTTTTTTGTTGACAAACTTGGCACTTAGATGTGAATCACAGAGAGTACTCAGTACTCCCCAAGGAGCAGAGCCAAAACTCAACACTAGGTACTGATATGGCCCCTTCTGGGCCCCTGACTTCGAACTTTTCCTGGGGTGAAACTGGTAATTCCTCTTGTAATCTAGACCTGTAATTTTTGATATTTGATCTGGTTCTTTTCATAGAAATTTGGTATCTTGGATCCTAATTTTTTTCAAAGGTGTATTCTAAAAGGTCATCTTGAGGTTTGGACAAGATGGAGGACTAAAAACATCTCCATACCAGATGCTCTTCTTGAAATCAGGGAGAGTGGACTCCAGCCACCTCTAGCTGTATTGTTCCAGCGAGAAACATCAATCTTGGGGCACAAAAAGAAAGCAAAGGACTCCAGGAGCCAAGGAAGTTGTGAGAAGCAGTGGAAGTTGAGCACAGAAGTCAGGCACTTGGGTATGTGCAGAGGCTGGCAGGCCCGTTGGTGGAGGAATAGAGATTAGGAAAGCCTGTCCTGAAGTTTTTTTGGATTGAGTCCTCACCATAGCTGCCTTGAGATAAGCTGAGTGAACAAGTAAACTTTAATGGTGCCTGGTGACCTGGGTTGAAGCACTGGGAGAGATAGAACTCTAGAATAGCTCTGCTGCTAACAGGTGCTACCATGATTGGAGGGCTACAAGGGAGGAGCAGCCTGCATGGTTCAAAAATATGGTCAGTACTGGAATGCTTGCCAAGCTCAGGAAGCCACCCATGGGGTGAGTTGGAAAGTACAGGCATCCCCATGCAGATCCTTTGTGGCAAAGGGGCATTGTTGGGAAGGTAGAGGCATGTCTCCTAAGAAGTCGAGCATAAACTTCAGGCTCCCAAGGGTGTGAGGACTGAATACTAACAAAGTGACCATACCTCGATTGAGGTCAAATAAGTCAAGAAGATGGTGCCAGTGTCCACAGCAACTAGATCGTTGCTTCCTACTCCCATCATACACAGCAGAAACAGCATGCTTACTCTGTATCTCCTAGCCCCTACAATGCCACCTGGTATCCAGGCAATGCATTGCATTATGTATATACATACATATTTTTTTCTTTCTTCTCAGAGCACCACCGGGTGTTCAAGAAATAAATTTAAAAAATTATACAGATACATAATTTTTCCTTAGTTTTTTATATTTTAATTTTGTTGTGTTTTTGCTTTTTTAATTTTTACTTTCTTCAATATCAAGGGTTCCATTTTTGTTACATTTTTCTACATTTTTTGCATTCTTTCTTTTCTATTTCTTTCTACTTTTAGTAGATTTTTTTCCTAATTTTTCACATTTCCTCAGAGATCCCTAATAACAACCAAGATATATGCCCTTTGCATATTTTATACTTTTTTAATGTTATTTATTTTTATTTTTTCATGGTCTCTTTTGTTCTATTTCATTTTTTATTCTACTTTTTTTATTTTCTTTTTTTTTTTTTAAATCATAGCTGTATACATTGATATGATCATGGGGCATCATACACTTGCTTCATAGACCATTTGACACACTTTTATCACAATGGTTAACATAGCCTTTCCGGAGTTATCTCAGTTACTGTGCCAAAACATTTACATTCTACATTTACCAAGTTTCACAAAGACCCCTGTAAGATGCACCACAGGTATGATCCCACCAATCCCCCTCCCTCTAGGCACCACCCCCCTCCCTTTCCCACTTCCCCCTATTGTTAGGTTGTAACTGGGTTATAGCTTTCATGTGAGAGCCCCAAATTAGTTTCATAGTAGGGCTGAGTACATTGGGTACTTTTGCTCCATTCTTGAGATAATTTACTAAGAAGAATATGTTCCAGCTCCATTCATGTAAACATGAAAGAGGTAAAGTCTCCATCTTTCTCTAAGGCTGCATAGTATTCCATGGTGTACATATACCACAATTTATTAATCCATTCGTGGATCGATGGGCACTTGGGCTTTTTCCATGACTTAGCAATTATGAATTGGGCTGCAATAAACATTCTGGTACAAATATCTTTGTTATGTTGTGATTTTTGGTCTTCTGGGTATATGCCCAGCAGAGGGATTACAGGATTGAATGGCAGATCTATTTTTAGATCTCTGAGGGTTCTCCATATATCTTTTCAAAAGGAATGTATTAATTTGCATTCCCATCTGCAGTGCAGAAGTGTTCCCTTTTCTCCGCATCCACGCCAACATCTCTGGTCTTGAGATTTTGTGATATAGGCTAGTCTCAGTGGAGTTAGATGATATCTCAAAGTAGTTTTGATTTGCATTTCTCTGATGATTAAAGATGATGAGCATTTTTTCATATGTCTGAAGGCCATGCGCCTGTCTTCTTCAGAGAAGTTTCTCTTCAAATCCCTTGCCCAGCCTGCGATGGGATCCCTTGTTTTTTTCTTGCTGATGCGTTTGAGTTCTCTGTGGATTCTGGTTACTAAACCTTTGTCAGAGATATACCCTGCAAATATCTTCTCCCATTCTGAGGGCTGTTTGCTTGCTTTACTTACTGTGTTCTTAGCTGTGCAGAAGCTTTTTAGTTTGATCAAGTCCCAGTAGTGTATTTTTGAAGCTGCTTCAATTGCCCGGGGGGTTCTCCTCATGAAATACTCACCCAGACCAACTTCTTCAAGGGTTTTCCCTGCACTCTCCTCTAGTATTTTTATAGTTTCATGTCTTAAGTTTAAATCTTTAATCCAACGAGAGTCTATCTTAGTTAATGGTGAAAGGTGTGGGTCCAATTTCAGTCTTCTACAGGTTGCCAGCCAGTTCACCCAGCACCATTTGTTAAATAGGGAATCTTTTCCCCACTGAATGTTTTTAATTGGCTTGTCAAAAATCAAATAGCGGTAAGTAGCTGGATTCATCTCTTGGTTCTCTATTCTGTTCCAGACATCTACTTCTCTGTTTTTGTGCCAATACCATGTTGTTTTGATCACTATCGATTTGTAGTAAAGTCTGAGGTCTGGTAGTGTGATTCCTCCTGTTTTGTTTTTATTTCTGAGTAATGTCTTGGCTATTTGAGGTTTTTTCTGATTCCATATAAAATGAAGTATTGTTTTTTCAAGATCTTTAAAATATGACAGTGGATCTTTAATAGGGAGTGAGTTGAAATTATATATTGCTTTGGGTAATACGGACATTTTGACAATGTTGATTCTTCCCAGCCATGAGCATGGTTATGTTTTTCCATTTGTTAACATTTTCAGCTATTTCTTTTCTTAGAGTTTCATAGTTCTCTTTATAGAGATCTTTCACGTCTTTTGTTAGGTAAATTGCCAAATATTTCATCTTCTTTGGCAATACTGTGAATGGGATAGAGTCCTTAACTGCTTTTTCAACTTGACTGTTGTTGGTGTATATAAAGGCTACCGATTTATGGATGTTGATTTTGTAACCTGAGACGCTGCTGTATTCCTTGATCACTTCTAGGAGTTTTGTAGTAGAGTCCCTAGTGTTTTCCAGATACACAATCATATCATCCGCAAAGAGTGACAGTTTGATCTCTTCTGACCCTATATGGATACCCTTGATCGCGTTTTCTTCCCTAATTGCGGTGGCTAAAACTTCCATTACAATGTTGAAAAGCAATGGAGACAATGGGCAGCCTTGTCTGGTTCCTGATCTGAGTGGAAATGATTCCAATTTAACTCCACTCAATGTGATATTGGCTGTGGGTTTGCTGTAGATGGCCTCTATCAGTTTAAGAAAAGTCCCTTCTAGACCAATTTTCTTGAGTGTTCTGATCATGAAGGGATGCTGGATATTATCAAAAGCTTTTTCTGCATCAATTGAGAGAATCATATGGTCTTTGTTTTTTAATTTGTTTATGTGCTGAATTACATTTATAGATTTACGTATATTGAACCAGCCTTGACACCCTGGGATAAAACCAACTTGGGTCATGATGTATAATTTGTTTGATGTGTTGCTGGATTCTGTTTGTTAGGATCTTGTTGAATATTTTTGCATCTATATTCATTAGTGATATTGGTCTATAATTTTCTTTTCTTGTTGAGTCTTTTCCTGGTTTGGGGATCAGGGTGATGTTTGCTTCAAAGAACGTGTTGGTTAGTCTTCCTTCGTTTTCTACATTTTGGAACAGGTTGAGTAATATATGTACTAATTCCTCTTTAAAGGTGGTAGAATTCTGACGTGAAACCATCTGGTCCTGGGCTTTTCTTCTTAGGGAGGTTTTGTATAGTTGATGTATTTCTGAACTTGATATGTGTCTGTTCAACATTTCCACTTGATTCTGGTTAAGTCTTGGGAGGTGGCATGCTTCCAAATATCGGTCAATTTCCTTCAGATTTTCATATTTCTGAGAATAAAGTTTCTTGTAATATTCATTAAGGATTTTTTGGATTTCTGATGAGTCTGTGGTTATTTCGTCTTTGTTGTTTCTGATTGATGAGATTAGAGATTTTACTCTTTTTTTTCCTGATTAGTTTGGCCAGAGGTTTATCTATTTTATTGACCTTTTCAAAAAACCAGCTTTTTGATTTATTGATCTGTTGTATTATTCTTTTGTTTTCAATTTCATTTAATTCTGCTCTAATTTTGGTTATTTCTTTTCTTCTACTGAGTTTGGGGTTGGAATGTTCTTCCTTTTCCAGTTGCGTGAGATGTCCCATTAAGTTGTTAACTTCCTCTCTTTCCGTTCTCTTGAGGAAGGCTTGCAGTGCTATAAATTTCCCTCTTAGAACTGCCTTTGCAGTGTCCCAGAGGTTCTGATAGTTTGTGTCTTCATTGTCGTTTTGTTCCAAAAAATTGGTGATTTCTTTCTTAATCTCATCTCTGACCCAGCTATCATTCAGCATAAGGTTATTTAACTTACATGTTTTTGTATGGGTATGCAGATTCCTGTTGTTACTCAATTCAAGTTTTATTCCATGATGGTCCGAGAAGATGCATGGAATAATTTCTATTCCTTTAAATTTACTGAGGTTAGACTTGTGACCTAAAATGTGGTCAACTTTGGAGTAAGTTCCGTGGGCTGATGAGAAGTATGTGTATTCAGTTTTGTTGGGATGAAATGTTCTGTAGATGTCTGCTAAATCTAAATATTGGATGGTTAGGGTTAAATCTAAGATTTCTTTGCTCAGCTTCTTGCTGGAGGATCGATCCAACACTGCCAAAGGAGTGTTGAAATCTCTGACGATTATGGAGCTGGAGGAAATCAAGTCACTCATGTCTGTTAGAGTTTCTCTTATAAATTGAGGCACATTCTGCTTGGGTGCATAGATATTAATAATTGAGATCTCATCATGTTGAGTATTACCCTTAACAAATATGAAGTGACCATTCTTGTCCTTCCTTACTTTTGATGGTTTAAAGCCTACTGTATCTGCAAATAAAATTGCAACACTTGCTTTTTTCTGATTACCATTTGCCTGAAATATGGATGACCATCCTTTCACCCTGAGTCTGTATTTGTCTTTTAAGTTAAGATGTGACTCTTGTATGCAACAAATATCTGGCTTGAGTTTTTGTATCCAGTCAGCTAACCTATGCCTCTTTAGAGGACAGTTAAAGCCATTCACATTGATGGAGAGTATTGATACGTCTGGCGGAATTTTGGGTATCGAGTTTTTCAAAGGTCCAGTGGACAATTTTAATCCTTTCGCCAGTGTGGAAGTTGGACTTTGATCTGAAGTTTCTGAGTGAGTTTACTTTTGTGGTATAGGATTGGGTTGGTCATTGTGGAGGATAGGTCTGAGAATATCCTGAAGAGCTGGTTTACTTATGGCAAATTTTTTCAACATATGAATGTCAGTGAAATATTGAATTTCTCCATCATAGATGAAACTCAGTTTAGCTGGATACAAAATCCTGGGTTGAAAGTTATTTTGCTTTTGGTGATTAAAAGTTGATGACCACTCTCTTGTGGCTTGAAAAGTTTCAGCAGAGAGACCTTTGTACGTAATAGTTTTCTTTCGCTGGGCTGCTTTGAGAATCTTCTCTTTCATGTTAACTTTAGTGAAGCTAATTATGATATGTCTGGAGGATGACTTATTGGGGTTGAATCGTGCTGGGGTTCTGAAGCTGTCTGCTATCTGAATTTCAGATTCTCTAGGCATGTCTGGAAAATTTTCTTTCATAATTTCATGCAGAAGGGCCTCTGTGCCCTTCAAGGCCACTTCATCATTCTCAGAAATCCCAATAATTCATAAATTGCTTTTTTTCAAATTATCTGAGAGCTCTCTGAGTGAGTGATCCGTTTTTGCTCTCCATTTCTCTTCCTCTTTGAGAGATTGGGAGCGTTCAAAGACTTTATCTTCAATGTCAGAAATCCTTTCTTGTGCTTGCTCCATTCTGTTGCTGAGGGATTCTACTTTATTTTTTATATCTTTGAGGGCTGTAAATTCTTGCTTCAGTGTGTCTAAGTCTTTGGTGGTTTTGTCTTTAAATTCGTTAAATTCTTGAGACAACTTTTGAATTTCTCCTCGAATTCCTAATTCCATTTTATTAATCTTGTTTGCAATCCAAATTCTGAATTCGATTTCTGACATCTCAGCCTGTTGTTTATGAATGGGATCTTCAATCACATCTGCCTTATCTTTTCTTGGGGGGGTGCATCTATTCTGGTTATTCATGTTACCAGAGTTTTTCCGCTGATTCCGCCCCATGGTTATTTTACTCCCTGTGATTTTTTTCCCCTGGGGCTTTATCAAGGGCCCGTACAGTGTTGTGGCCTGAGAAACTGGGGCCCTGTCTTGTGTGGTGGAGCTAAGTGGTTCTGTCTTGTTTTCAGCTGGTTTCTGTTCGATCCTATTGCAACTTCTACTCTGGCTTGAAGTCTCAGCTGTGTGGAAAAATCAGCAATTAAGTCACCCAGCCTGCCCCCCTCTGGCCCCAGTTGGAAAAGGAGAATCAAACCTTCCTACAACCTCACACCCAGGGCACCTCCTGAAAAGTCCTCAGTCTATTAGGCCAGTTCAAAAGGTCCAAATCAACTGTCTCAATCGGCACCTGTCTCGGGTGGGAGAGTGCAAGAGGTCTCTGGGAACTGGATCACAGGGGCCTTGTGACTCCTCTGACATGGCTCAACCCAGTGCAGCGTGGAGTCAGGAGGAGCCACCCAGCAAACAGAGCAGTCTGGGAAGTTTGACGTCTCCTTCCCCACTTTGCCCCTCCATCGGACCCAGTCACTGGTATCTCTGCAGATGGCTAACCCAGTTTCCTGCAGTGAACAGACACTCCACGGGTTTGCACCTGCCTGAATCGCAAGGAAGTCTGCCAGGCCCCCGCAGACTGCCGCTATTTAGCAGGAGGAGATGGGGCCTGACATCTTTGAGTGCTTGATGCAGGTGATGGGAAGGAGGTGTTCACTCAGGCTTAGCCCCGTCCCTGATGGGTGCTGTTAACAGAAGAGAACAGAACAGACAACTTTGCGGGGTTCTGTCTCTGTTCCTGCCGAAATCGCCTACAGAAGACGGGCTGTTCTGAGTTCAAACGTCTTTGCTGCTGGAGGTTTGTGTCCTCTTTGCTGCTGAAGGCTTGTGTCCGATCACCTTTCTGGGTCGGCCCCGCCCTGGAAGCTTCCCAGGTTTGTGAGCAGTGTCAGAAAATCCGCCGATCACCGGTGGCCTCCTCTGGTTGCCCAGGGAGACAGGGGGTGTGGCCTCAGAATATCCAGAAGTGAGCCGTTCTGCCATTAAAGAAAAAACGGCTGTTGCTCTGCCTCCAGGGAACTATCGCTCTGGTGTGGGCACTCAGCCGACCCTTTTCTCCTCTGTCTCATGCCCCAGAGTCAGCACTGAACAGTCGCAGTTTATGCTGGGTCCACACCCCTTGAGAGATCCCAAAGAATCCGAACTCTTGGGGGACAGGCCCCCAGACCCCGAGTGGGAGTCGGGGGAAGCTAGAGTTTCATTCAGTTTTATGCCTGGCCATACTGTTGCCTGCCCGGGGAGGGCTGCTGCACCGCACCGCAGGGAAGTGCCACCAAGGCTTGATTTCCCCTCAGCAGAGTGCCCTCTCCTCGCTCACGTGTCTCAGAGTCAGCGCTGACCTGACACAGCTCGGGCACTGTGCACTCCCCTCGAGAAATCACCCAGAGATCCGAACTCCTGGGGGATAGGCCTCCAGACCCCGAGTGAGAGTAGGGGTGCTCAGCGGGGAAGCTAGAGTTTTATTCAGTTTGTGCCCGGCCGTAATGTTGCCCGGGGAGGGCTGCTGCACCGCACCGCAGGGAAGTGCTGCCGAGGCATGACTCCCCTCAGCCCGGTGCCCTCTCCTTGCTCACGTGTCTCAGAGTCAGCGCTGACCAGTCACGGCTCGGGCACTGTGCGCTCTCCTCGAGAAATCACCCAAGGATCCGAACTCCTGGGGGACAGGCCCCCAGACCCCGAGTGAGAGTGGGGGGGAAGCTAGAGTTTCATTCAGTTTTATGCCTGGCCGTATTGATGCAGGGGGAGGGCTGCTGCACCGCACCACAGGGAAGTGCCGCCGAGGCGTGACTCCCCCTCAGCCCGGTGCCCTCTCCTCACTCGCGTGCCTCAGAGTCAATGCTGACCAGTCGCAACTCGGGGACTGTCCACTCCCCTTGAGAAATCACTCAAGAATCTGAACTCCTGGGGGACAGGCCTCCAGACCTCAGTGGGCGGGAGGGGAGTGTTGGGGATTCAGGGTTGCTGGCAAAGGATTTTTAAAGTTTTATTCAGTTTTATGCCCGGCAGGAGAACGCCACGGCACCCCAGTAGGGGAGGTAGGTTCAGTTTTTAGAAGGTCTCTCCCGTGGAGTGTAGTGGGAGGGCCTTTAATTTCTGCCCGTTTGTTTAACTGTGGGGATCTTGAGCCGGTCTCATGGGGGAGAGGGACTCCCGTCCGCTTGGTGGTGGATTTTGTACCTTTTGTTTGCATCCTTGTGATCACAGCTTGCCTCAGCAGTGTTGATGTGCATTCTTCAACCTTCTCTCTTGGTGTGGCTCAAATCCACCAGGATACTTACTAAATTCCTGTCCCTAAAGTCTCCTTCTGGACGGGAGCCTCTGTTGAAAGCTGGCTTCAGTCCGCCATCTTGTCTCCCCTCTCCTTTATTCTACTTTTGGGACATAGCCTTTTATGAGGGCTTAATACCAGTTAAGCATTGGCCTGGTTCCAGGAGTCCTTGAGCCCCTGGACTAGATCATCCTTCTAGCTTTGGCGTTCTGAAGGGCTGGATTGATAGATCTCTACCAGGACATACTGCTAATGTTATATATTTCCTGCATATGAAATGTTGTTTTTACTCAGGCTGGTAAAGAGCTATTTATCTCAGGGTACTCATGCACCCTGGAAACCCAGAGTCTTCAAATTATAGATGTGGATCAATATGCCTTGCCAGACACCACTATTACTCTAGTCTTTCGCTTTCTGTACTTCTCACATCCTTCTTTTCTTTTTTCTTTTTTTATTAAATCATAGCTATGTACATTGATATGATCATGGGGCACTATACACTAGTTTCATAGACTGTTTGACACATTTTTATCACAATGGTTAACATAGCCTTCGTGGCATTTTCTTAATTATTGTGCTAAGACATTTACATTCCACATGTACTAAGTTTAGAATATAACCTTGTAAGATGCACCACAGGTGTAAACCCACCAAACCCCCTCCCTCTAACCACCTGCCCCTTCCCTCCCCTTCCTTTCCCCCTTTCCCCTATTCTTAGGTTGTAACTGGGTTATAGCTTTCATGTGAAAACCCTAAATTAGTTTCATAGTAGGGCTGAGTACATTGGGTACTTTTTCTTCCATTCTTGAGATACTTTACTAAGAAGAATATGTTCCAGCTCCATCCATGTAAACATGAAAGAGGTAAAGTCTCCATCTTTCTTTAAGGCTGCATAATATTCCATGGTGTACATATACCAGAATTTGTTAATCCATTCGTGGATCGATGGGCACTTGGGCTTTTTCCATGACTTAGCAATTATGAATAGGGCTGCAATAAACATTCTGGTACAAATATCTTTGTTATGATGTGATTTTTGGTTTCCTGGGTATATGCCCAGCAGAGGAATTACAGGATTGAATGGCAGATCTATTTTTAGATCTCTGAGTGTTCTCCATATATCTTTCCAAAAGGAATGTATTAATTTGCATTCCCACCAGCAGTGCAGAAGTGTTCCCTTTTCTCCGCATCCACGCCAACATCTCTGGTCTTGAGATTTTGTGATATAGGCTAGTCTCATTGGAGTTAGATGATATCTCAAAGTAGTTTTGATTTGCATTTCTCTGATGATTAAAGATGATGAGCATTTTTTCATATGTCTTAAGGCCATGCACCTGTCTTCTTCAGAGAAGTTTGTCTTCAAATCCCTTGCCCAGTCTGTGATGGGATCCCTTGTTCTTTTCTTGCTAATGCGTTTGAATTTTCTGTGGATCTGGTTGAAAAAACAGTTAAGGACTCCATCCCATTCACAGTAGCGCCAAAGAAGATGAAATATTTGGGAATTTATCTAACAAAGGACGTGAAAGATTTCTATAAAGAGAACTATGAAACTCTGAGAAAAGAAATAGCTGAAAATATTAACAAATGGAACAACATACCATGCTCATGCCTGGGAAGAATCAACATTGTTAAAATGTCCATCCTACCCAAAGCAATATATAATTTCAACGCACTCCCTATTAAAGCTCCGCTGTCATACTTTAAATATCTTGAAAAAACAATACTTAATTTTATATGGAATCAGAAAAAACCTTGAATAACCAAGACATTACTCAGAAATAAAAACAAAGCAGGAGGAATCACGCTACCAGACCTCAGACTACATGACAAATCAATAGTGATAAAAACAGCATGGCATTGGCACAAAAACAGAGAAATAGATGTCTGGAATAGAATAGAGAACCTAGAGATGAATCCAGCTACTTACCGTTATTTAATCTTTGATAAGCCAATTAGAAACATTCAGTGGGGAAAAGATTCCCTATTTAACAAATGGTGCTGGATGAACTGGCTGGCAACATGCAGAAGACTGAAACTTGACCCACACCTTTAACCATTAACTAAGATAGACTCTCACTGGATTAAAGATTTAAACTTAACATGAAACTATAAAAATACTAGAAGAGAGTGCAGGGAAAACCCTTGAAGAATTCGGTCTGGGTGAGTATTTTATGAGGAGGACTCCCGAGCAATTGAAGCAGCTTCAAAGATACACTACTGGGACTTTAATCAAACTAAAAAGCTTCTGCACAGCCAAGAACACACCAAGTAAAGCAAGTAATCAGCCCTCAGAATGGGAAAAGATATTTGCAGGTTATGTCTCTGACAAAGGTTTAATAACCAGAATCCACAGAGAATTCTTTTTTTTCCTTTGATCCCTTCTTGCTCTTTATGCTTCTCTTCTGTTTGTTCCTGTACCAAAAGAACACTTCAACTGCCAAGCACAGAGACAAGAACATTTAAGGAGACAGAGGAAGCCAGGTTAAAAACTAGAGGAAGGAAGTGAACAAGAAGAAAACACACATGTAGAGGAACCAACAACAAAAAATCTGGCAATATGAAAAACCAGAACATATCAAGGGATCAAGAGTTAGCTACCAAAGAGTGTCCCAACCATAAAGAAATTAGGAAAATAGCAGAAAAATATTTAGCGTATGAATGACAAAGCAATGAAGGGAATTTAAAAGAAAGTGAAAAACCACTAAAAGGAAATCTAAAGATAGACCCCAAAATAAATGAAAGACATTAAGGAATTTAAGGAGTCACTCAAAGAACTCAAAAATATAGTAGAAAGTATCAATAGGAAATTAGACCATGGAGAAAAAAAAAAATCTTGGAGATAGAGGATAAGGCTCTTTAGATAACTCAGGCATTTAAAGAGGCAGAAAAGAAGAGAGTAAAAGCAAAGTAATCACTTATGAGACTTCACAAAGCATTCAAATATATGAATTACAGATTTTCCTAAAAGAAAAGAATTACACATAGATGAAAGCCTTACTGGAGGATATCATGAATAAAAATTTTCCAAGAATTACCAAAGGTTCTGACACACTCATTTTAGATGAATATCAAACCCCGTTCATCTCAACACAAACAGAGCATATCTGAGACATATTGTGACCAAGCTGGCCAACGTCAAAATGAAGAAAATTCTTCAAATAGTCAGGAGTAAGCACCAATTGACAGGGAGACGCAGGTCCATCATAGTGACAGTGAACTTTTCGGCTGAAATTTTTCAAGTCTGAAGAGGGTGGTCATCTACTTTTAAACTTCTTAAACGAAACAATTTTCATCCCAGAATATTGTGTCCCACTAAACTAAGCTTCAAATTTGATATAGGAATAAAATATTTTGCTGATATGCGAAATTGGGGAAATTCACCATGAGACCAGCTTGGCAGGAAATACTTAAACTCATTTTCCACACCGATGATCAAAATGGACCCCCAGCAAAGTAGACAAGTAGAAAATATAGGAAAAAACATAGCTTCAATTATAGTGCAAGGGATAAAACTGAGCAATAAAGTTTCACAAAATAAGGCAACTAGAACTCCACAATACTTGTCAATTATCTCAATAAGTATGAATGGTTTTATTTACCCACTGAAGTGTCATAGGAAGACTGGCTGGATAAAAAAGAGCAAGCCACATGCACTGCCTGTGGCTCAAAGGAGTAGGGCACTGGCCCCATATGCCAGAGGTGGCGATTTCAAGCCTAGCCTTGGCCAAAAACTGCAAGAAAAAAAATAAAAAAGAACAAACCCTTCAATAAATTGTGATATATGTACACCATGGAATATTATGCAGCCTTTTAAAAAGATGGAGCCTTTACCTCTTTCATGTGTACATGGATGGAGCTGGAACATATTCTTCTTAGCAAAGTATCTCAAGAATGGAAGAAAAAATAATCCAATGTACTCAGACCTACTGTGAAACCAATTGAAGCTGAAGAAGAAGGGGAAAGGGGAGAGGGAAGTATGGGTAGAGGGAGGGTAATTAGTGGGACCACACCTATGGTGCATCTTATAAGGGTGCATGTGAAATTTACTAAGTGTAGAATATAAATGTCTTAATAATACAATAACTAAGAAAATGCTGCGAAGGCTGTTAACCAGTTTGATAAAAATATTTCAAATTGTATATAAAACCAGTACATTGTACCCCATGATTGCATGAATATACACAGCTATGATTTAATTAAAAAAAAAGAAATTGTGATATACGTGTGTGTGTGTGTATATATATATATATATATATAATGAAATACTATGCATCCATAAAAAAAGATGGACACTTCCTTTATGTTTACCTGGATGGAGCAGGAACATATTATTCTTAGTAAAATATCCTAATAATGGAAGAAAAAGTATCCAATGTAATCAACACTACTATGAAGCCAACATATAATTCCTATACATTCATATGAATGATGAAACATAACCATAGTTCAGAAAGAAAGAGGGAAGAAGATGGAAAGTGTGTAGGGGCGGTATGGGGGAGGCCAGGAGGAGGGAGGGTATTTGGTGGGACCTCACCTATAGTGCATAATAAAATGGTATATTTCAAAGCTATTAAGAATAAAGTATAAATGTCTTACCACAACTAATAAGTAGGTGACACGATGGTTACGTTAATCAGTTCAATATAAGCATTACACACTGTTTATCAATTAAGCACATTGTACCCCATAAATGCATTAATGTACTAATAGTCATTATTTAATTTAAAAATTGAACATAAATGTCTTATATTCAAAAAACCTTATATTCAATAAAATATTTTCAAAAACAACTTTTTGTTTCTTTAATCTTCTGAATGATTCTTTTGAATTCAATTTCATTTTATTCTGCTCTAATTTTGGTTATTTATTTTCTTCTGCTGGATTTTGGGTTGGAAGGATTTTCATTTTCCAGTTGCTTGTGATGACCTATTAAGTTGTTGACTTCCTCTCTTTCTGTTTTATTTTTTATTTTTATTTTTTGATAGAGGCTTCCAATGCTATAAATTTCCCTCTTAGGACTGCCTTTGCAGTGTACCACAGGTTTTGATCATTTGTGTCTTGATTACCATTTTGTTCCCAAAATTTGGTGATTTCCTTCTTTTTTTTTTTTTTATTAAATCATAGCTGTGTACATTGATATGATCATGGGGCATCATTCACTAGCTTTACAGACTGTTTACCAAGTTTCACATATACCCTTGTAAGATGTACCACTGGTGTAATCCCACCAATTCTCTTCCCTCTACCCACCTCCCCTTGCCTCCCCTCCCTTTCCCCCTTCCCCCTATTCTTAAGTTGTAACTGGGTTATAGCTTTCATGTGAAAACCCTAAATTAGTTTCATAGTAGGGCTGAGTACATTGGGTACTTTTTCTTCCATTCTTGAGATACTTTACTAAGAAGAATATGTTCCCGCTCCATCCATGTAAACATGAAAGAGGTAAAGTCTCCATCTTTCTTTAAGGCTGCATAATATTCCATGGTGTACATGTACCACAATTTATTAATCCATTCATGGATCGATGGGCACTTGGGCTTCTTCCATGACTTAGCAGTTATGAATTGAGCTGCAATAAACATTCTGGTACAAATGTCTTTGTTATGATGTGATTTTTGGTCTCCTGGGTATATGCCCAGTAGAGGGATTACAGGATTGAATGGTGATTTCCTTCTTAATTTCATCTTTGATCCAGCTATCATTCAGTATAAAGTTATTTTTGTTTCCCTGACTTAGAGTATGAAGATTCCTGTTACTGTTGAGGTCAACATGTATTCCATGGTGGTCCGAAAAGATGTGAAAAGATGTAAGGAATAATTTCTATTCTTTTAAATTTTCTAAAGTTAGATTTGTGTCGTAAGATATGATTAATTTTGGAGGATGATCCATGAGCTGATGAGAAGGATTTATATTCAGTTTTATTAGGATGAAGTTTTCTGTAGAGGTCTGTTAAGTCCATTTGTTCTAGGGTCAAGTTTAAGTCTAATATTTCTTTGTTTAGTTTATTTGTGTGTGTGTGTGTGTTTTGTTTGTTTAGTTTCCTCTTGGAGGATCCATCCAAAACTTTCAAAGAGGTGTTAAAATCTCCAACTATTTTACTGCAAAAAGATACCAAGTTGTTCATATCTGTTAGGGTTTGCTTTATAAATTGAGGAGCATTCTGGTAGGGTGTATAAATGTTAATTATCTTAATATCTTCATGTTGAGTGTTTCCCTTCACAAACATGTAGTGTCCATCCTTATCTTTCCTTATCTTTGTTGGTTTAAAACCAATAGTACCTTCAAAAATACCTGCTTTTTTCTGATTTTCATTTGCCTGTATTATGGATGTCCACTCCTTCACCCCGAGTCTTTTTGTTTTTACTGTAATTTAATATGAAAATATTTTTTCATCTTTTTTATTGTTGGAGATTCATTGAGGGTACAAGAAATCAGGTTATATTGATTGCACATGTTAGATAAAGTCCCTCTTACAATTGTGTCTTGTCCCACAAAGGTGTGTCACACAGCAAGAACCCACCCCTCCTTCCTGCCCTCTCTCTGCTCTTTCTTTAACCCACCCCAATCCTTCTTTCTCTCTCTACTCTCCCCTTCCCCCACTCCCACCGTGTCATTAATTGTCATTAATTTTTCTCATGTAAAAATTGAGTACATAGGATTCATGCATCTCCATTCTTGTGAAGCTTTCTTGTGAAGAATAATGTGTTCCACTTCCATCCAGGTTAATACAAAGGATGTAAAGTCTCCATTTTTTTAATGGCTGAATAGTATTCCATGGTGTACATATACCACAGCTTGTTAATCCATACCCGGGTTGGTAGGCAATTGGGCTATTTTCACATTTTGGCTATTTTAAATTGAACTGTGTTAAACCATCTAGTGTAAGTGTCCTTATGATAAAAGGATTTTTTTTCCTTCTGGGTAGATGCCCAGTAATAGGATTGCAGGATCAAATAGGAAGTCAAGCTTGAGTTCTTTGAGGGTTCTCCATACTTCATTCCAAAAAGGTTGATTACTTTGCAGTCCCACCAGCAGTGTAAAAGTGGTCACTTCTCTCCACATCCACACCAGTGTCTGCAATTTTGAGATTTTGTAATGTGGCCATTCTCACTGGGGTTAGATGGTATCTTAGGTTGGTTTTGATTTGCATTTCTCTAATAATTAGGGATGATGAGCATTTTTTAATATGTTTGTTAGCCATTCATCTATCTTCTTTAGAGAAGGTTCTGTTCATATCTCTTGGAATTGTTGCCTTTTTTCATGTAGATTAATTTGAGTTCTCTATAGATCCCAGTTATCAAGCTTTTGTCAAACTCAAAATATGCAAATATCCTTTCCCATTGTACACGTTGTCTATTTGCTTTGGTTGTTGTCTCCTTAGCTGTAGAGAAGCTTTTCAGTTTAATGAATTCACACTTGTTTATTTTTGTTGTTGTTGCAATTGCCACAGCAGTCTTCTTCATGAAGTCTTTCCCCAGGCTGATATCGTCCAGTATTTTTCCCATAGGTTGTTTGAGGATTTCTACTGCTTCAGGCCTTAAATTTAAGTCATATATCCATCTTGAATCAATTTTTGTGAGTGTAGAAAGGTGTGGGTTCAGTTTCAGTCTTTTACATGTGGATATCCAGTTCTCCCAGCACCATTTATTGAATAGGAAGTCTTTCCCCCAAGGTATATTCTTGTTTGGTTTATCAAAATTAGGTGGTTGTAAGACATCAGTTTCATGTCCTGGTTTTCTATTCAATTCCAAATGTCTATGTCTCTATTTTTGTGACAGTACCATGCTGTCTTGACCAATATGGCTTTATAGTACAGCCTAAAATCTGGTATGGTGATGGTCCCAGCTTTGTTTTTATTACTAAGAACTGCCTTAGCTTCACGTTTTTTTTTCTTTTTTGGTTCCATACAAAAAGCAGAATCATGTTCTCCAAGTCTTGAAAGTACAATGTTGGTATTTTAATAAAGATGGCATTGGATGATGGTGGAAAGGACGGACGTGTAGCCCACCTCTCCCAAGCCACCAGGTGAGAGGAAAGGCGGTCTGGACCTTCCCAGTGTGTGGATTATTGGAGTGGACAGACAGCTGGAGACGCCCAGCAAACTGGTGGTTTGCTATATATGAGGGGTAATTTAAAAATCACAGACTCTGCTGTAGAGATTCATCCCTGCTCGGCCGTGCCAGCCAGCAGGCCCCTCCCCCACGGAGGTCAGCAGCTTATAAATGCTGACAAAATCCAATTGACAAGTAATTAATCCTGAACTGAGGGAGGCATCCCAAAGGAGAGCCACTCAAAACCACAGGGAGCTGGGCAAACTGTTGGACAATTGAAGGGAAGGGATCCTGCCCGGGAAATAGACATTTTGAACTCCCCAAAAGGGCAGGCACCTTTCCCCCAGGTGTTGGAGGGGGCTGGCGGTTCAGGCTGCGCAGCGAACTGGCAGATGCCCATCCAAAACTCTGAACCATAAAACTCAGAATAAATCCTGCGAGCGCTCCAACCACGGAACGGCTTGAAGCCTAGGACCCGGCTTTGGCTTCTGGGGCCGCGGAGCAACTGAAGCCGCGGACCGGCTTTGGCTGCTGAACCCACAGGAGCCAGCTACAGGAGATACCGCGTGAACTGAGCACCACTCCCCTTACGGCCGATTGCAGTCGCCAGTTTGCGGGGGAATCTGGGAGCAGAGTGGAGGGACTTAGGAAGCGTGGACACCTGCACTGAGTGGGAGGGTCGGTCTCAAGTGCTGTCCGGAGGAGAACAGCCGAGGTTGCACAATTCTTAGGCGACAAACTTTTACAGAAACTCCAAAATGGCAATCCACCATGGAAGGTGGTTACCATGGTACGGTATAAACTGTAAACCAGGTATAAGACTCAAAAACCACTCACAGTGCCACCTGGTGTCCAGAAAGTATATTGCAGTATGAATATATTCCTACGAAAGTTGATCCCTACAGCAGACATATAGACATTTATAGGTATATTTCTACCACAAGAATATTTTTGCAGTTGATGCCGTTTTGTTTTGCTTTGTTTTGTTTTTTTAGTTTTCGTGTGTTTTATTTTGTTTTTTTTTTTTGCTGTTGTTTTCTTTTTGTCTGATTTTTCCTCACCATTTTCTTAGAGGAGATTTCGATAATTCTTTATTATTATATTTTATATAGATATATTTTTTATTTCTATGTCTTCTAATTTTAATTTCTTCTTCTCACTTAACATTCCTTCTAACACCACTTTTTTCTCTTTTTTTTCCCTTTCTTTCAATTATTTTACAATTATCACTATTTTTATTGCAGTTGTTCTTATATTGCTGTTGTCATGGCTATTGCTTGTATGTTTATATGTTTCCGTCTATCTCTGTATCTATGGGCCCATGTGCCTGGTAACCTTTGTATCTGTTTATTTGTTCATTTGGTCTCAATGAGCTTGGTGTTACGACCTGTAACCCTGAGCTCCTAACACCCCCCTCCACTCTCACTCTGTGATCTGGAGACCTGCCCCCTCAGGAATCCAGACTCTTGGCTGAACTCTCGAGAGGTATAGACAGGACCTGGACTGCAGCTGACCAGTGCTGACTCTGTAGCACAGGAGCTAGAAGACAACGGTTGGCTGAGAGGGAATTACACTGGAACGGTGTTGCCCCGAGGTGCAGAGCAAAAGCCATCTTCAGCAATAACAAGGCCCAACCCCAGATATCCCATAGCTTCTCCTCCTGTCTTCCTGGGCAACCAGATGAGGCCAAGCATCTTCTCAGATCGCAACCACCATGGAACAGACCTAGGACTGAAACACAGGCGCCGTGAGTAAAGGGTTTTCCTGAGACGGTAACGACCTGGGTGGAACACGGGGACTAGAAAACACACCCGCAGAGCCGGGAAACTCCTAGGGTGGGGCTGATCCAGAGAATGGCTCTACTGAGCCTAAGACGCACCTAGCCCTTAGGGGATCACCAGCCTATAGACAAAGGAGGCCAAGACGCTACAGTCAACAGCTGATCGTGCTGCAAATACAAACCCGCAGGACTAAAGACAGGGCCTGAGACACAGGTTCTGGGAACTCAAATCAGCCTCTCCTCTGCAGAGGAATCTGGCAAGGTCAGAAACAAACTCCCACAGGGTTGTTCCCTTCACCCAGTAACATAAACTAAGGGTGGGGCTGGAACTGAGTGAACACCTCCAGCCTCCATCAAGTGCCCGAGGTTGACAGGCCACACCACTCCCTACTGGATAAAGACAGAGAATAGCGGCCTAGTTGAGCAGACACAGACTACCCTGTGACTTAGGCAGGTGCAAACCTCTGGAGTATTGCTTACTGCAGACAACTGACTGGGTCACAGCCCTGTGGGGCTAGCAGAGACTGGGTGTGACAGAGCTGCAAGGTGGGGAAGGAGGCATCATTCTTCCCAGACTGATCTATTTACTGATGGCTCTTCCTGACTCCACGTAGCACTGGAGCAAGCCATTTTAGAGCAGTCACAAGACTCCTGTGACCCAGTTCCCAGGGAACCTCTTGAACACTCCCACCCGAGGCAGCTGCTGACTGAGACAATTGACTTGGACCTTTTGAACTGAGTCACTCACCTGGGGACTATCCCTGGATGTGTGGTTGTAGGAAGGTTTCATTTTCCTTTTCCATTTGTTGCCTGTGGTGGGTGAGGTGACTTAATTGCTTGTATTTCTCCACAGCTGAGACTTCAACCCAGAGTAACTGTTTCACTAGGGTCACATAGAAACCAGCTGAAAACAAGTCAGAACCACTTAGCCCCTCTACACCAAACAGGGCCCCAGTTTCTCAGGCCACAGCACTACATGGATCCTCGACACAACACCAGAGGAAAATCAAACGGAGTAAAACAATCATGGGGCGGAATCAGCGGAAAAACTCTGGTAACATGAATAACCAGAATGGATCAACCCCCCCAAGGAAAGATATGGCACATGTAATTGAAGATCCCATTCACAAACAACTGGCTGAGATGTCATAAATCGAATTCAGAATTTGGATGGCAAACAAGATTAACAAAATGGAATTAGCAATTCATGGAGAAATTCAAAAGCTGTCTCAAGAAATTAACGAATTTAAAGACAAAACCATGAAAGACTTAGACACACTGAAACAAGAATATGCAGCCCTCAAAGATATGGAAAATACAGTGGAATCCCTTAGCAACAGAATGGACCAAGCAGAAGAAAGTATCTCCGACATCAAAGATAAAGCCTTTGAATGCTCCCAAACTCTCAAAGAGGAAGAGAAATGGAGAGCAAAAATGGATCACTCACTCAGAGACCTCTGGGATAACTCGAAGAAGGCAAATATCCGTCTCATAGGAATTCCTGAAACAGATGAAGTGGCCTCACTGGGCGCAGAGGCCCTTCTGCATGAAATTATGAAAGAGAATTTTCCAGACATGCCTAGAAAACCTGAAATTCAGATAGCAGATAGCTTCAGAAGCCCAGCACGACTCAACCCCAATAAGACATCCCCCAGGCATATCATAATTAACTTCACTAAAGCTAATATGAAGGAGAAAATTCTCAAAGCTGTCAGGAGAAAGAAATCTATTACCTTCAAAGGCAAGAACATTAGAATGACTGCAGATCTCTCTGCTGAAACTTTTCAAGCCAGAAGAGGGTGATCATCAACGTTTAATCTCCTCAAGCAAAATAACTTTCAACCCCGGATCTTGTACCCAGCTAAACTGAGTTTCATTTATGATGGAGAAATTAAATACTTTAATGGCATACATATGCTAAAGAAATTTGCCATAACTAAAATAGCTCTTCAGGATATTCTCAGACCTATCCTCCATAATAACCAACCCAATCCTCTACTACAAAAGTAAACTCACTCAGAAACTTCTGATCAAACTCTAACTTCCACAATGGAAAAAGGATTAAAAATGCCCACTGGACTTTCAAAATACCCCAAATTTCACCAAACTTATCAATGTTCTCCATTAATGTGAATGGCTTAAACTGCCCTCTAAAGAGACATAGGTTAGCTGACTGGATACAAAAACTCAGGCGAGACATTTGTTGCATAGAAGAGTCACATCTTAACTTAAAAGACAAATACAGACTCAGGGTGAAAGGATGGTCATCCATATTTCAGGGAAATGGTAACCAGAAAAAATCAGGAGTTGCAATTTTATTTGCAGACACAATAGGCTTTAAACCAACAAAAGTAAGGAAGTACAAATATGGTCACTTCATATTTGTTAAGGGTAAGACTCAATATGATATTTCAATTATTAATATTTACGCACCCAACCAGAATGCACCTCATTTTATAAGAGAAACTCTAACAGACATGAGTAACTTGATTTCCTCCAGCTCCATAATCGTCGGAGATTTCAACACTCCTTTGGCAGTGATGGATCGATCCTCCAACAAAAAGCTGTGTAAAGAAATTCTAGATTTAAATCTAACCATCCAGCATTTAGATTTAGCAGACATCTACAGGACATTTCATCCCAACAAAACTGAATACACATACTTCCCATCAGCCCACGGGACTTACTCCAGAATCGATCACATTTTAGGTCACAAGTCTAACCTCAGCAAATTTAAAGGAATAGAAATGATTCCATGCATCTTCTCGGACCATCATGGAATAAAACTTGAGATGACTAACAACAGGAATCTGCATACACATACAAAAACATGGAAGTTAAATAACCTTATGCTGAACGATAGCTGGGTCAGAGATGAGATCAAGAAGGAAATTGCCAAATTCTGGAACAAAACGACAATGAAGACACGAACTATCAGAACCTATGGGACACTGCAAAGGCAGTTCTAAGAAGAAAATTTATAGCACTGCAAGCCTTTCTCAGGAGAACGGAAAAAGAGGAAGTAAGCAACTTAATGGGACATCTCAAGAGACTGGAAATGGAAGAACAATCCAACCCCAAATCCAGTAAAAGAAAAGAAATAACCAAAATCAGAGCAGAACTAAATGAAATTGAAAACAAAAGAATAATACAACAGATCAATAAATCAAAAAGCTGGTTTTTTGAAAAGGTCAACAAAATAGATAAACGTTTGGTCAACCTAATCAGGAAAAAAAGAGTAAAATCTCTAATCTCATCAATCAGAAATAACAAAGACGAAATAACAACAGACTCCTCAGAAATCCAAAAAATCCTTAATGAATATTACAAGAAACTATACTCTCAGAAATACGAAAATCTAAAGGAAATCGACCGTTACTTGGAAACACGTCACCTTCCAAGACTTAATCAAACAGAAGTGGAAATGTTGAAGAGGCCCATATCAAGTTCAGAAACATCATCAAGCATACAAAATCTCCCCAAAAAGAAAAGCCTGGGACCAGATGGTTTCACGTCAGAATTCTACCAAACCTTTAAAGAGGAATTAGTACCTATACTACTCAACCTGTTCCAAAAGGTAGAAAAAGAAGGAAGACTACCCAACACATTCTATGAAGCAAACATCACCCTGATCCCCAAACCAGGAAAAGACCCAACAAGAAAAGAAAATTATAGACCAATATCACTAATGAATATAGATGCAAAAATATTCAACAAGATTCTAACAAACAGAATCCAGCAACATATCAAACAAATCATACATCATGACCAAGTCGGTTTTATCCCAGGGTCTCAAGGCTGGTTCAATATACGTAAATCTATAAATGTAATACAGCACATAAACAAATTAAAAAACAAAGACCATATGATTCTCTCAATTGATGCAGAAAAAGCTTTTGATACCATCCAACATCCATTCATGATTAGAACACTTAAGAAAATTGGTATAGAAGGGACATTTCTTAAACTGATAGAGGCCATTTACAGCAAACTCGCAGCCAATATCATATTGAATGGAGTTAAATTGGAATCATTTCCAATTAGATCTGGAACCAGACAAGGCTGCCCATTGTCTCCATTGCTCTTCAACATTGTAATGGAAGTTTTAGCCACCGCAATTAGGGAAGAAAAGGCAATCAAGGGTATCCACATAGGGTCAGAAGAGATCAAACTTTCGCTCTTCGCAGATGATATGATTGTATATCTGGAAAATACTACAGACTCTACTACAAAACTCTTAGAAGTGATAAAGGAATACAGCAGTGTCTCAGGTTACAAAACCAACATTCATAAATCGGTAGCCTTTATATATACCAACAATAGTCATGTTGAAAAAACAATTAAGGACTCTATCCCATTTTCAGTAGTGCAAAGAAAATGAAAGACATGGGAGTTTATCTAACAAAGGACGTGAAAGATCTATATAAAGAGAACTATGAAAATCTAAGAAAAGAGATAGCTGAGAATGTTAACAAATGGAAAAATATACCATGCTCATGGTTAGGAAGAATCAACATTGTTAAAATGTCCATACTACCCAAAGCAATATGTAATTTCAACGCAATCCCCCATTAAAGCTCCACTGTCATACTTTAAAGATCTTGAAAAAATAATACTTCGTTTTATATGGAATCAGAAAAAACCTCGATTAGCCAAGACATTACTCAAAAATAAAAACAAAGCAGGAGGAATCATGCTACCAGACCTCAGACTATACTACAAATCGATAGTGATCAAAACAGCATGGTACTGGAACAAAAACAGAGAAGTATATGTCTGGAACTGAGTAGAGAACCAAGATTTGAATCCAGCTACTTACCGTTATTTAATCTTTGACAAGCCAATTAAAAACATTCAGTGGGGAAATTATTCCCTATTTAACAAATGGTGCTGGGTGTACTGGCTGACAACCTGTAGAAGACTAAAACTGGACCTACAACTCTCACCATTAACCAAGATAGACTCTCACTGGATTAAAGATTTAAACCTAAGACATGAAACTATAAAAATACTAGAAGAGAGTGCAGGGAAAACCCTTGAAGAAATTGGGTTGGGCGAGTTTTTTATGAGAAGGACCCCCTGGGCAATTGAAGCTGCTTCAAAAATACACTATTGGGACTTGATCAAACAAAAAAGCTTCTGCACAGCCAAGAACACAGTAAGTAAAGCATGCAAACAGCCCTCAGAATGGGAGAAGATATTTGCAGGTCATGTCTCCGACAAAGGTTTAATAACCAGAATGCACAGAGAACTCAAACGCATTAGCAAGAAAAGAACAAGGGATCCCATTGCAGCCTGGGCAAGGGACTTGAAGAGAAACTTCTCTGAAGAAGACAGGTGCATGGCCTTCAGACATATGAAAAAATGCTCATCATCTTTAATCATCAGAGAAATGCAAATCACAACTACTTTGAGATATCATCTAACTCCAGTGAGACTAGCCTATATCACAAAATCCCAAGACCAGAGATGTTGGTGTGGATGTGGAGAAAAGGGAACACTTTTGCACTGCTGGTGGGAATGCAAATTAATACATTCCTTTTGGAAAGAGATATGGAGAACACTTAGAGATCTAAAAATAGATCTGCCATTCAATCCTGTAATCCCCCTAGTGGGCATATACCCAGAAGACCAAAAATCACACCATAACAAAGATATTTGTATCAGAATGTTTATTGCAGCCCTATTCATAATTGCTAAGTCATGGAAAAAGCCCAAGTGCCCATCGATCCACGAATGGATCAATAAATTGTGGTATATGTACACCATGGAATATTATGCAGCCTTAAAGAAAGATGGAGACTTTACCTCTTTCATGTTTACATGGATGGAGCTGGAACATATTCTTCTTAGTAAAGTGTCTCAAGAATGGAAGAAAAAGTACCCAATGTACTCACCCTTGTTATGAAACTAATGTAGGACCTTCACATGAAAGCTATATCCCAGTTATAACCTAAGAATAGGGAGAAAGGGGAAAGGTAGGGGAGGGAGGAGGGAGGGAGGGGAAAGGAGGGGGATTGATGGGATTACACCTGCGGTGCATCTTCCAGGGGTATATGTGAATCCTAGTAAATGTGGAATGTAAAGGTCTTAGCAAAATAACTAAGAAAATGCTACAAAAGCTATGTTGACTTTTGTGATGAAAATGTGTCAAACGATCTATTAACCAAGTGTATGGTGCCCCACGATCATACTAATGTACACAGCTATGGTTTAATAAAAAAAAAAAAAAAGATGGCATTGAATTTGTAGATTGCTTTGGGAAGTATAGACATTTTAACAATGTTTATTCTTCCCAGCCATGAGCATAGTATGTTCTTCTATTTGTTAATATCCTCTGCTATTTCCTTTCTTAGGGTTTCATAATTTTCATTATAGAGGTCCTTCAACTCTTTTGTTAGGTATATTCCTAGGTATTTCATTTTAATTGAAGCTATGGTGAAGGGAATTGTGTCCTTATTTAACCTCTCATCTGGGCTCTTATTGGTGTATACAAAGGGACTTGTGGACATTGATTTTATATCCTGAGACATTACTGTATTTTTTTTATGACTTCCAGGAGTCTTGCGGTTGAGTCTCTGGGATTCTCTAAGTATAAGATCATATCATCAGCAAAGAGGGAGAGTTTAACCTCCTCGGCTCCCATTTGGATGCCCTTTATTTCCTTCTCTTGCCTGATTGTATTCGATAGAACTTCCAGCACTATTTTGAATAGTAATGGTAACAGAGGACAACCTTGTCTTGTTCCAGTTATAAAAGGAAAAAAATTCAGTTTTATTCCATTCGGTAAAATATTACCTGTGGTTTTGTCATAGATAGCTTCAATCAGTTTCAGAAATGTGCCACCTATGTCTGTACTCCTCAGAATTCTAATTAAAGAAAGATGCTGGATTTTATCGAATCCTTTTTCTGCATCTATTGAGAGGATCATACAGTCTTTTTTTTTGCTTCTGTTAATATGGTAAATGATGTTTATGGACTTGCATAGGTTAAACCAGCCTTGCATCCCTGGGATGAAACCTACGTGATCATGATGTATGACTTTTTTGATGATAAGCTGTAATATATTGGTTACTATTTTGTTGAGAATTTTTGCATCTATATTCATTAGTGAAATTGGTCTGAAATTCTCCTTTTCAGTTGGTCCTTTTCCAGGTTTTTGGTATCAGGGTGATGTTTGCTTTGTAGAATGTGTTAGGGAAGATTCCTTCCTCCTCAATTTTTTGGAATAATTTCTGCAGTACAGGAATAAGCTCTTCTTCGAAGGTTTGATAGAATTCTAGTTTGAAGTCATCTGGACCAGGGCATTTTTTTTTGTTGGAAGATTTTTTATTATTTCTTTGATCTCAGTGCTTGAAACTGATCTGTTAAGGAGATCTATTTCTTCATGGCTAAGTCTAGGGAGTGGGTGTGATTCCAAATATTGATCTATTTCCTTTGCATTGTCAAATGTCTGGGCATAGAGTTTCTGGTAGTATTGAGAGATGATCTCTTGGATCTCTGTGGCATCAATTGTTATTCCTCCTTTATCATTTCTGATTGAGGTTACTAGACATTTCACTTATCTATTTCTTGTTAGTCTGGCCAAAGATTTATCTATTTTACTTATTTTTCCAAAAAACGAGCTCCTTGTT
The DNA here is from genome assembly GCF_027406575.1 of Nycticebus coucang. Classification (NCBI taxonomy): domain Eukaryota; kingdom Metazoa; phylum Chordata; class Mammalia; order Primates; family Lorisidae; genus Nycticebus; species Nycticebus coucang. Next base: position 92,876,898 of record NC_069804.1, on the reverse strand, counting down.
TCATTACTTTTCTGAGTAATTATTTTGTTTTAAATTTTATTGATTTCTGATTTAATTTTGGATATTTCTTCTCTGCTGATGGGTGTAGGCTTAGATTGTTGTTCTTTTTCCAATTCTATAAGATGCCTTGTGAGTTTGTTGATGCACACTCTTCCTGTTTTTCAAATGTAGGCATGTAAAGTGATAAATTTCCCTCTCAGAACTGGTTTTGCAGTTTCCCACAGGTTTTGGTAGCTCGTGTCTTCATAGTTGTTATGCTCAAGGAAGTTAATGATTTCCTCTTTTATTTCTTCTTGCACCAAACTGTCATTCAGCATAAGGTTGTTTAATTACCATGCCTTTGTGTGGGGTTGAACATTTTTTTTTGCAGTTGAGTTCCACCTCTAGTATCTTGTGGTCTGAGAAGGTACAAGGTAAAATTTTAATTCTTTGATTCTGTTGAGATTTGTTTTGTGTCCTAGGTTATGATTGATTTTGGAGAATGTTCCATGGGCCAATGAGAAGAGTATATATTCTTTATCTTTGTGGTGGAATGTTGTATATGTGTCTATCAAGCACATTTTTTCTATGGTCTCATTTAAGTCCCTTATATCTTCGTTTAATTTCTGTTTAGAGGATATGTTCACCACTGTAAGAGAAGTATTAATAGTCCCCTATTATTATGGTGTTAGAGGATATCATATTGTTCAGATTGAGTAAGGTCTTTTTAATGTTTTAATGTTTCTTCTTTTTGTATTTTTCCCTTGACCAATATAAAGTGACCATCTTTATCTTTTTTGACTTTACTTGCTTTAAATCCACATGTATTTGAAAATAATATTGCAACCCCTCTTTTCTTCTGAATTCCGTTTTCCTGAAAAATTGTCTTCCAAATTTGTCTTTTGAAGTGAGGTGTTTTACTGCAGATAGCATATGTATGGCTATTGTTTCGTAATCCAGTCAGCCAATCCATGCTTCTTCAGTGGGGAATTCAAGCCATTAACATTTATTGAGATAATTGATTAGTGTGGTAGCGTTCTATTCATTTTATTTTTTGAGAGTCCATTGCTTAGTTTTATCTTTTGCATCATTGTGGAAGTTAGGTTCTGTCCTTTAATTTCTGAGTTCTTACTTTGCTGTTGATCCATTGTGATGGTTAGTGTGTGGAACAGGTTGGAGTATTTCCTGTAGAGCTGGTTTTGTTGTGGTGAGTTTCCTTAATGTTTGCATGTCAGTAAATGATTTGATTTCTTTCTCACTTTTAAAGCTTAGCTTAGCAGAATATAAAATTCTGGGCTGGAAGTTGTTCTGTTTAAGTAGATTAAAGGTAGATGACCATTGTCTTCTTGCTTGAAATGTTTTATTCGAGAAGTCTGCAGTCACCCTGATGGATTTGCCTCTGTAGGTCAACTGGGGCTTACTCCTGGCAGCTTGAAGAATCTTTTATTTTGTATTGATTTGTATTTATTTATTTTTTTTATTAAGTCATTTGTACATAGATCATGAATACATTTATGCCATTATGGGATTCACTATGTTGATTATTTGTACAAATTGGAGTGCTTACATCCTACTAATCAACTTAGCCTTCACCTTATTTACCCAATTACAGCATTTAACACGTTTGTGTTCTACACCTGATAGATCCAACTTCTACTTGCAATATGCTCCATAGGTGTTGTCCCCCTACTAACCCTCCCTCTATAGACCCACCCCACTCCCTTCCTGTTGCTGTCCACTAGCCCAATCAATGGCACAGAGGTATCACTACAAACAGAATGAATTATTTATTAATTAAGGGAAGACTGGGGGTTTGCTCAGGCCCACAGCAATTGTTCATCTTTATTCACTGTATTATATATCCAAACTCATCAGATAAGAATGTGTAAGAATAAAGAACAAAAGCACTAATTGAGACTGCCATAAGAAATTTCTCCTCAGCATAAATCCCTTGAGTATCACTTATAGCCGAGAATGGAATCTTCCTGTCCCAGGACCTTGTACCTTAAGGAGCACATATGAGACAAAGTCACCTTTTTGGGGTGAAGAAAACCATGCTCCTTTACCTTCCCCTCTCCCTCCCTTTCCTTCCTTCATCCTAGGCTATAGTTGTGTTTCATTTTTCATATGCAAGTGGTGAGTGATTATAAATTGGTTTCACAGTAATACTGAGTACATTGGATACATTTTTTTCCATTCCTGAGATATTTTACAAAGAAGAATATTTTCCAGCTCCATCCATGTAAATATAAAAGAGGTAAAGTCTGTCTTTTTTTTGGTTTTTTTTTGTTTGTTTTTGGCCAGGGCTGGGTTTGAACCCACAACCTCTGGAATATGGGGCTGGCGCCCTATCCCTTTGAGCCACAGGTGCCACCCAAGTCTCCATTTTTTAATGCTGCATAGTATTCCATGGTATACATATACCACAATTTATTAATCCACTCATGGGTCCATGGGCACTTGGGCTTCTTCCATGACTTAGCAATTATGAATTGTGCTGCAATGAACAATCTGGTGCAAATATCTTTGATGCCAAATGATTTTAGGTCCTTTGGATATACACCTAAATGAGAAATTGCAGGATCAAGTGCCAGGTTTACATTTAGATCCTTGAGTGTTCTACAAACTTCCTTCCAAAAGGAATATACTAGCTTTCATTCCCACCAGCAGTGAAGAAGTGTTGCCTTTTCTCGACACCCGTGCTAACATCTGTAGTTTTGGGATTTTGTGAAGTAGGATTCTCTTACTGGAGTTAGATGGTATCTCAGAGTGGTTTTGGTTTGCATTTATCTGATCAAAGATAATGAGCATTTTTCATGTGTCTGTAGACCATGTGCCTGTCTTCTTCAGAGAAGCTTTGGTTCATATCTCTTGCCCACAATTAAATGGGATCACTTGTTTTTTTCTTAGTAATAAGTTTGAGTTCTCTGTGTATTCTGGTTATTAGACCTTTGTAGAAAATATAACTTGCAAAAATCCTCTTTCATTCTGAGTGCTGTCTATTTGCTTTACTTAGTGTTTTCTTGGCAGTGCAGAAGTTTTTTAATTTTATCAGATCCCAGTAATGTATTTTGATGTTGATTCACTTGCCCAGGGTGTCCTCCTCATAAAGTATTCTCCAAGGCTTGAAAAATTCTTAGTGTGTTCCCCTGCACACTAAGAATTTTTATACTTTCTTGTCTTAAGTTTAAGTCCTTTAACCAGTCAGATCAATTTTTGTTAGAGGAGAAAGGTGTGGCTCCAGTTTCAATCTTCTACAAATTCCCAGCCAATTCACGCAGAACCCTTTGTTAAATAGGGAATCATTCCTCTAATTTATATTTTTAATAGGCTCATCAAAGATCAAATGGTGATATGCACCTGGGTTCACCTCTTGGTCTTCAATTCTGTTCCACACTTTTACCTCTCTGTTTTTGTGCCAGTCCATGCTGTTTTGATCACTATCAATTTATAGCATAGTCTGAAGTCTGGAAGCATGATTCCTCCAATTTGTTTTTATTTCCGAGTATTGTCCTGGCTATTTGAGTTTTTTTCTGTTTCCATAAAAAACGAAGTACTAATTTTTCCAGGTCTTTAAAGTATGAGAGTGGTGCTTTAATAGGGATAGCATTAAATCTGTAGATTGCTTTAGGTAGTATAGACATTTTAACAATGTTGATTCTTCCCAGCCATGGGCATGGTATATTTTTCCATTTGTTAACATCTTCAGCTATTTCTTTTCTCAGAGTTTCATAGTTATTTTTATAGAGATCTTTCACGTCCTTAGTTAGATACACTCCCAGATATTTCATCTTCTTTGGGACTATTGTAAAGGGAATAAGAGTCCTTGATTGCTTTTTCCCCTTGACTATTGTTGGTATATGTAAAGGTTACAGATTTTTGAGTATTGATTTTGTATCCTGAGACATTGCTATATTCCTTGATCACTTCTAGGAGTTTTGTAGTTGATTCCCTGTTTCTTTCCAGATATATAATCATATCATCTGCAAAGAGTGACAGTTTGATCTCCTCTGGTCCTATTTGGATCTCCTTGATTGCCTTCTCTTGCCTGATAGCAGTGGCTAAGTCCTCCATTACAATGTTAAAAAGAAGTGGAGACAGTGGGTATCCTTGCCTGGTTCATGATCTGAGTGGAAATGATTTCAATTTTATTCCATTCAATATTACATTGGCTGTGGGTTTGCTGTAGATGGTCTCTATCAGTTTATGAAAGGTTCCTTTTATATCTATTTTCTTAAGTGTTCTGATCAAAAAAGGATTCTAGATATTATTACAAGCTTTTTCTGCATCAATTGAGAGAATCATATGGTCTTTGTTTTTTAATTCGTTTATGTGATGTATCATATTTATGGATTTACGTATAGTGAAGTGAACCATTCTTGGGACCCTGAGATGAAACTCGCCTGGTCATGGTGTATAATTTGTTTGATATGTTGTTAGATCCTGTTTTCTAGGATCTTTTTGAATATTTTTGCATCAATATTCATTAGAGATATTGGTCTATAATTTTCTTTTCTTTGGGGTTTTTTCCTGGTTTGAGTATCAGGGTGATATTAGCTTCATAGAATGTTTTTGGAAGTATTCCTTCTTTTTCTATGTTTTGGAAAAGGTTAAGTAATATAGGTACTAGTTCCTCTATAAAGGTTTGGTAGCATTCTGATGTGAAGCCATCTGGTCGTGGACTTTTCTTTTTGGGGATATTTCTTATAGTTGATGCTATTTCAGACTGAAGTTTGCTTTCTTGGAGTCACAGTTCTCTTTCTACTTGGCTCCTAGTCTTCAGCTTAATTGGGTACTTTCTGAACATTATCCTTCCCTCTGGATGGGAGCTTCTGTTGAAGGCTGGCTCCAGTTGGCCATATTGCCCCTCCCCCACCTATATTTTTGTCTTAACTTTGGAAAGATTCACCACAATGCATCTTGTAGAAGCTCTGTTAGAGTTGAGGCGACCTGGGGTCCAATATCCCTCTGAAAGGAGTGTGTCAGAATCTTTGGTGATATTTGGGAAATTTTCATTTATAATATTCTCTAATATCGCTTCCGTTACCCTGGGGCATTATTCTTCCCCTTCTGGGATTTCTATAACTTGTATGTTTGAACGCTTCACAAAGTCCCAGAATTCTGCCAGTGAACGTTCTGCTTTCTCTTTTTTTCTTTCTCTTTAAGTATTTGAGTTATCTCAAGAGCTTCGTCCTCTACCTCTGAGATTATTTCTTCTGCATGGTCTAATCTGTTGTTGATACTTTCTACCATATCTTTAAGTTCCCTAATTGACTGCTTCAGTTCCTTCAGTTCTGTTATGTCCTTTCAATATTCTTCATATTGTTCATCTCTTATTTGGTTCTGTTTTTGGATTTCCTTTTGGTTATTTTCCACTTTATCAGCAGTGTCCTTCATTGTTTCCATCATTTCCTTCATTGTTTTCATCATCTGTATTCTAAATTCCCTTTCTGTCATTTCTAACATTTTTTTATAGGTGGAATCCTCTGCAGCAGCTACCTCACAGTCCCTTGGTGGAAGTGTGTGGTGGTTGCTCTGGACTGGTTTTTCATGTTGCCAGGATTTTCCTGCTGATTCTTCCTCATGAGTGTTTTTTTTTTTTTTTATCTATTTCTTTGCCCTAATTTTCCTTTCACTTCCTCTTGCTCTTTAAGTTGTCATGCCTCTGGCTTAGGGTTTCAATGTGTCTTTTTTGTACAGGACCAGAAAGATGAGAAGACTAAAGAGCAAGAAGAGGGAAAATATAAAAAAGAAAGAAAGAAAGAAAGAAAGAAAGAAAGAAAGAAAGAAAGAAAGAAAGAAAGAAAGAAAGAAAGAAAGAAAGAAAGAAAGAAAAGAAAGGAGGGGGGGTGAGTGAAAGGAAATAATGACACAAAGAGAGTCACAGAAAGAGGGAAACAGAAGCAATATAGGTGTACAGTAGGGGACTTTGACCCAACCCCTGTGGGTGCTGGGTTGGGTGGTTCCCTTGAGGTAAGCAGCTCTTTCCCAGCCTGTTCAGCCACAGTACCCCACCTGCACCAAGGAGAGAGGAAAGACAAAAATGCTATGAATCAAACCAAAACAAGCAAACAGAAAACTTCGAGGGATAAAATTTGGGAAAAACCAAATAATAGGGGTGGAAACACTAGCAAAAATGAAGTTCTGATTTTTAAAGAAGGTAACTATGAAAAATTGTATTTAAACTAGAAAAATGAAGAAAGAAAATAAAGGAAAAAATAAAAGAAAAATCTATAGGGAAAATGTTGAAATAAACAAGACACACACCAAAAAAAAAAAAAAAAAAAAAGAAAAGAAAAAAGAAAAGAAAAGAAAAAACCAAATATATTTCTGAATATTGTCTGGGCAACAGGTTCTCTTCTGGGGTAGGAGATGTTAATCACAAAGCTGATACAGCTATACGAGATTGAGGCTGGAGGCCTTGGCTGATTTTTCAAATCCCACAGGGTGTAGAGCCTAAATCTCTCCTCAGCCCTCTTGAAAGGCACTTTAAACTGTCAACCTTGACTAAGCAGAAGCATTTTCAGGAAAGCACTTGTCACTGGGATCACTCCTAATGTGGCTGCCCGCTTACCCAGTGTGCCAAAACCGATCTCACTCTACGCCCCTGAGGGTCAATGCTGTAAGACATCTCAGTTCCTGTCTTTAGGCTGCTCAGTCACTAGATTACTTGCTGAAGGTCTCCTGCCTGATCCTCACTCTGCAACCCTGAGGACAAAGTTGCCGGGGCAGTTCTCCCACAATGGCGCCTCATGGCCCACAGTCAAACACTATTAGCTCCATCCAGGCTTAGTCCAGGGCCCTAGACAATGCTTAAAGTCCTCCGCACTCTCACCCAAGCTCTCTCAAGGTAGTTCAACTGAGTCCCCAACTCAAAAAGCAAAACAGCCCACAGGGAAGGCCTTTCCAGTTTGCAATCTCACTGCTGCTGTACTTACAGCTGCTGGCAGGATTGAACTGAATGAACACACACAACCACTTGCCAGTTGTCCACTGCTTTTGTCCTCCTCATGGGGTCCAGAATTCTCTTGCTGATTCCATGTGTCCCCAAAGAGATGTTTCTTGGCAAAGCCCACCAGCCACAGATGCCTGAAGTCTTCTTTCCACAGTCTCACCATGCCCAGTTGTAAGGAAGCTGTTATTCAGCCGCCATCTTGCTCCTCCTTCCCACCATGAGCCCTTTTTATCCATCAAGGTAAGGTGATATTCTTGTATGTAACAGATATCTGGCCTGAGTTTTTGTGTCCAGTCAGCCAACCTGTGCCTCTTAAAGGATAATTTAAACCATTCACTTTACTTGAGAGAATTGATAAACATGGTAGTGTTTTGTGTGTCATGTTTTCGAATGTCCAGTGGCTATTAATCCTTTCACCACTGTGGAAGTTGTGTTTTCATCAAAGTTTTCTAGGTGTTTACTTTTGTGGTAGAGCATTGTGCTAGTCATTATGGAGGATGGGTCTGAGAATCTCCTGGAGAACTGATTTAGTTATGGCAAATTTCTTTGACATGTGTAAGTCAGTAAGGTATTTGATTTCTCAATCACAAATGAAACTCAGTTAAGCTGGATACAGAATTCTTGGCTGAAAGCTGTTTTGTTTTAGGAGATTGAAGTTCTATGACCATCATATTCTGGCTTGAAAATTTTCAGCTGAAAGTTCTGATGTCATTCCAATATTCTTCCCCTTCTAAGTTATACTTTTCTTATATCTAGTTGCTTGCAGAATTTTCTCCTTCTTATTAACTTTGGCAAAGTTAATCTCAATGTGTCTAGCAGATGCTTTATTTGGACTGAGTCTTGCTGGGGTTCTGAAACTCTCTACTATCTGAATTTCTGTATCTCCAGCAATGTTTAGAAAATTCTTCTCCATAATATCTTGAGGTAGAGAATCTGTGCTTTTAGGACCATCCTCTTCTCTATCAGGAATTAAAATAAGATGAATGTTTGATTTTTGGAGTGATCCCACAACTCTCTCAAGGAATGGTCCATTTTTGCTCTCCTTTTCTGACTCTTTGAGCATTTGGGAGTGTTCAAAATCTTTTTCTTCAATTTCAGAGTTCCTTTTTTTTCTGCCTGGTCAACTCTATTATTGAGGGATTATACTGTATTTTGGAGCTCCTTGAATAGCTTTTTAATTTCCCTGAACTCTGCTATCTCTTTTCTCATTATGTCCATATTCTTGGTGATTTTGTCTTTGAATTCATCAATTTCTTGAGACAGCTTTTGCTCAATTCTTTGGATTTCTATTTCCATCTTTCCCTCCATTCTATTCATTTTATTCTCTATTCTATTTCTGAACTTTTAATCATTTGTTTATGAATGGCATCCTCTGTCATATATCCTTTGTTGTGCCTTAGAAGAGTTGTTCTACTCTGTGTGTTCATGTTGCCAGGGTTCTTCCGATAGTTCCACCCCATGATTATTTTCCACAGTTTGGCAAGTAATGTCTGTAGGGTGAGATTGAATTGAGGTCTTCAGGAGTTGTATTTAACCAGCCCTTTACCAAAGAGCTGGGATTGGTGACTGTGGCTTTTCCCCTACAGCTTTCCCCTCAGTCCTGCAGCCAGAGACTCTGAGGACCAGATTTATGTGACAGAGCTAGCTGATTAAGTCTTGTACTCAGCTAGCCTCTATCCAATCCTAATGAGTCCACAGATTTAGGATGAAATCTCAATCGGGGAGAGATAGAAGCAGCTAAGCCTCCCTGCTCCCCACCAGCAACAACTGGAAGAGGATAATCAGTACTACCTAATACAGCACAACCATGCTCAATCTTGGAGGGTCCGTCAGTGGCCATCCCAGATCTAGAGATCACAACCAATTGTTCCAGGCGGTACAATCCCTGCTCAACTAGGAGAGTTCAAAAGGTCTCCAGCAACCAGACAGCAGGGATCTATAGGCAACTCTGTCCAGAAAACCCAAGGAGCTGGAGTATGTCTCCCTCTGGTGCTCAATACAGTCAGGAAGGCCCACCCAACCAATGAATCAGTCCCAGGGAGTGGACGCCTCCTTCCCCACCTTATACCACAACCATGCCCTACCACCAGTAACCCCACAATGCTGTGGCCCGGTTCCCTCCAAAGACCAAATGTGTCAGGGATATGAACCTGCCCATGTCAAAGGGGAGTTGGTGCCTCCTCAGTTGCCACACTCTGCCACTAGCAGGCAACCTGGAGGGGCTCAAGCCCTGCTCCCTCTGGTGCTCAATGGAAACTGGGGAGTCTTCTGCCAGAGTTTGTCTCTGAGCCAGCAGTTACCATCGCAGCATGTAATTCTCTCACAAAGTCCGCACCTCTGCCCCAGCCACACTCTACCTCGGGCTCTCACATGGGGCCAAGGTCCAGTTCCCTCCAGCAGTCCACAGAATCATGGAATTTTCTCTTCAATATGTGACCCAGGTGGGAGCCCAGCATTGCCACTGCCGCCACCACAATGTACTTTTGTGGCACCACACCACCTCCCCATGTCTGCCAACTTCCACTGAAGTTACAGTTTCAGTTCAGCTGTGCTGTGGCCCCAGCAATGTCCAGCCATCACAAGAAATTGCCAGACACTCTGGACTATCCAGGGGACAGGCTTACAGACCACCAGGTAAGGGGGGAAGGGTGGACTCAAAGTTCAGAATTGCAGGGAAAATATTTGTTCAACTTTATGCTGGGCAAGGGAATGCCTAGGCTCATAGGTGGGACCTCTGGGGAGAAGGAGTCCTGGCATTCAGGGACTTTCTCCCATGGTGTAAAATAAGAGGTCTTATATTCTCACTTGCTTTTAGAGACCACACAGCAAGCCACTCTCTTGGGAGAGGGGACTCTTGTTCTCTTGGCGATGGGTTTTGTACCTGACATTTGTTTCCTTGGAGTCACAGTTTGCTTCAGCAGGGATGATGTGTACTCATCAATCTTTCTCAGTTCAGCTCCTATCCTTCAGCTTCATTGGGTTCATTCTGATCATTATTTCTCCCTCTGGATGGTAGCCCCTGTTGAAAGTTGGCTCCAGTCAGCCATTTTACCTTCTCCAATCCATTATAATAAGTCAGGGACTCATATATCAACTATTTCTCTCAGGAGTTTAGATGGTACAGGCACCAGTCCATGCAACAATAACACTTCATTTCATTCTGAGTCATTGGTGAATATCCATACTGAGACCAGACAGACAAAATTCACCCCAAAAGACGGTTTTTAGGGAGAAAGGTCTAACCTCCCATAAAACAGACCATATACAGAAACACCATATTACTTGAAAACAAAACCATAACAGATGAAAACTAAAGTTCTCAGCAAGCAACAAGAATAAAGCAGGTGGACCTTAGTTAGTGATAGTGACAATGGGTGCATGAGAGAATAGCCTGAAGACTACTAGGAGAAATCTCCTGGCAGTGCTGCTAGGAATATTGAAGCACTGCTCCCCCAGGCCCACCCGTCCAGGTGACCACAAGGCTTCCCTGGCACAGCACTTACTGGAGCAGTCTAGGGGTCCCTTATTGGACACCAGAAATGTTATCAGATTAAGAAGATCCAGTTGTCTGTCACTGTACAGAAAAATGCAGAGATGGAAATTAAGTCCAAATATCTTTATTCTCAGAAGGCCAGAAAGTCTAGAGAACAGCAAGTGTAGTCTCTTAAATATGTCTCAGTTACAATCTAATAGCTTTTATAATAAGAATACAATGAAACAAACCTAGAAAATTTTAACTTTATCTGATAGGAAGTGATATCAAAATGGTCTTTATTCTAACAATGTAAAATATTTAAACAACATAAAGATAATTTTCACTTTAACAAAATATCTCAGAGAATCGTTAAGGAAAACATCGTATCATCAAGGCAAACTTTACTAACATCACAACGCCTGTTGTCTATATGTGACTACTCCCTCAAGCCTCCTAAGATAAACATCTTCACAATCATGGAGAAATCTTAACTATATAATTATAGGGGAAAGGTGTGTAGGAAATAATGTGAACTCAGCAGACTAGGTTTGTGGTACTGCTTCAGCTTAGCTTCTCAGACTCCATCTTGTAGGCCACTTTCTGGATTATGAGGCGAAGCCTTGTTCTCTCTAAGCCAGGTAGCATAAGGCTGGGGGAAGTGCCTATAGATGATAATCCTAGACCAGAAGCAGTTCAAAATTAATAAAACTGTCCTAGCCAAAGAATGAGTTCCAGCAACAACAGACTTCAATGGCTATAGATTTCTCCTATGAGTTCCCATAGTGGAGTCTCCCAAGGCTTGGCTCACCCATCTCCAAGCCAATATGTGTGGAAATGGAGATAGAGCCTTTAAGTGAAGTCCCCAGGCTAGGGTAAGTGCTCATATGGCAGCCTGAACTGCCCCAAAGTGGGGGACAGATACTTCCAAAGAGGAGTCAGGCTCAACCCAAACCCCAGTCTCACCAATGTTAGTATAATAGAGCCACAGTTTCCTCCTGTGGAAGAAGTGACAGGGAAGTCCCAATTCACAACCTGCTGGTGTCCCTATCATGTCTGTCAATGCAGAGGCCCCCCCCCAGGTTCCTGCCAGATATGGTGGGGAGGCAGAGCCCATCTCTTTTTACTTCTCTTGTGCCATTTGCTCAGCAAGCAGTAGTTCTTATGGGATAGTGTAGTGAAAAAAAAAAAAAAACTGGCCTCTGCAATGCTTTCTTGCCTAGTCACTACAAGAACAGGACAAGGTCTCAAATCCCTTCACCTTTCTGGCACCTGGGGATGGGTGGCCCTCCCAAGCTATTTGAGTCAGGGTAGTGTCCTGTACATACCCAAGGCAGAGAAAAAGCAGGCTTCAGCATGGGAAACTTTGTCCTGTTTGCAAAGAAATGGGAGCATGTGCTGTGGCCACTAGCTCATTGGAGCCAAAATTGCTGTCTATTCTGTCAGACAGGAGAGGGACAAAGAGACTCTGGTCCCTTGTGGCACTCTCCTGTTAGGTGAGTGGTACCATGATTCCCTGCCTGCAAAGATTCCCCAGGTAGGAAAATAGCTCCTCTTTATCCTTCCATTTAGCTCCAGACTTATCCAAATTTGGTCCATTCTTGAATGTCCTCTGCTCTCTCCCTTCTTCTTTCTTTCCATTGTCCTCTCAGTTCATCTTAGTGGAGTTGATGAACAGCTTACCTTCTTTTCCCTGAGCTCTAACTCTCAATTTCTTGTGTTTAATATTTTAATTATTATTATTCTATCAATACTGATGATAGCACCATTCTACTTTTTTAAAAATAAAATTGTTTTTTGATTTCAGATTAATATGAAAGTACAAATCGTTTGGTTACATTGTTTGCATTTCTAAGGTGAAGTTCAAGTTGTAATTGAGCTCTTCTTCCAGGTAGCATGCTATACACCCTTATATTGTGTACCTTAGTTGAGAGTTTACCAAACCTCCTTCCTTCTTCTCATTCCCTTTCCCCCCACTTGAATATACTTGTGTTTTTCCCTCATCTTGGCAGATAGTTGTTTTTCTACTGGTTTCATATTAGTATTGAGTACATTGTATACTTGCTTTCTCATTCTTGAGATACTTTACTCAAGAACATGTAAAAAGACTGTTCTTTAATTCCATTCAGGTAAATGAATGTACAAAAGATGTAAAGTCTGAAAGCTAACCTCCAATTTCAATTGCTGTCAGTTCACTTCAGTCCAATCTTTCTCCTTCTGGTCAGGACTGCATAATGAAAGCTGTCTCTAGACAGCCATCTTGCCCCTCCTTCAGTTTCAATATCTAATGTGATAAATAATTGTCATTATAGCCCATAAAAATGTTCCTTGGAGTCTTCAATACATTTGAAGAGTATAAAAAGATTTGAAGATAAAAACAAAACAAACCAAAAACTATTGGTATTCTGAGGAATACTGATTTAGAATAAAATGACTCTTATTCTTGAGAAGCAGAAGTACGTACACAATTATATTTCTCTAAAACTATTAAGTATAGTCTCAAACACTTCCATTAGTCATAATTTTTAACCAAACTAAATTTTTCTTCACACAGAAAAGTGAGGGATGAGTAATTAAGAATTGCCTGTGGAGGCAGAGCAAGATGGCAGCCGAGTAACAGCTTCCTTGCATCTGGGCACCGTGAGTCTGGGGAGATAGGACTCCAGGCATCTCTGGCTGGTGGGAACTGCCTATCATCACTCCTATGAGGATACAGGGAGTCAGCGAGAGACTTCTGGACCCCAAGAGGAGGACTAAAACAGTGGAAAACCGGCAAGTGGTCGCGTGTGCAATCCGTCTAAACCCGCCCACAACTGTAAGTTCAGTAGCAGCGAGACTGCAAACCAGAAAGGCCTTACCTGTGAACTGTTTTGGTGCCTTTGGACTTGGCACTCAGCTGAACTGCCTTGGGGAGAGCCTAAGTGGGAGTGCGGAGAACTTTGGCTGTTGTCTAGGGCCCCAGTCTGAGCCGCTGAGCCAGACGGAGCTAATAGCATTTGGCGGTGGGTCACACAGAACCATTGTCAGTGATCTGCCCCGGCAAGCTCCGCACTCAGGGTCGCAGAGCTAGAAACGGGTGGGAGCTGCTAACCCAGCAACCAAGTAGCCTAAGGGTGGGGCCTGAGCCGCCTTGCAGCCCTAACCCTCAGGAGCAGAGTGAAACTGGTTTTGGCACACTGGGTAAGTGGATAGCCACTTCAGTAGTGATTCCAGCGAGAAAGCTGGGAAAGCTTCTGCTCAGCAAGTTTACAAGTTCAAAGTGCCTTTTAAGTGGGCTGAAGAGAGATTTAGGGTGTCTACCTGCTGGGGTTTGGGAAATCAGCAGCCTTCAGTCGTATCAGAACTGTGATTAACATCTCATACCCCAGAAGACCACGTGTTGCCCAGACAATATTCAATAACATATACAAACTGCTTTCTTTTTGGTTGTGTATTTTTCCTTTTTTTTTTTGTTTGGTTGTTTTTTTTTTTTTTGTTTATTTTGACGTTGTTGATGTTCTTTTGTTTTTTAATTTCAATCTTTTCCATACAGATCCCTTTTTCTTTCTCAATTTTTCTAGTTTAATTATAATTTCCCATTGCTGCCTTTTTTAATAACTAGAAATACATTTTTGCTAGTGTTTCTACCGCTATCATTTGGTTTTTCACCCAATTTTATCCCCGTAAAGTTTTCTGTTTGCTTGTTTTGGTTTGATTTATAGCATTTTTCTTTTTCCTCTCTACTTGGTGGAGGTGGGGTACTGTGTCTGATCAGGTTAGCAAAGAGCCGCTGAACTCAAGGGAACCACCCAACTGGGCACTCCCAGAAGGTGGGGGTTTTTTAAGGTTGTGTCAAAGTACGCTACTGTACACCTATATTGCCCGGTCTCCCTCTTTCCGTGCCTCTCTTCTTTTTGTCAATATTCCTTATACCCACCCCCTCTCCTTTCTCTATATTTCTTTTTTTTCTTATCACTCAGTCCTCCTTTCTTTCATCCCTTTTTTGCTCTTCAACCTTCTCACCCTTCTGGTCCTGTAACCCTTAGTCCACAGGCACAAGAACTTAAAGAGCAAGAGGAAGTGAAAGGAAAATTAGGGCAAGGAATCAGATAAAAGAAATCACTCATGAGGAAGAATCAGCAGAAAATTCCAGGCAACATGAAGAACCAGTCTAGAACAACCCCACCAAGGGACCATGAGGTAGCTACTACAGATGATTCCACCTGTAAAGAAATGTTAGGAATGACAGAAAGGGAATTAGAATACACATGTTGAAAACAATGAAAGAAATGATGGAAACAATGAAGGAAATTGCTAATAAAGTGGAAAATAACCAAAAGGAAATCCAAAAACAGAATCAAATAAGAGATGAACGATATGAAGAATATAAAAAGGATATAGCAGACCTGAAGGAACTGAAACAGTCAATTAGGGAACTTAAAGATGCAATGGAAAGTATCAGCAACAGGTTAGATCATGCAGAAGAAAGAATTGCAGAGGTAGAAGACAAAGTTCTTGAGATAACTCAGACAGTAAAAGAGGCAGAAAAGAAGAGAGAGAAAGCAGAACGTTCACTGTCAGAATTATGGGACTTTATGAAGCGTTCAAACATACGAGTTATAGGAATTCCAGAAGGGGAAGAAGAATGCCCCAGAGGAATGGAAGCCATACTAGAGAATATTATAAAAGAAAATTTCCAAAATATCACCAAAGATTCTGACACACTGCTTTCAGAGGGCTATCGGACCCCAGGTCGCCTCAACTCTAACCGAGCTTCTCCAAGACACATTGTGATGAACCTGTCCAAAGTCAAGACAAAAGAAAAGATTCTGCAAGCTGCCAGGAGTAAGCGCCAGTTGACCTACAGGGGCAAATCCATCAGAGTGACCGCAGACTTCTCTAATGAAACTTTCCAAGCAAGAAGACAATGGTCATCTACCTTTAATATACTTAAACAGAACAATTTCCAGCCCAGAATTCTGTACGCTGCTAAGCTAAGCTTCAAAATTGACGGAGAAATCAAATCATTTACGGATATACAAACATTGAGGAAATTCGCCACAACAAGACCAGCTCTACAGGAAATACTTCAACCTGTTCTGCACACTGACCACCACAATGGATCAGCAGCAAAGTAAGAACTCAGAAATTAAGGGACAGAACCAAACCTCCACACTGATGCAAAAGATAAAACTAAGCAATGGACTCTCACCAAATAAGACGAATAGAATACTAACACACTTATCAATTATCTCAATAAATGTTAATGGCTTGAATTCCCCCCTGAAGAGACATAGATTGGCTGACTGGATTAAAAAACGCAAGCCATCCATTTGCGGTCTGCAAGAAACACACCTGGCTTCAAAAGACAAATTAAAGCTCCGAGTCAAGGGTTGGAAGACAATTTTTCAGGCAAATGGAATTCAGAAGAAAAGAGGAGTTGCAATCTTATTTTCAGATACATGTGGATTTAAAGCAACTAAAGTCAAAAAAGACAAAGATGGTCACTTTATATTGGTCAAGGGAAAACTACAACAAGAAGACATTTCAATTCTAAATATTTATGCACCCAATTTAAATGGTTCCAGATTCTGGAAGCAGACCTTACTCAGTCTGAGCAATATGATATCTGATAATACCATCATAACAGGGGACTTTCACACACCTCTTACAGAGCTGGACAGATCCTCTAAACAGAAATTAAACAAGGATATAAGAGATTTAAATGAGACCCTAGAGCAACTATGCTTGATAGACGCATATAGAACACTCCACCCCAAAGATAAAGAATATACATTCTTCTCATCAGCCCATGGAACATTCTCCAAAATTGATCATATCCTGGGACACAAAACAAATATCAACAGAATCAAAAGAATTGAAATTTTACCTTGTATCTTCTCAGACCATAAGGCACTAAAGGTGGAACTCAACTCTAACAAAAATGCTCAACCCCACCCAAAGGCATGGAAATTAAACAATCTTCTGTTGAATAACAGATGGTTGCAGGATGAAATAAAACAGGAAATCATTAACTCCCTTGAGCATAATAACAATGAAGACACAAGCTACCAAAACCTGTGGGATACTGCAAAAGCTGTTTTGAGAGGAAAATTCATTGCTTTAGATGCCTACATTCGAAAAACAGAAAGAGAGCACATCAACAATCTCACAAGAGATCTTATGGAATTGGAAAAAGAAGAACAATCTAAGCTTAAACTCAGTAGAAGAAAAGAAATATCCAAAATCAAATCAGAGATCAATGAAATTGAAAACAAAAGAATCATTCAGAAAATTAATGAAACAAGGAGTTGGTTTTTTGAAAAAATAAATAAAATAGATAAACCATTGGCCAGACTAATGAGGAAGAGAAAAGTAAAATCTCTAGTAACCTCAATCAGAAACGATAAAGGGGAAATAATAACTGATCCCACAGAGATACAAGAGATCATCTCTGAATACTACCAGAAACTCTATGCCCAGAAATTTGACAATGTGATGGAAATGGATCAATATTTGGAATCACACCCTGTCCCTAGACTTAGCCAGGAAGAAATAGAGCTCCTGAACAGACCAATTTCAAGCACTGAGATCAAAGAAACAATAAAAAATCTTCCAACCAAAAAATGCCCTGGTTCAGATGGCTTCACTCCAGAATTCTATCAAACCTTCAAGGAAGAGCTTATTCCTGTACTGCAGAAATTATTCCAAAAAATTGAGGAAGAAGGAATCTTCTCCAACACATTCTATGAAGCAAACATCACCCTGATACCAAAACCAGGAAAAGACCCAAACAAAAAGGAGAATTTCAGACCAATCTCACTCATGAACATAGAGGCAAAAATTCACAACAAAATCCTAGCCAATAGATTACAGCTTATCCTCAAAAAAGTCATTCATCATGATCAAGTAGGCTTCATCCCAGGGATGCAAGGCTGGTTTAACATACGCAAGTCCATAAACGTTATCCACCATATTAACAGAGGCAAAAATAAAGATCACATGATCCTCTCAATAGATGCAGAAAAAGCATTTGATAAAATCCAGCATCCTTTTCTAATTAGAACACTGAAGAGCATAGGCATAGGTGGCACATTTCTAAAACTGATTGAAGCTATCTATGAAAAACCCACAGCCAATATTTTACTGAATGGAGTAAAACTGAAAGCTTTTCCTCTTAGAACTGGAAACAGACAAGGTTGTCCTCTGTCACCTTTACTATTCAACATAGTGCTGGAAGTTCTAGCCAATACAATTAGGCAAGACAAGGAAATAAAGGGAATCCAAATGGGCGCAGAGGAGGTCAAACTCTCCCTCTTTGCTGATGACATGATCTTATACTTAGAGAACCCCTAAGACTCAACCACAAGACTCCTAGAAGTCATCAAAAAATACAGTAATGTTTCAGGATATAAAATCAATGTCCACAAGTCAGTAGCCTTTGTGTACACCAATAACAGTCAAGATGAGAAGCTAATTAAGGACACAACTCCCTTCACCATAGTTTCAAAGAAAATGAAATACCTAGGAATATACCTAAGGAAGGAGGTGAAGGACCTCTATAAAGAAAACTATGAACTCCTCAGAAAGGAAATAGCAGAGGATATTAACAAATGGAAGAACATACCATGCTCATGGATGGGAAGAATCAACATTGTTAAAATGTCTATACTTCCCAAAGCAATCTACCTATTCAATGCCATTCCTATCAAAATACCAACATCGCACTTTCAAGATTTGGAAAAAATGATCCTGCATTTTGTATGGAACCGGAAACCAACCCCGTATAGCTAAGGCAGTTCTTAGTAACAAAAATAAAGCTGGGGGCATCAGCATACCAGATTTTAGTCTGTACTACAAAGCCATAGTGGTCAAGACAGCATGGTACTGGCACAAAAACAGAGACATAGACACTTGGAATTGAATTGAAAACCAAGAAATGAAACTAACATCTTACAACCACCTAATCTTCGATAAACCAAACAAGAACTTACCTTGAGGGAAAGATTCCCTATTCAATAAATGGTGTTGGGAGAACTGGATATCTACATGTAAAAGACTGAAACTGGACCCACACCTTTCCCCACTCACAAAAATTGATTCAAGATGGATAAAGGACTTAAATTTAAGGCATGAAACAATAAAAGTCCTCAAAGAAAGCATAGGAAAAACACTGGAAGATATTGGCCTGGGGAAAGACTTCATGAAGAAGACTGCCATGGCAATTGCAACAACAACAAAAATGAACAAATGGGACTTCATTAAACTGAAAAGCTTCTGTACAGCTAAGGAGACAATAACCACAGCAAAGAGACAACCTACACAATGGGAAAGGATATTTGCATATTTTCAATCAGACAAAAGCTTGATAACTAGGATCTCTAGAGAACTCAAATTAATCCACATGAAAAAAGCCAACAATCCCATATATCAATGGGCAAGAGACATGAATAGAACTTTCTCTAAAGATGACAGACGAATGGCTAACAAACACATGAAAAAATGTTCATCATCTCTATATATTAGAGAAATGCAAATCAAAACAACCCTGAGATATCATCTAACCCCAGTGAGAATGGCCCACATCACAAAATCTCAAAACTCCAGATGCTGGCATGGATGTGGAGAGAAGGGAACATTTTTGCACTGCTGGTGGGACTGCAAACTAGTACAACCTTTCTGGAAGGAAGTATGGAGAAACCTCAAAGCACTCAAGCTAGACCTCCCATTCGATCCTGCAATCCCATTACTGGGCATCTACCCAGAAGGAAAAAAATCCTTTTATCATAAGGACACTTGTACTAGACTGTTTATTGCAGCTCAATTTACAATCGCCAAAATGTGGAAACAGCCTAAATGCCCACCAACCCAGGAATGGATTAACAAGCTGTGGTATATGTATACCATGGAATACTATTCAGCCATTAAAAAAAATGGAGACTTTACATCCTTTGTATTAACCTGGATGTAAGTGGAAGACATTATTCTTAGTAAAGCATCACAAGAATGGAGAAGCATGAACCCTATATACTCAATCTTGATATGAGGACAATTAATGACAATTTGGTTATCTGGGGGGAAGGAGAAAGAGGGATGGAGGGATGGGGGTGGGGCCTTAGTGTGTGTCACACTTTATGGGGGCAAGACATGATTGCAAGAGGGACTTTACCTAACAATTGCAATCAGTGTAACTGGCTTATTGTACCCTCAATGAATCCCCAACAATAAAAAATAAATAAATAAATAAATAAATAAGTAAATAAATAAATAAATAAAAAGAATTGCCTGTGTTGGTGTAAGTGCTGGTGCTGCAGAGAGACAGCCTTGCAGCCTCAGGGGGAAGCTCGCTCCTGTAATGTTAGGAAAAGGTGGGCAAGAAACATGTGACTACACATCTTAGGATGGCATGTAGCAAACTTCTTTATTCAGGGGCCTGATTTTATACACTTCTAGTCATGTACACACTTAATCTATCATCTGCTAATTTTACCATTACTTCATTTTACCTAGCTAAGAGTAAATTGTAAAAAAACATCATGTTGCCACACCAACACAATCACTTCTGCAGTTCACATTCTTTTCTAGACATTGACTAATCTCTTGGGCAAGTATCTAAATAAAGATCATGAAGAAGAAAACAACCACAGGAGAAAAGAGATAATGGAAGAGTGCCTTCAAGCATTCACTCAGTTTACCCAGCATGAAGTAATGACTGTGTTTCTCCACAGGGCAGAACACCTATAGACCTTTGACAGTATGTCTTTAACATACGTCAGTCCTCTGGCCCGTATCTCTGAGGAGGGGTGGCATGTCCTTTAACCTCAGGATTGATGGCACACAACTTCAGAGAATCAGCTTGTGGAATTTTAATGCCAGCCAAGCCATCTCTGTGCGTGCAGCTCAGGGGGACCCAGGTTTCTTAAGCCTCTGTAAAAACAGCAAGCGGTTTTAACTCATACTGAGTTCACTTTGTGTGCTTGATGTAGGACATGTTTATTTCTAAATATTATCCTACATGCCTTACACTCAATAACATTTAGCAGATTAGGAGAGCTCATGAACACACATATTACAAATATTATGGCCACACACATACCATATATAACCTTTTAAAATGATAAAAATGGGAGGCAGAGCATGAGGGCAGACAGGATGGAAATGTAGCCCATCTCTCCCAAGTCATGAGGTGAGAGGAAGGGGGTCTGGACCTCTTCCCCCTATGGATTATTGGTGTGGACAGACAGCTGGAGACGCGCAGAGAATTGGTGGATTACTGTATATGAGATATAATTTAAAACCACTGATTCTGTTGTAGAGATTTTCCCTGCTTGGCCGTGCTGGCTGGCAGGCCCCTCCCTCACAGAGGACAGCAGTTTGCAATTCCTGGCAAAACCCAACTGATGAATATTTATGCCTGAGCAGGTTTTGGCACCCGAAAAGGGAGCCACTCAGAATCACAAGGAACTAAGCAACCCAATGGAAAATTGAAAGGAAGGGATTCCGCCCAGGAAACGGACATTTTGGATTGTCTGAAATGGCAGGCACCTTCCCCCAGAACAACAGGAGTGATTAAATAGACCAGACCATTCCTGGTGGGGAATATTGGTGCGGGCTGGCAGTGGCTGGACTCAAAATTCCAGATTCAAAAGTGACACTCTGAGCCACAAAAACTGAGTATAAGGTTTCCGCACACTGGAGCTACGGGGGCAGTGAGACCCCACCGCGGCCAACACCCTCCCCCACAGTACACTGCAGCTGCCAGGTTGCAGGAGAATGCAGGAGCAGAGTGGAAAGATTTGTGAAGCCTGGACTCCTGCACTGAGTTGGGAGGTTGGATATGATTGCTGTCTGGAACAGAGCAGCTGAGTTTGCAAAATTAGGTAAAAAACTTTTACAGAAACTACAAAATAGGGTGCTTACTGTGGTAACAGTATAAACTGTGAATCAAGTATAAGCCTGGGAACCACTCACAGTGCCACCTGGTTTCCAGAAAGTATATTGCATTATAAATATATTCCTACAAAAGTTGATCCCAACGTCATATATATAGATGTACATTTCTACATATATACAAGAATAACATTTTATTTTATTAAATCATAGCTGTGTACATTAATGTGATCATATGGCACCATACACTGGTTTCATAGACCTTTTGACACATTTGCATCACACTGCTTAACATAGCCTTCCTGGCATTTTCTTAGTTATTGTGCTAAGAAATTTACTTTCCACATTTACTAAGTTTCACCTACAAGGTTGTAAGATGCACCACAGGTGTAATCCCACCAATCCTCCTCCCTCTACCCACCTCCCCTGTCCCCCCTCTCCTCCTTTTCTCCCTTCACCCTATTCTTAGGTTGAAACTGGGTTATAGTTTTCATGTGAAAGCCATGAATTAGTTTCATAGTAGGGCTGAGTACATTGGATACTTTTTCTTCCATTCTTTTTTTTTTATATTAAATCATTGCTGTGTACATTGATATGATCATGGGGCATCATACACTAGCTTCACAGACCGTTTGACACACTTTCATCACACTGGTTAACATAGACTTCCTGGCATTCTCTCAGTTACTGTGCCAAGACAATTACATTCCACATTTACCAAGTTTCACATATACCCTTGTAATATGCACCACAGGTGTAATCCCACCAATCCCCCTCCCTCAAACCACCTCCCCCCTTCCTTCACCCACTTTTTCCCTTCCCCCTATTCTTAGGTTGTAACTGGGTTATAGCTTTCATATGAAAGCACTAAATTAGTTTCATAGTAGGGCTGAGTACATTGGGTACTTTTTCTTCCATTCTTGAGATACTTTACTAAGATGAATATGTTACAGCTCGATATATGTAAACATGAAAGAAGTAAATTCTCAATCATTCTTTAAGGCTGCATAATATTCCATGGTGTAAATATACCACAATTTGTGAATCCATTCGTGGATCGATGGGCACTTGGGCTTTTTCCATGACTTAGCAATTATGAACAAGGCTGCAATAAACATTCTGGTACAAATATATTTGTTATGATGTGACTTTTGGTCTTCTGGGTATATGCCGAGTAGAGAAATCATAGGATTGAATGGCAGATCTATTTTTAGATCTCTAAGTGTTCTCCAAACATCTTTCCCACTACAGTGTAGAAGTGTTCCCCTTTCTCCACGTCCACACCAACATCTTTGGTCTTGGGATTTTGTGATATAGGCTAATATGACTGGAGTTATATGATATCTCCAAGTAGTTTTGATTTGCATTTCTCTGATGATTAAAGATGATGAGCATTTTTTCATATGTCTGTAGGCCATGCACCTGTCTTTTTAAGAGAAGTTTCTCTTCAAGTCCCTTGCCCAGCCTGCGGTGGGATCACTTGTTCTTTTCTTGCTTATACGTTTGAGTTCTCTGTGGATTCTGGTTATTAAACCTTTGTCGGAGACATAACCTGCAAATATCTTCACCAATTCTGAGGGGTGTTTGCTTGCTTTACTCACTGTGTTCTTGGCTGTGCAGAAGCTTTTTAGTTTGATCAGGTCCCAGTAGTATATTTTTGAAGCTGCTTCAATTGCCCAGGGTGTCCTCCTCATAAAATACTCCCCCAGAACGATTTCTTCAAGGGTTTCCCTGGATTCTCTTCTAGTATTTTTATACTTTCATGTCTTAACTTTAAATCTTTAATCCAGTGAGAGTCTATCTTAGTTAATGGTGAAAGGTGTGGGTCCAGTTTCAGTCTTCTGCAGGTTGCCAGCCAGTTCACCCAGCACCATTTGTTAAATAGGGAATCTTTTCCCAACTGAATGTTTTTAATTGGCTTGTCAAAGATTAAATAATGGTAAGTAGCTGCATTCATCTCTTGGTTCTCGATTCTGTTCCAGACATCTACTTCTCTGTTTTTGTGCCAGTGCCATGCTGTTTTGATCACTATCGATTTGTAGTATAGTCTGAGGTCTGGTAGTGTGATTCCTCCTGCTTTGTTTTTATTTCTGAGTAATGTCTTGGCTATTTGAGTTTTTTGTGATTCCATATAAAAGGAAGTATTGTTTTTTCAAGATCTTTAAAGTATGACAGTGGTGCTTTAATAGGGATTGCATTGAAATTATATATTGCTTTGGGTAGTATGAACATTTTTAACAATGTTGATTCTTCCCAGGCATGAGCATGGTATGTTTTTCCATTTGTTAACATTTTCAGCTATTTTTTTCTTAGAGTCTCATAGTTCTCTTTATAGAGATATTTCACGTCCTTTGTTAGATAAACTCCCAAATATTTCATCTTCTTTGGTACTACTGTGAAGGGAATAGAGTCCTTAACTGTTTTATCAGCTTGACTACTGTTGATAAATATAAAAGCTATCGATTTATGAATGTTGATTTAGTAACCTGAGACGCTGCTATATTCCTTGATCACTTCTAAGAGTTTTGTAGTATAATCTCTGGTGTTTTCCAGGTATACAATCTTATCATCTACAAAGAGTGAAAGTTTGATCTTCCCTGACCCTATGTGGATACACTTGATCACCTTTTCTTCCCTAATTTTGGTGGCTAAAACTTGCATTACAATGTTGAAGAGCAGTGGAGACAATGGGCAGCCTTGTCTGGTTCCTGATCTAAGTGGAAATGATTTCAATTTAACTCTATTCAATACGATATTGGCTGTGGGTTTGCTGTAGATAGCCTCTATCAGTTTAAGAAAAGTCCCTTCTAGACCAATTTTCTTGAGGGTTCTGATCATGAAGGGATGCTGGATATTATCAAAAGCTTTTTCTGCATCAATTGAGAGAATCATATGGTCTTTGTTTTTTAATTTGTTTATGTGCTGAATTACATTTATAGATTTACATATATTGAACCAGCCTTGAGACCCTGGGATAAAACCAACTTGGTCATGATGTATAATTTGTTTGATGTGTTGTTGGATTCTGTTTGTTAGGATCTTGTTGAATATTTTTGCATCTATATTCATTAGTGATATTGGTCTATAATTTTCTTTTCTTGTTGGGTCTTTTCCTGGTTTGGGGATCAGGGTGATATTTGCTTCATAGAACGTGTTGGGTAGTCTTCCTTCTTTTTCTACATTTTGGAACAGGTTGAGTAATATAGGTACTAATTCCTCTTTAAAGGTTTGGTAGAATTCTGACGTGAAACCATCTGGTCCCGGGCTTTTCTTTTTAGGGAGGTTTTGTATAGTTGATGCTATTTCTGAACTTGATATGGGTCTGTTCAACATTTCCACTTGATTCTGGTTAAGTCTTGGAAGGTGGCGTGCTTCCAAGTATCGGTCTATTTCCTTCAGATTTTCATAATACTGAGAATAAAGTTTCTTGTAATATTCATGAAGGATTTTTTGGATTTCTGATGAGTCTGTGGTTATTTCGTCTTTGTTGTTTCTGATTGATGAGATTAGAGATTTTACTCTTTTTTTCCTGATTAGGTTGGCCAGAGGTTTATCTATTTTATTGACCTTTTCAAAAAACCAGCTTTTTGATTTTTTGATCTGTTGTATTATTCTTTTGTTTTCAATTTCATTTAATTCTGCTCCAATTTTGGTTATTTCTTTTCTTCTACTGGGTTTGGGGTTGGAATGTTCTTCCTTTTCCAGTTGCGTGACATGTCCCATTAAGTTGTTAACTTCCTCTCTTTCCGTTCTCTTGAGGAAGGCTTGCAGTGCTATAAATTTCCCTCTTAGAACTGCCTTTGTGGTGTCCCAGAGGTTCTGATAGTTTGTGTCTTCATTGTCATTTTGTTCCAAAAAATTGGCGATTTCTTTCTTAATCTCATCTCTGACCCAGCTATCATTCAGCATAAGGTTATTTAACTTCCATGTTTTTGTATGGGTATGCAGATTCCTGTTGTTACTCAATTCAAGTTTTATTCCATGATGGTCCGAGAAGATGCATGGAATAATTTCTATTCCTTTAAATTTACTGAGGTTAGACTTGTGACCTAAAATGTGATCAATTTTGGAGTAAGTTCCGTGGGCTGATGAGAAGTATGTGTATTCAGTTTTGTTGGGATGAAATGTTCTGTAGATGTCTGCTAAATCTAAATATTGGATGGTTAGGTTTAAATCTAAGATTTCTTTGCTCAGCTTCTTTCTGGAGGATCGATCCAACACCGCCAAGAGAGTGTTGAAATCTCCAACGATTATGGAGCTGGAGGAAATCAAGTTACTCATGTCTGTTAGAGTTTCTCTTATAAATTGAGGTGCATTCTGGTTGGGTGCATAGATATTAATAATTGAGATCTCGTCATATTGAGTATTACCCTTAACAAATATGAAGTGACCATTCTTGTCCTTCCTTACTTTTGATGGTTTAAAGCCTACTGTATCTGCAAATAAAATTGCAACACCTGCTTTTTTCTGATTACCATTTGCCTGAAATATGGATGACCATCCTTTCACCCTGAGTCTGTATTTGTCTTTTAAGTTGAGATGTGACTCTTGTATGCAACAAATATCTGGCTTGAGTTTTTGTATCCAGTCAGCTAACCTATGCCTCTTTAGAGGACAGTTTAAGCCATTCACATTGATGGAGAGTATTGATAAGTCTGGTGGAATTTTGGGTATCGAGTTTTTCAAAGGTCCAGTGGACATTTTTAATCCTTTCGCCAGTGTGGAAGTTGGAGTTTGATCCGAAGTTTCTGAGTGAGTTTACTTTTGTGGTATAGGATTGGGTTGGTCATTGTGGAGGATAGGTCTGAGAACATCCTGAAGAGCTGGTTTACTTATGGCAAATTTTTTCAACATATGAATGTCATTGAAGTGTTTAATTTCTCCATCATAGATGAAACTCAGTTTAGCTGGATACAAGATCCTGGGTTGAAAGTTTTTTTGCTTTAGGAGATTAAAAGTTGATGACCAGCCTCTTCTTGCTTGAAAAGTTTCAGCAGAGAGATCTGCAGTTATTCTAATATTCTTACCTTTGTACGTTATAGTTTTCTTTCACCGGGCTGCTTTGAGAATCCTCTCTTTCATGTTAACTTTAGTGAAGCTAATTATGAGATGTCTGGGAGATGGCTTATTTGGGTTGAATCGTGCTGGGGTTCTGAAGCTGTCTGCTATCTGAATTTCAGATTCTCTAGGCATGTCTGGAAAATTTTCTTTCATAATTTCATGTAGAAGGGCCTCTGTGTCCTTGGCAGCCACTTCATCATTCTCCGAAATTCCTATAACCCTTATGTTGTTTTTTTTCGAATTATCTGAGAGCTCTCTGCGTGAGTGATCCGTTTTTGCTCTCCATTTCTCTTCCTCTTTGAGAGATTGGGAGCGTTCGAAGACTTTATCTTCAATGTCAGAAATCCTTTCTTCTGCTTGCTCCATTCTGTTACTGAGGGATTCTACTGTATTTTTCATATCCTTGAGGGCTGTAAGTTCTTGTTTCAGTGTGTCTAAGTCTTTGGTGGTTTTGTCTTTAAATTCATTAAATTCTTGAGACAATTTTTGAATTTCTCCTCGAATTCCTAATTCCATTTTATTAATCTTGTCTGGAAACCAAATTCTGAATTCGACTTCTGACATCTCAGCCAGTTGTTTATGAATGGGATCTTCAATCACATCTGCCGTATCTTTTCTTGGGGGGGTTGATCTATTCTGGTTATTCATGTTACCAGAGTTTTTCCGCTGATTCCGCCCCATGGTTTACTCCATTTGGTTTTTCCCCTGGGGTTTTATCGAGGGCCCGTACAGTGTTGTGGCCTGAGAAACTGGGGCCCTGTCTGGTGTGGTGGAGCAAAGTGGTTCTGTCTTGTTTTCAGCTGGTTTCTGTTCGATCCTATTGCAACTTCTACTCTGGCTTGAAGTCTCAGCTGTGTGGAAAAATCAGCAATTAAGTCACCCCGCCTGCCCACCTCTGGCCCCAGTTGGAAAAGGAGAATCAAACCTGCCTACAATCGCACACCCAGGGCACCGCCTGAAGAGTCCTCAGTCTATTAGCCCAGTTCAAAAGGTCCGAATCAACTGTCTCAATCGGCACTTGTCTCGGGTGGAAGGGTTCAAGAGGTCTCTGGGAACTGGATCACAGGGGCCTGGTGACTCTTCTGACACAGCTCACCCCAGTGCAGCGTGGAGTCAGGAGGAGCCACCCAGCAAACAGAGCAGTCTGGGAAGGTTGCCCCACTTTGCCCCTCTTTGCCCACTTTGCCCCACTTTGCCCCTCCGTCAGACCCAGTCACTGGTATCTCTGCAGATGGCTAACCCAGTTGCCTGCAGTGAACAGACACTCCAGGGTTTTGCACCTGCCTGAATCGCAAGGAAGTCTGCCAGGCCCCTGCAGACTGCCGCTATCTAGCAGGAGGAGATGGGGCCTGACATCTTTGAGTGTTTGATGCAGGTGATGGGAAGGAGGTGTTCACTCAGGCTTAGCCCCGTCCCTGATGCATGCTGCTAACAGAACAGAACAGAACAGACAGCTTTGTGAGGTTCTGTCTCTGTTCCTGTCGTCGCCTACAGGAGACGGGCTGTTTTGAGTTCAAACGTCTTTGCTGCTGGAGAATTGCGTCTGAACACCTCTCTGGGTCGGCCCCGCCCTGGAGGCTCCCGGGTTTGTGAGCTGTGTCACCGGTGGCCTCCTCTGGTTGCCCAGGGAGACAGGGGGTGTGGCCTCAGAATATCCAGAAGTGAGCGTTCTGCCGTTAAAGAAAAAACGGCTGTTGATCTACCTCCAGGGAACTGCTGCTCTGGTGTGGGCACTCAGGCGACCCTTTTCTCCTCTGTCCCGTGCCCCAGAGTCAGCACTGAGCGGCCGCAGTTTGTGCTGGGTCCACACCCCTTAAGAGATCCCCCAAGAATCAGAACTCTTGGGGGATGGGCCCCCAGACCCCGATTGGGAGTGGGGCGGGGGGAAGCTAGAGTTTCATTCAGTTTCACACAATACTACGGTCCGGGGAGGGCTCCTGCACTGCAACGCAGGGAAGTGCCGCCAAGGCTTGATTTCCCCTCAGCAGAGTGCCCTCTCCTCGCTCACGTGTCCCAGAGTCAGCGCTGACCTGACACAGCTCAGGCACTGTGCACTCCCCTGAGAAATCACCCAAGGAGCCAAACTCCTGGGGGATAGGCCCTCAGACCCCGAGTGAGAGTAGGGGTTCTCAGCTCTCAGCGGGGACGCCAGAGTCTGATTCAGTCTTGGGCCCCGTATGCCCGGGGAGGGTTGGTGCACTGCACCGCAGGGAAGTGCCGCGAGGTGTGACTCCCCCTCAGCCCGGTGCCCTCTCCTCACTCGGCGCGCCTCAGAGTCAATGCTGACCAGTCGCAACTCGGGGACTGTCCACTCCCCTTGAGAAATCACCCAAGGATCCGAAGTCCTGGGGGACAGGCCTCCAGACCTCAGTGGGCGGGAGGGGAGCGCCGGGGATTCAGGGTTGCCGGCAAAGGATTCCCAAAGTTTTATTCAGCCCTATGTCCGGCAGGAGAACGCCACGGCACCCCAGTAGGGGAGGTAGGTCCAGTTTTTAGAAGGTCTCTCCCGTGGAGTGTAGTGGGAGGGCCTTTAATTTGTGCCCGCTTGTTCAATTGTGGGGCTCTAGAGCCGGTCTCATGGGGGAGGGGGACTCCCGTCCGCTTGGTGGTGGATTTTGTACCTTTTGTTTGCGTCCTTGTGATCACAACTTGCCTCAGCGGTGTTGATGTGCGTTCTTCAGCCTTCTCTCTTGGTGAGGCTAAAGTCCACCAGGATACTTACTAAATTCCTGTCCCTTAACTCTCCTTCTGGACGGGAGCCTTTGTTGAAAGCTGGCTTCAGTCCGCCATCTTGTCTCCCACCTCCCAAAACTACTTTTAGATATCATCTAACTCCAGTAAGATTAGCCCATATCACAAAATCCCAAGACCAGAGATGTTGGCGTGGATGTGGAGAAAAGGAAACACTTCTACACTGCTGGTGGGAATGCAAATTAATACATTCCTTTTGGAAAGATGTTTGGAGAACACTTAGAGATCTGAAAAATAGATCTGCCATTCAATCCTATAATTTCTCTACTCGGTATATACCCACAAGACCAAAAATCACATTATAACAAAGATATTTGTACCAGAATGTTTATTGCAGCCCAATTCACAATTGCTAAGTCATGGAAAAAGCCCAAGTGCCCATTGATCCATGAATGGATTAATGAATTGTGGTACATGTACACCATAGAATATTATGCAGAGTTAACGAAAGATGGAGACTTATCTCTTTCATGTTTCCATGGATGGAGCTGGAACATATTCTTCTCAGTAAAGTATCTCAAGAATGGAAGAAAAAGTAGCCAATGTACTCAGCCCTACTATGAATCTAATTTATGGCGTTCATATGAAAGCTATAACCCAGTTATAACCTAAGAATATGGGGAAGGGGGAGAGAGTGGGGAGGGAGGTAGGAGGATGGTTGGATGGAGGGTGATTGTTGTGATTACACCTGCGGTGCATCTTACAAGGTATATGTGAATCTTAGTAAATGTAGAATGTAATTGTCTTAATACAATAACTAAGAAAACGCCAGGAAGGCTATGTTAACCAGTGTGATGAAAATGTGTCAAACTGTTTATAAAACTAGTGCATGGTGCCCCATGATTGCATTAATGTACACAGCCATGATTTAATATTAATAAAAATAATAAATAAATAAAATGGTGAAAATGAACATATTATTATTACTTAAGATATACTTTTATATACATAAAATTAAAAGCAAAAGCATATAAATGTAAATTTGTTCTTAAAAACCACAATTTTATTTTATTTGGAAATTATTTATACATTCAATGTATCAATAAATAACTCAATTGAGTAGTATGTTAATGTTTAAAGTTATCTAAAGATCATGAAAATTATCTTGAAAGAAATAATATATAAAATCATATCAGAAAATGATTCAATTTTGTTAAATAAAAATTTACATTTTTAATTACCTTATACTTTATGTAATGCTATTTTGATTGATTAGTAAAGCTGTGTAAATCTTAGAAAAACACACCCAAGTAGATAAAAAATATATGATTGTATTCATTTGCAACTGATAAATCAGATCGATATGGATAGTTTCATAAAGACACAATTATTAAATTGCTCTCATTTGCCAAAACTTTACCTAAATAATGTGTCTCAATTGGTTTCTTCAATAATACACTTTTTATTACTCATCAAAAATTTCGGGGAGGCGCCTGTGGCTCAGTGAGTAGGGTGCCGGCCCCATATGCCGAGGGTGGCGGGTTCAAATCCAGCCCCGGCCAAACTGCAACAAAAAAATAGCCAGGTGTTGTGGCGGGTGCCTGTAGTCCCAGCTACTCCAGAGGCTGAGGCAGGAGAATCGCCTAAGCCCAGGAGTTGGAGGTTGCTGTGAGCCGTGTGACGCCACGGCACTCTACGGAGGTCAATAAAGTGAAACTCTGTCTCTACAAAAAAAAAAAAATAAATAAAAATTTTGAATACTCAGTTTTCTTAATTGCTTGTAATTTTAGAGAAATCTCATTTATATGAGCATTCATCTATATAAACTGCACATAATAGAGGTTTTTAATTTAAGAGACATTATTTTTTTTTGAGGTAAAAAATTGCTTGCTTTTGTGTACTGTGTTAGAAATGATATAATTTTGAGGGGCAGCACAAGATGGTAGAGTAGAAACATTTCCTTACTGGCCACTCATGGTGAAGCAGGAGAAATAAAACTCTAAACACGTCTTCCTGGGGGAATCCACCCAGGGACATCATGCTGGGGACACAGTGAAACAGTGGTGGACTACGGGAGCCAGTGAGGAGGTCTGGACCTGACTAAAAAAGCTCAGAAGGCAAGGGCTTGAGAGTAGGCGGGAACAGCCAACCAGCCTGCCAACAAAGGACTGGGGACAAGAAAGGGCTGTCCATCAATTTTTTGCATTTGGGATAATCTACTCGCTGGAGCAGCCTTGAAGGGCTTAAATGAGTGGGTGGACTAAAACAGTGTCCATCAGCCAGGATTGAATACTGGCAGGATGAATATCCCATCAGCTTGTCTGCTAGCTAGGCACCACTATTGTGGGAATGCTATGTGGGAGAACTCATCTACAGGGTCCAATTTCATAGACATTTCCGGTGCGCCTGCTGAGCTCAGCCATCTGCCATTTATGTGAGCAGCCCCAGAATTGTTGTCGGGGGCACTTTATGATGTGCCTCCTACGGAATCTGTTGAGACCTTTAGGACCTAATCTCATGGGGACTGAGTGCTGACATAGCAATCAGGCCCTGATGGAGGGCAACTAAGTCAGGAAGATAGGACCCGATACTTTCCTCTGCAACTAGAGAGTAGCTAGCTTCTGACCCTAATTTTTTTTTCTTTTTTTTTTGTAGAGACAGAGTGTCACTTTATGGCCCTCAGTAGAGTGCAGTGGCCTCACACAACTCACAGCAACCTCCAACTCCTGGCTTAAGAGATTCTCTTGCCTCAGCCTCCCGAGTAGCTGGGACTACAGGCGCCCACCACAACGCCCAGCTATGTTTTGGTTGCAGTTTGGCCGGGGCCGGGTTTGAACCCGCCACCCTCGGTATATGGGGCCGGCTCCTTACCGACTGAGCCACAGGCGCCGCCCTCTGACCCTAATTTTTCAAAGCAAAACAGTGTATGTTCTCTGTGTTCACACACCACAACACCACCTGGTGTCCAAGAGATATATTGCAGTGGATAGATAGTCCATAAAGTTAAGGAACACAACTATTTAAAATACACAACTATTTTACATTGCATATGAACATTATGGACACTCTTCATGTCTATGTGTTACAATATACATATACATATATGTATATATAGTTATAGTTATAGCTATAGTTATACATGTATGTATTTCTTTGGGCTTTTTCTCTCTTTTATTTGTTGTACTTTTTTTTTAATTTTTCCATTCTTCAAAAGTAACGCCTCCTACATTTTTTTTTTTTTGAGACAGAGCCTCAAGCTATGACCCTGGGTAGAGTGCCATGGAGTCACAGCTCACAACAACCTCAAACCCCTGGCTTAAGTGATGCTCTTACCTCAGCCTCCCAAGTAGCTGAAACCACAGGCTCCCGTCACAATACCCAGCCATTTTTTTGGTTGTAGTTGTCATTGTTTGGCAGGCCCAGGCCGATTCGAACCTGCCAGCTCTGGTGTATGTGGCTGGCGCCTTAGCTGCTTAAGCTACAGGCACCACCAGCTCCTTCATTTTTGTTACAGTTTCTCAGCCCCTTTTATTCTCTCTTTCATTTCTCATTCTTTTTCTCTCTTTTGATAAAGATTTTTCTACTTTCTTTCCCTCAAAAATTTCACAGACAACAGCTAAAATATATCTTTGTTCTATACCTTATATAATTGAATCTTTAATTTTCTTTATATGTATTTTTTTCTATGAATGCTGGAGAGTCACAGCATTGTTCTGGCACAAGGAGGTCATAAGCTCGTGGTGTAGGGTGTTCTTCTAGCTTTAACCTTTGGAAAGACATTACTGGCAGGTCCCCTCTTCTCCATACCTCAGACTTTATCTATATTTTTTTCAGTTTTGTGTTTTTTCTCTTTCAATATTTGGTGGGGGTGGGGTCTTGCTATTGCTCAGCCAGCTAAATAGCTCCTGACTTTTAGGGATCTTCCTGATAGCCCAAAGTCCTAGAGTTGCAGGTGTGGCCATAGCACCCTGCTGAATAACACCATTTATCCTGTCACTCTTTCTCTTCTTTAAACCCCCTCATTTTTCTTTCTTTTTCTCTGCTTTTTCCCTTTTTGCTTTCTACCATTCTCTTCCTTTAGACATTATACCAAAAAGCCACTTCAACACCTAAGCTCTGAGACAAGTAATTTAAACCAAAGGAGACAGTGAGAAGAAAAAATAGAGAAATGAATTGAACAAGAAGAAAACACACATGAGGAGGGACCAACGGAAAAAATCTGGCAAAAAAAAAATACTATAAAAGAGCAACCCCCCACAAGGGGCCATCAGGCAGCTACCAAACAGGACTCCACCTACATAAAATTAATGGAAATCACAGAAAGGGAATTTAAAACATGGATGGTAAAGGCAATAAAGGTACTTTAAAACATGGAGAAACAGAACAAAACAGAACAAGAATATAGAAAAGACCATAGAGAAGCTTTAGGAATTGAAGGAGTCAATCAGGGAATTTAAACATACACTAGAAAGTATCCATAACAGATTAGACCATGGGTAAGAAAGAATATCAGAGCTAAAGGACAAAGCTCTTGAGCTAAATCAGGAAGTTCACAAGACAAAAAAGAAGAGAGAAAAAGCAAAACATTCAGAGAATTGTGGGGCTTCACAAAGCATTCAAACATGTAAATTATAGGTATCCATGAATGTGAATAAGAATATCCCAAAGGAATGGAAGCCCTACTAGCGGATATCATAAATGAAAATTTTCCAAGTTTCGCTAAAGATACTTGAACACCCCTTTTTGAGGGATATCAAACCCTGAGTTGTCACAACACAAAAAGAGCATCTCCAAGACACATTGTAATGAGCTTGTCCAAAGTCAATACAAAAGATAAAATTCTACAAGGAGCAAGGAGTAAGTAGCAACTGACCTACAGGGGAAGACCCATCAGAGTTAGAGTGGACTTTTCAGCTAAAAGTTTTCAAGTCAGAAGAGAAGGGATATTTACCTTTAGCCTTCTTAAACAAAACAATTATCAGCTAAGAATTGCACATACTGCTAAACTAAAATTTAAAATTGATTGATAAATAAAATATTTTACTTATATGCAAACATTGAGGAAATTCACTACAACTAGACCAGATCTACAGTGAATACTTCGACCTATTCTCCACACTGACCAACATAATGGCCTACCAACAAAGTAAACATACAAAAACTAATGGACAAAACCTAGCTTCCACAATGGTGCAGAGAATAAAACTAAGCAACAGACTTTCACAAAATGAGAAGAATAGAACTCCACCACAATTATCAATTTTCTCAGTAAGTGTTAATGGCTTCTATTCTCCACTAAAGAAGCACAGGATAGCTGATTGGATTAAAAAAAAAAAAAAAAAAAAAAAGAAAGAAAGCACAAGCCATCCGTATGCTGTCTCTAGGAAACACACCTAACATTGAAGGACAAATCTAGACTCAGGGTAAAGACATGGAAATCAGAAGTAAGGAGGGGTTGTAGTATTTATTTATTTATCTATTTTTTAATTGTTGGGCATTCATTGAGGGTACAAAGATCCGGGTTACATTAATTGCATTTGTCAGATAAAGTCCTTCTTATAAACATGTTCCTCCCCAAGAAATGTGCCTAACACTGTGCCCCTACTCCTTCCCTCTCTTTGCTCTTCCATTCCCCCACACCCCACCATGTACTAGCATCAATTGTCCTCATATCAAAATTGAGTACATTGGATTCTTGCTTCTCCATACTTGTGATGCTTTACTAAGAAGAATGTGTTCCACTTCCATTCAAGTTAGTACAAAAGATGTATAGTCTCCACCTCTTTTAGTGGCTGAATAATATTAAATGGTATACATATACTACATCTTTTTAATCCATTCCTTGATTGGTGGGCATTTAGGTTGTTTCCACATTTTGGTGATTGTAAATTGAGCTGCAATAAACAGTCTAGTGCAAATGTCCTTATGATAAAATTATTATTTTTTTCTTCTGGGTAGATGCCCAGTAATGGGATTGCAGGATCAAATGAGAGGTCTAGTTTGAGTTCTTTGGTTGTTTTACAAGGCCATAATGATTAAAACAGCATGGAATTGGCACAAATATAGAGACACAGACACCTGGAACTGAACAGAAAACCATGAGATGAAGCTAACATCTTACAGCCACCTAATCTTTGATAAACCAAACAAGAACATACACTGGGAGAAGGAATCCGTATTCAGTAAATGGTGCTGGAAGAATTGGATAACCCCATGTAAAAGACTGAAACAGGACCTACACTTTTTACCATTCATTAAAATCAATTCAAGATGGATAAAAGATCTAAATCTAAGAAATGAAACAATAACAATCCTTGAATAAAGTGGGGAAAACACTAGAAGGTGTCAGCCTAGGAAAAGACTTTATGAAGAAGACTTCAGTGGCAATTGCAACAGCAACAAAAAAATAAACAAATGTGTTATAATCCTATTTTGAGATACAAGTGGACTTAAGGCAACTAAAGAAAAGACAAAAAAGATCACTTAATTCTTTTTTTTCCTTTTATTAAGTCATATACACATACATCATGAATACATTTAGGCATTTGTGGGGTATAATGTGCTTTTTTATGCAATTTGGAGTGTTTACATCAAACTAATTAATATAGCTTCCAAATCATTTACTTAATTATTGTGTTAAGACATTTATGCTCTATACTTGATAGATTTGACTTGTACCCTTGCAATATGCTCCATAGGTAGTGAAGGTAAAATACAAGAGGACATTTCAATTCTAAAAATATATACACCTAACTTAAATGCTCCCAGAATCATGAAACAGATCTTTACTTGTCTGAGCTATATCGTATCACATAACACCATAACAACTAGGGAATTTAACACTCGTCTGGAAGAAGGAGATAGCTCCTTTACATGGAAACTAAAAAAAAAATACAGTGAATTTAAATGTGACCACAGAACAAATGGGATTAATAAACATACAGAACAACCATGCCAAAGCTAAGGAATTTATGTTCTTCTTGACAGCCCATGGAATATAGTCCAAAATAGATTATATCCTAGGATACAAATCAAACCTCAACAAATTTATAAGAATTGAAATTATGTTTGTATCTTCTCAGACAGCAAGGGAATAAAGGTATCCCCAAAGACATGGAAAGTAAACAAACTTATGCTGAATGACAGTTGGGTCAAGGGAGAGATGTAGAGAGAAATTGTAAAATTTCTCAATCAACAATAAAGCTACAAGTTTACAAAACCTGTGGGATACCAAAAAGCAGTCCTAAAAAGGAAATTTATCACGTTAGATCTCTGCATCCAAAATACAGAGAGAGAAGACATCAACAATTTAATGAGTCAACTTAACGGAATAGAAAAGAAGAACAATGTAAGTCAAAATCAGCAGAAAAAAAGAAATAAACAAAATTAAATCAGAAATAAATGAAATTGAAAGTAAAAGAATCAGATAATTAATGAAACAAAAACTTGGTTCTTTGAAAACATAAAACAATTGAGAAACCACTAGCCAGATTAACTAGAAGTAGAAAAGTGAGATTTCTAATAACCTCAATCAAAAATTATAAAGGGGAAATAATAACAGATATCACAGAGACACAAGAGAATATCTCCAATTATTACATGAAACACTATGCACAGAAATTTAACAATATGGAGGAAATGGACCAATACCTGGAATAACACCTTTTTCCTAGTCCCAGGAAGAAACAGATCTCTTGAACAGACCAATATCTATCACTGAGATAGAAGAAACAATTAAAAAGCTTACAAGAGAAAATTCCCAGGAACAGATGTTTTCACATCAGAATTCTATTATACCTTGAAAGATGAGCTTGTATCTATACTGCAGAGCCTATTCCAAAATTTTGAGAAAGAAAGAACCTTACCCAATGCGTTCTGTAAAGCAATAACCCAGATTCCAAAACCAGAAAAAGACCTAAGTAAAAAGGAGAACTACAGACCAATTTGACTAATGAATACGGATGCAAAAATACTCAACAAAATCTTAGCCAATAGATTACAGTTACACATTAAAAATTTATGCATCATGGGGCGGCGCCTGTGGCTCAGTCGGTAAGGCGCCGGCCCCATATGCCGAGGGTGGTGGGTTCAAACCCGGCCCCGGCCAAACTGCAACCAAAAAATAGCCGGGCGTTGTGGCGGGTGCCTGTAGTCCCAGCTACTTGGAAGGCTGAGGCAAGAGAATCACTTAAGCCCAGGAGTTGGAGGTTGCTGTGAGCTGTGTGATGCCACGGCACTCTACCGAGGGCCATAAAGTGAGACTCTGTCTCTACAAAAAAAAAAAAAAAAAAATTTATGCATCATGGTCAAGTAGGCTTCATACCAGAAATGCAAACTTGGTTCAATATATATAAATCAATAAATGTAATTCACCATATAAGTAGAAGCAAAAACAAAGACCATACGATCCTCTCAATAGATTCAGAGAAAGCATTAGTTAAAATTCAGCATCCTTTTCTAACAAGAACATTTAAGAATTTTATGTATTGGTGACACATTTCTTAAACTCATTAGAGTCATCTATGACAAACCCACAGCTCATATCACTCTGAATGGAGTAAAACTTAAAACTTTTCCACTTAGAACTGCAAGTAGACAAGGATGTCCTCTATTCCACTACTATTCAACATAGTGCTGGAAGTTTTAGCCAATGCAATTGGGCAAAAGAATGATATAAAGGGCATCCAAATGGGGGCATAGGAGGTCAAACTCTCACTCTTTGCCAATGATACAATCTTATACTTAAAAACCCCAGAGACTCAACCACAAAACTGGAAGTGACTAAGAAATACAGTAATGTCTCAGGATATAAAGTCAATGTCCACAAATCAGTAGCCTTTGTATATGCCAATAATAGCCAAGTTAAGAAACTAATCAGCAACACAATTCCCTCCACAGTACCTGCAAAGAAAATAACATAGCTAGAAATATACCTAACAAAAGAGGTGAAACACCTCTTAAAGAGAATTATGAAACCCTAAGAAGAGAAATAGCAGAAGACATTAACAAATGGAAGAGCACACTATGCTCCTTGCAGGGAAGAATCGACATTGTTGAATTGTCTATACTTCCCAAAGTAATTCACAGATTCAATGCAATCCCCATTAAAATACCAACATTGTACTTTGAAAAACAGGAAAAATTAGTTCTTTGTTTTGTATAGAACAACAACAACAAAAACAAAGTATAGCCAAGGCAATTCTTAGTCATAAAAACAAAGCCAGAGGCATCACTCTGCAAGACATTGGGATATATTGCAAGTGATCAAAACAACGTGGGATTGGCACAAAAGTAGAGACATAGATATTTGGACATCAAAAGATGGAAACTCTTATAGCCATCTGACCTTTTATGAACCAAACAAAAGCATACACTTGGGAAAAGAATCCCTATTCCATTAATGGTACTGGGAGAACTGGCTAACCACATGTAAAAGGCTGAAACTGAACCCACAGCTTTCACCACTTAAAAAAATTAATTCATGATGGATAAAATATATAAATCTAAGGCACAAAATGATAAAAATCCTAGAAAAAAGTATGGGGAGAACTCCTGAAGATGTTGGGCTGAGGAGAGATTTTATGAAGAAGACTTCCATGGCAATTGTAACAATAAAAAATAAAGAAAAGGGAGGCAATTAAACTGAAAAACTTCTGCACAGCTAAGGATACAAGAATAAATGCAAAGGGACAACCTTCAGAATAGGAAAAGATATTGCATATTACAAATCTGACAAAGGCTTGATAAGTATGATCTAGAGAGAACTCAAATTAGTCAATAAAAATATGAAGCAATCCTATCTACCACTGGCCAAGAGATATGACCATAACCTTCTCTAATGAAGACATATGAATAGGTAACAAACATTTGAAAAAATGCTCATCATCCCTGATCGTCAGAGAAATGCAAATCCAAACCACCCTGAAATATCACCTGTCCCTAGTGAGGTTAACCTACATCACAATGTCCCAAATTTATAGATGCTGGTGTGGATGTGGAGAGAGGGGAAAACTTTCAGACTGTTAGTGAGACTGCAAACTAATGCAACCTCTTTTGAAAGAAGTATTGAGAATCCTCGAAGAACTCAAATTCAACCTCCCATTTGACCCCACAATCTCACTACTAGGCATTTACTCAGAAGATAAAAAAATCATTTTATCATAAGAAAATTTGCAGTAGATTGTTTATTACAGCTCAATTTTCAATCACCAAGATGTGGAAACAACTTAAATGCCCATCAACTCAGGAATGTATTAACAAATTGTGGTGTATGTATACTACAGAATACTTTTAGTCATAAAAGATATGGTCACATTACATCTTTTGTATTAACCTGGTTAAAGTTGAAAAACATTCTTCTTAGTAAAGTATCACAAGAATGGAAATGCAAATATCCAATGTACTCAATTCTAATATAAACCCAGTAGATGATCTAATTCATGCTCACAGAGGAGAAAAACTCATTTCAATTCAAACTGTGGGGAGGGGGAATGAGAGAAGGGAGATAGGGGAGGAGGAGGGTTTGGGTGCTCCCACTAAATGGGCACAATCCTGGGGTGTGTGGTACACCTTTTTTGTTCAGTACACAACTACAAGAGGGACTCTACCTAACAGATTCAAATATTGTGAGCCCTCCCATTAACCTGAAATAAAAAAAAAAAAAAATCAGTGAAATTTTTAAAAAAATTTCCTATCAGGCAAAAAACTCCTATTTTCTTGAGCTTAAAATATACAAGTAAGAAAAAATGGAAAAATAAAAACTATGTCTCTCATGCAACAGAGATGTGATGTCTATAAATAATTAATCCACATAAAGAGATCATTGATAAGACTATCAAACTAAATTTCCAATATTTTCTGACATCTATTGTAAATAACTTATTAGTCATAAATAAACAAACAAAAAAGAAAAACAAAACAGTATAAATGTAAACTGAAATTAGAGAAACAGAAAGACAGCAGTGCTATACTGCCAATTTGGAGTCACTTCCAGGAGCCAAAAAAGGCTTGTCTGGCCTTAAACCTCCCATGACGTTCAGTTTTGTGGTTAACAAGTTTACCTGACTGTTAGACAAACCCACTGGCCAGCTCTGTGGAAAAGTGTTGAAAGAATTTTCAGAAAAAGGTAAAACCATGACTGTATGCAAATATAAAAAGAAGACATGTTACAGATTTTGTTAAATCATGGAGGGAAAAAATGTGACTACTGGCTTAAAAGAGACTATGAAGAACAAATATATTTATAAAGCAGGAAAATTAAAATAAATGTTCAAATGAAAGAAAAATATATTTTTCAATGGGGAAAAAGAGACTGAAAACAGAAAGTTATTTGGACTTCTGGAAAGTACAGAATTTGTAAGTATATAAACAAGAATTATTTCAATTTTTGTTATTTATAATTTATAAGTTATAAAATAACTTCTAGAATCAGATAACCTAGAAGGTGTTCTCTAGATTTTAAATAACAAAAAGTTTTCCACTGAAACATATTTTTATCCTGTACAGAATATAATCTTTAGGTTGTATCAAGTCTATTTTTAAATCACTGTTATCCCTACCTACTTTTATACATCCTAAAGCAAGACATATAACTGTTTTCTCAATTAGTTTTTTCATCTATAAAACAGTAATAATAATGTCATTCAATTAAAATTGTAAAAGTTAGATGAAATATTCATATAAAGAGTGCCCGCCATATAGTAAGTTTCAATATTAAAGGTTCTTTTTGGTAAACAAATGACTTTTGAATTTAGCTATATTCTTTTTCTTTTCTTTAATTTTTGTCATAATTTCATATCTTACCTCTTGAGAGGCAGCATGATATACCAGAAAGAGGATAAATCTTAGACTTAAACAATTCTCAATTAACTCAAGGTTTAAGTACTCATTAATAGCATAAACTTTGGCCAGAGATTTAATCTGTCTGATTTTCAGTATCCTCATGTTTAAAGTAGGATGGGAAAAGTATCTGAAAAGATTGCTTAAGTAATAAAATACAACATAGAATGATGTTTGTTCCACAGTAAATGCTCAATGTATGTCAGCTCTGATTTTATTATTGTTGTTATTGTTATGTAAAAACAGGGATCAACCTACGAAGCTAGCCTTCCAATTATTGGATCTTCTTCAACACTCCCCTTTACATTTTTCTTAATTTCAAAATAATAATGGTATAGAAATATTTTAGGTTTCATGAATCATTTTTTTAATGCTTCAGTTTCAGCTACAGGTATGCCCATGAAACAAATAACATTCATTCCCATTAGAGGAAATTTAGTCCCTTCTCTCTTTTCTCCTCC
This sequence comes from Nycticebus coucang, assembly GCF_027406575.1. Lineage (NCBI taxonomy): Eukaryota > Metazoa > Chordata > Mammalia > Primates > Lorisidae > Nycticebus > Nycticebus coucang. The sequence continues at coordinate 92,835,572 of NC_069804.1, read as the reverse complement.
CCCTGGGTTGATTTTCACTGAATTTTGCTTCCCTCTGTGAATGGGTGTTATCAGTCAGTTCAAATTTAATAGACAGTACATAATGGAGTTTGTTTCTCCGTTCTCAAGATGCTTCTCTTAGGAGAATAGTCTCCATTTCCACTCAGATTTTTCCAAGAGGCATGTAGATCACTATAGATGTTTTGATACAGACTGTGTTACGGTCCACTATTAACTTCAAAGAAACACAGTCTGCAACATTCTTTATGATTCACCGACACAAGTTTCAACTTGCTAGGTAAATCACTATTGTAGAGAGAAATTCATTTCTTTACATCATGTAGATATTATGTTTCTTGTTTTTTTATTTTTTATTTTATTATTTTATTTTTTAATTTAATTTTGGATTAAAATCATAACAGTATACATTCATGAAGGACAATGTGATGATTTGATATACAATATGGAATGCTTAAACCAAACCGATTAACATATCCATCTCTTCACTTACTTATTCTTTGTGGTAAGACATTTTAAATTTGCTCTTAATTATTTTTTAAATATACCCTTGCATTGTACACATTAGGTGAGATCTCACCAAATACCCTCTTTTCTCACACCGATTGCTCTCTCCATTTCCCTTCCCCTCTCCTTGCTCACCTCACACCCTTCCTAGACTATATTTATGTTTTATCATTCATATGAGTGTGTAAATGAATAGATACTAGTTTTATGATACTATTGAGTACACTGGTTACAGTCAAATTTTCTTCAGTTCCTGAAATACTTTATTATGAAGAATGTGTTCAAACTCCATTCAGGTGAACATAAAAGATACGAAGTTGCTGTCTTTTGTACAGCTGTATAGAATTCCAGGGTATAACATACCACAATATGTTAATCCATTCATGGATTCATGAGCATTTGTGTTGCTTACGTGACTTGGGAATTATGAATTGGGCCACAATAAACATTCTGGTGCAAATATCTTTGTGCTAAAATGATTTTTAAGGTAAAATTTTAGTTTTTAGAGGATCCTCGACACGTCTTTTCATAAAGTTTATATTAGTTTGGAATCCCACCAGCATTGTAGAAGTGTTCTCTTCTCTCCATGTCTATTCCATCATCTACAGTTTTGAGACTTTGTGTTGTGGGCTAATTTCACTGGGGATAAGTGATATCTAAAGGTGTTTTGATCACTATAGATTTATAGTATAGACTGAAGCCTAGTAACATGATACCTTCTGATTTGTTTTTATTTCTGAGTAATGTATGGGCTATTAAAGGTTTTTATCCGATTCCACATAAAATGAACTGCTATTTTCTCAAGATCTTTAAAGTATGACAATGGTGCTTTAAAAGAAATTGCAGGGAGGAGAGCAAGATGGCGGCCGAGTAACAGCCTCCTTGCATCTGGGCACTGTGAGTCCGGGGAGATAGGACTCCAGGTATCTCTGGCTGGTGGGATCTGCCTATCATCACCCCTGTGAGGATACAGAGAGTCAGTGAGAGATTCTGGACCCCAAGAGAACTAAAACAGTGGAAAACCGGCAAGTGGTCACGTGTGTTCAATCAGTCTAAACCCGCCCGCAACTGTAAGTTCAGTAGGAGCGAGACTGCAAAACGGAAAGGCCTTACCTGTGAACTGTTTTGGTGTCTTTGGACTTGGCACTCAGTTGAGCTGCCTTTGGGAGAGCCTGAGTGGGAATGCGGAGAACTTTGGCCGTTGTCTAGGGCCCCAGTCTGAGCCACTGAGCCAGACGGAGCTAATAGTGTTTGGCTGTGGGCCACAGGGAGCCATTGTGAGCGATATGCCCCGGCAAGCTTCGCCCTCAGGGTCGCAGAGCTATAATGCGGTAGGAGCAGGTAACCCAGCACCTAGTAGCCTAAGGGTGGGGTCAGAGCCACCTTGCAGCCCTCAGGGGCAGAGTGAGACCAGTTTTGGTACACTGGGTAAGTGGATAGCCACTTCAGCAGTGATTCCAGCAACAAGCACTTTCCTGGGAAGGCTTCTGCTCAGCAAGTTTACAAGTTCAAAGTGCCTTTTAAGTGGGCGTAAGAGAGATTTAGGGTGTCTAACTAGTGGGGTTTAAGAAATCAGCAGCCTCCAGTCTTATCAGAACTCTGATTAACATCTCATACCCGAGAAGACCACGTGTCGCCCAGACAATATTCAACAACATATACATACAGCTTTGTTTTTGGTTGTGTTTTTTTTTTTTTTTTGTTGTTGTTTGGTTGTTTTTTTGTTTATTTTGATGTTATTGATGTTATCTTGTTTTTTAATTTCAACCTTTTCCGTACAGATCTTTTTTCTTTCTCAATTTTTCTAGTTTAATTATAATTTCCCATTGCTGCCCTTTTTAATAATTATAACTTCATTTTTGCTACTGTTTCTACCACTATTATTTGGTTTTTCACCCAATTTTATCCCGTAAAGTTTTCTGTTTGCTTGTTTTGGTTTGATTTATAGCATTTTTGTCTTTCCTCTCTACTTGGTGGAGGTGGGGTACTGTGTCTGATCAGGTTAGCAAAGAGCTGCTGACCTCAAGGGAACCACCCAACTGGGCACCCCCAGAAGGAGGTTTTTTTTTTTAAGGTTGTGTCAAAGTACCCTACTGTACACCTATATTGCCCTGTCTCCCTCTTTCTGTGCCTCTCTTCTTTTTGTCAACATTCCTTTTACCCACCCCCTCTCCTTTCTCTATTTTTTTTTTCTTTTCACTCGGTCCTCCTTTCTTTCATCCCTTTCTTGCTCTTAAACCTTCTCACCCTTCTGGTCCTGTACCAAAAGGACTCATCTAACCCTTAGTCCACAGGCACGAGAACTTAAAGAGCAACAGGAAGTGAAAGGAAAATTAGGGCAAGGAAACAGATAAAAGAAATCACTCACGAGGAAGAATCAGCAGAAAACTCGAGGCAACATGAAGAACCAGTCCAGAACAACCCCGCCAAGGAACCAAGAGGTAGCTACTGCAGAGGATTCCACCTGTAAAGAAATGTTAGGAATGACAGAAAGGAAATTTAGAATACACATGATGAAAACAATGAAAGAAATGATGGAAACAATGAAGGAAACTGCTAATAAAGTGGAAAATAACCAAAAGGAAATACAAAAACAGAATCAAATTAGAGATGAACGGTGCAGGAAGAAATAAAACAGGATATCATTAACTTCCTTGAGCATAACAACAATGAAGACACAAGCTACCAAAACCTGTGGGATACTGCAAAAGCAGTTTTGAGAGGAAAATTCATCGCTTTAGATGCCTACATTTGAAAAACAGAAAGAGAGCGCATCAACAATCACACAAGCCATCTTATGGAATTGGAAAAAGAAGAACAATCGAAGCCTAAACTCAGTAGAAGAAAAGAAATATCCAAAATCAAATCAGAGATCAATGAAATTGAAAAGAAAACAATCATTCAGAATATTAATGAAACAAGGAGTTGGTTTTTGAAAAAATAAATAAAATAGATAAACCATTGGCCAGACTAATGAGAAATAGAAGAGTAAAATCTCTAGTAACCTCAATAAGAAATGATAAAGGGGAAATAACAACTGATCCCACAGAGATACAAGAGATCATTTCTGAATACTACCAGAAACTGTATGCCCAGAAACTTGACAATGTGAAGGAAATGGATCAATATTTGGAATCACACCCTCTCCCTAGACTAAGCCAGGAAGAAATAGAGCTCCTGAACGGACCAATTTCAAGCATGAGATCAAATAAACAATAAAAAATCTTCCAACCAAAAATGCCCTGGTCCAGATGGCTTCACACCAGAATTCTAACAAACCTTCAAGGAAGAGCTTATGCTTGTACTGCAGAAATTATTCCAAAAAATTGAGGAATAAGGAATCTTCCCCAACACATTCTATGAAGCAAATATCAACCTGATACCAAAACCAGGGAAAAGACCCAAACAAAAAGGAGAATTTCAGACCAATCTCACTCATGAATATAGATGCAAAAATTCTCAAGAAAATCCTAGCCAATAGATTAAGCTTATCATCAAAAAAGTCATTCATCATGATCAAGTACGCTTCATCCCAGGGATGCAAAGCTGGGTTTAACATACACAAGTCCATAAACATTATCCACCATATTAACAGAGGCAAAAATAAAGATCACATGATCCTCTCAATAGATGCAGAAAAAGCATTTGATGAAATCCAGCATCCTTTTCTGATTAGAATACTGAAGAGTATAGGCATAGGTGACACATTTCTAAAACTGATTGAAGCTATCTATGAGAAACCCACAGCCAGTATTTTACTAAGTGGAGTAAAACTGAAAGCTTTTCCTCTTAGAACTGGAACCAGACAAGGTTGTCCTCTGTCACCTTTACTATTCAACATGGTGCTGGAAGTTCTAGCCAATACAATTAGGCAAGACAAGGAAATAAAGGGAATCCAAATGGGAGCAGAGGAGGTCAAACTCTCCCTCTTTGCTGATGACATGATCTTATACTTAGAGAACCCCAAAGACTCAACCACAAGACTCCTAGAAGTCATCAAAAAATACAGTAATGTTTCAGGATATAAAATCAATGTCTGCAAGTCAGTAGCCTTTGTATACGCCAAAAAACAGTCAAGATGAGAAGCTAATTAAGGACACAACTCCCCTCACCATAGTTTCAAAGAAAATGAAATACCTAGGAATATACCTAATGAAGGAGGTGAAGGACCTCTATAAAGAAAATGATGAAATCCTCAAAAAGGAAATAGCAGAGGATATTAACAAATGGAAGAACATACCATGCTCATGGATGGGAAGAATCAACATTGTTAAAATGTCTATACTTCCCAAAGCAATCTACCTATTCAATGCCATTCCTATCAAAATACCAACATCGTACTCTCAAGATTTGGAGAAAACGATCCTGCGTTTTTATGGAACCAGAAAAAACCCCGTATAGCTAAGGCAGTTCTTAGTAATAAAAATAAAGCTGGGGGCATCAGCATACCAGATTTTAGTCTGTACTACAAAGCCATAGTGGTCAAGACAGCATGGTACTGGCACAAAAACAGAGACATAGACACTTGGAATTGAATTGAAAACCAAGAAATGAAACTAACATCTTACAACCACCTAATCTTCAATAAACCAATCAAGAACATACCTTGGGGGAAAGACTCCCTATTCAATAAATGGTGTTGGGAGAACTGGATGTGTACATGTAAAAGACTGAAACTGGACCCACACCTTTCCCCACTCACAAAAATTGATTCAAAATGGATAAAGGACTTAAATTTAAGGCATGAAACAATAAAAATCTTCAAAGAAAGCATAGGAAAAACACTGGAAGATATTGGCCTGGGGAAAGACTTCATGAAGATGACTGCCATGGCAATTGCAACAACAACAAAAATAAACAAATGGGACTTCATTAAACTGAAAAGCTTCTGTACAGCTCAGGAGACAATAACCAAAGCAAAGAGACAACCTACACAATGGGAAAGGATATTTGCATATTTTCAATCAGACAAAAGCTTGATAACTAGGATCTCTAGAGAACTCAAATTAATCCACATGAAAAAAAGCCAAGAATCCCACATATCAATGGGCAAGAGACATGAATAGAACCTTCTCTAAAGATGACAGACAAATGGCTAACAAACACATGAAAAAATGTTCATCATCTCTATATATTAGAGAAATGCAAATCAAAACAACCCTGAGATATCATCTAACCCCAGTGAGAATGGCCCACATCACAAAATCTCAAAACTCCAGATGCTGGCATGGATGTGGAGAGAAGGGAACACTTTTACACTGCTGGTGGGACTGCAAACTAGTACAACCTTTCTGGAAGGAAGTATTGAGAAACCTCAAAGCACTCAAGCTAGACCTCCCATTTGATCCTGCAATCCCATTACTGGGCATCTACTCACAAGGAAAAAATCCTTTTATCTTAAGGACACTTGTACTAGACTGTTTATTGCAGCTCAATTTACAATAAACAAAATGTGGAAACAGCCTAAATGCCCACCAACCCAGGAATGGATTAACAAGCTGTGGTATATGTATACCATGGAATACTATTCAGCCATTAAAAAAAATGGAGACTTTACATCCTTCGTATTAACCTGGATGGACGTGGAAGACATTATTCTTAGTAAAGCATCACAAGAATGGAGAAGCATGAATCCTATGTACTCAATCTTGATATGAGGACAATTAATGACAATTAAGGTTATGGGGGGGAGGAAAAGCAGAAAGAGGGACGGAGGGAGGGGGGTCGGGCCTTGAAGTGTTTCACACTTCATGGGGGCAAGACATGATTGCAAGTGGGACTTTGCCTAACGATTGCAATCAATGTAACCTGGCTTATTTTACCCTCAATGAATCCCCAACAATTAAAAAAAAAAAGAAATTGCATTAAATCTGTAGACTGCTTTAAGTAGTATAGAAATTTAAACAATTTTGATTCTTCCCAGCCATGAGGATGGTAAGTTTTCCATGTGTTAACATCTTCAGCTATTTCTTTTCTCAGACTTTCATAATTCTCTTTACAGAGATCTTTCACATCCTTTCTAAGGTAAATTTCCAGATATTTCATCTTCTTTGACACTACTGTAAAAGGAATAGAGTCCTTGACTATATTTTCAGCTTGACTATTGTTGGTATATATAAAAGGTACTGATTTGTAAGCACTGATTTTGTATCCTGAGATGCTGCTGTATTCCTTGATCACTTATTTAGGCTATACTATAAATGTATAGTGATCAAAACAGCATGATTCTAGCACAAAAATATCAAATTATATTTAGGGAACTGAATAGAGAATCAAGAGATTAACCCAGCTACTTATTTTCATTTGATCTTTGATAAGCCTATCAAAAACATTCATTAGTGTTAAGAATCCCTATTTTACAAATGGTGCTAGGTGAACTGGCTGGCGATCTGTGGAAGACTGAAACTGGACCCTCACCTTTCACCATTAACAAAAATTGATCTCACTAGATAAAATATTTATACTTAAGACATGAAACTCTAAAAATACTAGAAGAGAGTGATGTGAAAACACTTGAAGAAATTGGCCTGAGACAATATTTTATGAGGAGGACCTTCTCCCCATGGCAATTGGAGCAACACCAAAAATGTATTACCGGAGTCTGATCAAACTAAAAAGCTTCTGCACTGCCAATGGCAGAGTAAGTAAAGCAAACAGACAACCTTCAGAATGGGAGAAGGTTTTTTCAGGTTATGTTTCCGACAAAGGTCTGATAACTAGAATCCTCAGATAACTCAAATTAATAAATAAGAAAAGAACAAATAACCTAATTTCTTTGTGGACAAAAAACTTGCACAGAAGCTTCTCTGAAGAAAACAGGTGCATGGCCTACAGACACGTGAATCAATGTTTATCATGCTTAATCATCAGAGAAATGCAAATCAAAACCACTCTGAGATATTACCTAACCCCAGTAAGATTAGTCCACATCACAAAATCCCCAAACTACAGATGTTGGCATGGATACAGAGAGAAGGTAACACTTCTACACTGCTGGTGGCAATGCAAGTTAATACAGTCTTTTTGGAAAGAAGTTTGGAGAACACTCAATGCACTGAAAGTAGACCTACCATTCAATCCTGCAATTCCTTTACTAGGTGTATACCCAGATGATCAAAATCATTTTATAACAAAGACATTTGGCACCAGAATGTTTATTGCAGCTCAATTAATAATTGCCAAGTCGTGGAAGCAGCCCAAGTGCCCATCAACTTATGAATGAATTAACAAACTGTGGCATATTTATACCATGGAATACTATGCAACCATAAAAAGAATGGAGACTTTACATCTTTTATGTTTACCTGGATGGAGCTGGAACATATTCTTTTATTTTATTATTATTATTTTTTTTGTAGAGACAGAGTCTCACTTTATGGCCCTCGGTAGAGTGCCGTGGCCTCACACAGCTCACAGCAACCTCCAACTCCTGTGCTTAAGCGATTCTCTTGTCTCAGCCTCTCGAGTAGCTGGGACTACAGGCGCCCGCCACAATGCCCAGCTATTTTTTTATGGTTGCAGTTTGGCCGGGGCTGGGTTTGAACCTGCCACCCTTGGTATATGGGGCCGGCACCCTACCGACTGAGCCACAGGTGCCGCCCTGGAACATATTCTTATTAGTAAAGTACCTCAAGAATGGGGAAAAAAGTACCCAGTTTTTCTCAATACTACTATGAAACCAATATATAATCACCTACACATTCATACCAGTAGTAAAACATAGTTATAGTCAAAAAGAAGAAGGGAAGAGAAAGGAGATGGGAATGGAGGGGGGAGACCATTAGAAGATAAATGCATTTGAATGTTTATTGTACCACAATTCACAATTTCAAAGATGTTAAATCAACCCAACTACCCATCAATTCACAAGTGGATTAATAAAATGTGGTATATATGTACCATGGAGTACTACCCAGTTATGCAAAAGAAAATAAGAAGTATCCAAATTCAGAAAAAAGGAGGGTAAACTATCACTCTTTGCTGATTATATGATCTTGTATTTTGAAAACCCCAAATATTCCACAGTCTCCTGGAATTGATAAATAAATTCAGCAAAGTATCAGGATACAAAGTCAATGTACATAGACCGGTATCATTACTGTATACAAACAACAGGCAAGCTGAGTGTCAAATCAAAGATCCAATATATGTACCATTCAGAATACCTACAAAGAAAAATAAAATACCTAAGACTACACACAACTAAGGAGGTGAAAGTTCTATATAAGGAGAAATACAAAACTCTGAGGAAATAAATCACAGAAGATACAAACAAATGGAAAAAAAATAATGCGTATGCATGGCAGAACCATCATTATTATAATGTTAATACTACCTAAAGCAATTTACAGGTTCAATGCAATATCTATCAAATGATCAAAGTCATATTTAACAGATCTAGTAAAATAATTCAAAAAAAAAAAAAAGAAAAATGATTCTAGGCTTTGTTTGGAACCAAAGAATCTGAATATCCAAAGCACTCTTTAGCAAAAAGGAACAAATTTGGATACATCAAATTACCATACCTCAAAGTATAGTTTATGCCTGTAGTATAGTAACCGAAACAACATGGTATTGGCACAAAAATAGGGACATAAACCATGGAACAGAACAGAAAATACAGATGTAAAGCCAACTGTTTTCAACAAAGTAGGCAGTGTACACTGGGGAAAAGAAGCCCTGTTTAGTAAATGGTATTGGAAAAATAGGATAGACACATGTAGAAGAATGAAACAGGAACCCTATTTCACAAAAATTAATTTGCGGTGGATAGAAGACTTAAATCTAAGGCATGAAGCCAGAGAATTATAGAGAAAGATGTAGGAGAACTACTCTAGATATTGGCCTAGACCCCAATGGCTCTCATACCAACAACAGAAATTAATAAACAGGATTTGATTTTTTTGCAGGGATTGGGTTTTTAATTTTTGATTAAAATCATAACTGTATACATTTATGCACTACAATGTGATGATTTCATATACAATGTGGAATGCTTAAATCAAATTGATTAACAAAACCATCCCCTCACTTATTTTTTACTGTTTATAACTTATGAAGAGTAAATTTACCGTTATTTATTTTAAAGTATACACTTATGTTGTGCAATTAGGTGATATCCCACCAAATGCCCTTCCTTCACCCACCAATTGCCCTACCATTTCTCCTCCTCTCTGCCTCTGCTCTGCTACCCCTTGCTATACTGTATTTGTGTTTTATCATTCATATGACTGTGTAATTATTTGTATATTGCTTTCATAACAATATTCAGTACATTGGATACTTTTTTTCATTCTTGAGATACTTTACTAAGAAGAATGTGTTCCAACTCCATCTAGGTAAACATAAACGAGGTAAAGTCTCTTCCTGCACTATGTTGATTAGAAATGGTGATAGTTAGCATCTTTGTCTTGTTCCTGTTCTGAGGGGGAATGCTTACAATTTTTCTTCATTTAATATGATGTTGGCTATGGGTTTGACACATATGACTTTTATAATTCTGAGAGATGTTCTTTCTATGCTTGGCATGTTGAAGATTTTTATCAGAAAGTTGTGTTGGATTTTTTCAAATTTTTTTGGCATCTATTGAGAAGATCATGTCTTTGTTTTTCTCTTGTTTATGTAGTGAATTACAATTATTAATTTATATATCTTGAATCATCCTTGTATCCCAGGGTTGAAGCCCACTTGGCTCCAGTGGATTATTTTTGATGTGCTATTGAATTTGGTTTGCTTTTATTTTACTGAGGATTTTGCATCTATATTCATAGGGGCATTGGTCTATAGTTCTTTTTCTGTTGTCATTTCTTGCCCTTGGTATGAAGGTGATACTGGCTTTGTAGAATGAGTTGGGGAGGAATTTTACCTCCTCAATATTATAGGTAAGAGGTCTTCTTTGCAACTTTGATAGAATTTGGCTGTGAATCCATCTGGCCCAATCCATTTTGTTGTTGATTGTTGTTGTGAGGATTTTTATTAAAATTCAGATCTCACAGTTCACTACTGGTCCTTTGGGAGTGCTTCTTCTTTCTGTTTGAGTCTTGAGAAGTTAAGTGTTTCCAGAAACATGACCATTCCTCTACATTATAATTTTTATATGCAAAATGAGGGGAATGAGAAGGGAAACAAAGAAAGTGGCTTCAAGAAGGGCTAAAGGGAAGCCTTGCTTGCAGATACAGGAAGTCTAAAGGGAGTCTGGGTCCTGTTTTCCAGAAACAAAAGCCAATGCGGAGGTGAGCGCCAGGAGTGCAAGAGGACAGGGAGCCCCCAGGAGGTAAAACTCCATGGAAGGGGTGGAAGCTACCCTTGGGAGAATTCCCTAATTAGATACCGCTTCTGACACCAGATGAAAGGGTGGCACTCCACTGGTAGAGATCTCACAGACCACCAAGGCTTGTAAGAAAGGTCTTTATTGGTGAGGGATGCTGCAGAGCAGCACCAAGGAGGAGAGAAAAGAGAGAGAGACCAAAAGAAAAGCGCACCTTTATATAGGTTCAGTTAGGGGGAAGTCTCAGAATGGTGACAGGACTGCAGAATAGCCAATAAGGATTTACTGCTCTGGTGGGAAGAGCCATTAGGGGAAGGCCATGAGTTTGAAATTTTCAGCAGATAGCTGTAACTTTAAGAGTGAGACAGCTAGTCTTGGTCTGTTGAAAGCAGGAAGGGGCTTTCTGGGGAAGGGGCTTTTCTAGGGGCAATTACCTAACATATTGAGAAGAAGCATGTTTTGGTTCAAATATCACAGACTTTCACTGTTCTTACAGTTTTGGTAGATTTTCTTGAATAAATGTTTTTTCATTTGTTTTATGTCATTAGGTCTATTTGAAGAATGCTTAGAGGGTTGTTTATGTTATTATTTTCACAAGTTTCACTGGAGAGCAGGTTCAGAAAGCTTGCGTTCTGTAATGCTAGAAGTGTATGTGTTGATTTACATGTAATGTTATTATTGATGTAGTTGGATTTATATCTTACATTTTAATTTTGTTTTGATATGTCTGATGTCTTTGTTTTATTCTTCCTTTCCTTTGCATTAAGTAAACATTTTCTAGTGGAACTTTTTTTTTTTTTTTTTTGGTAGAGACAGAGTCTCACTGTACCACCCTCGGTAGAGTGCCGTGGCGTCACACGGCTCACAGCAACCTCTAACTCTTGGGCTTACGCGATTCTCTTGCCTCAGCCTCCCGAGCAGCTGGTACTACAGGCGCCCGCCACAATGCCCGGCTATTTTTCTGTTGCAGTTTGGCTGGGGCTGGGTTTGAACCCGCCACCCTCGGCATATGGGGCCGGCGCCCTACTCACTGAGCCACAGGCGCCGCCCTCTAGTGGAACTTTTAATGATTTTTTTCAGTGTGTTATTTTATTTCTGTGTTTTCTTAATGGCTGCTCTAGAGCTTATATATATATATATATATATATATATTTTTTTTTTTTTTTTTTTTTGGCCGGGGCTAGGTTTGAACCCGCCACCTCTGGCATATGGGACCAGCGCCCTATTCCTTGAGCCACAGGTGCCACCCAAGCTTATATATTTCTTAGCTTATCAGATTATACTTCATGTTTACTTTAATGTAGTTTTTATAAGTATAGAAATGTTATTTCCATATAGCTCTATTCCCCTTTCCCGCATTTTTCCTATTGTTATCATGCATATTTTACCTATAAACTATTTTAAAATATTATAAAATATGCAATATGTTTTAGACCCAATAATATTTTAATTTTTACTGTATGTAATCTTACTTATCATAGAAGCTGAGATAAGAAAAGAGGAATTTGGGCAGTGCCTGTGGCTCAAAGGAGTAGGGTGTGGGCCCCATATACTGGAGGTGGTGGGTTCAAACTGGGCCCCAGCCAAAAACTGCAAAAAACAAAACAAAACAAAAAAAAAGAGGAGTTTGTTATATTAAATCTATTTATTTATTTACCAACTTCTGTTCTTATATTTTCCTACCTTTTTTTACCCCTGTCCTTTGACTTCCTAAGGAGAACTGTTGGGTTTTCAACATTGATATTCCATTAATTTATAATTTTTAAAGACTGGAATAAAATAATGGATGATTTTGTGGAATAAGCTTTGCTTCCTCCAAAGGTATTTTTATGTCCTAACCCCAGTTCTTGTGAATGTGATCTTACTTGGAAATACAGTCTTTGCAGATGTAATTAAGGTTTTCAAGATGAAATCATCCCAGATTTCAGATGGGCTGGAAATACAATGACTAGTGTCTTCATAATAAAAAGAAGAGTAAGATATGACAGAAGGATGAACAAGTAAGAAGGTCATTTGAAGGTGGAGGAAGAGATTGGAGTTATGTTGCCCCAAACCAAGGAATGTCAGGATCCACCAGAAGCTGGAATAAGCAAAGAAAGACTGGATCCTGGCAACAACTTCATTTTGTACTTCTGTCCTTCAGAAATGTGAGGGATCAGATTCCAGGAGTTTTATGTCTCCTGTTTTTTGATAATTTGTTATGGCAGCCTTAGGGAACTAATATACCTACCAAGTAAGCATTACAGATTTTTTTGGTATGTAAATCCATTTTTTTCTTTAGTTTATAAAATTTTCCCTCCCTACTTAATTAAAACTTAACCATGGGGTTAACACTGGTGATTCTAATTATTATAAAATACTTCAAAACATTAGATATGATTAATTAGCATTAATCTTGAACAACAAATAAATATTTTTTATGTGAACATAAACATTACAATAAGTTCCTATAATCTACCTAGCTATTACTGTCAAGAATACTGTAAGTTGTGCCAGTTCATCAATTTGTTGTCTATCATCTTCAAATTCACCCTTATGGAGTGCTCTGTGAAAATACATCTGAGCCATTTAAATATTTTTCTTATCTGGAATTGAATTTTATCAGTAGAAGACACTGGAAAAGATGGTGCAGGAAGAAGAGGTTTTTCTTCCTGCTTCTGGCAGGCTTACTGGGTGGGCTGCTCCAGCAGCTTGTGCAGCTCTCTCCAGTGCCTGGCTTCTTTGGTGTATAGTTGCCATAGCTCAAGAAAGCTTTCCCTGGTAAAGTCCCTCTTGTAGTTTTGTAGTAAAGTGCCTTTGGTGAAACACTTCCCTGTGAACACCTTTCTCAGGTACCACAGAACACCAATTGCAGAGGTTGAAGTTTAAGCAAGTGGCATCTTTTTTTGCCACCCAATTTCCACTGGCTGTGTCCTGTCCAATAAGGTCTAGATATTAGCTCTGGACAGAGAGGAGTGGTGGAGGGTGCTTAATCTCAGTTCTAGGGGGGTGGCTACTGTATCCAATATTATATTATATTCTGCTATTCCTAAATCCTTTAGAGTTTTGTGTCTTTTTTTTTTCTTTTTTTGAGATGGAGTTTCCATCTGTCACTTGGGGTAGTGTTCAGTGATGTCATCATAGCTCACTATAACCTCAAACTCCTGAGCTAAAGCAATCCTCCTGCTTCAGCATCCTGAATAGCCTGGACTGCAGGTATGTGCTACCATGACTGGCTAAGTTTTCTATTTTTTGTAGAGATAGGATTTTGGCCTTGCTCAGGCTGGTCTCAAACTCTTGGCCTCAAGCAATACTTCCACTTTGGCCCCCCAATGTGCATCATGCCTCACTTAGATTTCTCTTTACTCCTTACTAACTAATCCCTCATACTCTAATCTCTTCTCGACATTAATAATTATTTACCTTAAGCTTTCCCCATTCAAATGACTGTGTGCTTTTTCTCTCCTAATTGTACTCAGACTGATACAGAAGTAATCATGGGCTAACAGTGCCACATAAATTTTGAAATACACAAATATATTCTCACATGACTTTGACAACAATTCCTTAAAGCAGGCATGGCAAGTACTGTTTATTACATTTTACGAGCAAAAAGGAATAAAGTTCAGGATTGTGAGTACTCCAAAATCACAGTCATTTTTATCATCAGTAAAATGGGATAACAAATAGAACTTATCTCCTAAAATAAAGACTAAATGAGGTGATACTGGCTTGATAAATGTTAACTGTTATATACAAATTAAGCATCCCTAATCTGTAAATCAGAAACCCAAAGTGATCCAAAATCTGAAACTTTGGAAGACCAACTTGATGATATCACAAGTTGAAAATTACATACTTACTCTCAGGTAAAGGGTAGCAAGTGTAAATCTGTTTTATGAACAAAATTATTTTAAAATATTATATAAAGTCATCTTTAGGCTATGTATATAAGGTGTATATGAACCATAAAAGAGGTTTGTATTTAGTCTTGGGTCTCACCCCCTAAATTATCTCATTACATAATATTCCAAAAGCTGAAAATATCCAAAATCTAAACTATTTCTGGTCCCAAGCACTTCAAAGAAGGATACTTGACCTGTATATTATACTTTAATTGTAAAAATTATTCTAGTATTTTACTAAACTACTGGCAATGAATTGCCTTGGTTTTATGTAGCTTTTCAATAGCAAATTATTTTAAGTAATGGTATTTTTGTGGTCAGGTACTACAGCATACCAACCAAAGATAAACCTATCATTTCACAATTATTTGTGTAATTATTGCCTTCTGAGGGAAAAAAAAAAAAATGACCAGAGTGAGAGCTAATCAACTTAGGCTAAGTTTATATTGGCTTACTTCAACACTCGGTCCATGTGGTCAATGGCTACGGTCTGAGTGATGAAACCAAATTCCTATGAATACATCCCTAAATTTAGAATGTGAACCTTCATTCTTGAATATTTCATTGTTAATAATACATGCCTGCCTTGTAACCAGCACTTACAGTCTCATGAGGTTCAGTTTCTATTAATTCTTTTGGTTAAGGCATGGAGCGGGAAGAGGATGTTAAAGGCAGGTGGAGAACGTTAAGCACCCAGTTTACTGTATCTGTGTCAATTACTATACCAACCCTTTGATCACTGAAGATTTCAGCAACCAAATACAGAAGGTCAGTGCAGTACTACATTCATATATTAAATGAATGTAGTCCCAAACATATAGACAATTGCCTTGTATAGATATATGCAATAATATATAAAAAATATTGGTCAGTGTAAAGCACTTCATTTTTAGAAAACGCAATATAATGTTATCCTGTAGGAATGGAATGGGACATTTATTTACAGCGCGTGTTAAACTTTGGGAAGGAGGAAAATGCTTAATGGCTGACTGCAATTTATCATGCAAATATTTATCAGAGTGGGGGGACGTACTAAATGATTCTTCTATAACAATATTAAGTCCCTCACTCCGGACTGTTAAATACAGAATTTTCATTTGGTACAAAAATCATTTACAAATAAGTAAGGGCTCCTTTTTCTCTCTCAGACACAAAACCCTTTAACTGGCAAGCTTCCATTTCGTGGGGGAGAGAAAAAACAAAAAACAAAACTGCTTTGGTACCTGGAGGAAAATAAGGAAAGCAGCTGAGTGAAGCAAGCTCCTCACAAGTACCTCAAGATCATCCCACAGTGAAGAGCCCCGGGCCGGAAGGGCAAGCGACTTCGGAGCCCGCGGACCCGGACGCGAACGGGAACGCGAACACCACCATAGAGTTCTATGGCGGTTGACAGAGAGTCAGCTGCCCGTTACCACCTTCCCCTCCTTTCCTTAGCGGTAGCTAGGCAACTGCCGGCCCTCTGGAAGAGCAGAGGCCAGGGTACTGCGTTAGTGCCTCTGGCGGCGAAAGCAAGTGCTGCAGGATCCTCTCACTGTTTTTACCCTCCCCTCTCTCCACCCCCTTTGCCTTCGCCACTTCTGCTCCTCCCTCTCCTCTCTCGCTCGCTCTCGCTCTCCCTCGATCTTGCTCTCTCCCTCTCTCTCGCTCTCTCCCTCTCTTCCTCCTCCGCCTCCTCAGCTCTTGGGCTAGAATATATATGGGTGGAAACGTGATGCGATGAATCCGAGAGAGACCGAAACTGGGACGGAGAGCGCAGCGGAAGCGGCGGGACTCCTGAGCATGGGGGCTTCACCACAATAGAGGCAGCGCCCCCACCCGCCCCCGCCAGCCCCTCTGGAGCGAACCTCCCCCCAAACCCCCTCGGGAAAAGGATGGCGGCGGCACCTACCCAGATCGAAGCCGGTGGGTAGCTGTGTCCGGGGAGCTAAGGGTGTGGGGGGTTTAGCGCGACTGCTGTCAGTTTCTTTTGAAAAAGCTTCTATTTCTCTTCTTTGCCTCCTTCTCAACCTCTTCCCCCCCCCTCTTCCTCAGAGCTGTATTACCTGATCGCTAGGTTCTTGCAGTCCGGACCCTGCAACAAATCAGCTCAGGTGAGGGGGAGAGGGAGATCTGGGAATAGTGGGGGAATGGTCCCAATGGGGAAATCGAGACAGCGGGGTGAGCAGTTTTCCTGAAGGTGAGGGAAAGGCCGGCCTTGACTAGTCTGACCATCAGTGGCTGGGTTTTAAGTGGAGATGGAGGAATGGGTTGATGGCCCGAGCTGCTCCTTATATTCATGTTTCCCTTTTGCTCAGGTGCTAGTGCAGGAGCTCGAGGAACATCAGGTACGGAGCCCCTTTGGGAAGGGGTGGGGAGGGTGGGGGTAGACTGGAGGAAGGGGAGGGAAAGTCAGGGGCGGAAGACGGGCCTGGAAGGAGGCTTCATCTGGATACCCATAGCTGTTGTCATCGGGGTGAACCGGTTTCTTTCCGCAAAAGGGGAAGACAACATTGGGGTCTTAACTCACCCGCTCTCTAGGCGCGTGGGAGGCTTTTTTTCAGTAATTTCTCCTCCTCTTTCGTCCCCCCACCTCCGCCTATCTCTGAGGTAATAGCTGTCCGGCCAAGAGAAATAAAGACGCCAAAGAGTCAAGTACTGGGACCCAGGCAGGGTCCGGTTGATGGGGAGCGGAGGCTTTGCCTTCATCGTTTGTCCCCCCTCCCCTTTCTTTTCCTTCGGCCTCCAGCTGATTCCGCGCCGCTTAGATTGGGAGGGGAAAGAACACCGAAGAAGCTTCGAGGATCTGGTGAGTAAAGTTTTCATTTCAACTTAAACTAACTCTTTCTCCACTCCCTCCCCACCTTTTACCCCCAACCCGCCCCCAACCTATCAGCCTACTCGGCTCTGAGAGGTTGGTGCGGAGCCAGAGAACGACTGCCCCTTCCCCCCTCCCTGCAAGTCGGAGAAAGGGTGCTTTGCCTTCCGCTTGGCCTCGCATGTTTCCACCCGAAAACTTTGAAGAATGTAAGTTGGTTATCACAGATGCCGTGTTGTGTATTGTGAATATGTTACAAACATAGGGAAAGGCCCATTGTAGGGGAAAAGGGAGAGAAACCAGGGGGTTATCTTGGGGCACGTACCAAGGATTGACGCTGGCCAATGACAGCGTTGGTAACAGCCCAGAGTTCCGTATTAGTGGAAGAAAACTGGTTTCTGGTTGGTCCTGGCCTGAAATACGGGAACTGAGGCCAGCCTTGGTCCTTTTTTTTTTTTTTTTTAAGGGGGGGCGGGTAGAGAATTGGCTTTGGTGGGGAGTTGACGGGCCAGGGACTCGGAAAAACCATATATTTAAAAATAATAAGGAACGTCAAGCCAATTCCAAAATTTACTGTCTTTAGATAATAAACTACCAAATAAAAGCACAATTATTCTACATTTTCAGGTTTTGGAAAGTAGCTCATTATATTATCAGTGCATCTCATTTGTATATATGCATTATCACTAAATAAAAACTATGAATAATGACTTTATTGAGAATTGGTGAATTGCAATTTTGGATTTACAAGGAAACAACAATGGGTGTATTTTAAAATAGAATATACTTTAGAGAAGGACCAAAGGCATTGGATTGGCTGGCTGTGTTGTTCATCCTGCAGATAATAATTCATAGTATAAAGGCACCTACTGTTCAGCACTGACACGCAAAAAAAGGTGAGTTTTTATTTTGAGGGCAATGGATTCCCTTGTGCTAGCCCCTGCCAGGGTGCATTGTAGCGTAACGAAAGGAGAAAGGGATGTTACTAAAATCAGAATTCAGCTACCCTTCCTTTAAATAAGATCCAAGTGGAGGAAAGTCAGACAGTTAAAGAAAGTTGGAGGGGGTATAGTAGACTGCAAATATAAATAAAATGATTTAAAATTTGCATGTGATAACACTATATTTAAATTGTCTTAGTGTTCATTTTTATATGTCTCTTTATTATAACAGTGAGGCCACATTGTTACCAAATTTACTAAATTTTTTTCTTATATTTTGTTAGTCACAGAAGATGAGATAATAATTGTGGTAAGAGTAAATTTGACTGTACTAGTAATGGTAACAATTTCTAAGATGTATAAAGTTATTCTGGAAAAACTGCATGCTTAAATGTAGTTAGACTTTGTTGGACTTAAGTCCTTCTTTCTCCTCCAAATAAGGGAAAAACAACAGTGCCTACTAATATATGTTTTGGCACTTAATAAATGACTGTTAAGTTTTGTAGGTATAGTTTTGATACTGAGGTGTGTTGAAATGTTTGTTATATTTGTTCCTCTTACAACCTATATGTATTTGCAAGGGGGACCATTTTTAAGCAAGTAGCAAAAGGAGACTAAAAGGAAAAAGCTTTTCTGAAAGTAATTTTACACTGATAAAAATAAATAAACATCATAGTAATGAAGTCTCCTTACCACATACATAAACATACACACACACACAACATCTCAGTTTACTGGATTTTTTCCCCTTTAATTTTGTAAGGCATATTTTTACATAATTGTGATCAATGTCTATTTTGTGCTTTATATTTTTCTTAACACTTACATATACTTACCCGTGTATTTGAATAGTCATAAATCTTTTAACTATAAGAAAAAATTCAGTTGTATTTAAGATGCTGTAATTGAAACCAACTCCCAGTTTTTCACTAATCTTTGCATAGTTAAGTTTTCTCTTTCTGTATTCTTCTTCCCCCAAGTTATTTTCCTGAGCCTTATTCCCTAAAGTGGAGCTATCAGGTCCTACTCCTTTGAGCTACAGGCGCCGCCCTCATTTACTCTTATATTGTGTGCTTAGGTTTTTATTTTTCCTTACTGGGATCCAGATTTTCTAGGGATAATACTTTTTGATACCATAATCTTTGAAGTTAATGTCTATTTTCTGCAAAGGGATTTCTTTGTAAAGGAAGATAGGGTAGGATTGAGTGAAAATTTGAACAGACTATATAGTAGCTGAGAACTGAGTGTGCAGTGCTAGATTCATCAGTTGTAGTGTTTAAAATTTTTTCACATTTGATCTCTGATTTTGAGTGGCTCCATTGCGGAAGAGATGAGGTGGTTTTTCTTTGGGTAGGTATTTTTTGAAGTTCTATCAGTACAATGGATTTATACAGTGTACTCTTTGATTTAGGTGCATGTTTTGGATTGAAATTTAGAGAAAAATGAGAAAAGTATTAATAGATAGTATAATCTTTACATATCTGCCACATTAACTTGTACAGCAATACTCCAAACTTAAGGTATACTGGAGTATGAAAAGGAAAGAATAAAAATGTATAATAAGGGACTATAAACAAGGATATCAAAGTGGTACTGGTTGGGCTAGATAGCTACATAGATGCATATTTGAAACAAAAATCCTGCCTTTTCATTCATGGGTTTACTTTCACTTGAATTGACTGTAATGCTTAATTTGATTTATATAGAAGAATATTTAAGTAACAATAAATTGGATTTCTTTAACACCTTATTACTACTGTTACTATTACAAATTCTAGAAATCTTCCCTTTTTCTTCTGAAATGAACATCTGATTTACCGTTTTACTTGTAATTTGGAACACAAGGGAAGTTGTTTTTTTGTTAAAGCCACTGGCAGGCAAGTACTGACATCTTCAGATCTGAAGTGTCTTGAAACAAAATGAGTCTATACATGAAATTTGCCTGTCAGTTTATGTTGAGGTATAAGGTTTTTGAATGTGGTATTCAGAATGAAACATTTTTTAGAATTTTAGGATGATGGAGAATTTTGAAGTTGTGATCTGGGCATTTTTTGTTGTTTTCTGCTTCCTAGTTGACTGTTACTGAAAACACAGTAGAACTAAATTTGTTTCTTGCAATTCATCTTAATGTAGATAATTTAAATAAATATAGATATCCTTTAATTTGTGGTGATCCTATTGAATTGTTCAGTATTTTATTTCTTCTTCTTTAGAGCTTTGTTGGGAATGATGAACATAGGAATGAATGTGAGATTGAGTGTGTGTGTAAACAGTTTTTGTTAATATGCAAATTTTATACAGGGTGTCCATAAAGTTCGTGTGCAATTTAAAATAGTTGTACATTTAAAATTGCACACGAACTTTATTGTGTGCAGTTTAAAATAGTTGTAAACTTTAAATTGCACATGAACTTTATGGACATCAAAATGATCGTTTGGAAACTTTTTTAAAGGAAAATTATAAGATTTTAAAATTTAAGGGGACTCCTTCCATAATACTGAAGCAAAGATATAAATATCTTTAGTTATGGTATATCCTTTTACATTTATTCAACAGTTTTTCATCCATAGAACTGAAAGCTCCCATTAGTGCTTACATTGGAATGACATAGATTATATTTCCCCCATTTTATATACAAAATACTTGAAGTAATTTTATGCTATTTAAAAAACTTTTATGAAGATTATATCTTTAAAAAGTATTTTATATAGGGCAGTGCCTGTGGCTCAAGGAGTAGGGTGCTGGCCCCATATACTGGAAGTGGTGGGTTCAAACCCGGCCCTGGCCAAAAACTGCAAAAAAAAAAAAATTATATACAAAATACTTAAAGTAATTTTATGCTATTTAAAATACTTTTATGAATATTATGTCTTTAAAAATATTATGTTCATAGATCATGGATCTATGATATATGTTGTAAGAAGTTGCATCTGCATATAATATATTTAGTTTTAGAAGTATTTCTACATTATCTCATTTGATCCTCACCAACTACTTTAAAACATTGTATTTGAATTCCAGACGTACCTGTATTCTTTTCTTACCTTCACCAGGTATCGTTCTCCAATTACTAGTAACAGCTTAAATTGTCTAGTAGAACACAGAATGCTTCCAGTATTACTAGTGTAGTTACTGCATCTCTAAGTGTGGAAACAGTTGAAGTATGTGTGATTTATTAAGTGTCATGTGGACATAGAGCCTTAGTCCGGAAGAACAGAATGCATCATGGGAAACCAAAAGGCATGTGCTGGTCAACTCTAGTGCACTGTAGTATGCATATAATAGTAGCTGACAGGTATTACTACAGAGAGAAGTCAGTATCTGGAAGCCTGCATTCTTACTGCTGACCTTGGTTGAGTCACATGTACACTCTTTCTCTTTGAAACATGTTGGCTTCAGCTATTTGTCTAGATTGATCCTCAGCCTTTTTTTCTCACACTTGGGCTCTAGGAACATATTTTCAATGATTAAAATCCTTCTGGAGATTTATCATTAATCTTTGGAAAACTGGCATCTCAGTACAAATGAGATGATACTATGAAAGTTGGAGAGAGTGCTGTTAGGGACTAAGAATTTGGATTTGGTGAATTTGTCATAAAATTTTTCTGTCCTAAAATTATCTTTGTCACATTTTAATATTAGTTTTAGTTGTTTTTGTTTTACTACTAATACTGTTTACTCATTGGTTGAGAAATACTTTCTTTTTGGTTGGGAGCAAAATAGTAATCTGAAGACAATTTAGGGCAGGCATCCTCCAACTTTTTAAACAGGGGGCCAGTTCTCTGCCCCTCAAACTGTTGGAGGGCCGGACTATAGTTTAAAAAAAAAAAAAAACTATGAACAAATTCCTATGCACACTGCACATATCGTATTTTGAAGTAAAAAAACAAAATGGGAACAAATATAATCACACTGCCTCATGTGGCCCACAGCCCCCAGTTTGAGGACCCCTGATTTAGGGTTTGTGTTGCAATTTAGATGCCCTTGTTTTACATTTCTGTTTTTTTTTTTTTTTTTTTTTTTTTGTAGAGATAGAGTTTCACTTTATGGCCCTCGGTAGAGTGCCATGGCATCACACAGCTCACAGCAACCTCCAACTCCTGGGCTTAAGCGATTCTCTTGCCTCAGCCTCCTGAGTAGCTGGGACTACAGGTGCCCGCCACAACGCCCAGCTATTTTTTGGTTGCAGTTCAGCTGGGGCCGGGTTTGAACCCGCCACCCTCGGCGCCTTACTGACTGAGCCACAGGCTCCACCCTGTTTGACATTTCTTACATGGAACTTTGTGGGTGATAGAAATGATTCTAAGATTTGGTGTAGACCATAACCTTTGCTTGCTGATTGATCCCAGGCAAGTTACTTAATATCTCAGAGATTCAATTTCTTCATTTATAAAATGAAAATCTCTACTTGTTGTGGTATGGACCAAATTAGTTTAAATGTGACAGAATGCAATTTGTTGGTTTTAAAATACTATGCAACTGAATTGTTTGCTACATTTTTTTTTTTTTTTTTTGCGGGGGGACAGAGTCTCACTTTGTTGCCCTCAGTAGAGTGCAATGGCATCACAGCTCACAGCAACCTCAAACTCTCGGCTTACGCAGTTCTTTTACCTCAGCCTCCCAAGTATGTGGGACTACAGGTACCTGCCACAGTGCCCAGCTATTTTTTTTTAGAGATGAGGTCTCACTCTGGCTCAGGCTGGTCTTGAACTCGTTAGCTCAGGCAGTCCATCCACCTTGGCCTCCCGAAGTGCCACCATGCCTTGCCTGTTCACTGTATTTTAAAATTAGGAGAGAGGCTGAATGATGAGCATGGAAATGTGGAGAACTGTGACCCCCAAACTTACATTTTCTTATCTAATTATCCCCTCCTAATTTTCTTAATATTTTTATGTTAGGAAAGGGGTATGTAAAACAGTAGTATTGAAAAAGAGTATTTAAAATGTGTGTCAGAATTCAACCACAAATGAGCGTTTCGAAGTGTGTCTTTGTTAACTCACACAAAAAATGGATGTATTTCAAAAGATATTTAGTGCCATTTGTATTTTTAAGTATGTGTAGTATTTACTCTTTTCTAAGAAGTAGGACATATAGTGTGATTCTTTTAGATGTCTTATTGCAGGATTTTCAAACCTTTTGATTGATCTTATACTGAACTTACATGTATTGTTGATAATTATTTCTTTGTAATTTAAGTTACCTTGTTTAAGATGTTTTCTCATGAACTTTCATATCTGTCATGGTGCTTTGTAGTTAGGTTCCCCTCAATTATTTGTTCAATTTTCTTTACTTGTGTTAGACGCATGATATAGATTTTTTTTTGAGACAGAGTCTCACTCTGTCACCCTTGGTAAAGTGCTGTGGCATCACAGCTTACAGCAAGCAACCTCCAACTCCTTGGCTAGGCAATTCTCTTGCCTCATCCTCCCAAGTAGCTGGGACTATAGGTGCCCACCACAATGCCTGGCCATGTCTTGTTGCAGTTTGGCCGGGCCGAGTTAAAACCCGCCACCCTCAGTATATGGGGCCGGCACCCTACTCACTGAGCCATAGGTGCCACCCCATGATATATATTTTTTTAGGTTTATTTAATCTGGTAGCTGATACTGAGTTCTTTCATTGGAATTTTCTCTATGGAGCAACTTCTAGAATGTGGGTGGATCCCCCGTCCTTGTCTTGATTTCATCTGCCCTCAGGGCTATAATACTTTTCAGTGTTTTCTTGAGGTGGTATAACCCAGAGAATATCTGAGCCTGGGAGGGTTCCTCTAGCTTTTTCCTGACAAAAAATCTTAAAACTAATAAAAAGAAAAAGAAATGCTTTGCATAATGATTAACATGTACAAAGGATAGTGATAGGAAGTCTTAACATTTTGTAGTCCACCCTACTAAACAGTGTTGTAACGAGAGAAATACCTGCTTACTCTTTCCACTTTTTCCCCATTTTCCCTCATCCTCCTTCAAAATTTCCCCTTTTCCTCTTTCAAATTCAGCAAATTTAAAACCAGACATTTAATTTATTTTTTACAACACTTAAATTACAAAGATGTAATATTGAATTATTTGAGACATTTATATTTTACTGGAAAGTATCAGGAAGAAAAGCTACTGTTAAATATTTGTGTTTTCTGTCAGTTTTTTTTTTACATGTAATTTTATTTTCATTTTTTAAACGTGGTATTATGGGGGAGAATTTAAACATTGAGGAGCTATTATGTGCTTGTCACTTACTGGGTTAGGGTTCCCTTCTCTTTGCTTGGAACACCCTCCCTTCCGTTTGTTTGCCTTGTGAACTTTTCCCATATCTTTCAAGTGTGAAATTGGACTTGAACCCTTACCTCCAGGCAACATTAGGTACTGTACTTTTTTGCTTCCTTTGCTGTCTGGACTAACATCTGGGCCCTTACAACTTTAATTTGTTTCTATTTACTAGTTTCCTCCACTGGGACTGTGATTTCCCTTAGGGCAGCAGTTTAATCTTCTTTCTGTTGAATACTATACTTTTAATTGTCTCAATGAATACATTCATGAGTGAATAATTTTGGTTTTGTCCTAACCAAAACATAGGAGATAGTTATTATTGCTCCTTCTTTTACAAATGAGGAATCTCAAGTTTGGAGAAGCTAAGTAACTTTGCCCAAGGTCACGTTAAGTAGGAATTGGGATGCATGAAAGGTTCAAGTCTAACTCTTTCTACTGTGTCACACTACCAGGAAAGAGTAACAACTGGTACATTTTAGAGCCTGAATAATCCAAACTCTGGGACTTCAAAGTACTGTGCTTATCTCTATACTACATTTATATAGATATATTTAAAAGATTGTAGTATTTTTTAAAATCCATTTTGTTTTCTGTCCCTGAGGATCAAAAGATTATATGGCTAACTTTTACATGTTCCTATTCCATGTTTCCCCTCCAAAAAAAAAAAAAAAAAAAGGTTTTTTAGAGTTCCTTGTTACTTGTCAGATTCTATTATCTCTAAAAGCCAGGGTAAAAAAAGTTTTGCTACCTGAAATTATTTCAAAGTAGCTCTTGTTACAGGCCTAGTCTCCTGAGATTACATTTTAGTCAGTGCCTAGCTGGATTCCTTTTGACTAATTATAATGAGTAGGATCATCCCAGTAAGTGCTCTCTTCTTAGTTGCCATAATGATTTTGAAGTGTGGTAATTCAGTTGTTAGATTTGTTCTTTAGGTGAGCCAATCTTAATATCAAGAAGGTATATAATCAAGGGTTCATTTAATTTATTTCAGTTTATTCAGACTTATAATTTTCATCTCTTTGCAGCCTTTGTGTTAATTATCTTTATCTTTATGATTTTTCAACTGTCTTAGTAGAACAGTAGTAGAAAGAGCAGTGGACAGAGAGACAAAGATTTTTATCTTTTCATATGACAATTGAATAAGGCACTTTATTTCTTGGGATCTGTTTTCTCGCTGTAAGACTCAGAGTTAGGTTGGTTCAAACATTCTATAATTTAACTCCTTAATGCTGTTTAACAAATAGAGAAGTTTGTATTATTCTCTTAAACTTTGTTTTTAGAGAATGCTTTACGTCTACAGATCTTAAAGCACTTGAATATTATTAGTTGGCCATCATATTTCTGACAGAGAAATTTAGTTAAATGACTGAAATTAGAATGTTTGAGCTTTAATAAAAAAGAGTGGTTTAGCACTCTGGGAGGCCAAGGCTGGCGGATTGCTTGAGCTTGAGTTTGAGACCAGCTTGAGTAAAAGCGAGATGCCATCTTTACTAAAAAAAAAATAAAATAAAATAGAAAAACTGAGGCAAGAGGATTGCATCAGCCCAAGAGTTGGAGGTTGCTGTGAGCTATGATGCCACATCACTTTACCCAGTCTCAACAGAGTGAGACTCTGTCTCAAAAAAAAAAAAAAAAAAAAAAGAGTGGTTTATTATAGAAATCCATGAATTTTGTAGAATATTTTAAGTACATACTTAAAAATTACATTTTATTAACTATTGCATTATATTTATATATAACTTTAATTTAGAATTATAAGAAAATCAACTTTAAAAAAGTAACTACCCAGGGCAGACAATAAAAAAAGTTCTTCTATTGGAAAAGATCACCTTTAAAAAGGTTCCAACTTTTTTTTTTTTTTTTTTTGATGAGACAGAGTCTCACTCTGTTGCCCCATGTAGAGTGCAATGGTATCATAGCTCACAGCAACCTCAAACTCTTGGTTTCAAGTGATCATCTTGCCTCAGCCTCCTGAGTAGCTATGATTATAGCTGCTGCAGCCCTCAGCTAGTTTTTGTAGAGACAGGATCTTGTTCTTGCTTGGGCTGATCTCAAACTCCTGAGCTCTAGGGATCTACCTGCCTCAGGCCCCAAAGTGCTAGGATTACAGGTATCAGCCACCATGCTTGGCCTAAAAGGTTCCAGCTTTAATCAAAAGGAAATAGATCCAAGTAAACATTTAACTATCATATCACTTATAACACTTCAAGTTTGATTTAAAGGAAACTTTTTAGTAAAAACTATCTCAATGTAAATTGGAAGCCTGTTAATGTTGTTTCAAGGAGAAGCTAGTATGTTTAATCTTAAAAGTTTATTTTTGCCATTATTTTGACCAAATCTGTTTATCTCATGAAATTTGATTATTTGTGTGGTAATCAAATTTTTATTGATATTAGACAAAAATACTTTTTGAATGGGACTACTTAGAAATTGAGCTGTTTTCTGTTGGATAGGGTGAAAATCAAACTTATGAAACTTATACAGATTTTCAAGGGTGAGAAGTTAGTAGATACATCTTGTTTTAGTTGGTGAATATGCAGACTCATTTATAATGTTAATGATTTTGTGTTTTTGAATTATTACTGAGGAATTGATAAAAAAAATTATATAATTAGCTGCCAATAAGTAAGACATTGTTTCTATAAAATAGCATAGCTGGGGCCTTAAAATGTCAGTTTAAAGTATAATTCTGACAGGTTTTCTATAAGAGAGTAATTCTAAGTGTTGTAATTAGAGAAACTCCTATTTTCTGGATTATATATACTGTATATGTTGCATTTCTAGTTAGTAGAAATGCAACATATACAGAAATGCATTTCTAGTTTGTAACAAGTAACTATTGAGTTGGTCAGGGGATAAAGAAAAGAAAATTGGCAGTAAAGACAAACACCACTCTGTGTAAAGCCCCTCATATAACATTTACTTGAAGAAAAAGTGATGGCTGGTACTCAAAACCCTGTTCATCCAAGATAGGGTTGGGGTAAAGAGGCATAAAGTGTTATAGATATCTATTATGTTAGTGTGCAATACCTTAAAGATTTATTTCTTTCAGATACGTATTTTAAAGATACTAACTATATTTGCATGTAGGTATATTTAGGAAATGTTCTGATGTGGAGGGCATGAATTATAAACTAGGATTTTTGGATATCAGTTTCTGTAGGTAATAAGAGAATTATTTTAGGTAGAACTATAAGCCACTTTGACTTTAATGGTACCTCTATATTTTACTAAAATATAATTCTATATAGTTATTTAGGCAAAAAACTATAAAGATGCACAAAATAATTGAAAGTGTTTGCTTAATCCTTTGTCCTGATCTAGAAACTAAAACTTTTAGACACAAATCTGAAATATCTGGTTGCCATCCTTCCTGAACATTATGACAGTTATCCAGGCCTAAGTGATTTTGGTAGATTAAAATTGTTTTTTGAAGAAGTTTACAAAAAAACATAATTGGTGGGAAATAATTTTTTAAATAATAATTACAGTAGAATCACGTATTCTCACAATTCTAAATATATGTTGAATTGTGGTTTTTTGACTTGTGATTCCTAGGAAGACAAAAGACGTATTCCAATATGTGAATCTTGAGATTTTTCCTTCAGGAATTCTTACAATAACATTAACTGTAGTTAGGCTTCAGCTGCTTTTTATTTATTTATTTACTGAACTAATATTAGTCCATTCCTACTTTATGCCTGATACTTTCTTAGATGTTAGGAATTGTGTAGTAAAGAAAATACACAAAATCTGTTTTTTCTTGTTAATGACTGAGGTGGATTTATAAAATTATTCTTTTGTGTTGTACTGTTGTAATTGGTGGTGATAAGACTGTGTGTCCTATTTGATGCTAGATATATGTATGTGCATATATGTACATGCGCATATATATTTAAAATTATAGCACTTAGAAATACTATCGATATGGGTCTATATAGAGAGGGTGCCAAAAAATGTATACCATTTTAAGAAAGGAAAAATTTCTATTAAATTTGTAATGTTCAAGTCAGTTTGACTTCTGCAATTACAAGAGATGCTCAACATGACTTGTGTTCATCTTTTGTTATTGGTATGTACTGAGCATTGCAATTTTAATACAGTTCTTTTTTTTCTTTATTTTTTGGCACCGTGTGTGTGTGTGTGTGTGTGTGTATATATATATAGGTATATTATTTTCTTTTTATGTAAGGATTAGTTTTAATATTCTTGTTTTCTCTGTTTACTGTTTTAGCATTACCCTTAGATTAAAAAAATGGAGCACAGTTTTTGTTTTTGTTGTTTTACTGTCTGATTTTTATGTATGTATATTAGCTCTTGTGCAGAAATTTGTGTTTTTTGAGATATGGCTCATGTTTCAAGGAATTTCGGCTTCAGGGCTCAGTTATTTAGTGCATGTTATTTATAAAATTGTTAATTCCATACTCTCTTGAAAATGAGTTAACTTTATAGGGTAAACAATTCTGCTTTATTGAGTGAGAGTTTGATGCAGATAGTACTTTTCATTTGTGTTCTTACCATTTGCATAGAATCTAGTTTTCTATTTTTTGATCAGTTCATCAATATGGTTGAATAAATAAAGTAGTAGAGAGTTAACCCATAACCTCTGTGCTTTTGATTTTGGCATACTTTTGCCACTTGGTAGCATTTAAAAGATTAATAGCTAAGCATATGATTTTTATCAAGACATGTAAAGAGTAGGTTAGAGTGCTATACTTTTTAAATGTTACATCATTCGAATGTACTTACTTTATGTCTATTTCTTAAATTTAGTTCAAGTATTAAATATTTAAAATGGTAATTTTCTGCTGGGAATTGTGGCTCACATCTATAATCCTAGCATTTTGAGAGGCCAAGGTGGGAGAATCTCTTGAGGCCAGGAGATCCAGACCAGCTTGAGCATAAACCATACCCCATCTTTACAAACAATAGGAAAATTAGCTGTGCATGTTGGCACACCCCTGTAGTCCTAGATACTTAGGAGGCTGAGGCAGAAGGATTGATTGAAAGAGTTTGAGATTTTAGTGAGCTGTGATGATGCCACACTGCACTCTAGCCTGGGCAACAGGAGTAAAACCTCCATCTCAAAAAAAATATTTTTATGATTCCATATTTTTAAAACTGTACTTTGCTTCATGATGAATGAGTATGGTAATGGAGTAGATTTTTAAACCAAATAAATACTATTGTTTTCCCTGTTTTATTTATGCTTTTTAGGTGGCAGCCAATGCACACATCCCTCCAGACTACCTCCTTAAAATTTGTGAGCGGATTGGTCCCTTACTAGATAAGGAGATTCCTCAGAGTGTTCCTGGGGTACAGACATTACTAGGTGTTGGTCGGCAGTCTCTGTTACGGGATGCCAAAGGTGAGATTTTCAGATTTTAGAACTGTGATACCATAGGAAAGGAGCAGAGAGCAGCTTATTTTTCAGTTGAGTAAATGTTCCCATGCTTTTTCAGATACTCATTTTCATTTAGTTTTATTTTACTAATATGATTATTCTCTTAGTATACAAGTAAATTTTTAGAGACATAGAAAGCAGTCTTTTTGTAAAACCGTGAATATCAAAGAAGTAAAGAGTACAAAATCCCTTTGTAATCATGGAATAGAGATCTCAAAGATTGCTGCTTTAATACAGTATAAATGTTGAAAAGATTCTTTTATTACATTATAATATTCTTACTCTGTTGGTCTTGATAATATCATGCTAGTAAATTTATATTGTGCATTTTATAACAGGTTAATAAAATTATATGTAAAACTTACATAATTGAAAATATTTAAACAAAAATATCAATCAGTGACTGTTTTTTTTTTTTTTTTTTTTGGCAGTTTTTGGCCGGGGCTGGGTTTGAACCCGCTACCTCAGGCATATGGGGCCGGCACCCTACCCCTTTGAGCCACAGGAGCCGCCCAAGTGACTGTTAAATAACAATTTCTTTACTCAGTTTTCAGTTTTCTTAGCAGATTTTTTTCCCTCAAGTTTTACGTGGAACCCCAACATGTAAAACATAAAGTGGTGTTTGTAAACATAAAAAGTGTAAATTAATAAATACTTTCAGGTCTAGCAACCCAATGTTTCCTAATTCAGCAAGATAAATATTTGTATGAATGATGATACCAGGTTTTCTGCTTCTCATTTTATAATTTATGGAAAGTTTGAGTTAATTTATAAGTTTCCAATAGGATACTAGAATCTTTTTGTTTTAAAGCCAAATTATTAGTAATATTTAGTATTTGGTTGAATTCTTTGAACTGAACATAAAGGTCAGACAAAAACCATGCTAAATTATAATCTGATATGCAGTTTTGTTACCTGTTATGATACAACTGACAAGTATTCTATAACATGAAAATATACACAAGTGTAAATCTGCCTGAATTTTCTGTGGCATGTTTGTACTATAGTCTTATCCTTGCTTGTCCAGTCTTATGAGTCGATATGTATAAGCTGAAAGATCAAGAAGTACTAATTTAAACTTAAAACCTTATTAATCTGTGATTAATTTACATACAGTTCAAACATGTGCATAATAAAAATTTTAGTTCAAGACCAGCATAGAAATAAAATATCCTGATGATATGTTAAGGTGTTGGTATTTACTAGTCATAATTTACTCATAACATGTTTAAATTCATGCATACTATTTTTATTGTGGTTTTAATAGTTACAGATATATTCTAACAAATGAAATTGAAATCAGATATTTGCCTCTGAGACAGTTAAAAAAAATCCACTTTCTTGAGTAACTTATTGGTCTTTTTATATAGATTGTAAGAGTACGCTATGGAATGGGTCTGCTTTTGCAGCTCTACATAGAGGCAGACCTCCAGAACTACCTATAAATTATGTGAAACCTCCAAATGTGGGTGAGTAAAATCCAATGTGAATAAAAGATATTCTTTTCTTCCTGCCTTTGCTTCACAGGTATAAAAACATATTCTTTTTTTTTATTATTTATTTATTTTTATTAAACCATAGCTGTGTACATCAGTATGATCATGGGGCACCATACACTTGGTTCATAGATCGTTTGACATATTTTCATCACATTAGTTAACATAGCTTTTGTAGCATTTTCTTAGTTATTTTGCTAAGACCTTTACATTCCACATTTACTAGGATTTACATATACCCTTGTAAGATGCACCGCAGGTGTAATCCCATTAATCCCCCTCCTTCCCCCCTTCCTTCCTCAACTCATTAGAAATCCAAAAATAGGTGCCAGAATTAAATTTGAAGTTTACAATCTTGAGGAGTTTCATAGTCAGCCAGACTTTTAAAACATTTTTACTTAAAGCAAATATAATCATATTTTGTAAATGTTGACCATTTTCTTTATTTCATTTCATTTCTTTCTTTCTTAGCAGAAGCATTTCTTTTTATGCATAGGTGTGTTTTAGCCATATGTTTATTTGTTTATTTATGTGTGTATGTGCTCAGTTTCCCAAAGATTTTATAGGGAACTATGTAAAGATAGCTTTCAGAAGGAAACGATAGTACATCCTGCTTATATAAGTTTGCTCTCACAAAGTATGTGCAAAACCAAGTTCATGGATGAATAATTGCTCCTCTTTTTCTCTGTTTTCTAGTTATATTACGCCTAGTGCCTATGGAAGATGCCTAAACATTTGAAAGAAATAAATTTCAAAAGAATACTTTTCTAAAATGAATACTGTTATACAATAGCTTATAAAACCTATTTCCAGCAATTAAATTAATTGAAGCTAGAAATAATTTTAAAAAGTATTTAGACAAAATCACAAACTTTCAGAAAGCTTATTAAGGAAATTCGGGTACCCTGGAGTATATTGCTATTAATACTCTTTCATAGACTTGATGTTACTTGGAAAAGTTGAGTACTAGGTTGGATCTATTTTGGATGTGATAATGCTGTTTTTTTTTTTTCTTTTTTAACTTAGTTTCATAGTTTATTCACCAGAGTATAATTAATTTATCAAATTGAAATGATATAGCTTTTATTATTTATTCATTTAATTACATGCACAGATAAAATATTTTTAGCTATACTATCAACATTAGTTTGTATTGCTTTATACTTCATTGGTCACATGTTAAAATGGTGAAGAGTAGCCTTTAAGTGTTAGGTTTTTAGGGGTTCTTTATCTTCTCCCTTCTCTCTTTTTTTCTTTTAACTAAGAATATATTTTCAAACTTCTGGATTTTGTACAGTAAACTCTTTATACTCACTTGAATCGGGTGTTCTTTTAGTAACAGTTTAGGAATAATAGTGCCACTGACATTTATGTTTTAAAATTCATCTTAAATCAATTGTGTTACGTGGGGAGTAGTTTTTATAATACTGAGGCAATTTAATCATGATGTATTTTCATGTAGTACATTCTGGTCAAGATAATTACATTTAAAATATTTAGAATTCAGAGGCTTTTGAAAAATCCAGAATATTTAACTAAGAAAGTAAGCATGATGAATATGAAGTTTTTTGAAATTGTAATTTGAAGCAGATTTCTCACTGTGGCAGATAGGTCTCCCTAACTACTTTAAAATCAATCAGTTTTATAGTTTGCCAATCTAAACAAAATTTACCATGAAGATAAGTCTTAAAAGTTTTCTCAAAGAATATTAGAACTATAAGAATTTTAGCAACACTGTTTCTTAAAAGTAAAATAAATTGTATGGTCAAGTAACTGGGAAACAATGGATTTTAGAAGATAATAGGGATCCTGGCACAAAGCAAACTGGGGAGGCTGAGGCAGGAGCATCACTTGAGGGCCAGAGTTTGAGTGCATCTGGACCAACAAAACCTAAAGAAATGAAAAAAAAAAAAAAATAGCCAGATTTGGTGGTGTACCTGTAGTCAGGCAGGAGGATCACTTGAGCCCAGGAGCTGGAGGCTTCAGTGAGCTAGAATTGCACCACTGCACTCTAGCCTGGGTGACAGAGCAAGACCTCATTCCTTAAAAAAAAAAAAAAATATAGTGGGATGATGACAAATTTGTTTTTATTTTACAATTTTTATTTTTTTATTAAATCATAGCTGTGTACATTAATGCGATCATGGGGCACAATACACTGGTTTTATAGACCGTTTGACACATTTTCATCCCACTGGTTAACATAGCCTTCCTGGCATTTTCTTAGTTATTGTGTTAAGACATTTACATTATACATTTACTAAGTTTCACATGTACCCTTGTAAGATGCACTGCAGGTGTAATCTCACCAATCACCTTCCCTCCGCCCACCTCCCCTCTCCCTCCCCTCCCTTCCCCCCGCCCCCTATTCTTGGGTTATAACTGGGTTATAGCTTTCATGTGAAAGCCTTAAATTAGTTTCATAGTAGGGCTGAGTACATTGGATACTTTTTCTTCCATTCTTGAGATACTTTACTAAGAAGAATATGTTCCAGCTCCATCCATGTAAACATGAAAGAGGTAAAGTCTCCATCTTTCTTTAAGGCTGCATAATATTCCATGGTGTACATATACCACAATTTATTAATCCATTCATGGATCGATGGGCACTTGGGCTTTTTCCATGACTTAGCAATTATGAATTGGGCTGCAATAAACATTCTGGTACAAATATCTTTGTTATAATGTGCTTTTCGGTCTTCTGGGTATATGCCTAGTAGAGGAATTATAGGATTGAATGGCAGGTCTATTTTTAGATCTCTAAGTGTTCTCTAAACATCTTTCCAAAAGGAATGTATTAATTTGCATTCCCACCAGCAGTGTAGAAGTGTTCCCTTTTCTCCACATCCATGCCAAAATCTCTGGTCTTGGGATTTTGTGATACAGGCTAACCTTACTCGAGTTAGATGATATATCAAAGAGATGATGACAAATTTGAATGAGTGTAGGACTATTCAGAACCTTTTACACCTAAATGTATTGTAAATCACCTTATAGGGAACATTTCCTAAGTAATTGTACCAAAGAAATCCTTTTTCAGGATACCTGTAAGATTCTGAAAGTTTCCTGGGAACGAATTTGGGAAACTGGGTTGTAAACTCTGTACAGTAGAGAAGTCCAAAGCCCAGAGAAGTTATACGATTGGCCTAAATCACATTGCTTGTCTTCCAAATAGTGTATTTTTTTATTAAATTGTAACTGTGTACATTACTGCATTTATGGGGTACAGTGTGCTGATTTTATGTACAATTTGGAATACTTACATCAAACTGGTTAATCTAGCCTTCACCTCACTTTCTTAATGGTGTGTTAAGACATTTATACTCTACTCTTAATAAATTTGACATGTACCCTTGCAATATGCACAATAGGTGAGGTCCCACCTATTACCCTCCCTTCACCCAGCCACCCCTTTCCCCTTCCCTCACCCTCCTCTTCCCTCCTTCATTCTGGGCTAGAAATTTTATAATTGTGTTTTATGTTTAGATTTTGATCCATTTTGAGTTAATTTTTATATCAGGTATGTGGAACTCTCTGCTGTGTGAGTTCCAACTTTGCTCTCATTTTGCCAAAATTGCTTTGGCTTTTTTAGTCCTTAGCATATCCATTTAAATTTTAGAATCAGCTTATCAGTTTCTACCCAAAAGGGGTGCTGGATTTTTACTTGGGATTGCCTTGAATATATAGATTAGTCTGGAAGAAATGACATCATATTTTAATTTCAGATTAATATGAGGGTACAAACGATTAGGTTACAATGTTTGTGTTAGGTAAAATCCCTGGATAGTTATGTCCTGCACGCATGAGGTGTACTGTACATTCTTACATTGTGCCCATTAGTTGGGAGCATACAATCCCCTTCCCTCCTCCCTTTTCTCCCCTCCGTCATACCCCCAACTTGAATTAAATTGAGGTTTTATCTTGTGTGGGTATGTATTAGTTTGTTTCCTGGCTTCATATTAGTATTGAGTACATTGGATACTTCCTTTTCCATTCTTGTGATACTTCACTAAAGAGAAAGTTTTTCTAACTCTATCCAGGTAAAGTCACCATCTTTTTTAGTGGCTGAATAGTATTCCATGGTATACATATACCACAGCTTGTTAATCCATTCTTGGATTGATGGGCATTTAGGTTGTTTCCACATCTTGGTGAGTGTAAATTAAGATGCGATAAACAATCTAACGCAAAGTCCTTATGATAAAATGATTTTTTTTTTCTTCTGAGTAGATGCCTAATAATGGGATTGTGGGATCAAATGGAAGTTGTATTTTGAGTTCTTTGAGGATTCTTTATACTTCTTTCCAAAGAGTCTGTATTAGTTTGCAGTCCCACTAACAGTGTAAGAATATTTCCCTCTCTCCACGTCTGCGCCAGCATCTGCAGCTTTGGGACGTTGTGATGTGGGCTATTTTCAATGGGGTTAGGTAATATCTCAGGGTGATTTTGATTTGTAATCATCTTTGATGATTAGGGACGTTGAGCATTTGTTTGCGTGTTTGTTGGCCATTCATCTAGCTTTTACAGGAACGTTCTTTTCCTATCTCTTGCCCAGTGATATGTGGGATTGTTTGCTTTTTTTGTTGTTTATTGATTTGAGTCCTTTGTAGATTATAATTATCAGCCCTTTCTAATATTTGTAACATGAAATATCTTTTCCCATTCTGAAGGTTGTCTCCTTGCTTTAATTGTTGTGTCCTTATCTGTGCAAAAGCTTTTTAGCTTCATTAAATCCAATTTATTTTTTTCTGTTGTGGTTGTGATTGCCAGTGAATTCTTTAAAAAATCTTTGCCAGGCCAATATCATCAAGAGTTTTCCCCACACTTTCTTCTAGGTTTTTTATCATTTCATGTCTTAGATTTAAATATCTTAACCATCCTGAGTCAATTTTTGTAAGTAGTGAGGGGTACAAGTCTTTTACATTTAGTTATCCATTTTTTCCAGCACCATTTATTGAATAGGGATTCTTTTCCCAGTGTGTGATTTGTTTGGTTTATCAAAGATCAGATGGTGATAAGAGGTTCTTTTCATCTCTAGGTCGTTTTCTATTCTAAGAACTGACGTCTTAACAACATTGAGCCTTCTAACCTAGGAACATAGTATATCTGTCCATTTATTTAGGCCTTTAATTTCTTATAGCAGTTTTTTTGTAGTTTTCAGTGTAGTGGTCTGACATATCTATTGTGAAATTTTTCCCTAAGGATTTCATGGATTTTGCTGTTGTTTTAAATTGCATTTTTTTTCCAGTTTCCAGTTGTTTGTTGCTAGTAAATAAAAATGGTGTTTTTTTTTACTTCCTGTCTGTTAACCTGCTAAATTTACTTACTAGATTTTTTTTTTATTCATATATATATATGTGGCGTTGTCTGCAAATAAAGACAGGTTTACATTTTCCTTTTCAGTCTCATATGCCTTACATATTTTTTCTTGCCTTGCTGAACTACTAGTGCCTCTAATACAATGGTGAGTTTAAGTGGTAAGAGTGTATATCTTTGCCTTGTTCTTGATCTTAGGGAGAAAGAAGCTAATTATTCACCATTAAATATGATCATAGATATCCTTTATCAGTTTGAAGATGTTCACTTCTGTTCCTACTTTGCATAAAATTTTTATCATAAATGAACATGTCCCTCTTCATTTTATTACATCAGTAACTTTGGGGGGCATATTATAACTGATATTACATGTAGAATAGTGCTACCAATTGAACTTCCTGTAACAATGGAGATAATAGCTATTGCAACTGAGGAATTTAATATTTTATCTCATTTAACTTTAAGTAATTTGACATTCAGCAACTACATGTGGATTCAACAATGCAGATATAGAATAACATAGAAACTGGTAAACTGTTCTGTGGTTATTTGCATAATTTGGTAATAACAGATTGACTTATTTCTCATTTTACAAATTTGATTTTTAAATGTCCAGTTTTTATACTGAGACACTGCCTTTAGTTTTTTGTATTTTCATTTTAAACTTACTTTAAAGATCACATTGTGCCAATTCTTTCTTAGGAAAGTTTTGCAACAGTCTTTGGCCAAAAACAATAAAATTATGGCGTTATCTGGACTCTACACTATGTTGTATTATTTATTCAAATATTCCTATCTTTTGTGTAATCAACAGTGTTATTTAGTAATTTAATGCAATGGAGGTGAGGGAGCACCTAACTATTGTAACAGCTTAAATATATGTGCACTTCTATTTACCAAGGGTGAATTTCTAAATTTTTCAAGAGAAAAGATGCCTGTATTTACATTATTACATGTATAAGCTCTAGTCATGCCATTTCATTAGCTGATGCTTCACTAATCAAATTGGTTTTGTATTGTGCCAAAGTTAAATTAGAAGAAGAAAATTAAACTAAATTCAAAATAGTATTAATACTTAATGCCACTCAAAGAAATTCTGGAGGCATGTATTTATGGTATTGTTTGAGGTCTTGCACGATCACCACTAAGTACTATTATTTTTTCATTCTTTTAATGATTAATATTTATTTAGAAACTTTGTATTTATATTAGAATTTGGAATTAAAATTTTACGTAAATATAATTGTTGCTGAGCTAATTTGGAAGTGCAGAAGTAATTTTAAAAGTGTGTTTCATGGCTATTTTAGTAACTATTATCGTAGTTATTATCCATCATGGTAAAAATTTCATAAATTTTCTAGTTACATTTTAAAATTTTTTCATATAATTCTCTGTAGAAATGGAAGCAGGAAAGCTTATTCATTTAGTTCAAGACTAAAATACCCAAGAAACAAAAATGCATATGCTTCTACTTTTAAACTGAGTCAAGGGCATGATGCAATAAGACTCTACTTTTAAACCTTTTTTCCTCTTTTATCTTTAGCACAATTGGCATATAGTAACGTCCTGTAATTTATGTAGTAGGCCTGTAATTTATGCTGTGTACAGCTTATGAAGCTTGCATTAATTCTAAACTCAAATTAATATTTACATATTGCCATAAACTTTCATTTAGCATTGCTTGATTCTTGACTTACCATTGTATCTTATATGTCATACTTAATGCCACTATTCACTTAGAGGTATTAAATCTATCTCTTGTAACTATGTAAATGTAAATTGAAAGAAAGTAGTCTAAATTGTTTTTATCTGGATAAGCTGACTAGGTTTTTGCCAGGAATATTTGTCATCCTCTCTAATTTTATATAGTTCCTTCCTCTTGCTGAATGAAATATGCTTTTGTCAACCCTTGCTTTTTGTTGCTTGTCTTTCTCCACTTACCACCTTCCTCCTTTTTGTACTCACATAATTGGGCATGAAGCAACTTACTTCTAAAATGTATCTGGAAAAGAGCAAGGGATGCTTGTCATAATGGCAAGTAATTACACTGGAATATTAACTCAGAATTTTTTGTCTATGGCCACATTGTGAGTGCTCACTAAATATTAAATGGATGTAATTGCTGCCACATGGAAACTGAAGGATGTCTTTTAAATGTGTTTATGGTTTTATATAGCTCATCTGAGTTTTTAGCCCTTTATATCCATTTCTGTAATCAGTATTATAGTAATTTTAGGATTAATAATTTTAGTATCTTTATTTAAAATAAAACTGATTTTTTATATGGGGGGCTTATTTTCATCATTTCAGTTATTTTGTTTTACTTTTATTTATTTATTTTCTATTAAATCACAAAGAGGTAGATCATGTATATATTAAGGCATTTATAGGGTATAATGTACGGATTTCATATACAGTTTGGAATGCTTACATCGTACAGGTTAATATATCCCTCACCTCATTTGCTTAATTATTGTATTAAGACATTTATACTCTATACTTAATAGATCCAATATGTATCCTTGCAATATGCACGATAGGTGTCATCCCACCATTCACTCTCCCTCCATCTGACCTTCCTCCTCCCCTCCCATCCTTCTCCTCCCTCCTTCATCCTGGGCCATAGTTGTGATCAATTCTTCATATGAAAGTGTGAGTAATTGGTTTCAAAATAGTACTGAGTACATTGGATACTTTTTCCTCCATTCTTGAGATACTTTACTAAGTAGTATATATTCCAGATCCATCCATGTAAACATAAGAGGTAAAGTCTCCATTTTTTTTAATGCTGCATAGTATTCCATGGTATACATACACCACAACTTATTAATCCATTCATGGGTCAGTGGGCACTTGGACTTCTTCCGTGACTTGACTATTATGAATTGAGCTGCAATGAACAATGTGGTGCATATATCTTTGTTATAAAGTGATTTTTGGTCTTTTGGATATACTCCTAGTAGAGGAATTGCAGGATCGAATGGCAGGTCTACTTTTAGATCCCTGAGTATTCTCCATACTTCTTTCTAAAAGGGGTGTATCAGCTTTCATTCCCACCAGCAGTGTAGAAGTGTTCCCTTTTCTCCACATCCACGCCAACATCTATAGTTTTGGGATTTTGTTATGTGAGTCACTTTTACGGAAGTTAGATGACATCTCAAAGTGGTTTTGATTTGCATTTCTCTGATGATTAAAGGTGATGAACATTTTTTCATCTGTCTGTAGGCCATGCACCTATATTCTTCAGAGAAGCTTCTGTTTAAGTCCCTTGCCCACAATGAAATGGGGTTACTTGTTCTTTTCTTATTAATAAGTTTTAATTCCCTGTGGATTCTGGTTATCAAACCTTTGTCAGAAACATAACCTGCAAATATCCTCTCCCATTCTGAGGGCTGTCTGCTTGCTTTTCTTACTGTGTTCTTGGCAGTATAGAAGCTTTTTAGTTTGATCAGCTACCAATAATGTATTTTTGGTTTGCTTCAATTGCCCGGGGGGGGGTCCTCCTCAGAAAGTATTCTCCAAGGCCAATTTCTTCAAGTGTTTCCCTTGCACTCTCTCCAAGAATCTTTATAGTTTTGTGTTTTAAGTTTAAGTCTTTTATCCAGTGAGAGTCAGTTTTTCTTAATGGTGAAAGGTATGGGTCCAGTTTCAGTCTTCTACTAGTTGCCAGCCAGTTCTCCCAGCATCATTCGTTTAATAGGGAATCTTTTCCCCAATTTATATTTTTGATAGGCTTATCAAAGATCAAATGACGATAAGTGTCTGTGTTCATCTCTTGGTTCTCAATTCTGTTCCATACATCTACCTCTCTATTTTTGTGCCATTACCATGCTGTTTTGATCATTATAGATTTATAGTATAGTTTAAAGTCTGGTAGCATAATTCTTCCTGATTTGTTTTTAATTTCTGAGTAATGTCTTGGCTATTTGAAGTTTTTTCTGGTTCCATATTAAACAAAGTACTATTTTTTTCCAGATCTTTAAAGCATGACAGTGGTTCTTTTTATAGGGATTGCACTAAATTTGTATATTGCTTTGGGTAACATGGAGATTTTAACAATGTTGATTCTTCTCAGCCATGAGCATGGTATGTTTTTATATTTGTTAACATCTTTAGCTATTTCTTTTCTCAGAGTTTCATAATTACCTTTATAGAGATCTTTCACATCCTTTGTTAGGTAAATTCCCAAATATTTCATCTTCTTTGGCACTACTGTAAAAGGAATAGCATCCTTGATTATTTTATAACAGATACTTTCTA
Organism: Nycticebus coucang; assembly: GCF_027406575.1. Lineage (NCBI taxonomy): Eukaryota > Metazoa > Chordata > Mammalia > Primates > Lorisidae > Nycticebus > Nycticebus coucang. The sequence goes on along the minus strand of NC_069804.1, from coordinate 92,794,446 downwards.
TAAATATTTTCCTTATTTCCTCAGTATTATTTATCATACCTTTGACTTTTTCTCTCAGTATACACCAAAGTATTCTAAAATAATCTTTTGGCTTTTTTTTTTTTTTTGTAGAGACAGAGTCTCACTGTACTGCCCTCGGTAGAGTGCCGTGGCGTCACACAGGTCACAGCAACCTCTAACTCTTGGGCTTACGCGATTCTCTTGCCTCAGCCTACCGAGCAGCTGGGACTACAGGCACCCGCCACACGCCCGGCTATCTTTTGGCATTTTTTATATGCATTTTAACTCAGTACCTTTCAGAATTAGAACTTCATCAATTAGAAAGGGAAGCTGTTAAACAGTACCAGGTTTGTTTAACTTAAGGAAAAGACAATGTTAAACTTCTGTGTATAATAGTAAAATAAGGTTAAAAGGTTTAGAAGAGGATAACAATATCCTGTATGTAGGCTTATCATCCCAAATTATATTAAGCAAACTTTGCGGTAAGACTGAATGGAATTGGAAAGTATTTCATTGCTATATTTCACTTAATATTATTCTAGCAACAATACAGTTAATAACCATGAATATCAACACTTTCCAGAATTACAATTGTTATTTAAGTTATATTGTGGATGAGTGTTGCAGGATGGGATTGATATCAGCCTTGAAGACTCTTGGCTTTTGCTATGGTTGGTTCAAGTTTTAGAGATAATCTGATTCTTAGTAGCATCAAATCCATGAAAGAAATAATTCTATGATGTTTTAAAATTTATATTAGAATTTTTACATTTTCTTCAAATTCATTTTTGTACCCTTCTTGCTTTTTTCAAAACTTTAATTTATTTAGTTATTAGAGCTTTTTTTGGAAACTACCAAACTTTATAAAAAATGCTACTAGGTATTTCAAATCTAGAATTGACAATGAATTTTATGAGTCATTTTCCAGTGTTTTTGCCAGAGCATTTTCTTAGTCTGTTATTGTCCTCTCTACTTATAGGAACTGATATGCTTACTGCATTTTAACCAGTCAGAAGTTTGCATGTCTACATTCTATTTTATGATTAAATTAAAAAGCCTAATGTTGACTGACGTTTTTGGTAAAAGACAAAATACTAATTTAAGATTATTTCAGTCTATGGCCATACCAACCCAAATGCACCTGATCTCATCTGATTTCAGCAGATTATTTCAGCCTTGCTTAGGTACAGCTTCTTTTCTTTTCTTTCTTTTTCTTTCTTTCTTTTTTTTTTTTTTTTGAGACAGGGTCTCATTTTGTTGCCCTCGATAGAGTGATGTGCTATCCAAGCTCACAGCAGCCTCAAACTCTTGGGCTCAAGTGATCCTCTTGCCTCAGCCTCCCAAGTAGCTAGAGCTACAGGCACCTGCCACAATGCCTGGCTGTTTTTTAGAGACTTAGAGACGAGGTCTTGCTCTTGCTTAGGTTGGTCTCAATCTCTTGAGCTCAAGCAGTCCACCAGCCTCAGCCTCCAACAGTGCTAGGATTACAGGCTTGAACCACTAAGTCTGGCCCAGTATAGCTTGTTTCCTGAAAAACTCTTTGTATTTGAAGATGAGTCTATTGATGATAGTGGGTATGGTATAAAAATTCTGATCTGTGAATAATAGTTCTTTCTGACCTGTGTATATGTATAAAGCTTTAGGACCGTTATGATTAGCAACTATTGGCTGAGCCTGGTGCTATTTTTGATTCAGTCTTAAGTTTTTGCTGAAGCCAGTTCTCTCTGCTTCATATCCCCACATTCCTGACTTGGAATTGAGGTAAGTGGCAACAATTATTTCTTAGAAGTTCAAAACTTTGCTCTATTATTTTGAAGTTGATTTACAGGATTTGAAAGACATTTCTTCTTTATCCTGTAGGGATCTTAATAGAACATTATTTTTTTTTCTTTTTTTTTTTTATTAAATCATAACTGTATACAATGATATGATTATGTGGCATCATACACTCACTTCATAAACCATTTGACACATTTTTATCACAGTGGTTAACATAGCCTTTCCGGCGTTATCTCAGTTACTGTGCCAAAACATTTACATTCTACATTTACCAAGTTTCGCAAATACCCCTGTAATATGCACCACAGGTGTGATCCCACCGATTCCCCTCCCTCTACCCACCCCCCCCTTTCCCACTTCCCCCTATTGTTAAGTTGTAGCTGGGTTATAGCTTTCATGTGAGAGTCCCAAATTAGTTTCATAGTAGGGCTGTGTACATTGGGTATTTTTTCTTCCATTCTTGGGATACTTTACTAAGAAGGATATGTTCCAGCTCCATCCATGTAAACATGAAAGAGGTAAAGTCTCCATCTTTCTTTAAGGCTGCATAGTATTCCATGGTATACATATACCACAATTTATTAATCCATTCGTGGATCGATGGGCACTTGGGCTTTTTCCATGACTTAGCTATTATGAATTGGGCTGCAGTAAACATTCTGGTACAAATATCTTTGTTATGTTGTGCTTTTTGGTCTTCTGGGTATATGCCCAGCAGAGGAATTACAGGATTGAATGGCAGATCTATTTTTAGATCTCTGAGTGTTCTCCATATATCTTTCCAAAAGGAATGTATTAATTTGCATTCCCACCAGCAGTGCAGAAGTGTTCCCTTTTCTCCGCATCCACGCCAACATCTCTGGTCTTGAGATTTTGTGATATAGGCTAGTCTCATTGGAGTTAGATGATATCTCAAAGTAGTTTTGATTTGCATTTCTCTGATGATTAAAGATGATGAGCATTTTTTCATATGTCTGAAGGCCGTGCGCCTGTCTTCTTCAGAGAAGTTTCTCTTCAAATCCCTTGCCCAGCCTGCGATGGGATCCCTTGTTTTTTTCTTGCTGATGCGTTTGAGTTCTCTGTGGATTCTGGTTATTAAACCTTTGTCAGAGATATACCCTGCAAATATCTTCTCCCATTCTGAGGGCTGTCTCCTTGCTCTGCTTACTGTGTTCTTAGCTGTGCAGAAGCTTTTTAGTTTGATCAAGTCCCAGTAGTGTATTTTTGAAGCTGCTTCAATTGCCCGGGGGGTTCTCCTCATGAAATACTCACCCAGACCAATTTCTTCAAGGGTTTTCCCTGCATTCTCCTCTAGTATTTTTATAGTTTCATGTCTTAAGTTTAAATCTTTAATCCAATGAGAGTCTATCTTAGTTAATGGTGAAAGGTGTCGGTCCAATTTCAGTCTTCTGCAGGTTGCCAGCCAGTTCACCCAGCACCATTTGTTAAATAGGGAATCTTTTCCCCACTGAATGTTTTTAATTGGCTTGTCAAAAATCAAATAGCGGTAAGTAGCTGGAAATTCATCTCTTGGTTCTCTATTCTGTTCCAGATATCTACTTCTCTGTTTTTGTGCCAATACCATGCTGTTTTGATCACTATCGATTTGTAGTAAAGTCTGAGGTCTGGTAGTGTGATTCCTCCTGTTTTGTTTTTATTTCTGAGTAATGTCTTGGCTAGTCAAGGTTTTTTCTGATTCCATATAAAACGAAGTAATGTTTTTTCAAGATCTTTAAAATATGACAGTGGAGCTTTAATAGGGAGTGCGTTGAAATTATATATTGCTTTGGGTAGTATGGACATTTTGATAATGTTGATTCTTCCTAGCCATGAGCATGGTATGTTTTTCCATTTGTTAACATTTTCAGCTATTTTTTTTCTTAGAGTTTCATAGTTCTCTTTATAGAGATCTTTCACGTCTTTTGTTAGGTAAATTCCCAGATATTTCATCTTCTTTGGCACTACTGTGAATGGGATAGAGTCCTTAACTGCTTTTTCAATTTGACTGTTGTTGGTGTATATAAAGGCTACCGATTTATGAATGTTGATTTTGTAACCTGAGACGCTGCTGTATTCCTTGATCACTTCTAGGAGTTTTGTAGTAGAGTCCCTAGTGTTTTCCAGATACAGAATCATATCATCTGCTAAGAGCGAGAGTTTGATCTCTTCTTACCCTATATGGATACCCTTGATCGCCTTTTCTTCCCTAATTGCGGTGGCTAAAACTTCCATTACAATGTTGAAAAGCAATGGAGACAATGGGCAGCCTTGTCTGGTTCCTGATCTGAGTGGAAATGATTCCAATTTAACTCCATTCAATATGATATTGGCTGTGGGTTTGCTGTAGATAGCCTCTATCAGTTTAAGAAAAGTCCCTTCTAGACCAATTTTCTTGAGTGTTCTGATCATGAAGGGATGCTGGATATTATCAAAAGCTTTTTCTGCATCAATTGAGAGAATCATATGGTCTTTGTTTTTTAATTTGTTTATGTGCTGAATTACATTTATAGATTTATGTATATTGAACCAGCCTTGAGACCCTGGGATAAAACCAACTTGGTCATGATGTATAATTTGTTTGATATGTTGCTGGATTCTGTTTGTTAGGATCTTTTTGAATATTTTTGCATCTATATTCATTAGTGATATTGGTCTATAATTTTCTTTTCTTGTTGGGTCTTTTCCTGGTTTGGGGATCAGGGTGATGTTTGCTTCATAGAACGTGTTGGGTAGTCTTCCTTCTTTTTCTACGTTTTGGAACAGGTTGAGTAATATAGGTACTAATTCCTCTTTAAAGGTTTGGTAGAATTCTGATGTGAAACCATCTGGTCCCGGGCTTTTCTTTTTAGGGAGGTTTTGTATAGTTGATGCTATTTCTGAACTTGATATGGGTCTGTTCAACATTTCCACTTGATTCTGGTTAAGTCTTGGAAGGTGGCGTGCTTCCAAGTATCGGTCTATTTCCTTCAGATTTTCATATTTCTGAGAATAAAGTTTCTTGTAATATTCATTAAGGATTTTTTGGATTTCTGATGAGTCTGTGGTTATTTCGTCTTTGTTGTTTCTGATTGATGAGATTAGAGATTTTACTCTTTTTTTCCTGATTAGGTTGGCCAGAGGTTTATCTATTTTATTGACCTTTTCAAAAAACCAGCTTTTTGATTTATTGATCTGTTGTATTATTCTTTTGTTTTCAATTTCATTTAATTCTGCTCTAATTTTGGTTATTTCTTTTCTTCTACTGGGTTTGGGGTTGGAATGTTCTTCCTTTTCCAGTTGCATGAGATGTCCCATTAAGTTGTTAACTTCCTCTCTTTCCGTTCTCTTGAGGAAGGCTTGCAGTGCTATAAATTTCCCTCTTAGAACTGCCTTTGCAGTGTCCCAGAGGTTCTGATAGTTTGTGTCTTCATTGTCGTTTTGTTCCAAAAAATTGGTGATTTCTTTCTTAATCTCATCTCTGACCCAGCTATCATTCAGCACAAGGTTATTTAACTTCCATGTTTTTGTATGGGTATGCAGATTCCTGTTGTTACTCAATTCAAGTTTTATTCCATGATGGTTCGAGAAGATGCATGGAATAATTTCTATTCCTTTAAATTTACTGACGTTAGACTTGTGACCTAAAATGTGATCAATTTTGGAGTAAGTTCCGTGGGCTCATGAGAAGTATGTGTATTCAGTTTTGTTGGGATGAAATGTTCTGTAGATGTCTGCTAAATCTAAATATTGGATGGTTAGGTTTAAATCTAAGATTTCTTTGCTCAGCTTGTTTCTGGAGGATCGATCCAACACTGCAAAGGGAGTGTTGAAATCTCCAACGATTATGGAGCTGGAGGAAATCAAGTTACTCATGTCTGTTAGAGTTTCTCTTCTAAATTGAGGTGCATTCTGGTTGGGTGCATAGATATTAATAATTGAGATCTCGTCATATTGAGTATTACCTTTAACAAATATGAAGTGACCATTCTTGTCCTTCCTTACTTTTGATGGTTTAAAGCCTACTGTATCTGCAAATAAAATTGCAACACCTGCTTTTTTCTGATTACCATTTGCCTGAAATATGGATGACCATCCTTTCACCCTGAGTCTGTATTTGTCTTTTAAGTTGAGATGTGACTCTTGTATGCAACAAATATCTGGCTTGAGTTTTTGTATCCAGTCAGCTAACCTTTGCCTCTTTAGAGGACAGTTTAAGCCATTCACATTGATGGAGAGTATTGATAAGTCTGGTGGAATTTTGGGTATCGAGTTTTTCAAAGGTCCAGTGGACATTTTTAATCCTTTCGCCAGTGTGGAAGTTGGAGTTTGATCCAAAGTTTCTGAGTGAGTTTACTTTTGTGGTATAGGATTGGGTTGGTCATTGTGGAGGATAGGTCTGAGAACATCCTGAAGAGCTGGTTTACTTATGGCAATTTTTTTCAACATATGAATGTCATTGAAGTATTTAATTTCTCCATCATAGATGAAACTCAGTTTAGCTGGATACAAGATCCTGGGTTGAAAGTTTTTTTGCTTTAGGAGATTAAAAGTTGATGACCAGCCTCTTCTTGCTTGAAAAGTTTCAGCAGAGAGATCTGCAGTTATTCTAATATTCTTACCTTTGTACGTTCTAGTTTTCTTTCGCCGGGCTGCTTTGAGAATCTTCTCTTTCATGTTAACTTTAGTGAAGCTAATTATGATATGTCTGGGAGATGGCTTATTGGGGTTGAATCGTGCTGGGGTTCTGATGCTGTCTGCTATCTGAATTTCAGATTCTCTAGGCATGTCTGGAAAATTTTCTTTCATAATTTCATGTAGAAAGGCCTCTGTGCCCTTGGCAGCCACTTCATCGTTCTCCGAAATTCCTATAACCCTTATGTTGTTTTTTTTCGAATTATCTGAGAGTTCTCTGAGTGAGTGATCCGTTTTTGCTCTCCATTTCTCTTCCTCTTTGAGAGATTGGGAGCGTTCGAAGACTTTATCTTCAATGTCAGAAATCCTTTCTTCTGCTTGCTCCATTCTGTTACTGAGGGATTCTACTGTATTTTTCATATCTTTGAGGGCTGTAAGTTCTTGTTTCAGTGTGTCTAAGTCTTTGGTGGTTTTGTCTTTAAATTCGTTAAATTCTTGAGAAAATTTTTGAATTTCTCCTCGAATTCCTAATTCCATTTTATTAATCTTGTCTGCAAACCAAATTCTGAATTCGACTTCTGACATCTCAGCCAGTTGTTTATGAATGGGATCTTCAATCACATCTGCCGTATCTTTTCTTGGGGGGGTTGATCTATTCTGGTTATTCATGTTACCAGAGTTTTTCCGCTGATTCCGCCCCATGGTTTACTCCATTTGGTTTTTCCCCTGGGGTTTTATCGAGGGCCCGTACAGTGTTGTGGCCTGAGAAACTGGGGCCCTGTCTGGTGTGGTGGAGCAAAGTGGTTCTGTCTTGTTTTCAGCTGGTTTCTGTTCGATCCTATTGCAACTTCTACTCTGGCTTGAAGTCTCAGCTGTGTGGAAAAATCAGCAATTAAGTCACCCCGCCTGCCCACCTCTGGCCCCAGTTGGAAAAGGAGAATCAAACCTTCCTACAATCGTACACCCAGGGCACCGCCTGAAAAGTCCTCAGTCTATTAGCCCAGTTCAAAAGTTCCGAATCAACTGTCTCAATCGGCACTTGTCTCGGGTGGAAGGGTTCAAGAGGTCTCTGGGAACTGGATCACAGGGGCCTGGTGACTCCTCTGACACGGCTCACCCCAGTGCAGCGTGGAGTCAGGAGGAGCCACCCAGCAAACAGAGCAGTCTGGGAAGGTTGACGTCTCCTTCCCCACTTTGCCCCTCCGTCGGACCCAGTCACTGGTATCTCTGCAGATGGCTAACCCAGTTGCCTGCAGTGAACAGACACTCCAGGCGTTTGCACCTGCCTGAATCGCGAGGAAGTCTGCCAGGCCCCCGCAGACTGCCACTATCTAGCAGGAGGAGATGGGGCCTGACATCTTTGAGTGTTTGATGCAGGTGATGGGAAGGAGGTGTTCACTCAGGCTTAGCGCTGTCCCTGATGGATGCTGCCAACAGAACAGAACAGAACAGACAACTTTGTGAGGTTCTGTCTCTGTTCCTGTCGTCGCCTACAGAAGACGGGCTGTTTTGAGTTCAAACGTCTTTGCTGTTGGAGAATTGTGTCTGAACACCTCTCTGGGTCGGCCCCGCCCTGGAAGCTTCCCGGGTTTGTGAGCTGTGTCGCCGGTGGCCTCCTCTGGTTGTCCAGGGAGACAGGGGGTGTGGCCTCAGAATATCCAGAAGTGAGCCTTCTGCTGTTAAAGAAAAAACAGCTGTTGATCTACCTCCAGGGAACTGCTGCTCTGGTGTGGGCACTCAGGCGACCCTTTTCTCCTCTGTCCCGCGCCCCAGAGTCAGCACTGAGCGGCCGCAGTTTGTGCTGGGTCCACACCCCTCAAGAGATCCCCCAAGAATCAGAACCCTTGGGGGATGGGCCCCCAGACCCCAATTGGGAGTGGGGGTGGGAAGCTAGAGTTTCATTCAGTTTTACGCAATACTATGGTCCGGGGAGGGCTCCTGCACTGCACCGCAGGGAAGTGCCGCCAAGGCTTGATTTCCCCTCAGCAGAGTGCTCTCTCCTAGCTCACGTATCCCAGAGTCAGCGCTGACCTGAGGCAGCTCAGGCACTGTGCACTCCCCTCGAGAAATCACCCAAGGAGCCGAACTCCTGGGGGATAGGCCCTCAGACCCCGAGTGAGAGTAGGGGCTCTCAGCTCTCAGCGGGGAAGCTAGAGTCTTATTCAGTCTTGTGCCCGGGGAGGGTTGGTGCACTGCACCGCAGGGAAGTGCCGCGAGGCGTGACTCCCCCTCAGCCCAGTGCCCTCTCCTCACTTGCGCGCCTCAGAGTCAATGCTGACCAGTCGCAACTCGGGGACTGTCCACTCCCCTTGAGGAGTCCTTGAGAAATCACCCAAGGATCCGAAGTCCTGGGGGACAGGCCTCCAGACCTCAGTGGGCGGGAGGGGAGCGCCGGGGATTCAGGGTTGCCGGCAAAGGATTCCCAAAGTTTTATTCAGCCCTATGTCCGGCAGGAGAACGCCACGGCACCCCAGTAGGGGAGGTAGGTCCAGTTTTTAGAAGGTCTCTCCCATGGAGTGTAGTGGGAGGGCCTTTAATTTGTGCCCGCTTGTTCAATTGTGGGGCTCTTGAGCCGGTCTCATGGGGGAGGGGGACTCCGGTCCGCTTGGTGGTGGATTTTGTACCTTTTGTTTGCGTCCTTGTGATCACAACTTGCCTCAGCGGTGTTGATGTGCGTTCTTCAGCCTTCTCTCTTGGTGAGGCTCAAGTCCACCAGGATACTTACTAAATTCCTGTCCCTTAACTCTCCTTTTGGACGGGAGCCTTTGTTGAAAGCTGGCTTCAGTCCGCCATCTTGTCTCCCCCTCCTAGAACATTATTTTGAAACATTATCTTTCACCTTTATTCCCGTGATAAGGCTAGCCTAGCAAAGTTGGATTGACATTCTCTATTATAGCTGGATTTATATTTTCCAGATCCTTATTGGTAGCACAGCACTTTTAAATGTCCTGGGTTGTTTAAAATTCAAAACACAATAGAGTCATTTTTTATCATGCAACACATGAAATGTAGCTTCCATGTATACAAAATTAGCTTGACTTATGGCTAAAACAATTAATTTGGTTTGCATTTTAATGCCATTTATAGAAAAAATTGAAATATTCCATTTTTACATAATGTGTATTAAAATTAAAAATTAGGAAGTTACATAAGGATTTTATAAACATTGTATGTAATCTATTATTAGATTATATGTGGGAATTTTATCTGTAAGTCATTTGTATTAAAAATCAGATCATATATAGCCGGGCATTGTGGCAGGCGCCTGTAGTCCCAGCTACTTGGGGGGCTGAGTCAAGAGAATCGCCTAAGCCCAAGGATTTGGAGGTTGCTGTGAGCTGTGTGATGCCGCGGCACTCTACGGAGGGCCATAAGGTGAGACTCTGTCTCTACAAAAAAGAAAAAAAAAGATATAAAAATCAGATCATATTACCAATTTGTACACTTCTGGTTTTATGTAGAGCTAATTACCAAGTTGATCATAAACTTTCTTTACCAGCAGACACGAGTTTCTTACCTTTGGTTAAGTTCTGTATCTCTTAGCATTATTGATCAGAATATTTCTTGTGACATAAGCAGAATTCAACACTGAAGTAGAATTCAACACTGAATTCTGCTTATGTTACAAGAAATACTACTTACCATAAAATCTGTGTTTTAAGGCGTTTTGGGGAGAGTTTTTAGAGGGGGCTTTAGTCAGTGCTAAACTGCTTAATCTGTGGAGTAATTCAAAATAAATTTTCTTGTTAAAGCATAATCAGTCAAGACCACCACGAGTTGGCCAATAGTCTGACAAAATCAGACTAATAGTGAGCAAGTACACTGTTGAGGAAATATGGAAGACCTCTGGTTAAGAGGAATAAGGGAAGTCTCTTTTGTAAAGTATGGATCACATTAAAGAATTCTAAGGGTCTGAGGAAGCCAGGATCAGTTCTAGATTCTGCCTGTTTCTGCGTCAATTTGGAAAAAGCAGGAATTAACTAGGGATTGGGGAGCTATCATGAAGCAAGAGCAGTTTAGGAATTTATTATCTCCCTGTGGTAAAAAATGAAAATAGCAAAGTGGGTCTGAGGCCATAACTGGTAAGTAAACAGTAATTAATCACCCAAGTGGGGGTCCTTGATGATATTTTACAACTGGTTCATGAGTAAAGCAACATTTCCTCTTAACTTTTTGCTGATTTTATCTTCATCTGTCCTGCCAAGCCTGATTAATTGCAGGGCTGCAGTTTTTTCTTTTTCAGTCCTAGCTGATAATCTATTCTTCATTCCCAGATAGGTTTTTGACTCTTTCAACATTTAATCTTATAAATATTTTAAAAGCATGTGATTATCTTACAACAATTTTTTATTAATTTGATTTAAGAATTTTTTTCTGGGTGTTCTTTGTTTGTCAAATTGAAAATCATTTATTTTTTTCCATGCCTATATGATATCTACACTAAATGTTTTCTAGTGTAGCTAGAGAATTTACTAGTGGCTAGTGGTCTGGTAGTCTAACAACTGATGTGACCATCTTGGAATACTCTTCGGATCTTGATGAGCTTTTCAGTAAAACCCTGTTTATTTGTTTATTTATTTATTTATTTATTAAGACAACAGTTTCACTCTGTCATCCTGGGTAGAGCGCCATGGCATCATAGCTTACATCAGCCTCAAACTCTTGGGCTCAAGCAATCCTCTTATGTCAGTTTTTCATTTTTGGTAGAGTTGGGGATCTCGCTTTTGGTCAGGCTGGTCTTGCACTCCTGAGATCAATCAATCCACCTGCCTCAGCCTCCCAGAGTGCTAGGATTGCAGGTGTGATCCACTGCATCTGGCCTCAGTAGAACCCAATTTGATAGAAGCTAGAGTCTCTGCTGATTGTGTTAAGTGTTTTGTAGGTGGAGGTAAGGTTGAGGGATATAATGTAGAATTTTTGCTTTCAAAAGTTATTTCCTATATCAGAATCACAGTACATTGTATTTTCTAAAATTTCCTTAAATAGTGTTTAAAAATGGAAAGACTATGAACTATTATGAAATAAGAGTAGCTGGATTGAGCCTAGGCCCTGCCATTTGTAGGCAAGATGCTTAGTTTCCGTGGGCCTTAATTTCCTAATTTTCTAAGTGAAGAAAATACTTGCCTTCAAATCTTACAGGATTACTGTGAACTCAAATAAAATACCTGTGGAGTTACTTTATAGGTTTTAAAGTGTTATGCAAATGTAATTTGTAATTATGATTCTGGATCACACTTGCTGATAATATGGGTTATGATAATGATTCAAATAAAAAATAGTGTTTGAATAATTCTCATAAAAAGACTATATAGTTCATGCAATAATGGTGGGCTTTACTTTAATATGTAAACTTAAGTATCAAACCTAAGTCCTTTGACTCTAATTCCAGTGTTTTTTTCACACAATTACCTCAGCAAAGTAAATAATACGTATTTCCTAGTTGCCATAATGGAACATCTTATCAACTATTTTAAGTGCTCTGAGATATCTATAGTACACATATTTGCTATCACTTTCCCAAATTTTATAGCCTCTGATTTGTGGTTAGAATCATAGCCTTCATTTTGTTGTGTGTGTTTTAAATATGAAATAAGAGAATATGGTTGGAATTAGTGAAAGCCATCATTTTTTTCAATATACTATGAACTTCCAACTGAATGAAGTACATCCCCTTGAAAAATGAGTAATTTTTTTTCTTTCTTTCTTTTTTTTTTTTCTGAGACAGAGTCTCACTGGGTAGAGTGCCGTGGTGTCATCATAGATCATAGTAACCCTGAACTCTTGGGCTCAAGCAAGCCTCTTGCCTGAGTTTTTATTTTTTATTTATTTTTAGTAGAAACAGGGCTTAGCTTTTGCTCAGGCTGGTCTCAAACTCCTGATCTCAAGTAATCCACCCGCCTCGGCCTCCCAGAGTGCTAGGATTAAATTTGTGAGCCACCATACCCAGCCAGTTTTTTTTTTTTTAATTAGGAAGACAATTGTCTGTTTGATATAGTAAGAGCATAGAGTTTGTGAGTGTGTTGAGACTGGAAAGGGATCTAGGAGCCCAGTTGTTTTTCAAATACTCCATGCCAGGGGTCTGCAAACTTTTCATGTCAAGGACCAGATAGCAAATGTTTTTTGCCTTTGGGCCATTTGGTCTCTGTTGCAACTACTCAATTCTTGTTACTATGAAAGCAGCCATAGATAATATGTAAATGAATGGGCATGACTGTTTTCCAGTAAAACTGTTTAGGAAAGGAGGTTTTGCATTATGTTTAGCCCATGAACCTAGTTTGCCAGCCCTTACTCTACATGATAAATGAGTTTAGATTTTATCATATAGGCCCAGAAGAACCATTGGATGTTTTTTTTTAGCAGTTTTTGGCCAGGGTCCGGTTTGAACTCACCACCTCTGCTATATGGAGCCGGCCCCCTACTCCTTTGAGCCAAAGGCACTGCCCAACTATTGAATGTTTTTGAATAGGAAATTGTATGATTGGAATTTTATTTTACTTATTTTTTTGCAGTTTTTTGGCCGGGGCCAGGTTTGAACCCACCACCTCTGGTATATGGGACCAGCACCCTGGAATTTTATTTTGAAAAGGTAACTCAGGTGGTAAAATATGAAATAAATTGAAGAGGAAAGAAAGTGGAGAAGGCAGGCAGGGAAATCAGAGGAGACTGTTATTGTATGTATAGATGGAAAAATGATGAATATAGGGATGATAGCAACTAGAGATGGAGATAACTGGATTAATGTAGCAAGATTTTAGAGGTAGAATTAATACAGTTTTATTGGGTATGGGACATAAAAAAGAAAGTACAAATAATCTGTTCGTCACAAAGTTGAGGAAGGGAAATACAGGAAACTTGTGATGGAATGATAACTTGATTTAGGAAATCTTCTGTGGTACATTCAGCTAGGAAGTGCTGGGTCTCTGTTAGGTAGTTGAAAATGCAGGTATAGAGCTAAGGAGGAGATCAAGGTTAGAGATAAATATTTGGCAGTAATTAGTATATAGTTAGGTAAGGTTATTCAGGAACAGTGTGAAGATGGAGAAGAGAGCCTTAGATAAAATTTGAAGGAACCATCAGCATTTTAAACAAGTGTGTGTCAGGGTCAAAAAACAATATAAGAAACTAAAAAAGCAAGATTTAGACAGGAGTGTCCAACCTTTTCTTTTCCCCTGCTGCACATTGGAAAAGTAAGAGTTGTCTTAGGCCACACATTAAATATACAAACACTGATGAAAGTTGATTAGCAAAATTAAAAAAAAAAAGTTCTGTGTACTTTTTGTAATATCTGATACCACACATAAGCAAAAAATGTTCTCACAAAATTGGCATGTGGGCCACAGGTTAGACAATCCTGATTTAGAGGCAGAGGAAATTATACGAAAAGAATTATGTATTTTATCAACATTCCCTATAAAACTTAGTCTATGGAATTTGTATCTCAGCAAGCTTGGAAGATTGAATGATAATCAAAATTAATTAACTTTTTAGAAATAGAGTTTATTTGATTCGGCAAATATTTGAGCACAGAATACATTCCAAACCATTTTCAAAGTGTTTAGGGCAGTTGTTGCTGCCAAGGAATTTACTCTTCGATTGAGAAGGTAGACAGATGCCAGAATAATATTATAGTCTAGAACATAGACTAGGTGATTTAAGTGAAATACAAAGTGTAGTAAGCATTACAGGAGGGAGAGATGAAACTGATTAAGAGAAACAAGGAAAAGTTTTAAGGAATAAATGGCTTTTGAGATTAAAATTGAAGAGTTAATTATAATTTGAGAAATGGAACCTTCCAGGTAGGAGGATATCTGTAAAGGACAAAGAAGGAAGCTTGTCTGATTTTAAGAGAGAAATTTATGCCTTGAAGGAATAGGAATTATACTTGGATACTTTGAAGGGGTGAAACTAGTTAATTAAACAAATAACCTAAGCAGAAAGAGGGACGGAGGGGGGGGGGTGGGGCCTTGGTGTGTGTCACACTTTATGCGGGCAAGACATGATTGCAAGAGGGACTCTACCTAACAATTGCAATCAGTGTAACCTGGCTTATTGTACCCTCAATGAATCCCCAACAATAAAAAAAAAAAAAATACCTGAGTGCCTTTTGCTTACATGGGACTGAAGTAGGTCAGTGTGCGATAGGTTAGTCATTAACCTTTATCCTCAAAGTGCTTATAATCTTAACTAAGACATGTATACAAGTAACTAATACAGGTATGCTGTAAAAGCAGGAGAGTTCACTTTTGGCTGAATTGATTGAGAAAGATTTCATGAACAATGAGGTGATTTTAGTCAGTGTCTCCAAGGAGAATAAATATGCTGATGGCAGAGATAGGCATACTGCTAAAGGAATAGCAGCAACAATGATGCCAGGATAGTAAACTGGGAGAAATTTGGTGTAAATTTAAGGCTCAAGAAATTGCTTAAAGTCATGTCACATATCGTGAGTTTTACATGTACTCATTTGTGTGTGAGTACAAGTTCTATTCAGACAAGTTCTATTCAGTTGTATTACTTATGTATCTGTCACCATAGTCAATATAAAGAGTTTCTTGTCCACAAGTATTAGTCATGTTGCCCTTTTATAACCACATGTACCTTCCTCCTGCTTAACCTCCTTCCTCTAATAGTTTTTTTTTACTTTTTATTTTTTATAATTATTATTTTTCTTTTAGAGACAGAGTCTCACTTTATGGCCCTCGGTAGAGTGCTGTGGTGTGTCACAGCTCAGCAACCTCCAACTCCTGGACTTACATGATTCTCTTGCCTCAGCCTCCCGTGTAGCTGGGACTACAGGTGCCTGCCACAACGCCCAGCTATTTTTTTTGTTGCAGTTTGGCTGGGGCTGGGTTCGAACCCACCACACTTGGTATATGGGGCTGGCGCCCTACACACTGAGCCACAGGCACCGTCCAATGTTTTCTTTTTTTTCTTTTTTCATTTCAAAAATGTTTTATAAATTAAGTTATAAGTATGTAATTTTCTTTTATCAGCATTAACTCCTTGGACATCCATCCAAGTTATTGCATATGGCAGTATTCATTCCTTTTTATTGCTGAGTTGTTTTTTTACGATATGGACGGTCCACAGTTTGACTATGCACCAGTTAAAGGATATCTGGGCCTGATTCCAGTTTTGGACTATTATAAGTAAAGCTGCTATGAACATTGACATATAAGATTTTTGTGACCGTATCCTTTCATTTTTCTGGGATAAATGCCTACGAGTACAATTATGTATCTTAAGGTAATTAAATGTTTAATGTTTTCAGAAACTACCAAATTGTTTTTCAGAGTGTTGTATTATTTTATCACTTACTAGTAAGGTACAAGTGACCACTTTATCCACATCCTTGACAACATTTTGTGCTTTAGCTTTTTTAATTTTAGGCTTACTCATGGGTGTGCCGTATTTTATCTAAATATGATTTTAATTTGCATTTCCTTTATGGCTACCATATTTATTGGTCATGGTTTTTCTGAGAAACAGAAGCAATAGGATATATGGATAGACAGATTGATATAAAAAATTGCCTCATATGATTATGGCGGCTGAGAATTCCCATGATATGCCATGTGCAAGCTGAAGACCTGGAAGTGGTGGTGGTGTAATTTCCACCCCAAGTACAGAAGACAGATGTTTCAGGTTGAAAATAGGCAGAGATAGTACATCCTCACTTAACATGCCTTTTGTCCTACTCAGGCTTCCAAGTGATTGAATGAGGCTCACCTTGTTCATTGGAGAGGGCAATCTGTTTTAATCAGTTTACTGATTCATGTATTAGTCTCATTTAGAAACACACTTACAGACATACCCAGAATAATATTTAGCCAAATATTGGGACATACTGTGGCCCAGTGTAAGTGACACACAAAACCATCATAATTTTATCACTTCTCAACTTGGCACCTGCACACATTTCCTTAAACCACACTTAATCTCAAAATAAAGACAATGACAAGGTCATAATGCCACCTAACATGATGCAGTTATTTTTTGTACAAATGAAATACATTAACTCCTTCCCTGGAAGAGTAGAGAAAGTTCCTGAGTGATGTTTATACTTCATGATAGTTTATAACATAAATATTATAATGTAAAATTAACATCAAACAATGTTATCAAAATGTTGTGCCTCTAATATTACATGATAAAGCAAATAAATTTACTTCATACAGCAAACATAACAAAATAAAAAGAAGAGTTGTAACAATTACAGTCCTCAGTTCTATAAATGCTGACAAGGCTATAGTTGATATTTAATAACCCATTTTTCCATACCCAGAATTGTTAAGGTAAATGACCCAAACCTTCATTCTTTTTTTATTTCTTTTTATTTTTTGAGACTGAGTCTCACTGTTGTTACCCTGTGTAGAGTGCCATGGCACCATAGCTTACAGCAGCCTCAAACTCTTGGGCTTGAGCAATCCTCTTGCCTCAGCCTCCTGAGTAGCTGGGACTCCATGTGCATTCCTCAACACCTGGCTAGTTTTTCCATTTCTGGTAGAGGCAGGGTCTCACTCTTGCTTAGGCTAGTCTCTAACTCCTGAGCTCAAGCAATCTGCTGGTATCAGCCTCCCAGAGTGCTAATATTATAGGTGTGAGCCACAGTCCCTGGCCTCAAACCTTCATTCTTGATCTGTCTGAGCTAGTAGTAGTTCTTCCTGCGTTAGACTATTGTGGTTTTCTATTGATCTTAATCGTAGTAATACTAAGAGACATTCCAAAATAACTCCTGTCTTCCAAGCATATGCTTTCTTAACTTCCATTATGGGGTAGCAGTATAATTTCATCAGGATCAGTCAATTTGATAGCTTCCTTATTTTCCTATTGATTTAGAGGCATTGAATGTTTAAAGTGGTTGGGCAGCATTCTGAACTTCTATTTCATTGGAATCATTGTTACGTAAAGCATTCCTCCCTCTGGAACAAAGACTTCTAGGCCAGCAGAGCAGAAGGCTGCTGTAACAGGAAGCACAAATTTTTTTAGTTGGTTATTAGGAGTAATAGTAGGTGGTGCCACTCCTATTTCCACCCCTTCATTCTTAGACTCATGAATCCCCCTGGCTGTAGAAGAAAATAGAAACATACATTGGATACTGATGGCCTCATCAAATTAACAGGTAAAATTAGCCATTACAGTTGTTGATGTTGATAACTTTTTATATGCTTACTTATTGTGAGCATACACACAGAGGGTGCCAGAAGCATATACACATGTTAAGAGATGTTATCTATATACATAGGTCACTAAGAAAGTTTTGAGGCAGACTGGGTTATAGTCCATTATTTTTACTTATAAGAAACAGTCGATGGGTCCTTTCTGATTCCCCCTTGCAAGTTTCAACTTGCTCAGCTTATCAATGTTACTAGGAGGGCTTTGTTTCTGTCCCTGTGGATTTTATATTTCTTTCTTTTTATTTATTTATTTATTTATTTATTTATTTATTTATTTATTTATTTATTTATTTTTATTGTTGGGGATTCATTGAGGGTATAATAAGCCAGGTTACACTGATTGCAATTGTTAGGTAAAGTCCCTCTTGCAATCATGTCTTGCCCCCATAAAGTGTGACACACACCAAGGCCCCACCCGATTTTATATTTCTTAATTTTTGTATTTTATCTCAAAACTTTCAAAAGTTGAATTGAAGATACTGTTGCTAGTCAAGTGTATGTAGACATGCTATGTATAATTCATTTTACAGCAGTTTGTACACTTTGGGGGAATTGGTTGATTTTACTTCCAGCTAATCTCTTTAAATATGTATACATTTTTCTGGTACCTTCCATGTATGTGTATATATGTATATATAGTTTGGATTGTTTTTAATTTTATTGTTAAGCTGTAAGAGTTTTTCATGTATTCTAGGTACTACTAAGTCCTTTGGAGATGTCCTTTGAAAATACTTTCTTATAGTCTGTAGCTTATCATTTCTTCCTTTACACATGGGCTTTCACAAGTTTTTTTTTTTTTTTTTTTTTTTTTTTTTTTTTGTGGTTTTTGGCTGGGGCTGGGTTTGAACCCGCCACCTCTGGCATATGGGACAGGCGCCCTACTCCTTGAGCCACAAGCGCCACCAACACAAGTTTTTTTTTTTTTCTTTTTACTTTTGATGCCATCCAGTCTATTAGTTCTCCTTTATTGGGACCATTCTTTTGTTATCGCATTTAAGAATTCTTTGCCTAGCCCCAGATTTTAAAGATTTTCTTCTGTGTCTTTTTCTCTAAATGTGTGATAGTTTTATGTTTTATATTTAATTCCATGATTTATTTTGAGTTAAGTTCTATGAGTGAGGCTTGGGTCAAGGTTCATTGTTTTTCACTTATGGATGTCTAATTGCTTTAGGAATGTTTATTGAAAAGATATTCTCTCTTCATTGACTATGATTTGTAGCTTTATAAAAATCAATTAAGAAAATTTGTGTGGATATATTTTTTGCCTTCTATTCCGTTGACCTGTGTGTTTATTTCCTCACCTATACCACACCATTTTGATGCCTGTAGCTGTTGGTAAACTTCAATAGTGGGAAGAGTAATTCTGTTTACTTTATTCTTCTCTGTCAACATTGTCTTCTGTTGATATATTCTTGGGCCAGGGCCTTTCCCTATAAATTTTGAAATAATGGGTCTGGGTGCAGTGGTTTATGAATACTTGTAATCTTAGCATCCTGGGAGGCTAAGGCAGGAAGATTGCTTGAGGTCAGGAGCTTGAGACCAGCATGAACAACATAGCAAGACCTTATCTCTGTAAAAACATTTAAAAATTAGTTGGGCATGGTGGCATGCACCTGTAGCTCTAGCTACTTGGGAGGCTGAGGCAGGAGGATTGCTTGAGCCCAGGGGTTTGAGGTTGCTTTAAGTTAGGCTAGGGGGATGATGCTCTATCCCATGCAACAGAGTAGGATTCTGTCTCAAAAAAAAAAAAAAAGTAGAATGAGCTTCTTAGGTCTACAAAAGCCTTTTGATAGGATTTATGTTAAACCTATAAATTAATTTGGGAGAATTGGCATATGTGCTATGTCAAGTCTTCTAATCCATGAACATAGTATGTCTCTGTTTATTGAGGTCTTTGATGTATTTTGTCACCATTTTGTAATTTTCAGCATACAGTATGGCACATGCTTCATTAAGGACTTATCAAAAGTATCTAATTTTTGTTGGAGTAATTGAAAATGATAGTGTGTTTTTAATTCTGGTTTCTAAGTATTCATTATTTATTTTTTGTAGAGACAGAGCCTTGCCATCTTGCCCAGACTAGTCAGAACTCCTGGGCTTCAAGTGATCCATCTCAGCCTCCCAAAGTAACTGGGATTTTAAGTGTGAGCCACTGTGTGTGGTTCTGAGTTACATTTTAGAAGTAAATCCCAATGAAAAATTTACAAGTACATAGAAAATGAGTAGAAATATTAAATTTATAATTGTACCTGTGGGTAAATATCTCTTCATGTGGTTGAGTCAACTGCTTACTTGAACCTATGATTCCTCCACAAATGGGCTTTTATAATGCACTTTGAATTTGGTTTTTGCTATTGATAGTTGTGTCCTAAAAAGAAATAATGTGATGTAAAATATAAGATTTTATTTAAAAGCTCTCATTTTAATTCTAGGTTGGAACCATTTTTGGATAGATTAACAAATAGCGAAGACTCTAAAGATATTTAAGAAATCGAATTCAAATTTTTTTATTAAGTATGTAAAAATAAAACTTTAAACTTTGTATAAATGACAAATATTTTATACCTGATTACCACTTTTCAGCTTTCCTCAATATTTAAATTATTTAGTATGTTAGTATTTTCTAACATTTTTTTTTAACACTATTTCATAATTATTGTTTCAGGATGTTTCAGCATTGGCTTCCTAAGCTTTTTTCAGTCTAATAAAGTTTTGTCTTTCTTTTGTGAAGATAATAGAAGGGAATGTACTTCAGGGTATTTTTCATACAAGTGATGTATTTGCAATGATCCTTCCGTTTCTTCTTGCTTAGTGACTTAGGTGTTTTGATGTGATTGAATTTAGGAGAACAGACTGGTCTTCAACTATTGTGAGAATAAGCTGTTTTACTAATAAAGTAGTCTTAGTATAAAAAAGTGTATTTGTTGTCTTTGAGAATCTTTGTTATTAAGAGTCATTTTAAAGGTTTCTTTAACATTAATTATTACGGTATTTAGGGGTCTAGTACTAAGCTTTTATGTCAAGATGTTAAATTACTGTATCTTGTATTCACTGGATGAATGTTTTAAAATATACTTTTCTCTAGTACACCATGGAATATTATGCAGCCTTAAAGAAAGATGGAGACTTTACCTCTTTCATGTTTACATGGATGGAGCTGGAATATATTCTTCTTAGTAAAGTATCTCAAAAATGGAAGAAAAAGTATCCAATGTACTCAGCCCTACTATGAAACTAATTTATGGCTTTCACATGAAAGCTATAATCCAGTTATAACCTAAAAATATAGGGAAGGGGGAGAGGGAGGGGTAGGATGGGGGAAGATGGGTGGAGGGAGGGTGATTAGTGGGATTACACCTGCCGTGCATCTTACAAGGGTACATGTGAAACTTAGTAAATGTAGAGTGTGAATGTCTTAACACAATAACTAAGAAAATGCCAGGAAGGCTATGTTAATCAATGTGATGAAAATGTGTCAAACGGTTTATAAAACCAGTGTATGGTGCCCCATGATCGCATTAATGTGCACTGCTATGATTTAATAATAATAAAAAAGAAAAAAACATTACTATTATATAAAGAACATGAAATGTGAGGAAGGGCATGTATCAAGCTAATAACATGTTACTTCCTGGGAGAGGGAATTGGGGTGGGGTCAGGCTGGTAATTAAAGAAGAGGGAAGATTTTCTTATATATCTTTGAATTATTTTCTTGTCATGTGAATACATTCTACTTTTGTAATAAGAATTTTAAAAACTGTTAACACTGTTAAAATAGAAGTTTTATATATGATCTCAAGACTCAAAGTGATTTGGGAAATAAATGATATAAAAATTAAAAAAAAAACTATGATTTAAACAGGTTATTGGTAATTTTTTCTGTAAAATAATTAGACACTTTTCTAATGGATAAGCCAATGAGGAAAAGAGTAAAGTAAGAAAAAAAATTACATCCTTATACAGGGTGTCCATAAAGTTCACGTGCAATTTAAAATTGCACGTGAACTTTATGGACACCCTATATATGATTTGGGATGCCATAGAGTAAGAACAGCAAATCTATTATAGAAGAGTTTGTGAATAAAGTCTCAGTCTAGTTTGAACTTTTGTTAATTTGGGTTACAATATTCCATGTTTTTTTTTTTTTTTTTTTTTTTTTTTTTTGTAGAGACAAGAGTCTCACTTTATGGCCCTTGGTAGAGTGCCATGGCATCACACAGCTCACAGCAACCTCCAACTCCTGGGCTTAGGCGATTCTCTTGCCTCAGCCTCCCAAGTAGCTGGGACTACAGGCGCCTGCCACAACGCCCAGCTATTTTTTGGTTACAGTTCAGCTGGGGCCGGGTTTGAACCCGCCACCCTGGTAATATTCCATGTTTTAATTTTGAAAGAAAAGGAATTTAAATATGTAAAATGGTGTATTAAATATCCATTGTATATTATACTTCAAATTATGATTTTGTGTTTTTTTCTAAATAGCATTCCGTATTCTTAATTTATAAATTTAATTCAGTAGCATTTAAATATAATAGAAAAAATGACCAATTTCATGAGAACCTTTATATGAATTTCATTTAGTTTTAATAATTCTTTGATGTTCTTGATATAATGAAGGCTTTTTGTAGAATAACTATGGCCTTTAACTTTCTCCCTTTTATTGTTCATTATTACTTATAATTGATATTGAGAAAGCATAGGAAATTAAACCTAAACACATTAATTTTTCTGTTTGTTAGGGACAGTGATAAAAATACACGGTTTAAAAAAATATGATGAAGGATAACAGGAGTAAGATAGAAAAAAAGTCCATAAAGTAGGAAGTGATCAGTAATTTTTAAGAAAAAGCATTAAAAGTTGGGCAGAATATTTATAAATATTAGGTATAATGTGGCCAAGTGAACTAAAAACTAACACGAAGAGATACAGAAACCTGAAGTAGAATTATTAATGCTTTACTGATTGGACCACTGGAATATTTTGTTCAGTTATTGTTTTTTAAAGAGTCTCAGACTCTGATGGACTAGAGAAGTCTGAAAAGAAAGCTACCACAATAGTATTTATGGTGAAGGACTGTTTCTCTTGAGATGATAGAGAAGCGAGATATCTGCAAATTATGACTGTGAGTAATGTAGAAGAGACCTCATAATGTTGAGAGATTACAAAAAGTACAAATGATAGGTATCTTTAACTACTTCATGGTACTGTTTTCTTTTTTAATGTGTCTCCCAATGAAGACTCTCTAGTAATTATAGAGAGGAAAATTCAACTCACTTAAAGATAGTCTCCCCCAAATTAACACAGCTCAACAAATTAGTTGGCCACTTTTGAGAAATAATAACCTTCTCTTTACTAGCAGTGTTTAGGCAGAGACTGAATGGCCATCTGCCAAGTATGTTACAGAGCAGATAATTAACAGGGGAAAGAGTTCAGATTAGACTTGGTGGCTCCCAAACTTGGCAGAGTATCAGCATCACTACAGACTTTGTTAGAAAAACCTATTTAGAGGGCTGTGTAACTTTTTGGAGGTAACTTTTGCCCCATTGAAATATCCTATTTTTTCCTGAAATTGGGTGATAAAAGATTGGCACAGTAGGTTGTAAATTCCGTGAGGACAGGGATCTTGAATGACTTTGTTTATGAGCTACCCTTTAACAACAATGGATGACGAAGCAGATATCATTTTTATTCTGATTAAAATTATGTTTATTGGGGTGGCACCCGAAGCTCAGTGGGTAGGGCGCTGGCCATGTGCACCAGGGCTGGTGGGTTTGAACCCAGCTCTGGCCTGGTAAAAAAATAAAAAAAATAGCCAGGCATTGTGGCGGGTGCCTATATTAGTCCCAGCTACTCAGGAGACAGAGGCAAGAGAATCACTTTAGCCCAGAGGTTGGAGGTTGCTGTGAGCTGTGACACCACAGCACTCTACCAGCGTTAACAAAGTGAGACTCTGTCTCAATTAAAAAAAAATAAAATTATGTTGATTGGTTGCCTTTTTTTTTTCTTTGAAGACATGGTCTCCGCCTATCACTACTGGAGTGCAATATTATGACCATAGCTCACTGAAGACTTAAACTCTTGGACTCAAGGGATCCTCCTTCCTTAGCCTCCTGAGTAGTTAGGACTACAGACACACACCACTGTACTCTGATAATATTTAATTTTTGATTTTTTTGTAGAGAAAACATCTTACTAAGTTGCCCATGCTGATGTCAAACTTCTGGATTCAAGTAATCTCCCTGCCTCAAACTCCCAAAGTGCCGGGATTAGAGGTGTGAGCTACCATTCCTAGCCTCTTGCCTTGTTTTAACCAGATTTTTTTAAAGATAGAAGTCTGAACATTTTTCCAAAGTTCATATTTTATAACAATTTCTAAGCGAAGTTCATTTGGCAAGCTCCAAGTCCACAGCCACAATTTATCACACAAATTTATACAGTCTTTATTCTTCCCACACATGAGTAGAATCTCACTCTTTAGTGGACCAATACAGAGATATATTAATACTTTGTGATTGTGAACTAAAATAAAATCTCAGGGCTTCCCCCCATCAGCGACTGGACCCCTCTGTTGGCCAAGGGGATCCCTAAAACTGAGTTGCTAGCTGTGAGAAAGGAGATGAGGCATACCTCATCATGCCCCTTCCCTTTTTAGAGATGCCATCTGTGACTCATTAACAGGCCTGAGGCTATGCAAGATGTAACTGCAAGTCCTCAATTTTTTTTAAGCAGTTCTCTTCGGTGACTCCTGGTGTTTTAGACAATGCCTAACTCTTTCATCCAATGTCAGCTAAAGAATTGTTAAACCTACCTATAACCTGAAAGTGCCCTACTTCGAATTGTCCCAGCTTTTTGGACCAAAGGAATGTATGTTTTCCATATATTGATTTATGATTTCACCTGTAATTCTTGTCTCACTAAAGTGTATAAAACAAAACTGTAACCCCACCACCACGAGTCCACTTGCTCAAAGCGTCTTGGGTGTGGCTCCCCATCAGGGTCCTCAAATTTGGCTCAGAAAAAGCCTCCTTAAATTATTTTACAAAATATGGCTTCTTTTCTGTTGATATAATGTCAATATACCATTTCATTTGTGTATATACATACCTTAAATCCCATCTCTTTGCAACTCCAGAGTTAGAGCTTTATTGCCATTTTACTTTCGTGACATAGTGAGGTTTAATTTTGTAGTAAACAAAGGCTGGGGCAATTACTTAACCTTTATGGTGCTTTTGAAATAAGTAATTAATTATATATACTAAAACTTTAATTTTGAAGTCATGGCAATTTCAAAAGTTTAACAGTAGAGATGCAATTATGTAACTATAATGAATATATCAGGCATAGGATTATTTTTTGTTTAGCGACAGAGTTTCACTCTGTTGCCAAGGCTAGAGTGCCTACCTTACAGCAACCTCAGTCTCCTGGTTTTAAGCAATCCTCTTGCCTCAACTTGGCCAGTAGCACCTCATCACAATGCTTGGCTAATTTTTGTATTTTAATTTTATTTATTTATTTATTTGTTTATTTTTGTTCTAGCAGGCCCTGGCCAGGTTTGAACCCACCAGACCTGGTGCATGTGGTTGATGTGGTTGGTGCCCTAACCACTGAGCATGGGTACCCAGCCAATTTTTGTATTTTTAGTAGAGACAGGGTTTCCCTCTTGCTCTGGTTGGTCTTTAACACTTGAGTTCAAGTGATCCTCCCGCCTTGACCACCGAAAATGCTAGGATTATAGGTGTGAGCCACTACACCCTGCTTGTTTTTATTATGTAATTATTAATCTTACATGATAGTCTAGCAAATAATCCATAATTTAATTAACCATACTGCCAATACTGGAATTTCAAGTTTTTTTTTAAGGTTTTGGTATTATAAACAGAATTTTATTAAACATTCTGTACATCTAACTCTTTTTTACTAATCATTAAGAATAATTGTATGAATGAATGAATACTCCCAGTGGTAGGGTATTGGATGTGCATATTTTTATAGCACTTGAAATGTATTGCCAAATTATTTTCTAAATGGATTATGTTTTCACTGTATGGCATTTCTAGAAATGAAGGTGTACACCAGTTTAAAGTAGTAATTGCTGGCATTAATTTTTAGAATTTTTTAATTTTTTTTTTTTGTAGAGACAGAGTCTCACTGTACCGCCCTCGGGTAGAGTGCCGTGGCATCACACGGCTCACAGCAACCTCTAACTCTTGGGCTTACGTGATTTTCTTGCCTCAGCCTCCCAAGTAGCTGGGACTACAGGCGCCCGCCACAATGCCCGGCTATGTTTTTGTTGCAGTTTGCCCGGGGCTGGGTTTGAACCCGCCACCCTCAGCATATGGGGCCAGCACCCTACTCACTGAGCCACAGGCGCCGCCCAGTGTTTAGAATTTTTTTAAAATGCTAGTTTATTAGTTGTAAATTTGTGCCTCATTATTTTCACTTGAATTTCCTGATAAAAGTTGAACCTTCTCTGTGATTCAGTGTATTATACATAATTCTGTTAATTTTCTTTACCTACCCGTCTGTTGGGTCTTTATGGTATTCTTATAGCTGATTTTATATATATATATATATGAAAATATTAAGACTTTGCCATCTTTGTTATAAATAGTTTCACTTTTTTCATTTATTTCCTTTCAGTTATTTCCTCTGGTAAAAGGAAAGGCTAGGCATGTTGGCTCATGCCTGTAATCCTAGCACTCTGGGAGGCCAAGGCAGGTGGATTGCTTGTACTCAGGATTTCAAGACCAGCCTGAGCAAGAGCAAGATCCCATCTCTACTAAAAATATATGTATATATAAAATTAGCTGGGCATTGTTGTGCATGCTGTGGTCCCAACTACTTGGGAGACTGAGGCAAGAGGGTCTCTTAAACTCAAGAGTTCGAGGTTGTTGTGAGCTATGATGCCACTGCATTCTACCCAGGGCAACAGAGTGAGATTTTGTATATAAAAAAAAGTAAATTGTATATACTATAAATTATATAGATGCATAAAATTTTCAATAATTGATCTTGATATAAGAGTTTGGGCCTGAAATACTAATGGGATCAAGAGAATTTTCTTTATTTGATTAGTTGTGTTCCTTCAGAAGCCAGAAGGTGTGCCTCATACTCTTACATCGCGACCATTAAGTGGGAGCACACCCATCCCACTCCCTGCTTCACCTCCTCCTCTTTCCTTCCCCTTCCCACATCTTGAATTGAATTGATTTTGTGTGTGGGGGGGGAGCATCTTATATCTTCTACTAGCTTCATACGAGTATTGAGTACATTGGATACATGCTTTGCTATCCTTGTGATACTTTACTAAGAAGAATGTGTTTCAACATCCATCCAGGTTAAGATAAAAGATGTCAGGTCTCCATCATTTTTAAGGCTGAATAATATTCCATGGTATACATATATCACAGTCTGTTAATCCATTCCTGGGTAGGTGGGCATTTAGGTTATTTCCACATATTAATAATTGTAATTTGAGGTGAGATTCCATGCTGTTTTGATCACAATGGCCTTGTAGTATAGCTGAAAGTCTGGTAGGATGATGCTCTTGGCTTTGGTTTTATTACTAAGAATTGCCTTGGCTATACGGGGCTTTGTCTGGTTTTTTTACAAAATGAAGAATTATTTTTTCTAACACTTGAAAGTATGATGGTATTTAATGGAGATTGTATTGAATCTATGGATTGCTTTGGGTAGTATAGACATTTTCAAAATGTTGACTCTTTTTAATTTTTTTTTTTTTTTTTTTTGTAGAGACAGAGTCTCACTTTATCACGTGGCGTCACACAGCTCACAGCAGCCTCCAACTCATGGGCTTAGGTGATTCTCTTGCCTCAGCCTCCCAAGTAGCTGGGACTACAGGCATCTGTCACAACACCCGGCTATTTTTTTGTTTCAGTTTGGCTAAGGGCTGGATTTGAACTCACCACCCTCGGTATACGGGGCCAGCGCCCTACCCACTGAGCCACAGGTGCTGCCCTTTAAAATTTTTTTTTATTAAATCATAACTGTGTACATTTATGGGGTACAGTGTGCTAATTAGATATACAATGTGGAATACTTAAACCAAACTGATTAACATAACCATCACTTCACTTATTTATTTCTTACGGTCAGACATTTATACTTACAATGTTGACTCTTCCCAGCCATGAGCATGGATGTTCCTCTATTTGTTAATATCCTCTGGCATTTCTTTTCTTAAGATCTCATAATTTTCTTTGTAGAAGTCTTTCACTTTTGTTGTGTATATTCCTAGGTATTTCATTTTTTGTGAAGCTACTGTGAAGGGAATTGTGCCCTTGATTAGTTTCTCATCTTGGCTGTGATTAGTATATACAAAGGCTACTGATTTGTGGATATGGATTTTATATTCTCAGACATTGCTGTATTTTTTGATCACTTCCAGGAGTTTTGTGGTTTAGTCTTTTGGGTTCTCTAAGTATTAAGATCGTATCAACAAAGAGCTAGAGTTTGAACTTCTCTGCACTCATTTTGATGCCCTTTATTTCCTTCTCTTGCATGATTATAATAGTAGTGGCGATAGAGGACAACCTTGTCTGGTTCCAGTTCTAAGTGGAAAAGCTTTTAGTTGTACTCCATTCAGTATACCATAAGCTGTGGATTTGTTATAGACAACTTGGATCAGATTAAGAAATGTGCCATCTTATGCCTATATTCTTCAGAGTTTTAATTAGAAAAGGATGCTGAAGTTTATTGATTGCTTTTTCTGCATCTATTCAGAGGATCATATGGTCTTTGTTTTTGCTTTTGTTGATATGGTGAATTATGTTTATAGACTTGCGTATAGTAAACCAGCCTTCCATCCCTGTTATGAAACCAACTTAATCGTGATGAATGATTTTTTTAAATTTTTTTTGCAGTTTTGGCGGGGGCCAGGTTTGAACCTGCCACCTCCAGTATAAAGAGCCAGTGCCCTACTCCTTTGAGCCACAGGTGCCACCCTGAATGATTTTTTTTATGAGAAGCTGTAATTTTATTGAGAATTTTTACATGTATATTCATTACTGAAATTGGTCTGAAGTTCTCCTTTTTAGTTGGGTGTTTTCCTGGTTTTGGTATTAGGGTGATGTTTGCTTCAGAGTATATGTTGTGGAAAATTATTTACATCTTAATTTTCTGGAATATTTTCTGCAGTATAGGTATAAGCTCTTCTTTGAAGGTTTGATAGAATTCTGATGTTAAGCCATCTCTGGACCAGGGCACTTGTTGTTGGAAGATTTTTTATTGTTTCCTTCATCTCAGTTCTTGCAATTGGTGTGTTCAAGAAATCTATTTCTTCTTGATTAAAGCTAAGCAGAAGATGTGATTGCAGATACTGATCTAGTTCCTTCACTTTATTGAATTTCTTGGCGTAGAGTTTCTTATAGTACTTAGAGGTGATATCTTGTATCTCTGTGGCATCTGTTTTCATTTTCCCTTTATCATTTTTGTTTCAGGTTATTAGAGATTTTACATTTCTGTTTATAGTTAACCTGGGTAAAATTTCATCTATTTTATTTATTTATTTATTTTTTTTGAAAAAGGAACTTTTTGTTCTGTTAATTTTCTGAATGATTCTTTGTTTTCAATTTCATTAATCTCTGCTTTAGTTTTGGTTATTTTCTTCTGCTGGGTTTGAGATTAGATCATTCTTCTTTTTCCACTTCCATAAGATGGTTCATGAGTTTGTTGATGCTCTCTCTGTGTTTTTTGAATGAGGCATCTAATGCATTAGATTTCTCTCTTAAGACTGCTTTTGCTGTATCCCACAGGTTTTAGTAACTTGTGTCTTCATTGTTGTTATTTGAGGAATTTAACAATTTCTTCTTTTATGTCTTCCTGAACCCAACTATTATTCAGCATATGGTTGTTTAATTTTCATGTCTTTGTGTGAGAATGACCGTTTTTGTTGGAGTTGAATTCCACGTTTATTGCCTTGTGGTCTGAGAAAATACATGTTATAATTTCCATTCTTTTAATTTTGTAGAGTTTTGATTTATATCCAAGGATGTGGGTGATGTTGGAGTATGTACCATGGGTTGATGAGAAAAATGTATATTCTTTAACTTTGGGATGTTGTGTTCTGTGTTTATTAATCCCATTTGTTCTAGGGTCACATTTAATTCTTTTGTATCTTTGTTTAGTTTCGGTTTAGACCGTCTGTCCAGTTTAGTCAGAGGGGTGTTGAAGTCCCTGACCATTATGATGTTATGGGATATCATATTGCTCAGACCCATCAAGGTTTATTTTATAAATCTGGGAGCATTTAAGTTGGGTGCATAAATACTGAAAATTGGTAAGTTTTCTTAGTATTGTTCCTTTGACCAGTATAAAGTGACCATCTTTGTTTGTTTGTTTTTTTTTAGCTTTAGTTTCTCTGAATCCACTTGTATCTGCCAATAAGCTTGCAACCCCTCTTTTCTTCTGATTTCTATTTGTTTGAAATACTATTTTCCATCCCTTAACCCTGAGTATTCATTTGTCCTTCAAGACTAGGAGGGTCTCCTGTAGACAGCATGTGGATGGCTTGTGCTTTTTTATTTATTAATAAGCTAGCCTGTGGCTCTTCAGTGGTAAGTTGAGGCCATGGACATGTATTGAGAGAATTGATAAGTGTGGTAGAGTTCTATTTGTCTTATTTTGTGAACTTCCATTGTATAGTTTTATCATTTGCACCATTGTGGAAGCTAAGTTTTGACCTTTAGCTTCTGGGTGTTTACTTTGCTGGTGGTCTATTGTGGTGGTTAGTGTGGAGAACAGGTCTAAGGATTTCCTATAGAGCTGGTCTTGTTGTGGCGAATTTCTTCAGTGCTTGTGTATCCGAAAAAGATTTTCTTTTCCCATCAAATTTGAAGCTTAGTTTAGCAGGATGCACAATTCTGGTCTCAAAATTGTTTTGTTTAGGAATGTTAAAGGTAGATGACCATGTTCTGGACTAGAATTTTCCAATCGAAAAGTCTGCTTTTATTCTAATGGCTCTGCCTCTGTAGGTCTATTGGTGCTTATACTTGGCCACTTGCAGATTTTTTTTTTTTTCATCTTGACTTTGGACAGGTTCATTACAATGTGTCTTGGAGAAGCTCTCTTTGAGTTGAGATGACCTGGGGTTTGATATCCATGTGAAAGGAGTGTGTTGGGGTCTTTAATATAATACTTGGGAAATTTTGATTTATGATAGTCTCCAGCTGGGCTTTCATTCCTTTGGGAAAATCTTGTTCCCCTTCAGTAATCCCTATTATTTATATGTTTGAATGCTTCTTAGAGTCTCATAGTTCTCTAAGCACATATTCTGCTTTCTTTCCTTTTCTGCCTCTTTAACTACTTGGGTTAACTCGAGAACTTTATCCTTTAGCTCTGAGGTTCTTTCTTCTCTATGGTCTAACCTATTTTTGATTCTTTCTACTTCATCCTTACATTCCCTAATAGTCTCCTTCATTTCCTTAATTTCTGCCATATCCTTTCTATATCCTACAGATCTCTTGTCCAACTTTTGTTTCTGACTTTCCATTTTTTCTTTCATTCCTTCTATTGTCTTTATCATCAATATTTTAAATTCTCTTTCTGTCAAGTCCATTAATTCTTTACAGGTGGATTCTCGTGCAGTAGCTGCCTCATGATCCCTTGGGAGAGTTCCTCTGTTTTGGTTTTTCATGTTGCCCCAAATTTTCTGTTGGTTCTTCCTCATGTGTTCTTTCTTCTTGTTCACCTCTTTGTGTTCCGTTTTCCCTCTCACTACCTCCTTTGCTTCATATTACCTTGTCTCATAGCTTAGGTCTTGAAGTGGCCTCAGCCTGAGTAAAGTCTAATAGACAGAAGTCCTTGCTCTTGATGACAGTATGTTGCAGCATTTCATCTGGACACCATGTGGTACTGTGTGTTTGTTTGTTTGTTTGATTGTTTTTTCCAAGAGACAGCACAGCCAGCAACATCTGTGATCCTTATTATAAACTTAGTTGCCTTTGGTGATTGCCTGATTGTTTCCTCAGCATTCATACCCTGCTGGGGTGGGATCTTAATGTTCACAACAATCCTTCAGGAGCAGGTCTCACAGTACCCCTTGCCTCCAGTTCCCATGGTGTGCAGGAGCCCCTCAGCTTTTCCTAAGAGTGGAGTTCTGCTCCCAGAAGGTGGAATCAAGACAGCTGTGCTTTAGGCCCCTGCTAAGATGTTCTCATGATCTTCCCAGAATGGCAACCCTCTGGCCACCTAGACCTTCTCATTATGACTGCCTCGCCAGCCACCAAACCAATCGCAAATCCACTACTCTTCTAAGCTTTCCACTCAAAGTACAACTTCTCCCAACAACTGGAAACTCCAGAAAGGCTTCCTCCCATCCTGGGTGGGGGTGGGGCAGATGATCCTAGCTCGTTGCAATCACTTGCCTAATTCATCAGATACCTACCACTCCAGATCATATGCTGTATCCAGCTCACCACCTCCTCACTGTGCTCCCTGAGCTATGACTCTGGGTATGGGCTCCGTGCCAGATAAGCCTATGTTCTGTTTTCCTCAGTCATTCCAGGAGACATCAGCAGAATGATTCTTTTGCTCCACCATCTTCCTCTTCGTTGCAATTTTCTTAGGGATTGCATTGAATATGTACATCACTTTTGATATTGTAGACATTTTTGATATCAAATGGCTGAGGGAATAAAAGCAAAGAACCAACTATATACTGTCTACATGAGATTGCCTTTACCTTTAAGGACACACATTTTATACTCTAAGGACTGGACTGGAAGTGAAGAGATGGAAAAAGATATTTCATACAAATCAAATCCCAAAGGAAAACAGGAATGGTTATATCAGACAAAATAGTTTGTCAAAAACTGTGGAAAAGGACATGGAAGGTCATTATATAATAATAAAGCAGTCAATTCTTCAAGAAATTTTAACAGTTGTAAATATATATGCACCTAGCATATATATGCACCTAGCATTGAAGGCCTAAAGATAGAAAGGAAATATAGATCTAAAGGTAGGGAAAACTGTAATGCAATAATAGTAGGATACTTCAGTACTCTACTTGAATGTACATTGGACAGATCATCTAGATAGAAAATCAATAAGGAAACATTGTATTTGAACCAAACTTCAGACTTATTGGACCTGATAGATATTTGTAGAACATTTCATAATCAAATGTACATGGAATATTTTCCAGGATAGATAATATTATAGTCCACAAATAAGTCTTAACCCTTTAGGAAGACTGAAATAATATCATGTATATTTTCTGGTCACAGTGGGAAGAAACTGGAAATCAATAATGAGGAATCTTGGCGAACTCATAAATATTTGCAAATTAAGTAATATGCTCCTGAATAACCAATGGGTCAACAAAGAATTATACAAAAGTAAAAAGTATCCTGAGACAAATGGAAATGGAACCACATGGCTCAGTGCCTGTGGCTCAAGCGGCTAAGGCGCCAGCCACATACACCTGAGCTGGCAGGTTCAAATCCAGCTCTGGCCCACCAAACAACAATGACAGCTGCAACCAAAAAATAGCCAGGCATTGTGGCAGGTACCTGTGGTCCCAGCTACTTGGGAGGTAGAGGCAGGAGAATCGCTTGAGCCCAGGATTTGGTGCTGTGATCTGTGATGCCACGGCACTCTACCCATGGTGATGGCTTGAGGCTCTGTCTCAGAAAAAAAAAAAAAAAGAAGAAGAAAGAAAGAAAAGAAAATGGAACCACCACATGCCAAAACGTATGGCATGCAATAAACAACATTCCTGAGAGGGAATTTGTGGCAATACACACTCCATCAAAAGGAAGAACGATAAATCTCAAACAGCCTAATATTATGCCCTAAGAAACTATAAAAAAGATGAACAAAGCAAAAGGAAGGAAATAACAAAAAGAGCATAAACAATATAGAGACTTGAAAAACAATTTAAAACATCAATGAATTTAAAAGTTGTGTTTTTTTTTTAATAGAATCAACAAAATTTTAGCTGGACTAAGAACACAAAAGACTCACAAGCATTGGTGAAAGAGGAAATATAACTGTTAGCATGGACCTACAAAAAGATCACAAGAGATTAGTATGAAATCTATAGTCCAATAAATTGGGCAACCTAGAAGTAATGGATAATTTTTAGAAATATGCAACCTGCCATGACGGAATCAAGAAGAAATAGAAAATGTGAACAGACCAATAACATGTAATGAGATTGAATCAGTAATGCATTTCCCATCAAAGAAAAGCTGAATTCTACCAAACAATTTAAAGCAGAACTAATACTAGTTCTTGTAAAACTCTTCCAAAAAATTGAAGAGGAGAATACTTTCAAACTCATTTTATGAGGTTAACATCACCCAATATCAAAGCCAGACATGTCCACTATAAGAAAATAACACTATAGGCCAATATCCGTATTGAAAATAGATGTAGAAATTCTTGGAGAAAATACTAGCAAACCAAATTTAAAACCACATTGAGGCCTGGCACCGTTTTCCATTCTCCATGGCATCCTGTCTTCTTGGAGATGCTGATGCTCTTAATAAGTCTCTGCAATTAACTCTAAAATAAAATTCAAAAAAGAAAACACATTGAAAAGATCATTCACTGTGACCATGTGGGATTTATCACTGTGACAGAAGGACATCTCAACATATGTAACTCAATAAATGTGATACACCATATTAACACCATGAAGGACAAAAAACACACAGTCATCTCAAGTGATGCAGAAAAGAAATGATTTGACAAAATTCATCATCCATTTATGATGAAAACTCTCAACAAAATAAGTATAGAAAGAATGTACCTCCACACAGTAAAGGTCATATATGATAAGTACATAGCTCATTCAGTGGTGAAAAGTTGAAAACTTTTCCTCTAGGATTAGGAACAAGACAAGGATAACCACTATTGCTACTTTCATTCAACATAGAACTGAAAGTCCTAGCCAGAGAACAATTAGGCTAAAGAAATAAATAATAGATATTAAATGTACTCATATAGAAAAGAAAGAAGTAAAGGTGTCTCTGTTTTCTGTTGGCATAATGTTAATATGTGAAAAATCCTAAAACTGTGCTCACACACACACACACACACAACTGATAAGAACTTATAAACTCAGTCAAGTGGCAGGTTAAAAAACAGCATATGAAAATCAGTATTGTTTCTATACATTAACAATGAACTATCCAAGGAAATCAAGAAAACAATTGCATTTATAACAGCAACACAAAAGTACTTATGAATAAATTTAACTAAGGAGAGACCTAAGATCTGTATCATTAACACTGTAAAATATTAAAAATTGAAGAAGAAATAAATGGAAAGGTATCACACGTTCAAGGATTTGATCTTTGTCTTTCTATCTCCTTTGGCTCCCCTTCTCAAAGTTGCTTTTCTGTTTTTTTTTTTTTTAATTTCTGTTGATGATGCTTTTTATTTTTATACTGTAAGCAGTTATTTTCAACTATGGCAGTTTTATTGTCCCCACTAGGGTACACTTTGCAATGTCTGGAGATATTTTTGTTCTTCAGAACTTAGGGCTAGGGCAGGGGTCCTCAAACTGCAGCCCGCGGGCCACATGAAGCGGTGTGATTGTATTTGTTCCCGTTTTGTTTTTTTACTTCAAAATAAGATATGTGCAGTGTGGATAGGAATTTGTTCATAGTTTTTTGTTTTTTTTTTTTAAACTATAGTCCCGCCCTCCAACAGTCTGAGGGACAGTGAATTGGCCCCCTGTTTAAAAAGTTTGAGGACACCTGGGCTAGGGGGTTACAACTAGCATCTAATGGGTAGAGGCCAGGGATACTGTTAAGCATACATATTCTACAATGGATATATAGCCCCCAATAATGAAGAATTAAACATCTCCAAGAATCAGTAATTTGTGATTGAGAAATCCTGCCTTAAAGTAGCATAGGCATTTTTTTTCCTTCCATCTACCTATAATGTATGAGTAGAACAAAGCCAGGCTGACATAATAAATGATTAGTTAAAGGAACTTAGAAAAGGAAAAAATGTTTGGAGAAGGCAGATTACTAATTTCCCAAAGTTAGGATACCTCCTATTCCAGTCTTAGAGTTGTGTAGTTTTCTTTTGGTTGAGTTGGGGAGCAGTTGCCAAAAGAAATCCTCTTGCCTGGTACTAATGGTAATGTATTTTCTACCATTATATACTCAGCATCTTTCAGTTTTACGTGAATGTGAAGATCTCTAATGTATTCTTCTAAATTATATTCACTTTAATTTCTCTGATTTTGCTAGTCATCCATCAGTTTTTGTCATTTTGTTAATTTAAAATGGCCAATATGTCTGCTATTGGCTGAATAGAAAGACTATATTGCTCTTAAGATTGTGAGATATTGGGTGGTTGACTTGTTGATTGTGGCATGATTCTAATTGTACTTATCTATCTAGCACTGAATTATTTCCTTAATTTTGCCTTGCTTAAACATAAAGCTATTATCACTTGTACTATATTATTAATGCAGTGTGCCAAATGCCACCTTGCCTCAAAGTGACCTTGAAGTTACAGCGATCTGGTGTTTTGGTTAAAACACAATGTGGGGTATTAAGTAATTTCAGTTTATTAGGGATGAAGAATAATTTCACAGGGCAAATGGGTGGATCCAGATCCTTTTTAGAAGTGCTCTTAATCCAGGTGTTATTTAGAGCAGAATTGTGTAGAATTATACATTATTATGGATTTTTTTTAAGAAAAGTAAGAATAAAGCAAGTCAACAAGAAAAAAAATAGGATCTAAAATAAACTGACAGGATATTAAGTTTTAAAAGTTAATTGATAACTAAGAATAGAGCCTCTAAAAAGAGGCAAACCCATAGACAAACCTAGATTGTTTACTACTTCTAACTTACATAGTGTCATAGCTTTCTTTATCTTTTCACTGGGTAGGTCTCTTGTATTACTCTCGAAGTTTTAGGGGAAGTCATAGGGGATAGATAAGTGTAAGGAGGAAGGATAGGAGTTTGTATAATTTGTTTTTAAATACATATATGTAAACTTTCTATTCTAAAATTCCTTCATTCTATGGAAAGATTCACCTATATATTTAAAGTGACAGTGTCTTTGACTATAGTATAAAAGGCAAATTGGAAATGTACTTGAGAAACCACAGTAAGCCAAACAGAGTTTTAGACCCCTGGGATGTTACAGAAGAGTATTCTTTGTACTTTTTTGTAGTCAACTTGAGTTCATAAAATTGTGAAATGTATAAGAGAATTTATGCTTTTTATAGGGCAGAATTGCTGCAGTGTTTGTACTTTGTTTTGTCTCTTCTTAATATTCATGACTTAATTTCATGAAGTAGGTTTCACTTTTAGATTTTGAAAAGTGAATCTCTTCTATTGTTTTCAGTGAATATCACCTCTGCCAGGCAATTAACTGGATGTAGTCGCTTCAGCCATATTTTTCCATCATCTGCCTATCAGCACATTAAGATGCATAAGAGAATTCTGGGGCATTTGTCATCTGTCTACTGTGTAGCATTTGACAGAAGTGGGAGAAGAATTTTTACAGTAAGTTTAAAATTTATGATGTGGCAACATATATAAATACAACAATTGAAGCTAGACTTCATGGCATTGCATTGTGCTTTGTAATGGACATTAATGCAAAATATAGATGAATGGAAACTGAAAGTCTTTTTTCATTTTGTGTAATTAAATGAGTACACTATAATATCCATTATATGTGGGAAAATTTACTTAACAAATAAACCTTCAGATGGCCTTATGTTATAGAGGCGGTTAATTTATGAAACAGGTGTACTCAATTACATTTCATTCCATTTTAGCAAACTTTTCAAAATTTTTATTTATTTATTGTTTTTAGATACAGATATCATTCTGTTGCCCAGGCTAGAGTGCAGTGGCAGGATCATAGCTCACTGCAACCTCAAATACTGAGCTTATCCTCCATCTCAGCTTCCTGAGTAGCTGGGGCTTCAGGCACAGGCCACCATGCCTGACTAACTTTTTCATTATTTATAGAGATAGAGTCTCACTGTGTTGTTCAGGCTGGTCTTGAACTCCTGGACTCAAGAAATTCTCCCTCTTTTGCCTCCTAAAGTTCTTGGATTGCAGGTGTGAGTCACTGTGTCCAGCAGCAAACATTTACTAAAGTGTACTTTCCTTGTATCATTTAGTGTAATTACTGCTAGTTTTGTTTAATTAGTGATTACATCACCGTTATGATTAAATAGTTAAATTACACAATTAGTAATGAAGATAATACTTATTTTGTATGTCTTTCTCTGATTATAGTGTTGATTATTTTTAAAATTGGGTTTTTATTATTCACATCATCCTGTATGCTTTTGAGTACACAATTGTTTGGACACCAGTATTTCCAAGAAAGGGATTATTTACTTAGTCTCATTTCTTCAGTACTAAGTTAATATAGAAGTGCCGGTAAAAGCATGATTTTTCTATATTTGTATGCTATAACAAAGGAAATGAAGTTACGACTACTTAGAATTTGTTACTGACATCACCAATTGCATTATGACTATAAATGTGACACCTGTGTATTAGGATGTTAATGATCATGATATGGATGCTGAATGCCATCTTTTAATAAACAGATAATTATTAAATAACTTATCTACCACATTGAAATAGAATTGCTTTTTAGTATTTTTAAAGTTCTTTTAAAATTTTCAATAGGAAGTTCAACATAATATTTTTATCACAGGTTATTTTTACACATGATCTTAGCCAAAGGGCCGAGAAGCGATATCACAGGTTATTTTTGACAGCCTGCCTCATGTTTACTGAGAAATGCATGTAGATTTTAGGTTAAATTTTGAAGTATTAGTAGAAAAAATTATTTAGTAATTAAAAAAAAGCTATCAGGCCTAAGGAAATAAATAATGGTGGAAATAATGCTAAATTACTTAAAAGTCACTTTAAAATATTTTGTTTCATTAGGATTGGTAGTAGTTTTGAGGAGTTCTTCAAAAATGTTATTGTCAATTTGAACAATGCATTATTAGTACTATCATTTGTATATTGTTTATACTTAGCTACTGAATTTGTATTATATTAAAAAGGATAGACTAAAAGTAAAGGCTTAGAAGTAATTTAATAAAGTTCTCTCTTCTTTTTGGCCATTTTTATGGGGGGGCAGTTAATTTCTGCTTCATTATAGATCTGTCCTTTTGTATTACTATAGGGTTCAGATGACTGTTTGGTAAAAATTTGGGCTACAGATGATGGACGCCTCCTTGCTACACTTCGAGGGCACTCTGCTGAAATTTCGGACATGGCTGTTAACTATGAAAACACTCTTATTGCTGCAGGCAGCTGTGATAAGGTTGTAAGAGTATGGTGTCTTCGAACTTGTGCACCAGTTGCAGTCCTTCAGGGACATTCAGCTTCTATTACTTCCATACAGGTAAGAAAAATTATAAGATAGCTCTAACATGCAATAAAGGTGACAAACTTTCATCTTCTGTTACATCGTATGGATGATAGCATAAAGAACGGCAACAGAAAATAATATTGTAAATTAAAGACTTTGCTTCTAATTTAAAGATAGGTATTTTTAAAGTTCCCTTTTCATATAATTCCCTTTAGAAATAAGTAGAAAGGTGATCAAAAAAGTTCCTTAAATGCAATATAAGAGATCTTAATTATCTCACCTATATTTGTGTAGATGGGAGAAAACTTGCCTTAACAGCACACTAGTTGCTTGTTAGTCAGGATTTATAAAGAGGTTGTAACCTGAGTAGTGGCATACTTTGTGTTAATATTTAACACATGTAAGATGTTAATCAGACAGATTTAGTATGAGTGTGATTATGAGTGTGATGAGTGATGAGTATGATTTTGTGTGAGTGTGTCTGTGTGTAGGGGAATTTTTATTCTTAGTTTCAACAATTTATTTCAATTTCATGTTTAAAATAAAACAAATTGGCTTATTTTAAATACTTGTTCATATAGTGTTTTTATTAGATGTTAGTAGTGAAAGTCATGGATACCCTCAAAGACCTTTTCTTTAATAAAACTAAGCCAAATTTTTATCCTTTTTGTGTTGAGAGCAAAACAGAGGAATCTTGAAACTTTTATACTTTGGTCAAGGAGACTGCTTTTAGAAGAGATGATTACTCCCCTTTACTTTTCTTTGCTCTTTTGTCACTAATAAATAAGTATACCATAGCTCAGTGGTTGGGACACCAGCCACATACACCGGGGCTGGCAGGTTCAAACCTGGCCGGGGCCTGCTAAACAACAATGACAACTACAACAAAAAAATAGCCAAGTGTTGTGGTGGGCATTTGTAGTCTCAGCTACTTGGGAGGCCGAGGCAAGAGAATTGCTTAAGCCCAAGAGCTTGAGGTTGCTGTGAGCTGTGACTTCACAGCACTCTACCAAGGGTGACATAGTGAGACTCTGTCTCAAAAAAAAATAATAAGTACACCATTTTTGTATGTGTTATTTAAATAACATGATCTATTTATTAGGAGCTAGCAAGAATTGGTTTCAATGTGTATAAAATTTGAATATTTTCGTGTCAGAATTTTAATCAGTTAAAATTATTTCATGGATTTTGATTTGGAAGATTATCAGTTATTTGTATTCTTACTAGAGTACATGACTGATTAATTCTAGAATTTGGAGCTGTTCTCACATGGCAGATATTTGTTGTTCTCACAAACAAATATTTGACTGTAGTAGCGCCCCCTCCCTTATCTACAGTTTTACTTTTTGTGGTTTTAATTATCCATGGTCAGCCATGGCTTGGAATATGGGTGAGTATAGTACAAAAGGTTATTTTGAGAGAGATCACATAACTTTTATATAGTTTATTGTTATAAGTGTTATATTTTATTCATAGTTGTTGTTTATTAATCTCTTACTGTGGCTAATATTAAACTTTACCATAGATACATAGATATAAGGAAAACAAAGTACAGTAGAATGTCTGTAAATTGATCACCCAAGGAACTGTAACAAACTTGTCAACATATGGAGGTGGTCCACGTAAAGAACTAGGCCTATTGTACTGATAACATACATTGGTGCATGTCCATTCTATGAAAATTAGGTCAACTTATGGAAGTTGTCAACTATGGAGTTTCTACTATACATATAGGACTTAGTACTATCTGAGATTTCAGGCATCTACATCTTGGAATGTAGTCCCTGTGGGTAAGGAAGAACAATTAACAATTGTATACTGAAAAATGTATCTGATACTGTTTGGTTTGTTTTCATGGCATGTGCTATTTTTTTTCTCATTTTGTTTACATGTTGGATTGCTCTAGAGATCCATGGATCTCTTCTTTATCATATTCTTTCTCTTAGTAACCTCATGGCTTTGAATTTCATCTGTAGACTATGAAGACTCTCAAACTTACATCCTCATCTTTGACCTACCCTTTAACTTCTTGCTTGTTTATTCGACTGCCTACTTGTCATCATCACATTGATGTTTACCAGGCATCGCAAATAATATATATTCAAAATTGAACACATTTTCCTTCCTCAGAACTAGTCTTCCCAAAGCTTTTTTCTACCTAAATAAATGGCAATTTCATGCTATCAATTGCTCAAGATAGTAATCCTTAACTTTATCTTACCTTTCTCTTTCTTTTACACCCCATATTTTACTTGTCAGCAAATCATGTTGGCTCTACCCTCAAAATATACCCAGAATTTGACACATTCTCATGACTTCCCTGATTACTAACTATCCTGTGTTTTTTTTTTTTTTGTAGAGACAGAGTCTCACTTTGTCACCCTAGGTAGAGTGCCATGACGTCACACAGCTCACAGCAACCTCCAGCTCTTGGGTTTAGGCGATTCTCTTGCCTCAGCCTCCTGAGCAGCTGGGACTACAGGCGCCCGCCACAACACCCGGCTATTTACTATCCTGTTCTAAGCAACTCTCATCTATGTTCTGTGTGTTACTGAAGTAAACTTTTAACTGAACTTCCTGCTTTTTCCCTTTTCCCTGCCCCAGTTTATCCTCTGCACAGCAGCCAGAGTGACTTTAATACTCAAATTAAATTATGTCATTGGTGCTCAGAACCTTTAATAGCTTCCAATCACAGAGTTAAAGTCTTTTCAGGAACCAACAAGGCCATGCATTCTTAGCTACCTTGTTCTCTTTGACCTCATATCATACTATTTATTTCCTTTTCTTTGCTTTATCTCCTGGCCTCTTTGCTTTTCTTAAACACTCTAGAAACATTCCTGCCTTTGTTTTTACTATTTCCTGATCTTTTCTGGATATTTGCATAATTTGCTTTGTTATTTATAGTGTTAGAGGCCTATGTCACCTTCTTTTTTTTTTTTTTTTTTTTCCCATTTTTTTTTTTTATTGTTGGGGATTCATTGAGGGTACAATAAGCCAGTTACACTGATTACAATTGTTAGGTAAAGTCCCTCTTGCAATCATGTCTTGCCCCCATAAAGTGTGACACACACTAAGGCCCCACCCCCCTCCCTCCATCCCTCTTTCTGCTTCCCCCCCATGACCTTAATTGTCATTAATTGTCCTCATATCAAGATTGAGTACATAGGATTCATGCTTCTCCATTCTTGTGATGCTTTACTAAGAATAATGTCTTCCACCTAATCTTCGATAAACCAAACAAGAACTTACCTTGGGGGAAAAACTCCCTATTCAATAAATGGTGTTGGGAGAACTGGATGTCTACATGTAAAAGACTGAAACTGGACCCACACCTTTCCCCACTCACAAAAATTGATTCAAGATGGATAAAGGACTTAAATTTAAGGCACGAAACAATAAAAATCCTCAAAGAAAGCATAGGCAAAACACTGGAAGATATTGGCCTGGGGGAAGACTTCATGAAGAGGACTGCCATGGCAATTGCAACAACAACAAAAATAAACAAATGGGACTTCATTAAACCGATGTCACCTTCTAAGGAAGGTCTCCTGACCACCTTACCACTCTATTTAAAATGTAACCTCCCTAGTCCACACAGTTCTGTATCTTCTCTTCTTTGTTTCCTTTTCAGTAATGATCACCATTTGGCGTTCGATACTCTTTCTTTATTATTTGTAAATTATTTGCTAATATCTGTTAACCACTTTCTTTTTTTAAAACAAAATTGAGATAAAATGGTATGATGTTAATAGAGGTTACTGCTGAATGGTAGAATTATAGTAAGTTTCCTTTATTCTTTTTTTTTTATATTTCCTCAATTTCTACAGTCGGTGTGTATTAAAGGGCATGTCAGAAATAGACAAATAATTTATTTTAAAACAATCTCTAACATCTTTTATTCAAAAACAATCCAGTTAAGGCACATTAATGAGCCAGATCACCCTTTGTGGTTGATGAAACAGTTTAAATGCAGTGGGATAAAGGTTCCAAAGTTTCTTTAAACTTAATTAAGTTATATTATTTCATATTTAATTGTCTCATTCTCACAGATCAGAGATCAGCAAATTTATAGGCTAGATAGTAAACATTTAGGCTTTGCAGGCTGTACAGTCTCTGTCACAACTACTCAACTCTGTTCTTTTAGTGCAAAAGGAGCTTTAGACAAGTGCAATGTAACTGTGTCCCAGGAGAATTTATTTGCAGAAACTGGCAAATAAATAAGTTAGATTTGGTATGTAGAGTATAATTTGTAAGTTTTTGCTATAGATTGTAGACTAAGCTTTCTAATGCCAGGTTCTTTATCTCAGAAATGAAAATACAGTCAGCCCTTCATGTTCAGGGTAAGGGGGATGAATTTCTGGATCCAACCAACTATGGATTGAAAATATTAGGAAAAAATTTATCTCTATACTGAACATGTACAAACATATTTTTCTTGTCATTCCTAATGCATTATAAAGTAACAACTATTTACATAATATTTATATTGTATTAGGTAGTATAAGTGATCTAGAGATGATTTAAAGTATACGGGAGGGTATGCATGCATTATATGCAAATACTACACCATTTTATTTCAGGGACTTAAGTATCCATGGATTTTGTTATCTGCAAGAGGTCATGGAATC
The DNA here is from genome assembly GCF_027406575.1 of Nycticebus coucang. Lineage (NCBI taxonomy): Eukaryota > Metazoa > Chordata > Mammalia > Primates > Lorisidae > Nycticebus > Nycticebus coucang. The sequence goes on along the minus strand of NC_069804.1, from coordinate 92,750,904 downwards.
AATCTCCTAAGGATACTGAGGCACAACTATATAGGCATGCTGAATCCTGGTTTCTTCACTATATATTAATTATTAATTTATAATGTTAATTGATAATTTTTATTTGAATTAAACTCTGTAGTCTTTAAAGGTTCTATGCTTCCAAACAAGGAAACTAAGTTAGAGACTTCTAATATCTATAAAGATGATTTACTTTTGATTTGCATTCAATATGTATTCCAATCCTATACATCTTGATTCTTAATCATCACCTCAATGGAAGTTGTCCATTAGCTCCATTTGGGGTTTTAAAAGTTCACAGGCATGTTAGAGACTTTTTTCTGATTTTCAGCTTCTTCCCATGTCTTTCCATGTCTTTGGCATCAAGAGTGAGCCCAACAGCTTTCCCTTTCTTTGTGATTCTCTTCTAAGGACATGTTAGAATAGTGAGAGTAAGAGTCTGAGAAGCCTGCATGATAAAAGGACATGGGCCATCTGGTGTGGTAGTAGTCCCTTAAATTGGTCACTTATGTATATATTTTTTCTTAATTTATTTTTTTCCACAGTGATAGGAACGAAGATTTGACCTATTTTACATTGCCCATGAAAACACAAAAAATAGCTTAAATTTAAAAAGGATAAAATTAATATACTTTATTGATGTTGGACTTTAATGTAAAATATTAAAACCCAAATACTCTTAGCTATTAACTTCCTAATCATAATTTTTAGATTTTCTTATGATGCTGTATCCATATAGACTATAAAAATTCCACAATTGTTGCTATATAAGCATGTATCTAGTGCATTTTTAATGGTTTAACTAGAAATGTATTTGTGAGTTTATTCTCCATTGAAGGTGATCAAAATTATTAATTTTAAAGGGTATTGTTAAATAATTTTAAAATAATTATTTTTAGGACTAAAATATTTTATACCATATTCAAATACTATTTTTCTACAGTTTTTTGATATTTAAAATTTTTAATTTCCATTAATCTAAGAAATTTAAATAATCCCTTTAAACTGAAAATTTTAAGGGAATTTATTTAAATTATATTTATTGAAGTTATTGAAGTTTAAAACATGCTGTGTTTGAAGTTAGTTTGCATATGAAAACTTTCTATTTGAATCATATTTTTTTTTAAGTTTTGTCCATCAACAAAAGGCACAACCAGATACCTCACTTCTACTGGTGCTGATGGAACAATCTGTTTCTGGCAATGGCATGTAAAAACAATGAAGTTTAGGTAAGTTTAAAAGCAGTTTAAAAATCAACCATATTAATTTTTGTTTATTACCTTTATTCTTAGTAGTCCATAGTTTTTATATATATGTGTGTGTGTGTATGTTTGTGTGTGTGTGTGCGTACACATATTCCTGCCTACTTCAACTGGTTGTTAGAGATTTTAGAATAAAATTTTTATATCAGTGTTGAAGAGGCTATTTAATTTATTTAGAAAATTTTGGTAAGGCATTTTATTTGTATCCTTTCTTACATTGGTAAGGAGACTTTGAACTTCTCATAATGATAGTAGAAAGTAACACAGTAATATGTTTGTAAAGCTATGGTGGTAATATGGATATTATAAAGTATATTTGCAAGGTTAAGTACATTTTTTAATCTAAATGATGGGAGTAGTGCTTATTGATCACTTCCCTTTAGGTGTTTCTATGATATTGATGCTAAGTTGATCAATAACCAGCACGGTACTAGGATTCTTGCCCATTTGATGAACATGATGAAAAATTAAAAATTATTTTTTTTTCTTTAGAGATCGTCCAGTGAAATTTACTGAGAGATCCAGACCTGGAGTTCAGATATCCTGTTCATCTTTCAGTTCTGGTATGTATAAAAATAGAATTTCTGTTTTGAGAATATTAAATGTACACAGCTATGATTTAATATTAATAAAAAAAGTTTTTGAAGGTTATTTTTTTTTTTTTACCTCAGTCGAGTGCCATGGTATCATAGCTCACATCAACTTCAAACTCTTGGGTTCAAGCAATCTTCTTGCCTCAGCCTCCCAAGCAGCTGGGACTGCAGGCACCCACCACACCACTGGCTATTTTTAGAGAGGGTGTCTCACTCTTGCTTAGGATGGTCTTGAATTCCTGAGCTCAAGGGATCCTCTTGCCTCGGCCTTCCAGAGTGCTAGGTTTACATATGTGAACCACTGTGTCTGGCCTGCTTTTTTTTTTATGAAGAAAGAATGTATACATTTGAGCCTTAATGGAAGCATACCAAAAATATGAACCATATATAGAGAGAATTTTTTGGATTCTAATTACGTGTAATAGGGATTTTTTCTTCATGATTTTATATATTTTTATAATGCAGATTTTGCTTGGTGAAAAACAGACTACTATTCTAATATCCACTAATGATGTATATAATTCCTTCCCCAATCAATTAAAAAATACTGCCCTAACTTTATAGATAATATGTACTATGGCTTCATATGGAAGGCACTAGTATAGTGTGTAAACAGTGCTTTTTCTATTACTAAGAATTCTATTTCAGTTAGCCTTTTATTTTCTTGTCTTTTTTAATTGTGGTAAAACATACTGACAAAATTTTTCATTTCAATCATTTTTAAGTGTATAGTGCTATGGCATTAAGTATATATTCACATTATTTTCCATCCAGTACCATTGTCTATCTCTAGAACTTTTTCATCACCTCATTCAACCACTATAGTCATTATAAAGAGAGCTGTAGATATGAGTTGTTTTATAAACAATTTTGAAACATAATTTCATAATTTTATATGAATTTCTCAAGTTTGTGTCGTTTAATGTTTATGATCCAGAGTGGCGCCCATAGCACAGTGGTTACAGTGCCAACCACATGCACCGAGGGTGGTAGGTTCGAACTCAGCTAAACATCAATGACGACTGCAACAAAAAATAGTCAGGCATTGTGGTAGGTGCCTGTAGTCCCAGCTACTTGGGAGGCTGAGGCAGGAGAATTGCTTGAGCACAAGAGTTTGAGGTTGCTGTGAGCTGTGACACCACGGTACTCTACCGAGGGTGACATAGTGAGACTCTGTCTCAAAAAAAAAAAAGTTTATGATCCATAGGTCTGTATTTAGTTCATAGTTGGTAGATTTTGTTGGGTAAATGATACAGTTATCTATATATTTCATTAGCTTTTCTTGAATTTTACTTTTTCTCTGAAGTGTTAATGTCTTTGATGGTTAGAATGCAATCTTATTTTCCAGGTGGTATGTTCATCACAACAGGTAGCACTGATCACGTGATTAGACTGTATTATTTGGGTTCTGAGATTCCTGAGAAAATTGCTGAATTAGAATCACATACGGTAAGAGCAAAATTAGAAATTTAAATATAGTACTTTATTTTTTAACACCCTGGAAAATTGGTTTCATTTTTTATTTTCTGATTTGTACTATACTTTAATATAGGATGTTACTAAAACCTGTATGGCAAGGTGTTTCTTTAGTAATAAACATAAGCGTAAAATCCTGGATTTATTATGGTTGTGATATTTAACAGGTATCCTATTTGATTATATATAAAAAGAAAAAATGTATCAATATTTTATATATATAGTCTCATGACATGCATACACACACTACAGTAATAGTTTGTGAAAACTCTTTTTAGCCTGCTGTACTATTAGTTATATGAGCTGCTTCTTACTTGAAATCTACACACTGAATGAAAGACAGTAAGTATGTCCTAGGGGAGAAAAATATTTTTAGTGAATTTAGTTTGTTGATCTTAGTGTTATTGTTTTCAGAATGCCATTAAAGACTTGTAGAATATTGTAAAACACTTGCTAAGATCTTACTTTACTGTTACTTGTTAGATTCTACAAGATTATAGAACAAGATTCTATACTTGTTTTGGGGAACAAGTATATGTTTGGATTAAAACCATTGGTGGAAGGTAGCTTTTCAGGAAGCTTAGAGCCCCTATTTTTTATATCCCTGTGCACCTTTCATGCATCTCTTCCTCTTTCTTTTCTTACTTTCTTCTTTGGATAATTATTTACTGTGGAGTATGAGATAATATCTGTTTTAGTTCACTGTACAGCTCATATGCCTCATTGTCAAAGCTATATAATCAGCAATTGAAAGCACTCAGCTTTGTAGGTCTTAATGCTAGATTACCGTTGACATCTCCTTTGTAATAGAAATGTATGTTAATAAAACACATACAGTTTCCTTGGAAGATAACTCTAACAGAAGGTGCTTTGTGAGTTGAACAAGCAGTTGTTTTCTAGAAATATGTAGACCCCTGTTAGAAACCTTCTCTTGGAGCTTTTGGGAACAGTGTCTTGGTTTTTGTCCTAACATAAAAACGTAATTGGATATTCTCCTTATGAGGACTAGTTAGTGAACCCTGCTGAGCTCTTACTTTATTGTTACTTATTTCTAGATACTAAAATACTGGACTATTACTTAAATTGTGAAAGAGAAAAACTTAAGATATATTTTAACATCTCAGTCTGAGACCATTAAGTGGGAGAAATCCATTTGTGGTAGAACGTGCCGAAGAGGATCTTTGCAGTTACCACCCAAACAGGGTGGGGGTGTGTGTGTTTGTGTGTGTGTGTGCATTCAGGTTTGTTAAGAGCTGAGTGAAGAGAAAGGAATAAATGAATAAAAAAGAATTGAGGATGGGGAAAAGGCGTTATATTTGGAGTTATATTTGCAGACACATAGTTTAAGAAGAAACATCAGAAAAAGTAAACACTCTCTGTTGGAATCAGTGACAGCTGGTAGTCACTAAAATATTACTTTAGAACATCCAAAACCAATTATTGCAAATACTAGTGGAAATACAAAATAAAATGAAAAATAATTATAAAAATGAAGATATTTAGTATCAGCTTTTTAAAGATATAAGTTCAAATGCAGTTCAGTTAACTCAGTGATTTCTAAAAATGTGTACTTTTGAGGTGCATTTTAGCTTTACTACCAACAAATAAAGTGAAGCAAATTGCAAACACTGGCTTACACTTCAATCTTATTATCACTACTACACATACTATATTTATAAAAGTAAAGATTAATCATTCTAAAAGAAAATTTAATTAGCAGTATCTAAAGTATATAAAGTATCTTCAGAATGTCGGATGAATCCACGGTAAAATAATTAAATCATATGGAAAACAAGAAATAATTGCTTTTTTTAAATTTATTTTTATTAAACAAGTAGAAAATTTAATCCAACTACTATTATATCAGTTATTTTAAGGTGGTATCTTAACTAATGTGTTGTCTTATTACAGGGGATATAGTAAGTAATTAATAGTAATTCCCATTCAGAACTATTTGTTTCTATAGATATGGTTTATAAGCAGATTTTCTTATGTCTGGTTTGTTTCAGATTACTGCCAATAAGTATTCCTTCTTACTTAACATATTGTTTCAGCCATTATTAAATTTTTTAAGGAAATTAGAGGTTTTCTAATTTATAATTAAAAGAGACTACTTCATGATGCTTTTGCATGTGCATTTGAGGGGAAGAAGAGTAGTTTATTCATTTTACAAATTAATTCATTTTAACCTAAAATCTGTTGTTTTATGTCTTAGGATAAAGTTGTTGCTGTTCAGTTCTGTAACAACGGAGACAGGTAATTACGTAGTACATGTTTACATAAACAGATGTTTGACATGTTTTACTACTGTTCTCTCAGAAGCAACCACCTCTACTATAGATATCTCATTTCTGTCCAGTCACTTAGGTTATCTTTGATGATATTCTTACTCGTTCCTTTCAAATGATCTCATCCATGTAGTAATCATGGTTTATCAGTTCTTCCTTTCTGAGTGTTTTCTTTTTCATTATTTCTTCTGTCCATTTCTGTTAGCATTTACCTTAGTAAAGGGTTCCATTATTTGACCTGCTATCTCTGCTAGATCAACATTATTTATTCATAAATCTTTAGTGTTTCCTCTTCTCAGTCTATGGAATAGAATGTAAACATCTTAGCTTAGCATTTAGAGCTGTCTGCTGCTTGATTTAGACTTACATTATTTTCTCATCTACTGTTTTGTCCATATAAATCCAGCCTAATTGATGTACTCATTATTTCTATCACATCCCATGTATATTATCTCACCCATTTCTTTGCTTATACTTTTCCACACTTCGTTCCTACCCAGAAGTGCTATTTTCTACCTTCCCCTATTTTTTTTTCTTTTCCCTCCTACTTTCTACATCCCCATTCTCCTCCTCTTTATTTCTCTCTCTCCCTCCTTTCTTTGTCTCTTCTTATCTAAGTCTTATCTTCCTTTTCAGGTTCCTGCCCTACCTACAGTGTTTTATTAACTATTCCTACTTTTTTTTTTTTTTTTTTTTTTTGTGGTTTTTGGCCGGGGCTGGGTTTGAACCCGCCACCTCCGGCATATGGGACTGGCGCCCTACTCCTTGAGCCACAGTTTAGCTATCTTGACCACCTCTGAATATATGTATCACTTACTATCTCTTACTACACATGTGATACGTATTTCATATGTCTGTAAACTCAGAAATTACATACAGATATCTGTACACCCTGTACAATATTTGTTCCCGAAAGGGTGATGGTGTTTTAGTAATGGTCAGAAAGGTCGTGGACTAAAAGTTGATTCGGAATAATAGATTTAAAATTTTAACCACCTACCATAAATTTGTATCCACATGTAGGTTGAGTTTCTCTTGTGCTTGGGACCAGAAGTGTTTTGCATTTTGGATTTTTTTCAGATTGAATATTTGCATATACATAATGAGATATCCTGAGTGTGGAACCCAAGTCTGAATCCAAAATTCATTTATGTTTCATGTACACCTTATTCACATAGCCTGAAGTTAATTTTATATAGTATTTTTTAAATAATTTTGTCCATGAAATAAAGTTTTGACTGTATTTTGACTATGATCTATCGCATGAATTAGGTATGCTGTGTGGAATTTTTGAATTGTGGCATCATGTTGGTGCTCAAAAGTTTTCGTATTTTGGAGCATTTCATATTGTGGACTTTTGATTAGGGATGTTCAACCTTTATGTTTGTAAGAACTTTATGTAGTGACCATGTTTTATTTTTATTTTGAGGTGATTAATAAGTTTATTTTGATTGTGATGATGATTTCATGATTGTATACAATTGTCAAAACTCTTTAAACTATACACTTTAAATATTACATGTCAGTTATACACCAAGAAGGGTGTTAAAAATTTAATTGAAAAATCAGGTTGTTTCCCTTTTTTTTTCCAGATTATTTTGATGGTACAAAAAATTAGGTTACATTGTTTTAAATTTTTTAATATTTATGGGACAATAGGTGATCACAGTGATGATTTTTTTTTTATTTTTGTTAAATGTAATAGTAAATAATGATGGCCTACGAAGAGTGATGTCTATATTATGGATGACAGAACCTTCAAATAAATTTTAAGATTTGCTTAACTGCACTATACTGAGTTAAATATTAGAAGGTTTGTGCAACTACTATTTCATGTTAGAAGAATCTAAATTTTTAATTCCTTGCCTTTTTCCCTTAAGGAGAATCTCATTATTTTGTTTTAATTATTTATGTCCAATAAACATATCGGAAGATATGCAGTTTTACTAAAAGTCAAGTGCAAATTGAAACAACAATAACTTTTTTCTCTCAGGATTACAAAATAATAAAAGTGATAATACCCAAATATTGCCCAGGATGTGGGGAAAATGGACATTCTCCTACAACTTTTGATAAGATTGTAAATTGTTAAAAAATTCCAGGGAAACAATTTGATAGTGTGTATTAAAAGATTTGCCTACTTTTTGACTCAGCAAAAACAAGTATAAAGTTATACAACGATATATTGTTGTGGTGAACACTGGAAACTATAAATATTGATCATTACAGGGTTAAATTGTGATGCATCCATATAGTGGAATACTTATTAAATGCAATGGTAGTTTTATACTTGTAAATATAGAAATATATCTGTAAAATATAGTTATATTAGGGAAAAACATTATATGTATTATTCTATTTCCTGTAGAGGAAACTATATAAGTATACACATATATTATGTATTTAATAAATTCTGAAAGAATAAAAACTAAAATGTTGGCAGTGAGAGATTTATGGGTGAGTGTATATGTTTAATAACATCATTATTGAGATATATTTTACATAACATAAAATTCAATGGGTTTGAATATTTATATTCATAGGGTTGTTACCCTATAATCATCACAGTCAATTTTAGAATATTTCATCACCCCAGAAAGAAAGCCCACATACCTTTTAGCTGTCACCCTCAATCATCCTATACTCCATATCTAGCTCTAGACAACCATTAATCTACTTTTTATCTTTGTAGATTTACCTATTCTAGATTCATCTATGCCACAGCATATATCATTAACTCATTCCTTTTTATTGCTGCATAATCATTGTATGAATATGCCATATCTTTTATCCATCGGTGGACATTTGAATTGTTTCCACCTTTTGTCTTATGAATAATGCTGCTGCCATGAACATTCATGTACACATTTTTATGTAGATTCACACTTTCATTTCTCTTGGATGTATACCTGGGAATAATACTGCTGGGTCATATTTTGAGGCACTACAACTGTTTTCCAAAGTAACTGTACCATTTTACATTCCCTCCAGTAGTGTATAAGGGTGAACATATTATTTTTATATTCAGAAAAAAATAGCAATTTCTAGTTTAAAGAAAATTAATAGGCTATTTTAATTTTCTTTTTAGTTTACGGTTTGTTAGTGGAAGTAGAGATGGAACAGCAAGAATATGGCAATATCAGCAACAAGAATGGAAGAGTATAGTGCTAGATATGGCTACTAAAATGACTGGGTAAGAATCTATATTTGATATTTCAGTGGTTCTCTTATATTATCTTTTACATTGAATTATATTTAATACTGAACATAAAATATCTTTTTACATTAGTAAGTAGTTGGAAGTTAATTGGTAGATATGAAGTTTATGTCTATATTCAGTCTCTAAGTAAATCACCTTTTGTTGTTGATTATCAGACTAAATGATATGGACATTGCTGACTCATTCAAAATTCTGGTTTTAGGGCTGGGTGTGGTGGCTCATGCAGGTAATCCTAGCACTTTGGGAGTCTGAAGTGAGTGGATCGCTTGAGCTCAGGAATTCAAAACCAGCCAGAGAAAGAGCAAGACCCTGTCTCTACTAAAAGTAGAAAAAATGGCTGGTTGTTGTGGCAGTACCTGTAGTCCCAGCTACTTAGGAGGCTGAAGCAGGAGGATATATTAAGGCCAAGAGTTTGAGGTTGCTGTGAGCAATGATGATACCATAACATTCTACCCAGGGTGACAGTGTGTCAAAAAAAAAAACAATTATGGTCTATCGTGACCTAAAGATCTCTATGTTCTACTCAGACCCACAGAATCATTCTATGCCTTAGATTTTATAGCTCATTTTTTATATCTGTTTATATTACTTTCTACTTTGAGAGTTATCTCTGTCATCTTAAACATATGAAAAAGTTAAACATATCTTTTTTTCTAATTTACTAAAGATACTTTAAAAATATTTCACATATTTACCATTTCTACTCAACATTACATTTACACTTAATCAGCAGTCTGTTTTATCACCCTCACTGTTGATTGAAAGATGAATAATTACCTCTTTGGGACATTATGGTTCCTTTCTTTGGGGTATAGCCCTGAAATACTTAAAGCTATAGTTTAGGATTTTTTTTTTTTCATCTAAACAGTTGGATGCTTCTAGAGAAATTTTGTCAAAACTTGCTATTTTACATGCAAAAATTTATAAGGTATGAATACTATAAATTGTTTTGTTTAGGAATAATTTGCCATCTGGAGAAGATAAGGTCACTAAACTTAAGGTGACTATGGTAGCATGGGATCGTTATGATACCACAGTTACTACAGCAGTGAACAATTTCCTTTTGAAAGTATGGAATTCTATCACAGGGCAGCTTCTTCATACTTTATCTGTAAGTATTTTATTTTTAGAGTAATTAAAATATAAAAAGTACATTATTCTAGGAAAGTTAGCTTCTAGTTTCTTTCTATGACTTACTACTAGCCTTTGGTAGAGTAATTATTTGTGGGCCCACTTGCAGGTATGTCTGCAAAATGGAGGTGATACATGGTATACTCGCTAAAAGCAAGTATGAAATATTTTCAAGATCCTTATAGTCATTTATCTATTATGTTAGTGTATCCAGTCAAGGATCTATAAGTTATTTTGTTTTTTGCAGGAGTTGAATTTTTTTTTTTTTTTATTATTGGGGATTCATTGAGGGTACAATAAGCCAGGTTACACTGATTGCATTTGTTAGGTAACGTCCCTTTTGCAATCATGTCTTGCCCCCAGAAGGTGTGGCACTCACCAAGGCCCCGCCCCCTCCCCCCTTCCCTCTCTCTGTTTTTCCTTCGCCCCCCCATAACCTTAATTGTCATTAATTGTCCTCATATCAAAATTGAGTACATAGGATTCATGTTTCTCCATTCTTGTGGTGCTTTGCTAAGAATAATGTCTTCCACTTCCATCCAGGTTTATATGAAGGCTGTAAAGTCTCCATTTTTTTTAATAGCTGAATAGTATTCCATGGTATACATATACCACAGCTTGTTAATCCGTTCCTGGGATGGTGGGCATTTAGGCTGTTTCTACATTTTGGCGATTGTAAATTGAGCTGCAATAAACAGTCTAGTACAAGTGTCCTTATGATAAAAGGATTTTTTTCCTTCTGGGTAGGTGCCCAGAAATGGGATTGCAGGATCAAATGGGAGGTCTAGCTTGAGTGCTTTGAGGTTTCTCCATACTTCCTTCCAGAAAGGTTGTACTAGTTTGCAGTCCCACCAGCAGTGTAAAAGTGTTCCCTTCTCTCCACATCCACGCCAGCATCTGGAGTTTTGAGATTTTGTGATGTGGGCCATTCTCACTGGGGTTAGATGGTATCTCAGGGTGGTTTTGATTTGCATTTCTCTAATAGATAGGGATGATGAACATTTTTTCATATGTTTGTTAGCCATTCATCTGTCTTCTTTAGAGAAGGTTGTATTCATGTCTCTTGCCCATTGATATATGGGATTGTTGGTTTTTTTTCATGTGGATTAATTTGAGTTCTCTATAGATCCTAGTTATCAAGCTTTTGTCTGATTGAAAATATGCAAATATCCTTTCCCATTGTGTAGGTTGTCTCTTTGCTTTGGTTGTTGTCTCCTTGGCTGTACAGAAGCTTTTCAGTTTAATGAAGTCCCATTTGTTTATTTTTGTTGTTGTTGCAATTGCCATGGCAGTCTTCTTCATGAAGTCTTTCCCCAGGCCAATATCCTCCAGTGTTTTTCCTATGCTTTTTTGAGGATTTTTATTGTTCCATGCCTTAAATTTAAGTCCTTTATCCATCTTGAATCAATTTTTGTGAGTGGGGAAAGATGTGGGTCCAGTTTCTGTCTTTTACATGTGGATATCCAGTTCTCCCAACACCATTTATTGAATAGGGAGTCTTTCCCCCAAGGTATGTTCTTGTTTGGTTTATCAAAGATTAGGTGGTTGTAAGATGTTAGTTTCATTTCTTGGTTTTCTATTCAATTTCAAGTGTCTACGTCTCTATTTTTGTGCCAGTACCATGCTGACTTGACCACTGTGGCTTTGTAGTACAGACTACAGCTTTATTTTTATTACAAAGAACTGCCTTAGCTATACGGGTTTTTTTCTGGTTCCACACAAAACGCAGAATCATGTTTTCCAAATCTTGAAAGTATGATGTTGGTATTTTGATAGGAATGGCATTGAATAGGTAGATTTCTTTGGGAAGTATAGACATTTTAACAGTGTTGATTCTGCCCATCCATGAGCATGGTGTGTTGTTCCATTTGTTAAAATCCTCTGCTATTTCCTTTCTGAGGATTTCATCATTTTCTTTATAGAGGTCCTTCACCTCCTTCGTTAGCTATATTCCTGGTATTTCATTTTCTTTGAAACTAATGTGAAGGGAGTTGCGTCCTTAATTCGCTTCTCATCTTCACTGTTATTGGCGTATACAAAGGCTACTGATTTGTGGACATTGATTTGATATCCTGAAACATTACTGTATTTTTGGATGACTTCTAGGAGTCTTGTGGTTGAGTCTTTGGGATTCTCTAAGTATAGGATCATGTCATCAGCAAAGAGGGACAGTTTGACCTCCTCTGCTGCCATTTGGATTCCCTTTATTTCCTTGTCTTGCCTAATTGTATTGGCTAGAACTTCCAACACTGTGTTGAATAGTAAAGGTGACAGAGGACAACCTTGTCTGGTTCTAGTTCTAAGAGGAAAAGCTTTCAGTTTTACTCCATTCAGTAAAATGTTAGCTGTGGGTTGTCATAGATAGCTTCAATCAGTTTTAGAAATGTCCCACCTATGCCTATAACTCTTCAGAGTTCTAATTAGAAAAGGTTGCTGGATTTTATCAAATGCTTTTTCTGCATCTATTGAGAGGATCATATGATCTTTATTTTTGCCTCTGTTAATATGGTGGATAACGTTTATGGACTTGCATATGTTAAACCAGCCTTGCATCCTGGTATGAAACCTACTTGATCGTGATGTATGACTTTTTTGATGATAAGCTGTTATCTATTGGCTAGATTTTGTTGAGAATTTTTGCCTCTATATTCGTGAGTGAGATTGGTCTGAAATTCTCCTTTTTGGTTGGGTAGTTTCCTGGTTTTGGTATCAGGATGATGTTCGCTTCGTGGAATGTGTTGGGGAAGATTCCTTCTTCATTGATTTTTTTGGAATAATTTCTGCAGTACAGGAATAAGCTCTTCCTTGAAGGTTTGATAGAATTCTGGTGTGAAACCATCTGGACCAGGGCATTTTTTGTTTCGAAGATTTTTTATTGTTTCTTTAATCTCAGTGCTTGAAATTGGTCTGTTCAGGAGCTCTATTTCTTTCTGGCTAAGTCTAGGGAGAGGGTGTGATTCCAGATATTGATCCATTTCCTTCACATTTTCAAATTTGTGGGCATAGAGTTTCTCGTGCCCCGTTTCCCCGAAAATAAGACACCCTCCGAAAATAAGACCTAATACAGGAAAGATAAGACATCCCCTGAAAATAAGACCTAGCACTTCTTTGGGACCACACCTTAAAATAAGACACTGTCTTATTTTCTGGAAAACAGGGTAGTATTCAGAGATGATCTCTTGTATATCTGTGGGATCAGTTGTTATTTCCCCTTTATCATTTCTGATTGAGATTACTAGAGATTTTACTTTTCTATTTCTCATTAGTCTGGCCAATGGTTTATCTATTTTATTTATTTTTTCAAAAAACCAACTCCTTGTTTCATTAATTTTCTGAACGATTCTTTTGTTTTCAATTTCATTGATCTCTGATTTGATTTTGGAGATTTCTTTTCTTCTACTGACATTAGGCTTAGATTGTTCTTCTTTTTCCAAGTCCATAAGATGGCTTGTGAGTTTGTTGATGCGCTCTCTTTGTTTTTCGAATGTAGGCATCTAAAGCGATATATTTTCCTCTCACAACTGCTTTTGCAGTATCCCACAGGTTTTGGTAGCTTGTGTCTTCATTGTTGTTATGCTCAAGGAAGTTAATTTCCTGTTTTATTTCTTTCTGCACACATCTGTTATTCAACAGAAGATTGTTTAATTTCCATGCCTTTGTGTGAGGTTGAACGTTTTTGTTAGAGTTCCACCTTTAGTGCCTTATGGCCTGAGAAGATATAAGGTAAAATTTCAGTTCTATTCATTCTGTTGATTATTGTTTTGTGTCCCAGGATATGATCTATTTTGCAGAATGTTCCATGGGGTGATGAGAAGAATGTATATTCTTTATCTTTGGGATGGAGTGTTCTATATGCGTCTATGAAGCACAGTTGTTCTAGGGTCTCATTTAAATCTCTTATATCCTTGTTTAATTTCTGTTTAGAGGATCTGTCCAGCTCTGTAAGAGTTGTGTTAAAGTCCCCTGTGATTATGATATTATCAGATATCATATTTCTCAGACTGAGTAAGGTCTGTTTCAAGAATCTGGGAGCATTTAAATTGGGTGCATAAATATTTAGAATCTAAACGTCTTCTTGTTGTATTTTTCCCTTGACCAATATAAAGTGACCATCTTTGTCTTTTTTGATTTTAGTTGCTTTAAATCCACGTGTATCTGAAAATAAGATTGTAACACCTCTTTTCTTCTGAATTCCATTTGCCTGAAAAATTGTCTTCCTACCCTTGACTTGGAGCTTTAATTTGTCTTTTGAAGCCAGGTGTGTTTCTTGCAGACAGCAAATGGATGGCTTGTGTTTTTTAATCCAGTCAGCCAATCTATGTCTCTTTAGTGGGGAATTCAAGCCATTAACATTTATTGAGAAAATTGATAAGTGTGGTAGTATTCTATTCATCTTATTTTGTGACAGTTCATTGCTTGGTTTTGTCTTTTGCATCAGTGTGGAGGTTTGGTTCTGTCCTTTAATTTCTGAGTTCTTACTTTTCTGCTGATCTGTTGTAGTGGTCAGTGTGTAGAAAGGGTTGAAGTATTTCCTGTAGAGCTGATCTTGTTGTGGCGAATGTCGTCAATGTTTGTATATCCGTAAATGATTTGATTTCTCCGTCAATTTTGAAGCTTAGCTTAGCGGGGTACAGAATTCTGGGCTGGAAATTGTTCTGTTTAAGTAGATTAAAAGTAGATGACCATTGTCTTCTTGCTTGGAAAGTTTCATTAGAGAAGTCTGCGGTCACTCTGATGGATTTGCCCCTGTAGGTCAACTGGCACTTACTCCTGGCAGCTTGCAGAGTCTTTTCTTTTGTCTTGACTTTGGACAGGTTCATCACAATGTGTCTTGGAGATGCTCGGTTAGAGTTGAGGCGACCTGGGGTCCGATATCCCTCTGAAAGCAGTGTGTCAGAATCTTTGGTGAATTTGGGAAATTTTCTTTTATAATATTCTCTAGTATGGCTTCCATTTCTCTGGGGCATTCTTCTTCCCCTTCTGGGATTCCTATAACTCGTATGTTGGAACCGTTCATAAGGTCCCATAATTCTGACAGTGAACTTTCTGCTTTCTCTCTTCTTTTCTGCCTCTTTTACTATCTGAGTTATCTCAAGAGCTTTGTCTTCTACCTCTGAAATTCTTTCTTCTGCATGGTCTAACCTGTCTCTGATACTTTCCATTGCATCTTTAAGTTCCCTAATTGACTGTTTCAGGTCCTTCAGCTCTGCTATATCCTTTTTATATTCTTCATATCGTTCATCTCTTATTTGATTCTGTTTTTGGATTTCCTTTTGGTTATTTTCCACTTTATTAGCAGTTTCCTTCATTGTTTCCATCATTTTCTTCATTGTTTTCATCATGTGTATTCTAACTTCCTTTTCTGTCATTCTTAACATTTCTTTATAGGTGGAATCCTCTGCAGTAGCTACCTCATGGTTCTTTGGAGGGGTTGTTGGGACTGGTTCTTCATGTTGCCTGGAGTTTTCTGCTGATTCTTCCTCATGAGTGGTTTCTTTTATCTGTTTCCTTACCCTAATTTTCCTTTCAGTTTCTCTTGCTCTTTAAGTTCCCGTGCCTGTGACTAAGGTTTCCATGAGTCCTTTTTGTACAGAACCAGAAGGATGAGAAGGTTGAAGAGCAAGAAGGGATGAAAGAAAGAAGGAAAGAATGAAAATAAAATAGGAAAGGAGAGGGGGTGGGTAAAAGGAATATTGACAAAAAGAAGAGAGGCACAGAAAGAGGGAGATAGGGCAATATAGGTGTACAGTAGGGTACTTTGACACAATCTTAAAAATACCCCAACCTCTGGGGGTGCCCGGTTGGGTGGTTCCCTTGAGTTCAGTAGCTCATTGCTAACCTGATCAGACACAGTACCCCGCCTCCACCAAGTAGAGAGGAAAGACAAAAATGCTATAAATCAAAGCATAACAAGCAAACAGAAAACTTTACATGATGAAATTGGGTGAGAAACCAAATAATAGGGGTAGAAACACTAGCAGAAAGGAAGTTCTATTTATTAAAAAAGGCAGCAATGGGAAATCATATTTAAACTAGAAATATTGAGAAAGAAAAAAATCTGTACAGAAAAGGTTGAAGTTAAAAAACAAAACAACAACAACATCAAAATAAACAAAAACCAAAGAAACAAAAAGAAAAAAAAAAAAACAACCAAAAACAAAGGAGTATATATATCTTGTTGAATATTGTCTGGGCAGCAGGTGGTCTTGTTGGGTATGAGATGTTAATCACAATGCTGATACCACTGGAGGCCTCCACTGAATTCTCAAACCCCACAGGGTAGACACCCTAAATCTCTCTTCAGCCTTCTTAAAAGGCACTTTAAACTTCTCAACTTGCTAAGCAGAAGCTTTCCCAGGAAAGTGCTTGTCGCTGGAATCACTGCTGAAGTGGCTATCCACTTACCCAGTGTGCCAGAACTGGTCTCACACTGCCCCTGAGGGTTAGGGCTGTAAGGTGGCTCAGTCCCCGTCTTTTGGCTGCTCAGTCACTAGGTTACTAGCTCCCGTCCAATCCTTGCTCTGCAACCCTGAAGGCGGACCTTGCTGGGGCAGTTCTCTCCCAATGGCTTCCTCTGGCCCACAGCCAAACACTTTTATCTCTGTCCAGCTTAGCAGCTCAGTCTGGGGCCCTAGACAATGCCCAAGTTCTCCGCACTTCTGCTCAAGCTCTCCCCAAGGCAGTTCAACTGAGTGCCAAGTTCAAAAACACTGAAACAGTTCACAGGTAAGGCCTTTCCGGTTTGCAGTCTGTCTGCTACTGTACTTACAGCTGTCCGTGGGATTAGGCCAATTGAACACACGCGAGCACTTGCCAGTTTTCCACTGTTTTTGTCCTCCTCTTGGGGTCCAGAAGTCTCTCGCTGACTCCCTGTATCCTCAAAGGGATGATTATAGGCAGATCCCACCAGCCAGAGATACCTGGAGTCTTATCTCCCCAGACTCATGGTGCCCAGATGCAAGGTAGCTGTTACTCGGCCGCCATCTTGCTCTCTCTCAGGAGTTGAAATTTTTATTGTTACTACTTTGGGGGAAGAACTTACCTTATATTATAAGGGATCATGTGTAATATCTTCAGTGATTACTTTATATAAGAAATAGAGGTAAGTGGGAGAAGTAGGATTATAAAGCTGCTTTTTTCCTCATTAAAAATATATTTGTCATAATAAATGGCTGCAACATTTGTGATGTGAAAACTTGATAGGGAAATTTCATGGGTAGGATTGATATTTGTAAGTTTATCGTAATATTGGTTGACTTCAGATTAAATTCAGTTTAAAAGCCTTATTTCTTTTCTGCTAAAACTATCAATTCATAATCATTTTAAGAAGCGAAGGCCAAGGGATTGCCATATGGTTTATATACTAGTGAGTATTAGGGTTCAGATTAGAAATAAATTCTTGTAACTCAACTCAACTTTCATTTGTAATATACTATAATATTATCTATACTTCACTACTTCCTATGTGAGATAATCTTAGCCTAAGGCATCTAAGGTTTCTAAAGATTTGTTTAATTTGGGTAGGATTTCCAGTTTATCTTTTATATACCTCTCAAGTCTTGTGTATTTCAATACATATTAATATAAAGATTATTAATTAAATATTTTGCTTTTTTTCATAGTACATTCTTGAAATCTAGTGTGCATTTTACCCTTACTGAACATCACAATTCCTTTTAGTTACATTTCAAATGTTTAATAGCCACACGTGGCTGTCAGCTACAACATTAGGCAATGTAGTTCTGTATCTCTTTAATTTCTATTTGAAAAGCCTTCTTATAGCTCCTAGTTTTATAGATCCATGTAAAATTCTGTCTTAATAAATACCTTGATTTGCAGTCCTGTTTAGGTGCACTCTTCCTGTGGGTTGACTCACAGGTCATCTGTTTTCAGTGAATCTTACTGAAGGAATTTTTGGAGAGACTGTGTTAAGTCCTTGCAAAAGTCAAGTTTACCGAAGTTTGCGTATAGTGCTTATAGCTTAGTTTTAATGATTACATATTTGGGTCTTTAAGTGTAAAGTTCTATTCAGCAAATGCTTTTTGAACACAAACTGTGTACCAGACACTGAGTATTAGAAATAAATAGTAAATTAAATGGAGCCCTGTCCTGCTGGAGCTGACAACCAATTAAGAGAAAAAAAATTTAGTTAGATAAATCTAAGAAAGAAAAGGGCAAGATAGAATGCAAGTTTCTAATAGGGTGACCAGATCTAATCTGGTAGAATTAGGAAAAGCTTCCTAAGGAAGTGAACTTTGGGTTAAGTTTTGAAAGATAAATAGGAATTACTCAGCTTAAATGTCACCTCCTTGATCGGGTCTTCCCTAATCAAGCAATCCAACATAGCCTCTCAGTATTAGTCTTATTACATCACCTTGATTTGTTTTTATGAATGTTTAGTATTACTTGATATTTTATTTATTTTATTTATTCTTTTTATTTTTTAATTTTGACAGACTCTTACTTTGCTGCTCAAGCTAGGATATGGTGGCATTGTCATAGTTCACTGCTACCTCGACTCCTGGGCTCAAACCATTATTCTGTCTCAGCCTCCTGAATGGCTGGAACTACAGACATATGACATCAGGCCTAGCTATTTTTAAATTTTTTTGTAGAGATAGGATCTTACTGTTGGCCAGATGGTCTGGAATTCTTGGCCTCAAGCAATCCTCCTGTGTTAGTATTCCAAAGTGCTGGGATTACAGGTGTGAGCCACCATGCCTGGCCTTTAGTTGATATTTTCTTATTATGTTTTCTTGTTTTTTTCCTCATACATCTTATGTGGGAGTCAACAGATGTTTGGTAAATCACATATGGGAGGAGGTTAGGAAGAAGGAACAGCATATGCAAAGGTCCTGAGGTGAGTGAGAGCTGAAAAAAAAGCCAATTTGGTTGGAGCATGGACAGCAGAAACAGTCTCACCAGATTAAGACTAGAAAAGTAGAGAGAGACCAGACCATTTAGGATCTTACAGGATTTATCCTAAGTTAAGTAGGAAACCATTAAAGACTTAAAGCAAAGTATTGACATGTGAGTTTTACTTATAATTCTAATTCTGGTCATAGTAGAGGAAATAGATTGGAATGAGGTAAGAGTGACTTCAGATAGACTGTAGAGTCTATGATGGTAGCCAGGAGAATAATTTAGATTTGTGTAGTGGTGGCAAAAATAGGAGAGTGCGTAATAAATACAATTTATGACAAATGATGTATCTTAAGACATCACTGATTTTGACTAGATTTCGTTCCCCATGATACAATGACTAAACCCTATCTTAAGGCATGTGACGAAAAAATTAAATTCCCCACTATACTGGAGTATTTTGTCATTATCATTTGAATTTTACAAAGTAGAAGATATTTGCTATACCAGATTGATTATTGAGCAGGGGATTTTCTTATATCCAAGAACGAACCTTTCAGTAATCACTGAGAAGTTTGGGTAAACTTCAGTTGCAATTATATTTATTGTAATGGGGTTTTACCTACTCAACTGTACATTCTGAACCTGTCTCCAGTTACTTATTAATAAGCTATGCATATGGTTGTCCGTAATGGAAGTATGATAGGATACTCTATTGTTCTCAATTTTACACCATGATTTGGGAAAAAATGGCACTTTTGAGGTTCACAGTGTATGGTTATTTTTAGAAGCTCCTGATATGTAATTTGCAGGTGTGTTCCTAAGTGAAATGCAGCTTGAGGATGTTCTCTGTTATTTTCTAAGACTTGTAGACTGTTATTAATAATGTACTTTTTGATATATTACTAAGAGTTAAGTTTGAGGAAAATTAATAATTATCTTAAAGCGGGCATCTGTAAGAGGCCCTTTACCATCCCCTTTTTAAAAGGCTAGATAGTAAATATTTTAGAGTTTGCACATACAGTTTCTGTTCCATATTCTTCGTTTTATTTTATTTGTGTTTTGTGGGGTATTTTTTGCAAGTTTTAAAAAATATAAAAACTATTCTTACTTCATAAGCTATATGTACAAACAAATCTGGTAGTCATATTTGGACTACAGGCTATATTTCATGACTCTTGATCTAATATCTCTAAATACTGATAAACATTTATTTACTGGAAGGGAAACATATAACATAGAACGTTAGTTTTCAGACTTTTTTGTAACAAATCTGTTTTTCAGCTAAACTTATTAAATGGAAACCTCAAGTATGAAGCAGTTCTAGAGCAGAGCCACTGTACTCTATCCTTGAAATGGATCCTAGGGCCTCCCAAAATATAGTTTAAATACCAGTGATACAGAGTGCTGAAGAACAATGAGTTTTTGTCTGTTACCATGGTGGCAGAATTGTGGGTTAAGGAAAGGATTCTGTTTGTTGCATTTTCTGTAGCTTTTTAAATAGCAGGTTCCTATATATTCCAATTCTACTTTAGGGGCCTAGTTAATGAGGTGTAGTTGTTTGGACTATCTTTATTTTAAAAACATTTCTGGGTCTTCTGTCCATTGAATACTTTACAAAATCAGCAGTTGTAAGGAATTCTAACTAACTATATTGTTCATGTACTGTCTATAACAATAAATGCTATTAAATTAGTGTGCATGAATTCATCTGAACCATTCTGGTGAGACTCTCAACACCATTTGACCAAATAAACCAAATATGATGTTGCTTTTCTCTCGTATATTGATTTTATCATAGGGGCATGATGATGAAGTATTTGTTTTGGAAGCACATCCATTTGATCAAAGAATCATTCTTTCAGCGGGTCATGATGGGAACATTTTTATTTGGGACCTTGACCGAGGGACCAAAATTCGGAATTACTTTAACATGGTAAGGGAAGTTTGTGTTTAGTTCAAATTAAAACTAACTTATGTGATAGCTTGGTAATCACATTTTTTACCTAGTGTAAAGGAACCTCTTATTTATCTGTGTTTAAATTAGTAAAATAATTTAGAGAATAACTTACGTGAGAACCAAAATCATAAAAGATTAACGATTAACTCTAATCCTGATCTATGAATTACAGTGGTGACTGTAATACTTGCATCTGCCCCTGTTAAAGCTCATATGACTTAATCAGAAGTTGTTTGAAAACACAAATTTGGAGATATGGATGCTCTTAAAATATATTTAATACAAACCTTGGAAAAATTTGGTGAGCTATCTGTTCTCCTAGTAGAACATACTCTTCTATAGTGATGGGAATTCTCATATCCTGCATTTTTTTTTTTTTTTTTTTGTAGAGACAGAGTCTCACTTTATGGCCCTCGGTAGAGTGCCATGGCATCACACAGCTCACAGCAACCTCCAACTCCTGGGCTTAAGCGATTCTCTTGCCTCAGCCTCCCGAGTAGCTGGGACTACAGGCGCCCGCCACAACGCCCAGCTATTTTTTTTTTGATTGCAGTTCAGCCGGGACCGGGTTTGAACCCGCCACCCTCGGTATATGGGGCCGGCACCCTACCGACTGAGCCACAGGCATATCCTCCATTTTTAATGTCTCTCTCTTAGAATAACTGAGTAAACATTTCTAAATCATTGGTCAGCCTTTGAACTTACTTTTATAGGCATTACACAGATCCAGAGCATTAACAATGTCTCTGTCTTTTGTTAGTGAAATTGATTTGTGTACATTAATGTCACATTAATAATTTGAGGACTTAATGACATTACCATTTAATATATGAAGATAATATTTGCTGAGACAGCATCTTTGTCAATTTGGTTGCATTTAGTTCTTTTTTAATCTCCACAGTCACCTATTTGGTAATTCATGAAGTATGACATTGCTAGGAAGAATGGATTTCATCCATTGCAATTTACTCTCCCTAATATTTATCAGTGCTTTACTCTTTCAGTAGGGTTCTGGCTACAGAAGCCAGAGAGTACATTGGAATGTTCATGTATCACAGAACCTATGGTATTAGCAAGGAGACATTATCATCTACCTAATATTTGAAAGTTACTTTTAAGATAACGTAAAGAGATTCTTCTGAATTTCAGATTGAAGGCCAAGGTCATGGTGCAGTGTTTGACTGTAAATTTTCGCCAGATGGAAACCATTTTGCCTGTACAGATTCTCATGGGCATTTGTTACTTTTTGGTTTTGGATGCAGTAAATATTATGAAAAGGTTAGTAGATTTAATTTTTTCTTATAGATTTTAATTTGGGGTTATATCATTCACAATTTTGTTTGAGTTCTTTCAGTTAATAAGGAAAGTGTCTTTTTTGGTAAGTTTTTTATCCTCGCCAGAGCATGAAACTTAACACTAGGAATCACTATTGAGACATCGGATGATAGAGATATAAAAGTTCATTAGGAATTCTTTTTGCTGAGAACATATTCTCTATTGCCTTTCAGGTATAATAAGAGAGTAATCGATCACATCTACTTAATCATAAATTTGGAATGAACAGGTGGTGACTGAATTTGTTCATTTTCTTCAGTAGCTATTTTATTATTGATCCTGTTAAAATACTTTGGAAGCTACCTTAATTAGCTCTTTATATTTTAGCTGTGAATTTGGGATAGATTATAGAATCTTAGATTTGGAAGAAAATTTAGAAGCATTGAGGGTAGCTCAACATTTGTATCATCTTTGAGTATCTTTGATGTGATTATTTCCCTATCTCACCACGTATATTATAATTCATCTATCCTCATTTGAATAAAAGTAAACAAGAACAAGTAAAACAAATAAAAGTAAACCTATGCATAGGTTTATATGATTTCTGCAACTTAAGTATAAATACCTAATTTTATTTGCTGGTTTATTGCTCTACTTTTTCCTATCATAATTATAGAAGGGTGATGCATTTTATAGTAATGGAAGTATAGAAGTAATGCAGATTATAGGATTTTGTGGAGAAATGATAGAGTGACTTGCTAGGTAATTGGCTTCTACCTAGAAAATACATTCAACAACAAAAGACTACAAGAGAATGCAAAAATTATCTGATTTGAAAAACACTTGTGCTCTAGGAATGAAAGTAAGTGCTCATCTATAAATTCTTGTGTATATTAAATACTAAAAATCTCTCATGAAGATTCCAGATCAGATGTTCTTCCACACGGATTATCGACCTCTTATCCGTGATGCCAATAACTATGTGTTGGATGAACAAACCCAACAAGCTCCTCACCTCATGCCCCCCCCATTTTTGGTGGACGTAGATGGAAATCCTCATCCTACAAAATTCCAGCGGCTTGTTCCAGGACGGGAAAATTGTAAAGATGAGCAACTTATACCACAGCTGGGATATATAGCTAACGGTATGTTATCTCTGCAAAAATAAATTTAAAACATTTTCCAAAATATTACACTTATGGCTGTTTTGTGAAGTATACACCCTGTTAAATTTTGGAGTCAGTTATAAGAAGGTTATTTTACCTACTAATTCTATTACTTTTCAGTTGTATACAACTTTTTTACTTTACCAGAGTACATTTTCATTATTTATCTCCCCTGGATAAGTGGGTTAGAATAAACACAAGTAGAGAATGTGTTGACTTAACCTCCTTAGAAACTTTTAAATGTATAGTATTTATTGACTTTGTTGTTGTTGTTGCAGTTTTTGGCCAGGACCTGGTTTGAACCTGCCACCTCTGGTCGGCACCCTACTCCTTTGAGCCACAGGCACCAGCCACTAATTATTGACTTTTAATAATGATTAAATGTATTAACTTTAATGTGTCTAAGTTTTATAATTGACGAAATTCCATTGGTCATACAGTATTGGTATTTTAGTTTGAGAATCCATAATTAATGGAACTTAGGTGAGGAAATTTCAACAGCTCTTTACCTATCTTCATCTTTAAAATGCAAAGTTATTGGGTCTTGGGTGGGTGTGAATATTTACATAACCCTAAATCTTGGAGATATTGGAGAAGCAAAGATGAATGTGATGCACGTTGAGAGGATAGTAGAATAACACTGTAGAATAGATTTTTCTGTATTACAGCAACTTGGTCTCATCTGGTTAGCATATTTCCACTCTATATACTTGCCCTCTCACCTCATCCCCCCACATAGAATGCCTTTATATCTTAGTTTGGTACATGTAGGTTTTTTTCAGGTATAAGATAGCGAGTTACTGATTGGTAAATGGAATTTTATATCTTAATTAGTAAATTAAGTCTTGAATTGACCTTTATAGAGTGAAATGCTGCATATAACTTTTATGTTTTTGGTCATATATATTTGTAGAGTAATGGTAGTTTATCTGTGCCAATAGTTATTTTGGTGATGTCATATTCATTAAACAAGGAGGAAAAGTGTGACTATTAAGTGGGAGATAAAATTGAAAACATCTGAATAAAAAAAAATCTTACCACACTTCATTTCTTGTACATTTTTAAAAAGGTGATTACTTGCTTACTCTGTTAGACACTATTTAATGAGAGTAGAGTATAAGATGAAAACAAGGGCTAAGCTGGGTATGGTAGCTTAGACCTGTAATCTTACACTCTGGGAGGCTGAGGTGGATGGATTGCCTGAGCTCACAGGTTCAAGACCAGCCTAAGCCAGAGCGAGACCCCGTCTCTAAATATAAATAAATAAATAAAATAGCTGGGAGTTGTTGTGAGCACCTGTAGTCCCAGCTACGTGGGAGACTGAGGCAAGAGAATCACTTGAGCCCAAGAGTTTGAGGTTGCTGTGAGCTATGATATTGCCATGACAGTCTACCAAGGTTGACAAAGTGAGACTGTCTCAAAAAAAAAAGAAATAAGGAAAGAAAAGAAAACCAGGGCTATGATACATTTATGAAAGAAAAAAGTTTTAAAATTTTTAATTCAGAAGTAATATTGAGTTTCAATATATCATAAAAATTATTTTCTGGGTGGCGCCTGTGGCTCAAAGGAGTAGGGCACTGGCCCCATATGCCAGAGGTGGCAGGCTCAAACCCAGCCCCAGCAAAAAAAAAAAAAAAAAAATATATATATATATATATTTTTTTTCTACTTGTTAAAAAACTGAGTTGTTAACAAAGGAGAATATTTAAAGGATAAATTTTGATTTATTTTGGAAAGGAAATCTTCACAAAAGAAAGATGCAAACTACTTTAGGTACCTGTGGTTAAATGTTTAAACCTTACTCAAATCTCTGTTCTTGACTTTTAACTTAAAATATACCATGCAGAAAAATGTGGAATGTAAAGGTCTCAGCAAAATAACTAAGAAAATGCTATGAAAACTATGTTAACTAGCATGATGAAAATGTGTCAAACGATCTATGAACCAAGTGTATGGTGCCCCATGATCATATTAATGTACACAGCTATGATTTAATAAAAATAAAAAAAAGGAAAAAAAATAAATTACTTAATTTTAATAATTACAATCAGATTTTGCTTAATGATAAGGGTACATGTTTATCATTTTATACAATTAAAGCCATAGTTATTTTTTACTTGCAAACAAAACGGGAATGCTAATTTTTAGAAACATAAATTAGTTAAGATTCCTGAGGGTATATGAGTGTATGTGCATGCACTGGCATACATACATGTTGTGTATACTTCTAAATAGGTTGAAACTTAGGCTTTCACCTGCAGACATGCATTGCTTAATGAAAGGGATATTTCTGAGAAATGTGTCAGTAGGTGATTTTATCATCGTACAAACGTTACAGAATGTGCTTACACAAACTCGAATGGTATAGCCTACTACACACCTAGGCTATCTGGTATAACCTATACCTCCTAGACTATAAACCTATACAGGACATTATTGTACTGAATACTATAGACAATTGTAACAGTTGTATTTGTGTATGTGAATATATCTAAACATGGAAAAGATACAGTAAAAATATGGTATACAAGATAAAAAGTAGTATACTTGTATAGGGCACTTACCATGCATGGAGCTTGGAGGACTGGAATATGTTCTGGGTGAGGCAGTAAATGGTGAATAGTGTACATTACTGTATGCTACTGTAGAGTTTATAACTGCTCTATACTTAGGATACACTAAATTTATATTTTTTTCCAATAATGAATTTAATGTAACTTTTTTACTTTATAAACATTTTAATTTTTCTTTTACTTTTGAAAGAACACCGAGCTTAAAACACAGTTTGTGAAGCTGAACAAAAATAATTTTTTCTTTATATCCTTATTCTGTAAGCTTTTTTCTATTTTAAACGTTTTTCATTTTATACTTTTTAAAATAAATTCATCACCTCAATATTTTTTTAAATATAGGTAAACAATATTTGCATATATTTTAATCATTATAGGGTACATGTGATGTTTTGATACATTATACAATGTTAATCAAATCAGAGTCATGGTGGTATTCAACACATCAGGCATTTATCTTTTCTTTGTGTTAGAAACAGTACAATTCTACTCTTTTCATTATTTTAAAGTATACTCTAAATTATTGTTTATAGTTACTTTGTTCTACCAACTATTATTTATTCTACCTAATTATCTAACTATATGTTTGCACCTATTGTCCATTTCCATCCAGGTTTATACCCTCCTCCTTGCTACCCTTCCTAGCTTCGGGTAACTGCCATTCTGCTTTCTGTCTCCATGAGATCAATTGTCTTTAATAGTTAGCTCCCATATATGAGAGAATGTGTAATATTTGTCTTTCTGTGCTTGACTTACTTAATATAATGTTCTCCAACTCCATCCATGTTGTTGTAAATGGCAGGACTTCATTATTTTAATGGATATATAAATGGATATTCCATTGTGTATATATACCATTATTTCTTTATCCATTCATATTTTAATGGTTACCTAGGTTGATTCCAAATCTTGGCTATTGTTAATAGTGCTGGAATAAATACAGGAATGGAGATAACCTTTTCAACATACTAATTTCTCCTCCTTTAAATATATACCCAATAGTGAGATTGCTGAGTCATGTGGTAGTTCTATGTTCAGTTTTGTGGAGGAGCCTCTATACTGTACTCCATAGTTGTTGCAATAATTTACATTCCCAGCAATAGTATACAAGGGTTCCCCTTTTTCCACATCCTCACTAGCATTCATTATTGCCTGTCTTTTTGATAAAAGCCACTTTAATTTGGGTGAGATGATATCTCATTATAATTTTTATTTGCATTTCTGTGAAGACTAATGATGCTAAACATATTTGTATGTATTTGCTGGCCATTTTTCTTCTTTTGAGAAATGTCTATTGATATCCTTTGCCTGTTTTTTAATCAGATTATTTGATTATTTGATTTTTCCCCTATCAAGTTATTGGAGCTCTTTATATCTTCTATTTATTAACCCCTTATTAGATGAATAGTTTGCAAATATTTTCTCCCATTCTGTAGATTCTCTCTTCCCTTTCGTTGATTGTTTCTTTGCGGTGCAGAAGCTTTTTTTAGCTTGATGTGATCCTATTTGTCCAATTTTATTTGATTGATGCACTTTGGGGTTATTACTCAAAAAAATTATGGCCTAGACCAATGACCTAAAGCCTTTGGCAGATGTTTTATTTTAGTAGTTTCCTAGATCCAGGTCATAAATTTAAGTCTTTAATCCGTTTCGATTTGCTTTTGTGTATGGCAAGAGATAAGAATCTAGTTTCATTCTTTTGCATATGGATATGCAGTTTTCCCAACATCTTGTATGAAGAGACTGTGTATGTTCTTGACACCTTTGTTTATAAGTTATATATGTATACATACATATATGTAATATAATATAATATATATTATATATGTGCATATATATTATATGTATATTATACATTTGTATATAATATATATAGATTTGTTTCTGGGTTCTATATTCTATTCCAGTGGTCTATGCATGTGTTTTTATTCTAGTATCATGCTGTTTAGGTTATTAGAACTCTGTAGTATAATTTGAATTCAGGTAATGCGATTCCTCCAGTTTTGTTCTTTTTGCTCAGGATAGCTATGCTTCTTCTGTGTCTTTTTGTGGTTCTGTATACATTTTGGGTTTGTTTTCCATTTCTGTGAAGAACATCATTGCTATTTGATGAACATTGTATTGAATCTATGGATTGCTTTGGATAGTGTGGATATATTAACAGTATTTATTTTTCCAATTACATTTTAACAACATTAATTCTTCTAGCTCCATTTATTTGTGTCCTCTTTAATCTCTCGTCAATATTTTATAGTTTGCATTATAGAAATTTTTTTTACTTCTTTAGTCAAATTTATTCCTAGATATTTTATTTTATATGTAGCTAATGTAAGTGGGATTATTTTCTTAGTTTCTTTTTCAGATTGTCTGTTGTTGGCATATAGAAATGTAGCTGATTTTTGTATGTTGATTTGTATCCTAAAATTTTACTGTGTTTTTTTTGTTTTTTTTTTTTTGTTGTTTTTGTTTTTGTGGAGTCTTTAGGTTTCTCTCTATATATAAGATCGCACAGTTCATAAACAAGGATAATTTAAAGTTTTTTCTTTCCAATTTGGATGCCCTTTATTTTTTTCTTTTGTCTGATTGTTGTAGCTAGAATTTTAGTACTATGTCGAATAACAGTGGTGAAAATGGGCATCCTTGTCTTGTTCTAGATCTTACAGGAAAGGTTTTCAGTTTTCCCCTATTCAGTATGATACTTGATGTGAGTCTGTCTTATATGGCTTTTATTGTGTTGAGGTAAGATCCTTCTATACCCAGCTTTTTAAGAATTTTATCAGAAAGATGTTGACTTTTATCCAGTGCTTTTTTAGCATCAATTGAAGTGATCATATCACATTTGTATTTCATTCTGTTGATAGGATATATCCCATTGATTGATTTGTGTATGTTGAACCATCCTTATACCCCTGAGATGAATCCCACTTGATCATGATGAATGATCTTTTTAACGTGTAAAACTAAGAAACATTACACATGTTATCCTAGGCCTATACTGAGTCAATATCATTAATATCACTGTTATACCTGCACATCTTGTACAACTAGAAGATCTTTATGGTCAGTAATAAGCATGGAGCTATCATCTCCTTTGATGACAACGCTATCTTCTAAAATACCTCCTGGAAGACTTGCCTGAGGTTGTTTCATAGTTAACTTTTTTTTTTAATAAGTAGGAGTGCACGATAAAATAATAATAAAAAGTATAGTATAGTAAATACATAAACCAGGAACATAATTATTATCATTATCAAATTTTATGTAATATAAATAATTGTTATATGCTATACTTTTATGCAACTGTCAGTGTAGTAGTTTTGTTTATACCAGCATCACCACAAACTTATGAGTAATGCATGGCATTACATTACCATGGCTTTGACATCACTAGGCAAGAGGAATTTTTCAGCTTTATTCTAATTTTATGGGACCATTGTCATATGTGAGATCCATTGTTGACTGAAATGTTTTTCTGTAGCACCTGACTATATTCTTTATGATGATAAGGCCTTCATAATAATGTATAATTTAAGAACTTTGGTTAAATCAAACGTATACGCTAATATGTCTAACATTGTAAAAGTTTCAATAAAATTTTTATTTGATGTACTTAATTTTTATTTTAATCTTGTTTTTAATCATTTGGAAATTTATAGATTAATTACTATATTTAGAGGATACACTAAAATATAAGTGATTTTGTGGCTTTTTATCTTTGGTCTCATTAAGGTGATGGTGAGGTGGTAGAACAGGTAATTGGGCAGCAAACTAATGACCAAGATGAGAGCATTCTTGATGGAATAATCAGAGAGCTACAGAGAGAACAAGATATGAGACTAATTAATGAAGGAGATGTTCCACATTTTCCAATCAATAGATCATACTCTGTTAGTGGTGGTAAGTAGTTATATATTTGTAAAGGGTATATTAAATGTATTTCAGTTATTTTACTTGTATGAAGTAATTTACATGTGAAAAATGTTTTATGTTTAAAAATTGACACATTTTTATTAATTTACAATTGCAATATCAGGTATACCAAAGTTTCATAATCACATTGTCATCTGTAGCTAAACTAACTTAATATCTCCTATGAAATACTGATGGTGTATTTTAATAAGCCATTTTTTCTTACTCAATAATTGACTTGCAGTATTTACATTTGTTTAAGAAGTAAAATGTTAAAATGAGTCTAGCCGTTTTGTAGGGGAATCAACCTATATAATTTTCAAAATAAAAAACACCTTAAGTTTAGAAATTACTACCAAAAGAAGTTTACTCTCCTTTGTTGAGAGGAAGTAAATACTACCCCCTCTCTTGAATTTATAAAACCACACTGGAAGACAAGAAGTCTCTGAAGATAGGAAACCTTAGGGAATACAGGTATCACCACAGTTTGATCTTAATACCAGTAGAATGAGACAGTTTCTGTATGTTTGTTCTTTTTTTTTTTTTTTTTTTTTTTTTGGTTTTTTTGGCCGGGGCTGGGTTCGAACCCACCACCTCCGGCATCTGGGACCGGCGCCCTACTCCTTGAGCCACAGGCGCCACCTTCTGTACGTTTGTTCTTAAGTTGAATTTCTATGTAAGTTCGAATAGGTGCATTTACCTGTTACCTGTAGTAGCCTCCATTTGTAAGTATGAACCGTACTTCAGTCAGATGTTTGTAACTCGGAAACCTACCGTAATAGCCTCTGTTCCTAAGTGCAAGTTGTACTTAACGATCTCAGATGTCTATAATTCAGGGATTGCCTATATTGTATAATTAATTATTTTATCTTAAAATTAATATTCTAAATTATATATTTTCTTTCACTTTATATAAAATATGCCTATGTATCTGAGTTTTATATAAATCTTAGCTTATATCAGTTTTAATTTTATTAAAAGCTATTAATTTTATTTATTTATTTTTTTGAGACAGAGTCTTACTCTGTCGCTCTGAGAGGACCATGGCATCATCATATCTCACAGCAACCTCAGACTCTTGGATTCAAAGAGATCCTGAGGCATCAGCCTCCCAAGTAGGTGGAAGTACAGCCCACCACAATGCCCAGCTACCTTTTCTATTTTTAGTAGAGACAGAGTCTCACTTTTGCTCAGGCTAGTCTCACATTCCAGAGCTCAAACAATCCACCCACTTTGGCCACCCACAGTGCTAGGATTATAGGTGTGAGCCACCACACTTGGCCTATTAATTTTATTTTAATATAGTCTTCTTATGAGAATTTTGGCAGATTTATTTATTTTTATTTTTTTTTTTAGTAGAGACAGAGTCTCACTTTATGGCCCTCAGTAGAGTGCTGTGGCCTCACACAGCTCACAGCAACCTCCAACTGCTGGGCTTAAGCGATTCTCTTGCCTGAACCTCCCGAGTAGCTGGGACTACAGGCGCCCGCCACAACGCCCGGCTATATTTCTTTTTATATTTACAAAATTGAGGTCATTTATTTGGTTAACATGGCAATTTGGATTCCACAGAAATGAATGAAATGATTTAAATTCGTGGTGATTCTCTGGGTGTTTTACTGAATTATTGATTTTTTTAAATATCCCATAAAAAAATTTTTAAATGGTTTTTAAAAACCATTTTAAAACCATTTTCATTTGGGTCACTTGAACACCTAACTCAGATAAACTTTCCTGAACCTAGGATACAAGGAAAAGTGAACTGATAATCCTATTATCCTGGCCCTTTGTTCCATGCCCTAAACTTTTATATAATGCCGATTTAGATATCTGTTAATGTAGCCAATGTTCAGCTTTAGCTACAATACCAGATTTTTATGAGCAGATTTGAAATGCCATTGGTCAGAGACTCTACTGACTTCTTGTTTTAATGTTCATTTTTTAAATATTTTTGTGATAATTTTAAAAGTAGAAATATTTTAGTTTCTATTTGTGTTTGATTTAAAAATACAAGAAAAATAAATTAACAGGACCCTTTCTGGAAGAGTAAAAAGAAAAGTAAATGTTCTGTTTTTTTCTCTTTCTCTTTCATTGCTCATCAGTCTTGAAAATGAAAATTTTATGTTAAAATTTTTTTGCTTATACTTTTATATTGCAACTTTTGAAAGCTTTATTGAAGCTTTATTCAGAAACATTTCAATGGAATAAACAAAGGTAGAATTCAGATGAAAAAGCTACTTCATGTTGAAAACAGTTTTTATATTCAGTGAGCATCTAGTTGATGTCAAATGCGAACGTGCTTTGAAAAAAATTAAAAGACCTGTAGAAACTTTAAACATTTAGTGGGTGCCTGCTTTATTCATAGCCATAAAAAAATAAAAAGGGTGTGGAACATGTAGAAAAAAGAGATGGCAAATCTTCTAGCAATACTGTCTTTTATTTGTTTATTTTATTTAAAGCTCTGATCTGGAAAACTTTGGTACCTTTGCTCAGAAAGTTGTTTTTGTTTTAGCTCTGAGAAGTCCAAATATGGACATACCGTCTTCCCCTAACATTGGTCTCCGACGTAGTGGTCAAATTGAAGGTGTTCGACAAATGCATAATAATGCCCCTCGGAGCCAGATGGCCACAGAAAGAGATCTCATGGCATGGAGCAGAAGAGTGGTGGTCAATGAACTAAATAATGGAATTAGTAGGTGAGTCAGTAAGGGTACAGTGATTAAAACAAAGATTCATTTTTTTTTTTTTTTTTTTTTTTATAGAAAGTATAAAAGTGTACTATGTTAGCCTGGTAACTGAGGTATGTTTTGTTTTGTTTTGTTTTTTGTTTTTTTTTTTTTTTTTTTGTAGAGACAGAGTCTCACTTTATGGCCCTCGGTAGAGTGCCGTGGCCTCACACAGCTCACAGCAACCTCCAACTCCTGGGCTTAAGGCGATTCTCTTGCCTCAGCCTCCCGAGTAGCTGGGACTACAGGCACCCACCACAACGCCCGGCTATTTTTTGGTTGCAGTTTGGCCGGGGCCGGGTTTGAACCCGCCACCCTCGGTATATGGGGCCGGCGCCTTACTGACTGAGCCATAGGTGCCGCCCACTGAGGTATGTTTTAATCTACTTGAGTCATGCATTGGTTTTTCCATATTATCGTAATTAGTTCACACCAGAAAGAGATTTAATCATTATCTTTTTTTTTTTTTTTTGAGACAGAGTCTCACTATGTTGCCCTCTGTAGATTGCAATGGCATCACAGCTCACAACAACCTCAAACTCTTGGGCTTAAGCAATTCTCTTGCCTCAGCCTCCTGTGTAGCTGGGACTATAGGCACCTGCCACAATGCTCAGCTGTTGTTTTTTTTTTTTTTTTTTTTTTTTTTGTTATAGTTGTCATTGTGGTTTAGCTGGAACGGGCAGATTCGAACCCGTCACCCTCAGTGTATGTGGCTGGTGCCATAACCACTGTGCTACGGGCGCCGAGCCTAATCATTATCTTTAATTTTTTCATCTTTGTGATGAAAACTTTGTCTCCATTCTAGACTATAAAGTCTAGGCTAGGAGATAAGAATACAAATAATGTTAAGGAGTAACTCACTTGATATAATATGTGATTAGATGTATGAGCAATATATGGACTCTAAATTCAACAGTGGTTCTGAGGAGAGGGTCATCAGCTGGATACTGGAGCAATTTGTAGTGCAGTTGTGTACTAGTCCATAGTGAAGAGGTGTCCAACCTCTGTTTTTTTATTTTTTTTATTGTGCCACTCATTGGAAAATTAAGAGTTTCCTTGGTCCACATATGAAATATGTAATCATGGGCTGGGCGAGGTGGCTCACGTCTGTAATCTTAGCACTCTGGGAGGCTAAGGAAGACAGATTGCTTGAACTTAGGAATTTCAGACAAGCCTGAGCAAAAGTGAGACCCTGTATCTAAAAAGAAAAAAAAAAGTTACAAGAAAAAGATAAAATAAATGCATAAACACTAAGGAGAGCTGATTAGCCAAAAAAAGTTCCATGCATACATTTTGTGGTAACCAACACCACAGATGAGCAGAAAATGATCCTTTCAAAATCAGCAAGCAGGGCTGGTTTGTTAAACTCAGCCTTAGGACTGCAAGTTGGACACCCGTGCTAGGGCTTACATTGTGTTTAGAAATGTCATTTAAGTAGATCTTACTGGATATAAGGATTTTATTAGGACCAGTTTCAAACTCATAATTCCCATTGCTATTTGTAAACCCCTAACACTTGTTATAATAACAACTTTAGAATAGATTTAGAAAAGAGAAAGGACATTGAATTAGAACATGTAAAATTCATTTTAATGAAATATCTCCCTAACCAAGCCCTTTATTAGAGAAACCAATAAGTAGCAAAATCAAAAATAGAATTGAAAGCAAGGACTCAAATAGATACTTATGCATCATTTTTCATTACAGCATTATTCACAGTTAATAAACACATTGCAGTATATTCATACAATGGAATATTATTCAACTATAAAAAAGAATGAAGTTTTCATGCCTGCTACAACATTGATAGATATTGAAGACATTATGCTGAGTTTAATAAACCAGACACAATATGACAAATATTATATGATTACACATACATGAAATATCTAGACTATGTACATTCATAGAAACATTAAATAGCTTAGAGATTATCAAGTGAGGAGAAGAAGAAAATGAAGGTTTATTGCATAATGATTTCAGAGTTTAGAGTGATGAAAACATTTTGGAAATAGTGGTAATGGTTGCACAACAGTGTAAGCATAGGACACAATGGCTCACACCTGTAATCCTAGCACCCTGGGAGGCCGAGGCAGGTGGATCAATTGAGCTGACAAGTTCGAGACCAGCCTGAGCAAGAGTGAGTCCCCTGTCTCTACTGAAAATGAAAAACTGAGGCAAGAGGATCACTTAAGCCCAAGAGTTTGAGGTTGCTGTGAGCTATGACACCACAGTACTCCAAGGGCAACAAAGTGAGACTCTGTCTCAAACAATCAAATAAAAAATAATGCCACTGTAGTATATACCTAAACATGGCTAAAATGGCAAATTTTACATTTAACAGTTTTTGTTACCTGATTGTTAAGCTACTGGTTTCTTTTTTGATGATTTTCTGTTACTTTGATCTTTGATTTGTTATAGGGTGCAGGAAGAATGTCGAATTGCAAAAGGTGATGTAGAAATCAGTCTTTATACACTTGAAAAGAAAAAAAAGCCATCTTATACTACCCAAAGGGTAAGTTTAGTTTTGCGGTACATTTGGGATGGATATTTGCAAATATTTACAAGTAGCAGGATTTAGAAAGGGAGCAGTTATGTATTAAGAGACTATTTTAATAGGAGTTTGCATGCAGGAAATCTATTTTTTTGCCACAAATTGAGATATATGATTATTATTAATAACAACGTTACACAAAAGCAGGTGTCCCAAAAAGTCTGACATGTCATTGTATGCATAAGATATTTATTTTAAAATACTATTTTCTTGAAGTTAAAATAGAACCTTAGAAAAATGTATTACCAGACCACTAATCACAACATAAAACAAATGTTCAGATATCCTAGGCTAGATGTTGGTCCAAATTGGGTTCTGCTGCCTGTTACTATTAAGTTTTTTTGGAACATAGCCACATTTATTCATTTCTTGTCTATAGCTACTTTCATGTTATAGAGACAGTTAAGTAGTTGTAGCAGAGGTGGAATGACCTGCAAAGCCAAAAATATTTACACTCTGGCCCCTTAGAAAAAGTGTGCTGATACCATCCCCTAGCCCCATTCCTGGCATACCTAATCATTAGGAGCAAAATCTGATCGAAAATAAACATTACGAAGTACTGCGTTAAGTTTCCCAGTAGAAACTGTTAAGGTGGGAGTAGAGTTCTTGTACTACATTAGGTACATGGTAAACTCCTTACTAATACTCCCAGGTTGACAAAACTAGGAGCATAAGAATGTATACTTTTATTCCCAGACCTGCAGTGTGGTAACTTAGAGAATCCAGGATAATTTTGATTTCGTTAAAGAAAGGTAAACAGTGAACCTTGAATTTTAAATGACTTTTTTGAGAGCGGATTAAACAAAAATCAGCTAATTTTTACATAAATATCTCCAAATATTCTTAGATTGTTTTAATGTCTCCATTCTTAATTTTTGTTGTGATTTTGTTAGTTTATTTTGTATTCTCTGGTAAGATTATTTTGTTTGGAAATTTTAAATGACTCAGAGCTATGATTTTTATTCTTTTATCCCGCTATGCTCTTTTGTCAAACATGAGACCTGCCTTAAGCCTAAAGGTAGGGTAAACATTTTTGTTTATATTGAAAATGAGAAACATTTACATATAAGATATACAGGCCCTTGACAGTGACTTATACGACTTTATGTTTTTTTTCTTTTTTAAATTTCAATTTAGTATTAGGGGACAAATTTTTAGGTTACATTGTTTTCAATTCTAAGGTACAGTTCAAGTTGTTGTTGAGCCCTTCACTCGGGGTTATGCTGAACACCCTCACATTGTGAACATTGGGTGAGATCCCGCCAGTTGCCACCTTCTTACCCCCAGTTGTCCTCACTCCACTGGCCTCCTCCCTCTCCTTCCTTGCCCCTCTCCCTTGCTAGACTATATTTGCGTTTTATCATTCATATGTGCATGTAGCTGTTTATATATAGGTTTTATATTAGTATTAAGTACATTGGATATATTTTTCCATTCTTGAGATACTTTAATGAGAAGAATGTATTTCAGTTCCATTCAGGTAAAGAAAAAAGATATAAAGTCTCTATCTTTTCTTATGGCTGAATAGTAGTACTCATGGTATACATATGCCAAAGTTTGTTAAGCCATTCATGGGTTGATGAGCATTTGGGTTGCTTCCACACTTGGCAGTTGTGAATTGATCATCAGTAAACATTTTCTGGTGCACATGTTTTTGTGGATGATTTTTGTTCTTCTGGGCAGATACCTAGTAATGGAATTGTGGGACCAAATGGAAGGTTGAGTTTTAGTTCTTTAAGAATTCTCTATACTTCTTTCCATAAAGGTTGTATGACTTTGTATTCCCACCAGTAGTACAAAGTGTTCCCTTCTCTCCACATCCACTCCAGCATCTGCACATTTGAGATGTTGTGAGGTGGGCTAATCTCACTGAAGTTAGGTGATATCTCAGACTGCTTTTGATTTGCATTTCTCTGATGATTGGGGACAATTAGCATTTTTTTTCATGTGTTTTTGGCCGTTCATCTATCATCTTCAGAGAAGTTTCTGTTCAAGTCTGTTGTCCATGGAGGGTTGTTTGCTCTTTTCTTAATTAATTTGAGTTCACTTTATAGTGTAGTTATCAGCCCTTTGTCAGATTCATAACACTCAAAATTCTTCTTCCATTCTGAAGGCTGCCTTTTTGCTTTAGTTATTATACCCTTAGTTGTGCAGAAGTTTCTAGCTTGATCAAATCCCATTTATTTACTTTTAGTGTTGCTGCAATTGTCAGAGGTTTCTTCATCTTAAAATCTTTTCCCAGGCTAATTTGCAAAGCATTTTTCCCACACACTCTTTTCGAATTTGTCATTTTGTGTCTTAAATTTAAATATTTTATCCAGCAAGTGTCTAATTTTGTCCGTGGTGAGAGATGTGGGTCCAGTTTTAGTCTTCTACATGTGCCTAACCAGTTCTTTCAGCACCATTTATTAAGTAGGGATTCTTTTCCCCAATGAATGCTTTTGTTTAGTTTTATCAAGGATCAAATGGCAATAGGTGACTGGGTTCATCTCTAGATTATCTGTTCTACTGAGAAGATTTATGTCTCTATTTTTGTGCCATTACTATGCAGTTTTTACCATTATAGACGTGAAGTATAACCTGAAGTCTGGTAATGTGAGGCCTCCATTTTTAGTTTTATTTCTAAATATTGTATTAGTTTTTCAGGTTTTTTTCTGATTCCATGGGAAGTGAAGTACTTTTTTCAAGTTCTTCAAAGTATGATGTTGGTGCTTTAATTGGGATTTCATTAAATCTGTGATAGCTTTGAGTAGTATGGATATTTTAACAATGTTGCATCTTTGCAGCTGTGAGCATGGTATG
The DNA here is from genome assembly GCF_027406575.1 of Nycticebus coucang. Lineage (NCBI taxonomy): Eukaryota > Metazoa > Chordata > Mammalia > Primates > Lorisidae > Nycticebus > Nycticebus coucang. The sequence continues at coordinate 92,713,110 of NC_069804.1, read as the reverse complement.
TTCTATTTGTTAATGTCTTCTGCTATTTCTTTTCTCAGGGTTTTGTAGTTCAATTTATAGAGATCTTTCATGTTCTTTGTTAGATATATTCCCAGGTATTTCATCTTCTTTGGAGCCACTGTAAAAGGTATAGAATCTTTCATTTTATTCTCAGCTTGATTGTTACTGGCACATATTATGGCTACTGATTTGTAGACATGGATTTTGTATCAGAGTCCTTGGGATTTTCCAGATATAAGATCACGTCATCCTCAAAGACAGATAATTTGACCCCCTCTTTTCCCTTTTGAATATCCTCGATCTCCTTCTCTTGCCTGATTGCGATGGCTAGGATTTCCAGCACTATGTTGAATAGCAGTGGCAATAATGGGCATCCTTGTCTAGCTCCAATTCTGAGTGGAAATGCTCTCAATTTTACTCCATTCAATATGATACTGGCTGTGGGTTTGTTGTAGATGCATTCTATCAGTTTAAAAAATTTCCCATATACGGCTGTTTTCTTAAGTGTTCTTATCAAGAAAGGATGCTGGATATTGTCAAAAGCCTTTTCTGCATCATTTGAGAGAATCATATATGTTCTTTGTTTTTGATTTTATTTATGTGATGAGTTACATGTATGGATTAACGTATGTTGAACCAACCTTGCATCCCTGGGATAAAACCTATTTGATCATGATGTATAACTTTTTTAATGCATCACTGTATTCTGTTTCCATGGATCTTATAGAATATTTTTGTTATCAATATTCATTAATGATTCATTGGCCAACAATTTTGTTTTTTTGTTCTTTCCTGGTTCTGGAATCAGATGGTATTTGCCTCATAGAATATGTTGGGGAGGATTTCTTTTTTCTCTACATTTTGGAATAACTTATGCAATATAGGTACTAGTTCCTGTTTGAAGGTTTCGTAGAATTCTTGTGTTAAATAACTGGTCCAGGGCTTTTCTTTTTCGGAAGATTTTGTATCGTTGATGCAATTTAGTGCTTCATATATGTATATTCAAAATTTCTAATTTTTTCTGGTTGAGTTTAGGAAGCTGTCCTGATTACAGATATTGGTCCATTTCCTCTACATTTTCATATTTCCTAGGCATACATAGAATTTTTATAGTAATAGTTGAGGATCTTTTGTATTTCTAAGATATCTCTTGTTATTTCCCCTTTTTCATTTCTGAATGAAATTATTAGAGATCTTATGTTTCCATTTCTGCTTAGTCTGGCCAAGGGTTTATTAATTTTATTAATCTTTTCAAAGAACCAACTTTTTGTTTTGCTGATCTGCCAAATGATTCTTTTGTTTTCAATGTAATTTAATTGTATGCTAATTTTGGTTAATTCCTTTTTTATGCCTGGTTTGGGGTTGGTTGTTCTCCCTTTCTAAGTTGCTTGAGATGTCCCATTAGGTTCTTGACTTGTTCTCCTTCTGTTTTCTTGATGAAGGCATCAAATTTTCCTCTTAGGACTACCTTTGCAATATCCCACAGGTTTTCATGGTTTGTGGCTTCATTATCGTTTTGTTCAGGGAATCTAATGATTTCCTTCTTAATTTTGTCTTTGGCCAGCTGTCATTCATATAATAAGGTTATTTAGTTTCTGTGACTTTTTTGGATACAATGATTTCTGTTGCTGTCGAGTTCAACTTTTATTCCACAATGGTCCCAGAAGACACAAGGAATAATTTATATTCTTTTGAATTTCTTGAGGTCAGACCTGTGTCCTACAATATAATCATAGGAGATCAACTCCCCAAAGAGATTATAGTGAGATACAGCAGAAAATACCATCATAGAGAAATTGCTAAATGTCACAAATAGAGTTCTGTATGTGGATGACAAATCAGATGATTGGAATTGAGAAGATGAGATAGAAATCCAAAAAATAATTGTCCAAAAATTATCTCTCAGGGTATTAATGAATTTAAGGACAAAGTCACCAAGGATATTGACTTAATGAAGAAAGATGTAGCAGAGCTTAAGAAATTGAAATAATAATTCAAGGAGCTTTGGAACACAGTAGAGTTCCTCAGTAACAAAGTACAACATGAAAAAGAAAGAATTTCAGAAATTGAAGACTAGACTTTTGAACTATCTCAGTCATTTAAAGAGGCAGAAGAAAAGAGAAAAAAAAAACAAATACTCATTCAGAGTGTTAGGAGATTATTCCAAAAGATCAAACATCCAAATTACAGTGATTCCTGAAGGAGAACAGGATGGTCCTGAATGCTCTGATGCTCTACTCCAATATGTTATGGTAGAGATTTCCCAAGCATTGTGAAAGACACAGAAATTCAGATAGTAAATAATTACAGAACCCCAGCACAACAATCCAAACAAAGCATCTCCTAGACACATTGTAATTAACTTGGCCATCTTTGATATGATGAAGAAAATCCTGCAAGCAGCCAGGTGTTAGTAAAGACTTATCTATATAGGGAAAAATATCAGGATGACCATAGATTTTTCAGTGGAAATTTTTCAAGCCAGAACAAGATGGTCATCAGCCTTTGCTCTCATTAACAAGACAGTTTTCAGCCTAGTATCCTGTATCCTGATAAACTGAGTTTCATTTGTGATGGAGAAATTGAATATTTTCTTGACATGTAGATGTAGAGGAAATTTGCCATAACTAGACCAGCTCTACAGGTATTACTCAGACCCATTCTTCATAATGGCCAGCACCATGATTCACCACCAAAGTAAACACACACATAATTAAATAACAAAGTCTCGTTTCCACAATGGCACAAAAGATCAAAATAAGCTCTACATATCTTACAAACTAGATGCCCAAAAGTGCACTATACCTATCGATTCTCTCAGTTAATGTGAATGCCTTGAATTCCCTACTAAAAAGGAACAGAATGGCTGACTGGATACAAATTTTCAACCCCAATATCTTCTGTGTTCAAGAAACACACCTAACCTCACAGGATAAAGACTTAGGGTGAAGGGATGGAAAACAATAATCCAGGCAAGTGGAAATGAGAAACAGATAGGGGTTGCATTCTTATTTGTAGATAAAATGGTTTTAAACCAACAAAGATAAGGAAAGACAAGGATAAATACTTCATAATAGTGAACATGAAGATATTTCAATAATTAACATCACATACCCAACCTAAACACTCCTTGATAAATAAAACAAACCATAAATAATCTGAACAGTATGATAACTTCCTGCACTATAATTGTTGAAGATTTTAACACCCCTTTTACAGTATTAGACAGATCCTCCAAGCAGAAACTAAACAAAGAAATAGTTGACTTAAATACAACCCTAGAATAGATTGAATTAACAGACATAAATGTAACATTTCATCCTAACAAAACTATGTACATGTTCTCATCATACCATGGTTCATCCTCCAAAATTTATTATAAGACTTTTAAACTTTTTATTCCTAATGACCTGTCTGGTTTTCAGCTTATACATATCATTAATAACATTTTATATTAGTATAGGTTAGAATAAAAGTTTTCCCTTTAAATTTTATTTTTTTTAAAATTTAATCTTTATTTTGTCCCATTTAAAAGATGAGTATACTTTGAAAGCTTGTTGTAACCACAAGTTAGTTATCTATAGTAACTAAATTTCTTTTTTCCTTTATCATCCACAGATAGTAGAAGTAAATTTCAGTGGGATATACAGGATTAAGCATGGCATGCATTTGTATGTGTTTATTTTCCAAAAATGAAATCTTATATTACTTATTTTTTATTGTTGGGGATTCATTGAGGGTACACAGAAACAGGTTACATTAATTGATGTTGTTAGATAAGGGCCCTCTTATAATTGTGTCCCACCCCCCAAATTACTTTGAGTCCTTTTCTTTTTTTTTTTGGTTTTTGGCCAGGGCTAGGTTTGAACCCGCCACCTCTGGCATATGGGACCAGCGCCCTACTCCTTGAGCCACAGGCGCCGCCCTTTGAGTCCTTTTCATTCAATTGTTATAAGGAATCTAAAATTTATTTTATTACTTCATTTCAATTTTTAACAGTTCTCTCTCCTGGACCTAGTCTGTATTTCTCTGGTGGAGATTGGACTAAATTATTTTAAGATCTGTTTCATCTGTTATAAATGATTAAATCTTGTTATGCAGTCAATGCTTTAACAAGTTTTCTTAGATATTTTTAACAGAACTAAAGAAGTACAAATTAAGAATTATATATATAAATACGATATAGATATCTTCCTTTATCCTATTGTAATTGTGACTACCTTATATAAATTATGAATGGGTGTATCTTTCCAACTCATATTCAGCATTGTCTTTGATCCACAAAATTTTTAGAACATGACAGTAATCAATATTCATGGAAACTAGATATAGTTATATATTTATTTTCTTTTTTGTAGTTTATTCTTATCCTCTACCCGTAACTTCATCCTTACCCCTTCCTGATTGATTTGCTTTATATGTTCCCTGTGTGTTCACTGAGCTTTTCATTTTCATAAATATATTTTCCTTCTCTTTTACAGAATGATTATCAGCCAAGCTGTGGGCGTTCTTTACGAAAAACACAGCATAAGCGTCAGCATACTTATCAAACTCGCTCCAACATAGAGCATAATTCACAAACATCATGCCAAAATTCAGGTGTACAGGAAAATTCGGAGAGCTCCTCAGAGGTTAGATATCTGCTGTTATATATTCAATGTAATTTTTTGTTTCCTAGTTTGTTATTATCCATTTGGGTTTACTTTAAAGAGTCACTTCTTTGTTATTACTAGAAAATTATTTTAATGATATTATTTTAAGTGGTTTATTAAAAAGGCATTCAACAGGCAAATTTGGGCATCATAGTGAATTCCTTTAGATGTCATCTCTGATTTGTACCTCAGATGTTATGTTGATGAGGGTATCAAATATGCCAGCGAAAGATTGCCTTTGAGACAGAGAAGAAAGTAAAGTGAAATCTCCTAGAAGTGGAAAGAAATGAAATATAAACAATGATAACAAGTTATACAGTCTAAGAACTGGTTGCCTGTGTGAACAACATAGTGTACATAATTTCTGTTGTTAAGTTCACCCCTCATGGAGATCACTGAGTGTTGATTTTTCTGGAATCTGCCTTTTTCATGGTAATGACTTTTATAACAATTATTTTCTTCCTGTTTCTATGTTCTCTCTCACTTTTTACAACTTGAGTTATTAAGTACATAATTGGAGTTTAAATGTGAATTGACATTATATGGTATTCCTCTTCTTGCCCTGACAGTCATAATTCTTAAACTAACTCATATCGAAGACATCCTCTCTATTCCCCACCCATGAAAAATTTGATATTAAAAGAATTATCCATGTTCAGGAATTGATGCTGCCTTTTTAATGTACTGTTGTGGTTATGCTTTTAAAAAGAATCATAATCATTGAAAGATGTAAGCAGTGGCACCCAGAGGCAAAACCATAGCAGAGATGTTCAGGCCAGATTTATTTAAAGGGGATGGTAGGGAGAATGACCTACCTGGGTGGTGCAAAGGTGACGTCTGTACTGGGGGAAGTCAGAGACCCCTTTCATATGTGGCCTAGGAATTGGGCACATTCCACAGCTTACCTGTGAGGTTGGGGTCCTTTGGCATGAACTTTGGGGGTGAAGGGGGGCTAAGCAGATCCTTTGTGTCTTTGTCTTAGTAGAAGGAAGAGGATGAGGAGAGGAAAGGGTTAAGGCTGCGTTAGGCCTCCCAATAATCTTATTTATTGTGAAATGATTTTTTTGATCAGGATTTGCTTCAAAATAATCGCAAGGGTTTAAGATGGTAGGTGAGGATATAGATAAAATAACATAGGTAGTGAGTTATTGTCTAAACAGATTGTGTACATAGGATAATTCTCTCTACTTTGTGTTATTGTTTTTTATTTTTATCTTAAGCACTATAATTATTTTTTATTTCAGGGTATACACATTTGATTACATAATTTGCATTTGTACATTTTACATTGATGCTATAAATGTAAAATCCTTTCAGCCAGGATACGTGTGTTGTACCCATTGGGTGTTTATTTTCCCTCCCCCTCCACCCCTACTAGATTTCCAGTGAGTTTTATTTCCGCATGTGCACATAGATGTTAATCAGCTAGTTCTAATTTAATATTGAGCACATGAGGTATTTGTTTTTCCATTGTTGTGATAACTTGATGGAGAGGAATGGTTCCTAGTTCCATCCAGTTTGTGTTACCAAAGATCCTAGATCACCAATTTTTTTTTTTTTTTTTTTTTTTTTTTGCAGTTTTTGGCCAGGGCTGGGTTTGAACTTGCCACCTCCGGCATATGGGGCTGGTGCCTTACTCCATTGAGCCACAGGCACCACCCAGATCACCATTTTTTTATGGGGGGTAGTCTTCATGATATATGTAAACTACATTTTATTATTTTATTGTTCTATGTATTGATAGGCACTTGGGTTGTTTCCACAACTTTGTGATGGTAAACTGTGCTGGTATATACATTTCACTCTCTCTACTGTGGTATGTTTGAAATTTTACATAATAAAAAAATTAAGTTTTTAAATTTAATAATTATGTAGAGAGTAATTGTATTAACTCAGTAGAGACATGGAAATTTTTTAAATAATATTTTTAGTATTTAAGAACATTATATTTAGACTAAAGAACTCTATTCATTCAGTCTTTAAAATAATAAAAAGATGTTTCATGTCAGTAAGATATGTTAGAAATTTTTAAATAGTTGATAGGCTGAGCTATGAGTTATACCTAGAAAAATAATTATGTATGTTTTTTTTTTTTTTTGGCTGGGACTAGGTTTGAACCCGCCACCTCCGGCATATGGGACCAGCGCCCTACTACTTGAGCCACAGGCGCCGCCCTAAAAGAATTTTTTTTTTTTTTTTGTGCTTTTTGGCCAGGGCTGGGTTTGAACCCGCCACCTCCAGCATATGGGACAGGCGCCCTACTCCTTGAGCCACAGCCGCCACCCAATTATGCATGTTTTAACTAGAATATTTTTTGAGGGGATAAGAAGTGTTATTAAACAGGTAGTGGTTTGCTGATTACTAAAATGCTGGCAATGTAACCAAGTATTTCAATTGCTGGTTCTGTTTCAGGAAGATGAAACTGTTGGCACAAGTGATGCTTCTGCAGATGATCCTGTTATTGAATGGCAAAGTGAAAGTTCTTCCAGGTAGTTTGGATGGCTTTGATTTTTGTCAAAATTATTTAACAATTCTAATATGAAATTATGTTCTTGTAGGAATTTGTAAAATCCAGAATGACAGTAGTTTTTCATTGTGGAAAGAATACTACTGGGCTAGAAGCCTAGAGACTTGTTTTATCCTAGTTTTCCCAGTATCTTTTCAGTTACTTTATAAGACAAAGTTCTTTTTAAATTCAAGATTCTACATGTTGGCAATTATAGTCATGCACTGCAACAACATTTCAGTCATTATATTCAGCTGCAATCTCATAAGATTATAATAGAGCTGAAAAATTCAAATCACCTAGTGACATCATCATTATAGCATTACTCATGTATTTTTGGTGATACTGTTGTAAACCTCATATGATGCCAGTTGTATAAAAGTATAGCATATATTGATAATACATAATAATTGACAATAAATGACTATGCTACTAATTTACTGTGCATTGACATTATATTATTTGTTATATAATAATATATTTATATTTAAATATATAATATAATATATTATATTATATATAAATATATAATTATTTATATGTAATTTATATAAAATTTATATAAATATAAATTTATATATATTTATAATTTATATTTATATAAATTATATATAAATATATAATTATATTATACATATATAATTATATATTAAATATTTAAATATAATATATAATATATATCTATATATAATAATATAATATATATTTATAATATAATTTAAACTGTACTTCTGATTATTATTTTAGTTAATGGCCCTGATCCTATGTAGGCATAAGCTAATGTATCTGTTTGTATCTTAGTTTTAACAAAGTAAAAAAATTAATTAAAAATTTTAAAAATAGAAAAAAGCTTATATAATAAGGATAAAAAGAAAGAAAATGTTTTGTTCAGTTTTCTTTGTGTTTTAAGTTAAATGTGATTACAGAAGAATGAAAAAGTTAAAAGGTTATAAAGTAAAATTTTTATAATAAGCTCTGGGCTAAGGTGGATGGCAGATGGGATGGAGGCAACCTTGGAGCACAACTTAGAGGACATGATGAAGAATCTGTCCATTGTTGGAATACTGTGCACAGATTCACAAGGACTTAATTTGGGCTGCTACGGCACCCTGTTAGATGAACATGCTGGAATGACTGTTCTAACATAGAAAACAGCTAAGCTGACCTCTGACTCCCCTGAACTCCTATGATGTGCCTGAAATCAGATAATAGGACCATTATGATCCAGTAATGTGATGACATTACAATGGCATTATACAAAATAGCCTCTTGACATCTCTTATGAGTTCCCTAGCAGCCTTTCAAAAGTATTCCATCCTACCTATGTTAATTATCTTATAGAACTACTAAAGTTCTAGCAGTTAGGCTATTCATATAAAGGACAGTGATACATTCCTATTTATTTAATTTTATTTATTATTATTTTTTTATTATTAAATCATAGCTGTGTACATTAATGCGATCATGGGGCACCATACACTGGTTTTATAGACCATTTGACACATTTTCATCACACTGGTTAGCATAGCCTTCCTGGCATTTTCTTAGTTATTGTGTTAAGACATTTATATGCTACATTTACTAAGTTTCTATTTATTTCAAAGTAATGTGTTTCTTACCCTCTGTGGACCAATCTATCAAGTAAGAAAGGATAATGTTTTGAAGTAGCAGGTCCAGGTCACTATGTATATACAATTTTGTTATGGTCAATAAATCTATACTGTATAGGTATATAGTAGACTATATAAGTATATAGTAGACTATAACATCTAGCTTTGTGTAAGTACACTCTATGATGTTTGCACAACAATAATATATACAGTAAGCTAAGGTTAATTTATTATTAAAGAGAAAAATATTTATGATAAATTTAGTGTAGCCTAAGTACACAGTCTTTATAAAATCCATAATCCCATACAGTAATAAGCTAGCCTTCATATTCACTCACTGCTCACTCATTAATTTGACTACAGCAACTTCTAACCCTGTAAGCTCTATTTATGTTAAACTCCCTGTATAGGGATATCATTTTTTCTCTTTTATACTATATGTTCTCTATACCTTTTCTGTTTAGATATATTTGGATACACCAATACTCACCATTATGTTACAGTTGCCTACAGTATTCAGTACAGTAACATGCTGTACAGATTTGTAACCTAAAACCAATAAGGCTATACTATATAGGTATATAGTAGACTATAACACCTAGCTTTGTGTAAGTACACTCTAGGATGTTTGCACAACAAAAAAAAATCACCTAATGATTTATTTCTTCAGTGAGTGACATATGATTGTATATATATTTATTTCAGTTTTAAATTTTACTACTTCTAGGAATAAAGTGCATCTTTATTTAAAGAAACTTATGTGATTTTGGAAAGGGATTTTAAATCCTGTTATAGGAAACCAACCATTGTACTTTATCCAATAAGCATTTCATTAAAATCATTTAGTTAGCAATCAAAATTCTATAGTAAAGTTTTTTGTATTAGGTTAGAACAAAATCAAGCTTGTCATTTATAATGTTGTTTAATTACAAAATGATCGTCTTTCCATTGTGAGATAAAGCTACTCCTTTTCTATACACAAGTATTTGTAATTTTGATTTATTCACAGTGATTCTTCAAGTGAATATTCTGATTGGACAGCAGATGCTGGAATAAATTTGCAACCTCCAAAAAGACAAACCAGACAGGCAACACGGAAAATATGCAGTAGCTCTGAGGAGGAGAATTTGAAGTCACTAGACGAAAGGCAAAAGAAACCCAAACAGACTAGAAAGAAGGTTATTTTGTTTTTGTTGCTTTTTATTATTGTTCTGCCTTTCATACTTGAATATTTAACAGTAATATTTGACTTTTATCTAAAGATAACATTCTACCTGACAAACTAAGTAAATTCAAAATTTAAAGAATTTTTGAGATTATTCTGTTATCAATGCTAGAGACTAGAACGTGTTTATCATAATTTATTATTAAAACACTGACAGTTTGTTAAAATGTAGCAATATTATAAAATAAAAAGCTAGTATGGTATATCATTTTTATATTTATCATGTTTCCAGTCATAAATTCTACATATTTTTAACATGTAACATGGAAGTGTGTGAAAAATTATATAGAACTCTTAGTCTTTCGTGTTTTTATTTCATGTGAGTGACTATTTCTCTTCTGCACTGTAAATTCATTTAGATCAGTGGTTCTCAACCGTCCTAATGTCATGACCCTTTAATACAGATCCTCATGTTGTGGTGACCCCCAACCATAAAATTATTTTTGTTGCTTCTTCATAACTGTAATTTTGCTACTGTTATCTTAAGACCATGAAAAATGTGTGTTTTCCAATGGTCTTAGCCAACCCCCAAAAGGGTCATGAGCCACAGGTTGAGAACCGCTAATTTAGAGTGAATTTTATTGGAATTTTGGTTTTGAAAAGTTATATATAATTCTAAAGTCTGTTTCAGTGCACGTAATTATCTTCTTGATTATCACTATTTTATTAACAGTATATTATTATATTACTTATATTTGACTTTATGTAGAATTCAAGGGACATAAACAGTGAAAGTTAGGTTTTTAGATAGTATATGGTGTCAAGTTATTATGTTATTATCTATCAGTCAAAATTGAACAACTCAATTCTTCATTGGTATAATTAATTGTTAAAGGACAATTGTTGAAATTTGTATATTTTAGGTTTTATTATGACCTGTTATTTTTAACATTATCTACCTGTTATTTTTGTTATTATTCATGTGTTTTATATATTTGTAAACTATATTTCATACATAATACTGTTCGTGTATTTATGTTTTAGAAAGGAGGACTGGTGTCTATGGCAGGTGAGCCCAGTGAAGAGTGGTTTGCCCCTCAGTGGATCTTGGATACCATACCTCGACGTTCCCCATTTGTCCCACAAATGGGAGATGAGGTAATTGTTTCCTGTTACAACCATTTTCCTTTAAGGTCTTAAGAGCACTAACTTTAATTAGTCTCAGAATACTTAGAATTCTTAATGCTATTATAATGTTATATATACTGCCTTAGCTATTCCACTGAAATATATATTCCTTTTGCAAGGTGTCTGAATCTTACTCATCTTTGTATCATTTGTAGGGCTTGGCACAATGTCTTGAATATATTAGATCATAAGTGAACATTGAGATAAATTGATTTGGTTTTCATTGATTTAGGTTTATTATCATCTGAATTGTCACTTAATAGAATTAAGTTGTAATTGGAGTTCTCATTCACATTCTAATATTGTTTAAAAAGTTCAGTCTGGGTTGGAGGAGTTAAGATGGTCAACTACAAGAAGCTTTCGTCATAGGCTCCTGTCCAGAGGGAGAGATATTGGACTGAAGTGAAGCCAAAAGTGAGGAGCTGTACACAGAGAAAAGAGAGGTGCACATCACCCAGGTCAAGTAAAGTGTCAGGAATAAGAAAGAGGAAGAAAGACAACAAAGATCAGATTAGTGGCATTACAACAATGAAGGGTGGATTCAGCAGGGTCAACTTATCAATTCAACTCAAATAGAATAATTAACATATTAAAAAAGAGAGAAGTTGAAAATAAGTTGAAGGATCAGTGTAAGATCTCTGGAAAAATGAAAAATCAAAGCAGATCAACTCCCCCAAGGGATTTCAAAGAAGATACAACAGAAAATAATTTCACAAAGAAATTGCTGAAATGTCAGAAATAGCATTCAGAATATGAATTGCAAATAGGGTAATTGGAATGGAGAAAATGATGGAAATAGAAAACCAAAGAAATAGTTCAGAATTTTTTTTCAAGAAATTAATGAATTCAAAGACAGAGTCACCAAGATATGGACATAATGAGGAGAGATTTAACAGAGCTTAAGGAATTGAAAAAGGTATTCAGGCAGCTTCAAAATACAATATAGACTCTCAGAAATAGAGTTGAACATGGGCGGCATCTGTGGCTCAAGGAGTAGGGTGCCAGCCCCATATACCGGAGGTGGCAGGTTCAAATCCAGCCCCGGCCAAAAACTGCAAAAAAAGAAAGAAAGAAACTCTGGTGGCACCTGTGGCTCAGTGGGTAGAGTGCCACCCCCCCCCAAAAAAAAAAAAAAAGAAATAGAGTTGAATGGTGTGAAGAAAGAATCTCAGAAAATGAAGACAATACTTTTGAACTATCTCAGTCATTCAAAGAGGCAAAACAACAAAAACAGAATAGTCCCTGAGAGAGTTATGGGATCATACTAAAAAAATCAAACATCTGAATTACAGGAATTTCTGAAGGAGAAGTATTGCAAGAGACACAGAAATTCAGATAGTAGATAGTTTCAAAACCCCAGCATGACTTAATCCAAACAAAGCTTCTCCTAGACACATTGAAATTAGTTTTCCAATGTTAATATGAAAAAGAAAATGGAGAAAATCCTCCAAGTAGCCAGGTATAAGCAAAGTATTACTGCAGAGGAGGCAGAGCAAGATGGTAGACCAGAAGGATCTTTAAGCTGAGCTCTCCTAGAAAAACAGGCCATACCTGTCATGGGACCTTACACAGAGTCATAGCTCAGGGGGCACAGTGAGGAGATGATGAGCTGGATACAGCGTATGATAGGGAGCAGTGGAAATCTGATGATTAGACAAGTGATTGCAACCAGCTGGGGTTGGCTGGACTCCAATGGGAGGAAGCCTTTCCAGAGTTTTTAATTGTTGGGGAAAGCTGAATGTTGAGTGGAAATCTTGGAAGATAAGTGGACTTGAATTGTATATAATACCAACCATATTTGACTCCCAGTTTGAGTTGATTTGGCATAGATTTGGTGACTGGTGAGGCAGACACACTGGGAAGGTCTCAGCAGCCAGTGGGCTGCCATTCTGAGAAGGTTGTGAGAAAGTCTTAGCAGGGCCCTAAAGCACAGCCATCTTAATTCTGCCTGCCAGGAGGAGAACTCCACTTTTGGGATAGACTGAGGGATTCCTGTACCCCATGGGATCTGGAGTCAGCGGGCAATGTGAGACCTACCTGTGAAGCATTCTTGTGAGCTTTAAGATCATGATCTGGCATGGTCTGAATGCTAAGGAAACAATAGATGATTACTGAAGGCAACTAAGTTTGGAATAAGGACCATACAGGTTGCTAACTGTGCTCTCCATATCCTAAAAGAAACCCACAGTGCCACCCGGTGTCCTGGCTACATATTGCAACTTATTGTCATCAAGAGCAAGGACTTCTGTTTTATTTGGCCATGAGGAAGAAGTTTGGCTTTGCTCAGGCTGAGGCCACTTCAAGACCTAAGCTCTGAGACAAGGTAATTTGAAGAAAAGGAGGCAGTGAGATGAAAAAAGGAGGGCAAGGTGGCGAATAAGAAGAAAGCACACATGAGTAGGAACCAATAGAAAAAATCAGGCAACATGAAAAACCAAAATAGAGGAACTCTCCCAAGGTTCCATGAGGCAACTACTGCAGAAGAATCTACCTATAAAGAAGTAATAGACTCAAGAGAAAGGGAATTTAAAATATGGATGATAAAGACAATAAAAGGAATGGAAGAGAAAATGGAAAGACAGAACCAAAAGTCAAACAAGAAATATGTAGAATATAGAAAGGATATGGTAGACCTTAAGGAAATGAAGGAGACAATCAGGAAATGTAAAGATACAGTATAAAGTATCAAAAATAGGTTAGACCGTGGATAACAAAGAACCTCAGAGCTAGAGGAAAAAGTTTTTGACTTAACCCAGCTAATTAACGAGGCAAAAAAGAAGAGAGAGAAAGCAGAACAGGTGCTTAGAGAAGTATGAGATTCCATTAAGCATTTGAACATACAAATAATAGGGATTCTTGAATGGAGAGAAGATTGTTCCAAAGGAATGGAAGCCCTACTGTGATCTATTGTAAATGAAAACTTCCCAAGTTTTACTAAAGATCCGGACACTTGTTTTCAGATGGATAGCGAACCCTGGATCATCTCAACTCAAACAGAGCCTTTCCAAGATACATTGTATTGAACCTGACCAAAGTCAAGATGAAATAAAAAATTCTGGAAACAGGTATGAGTGCCAACTGACCTACAGAAGCAGAACTATTGGAATGACAGCAGACATTTCAACTGAAAACATTGTAGCCAGAAGTCATCTACCTTCAACATTCTTAAACAAAACTACCCTGTTTCCCCGAAAAGGTGAGCTCCCAAAGATGTGCTAGGTCTTATTTTCAGGGGACGTCTTATCTTTCCAGTAAGTAGGTCTTATTTTCAGAGGGTGTCTTATTTTTGGGAAAACGGTATTTTCAGCTCAGAATTTTGTATCTTGCTAAACTAAGCTTCAAAGTGGATGGAGAAATCAAATATTTTGTGGATATGCAAGTACTGAGGAAATTTGCCACAAGATAAGCTCTGTAGGAAAAACTTAGACCTATTTTGAACATTGACCACCACAATAGACCATCAGCAAAGTAAACACTCAGAAGCTAAAGGTCAAAACATAGCTACCACAATGGCACAAATGATAAAAATACACAATGGAAGTTCACAAAATAAGATGACTAGACCTCCACCGCACTTATCAGTTCTCTCAGTAAATGTCAATGAACTGAATTTACCACTGAAGAGGCACAGGCCAGCTCACTGGATAAAAAAAGCACAAGCCAAGGCAGTGCCTGTGGCTCAAAGGAGTATGGTGCCAGCCCCATATACCGGAGATGGCGGGTTCAAACCCAGCCCCGGCCAAAAAAAAAAAAAAAAAAAAAAGCACAAGCCAGCCATCCATATACTGTCTATAGGAGACACACCCACCCTTGAAGGACAAATCAAGATTCAGGATTAAGGGATGGGAAACAGTATTTCAAGGAATTGGTAAATCGGAGGAAAAGAGGGGTTACAATCTTATTTTCAGATACAAGTGGATTTAAACCAACTAAAGTCAAGAAAGACAATGATAGATATTTTATACTGATCAAAGAAACAATACAACATGAGGGGACATTTCAATTTTAAATATTTATGCACCCAACATTAATTCTCCCAGATTTATTATACAGACCTTCATGGGTCTGAACAATATGCTATCTCATAACACCGTAAGAGTCAGGGACTTTAACACCCCTCTGATATAACTGGATAGATCATCTAACCAGAAACTAAACAAAGACTTAAACGTGACCTTGGAACAAATGGGATTAATAGACATATACAGAACACGCCATCCCAATGTGTGTTGTTTTATCTTTATGGCCGAGATAAAAGTTTTTTTGTATCAGCTCATGGGACGTACTCCAAAATCAATCACATCCTAGGATACAAATCAAACCTCAGTAAAATTAAAAGAATAGAACTTTTACGTTGTATATTCTCAGACCACAAGGAAATAAAGCTGGAACTCTACACCAACAAAAATAGTCATCCTCATACAAAGACATAGAAATTAAACGACCTTATATTGAATAATAGTTGGGTTCAGGAAGAGATAAAAGAGAAAATTGTTAAATTCCTCAAACATAATAACAATGAAGACAAAAGTTACCAAAACTTGTGGGATACATTAAAAGCGGTTTTAAGAGAGAAATTTATCTCATTAGATGCCTGCATTCAAAAAAGAAAACAAGAATGCATCTACAAACTCATGAATCATCTTATGGAATTAGAAAAGAACAATCTAATCCCTAACCCAAGAGAAGAGAATAAATAATCAAAATTAAATCAGAGATTTATGAAAAGAATAGTTCAGAAAATTAATAAAACAAAGAGTTGATTTTTCGAAAAAATAAAATTGACAAACCTTTGGCAATTACAACAGGAAAGTGCAGTCTCGTAACCTCAGTCAGAAACGATAATGGGGAAATAACAGATGTCACAGAGGTATAAGACATCATCTTTGAGTACTACAGGAAACTCTGTGCCCAGGAATTTGATCATGTGGAGAAATGGATCAATGCCTGCAATCATAACCTTCCCCTAGACTTAATCAAGAAGAAATATATCTCTATTTCAAGAACTGAGATCAAAGAAACAATGAACAATCTCCCAACAAAAAAATGCCCTGGTCTAGATGGCTTCACACCACAATAATATCAAACCTTCAAAGAAGAGCTTATACCCATACTGCAGAAATTATTACAAAAAATTGAGAATGAAGTAATCTTACCCAACACGTTCTATGAAATAAACATCACTGAGATACTAAAACCAGGAAAAGACCCAACTAAAAAGAACTTCAGACCAGTTTCACTAATTAATATACATGTAAAAATTCTCAATAAAATTCTACCTAATAGATTACAGCTACACATTGAAAAAATCATTAATCACGATCAGGTAGGTTCCATCCCAGGGATGCAAGGCTGGTTTAACATATTCATGTCCATAAACATAATTCACCATATTAATAGAAGCAAAACAAAGACTATATGATCCTCTCCATAGATACAGAAAAAGCATTTGATAAAATTCAGTATCATTTTCTAATTAGAACACTTAAGCATATAGGCAGTGATGGCACATTTCTCAATCTGATCAAAGCCATCTACAATAAACTCACAGCTAATACTACACTGAATGGGGTACAACTGAAAGCTTTTCCACTTTGAACTGGAAGCAGACAAGGTTGTCCTCTATTGCCACTACTATTCAACATAGTGGTAGAATTTCTAGCCAAGACAATCAGCAAAAGAAGGAAATAAAGGGCATCCAAAAGGGAATGGGTGAAGAGGAGGTCAAACTCTCTCTCTTTGCTGGTGATATGATCTCATACTTAGAGAACCCCAGAGACTCAACCCCATTCTCCTGGAAGTGATCAAAAAATGAAGCAATGTGTCAGGTTATAAAATCAATGTCCACAAATCAGTAGCCTTTGTATATGCCAATAACAGCTAAGATGAGAAGCTAATCAAGGACACAGTTTCCTTCACAATGTCATAAAATAAATAAGAAATACCCAGGAATATACATAACAAAAGAGGTGAAGGACCTCTACAAAGAAAGTTACAAAACCTAAGAAAAGACATACCGGAAGACATTAACAAATGGAAGAACATACCATGCTCATGGCTGGGAAGAATCAACATTGTGAAAATGTCTATGCTACCCAAAACAATCTGCAGATTCAATGCAATCCCCATTAAAATATCATCATTATACTTTCAAGATTTGGAAAAATAATTCTTCATTTTATATGAAACCAAACAAAACCTTGTGTAGCCAAGGCAATTCTTAATAATAACAATAAATGCTGGGGCATCACCTTACCAGACTTTTGGCTATACTGCCAGGCCATAGTGATCAAAAAAGCATGGTATTGGCACAAAAATAGAGACAATGACATTTGGAACCAGATAGAAAACCATGAGATGAAACTCATCTTAGAGCCACCTGATCTTTCATAAACCAAACAAGAACATACACTAAGAAAAAGAATTCCTATTTAATAAATGGTGTTTGGGGAACTGGGTAACCACATATAAAAGATTGAAACTGGACCCATACCTCTCAACACTTGTAAAAATTGATTCAAGGTAGATAAAAGATTTCAATCTTAGGTATGCAACAATAAAAATTCTCCAAGAAAGGGTGGGGAAAAAATTTGAAGATATTGGCCTGGGGAAAGATTTTATGAAGAAGACTGCAGTGGCAATTCCAACAACAACAAAAATAAACAAATGGGACTTAATTAAACTGAAAAACTTCTGTATAGCTAAGGAAACAACAACCAAAGCAAACAGACAACCTTCAAAATGGGAAAAGATATTTTCATATTATGAATTGGACAAAAGCTTGAGAGCTAAGATCTGTAGAGAACTCAGTCAACAAAAAAACCCTAACAATCCCATGTATCATTGGGCAAGAGACATGAATAGGACATTCAATAAAGAAGACAGATGAATGGCTAACAAACATATGAAAGAATGTTCATCCTCCCTAGTCATAAGAGAAATACAAATCAAAACTACCCTGAGATATGACCTAACGCCAGTGAGAATGGGCCATATCACAAAGTCTCAAAGCTATAGATGGTGGCATGGATGTGGAGAGAAGGGAACACTTTAATGTGCTGGTGGAACTGCAAACTTATACAACCTTTTAGAAAGAAGTTTGGAGAATCTTCAAAGAACTCAAATTACACCTCCCATTTTGTCCTGCAATCCAATTACTAGGCATCTACCCAGAAAAAAAGAAATCATTTTCTCATAAGGACATTTGTAGTAGAGTTTTTATCGTAGCTCAATTTACAGTAATCAAAATGTGGAAACAGCTTAAATGCCCACCAACCCAGGAATGGATTAATAAGCTGTGGTTTATGTGTACCATGGAATACTATTCAGCCACTACAAAAAATGGAGACTTTACATCTTTTGTGTTAACCTCGGTGCAGGTGGAACACATTCTTCTTAGTAAAGCATCACAAGAATGGAGAAGCAAGAATGCAGTGTACTCAATTCTAATATGAACGCAGTGGATGAGCTAATACAAGACGGGGAGTAGTTAAGGGAATGAGCAAGTAGGCAGCTTACAAGACGGAGGGGGATGGAGCTCATGGGATATGACACACCTCTTGAGGGTGGGACACAATAATAAGAGGGACTTTTTAAACAAGTTTAATCAGTATAACCTAATTCTTTTTATCTTCAATGAATCCCAAACAATTTATATATTTTTTAAAAAAGTATTATTTACAAGAGTTAGGGGGATGCCTGTGGCTCAGTGAGCAGGGCACTGGCCCCACATACCGATGGTAGTGAGTTCAAACCCAGCCCCGGCCAAACTGCAGCAAAAATAAATAGCCGGGCATTGTGGCAGGCGCCTGTAGTCCCAGCTACTGGGGAGGCTGAGGCAAGAGAATTGCCTAAATGCAGGAGTTGGAGGTTGCTGTGAGCTGTGATGTCATGGTACTCTACCAAGGGTGATAAAGTGAGACTCTGTCTCTAAAAGAAAAAAAAAATGTTTAAAAAAATTATTATTTACAGAGAGGCGCCTATGGCTCAAAGGAGTAGGGCGCCAGCCCCATATGCTGGAGGTGGCGGGTCAAACCCAGCCCCGGCCAAAAACTGCAAAAAAAAAAAAAAAAAGTATTACTTACAAAGGGAAAAATATTACAATGACTGCAGATCTTTTAGTGGAAAACTATCAAGACAGAAGAGGATGGTCATGGACCTTCAACCATATTAAACAAAATAATTCCCAGCCCAGGATCCTATATTCCATTAAATTGAGTTTCATTTGTGATGGAGAAAGCAAACTCTTTAACGATACCCGCATGTTAGGAAATTTTCCATAACTAGACCAGCTCTACATGAAATACTCAGATCCATTCTTAATAATGATAGATGGTCCACCTACAAAGTAAAACCACCCAGAAATTTTAGAACAAAGCCTAACTTCCAAAATGGTGAAAGGGATAAAAATAAGCCCTGGACCTCTAAAAAACAAGATATTCAAAAGTCTGCCATATCTATCAATTCTATCAATTAACGTAAATGGTTTGAATATTTCTCTAAAGAGGCATAGGCTTGCTGACTGGAAACAAAATCTCAGGCCAGGTATCTGTTTCCTACAGGAAACTCACCTAACCTAAGAGGAGAAAAGACTTAGGGTGAAGGTATGGGCAACAGTGTGCTAGGCAAATGGAAAGCAGAACAAAAGCTGAGGTTTCAGTCTTATTTGCAGATAAAATTGGATTCAAACCAACAAAAGTAAGGAAAGACGAGGGTGGATACTACATACTTCTCAAGGGAAGCACACGACGTGAAGAGATTTCAATAGTTAACTTTTATGTACCCTATCTGAATGTTCCTTGATTTATAAAACAAACCCTAACTTATCTGAACCATATGATATCTTCTTGCACTATAATATTTAGAGATTTCAGCACCCCACTGGCAGTACTGGACAGAACCTCCAAGAAGAAATTAAACAATGAAATAATGGGCTTAAACATGACCCTAGAACAAATGGACTTAACAGACATTTATAGAACATTTTATCCTAACAAATCTCAATATACATTCTTTTCATCAGCCCATGGATCATCTTCCAAAATTGATCATGTTTTAGGACATAAGACTAACCTCAGGAAATTCACAAGACTAGAAATTGCCCCCTGTATTTTCTCAGACCATCATGAAATAAAAGTTGAACTCACCAGCAATGGAAATCTTCATACTCAAAGTCTTAGAAACTAAATAAGCTTATGGTGAATGATAGCTGGGTCATAGATGAGATTAAAAAGGAGATTATTAGATTTTTGGAACAAAATGATAGTGAAGCCCCAAACTTTCATAATCTGTGGGATACTTCAAATGCAATCCTTAGAGGAAAATATATGGCATTAGATGCTTTCATCAAGAAAACAGAAAGAAAGCAAGTCAGCAAGCTAATGGGCCATCTCAAGCTACTGGAAAAGGAAGAGCAATCCAATGCCAAACCCAGCAGAAAAAAAAAAAGATAATCAAAATTTGAGCAGAATTAAATGAAATTGAAAACAAAAGAATCATTTGGACAATCAGCAAAACAAAAACTTGTTTCTTAAAAAAAGATTAACATAATTGATAAACCCCTTGGGTAGACTAATCAGAAACAGAAAAATAAGATCTCTAATAATTTCAATCAGAAATGATAAAGGGGAAATAACAGATGCCACATAAATACAAAATATTCTCAACAATTACTATGAAAATCTCTATTCCCAGAAATATCAAAATTCAGAGAAAATGGACCAATACCTGGCAGCACACTACCCTCCAAAACTCAGCTGGAAAAAATAGAAATCTTAAATATACCATAATCAAGCATTGAAATAGCATCAATTATACAAAATCTCCCAAAAAAGAGAAGCCCTGGATCAGACGGTTACATGCCATAATTCTATCAACCTTCAAAGAACTAGTTCCTATAATGAATAATGTATTCCAAAATATAGAGAAGAAAGTAATCCTACCCAACACATTATATGGGGGAAATATCATCCTGATCCCCAAACCAGGAAAGGACCCAACCAAAACAGAAAACTATAGACCAATATCATTAATGAATATCTATGCAAAAATATTCAACACGATATTAGCATACAGAATACATACAATTTATACATACAATACAATACATTTAAAAAGTTATACATCATGATCAAATGGGTGTTATCCCAGAGATGCAAAGTTGGTTCAACATAGGTTAAATTCATAAATATAATTCACCACATAAATAGAATCAAAAACAAAGACCATATGAATCTTTCAATTGATGCAAAAAAGGCTTTTGATATTATCCAGCCTCCTTTCATGACAAAAACACTCAACAAAATAAGCTTAGGTGGAACATTTCTTAAACTGATGGAAAACATCTACAGCAACCCACAGTCAATTGAACGGAGTAAAACTGAAAGCATTTCCACTCAAATCTGGAACTAGACAAGGATGTCCTCTGTTACCACTGCTATTCAACATAGTGTTGGAAGTCCTAGCTATTGCAATCAGGCAAGAGAAGGAGGTCAAGGGTATTCAAATAGGGACAGAGGAGTTCAAAATCTTGCTCTTCTTGGATGACATGAAGACATGGATGACATGACCCCAGGCACTCAACTAAAAAGCTCTTAGAAGTAATCAAGGAATATAGCGGTGTCTAGGGATACAAAATCAATACTCAAAAAATTAGCCTTCGTATATGACAACAATTGACTAGCCAACAATAAAAGCAAAAACTCTATTCCTGTTACAGTAGCTCCGAAGAAGATGAAATACCTGCGAATATATCTAACAAAGAACATGAAAGATTCCTATAAAGAGAACTATGAAACCTTGAAAAAGAAAATAGCAGAAGATGTCAACAAATGGAAGAACATACCATGCTCATGGCTAGGAAGAATTAACATTGTTAAAATGTCCATAATACTCAAAGCAGTGTATAGATTTAATGCAATCCCCATCAAAACACCAATCTCAAACTTTAAAGAACTTGAAAAAATTGTACTTCAATTCATACGGAACCAGAAAAAAAAAAATAAACACAGTAGCAAATACAGTTCTTACAAATAAAAACAAATCAAGAGGCATCCCAATGCCAGATTTCAGGTTATATATACTACAAGTCTATAGTGATCAAAACTACATAGTACTGGCACAAAAATAGAGATATCAACCTATGGAATGGAATAGAGAATCTATAGATAAGCCCACCCAGCCACATAAGCCTAACAAAAACATGCACTGGGGAAAAGAATCCTTATTTAACAAATGGTACTGGGAGAACTGGTTATCTACATGTAGAAGACTAAAACTGGACCCACACCTCTTACCACTGACAAAATTTGATTCTTGCTGGATAAAAGATTTAAATTTAGGACCTAAAAACAATAAAAATTCTAGAAGAGAGTGTGGGGAAAATACTTGAAGATATTGTCCTTGAAAAAAACTTTATTAGGAAGAACCCCCCCTGGCAATTACAGCAACACAAAAAAATTATTTGATCAAGCTTAAAAGCTTTTGCACAGGTAAGGGTACCACAAACAAAGCAAAGAGACAGCCTTCAGAATGGGAGATTTTTCCATGTTATGAATCTGACAAAGGTCTGATCTGACTAGAATCTACAAAGAACTCATATTAATAAGAAAAGAGCAAACAACCTCCTCTATAAGTAGGCAAGAGAGTTGAACAGACACTTCTCCGAAGTTGACAGATGAATGTCCAACAAACACATGAAAAAATGCTCGTCTTTAATCATCAGAGAAATGTGAGTCAAAACCACTCTGAGATATCACCTAACCACAATAAGATTAGTCCACATCACAAAGTTTCAAAAAACTTCAGCTGTTGGCATGGATGTGAAGAGAAGGCAACACTTTTTACATTGCTGTTGGGATTGCAAACTAATACAGCCTTTTTGGAAAGAAGTATGAAGAATCCTCAAAGAACTATAAGCTGACTTTTCCATTTGATCCTGCAATCCCATTACTAGGTATCTACCCAGAACAAAAATAATTTTACCACAAATACATTTGTACCATAATATTTATTGTGGCTCAATTCATAATTACCAAGTCGTGGAAGCAACCCAAATGCCCATCAACCCATGAATGGATCAACAAGTGGTGTATGTGTAACATGCAATACTTCAACCATTAAAAAAGATGGAGATTTTACATCTTTTACATTTGCCTGGATGGAGTTGAAATAAACTCTTCTTAGTAAAGCATCACAAGAATGGAAAAATAAATGTCCAATGTACTGAATACTAAGATGAAACCAATATTTAAACAATTACATTCTCATATGAACAGTAAAACACAAATATCGTCTAGTATGGGGGGAGGAGTGGAGGATGATTGCCAGAAGGAGGGAGGGCATGAGGCAGAATTTCACCTAATGTGCATATTGTGAGGGTGTATAACACACCCCCTGGGTGAGGTGCTCTTTTACAACTGGAACTTTGGGGCAAATCAAAATTCTACCAAACTTCTGTAATTGCCTGTTGTAAAGATTTTAGAGATAGTTATCCAATAGCCTTATGAATAAGCTATTACTGACTAATTATCTTGAACATTATTTAAAATGTTTATAAATATGTCTTTGTATAGATACTGGACATTTTAGCAATGCTTATTTGCATGGCTATGTCCATAAACTTACTGTCATGAATGCTGTATTAAAAATGTATATAACTTTGATTTTTTTGTATACCCAAATCACTATCATTGCCTATTTTTATGGAGGTAGAAGAGTAGTAATGTTGAATTAATCTTGGAAGACTTGGGCGGCGCCTGTGGCTCAGTCGGTAAGGCGCCGGCCCCATATGCCGAGGGTGGCGGGTTCAAACCCAGCCCCGGCCAAACTGCAACAAAAAAATAAAAATAGCCGGGCGTTGTGGCGGGCGCCTGTAGTCCCAGCTACTCGGGAGGCTGAGGCAAGAGAATCGCTTAAGCCCAGGAGTTGGAGGTTGCTGTGAGCTGTGTGAGGCCACGGCACTCTACCGAGGGCCATAAAGTGAGACTCTGTCTCTACAAAAAAAAAAAAAAAAAAAGTTAAAAACAAAAAAAAAAAAAAACAAAAAAAATAAGTTTTCTTTTATGTTTTTTCTACTATCTCTATCACCGCTTTTACATTATTGAGGAAAAGAAACAAAGAAACCTTTTCTCAGTAAATTTTGAATATGATAATCAGCGCTGTCTTAAAGTACCGAAGAATCTTACCAAGCAATTGTATTTATTTTCTTCCCATACAGTGCCAGTTCTGACATGAATTATTACAGCATGAAATTTTTGTCTTGAAATTACTTTATTTAGTAGCCTACAATTTGTACTATTTGTATAAAATGTGTAGGCTGAGTATTGAAATGTTGATATTTAGAATTTCAATTACAATTTGAAATATAGCAAGTTCCAGGTACACTCTCAGATACCAAAGTCTGCAGAGGCACAAGACTCTTATACAAGATGGTGTAGTATTTGCACCTATGCACATCCTCTCATCTACTTTAAATCATCTCTAGATTATTTATAATTTCAATACAATTTAAATAATTGTTATACTGTATTGTGTTTTGTTTGTATTATTTTTGTTGTTTTATTATTATTTTGTATTTTTTTCTTGCCCAATAATTTTGAACTGAGGTTGGTTGAATCCAGGGATATGTAACTTGTAGATATGGAAGGTCAAATTTACTTTAAAATGTCACCAGTGTTTTATGTATTTGTCAGGAATCAGTTACTTCAGCAGATTTATGAAGCTGTTTGAGAAACAAAAGACTGTGTTTGCAGTGTTTATATGATGCTGTACATAGGACAGAACTCTGTAGGCATGAATGAGTTCATCTGAATGAACACCATTTGATACAGAAGAGTACCTTTATTGTACAGATATTTTCAAGTATCTCAAGAATGGAGAATCAAATACCACATATACTCACTATTACATTAGAACTAACTGATGAGCATACATGTGCACAAAGGGAAGTAAAACTCAGTGGACATCATCCAGGTTGGGGGAGAATGAGAGGGATAAAAAGCCACCTGACAGGTAAAATCAACACTACTTGTTTGATGGCACAGTTATAGCCATGACTCAAGAATTAGAAAACTATCCATGTAACCTAAAACATTTGTACCCCATTAATATTTTGAAATAAAAAAACAATATTTATAATTATTTTTTTTTTCTGTAAGTAGAAGAAGATATTTTTAAGAATGTATATTGGGGCATAAAAGTTGTTAAATTGTATGTTGCTGTTTAATACCGTATGTTTTCTCCTTTAGCTTATCTATTTTAGGCAAGGTCATGAAGCTTATGTGCGGGCTGTAAGAAAATCAAAAATATACAGTGTTAATATACAAAAACAGCCATGGAACAAAATGGATCTCAGGGTAAGTTTGCCAAATTCATAAGTTATATAACTGAAGTAGCTTTGGAATTAAGTTACTTACCCATCGGATTTCCCTCAGTTTCATGCAAGTTTCATTATTGATTATATATCCAACATAAATTGATGTATGAAACTCTTGTAGAACTGGTATGAGTCACATTTATGTTTCCCCAAATTTTTATACCATCAGTGTCTTGATTATTTGACTTAATTTCCTACAAGTTTCAGGTCCTTTACTCTTCCATCCCATAGTTAAAATAAAACAGAAGTTCCTCGCTATGGATATTTTTCTTATCAGCAACCTTGTACATTCTGGAGGTTCTATAAACTAAGTTTGTGAACTACAAACATTCAATATTCTGACAGTTTTATAATATATTAAGTATGTATCATAAATCACTCAGAAACCTATGGTACTTTATGAAATATTTTTTATATAGTCCCCATGTAACTGCATGGCTGTGTAAAACAGATATGGAGAAGGATTTTAAGTCAGTAAATATTTATCTTTTCATTCATTCACTCATTCATACATGCATGCATACACACAGGCAGACATGGTTATACATACCATCTACTTTCTATGGGTTTCTTTTCTTTTGTTTTATGAGAAAGAGACTAAAGAGCAATATTATGATGGTTCTCCAATTATGAAGGGTTGTTGGGTGAAGATGCTTAACAAGAAGGATTTAAGATAGAATCTGTATTTTTACTAAAATAAATAGTTTAGATGTTTGTGATTTTTTTTTTTTTTAGAGAAAAAGTGTCATTTTGTCACCCTTGGTAGAGTGCTGTAGCATCACAGCTCACAGCAACCTCTAGCCCTTGGGCTTAGGTGATTCTCATGCCTCAGTCCCTCAGCTGGGACTACAGGTGCCTGCCACAACACCTGGCTATTTTTTTGTTGCAGTTTGGCCGGGACAGGGTTTGAACCCGCCACCCTCAGTACATGGGGCTGGTGCACTACTCCCTGAGCCACAGGAGCCTCCTTGTGAAAATTTTTATTATTGTAATGTGCTGCGGTATCTTATCAAATGAGTTTTCCATAGGTAGATATCCCATAGGTAGGGATGGCTACCATCTGTACTGAATCTGGTGAAAGTTAGGTTCTTTTTTAGAATCAAAGGCATGAATAAAATGTGTGATTTCTTATTTTTAATCCTAACCCTGTGGTTCTAGGATATTGTATCAAGCAGCATGTTTATGGTAAAAGCATATGAGCTTTGGAGTAAGACCTAGATTTCAGTCCCATCTCTTGTTATATGTTAGTTTATAACTTTAAGCAAGTCATTGTACCCATTAGGATCAATTTTGTCATCTGTTAAATGTGACTTGTAATCAGTGTATAAGGTTGTCATAAGATAGTGCCATAGGCATTCTAAAATGTACGTCTTCTCACCAAACATATATACTTGATTTTTTAACCAGAGTGAGCATTGTAATCCCCTGGTGAGTTTTCCTCAGAATATGTATGGCTGAGCTGTACTTTAGGTTTATAGAATTTGATTCTATAGGAGTAGGATGTAGGAACATGAATTTGGAAATGTTTTCTCAGGGTGTTCTGTTGCTTATCTTTGCTTTAGATCCCTACACTGAAGTACAACCTGCTATTAGAGGTCAAGAGCCATGTATAATTTTAACAGTCAGTGTAATACCTAGAATTTGGTAGATATTCAGATAATTCTGAAATTGTTCAATTAATAATGAAATATTATGTTAATTTTATATTGAAAGTACTAATTTATTGATATTCTCATGAATAGGAACAAGAATTTGTTAAGATTGTAGGAATCAAATATGAGGTTGGACCACCTACACTATGCTGCTTGAAGCTTGCATTTTTGGACCCCATTTCAGGCAAAATGACTGGAGAATCTTTTTCTATTAAGTGAGTAGCTACCTATGATTGTGTGTGTCTGTGTGTGTATTTTAATACCTACTGTATATTCTACAGAGTATAGACATAAATGGAAGAGGAAACATGATAGTCCTACTACAGGGTTTACAAAGACCAGAGTTTAACTCTTATTTTTCTCTGTGTAGTTTCTATGTATATGATATAGATGGATAGATAAGTCCCTTAGCAAGTTACTTAACCTCTTTGAATTTGTGTCTTCATTTGTAAAAGGAAAATACTAATTTTACTCAGAATTGTTGTGAGGAATCAAAACCTTTATATGTGACTAATGGTATGCTTGAAACATAGTATTTCTTTTTATTTCTGTAATAATAGGAATAAGTTAGTGGATCATTTCTTGAAGTTGAGTCTAGAATCTGAAGAGATTAAAAGACATCAGTTCATAGTGTTCTTAAGAAGTCATTAGTGTAAAATCTCTCATTATGCTTTAATAACCTTTATTGGTGTCTTTATATTTTTAAAGTAATATATCAATCTGCAAGGTACTCCCAAACAAATCAGATGAGATGGTGTTTAAGTAAAGATATTTCTAGAACTAAGTGTTAGGTTTGCAAAATTTTTCTTAATGCCTCCATATTAAACATATATCCTTAGATATTTAATAAGTAACATAATACTATTTTATCTGTGAATTGATTCACATGTGCTTTATTTTATGTTCAGGTATCATGACATGCCAGATGTAATTGACTTCCTTGTGCTACATCAGTTTTATAATGAAGCCAAAGAAAGGAACTGGCAGATTGGTAAGTGTAGAATTGTCATTTAATAGCTATTAAACTTGAAGTAGAGTAAGAATCTTTTCAACTGTGATTTAACAGAAAGAAATTAGTTTAATGCTGGAAAGGGCTTTTAGCCAAACTAGAAAAATTAAAGTGAAATTTCCTTTTCAGTTATGTTAGGTAATTCTTTGCATATTATGTGTGAAATGTAATCTCTAAACCTTCTATAAATACATACTCTATTAGTATACAAATCCAAATAAAAAGAAAATTCTCAAATGTCAGTTGCCCTAATATAGAGCACTTTATACTTGTGCTCTTAAGCAGATCATTACTTACTATGGTTTGTTTCTTTCCTGCCTTCCTGCCTCTCTCTCTTCCTCCCTCTTTTTCTCTCCCTATTTCTTTCTTATCTCCCTTTCTACCTTATTCTCTGTCTCCTTTTTTTCTTCTTTCTTTTCTTCTTTGGTTATAAAAAATAGTATAATAATAATGTAAACAAAAATTTTTAAAGGTAAAGAAATTTGCTTAAAGCTCTATAATTATACAGAACATAAGGATTCTAAAGCTGTTGACTTTTTGGACATTTACTGATTTATGCCTGACATTTTAAAATGTATTCGTAGCTATAATAAATACATGATTTTGGAATAATGGGGCCTCTCAACCTGACTTGGAATCTTGGCTTTGTAACTTATTAGCTGTGTGATCTGGAACAATTTTTTAACCTCTTTATGCTTTACTTCCATTGTCTTTAAAATGGTAATCTTATCAGTACACATAAGCTACATGTAAGACTTATGTGAGAAATAAATAAAAATATAAAATATACAAAGCGCTTAAAATGATACCTGGTACATAGTTAATACTATGTATATGTTTGCTGTTAGTATGTTTAAATTCACCTTTCTTATGCATAAGAAATAATTTTGCTCACAATGGTTTGATTGTGTAATCTTTAGCTATTTAAATATAGAATATTAGTGTGAAGATATTTTTAAAACTTTATTTTAAAAAGTTCTTTTTTAAGTGTAGAGAGTCCTATAGTGCTTAGACTGTCCTCAAATTCCTTTAGGCTTTAGCAATCCTGCCTCAGTCTCCCAAGTAGCTGGTACTTCCAATGTGCACTATTTTATTTAATTGAAGAGGTTTTTAAAGGCATAAAAGAAGAAAAAACAACTATATTAACATACATATGCAGTACAATAAAGAATATGTCTAAAGATGATGCCAAGTAATTGATAGAAGTTAAATTATGTTTGATAGCATTTATCTAAGAAGACGTGGACCTATGTAATTTATTTTGGAAAGATCTCTCCTACTTGACAATCAAAATACTTGAAGGAGAGTAAAATGTAAAATTCACTTATCTGGAAAACTTTGATGGTAACTTCTGATAATGCAAGACCCAATGCTACTTCTGTATAGGAACAGTGCCAGTATTCTCAAGAGCACCCTTTTAATTAAGAATTTTAAAAAATCTATTATAGGTGATAGATTTCGCAGTATAATAGATGACGCTTGGTGGTTTGGGACTGTGGAGAGTCAGCAGCCTTTTCAACCAGAGTATCCTGATAGTTCTTTCCAGTGTTACAGTGTTCAGTAAGTATGCTTGTAGTCCTTCATGCCTGATGTAGTACTATAATAGTATGCCAACTTTCAGTAAACTCTATCGGGAATAATATATTTTTATCTGACTTACCTAGTCTCACAATACCTATACGTGAAAAGAAAGGAATAAACCTTTTGTCTAAAAGGAAGAACAAAAGATTAATTTCTACTTCCCTATTATCTGCATTTTCTCTTTAGTATTTCTATTTTATATAAGATTTGTAACTATTTTTTCATGGAAAATACTGAAATTAATTTCATGTTTAAAGTAAATGTTAAATTTGGAATAAAGCAATGAGCATTAGTAACTTGTCTTTATTTAATGCTGTGAATTCTAAATAAAGGTGACTGTATCATTTTTAGAAATACTATTCGTGTATAATATTTACTCTAATTCTTTTTGAAATTGCAAAGTTTTAAGATTCCTTGTGAGTGGAGCCCCCAAGAATGATAGAAGAAATGTTTATTCTGTGAGCATTGATTTCTAGTCTATATTTGACTAAAGGCAGGCTTACTGTCCTCTGAGTTTCATATTGATGTACTATGTTTTCTCTATTAGAGGTTTATTATCTTGATACAAGCAGAGTTGTACTTTAAAGAAAATTGTATTGCCCTTTTTCAAATTTCCCTCCCCAAGAGTCATGGACATTATGCTAGTATATGAATGTAAGTACGATGTAAATTTGATTTGAATTTTATTATTTTTTAATAGCTGGGACAATAATGAGAGAGAAAAAATGAGCCCCTGGGATATGGAGCCAATTCCAGAAGGAAGTAAATATGCTTTTAAAAATAAAAATAAATATGCTTTTAATAAGTAAAATGGCAATAGCATGGTATTGGAAATTAATTATTTCTGATTTTTTATCTTCTACTTAGCTGCCTTTCCAGATGAAGTTGGTGCTGGTGTTCCTGTGTCCCAGGAGGAACTGACTTCTTTGCTATACAAACCCCAGGAAGGAGAGTGGGGGGCTCATTCCAGAGATGAGGAATGTGAACGGGTTATTCAGGGCATCAACCACCTTCTTTCCCTGGGTATGATGAATGTGAAAAAATATTAGAAGTGTGGAAGGAAGCTATGAAAGCCAGCAGAATTTTAAGTTCTACAAAAGAAAATGCAATTTCTCATTGTACATTTTACATTTAAATTAAGCACAGTGATTCTGCTTTTAATGTTAACATTTCTATATGTTGGGCCGAAGTAATAACTGATAAACTTTTTCAACACTCTGGGGAATAAGAGTTAAGACAGGCACAGAAGTGTCGTTTTTTTTCTTCAGTCATTTTGGCTCACTAGCTATTCCCTGAGCCTGACTTTGAATGGGTTTCTTGGTAAGGAGAGTGGGTGAGTAAAGTATTTTAACTATACAGATAGGGACATTTTCTAAAACGTATCACGTGAGAAGTCTGGCAATTATCCAGGAAAGACATGGACATCTGAAGTTAATCACTATTCCTTTAGTTATGTTTTGTTTTACCTAATTTAAACTAGTGTAAGCATGATTTGTAGATACTATGTCTAAATGAATAACATTCTAGTGGTATAATTGAATCATCATTGTATTAGAAATGTATATTGACTTCCCTTCTTTTTTATATTATTGTTTATTAACATTAGATGTTAATGTCCTTTATAGCTACCTTTTTTTGATTTTGGTAATTCTTTAGATTTTGCCAGCCCTTTTGCTGTTCCAGTGGATCTCAGTGCCTACCCCTTGTATTGTACTGTAATCGCTTATCCAACTGACCTCAACACCATCAGGAGGAGACTTGAAAACCGCTTTTACAGGTCTGTTTAGTTTTATCACTTAGTATAAAATTCATAGCCATATGGCTCTTTCTTTCCTTTTGAGATCCGTGTTTTCATGGTATAAAATGATCATCCAGAAGACCTCTACGTAAAAATTTCTTCTAAAAATTTGGAACACTAGTTTTCCTTTATTCGGAAGATTCTCTTTCTTCCAAGGTTAAAAGGTAGAGAGGAAATATAGGCAGCATAAAAACTATAGTTAACTTTAGTTTATTAAAGGTAAACTTTATGTATTCATCATGATTAAAGTGCTATAGTTTTGGAACATATTTAAATTCTTTTCTGAATAATTAGGTAGCAGTTAATTAGATTTAATTGCCAACCCTGAAATATGTATAGGTGAAGAGCTAAGTTATTTTTTCCTTGATTGGGAGGGACATTATTATGGGAGGGCTATGAAGGGCACTTCTTGGTCCCTCTCTTATCTGTGTCTACTACTAAACACAGTATTTCACAAACTCGTTCATCTGCCTCTTATAATTGAGAATTGGATGCATTTTTATAATTATATATTATTTGCATAAATAATGTATTTCACAAAAGTAACTAAGATAAAAATCTGTCATCTTCTGCAATTTATTTTTTTTCCTTATTTTTCTAGGTTGTTCCCCTGAAAACTAAGCTAAATATTCTTTTGATTTTCTTTTATCAAAATGCTTTATTTATTCATTTTTATTTGTTTGTTTTTGTCAAATAACTCTACCTATAATGTCCTGGGTTAGTTCCATTCCAAGTTTTAATATACAGTTCATTGGCTCAGAATTCCTCCCTGTGCTTCAAATGCTGTAACACTATCATTCCTTTTTAGTCACACATATATATTGAATCACATACATATATTGGAATACCTCTGATATACTATGATTAAGTACTTTGTGCTATATCATATAGTCCTAGAATATACTTTATTTTATATATTTTTTCTAGTATATACTTTAAATGTATCATCCAAGGCTAACATATCATATTTTTATTTCATAGGAGAATATCAGCATTAATGTGGGAGGTACGCTACATTGAGCATAATGCCAGGACTTTTAACGAGCCAGACAGCCCTATAGTTAAAGCAGCAAAAATTGTAACTGATGTCTTACTCCGATTTATTGGGTAAGTAGTTGTTGTGATTTCCAGAGAGGCTAACTTCTGATATTTTTTTAAATATTTTTTTTTAAATTTTGAATATTACAAAAGTATTAGAATTATTGAAATGGCTTATCTTGTTTCTTAGGGATCAGAGCTGTACTGATATACTAGATACTTATAATAAAATTAAAGCAGAAGAACTAAACAGTACTGATGCAGAGGAGGTAAGAATTACAGCATAATTAGTAGGAATGAATTCCTGTACTTTACTTGAAATAAAATGTTATATGCAAATGTTGTAATTGGCTATGAGCAGCAAAACAAATTTTTTAAAGTTGGCTGAATACCTATATCTTTTTATATTAAACTCATTAAACTGTCCTTAGATTGTATATACCACAAATGTAATAGTAGTATAGGGTTTAATCAGAGACAGGTGGCCAGTCATCTTACTTTACTCAGTGAGTTTCAGTGATGAGAAGTCAGCACTTCATTTTCTAGTCCTTAAAAACAAGACAAAACACTCAGTATTTTAATAGAATGTACAATGTGTTCCAACTTCACCACAGTGCAATTTATCAATGTAACACTTTTACCCATGAATATATATAAATAAAATATAAATGAGGAAAAAAACAATAAATAAAGGAATGTTAAATTGATGAAAATTCAGTAAGGATTTTATTTTCTATACACTGTATGTAAAATATTAAGGAATTTTAAAATTACAGGTTTGAAAGTTATATTTTTAGTAGTTTCATAGAATTACTATTTGATTTCTTTTATGGAAATTACAAACATAAACCACTCCTTTCTAAATGAAATGGAATTATTATTCTCAGCAGACTCTTACATATCTGATTTCCCCACCCATCTATGTTTCTGATTTATATAAAGCCATATTAGACTGGAGGTTATGATGGAGAGAAACAAATACCAAGATATGATAATGGAATAATAATGGAAAGTGATAATTTAAAAATCTTTTCTGGAAAAAATTCATCCCAGGGATAAGTCAGTCAGATTATGCTAGATTCTCTTGAAGTATCATGAGATATTTTGCATATTTGTATTATCTATACTGATAATCTCCAAAATGGTAAGTCTTCAGTGTTATTTTTATTATTTTATGAAAGTGTGTTTAACTATGATACAGTGTATTATTGGAGTTAAATGTTATTTACATAATAAAACATAGCTCACCAATTAGATATTATCCTCTTACAACATAAGAAAAAAATACTGTTCATATTCTTAGATTTACTTATATATTTCTTATATTTTTCTCTGACCTTTCACATAAATGTATTTTAGTATATGTTCTGCCGAAGTGAGCACACATAAATGTATTTTAACTTAGGAATTGAAGTAGCAAGAATTTCTCCTCAGAGTAGCATTATTTGGGTTAAAATAGAAAATTTAAGTAAAAATTTAATTTGATAGGTTTATTTCAGTAGAAAGGAGTACCAGTAGCTCATGAACTACTTACCTTTTTTCCTAGGTGCTTCGCCATCACTGCTGGTGCCTGGAAGTTGATTCTTTGTATTAAAAAATTATCTCTCAAAGAAAGACTTCACTGTATCTTAGGTTGTAATACACATGTATATTTTTCCTTCAGAAAAAAAGATCTATTTCTTGAAATAGCAAAGGATTAATCATGAATAAGTGATCATTATATTAAATAAACATGTCATATAGGATAACTTTTTTAAAAAATATCACAGCTTCCTAGGTACAGCTTTAGCAGATACCAATCACTGCACCTTTTCCTTAGTTTCCTATTCTGATTTAAAGAGAAACTTTAACTCTTCTTCTTCCAGTGTATTTTCCAGCTTATACACAGCATATTGGAAAAATTTGGAGTGAGTTTCCCTCCAGCCTTTTTTCTGCTGCCTGGTCCAATGAGGGAAAGTTAATTGTGATTATATTTGCCATTTATTTGTAAATGTCTAATTTGTAAGACTTTGAATGTAACTTAACATTTCCTACTCTTCCCTTTTAATTTAGGATACAGAAATGGTTGATTTAGATTCAGATGGTCCTGGTACTTCATCTGGAAGAAGAGTGAGTAAATAAATGAACATCTGAGAGTGAACATTTTTAGGTTTCCTCAGTTGGTAATCTCTAATGCTTGGAAAATTACTAGAAGGACTCTTGGAACTCAAGATATATATATATGCAGTCCCTGTTACAAACAAGATAGGTTTCATAAGTTTGTTCATAAGATGAATTTGTATGTAAGTTGGAACAGGTACGTTTACCCATTACCTGTAATAGCCCCCCTTCGTAAGTGCAAGTCGTACATCCGTCATATGTTTGTTGCTCAGTGACTGCCTGTAGTTATAGTCATGGCTAATGTTTATTACAGCAACACAGTCAGGGTACACAACTGGATCATTTGGAAAAAAGACACAGGCATAGTCTGGAGGAATCCACATATAAACTTCTTTATGATTTCTCTGTATTTCTGTCTCCCTTCTATGAAGGCGTCACATGTCACACTCTTTGTCCAGCAATAAAAATGTAGCAAACGTGTGAGTAGAGACTCAATTCACAAGGATTTTACTGGGAGCTATTTATGAGATACCCTCTGACTGGTACATACCAAGATTCCAAGTTCCCAGAAAGAAAGCAGATATTCAGCATAAATGACATTATTTATACCATCTGGGACAAGTCTAGGTACAGTAAACTATCTTGGAAACAGTTCAAAATGCAACTTCCCAAATTTTTATGTTAACTCTTTTCTTCAGGCTTCTCTCCTGTAATAATTAGATATATAGTTGTTTTATGTAAGGAAAAATATCTTTTGAAATATCAGAAGAGACACTAACAAAAGACATCAAATGATAAAAAACAGAACTTATCATGAAAAAGATTGCTCAAGTATTGAGAAAATTATAGTGCCATCATCAAGTATACTTAATTCAGTAAATACTGAGGTAATATAAATATTAACCTTGTAGAGGGGGGAAAAAAGCACTTTAAAATAGCAGCTATTCTGTTAACATTAGGGATACATGAGAAAATTAACAAAGAGCTTTAGAACAGAGCTATTAGATATTATTCTATTAAAATCCATAGGTCAAATGCCGAGGAAGAAGACAGTCTTTAAAGTATAATCCCGATGCTTGGAGAAAACAATGCAAAGAACTGTTGAGCCTCATTTATGAACGTGAAGACTCAGAGCCATTTCGACAGCCAGTTGATCCTCTTTCTTACTCAGTAAGCATACAGTTGTTTAAATAATTGCCAGTATAACAATTGTCCATAAACGTCCATGCTAAAGTCCAGTTAAGAGCAGTTTTTCCTTTCTCTCCTTCCTGTCCTCCTTCTCTCCCAGTCTTTCAATTGTGAAAGTGAGTAGTGTAATTATGACCTTTTAAAATGCTTGCCATGTACTTTGTGTGTAAATTGTTCAGTTGTAAACCTCTTTATAATCAAAATTTCTTTGTTATTCTTTTTAGATTTTATTTCAGATATTTGTTTAATATATTGTGCTAACTTCTTTTTTTCATTTTTTAAATCTTTCTTTTTTATTAAATCATAGCTGTGTACATTAATGCGATCATGAGGCACCATACACTGGTTTTATAGACTATTTGACATATTTTCATCACACTGGTTAACATAGCCTTCCTGGCATTTTCTTAGTTATTGTGTTAAGACATTTATATTCTACATTTACTAAGTTTCACATGTACCCTTGTAAGATGCACCGTAGGTGTGGTCCCACCAATCACCCTCCCTCCGCCCATCCTTCCTCTCCCCTTCCCTCTCCTCCCACTACCCCTTCCCCATATTCTTAGGTTATAACTGGATTATAGCTTTCATATGAAAAGTATAAATTAGTTTCATAGTAGGGCTGAATACATTGGATACTTTTTTTTCCATTCTTGAGATACTTTACTAAAAAGAGAATATGTTCCAGCTCCATCCATGTAAACATGAAAGAGGTAAAGTCTCCATCTTTCTTTAAGGCTGCATAATATTCCATGGTGTTACATATACCACAATTTATTAATCCATTCGTGGATCAATGGGCACTTGGGCTTTTTCCATGACTTAGCAATTATGAATTGGGCTGCAATAAACATTTTGGTACAAATAACTTCTATACATTGTAGATACTTGGTGGTATATGTCAGTCCTATTTAATTTTTGCTAAATATGATATGATATGGTCACACAGTGTAACCAACATATCAATCAATATTACTTTTCGACAAAGATAAACACTTGATAACTTAGATTATAGGATTCTTTTTTTTCTGGGAGTGTATTTATTTATATGTTTATTTACCCTTCAGTATAAATAGTAAATCTATTTTAACTTTTTCAGAGAAAAGGTAAAGTAGTACATCAGAATGGTAAATGTAGAATTTCTTCACCTTGAAATACAAGTGAATAAAAACATAATTATTATTTACATATCTTCAACCCTTAAGTCATAATTGTATTATAAGTCTTTATATTTCATTGTGGTGATATGGAAACACAATATATGCTCCTTATCCTAATAGGGCCATCAAGAGCAAGAAGGGGAATCCTCAGAGTCAGTTTTTGCAGAAAGACAACAAGATCTATCTCCTCCTGAGGTAGGCCAGGTAGTCTCTTAAAAGACATGGTGGTTTTTGTGTTTTTACTTTTTAAAAATATCCACACTTTACATAAACCTTTCATAATTTTTAAAAACTGCTTCTAAATATTTGATTTCTTTTTACCTAATTTAATTTTCCTTGGTCATTTAGTTTTTAATCAACATGTGTTCTCAGTATTGTTCTTTGTGGCATCCTCAGAATTATCATTTTTTTATTTATGTACATCTAAAGCCACTGCTCCTGACTAGAAAATACAAGTTATACAATATAATCATTTCTCTATTATAGCTTATTATTTCTACTAAGACTTTATCCAGTACTCAGGCTGAGTCTTTTGAGTTTTGGACATCATATCATATAAATTCCAACATTTTTCCTCTATAATAATCTTCATGTTTCATAAGCTCTGCTGTGTTAGAATATGATTTTGGTTTTCTATGATTTAAGAAAATGAGATCTACTTTGAGAAATAGTGATTTCTCATATTTAAATAATATTTTTTCCCTTTTTTCTCTGCCCCTTCTGTTTTTTTTTTTTTTTAGTCCTTTGAAGGACATGTATAGATTTTACTTTTTAATGATTCTAAATAAGATAAGGGATCTAATACTAAATGTGGTTTTCACTCTGAAACTTATTTATTGAGGGTTACAGCATATATAGTTATAAATTTCAGACATAATTTCATATGATAACCCAGGAAAATCTTAACTAAACTTGAAAAATTGAGGTTAAAATGGAATCTTATCTTTCTACTAATTAAAGTAATTTTGGTGCAAGACTTTACACAAGCCAAAGTATCACATTGATGAAAACACAGAAAGCGAAAGAAGCAAAAACATGACCAATCTGACTTTGATCTCAACTAATGACAGTTTGAGTAGAATGTTCGCATAGCTGAGAATCTTTAAAATATATAGCTAATTTGTGGAATGAAGATATTTAATTACATGTGAATAATCTCATCCTCTCTTGCTAGGCAGTTTTTCAGGGTTTTGGAGGTTTTATGTGTATTAGTCTTTAAGCAAGAAATGGAATTCATATTATGAATGCTATAGAGATGAAGCCAGTGGCCATGGATTTTCTATTTTGTCCCTTCAGTGTTATTTATTGTTGATGGCTGTATGAGGGCTAATGCTCTGTCACAGACCTTCTCAGACCCTTGCTGTATTTATGGGCAACCAAAATATGGTTTCTGGTTGAGGGGAAGGTAGTTGACAGATTTAAAAGCAATGTGTTCGTTTTTTGGTTGATTGTATCAGTAGGTGATACAGTTCTATTATATTATTATTATTGTGCAGTTTGGGTATTTAATAACAACATTATTCTTTATAGGATTATCAAGATGTTATAGACACTCCTATGGACTTCAGCACTGTGAAAGAAACTTTGGAAGCAGGAAACTATGGTAGTCCTCTGGAATTTTATAAGGATGTCCGCCAAATATTCAGCAACTCCAAAGCTTATACCTCTAATAAAAAGTCAAGGGTATGAAGAAAATAATTGGATGGGCTAATTATCTAAGCATTTAGTTATATATGTCAAGCCGTTTCTTTCACCAGTTTTAAAATTGCTAAACAAATATATACTATAATCCTGACATTGTTACTGAAGTTTGATTCTTAGTATGTTCTCTGACATATAGATCATTTCAGGCATGAAGTATTACTAGGCATGCATAAAGATATATTAAACGTAGTCATTCAGAAATTAAGCACCCTTACCTATGTCTTAATTGCATCTTCTTTACTGCTTGTTTGTAACTGCCAGAAAGAAAAAAGGGAAAGGAGAAGAAGTAAATTGAGTACCCTTTGTTATGTCTAATAAGTGAGTTGATAGACATGTAGAGGTAGTTGACAATATTAGGATACAAGTATATGAAATATCTCAGTTAGCTCTGAATATTTATGTTTCCATTATTATCACAAATAGACATATTGGGAAGTTCTGTTTTATTCATATTCAGATTTACTAATTTCTCTGTTTTTGACAGAACTTAAAACAGCTTGAGAACAAAAAATAATAATTTTTATCTTTTGTAATCACTGATAATCTGATTAACTTTGACTCAATTACATAATAGGTATATATTTGCCCACACCCACCTCATATAAATGAATTGTCAATAGTTTCTACAGATAAAATTTATTTACATATGCCACCCCCATCTTGATTGTTAGAGCAACATTTATTCTCTGTGAAACAGAGTTTCAGAAATACAGAGAAATATAATGAAGAAAAGAGAAATCATCTGCAAAGCTTGTCACCTTTTTTATTTATACCTAATATTTGATGTATCTGCTGCCAGGATTTCCTACATTAACGTAATTATTTATATCTATTTATATATTCTTTAAAATAATACATTTCATGTTTTGAAGCATTTTTTTGTTATATAGTGAAAAAGTTTTTGATACATACTACAAATTGTCCTTTAGAATGTTGTTTCAATTTAAAATCCCTCTGACAGGGTATGAGATTTTTTTTTTCTTTTCTTTTTTTTCAGACATAGAGTCTTACTTTGTCACCCTCGGTAGAGTGCTGTGGTGTCACAGCTCACAGCAACCTCTAACTCTTGGGCTTAAGCTGTTCTCTTGTCTCAGCCTCTAAAGTAGCTGGGACTACAGGTGTCTACCACCTCAAACTCTTGGGTTCAAGTTATCCTCTTGCCTCAGCCACCTGAGTAACTGGGACTACAGGCGCCCACCACAACGCCCAGCTATTTTTTTGTTGCAGTTTGGCCAGGCCCGGGTTCAAACCTGCCACCCTCGGTATGTGGGGCCGGCGCCCTATTCACTGAGCCACAGGCACCACCCAAGATTTTTTTTTTTACTTTTTCTTCATAGTACTGAATGCTATCCTTTAATAAAATTTATTAATTTTTAGGTGAAAAATCATGTCTTATTTTAATTCTTTGAGAATAATTTGTTCATGTGAAGAAAGAGTACATATATTTTGTCTGGAATGGTGGTACTGGTACAGGCATGTTTTATACCTTTTATTTTTCATATAATTAACATAGTTGCTAAAATGACTACGATTTCCACCTTTTCAGATCTATAGCATGACACTGAGATTATCTGCCTTATTTGATAGTCACATTAAAAATATCATCTCTGAATATAAGTCAGCAGTGCAGAGTCAGAAGAGGAGAAGACCACGGTACAGAAAACGTCTAAGAAGCAGCAGCAGTTCATTATCCAGCAGCCGAGCTCCTAGGTATATTATATTGATGTAGCATTTTATACTTTGAAAAAATTTTGTGCATATTGCCTAATTTCTGAAAGTTTATGAATAATTTGAGGAGATTCCAAGAGAGCTTTTTTCACCCAGAACTCTTGTGCCTATACAAAAGTGGAATTAATGAATTGTATGTGGGTTTTACTTTACCAAATTTTTTTTTTATTTTAATCATTGAATTTTACCTTTGTCAAATTATCAATTTAAAGCATTTTACTTGGAATTTAGGGCATTTCCTCTTCATTTTGTGTCATACTCTCATAATATGTTACTAACAGAAAAAAATGCTCATTTTTTATATATTTTTGCTTCTAGTCCAAAAGGGAAACAGAAACAAATGAAGTTACAGCCTAAAAATGACCAGAATACCTCAGTGTCTTATGCCAGGACTAGCTCTCCTTTTTCGTCTCCTGGTAAATAATGTCTTTTGTTTTTGATGTTGTTTATCTCAGCTAAATACTGATATTAAGAATACAGAAGAGATAGCATGGTTTATAGTACAAAGACCAACAGATTTGGATTTAGAAAAGTTGTTTTTTTTATCTATTCTACTTACTGTGTGGTCGTTGGTTTGACATTAGGCTGTATGATTGTTTCTTCATTAGACTAGATGAATTTTTAAAGTGTATTAGTTTTAAAATTTTGTGACTGAGTGATTTTTAATGTCTATATCTCAGAGCACTCATCTACAATATATTTGTCAACCTAAGGTTTGAGGATTTGTTATGTGTGGAGGTGGGTTCCTTGGACATATTTTTGTGATATTTTGTGCTTAAAAGTTTAGCGATAAATCATTTGTTCTCAAAATATTCAGATTTATTTCTTAGAGCAACTTGTAATTTTGGATGTTGGAGTAAAATAATGTAGATCCAATTTTAAAAGCAGCCAGCTTAACTTTCCTAAAAACATGATAATTATGTTAACATTACAGTCTTTTAAAATGCAAGTTTCAGATGCTGCTGAAGGGTTTTCGCTCTATCTTCTTGATGATGAACTGGATGGGCCATTTTGTTCCTCAAGCTTCAGTGGATATGGCCGAAGTGGAAATAGCCATGACCCAGGGAAAGCCAAGTCATTCCGGAATAGAGTTTTGCCTGTTAAACAAGGTAGGAAATAAATATGGTATATGACAATTACTGTTTATTTTCTTATGAGGAAAGATGAACCATTTAAAAGCTAATGAATCAGTATTGTAAAAACTAGTGTGTCCTTATAATTGATGAGTATTTTAATATTGGCAAATTTATGTTATGTAGGGTTTCATATCTACAACTAATAAGTCATTAGATTTCTAATTAACTATTTTCAAATATATTTTTATCTTAAAAATAAAAATTAACAGGGAGAAAAAACTAAACGAAGAGCTCCTTCCTCAAGCACATAAAAAACCAGACTATTAAATACATTTAGGATTGTTGATGTACTAAGCCATATTAAAAATAAAAAAAAAAATTTCTAAAGTCATCTTTAAATAGGTGTAATATTTGGGGTAACTACTCCGATAATGTGTCTAAGAAAATTTTTATTAGAATATAGATTTTATTTTATGTCTATCTTTAATGAAAGATTAAGTAGCTTATTGTTATGTTGATATCAAATAATTTAAATATAGACTTTCTACAGATATATTTTATATTGGTTATATATGAAATATTAAAACATGTTTCATTACTTTTAAATATTAGTGCCTTTGTTTTTTTACCATACTGTATCTTTAATTTTGCTTCTGATGGATCCTGCTGCACATTGCATATACTCACCTGCTATCTTCTTTCATTTTACCCTTCCTTTCATTGCCAAGTTTTTAGAAGAAGTAACTCTTACTTTCTTCCTCTATTTTCTTTCCACCCATGCATTCCTTTATCCTTTAGTCTGGCTTCTACTCCAACCACTCTTCAAGAGCTATTTTTCCAGAATCAGTACTTGTCACTGTCCTTTGCTTAGTCCCTATCTTCTTGATCTCATTCCATACTGTTGACTGCCTTCTCTATGAACTCTATTTCCAGACTTCTATTCACTGCTAATTGTCCTGTATCTCTTTCTCTTATATTTATGTTTATTTTCTTCAGCTGTATTTGTGGAGTTTCCTGACGCTTTTGGTTTTTTGGTTTGTTTTTGCCTTCTACATGTAATGTAATCTTACAACTGCATAAGTGGTGACTCTCCAAATGCATATACACAGTTCAAATCTCTTTATTCTAACTGGTTTCATTTCCAAGTGCTTCCTTAAAAAAAAAAAGGCATATCTTTGGGTGCTTATCATCTTTGCATCTCAAACTTGCTTTTTATGGGCTCATTATTTTAGTGGGCACCACCATCTTCTTAACCACCCAACTTAAAATCTTTCAGTGTTCTTTGTTAATTTACCTCTCATAGCCAGTCAGTTGGTAAGTTTTGTGAACTCTACAACTCTTATACTACTTAAATCTCTTGTCTACAGTTTCTATTGCTGTCACCTTAGTTTCTAGCCTAAAAACTATTTGGACTATGATAATAAAATACTATACACTAGGTGGATTAAACAATAGACATTTATTTTTTCACAGTTCTGGAGAATCAAAGTTCACAATCAAGGTACTATATTGTCTGGTGTCTGAGCTTTTTTCCCTGGCTTGTAGATGGTCATCTTCTTGCTGTGTCTTCACATGGCCTTTGCACTCTGCAGACACAGAAAGAGAAATAGAAATCTGGTATCTCTTCCTATAACAACAGTAGTTCAATATGATTATGACCCTATCCTTATGACCTCATTAATCCTAATTACTTCCTTAAAGGCCCTAGTCTCCAAATGTGGCCACATGTGGGCTACA
Organism: Nycticebus coucang; assembly: GCF_027406575.1. Taxonomy (NCBI): domain Eukaryota; kingdom Metazoa; phylum Chordata; class Mammalia; order Primates; family Lorisidae; genus Nycticebus; species Nycticebus coucang. The sequence continues at coordinate 92,669,844 of NC_069804.1, read as the reverse complement.
GCTTCAGTATATGAAATTGCACAGTATACAGTTCAATTCGTAACATCTAAACTATTGGATTAACCTTGTAATTATAGTCACACACAACCTTAGTCTTTCTTCCTATTAATCCCTTCCATTCACCCTTACTTCACCAGCTGGTCCTTCTCAATTATTTCTGCTGATTTTCTTTTCTTTTTTTTTTTTTTGTAGAGACAGAGTCTCACTGTACTGCCCTTGAGTAGAGTGTCGTGGCATCACACTGCTCACAGCAACCTCTAACTCTTGGGCTTACGCGATTCTCTTGCCTCAGCCTCCCCAGTAGCTGGGACTACAGGCACCCGCCACTACAGGCACCCGCCACCCCGGCTATGTTTCTGTTGCAGTTTGGCCGGGGCTGGGTTTGAACCCGCCACCCTCAACATATGGGGCCGGCGCCCTACTCACTGAGCCATAGGCGCCGCCCTTCTGCTGATTTTCTATATGTTTAAACTTTGGAACATCTCAGGTCTCAGTTCTCAGTAACCTTTTCTTTTTTTATTTACTCTCTCAGTGACCTCTCCTTGTTCTTATAACCTCAAATATCATCTCTTTGTTGGAATTTTTTCAAAATTATACATCCAACTTAAACCTCTTCCCTGCACTCCAGACTATTATAGTCCTGTTTTTTTTTTTTGTTGTTGTTTGTTTGTTTTAAATGTCTTTCCTTACATAAAACTGGAGTCTTGATTTTTGTAGCACCCTGCTCAGACTTACTTCTCTTTCAGTGTTCTGACTTAGCAAAATATCTCTACTATTCACCTGGTTTCTCAGGCCATAAAACCAAGAAGTCAATCTTCGACAATATTAGCTATGCATAACTTTTGACATGTAATCTGTCAGCAAGTCCCATCAGTTTAACCTTTAAAGTTACAAAATAATTCTTGTAGCTCGTCTCAAAATAGATATTTCAATTCTGATCACTTTTATCACCTTTATTGTTACATCCCTCATCTTGTCTTACGTAGGCTACTGAAGTAGACTCCCAACTAGTGTCTGCCTCTAATCTTACCCCCTCTATAATCTATTTTCTCTTGTTTGTTATGACATTCTACCATTGGATATAATCTATAAATCCGTAATATAATCTATATAGAAACCATAGTGTTCTTTCAAAAATGTAAATCAAATCTCCTTTTACTCCAGCTTAAAACAGTTAATGTTAATTATTATTGCTTAATAATTTTTTGCTTATTATTAGTAATGAATAATTAAAATAAAACACAGTTACAAAGAAATAAGTTTAAGTTAGAATGTAAATAGGTAATAACTCCAATTTTATACATTTTCAAAGAAGCTCTGAATGACTCCAGAGAATTTCTCCTGGAGGGACTCCCTGAAAACAATCTTGGCTGAGACTACATGATTCTCTTCCAGAAATGTTGGGACATGTTTTCCAAATTGTTTAACTAGACTTTCATTTGGGGGCCATAGTTATTTTATAAAATAATTATATAATTATGTTTATGAAAAATATGTGGTCTGCTAAAAGTATCACCAGGTATAAAATAAAAATAGACAAATTGTTATGCAAAATCATAACACAGTAAAAAAAGAAGAAAACTTTACTTTAGTAGTTACTTCCTTTCACTCCCAATTTTTCTGTTCCACTCTAGTTAATGCTGGCTTTCTTCCCATTTCTTCTGCTGGAATATTTTTTCCCCATATTACACTTCATTCAATTATTTCTTCAATTACAAACCCTGCAGAGAAGTCTTCCCTATCTAAAATAATTATTTTTCTATTCACAAACTCAACTTTTTTTACCCTCTTTTCTTTTTTCTTTATATCATGTCTCACCAAGTGAAATTTTATTTATTTAATCACTTCATCATATCTCAATCTGTGCCCTCCATATTACAAACTCCTAGCAATGCCTGGCTCACAGTAGGTAATTAGTTAATGTGTATTAAATGAATGAGTGAAACTATTCAGATTCATATTCCCATATAATTCTTCCTAAAGTTCAGCCCTTAAAATTTCTGTTTGGCTACCTTATCACTGATTATTCTACCCCTAAAATCCACCCCCTCAATAAAAAGCAAGCAAACAAAATTAGTATGTTAGTACCTTCCTTTTCAAACAAGTTTAAGTTATTCCAGCACACTCTTTGATTTTATCACATGTGTTTTGGGGAACTATAAACTGTTTTTATGTTAACTAAATAAACATCAATATCAAGGGTTAACTTTTTAAAATCATTCATTTTGTTTTAGATCACTCTCTTAATGGACCTCTTACAAATGGTGATGGCAGAGAGCCCCGGACAGGAATCAAGAGAAAACTACTTAGTGCATCAGAAGAAGATGAAAGCATGGGAGGAGAAAAGAAAGAGAAAAAAGAAACAAAAGAGAAATCCCATTTATCCTCCTCGGAGAGTGGAGAGTTAGGATCAAGTTTAAGTTCTGAAAGTACCTGTGGCTCTGATTCTGACTCTGAATCAACTTCCAGAACAGATCAAGATTATGTAGATGGAGACCATGACTATAGCAAATTTATACAAACCAGGCCTAAAAGAAAACTCAGAAAGCAATATGCCAATGGGAAAAGAAACTGGAAGACAAGAGGCACAGGAGGAAGGGGCAGATGGGGAAGGTGGGGTAGATGGAGTAGAGGAGGCAGAGGAAGAGGAGGCAGGGGTCGTGGGGGTCGAGGAAGAGGTGGAGGTGGTATTAGGGGGAGAGGGAGAGGAAGAGGTGGAAGAGGTGCTTCTAGAGGAGCTACCAGAGCCAAACGAGCACGTATTGCAGAAGACGAATTTGATACCATGTTTTCTGGACGTTTCAGTAGACTGCCTCGAATTAAGACAAGAAATCAAGGCAGGAGGACTGTTTTATATAATGATGATTCTGACAATGACAATTTTGTGTCCACCGAGGATCCTCTGAATCTTGGTACATCCAGATCAGGCAGAGTGCGTAAAATGACAGAAAAAGCCAGGGTTAGCCATCTTATGGGATGGAATTATTAACAGTTAATAAATTTAGAATAACTTAAAAAATTCAATGGCCTTCTACTGCAGGGAATTTACCAGGAAATCTACAAAGCAAGTTGTGTGGGGACTTCTGCTTCCTTTCACATTGGTGCTTTTCCATTTACGCCAGTATATGTTTGTTTCAAGACTTTTGATCTCCACACTTCATTTGTTCTAACAAGCCTTACTCATTAGGCCTTAAATTAAAAGAAATTCTGCCCCCCCCCACACACATGAACACACAAACATGCACACACACTACAGATTTACTACATTAAAGGAGCATTCAGCTTCTTAAGACTAGCATGACATTTTTATCTCAATAGAATATCCCTCTTTTGATTTTGTATCACAGACTTTTAGCACCTTCTTATAGAATTTTATATAGTTTGTTTTTGCCATTTTGATTCCTATACCCAGTAATAATAACTTTTGCACAATACACCAATCCTAAAGGCAGCTATTAAATGTTTACAGTTTCTATATTGTAAGAACGATCGGATTATTTTACTCTTCCCAGGCCAAACTTTCATGAATTGTACTGAACTGAAGTATATATTTATACTACAGTTTTTTGGGGGTGGGGGACCTTGATATTCTTTTCATTGATTTGCTTAATTCATATTAAAGGTAAGAAAGGGTTGGTGCCTTGTAAATACGTAGCAAATCTCTGTGGTGTGTCCTGATGTGTGCATTAACTTTATTAAAAAAGAATACTTGAGGTATCAATATAGACAAGGTGCCAAATGCAAAAGTTTCTTGCATCCATTTTCTTTTTCCTATTATATTTTATTACATTAGTAGAACTTGTGTAGCTTAAAGAATAACTTAAACATTTGAAAAATCCTCATCCACAAAGAATGACTTTGAACTGTAGCTCAGCTACCTCTTAACTACAACTACTGGAAACATTAAAGAAAATAGATGATGTTATTCATTACTGACTAAGAAATAGAGCAAGCTTAGTAGGAGTGCATACTCATAAGTTATAAGCTGAGAGGTTAATAATTATTGGCTCTCAAATTATAGTTTTAATTAACGAATTTTCATAAATATAGTATGCTCTACCTTAGGCTTTCTTATAACGTATTTGTGTAATTAGACTTGGGCTACTGCTTGTATTTCTGCTACCACTTACTATTTAACAGCTATGAGTTACTGGTTTTATTTGAATCTTAAAACATCTAGTTTAAGTTGGATTGTTTTGGCTAGCCTAGTATATTGAGTCAACTTTAATAGGTTCTTCTCACATCATTCCAAAGGGTTCTTCTGTTTTAGTCTTTCAGAAAAGAACCTTATTGCACTGCACACTGATATTTTGAATCATTTTGTAGATGGAAATAATCTTTAACAACTCTGAATGGTCTTGTTTACAGTAGAGTGCACATAGTTCCGTAAGTGAGCTTGAGTTCCAAGATCAATTTTACTCCTCAAATTTGAGATTGCAGATTTGCTAATTTGTTAGATACTTAGATTTTTGTGCGAGGGATAATATTGGTCTCTGTTTTCAGCAAATTTGTTGCACTTAAATCAGACTTGTGGGATGAAACAGACTTCTTAATGTATACCTAGTTATCCCAGGATATTTCTTAATGTGTTTTTTCATGCTTCCAATCATTTCATGCATCTGAAAATCCTTAAGTACAGAGGAAGGAGTACACACATAACTTTGCTTTTGTGGTAGGATCAGGGGTGGAGGTTATTCTTGGACTAACATCTTTAAGCAGTTTCACTTGCAGTAGAAATGATGTTCAGGCTTTAAGAAAGTATTGTTGAAAATTGTTAATGGCACTAACTTCTGTTACTAGACAATAGACCGAGCTGATATTTTTTGTTATAGTCTTTTTTTCCACTAAACCAAAACTACTGGTTGTAACTCACCTGCCACTTTTAACTACAGTATAGATTCAGAATGTTTCTAGTTGAAATTATATTTGATTTTTACCAAAATGTACTATTTTAGTTATTCACCTCTTGGGCATTTAGACTAAAACTGTGCCTGTGTTTTCCTAAAACCAATAACACTTTGGCCTACCCTAATCAGAGTAATGTAGTTACTTAAATTCCTGGATATACCCAAATGCGGATCACGTGTGTCTTTTTAGTGTGAATTTTTTGTTGACATTCTTCTATAAAGAGCTGACCTCCTAAAATGTAGAAGAATTGCCATTTGTGTGATTTTAGCTTTCTGGAGTTTTATTTATAATTTATTTTGAAAAATAAGAATGCCACATTTATTCCCCAAATGTCAAGATTTTCTAGGTTTAGATGATTAGAATAAAAAGGCTGAAGACATTTTAAAGCATATTTTATATGTAGTGAAATACTGTGAAAATACTAGTGAACAGCATTTTGCTGTAATGTTGATTTAGTTACCAGGGTATGTTAGATGAGCATAGTTATCATTTATTACAAAACAAACAGATAATGTTCTGTTTGCATGCAAATTATTTTACTATGTATGAAAATAAAAGTTTGGAAGGTAATATTTTTACTTTTATACCTGGATTTTTATTTCCCAATTCATACATTGCCTTTTTTTTTTTTTTGTTATATCATCTCTTGTGAATGTGTTGTAATTTGTATCACATTGAATATTTAACTATTTTAATTGTTCAAGGCCCTTTAAACCTAAATAATATCTGGGTTTAGCCAGTGCAAAGCAAGTTGGAAATAAGCTAAAAATTTTGAAGAAAAGTCTAAATCTTAAATAAGTTGCTAAGTAAAACCACTGTTATATTTAGGTCCTTGAGAGCATACACATGTATAAGCCTAATCCTATGCTATATATGAATAATCAGTGAGCTGTGATATTTCTCATAGATGCTAATAATGTTTAAATTCCCAGCTTTAAGATCTTAGCATGTGCACATATTGATGAAACCTGAATTATGTATTTTCGTCTATGGCTTGCTGTGTATATCTCTTCCAGCAATAGGATGCTCTCCCAAACATTCACTAGCTTATTAGTCTAATGAATGACTTTGTTTTTATATATACATATATATATGTATATGCACTTGTGTGTATGTAGTTTTCTTCCCCCTAACTTGACATATTTTATCTCAAACATAAAGAAGGATATTTTATATGGAGGAAACGGTTATCAACTCTTTGCCTCTCTCTGGCCCTTAACCTGTATATGTACTACATTATTTTCCATTTCATTATGCCTTCGAAATAACCAATCCAAGTATTTTCATGTACCTGTGTTCCTATTTTCTTCTTTTGTTTGTCCTTCTTTTTTTTTTTTTTCTGTTTCCCTCACCAGAGATCAGGATTGTGATACAATTCTTCCCTACAGCACTTTGTTTCACCCAGAGTCAAAGAAAATGAGTAAAATACATAAATTTCATTCTATAGAACTGTGTGTTTAGATGTCTAACCCATACTTCAATGCTTTGAGGTACATTTAAGTGATTTTTCTTTTTGTTATTTTAATACCATAGATTGTCATCAGACAATAACAGAGTGAAAGAGAAAGATGTGAATGCCACTTCTAAGTTCTTTATAAAACTTTTTTGAGCACTTTTCAAAGTTTGTATGTTTCTGGTAATGGTAAACACCTTATTACTCAGTTTCAGTTTATATATCTTAGGAATCATTTTATACGCATTTACCAACTGGTCCTTACCTTCAAAGTTAGAATTTTTATGTCCATGAAGAGGAGACTTGCATCAAGTATAATTTTTAGTATACTTTGAGTTTCACCCTTTTAAACAATTATAACATTTTGAGTTCTGAAATGAATAGTTTAGTGTTTTCGGAAAAGAGATGGTACTTTTGACATTTAAATCCCCAACGTTTTTGTAGTATATAAGGCTTTATAAAAATTTTATTGAAAATAGACTATTTGGAGGTCACTTTTAAGGCTTGTTTTAAAAATTAGTGTGAAAATATTTCCATGCTTTTTTACTTTTCACCTCTTGGCAAATTTTCTTTCTCAAATTTTGATTACCAAATTTACCAAGTTTTGATTAAGTTTCAATATAAAGTTAAAATGTTTTATGGTGTTGTATTTTGTGGAATATGGATAATACTCAAGTTTCCTGATATTAATTTCTTTTTAATATTTATTTCTTATATAGCCTTATCCTTATTTTCTTTTTCATCTTTCCTGCTTACTTTTATCTTCACTTATCTTTCTCCAATGAAGAATGTAATTTACCGCACTTCAACAAGACTGGGAATTTCTGATTCATTGATGAGAGAAGTGTATAAAGGCCCTCGAGTTTAGAGTTAAGATGTATTCATTTATTTATATGTATGCCCATTTAGTATGTCTAAAATTCTAGAATATGAGATTTGACATATAAAAGCATGATAAATATTTTCTAAAAAAATAAAACTATTGAATACATTCTGAAACTGCCATTGGTAATTGGCTTTTAAAATAGCACACAGAATTATTTAGAAATCCAGTTGGGAAATGTGTTTTTACATACGTCACCAGGTACACACTAGACAGTACTACAAATGTTAATTCTTTAAATAATAATTGTGGTGATGGCAATCAGTAATTTATTTTTTTGTCCTGTAACTTATCATCCTTGTCTTCTGTAATCCCTTATACAGTATTAACAAAACTGTACCTTATGTTTGTTCTTGGTATCCATAATTTTTAAGATGGAAAATCATTAATAGTTGATGTGATGTTGTATTGGGCAAAATGTCCATTAAACTAAAATTCAGTAAAGAAAGGTAAACTAAACTTGCTTGGTTTATAAGAGATGTTTTGTTTGGCAGTTGTCATTATAAGCAATTATTTTCAAAGACAAAAAACTGGACTAAGTTGTTGCCATTCTTTATGGGATGTTTACAATAAAATTCCAAGTTGTTTGGAATCAGTTGCACTCTTGCTGCTTCATGCCTTAACTTCTATATCAGAGATAAATTAACAAGAATGAATATATGAATTTACTTTTCTATCATCAGCTTTAGACATTATAACATGATACTCTTAGATCCTTTTTTTATGTTTCTTTGTCATAGAATATCATTTTATTGCTATTTTTTTTAATTTGGGAAAACAGGGTGTTTCGTTCAAAGAAAAGTTTTTTGTTTTTGCCTTAATTATTGCAGATAACCTTTGGGTCAGTTTCAGATAATAAATATATTAACATTTTTAAATATGGGTGGCTTAGTACGTTAAATAACAACCTGGAAAGCATTAGTCAACACTTTGTTTTGTAGAACTTTTCAAAGTATATCATGTATTTATTTCTTATAAATTTTAACAACTGCACTGTGAATGCCTGGCATTTTCAAAATATATAGTCAAACTGCCTTGAAAGTTAAATATACCATAGATAGTGCTTTAATCAGTGTATGTGTATGAGGGGAAGGAATGAGGAGAGATGTAACTTTTGATCCAGGATCTGAATGTCCTAGCAGGAGGATTCACTCATCCTAGATCTGAAGCTATACAGTTACCCAGAATGTTTCTCCCACTGGCAAAAACTCTACTAGGTTCGATCAAAATAAGCCAGCCAAAGACTAGAGTATTTTTTATACATATTCTATGTATTTTGTGTATTTATCATCAAGAAATAAGATATTTAGAAAAACAGCCTCCTTTATCTTCTGGCATATTTAATGACTGTGAAAGCCTAATTTTTCACAGTATTCGGAGATAGAGATAAGTTGTTTGGTATTTTTGTTTAGTTGCTTGATGGGTTAAAGGTAGCCAACTCGAAAGATGTAAAAACGTAACACAAAATTCTTTGTTAGTAGACTTGGAGTTTTGTTTTTACCTGACCCAATAGATTTTTTAAATAAAAAATAGAGTGTTTACAATAAAACACTGCAATTGTATTCAGAAAAAGATCCATTTTTTTTCTTAGTTGAGAAAGTCAAGAGATAAAGTGTTTTCTATCCCATCTCTCAATTATATGCCCCTGGCAATTTAGAGCTACCTTTCAAAAATGCACAACAGAAGTTGAAAAGAGTGTATTGAGCCTGAGAATTGATATTTTTAATGGATTTTTGTGGGATATTTAAGCCCATATACTTACAGTTGTTTTCTCAAGTCTTTTATGTAGATGCTTAAGGGAGTTTCTATGCTATATAATACTGGTAGAACCAAAATGACATTAAATAAAGTGAAATTTCATGGTGTCAATTTTTCCCCAAGGTTTTGAGAAAACATTTTCACTTTCTTTCCATTCTACGTTATTTTGGAAAAATTTACATTGCCAACTGTGATAATTGCCTTACTAAAGTTACTTCTCATCTGTAGATTATGAATATGTAGTAGGAAATTTTAAGGTATCAACAGATTTATAGTTAATTTGATATTGAATACTTTTAAAAATATTTCTGATGCTAGTATTATTTTAGTAATTTGTAAATTTTGAATTGCAACTTGGTCTGCTCAGCATCTTTATGGTTCTCTTCAATTTTATAAGTTTTGTAGTAAATATATGAAGAAATAAAAACATTTCAAATTGTTTAACTTATTAATACTAATTTGTAGAGTTTATTGATTTTAGGGATGCTTTTGTGGTTAATTTATCTTGTTGCAATTCTAATTAGTATTTGTATAGCAACGTGTTAATTTATATTAGCAATTTTGTGTAGTCCGTCATGTAATTTAAGTCAGTAAAGCTGTCTTTAAGGTATTTTCACCCCTTTGCCTTTAAAAACTAAGATTTTCAATATGCCAAAATGAGATTTGTATCCTAAACTGTATAATAGATCATTTGTAGAGTAATATTTTGTTACCATTGGGTATTACTTAATAATGAAGTGCTGTTCTGAATTATTTCATATGTTAAATTTTAATTTATACATTAGAGCCAATCTTGTATATAAAAACGTAAGTGTTAATGTCTAATCTGGCCCAACAGAAGAGAAAATAAGCCCATAGTCACTAAATTACTGAGTAATATGTTTCATTTTAGGATGTTGGTCTTTATTTTTATTCTTTTTTTTTTTTTTAATTTTTTTATTAAATCATAACTGTATACAATGATATGATTATGGGGCATCATACACTCACTTCATAAACCATTTGACACATTTTTATCACAGTGGTTAACATAGCCTTTCCGGCGTTATCTCAGTTACTGTGCCAAAACATTTATATTCTACATTTACCAAGTTTCGCAAATACCCCTGTAATATGCACCACAGGTGTGATTCTAAATGTGGTTATTTTCATGATAAGGAAAAGTAGTTTTTAAGGCAAAGTAATAGTTTCAAGTTTATGGTATTTACCTTTTTGCTTTCCAATTGCCTCTAAAGTTTAAGACTGGTGAATACAGTGACAAGTTTTAAGATGAAAAATCCTTTATCAATTTTCTTATGATTATTCAAGGAGAAATTGTCAGAGAATTATTTGAGATAATGAGTCCTATTCTGTTCAAAATATGTATGGGGATCTCCTTCATAGAAAATATTTACTAGCAAAAATTTGTGGGCTATTTTCTGTACATCACTGATAAGAAATGACTAAAAGAAGACTAGACTTTTTCTTTTCAGAACTTTTTCATTTGTTTATTTGTTTATCAACATTTACTAAGTATCTTCTACATGCTAAGAACTGTATTTTTATAAAGACTTATAGTTTACAAATTCCATATATGAGTCTCAAATAGTCATCAGATTGATACTAACAATAAATTCCATTTTTCAGATCAGAAAGATGAGTTTTAGTAAAATAATTTACCTAAGCCCACATGGCTGATAAATAGAAAAGCCTTGATTCATCCAGGATACCAACTTCCAGGTTTCTAGTCTTAATTATCATATATTATTAGTGGAATGATATTTTATTCTATTTTTCTTCTTCCCTTTCTCAGTGAAATGGAGATAAGTCATGTACGTGTATATCTTGAAGATCACATTACTTTCGCTTTTTTATTATTAAATCATAGCTGTGTACATTAATGCAATCATGGGGCACCATACACTGGCTTTACACATTTTCATCACACTGGTTAACATAGCCTTCCTGGCATTTTCTTAGTTATTGTGTTAAGACATTTGCATTCTACATTTACTAAGTTTCACATATACCCTTGTAAGATGCACCACAGGTATAATCCCACCAATCACCCTCCCTCTGCCCACTTCCTTCCTCCCTCCCCTCCCTTCCCCCTTCCCCCTATTCTCAGGTTATAACTGGGTTATAGCTTTCATGTGAAAGCCATAAATTAGTTTCATAGTAGGGCTGAGTACATTGGATACTTTTTCTTCCATTCTTGAGATACTTTACTAAGAAGAATATGTTCCAGCTCCATCCATGTAAACATGAAAGAGGTAAAGTCTCCATCTTTCTTTAAGGCTGCATAATATTCCATTGTGTACATATACCACAATTTATTAATCCATTCGTGGATCGATGGGCACTTGGGCTTTTTTCATGAATTAGCAATTATGAATTGGGCTACAGTAAACATTCTGGTACAAATGTCTTTGTTATAATGTGATTTTTGGTCTTCTGGGTATATACCTAGTAGAGGAATTATAGGATTGACTGGCAGATCTATTTTTAGATCTCTAAGTGTTCTCCAAACATCTTTCCAAAAGGAATGTATTAATTTGCATTCCCACCAGCCATGTAAAAGTGTTCCCTTTTCTCCACATCCATGCCAACATCTCTGGTCTTGGGATTTTATGATATGGGCTAATCTTACTGGAGTTAGACGATATCTCAAAGTAGTTTTGATTTGCATTTCTCTGATGATTAAAGATGATGAGCACTTTTTCATATGTCTGTAGGCCGTGCGCCTGCCTTCTTCAGAGGAGTTTCTCTTCAAGTCCCTTGCCCAGCCTGTGATGGGATCACTTGTTCTTTTCTTAAGAGTTTCATAGTTCTCTTTATAGATGTCTTTCACACCCTTTGTTAGATAAAGTCCCAAATATTTCATTTCTTTCGCTTTTAACTCAATGTCGTTTAATAGAGGTGTCTGAGGTGTGACTCTTCGAACCACATAGTACTTTTGGGAGGTGGTAGTTAGTGGCTAAATTTTTTAAGCTACCAGGTTTTGAAGCAGAAAAACTAATGAAGCACTTAGAGTGCATATTTTACACAAACTTGTAAAGGACCAAATTCCCAAGAAAAGTAAAGAATTTACTCTTATTTTATTTTTAAGGTGAATTGTACTAATAATGTACACAAGTGTGCTTTGTGCATAATACACAATTCATCAGTTATTGCAACCTTCTAAACCATATGCCACCTTGCTTGTGCAAAACCTGTAACTTTTTTTCTCTTCTGAGTTCAAATCAGTTTCAGTACAGTTCCCAGAGAATACAGCAGAGTTCCTAACATAATCCCTGGGTTTAATTTAGGCTTTTTTGTTTTGGAGTGTTTTATCCCTACTTTCTTTGAACTGTTGAGTTTTACTCAACAATGCATCATCCCCTTTTACCACAGTCCATATACCAACTCCTTGTAATCACTTTAATTATTTCGGTTTCTTTTCCCTAACTAAGACTTTGGGGGAAGGAGTGATGATTGGTAAGGGTTCATGTAACACTATGAATAAGTGAATTTGAACCCTGCTCATTTGAATTTTTATAACAATTCTGTCACAGTGTATGTGGTTATTAGGGGAAAGAGTTTCAAGCAATTTAACCCAGGACTAAAGGTGTTTACTCTCTTTATTCTCAAGGAATTGGGCTTTCCAATGGGTTTTGAAAAACCATTAAGCCTGCTCAAGTTGCATTTGCTTCATGGCATTTACCTTGGTCTCATTCATATTTCACAAAGCCACTTTTTCTCCCAAGCACCTTCCACTTATTCTAATCCTCATCCAAGGACAGAGTGTTGGCTTCCAGTACATAAACCATTAAATTCTTCTATCAACAAAGATTGCTGTAAAAATCAAAACGGAAATAGAAAATAGAGTATTAATTTTTGGGCTCCCTTACTAATTTCTAGTAAGTCAGATCTGTTTTATTTGGGGCCTCAAAATAGGATTTATTTTTCTAGATATATAAGCATAGCAGGTTTGGCTAACTGGTCATACTTAACACTAATATTTGCTTGTATTTGGAGGATATAACCTAGAAACTTGGGTCAAAGCTATATTCCATAGTTAAACCCTATTTTATAACCTCGTCTATATGATGTGTATTTAGATAGAAGTAACCTAACCAAAATTCAGGTACTATGGTTATCTATCATAAGGGTAAGAAGAGAAAGGAAAGATAGGGTAAACCTTTGTTATCTAAGATTCATCTTAACTAGAGGAGAGAGGGGACTGGGAAATAGAATTCCCTAGTATTTAGAGTTTAGATTTCAATGCCTTCAAGCATAGTAGCCTCAGATCACTGAAAACTGGTTTGGGGAATTCCCATCTGAGTTTTATTGGTGGTGCGGGTAAGGGGGAAGTTTGCAGAGGGATTTTTGGTGATTTAAATGTCATAATTATTGTATTAGTAAAAATAGTTGTGTTTCTTATGGTTTCAACCCTATTAGAAAGGTATTATTGTTAGGCCCATTTTTCACATGAGGAAACTGAGGTGTAAAAAAGAAATTTGCTGAAGATCACATTGCTAATAAATGGCAAAATTTATGCTCCGATATACATTTCCAAAACCTGTGTGCTTAACTATATATATGCCACTTCCTGTCAGGCTCGTTTTAGTCCTTCTCTGTTGGAAATTTGCTGAGTGGCTTTGGTCAAGTTCCTCGTTTTCCTTGGTTTCAGTTGTCTTTAGTTATACAACTTGAAGTTGATCACAAAATGATTTCTGAGGTCCTTATTTTTCTGTTCTTTCAATTTTATTGCTTATCTTTTTAATGCACCTTCCTAATCTCTAAGCATACTTCCGCTAGAGGTTTGATATCCTTAGAATCTTGGTAAACCTTGGATCTTACTGGTTAAAGATATTTATTTGGAGGCAAAATTCGTGCTTTAGAAAGTTTCAGTGTTTATAAGGAAAGCCTTACCAAATTCAATTTATTTCACACTCTAGACTGCTGCAGCCAAGAACATAGAGCTCCCTGTTTCCCCACCTGCTAGGTCAAGAGTTTTTTTCTTGGTAAGAGCAGGACATCAGTATTCCTTGTCCTATCCTCAACTAGTGTTGCTGAGGCTAAGTCCCAATGACTGAGTTTGACAAATTGGGGCTCCCTTCTTCTGCCTAGCCTCCACTCATGGAATGGAGGTATCTTGGTGCTGCAGGCTAAGATGATAGGCCCTAATAACTGTTGCCCCAGGTCATGAGGTGGTGGTTCCATGCCAGGAAAAGACCTCAGGTGGCTCACATTCCCTCAATAAATTAACTTCTAGAGTTCCTGTCACTCAGAAGCTTACTATTGTCTTCCATCTCCAGTTTCAGGGCCCTGGTTAAGAGATTTTTGCCTGAAGGGAAAAGCAAGCATAAAACAGATAGCTGACCTCTTCCCAAAGTTAATAGTTTTATTTATAATAGGGCTAAATACTATTAAGGGTGGTGTATATTGTAGAAAAAGGTTAAGTGAGGACACTCAAGATACAGGGTAAACTGTAGATAGGCTAGTTTGTCAGAGAGAGCTAGTAAATAAAACAGTTGATAGGAGCCTACCTAAAGTCAGAGCAAATACCAAACCCTGACCTCAAAAACTATTCCTTCAAAGGATCCAGAATTTAATTGGATTTGTTTAAAAGAGTAATTTATGTCAGGGAGCATTATTGAAAACAATTGATTAATCATCCTATAATTAGTGGATTTTAACAGCTTAGTGTGGGCAGAGACAGAGACTCCCATGAAAACCACTGCCATCCTAGGATGACTGAGGATATCCTTGAAGTTTTACTTCACTGAGCAACAGCATTAGATTCTTAAGAACTAGAAGGGAAAATAGACTTAAATAAAATAATCTAGTCTGCTACTAAACACGTAAAAAGCAAATAGCAATACTGTCAATGAAAAAGAAATCAAACTAAAATAAGTTAAAGAAGTTTATTCTGAGCCAAATTTAATGACTCTGACCCCAAACCACATCTAAGAAATCTTGAGCAAATAGACTTGTGGTGGGGTTACAGTGTGAATTTATACATTTTAGGGAGGTAGAAGTTACAGGTAAAGTCATAAATCAATGCGTGGAAGACATTGGTTTGGCCCAAAAAGGTGGGACATTTCAAAGTAGGAGCCCACAAGTAGATTTGAATATTCTTCGGTTAACACTTGTCTGAAAGAGTTAGGCTTTGTCTAAGAGAACAGGAGTCATTGGAAACGAATGCTTGAATTAAGGTAAGGGTCTGTTGATCAGAGACAAACTGCAGGACTTTTGTCCAGACTCAAGTGGTTTGTTTTATGGTATGTCTTGCACAGCCTAGTGCTTGTTAATGAGCCACAAAGGACATTTCTAAAATGAACAGGGCATGTGATGAGGCATATCTGATCTCCTTCATCATAACAAGCAACTCAGTTTTAGGGGATCCCTTTGGCCAAGAGGTGGTCCGCACAGGCACTGGGATAGAGGGAACCTTCAGATTTTGTTTTAATTCACAATTACCCCTTTTTGTTATCATCTTCCAGAGGCATCATCAGTGGGAAAACTCTTATTTTGTCCCACCATTGCTAACGCAGTGTTGTTATCTGCCTCAGGCCCATCCAGGTCCTTGGTAGGACCCTTGAGGCCTAGAGGACTGAAGAGATAAAAATGGCTTACAGCCAATTAAATGTTTTAAGCTAGATTGGACTGGAGAACAGGCACTCATAAAAATTTTCCCTTTTAGGTAACATAATAGTAAAAACCAAAATGTCACAGGTGAGGCTACCATGAAAGGTATTGTCTTTGATTCTCAGACTCACTGTTATTGGCATGTATGAAAGCTACTGATTTGTGGGCATTGATTTTATAACCCAAGATACTGCTGTAATCCTTTATCACTTCTGAAAGTTTTTTATTTGAGTCCATGGGGTTTTCCAGTAAAGAGTGAAAATTTGTCCTCCTGTGTCCCCATTTGAATACCCTTGATCTTTGCTTGCCTGATTGCATTGGCTAGGACTTCCAGCATTATGTTGAATACCAGTGGTGATAGTGGGCATACATGTCTGTTCCAGTTCTGAGTGGAAATGTTTTCAGTTTTACTCTATTCAATATGATGTTGGCTGTGAATTTATTGTAAATGGCCTCTATCAGTTTAAGAATTGGCCCACCTATGCCAGTTTTTTTAAGTGTTCTTGTCAGAAAAGGATGCTGAATTTTGTCAAATGCCTTTTCTGCATCTATTGAGCAAATCATATGGTATTTGTTTTTTGTTTTATTTATTTGGTAAATTACACTTACAGATTTATGTATGTTTAACCATCCATGAATCCCAGGGATAAAGCCCACTTGATCATGAAGTATAATGTTTTTTAATATGTAGCTGTATTCTGTTTGCTAGGGTCTTATTGAATATTTTTGCATCAATATTCATTAATGATATTGGCCTATAGTTTTTCCTTTTTTGTTGGATTTTTTTTCTTGGTTTTGGAATCAGAGTGATATTTGCTTTGTAGAATATATTGGTAAGGATTCATTCCTTCTCTGTGTTTTGGAATAAGTTATGCAATATAGGTACTAGTTCCTGTTTGAAGGTTTGGTAGAATTCTGATGTGAAACCATCTGGTCCAGGGCTTTCCTTTTTGGAAGATTTTATACTGTTGATGCAATTACAGTGCTTAATATAGGTGACATGATTCCAGGTATTGGTCCATTTCCTCTACATTTAAAAATCATTTAAAAGTTTTTAGGCATAGAATTTTTTGCTGTAATCATGGAGTATCTTTTGTATTTCTCTGGTATCTATTGTTATTTCCCCTTTTTCATTTCTGACTGAGGGTATTAGAGATCTTTTCTTTTATTTACTTAATTTGTTTTTAAATCGTAACTGCATACATTTATGGGGTACAATATGATAATTTGATATACAATGTGGAATGCTTAAATCAAACTAATGAAAGATCTTACTTTTCTGTTTCTGGTTAGTCTGGCCAAGGGTTTATCAATTTATTTATTTTTATTTTTTATTAAATCATAGCTGTGTACATTAATGCAATCATGAGGTACAATGTGCTGGATTTATGTACAATTTGAAATACTTTCATCAAACTGGTTAACAAAGCCTTCACTGCATTTTCTTAGTTATTGTGTTAAGACATTTATATTCTACACTTAGTAGATTTAACATCTACCCTTGTAAACTGCATCAGAGGTGTGGTCCCACCAATTACCCTCCCTCCACTCATCTTTCCCCCTCCTCTTCTTTGCCCCTCCTCTTTCCCCTTCATCTTGGGCTGTAGTTGGGTTATAGCATTCTTATGGAAGTGTGGGTACTTATAAATTGGTTTCAAAGTAGAGCTGAGTACATTGGATACTTTTTGTTCTATTCTTGAGATACTTTGCTAAGAAGAATATGTTCCAGTTCCATCCATGTAAACATAAAGGAGGTAAAGTCTCCATCTTTTTTAAGGCTGCATAATATTCCATGGTGTACATATACCACAAATTTATTAATCCACACATGGGTCGATAAGCACTTGGGCATTTATCAATTTATTAAGCTTTCTAAAGAACCAATTTTTTTTAAGTTTTATTTTTACATATTCATGTGTTAATTAGGTTTCCATTTTTTTCCTTCACAAAATTAAAAAGACTTAAAATTTAATAACAATAACAATGTTTAAGATAAGGATTAGAAACAAAAACCTTGTAAAGAACAAAGGAACATAAATACATTCAGAAAAGGAATCAGACAATTGCTTGTACTCATGTATTTCTTCTTTTTCTATTGTCTATAAGATTAAGCATGATTTGTTTTTTGAAATTATCTTTTCTTTGTAAATATTAGTTGTCTATTTTTGATACTTAAAAAAAATAAGAAGTTAACTGATGACTCCATACTGAATCTCAGAGTCAAAGCATTCTATAATAGACATACTCTTATTTGACAATGTGAATGTTACTTTCTTTGCATTATTATTATTATTGCTCAATATTTCGATGAAGCAATTGTCTGATTCCAACTTTTTGTTTCACTGATCTTCTGAATGATTCTTGTGTTCTCAGTTTCATTTAATTGTGCTCTGATTTTGGTTATTTCTTTTCTTCTGCTAGATTTGGGGTTCGATTGTTCTTCCTTTCTCAGTTGCTTGAGATGGTCTATTACGTTGTTGATATGCTCTTTGTATTTTCTGAATAAAGACATCTAATGCTGTAAATTTTCTCTTAGGACTGCCTTTGCAGTATCCCTCAGATTTTGATAGCTTGTGGCTTCATTACTATTTTGTTTGAGAAATCTAATGATTTCCTTCTTAATCTTGTCTTTGACTCAGCTGTCATTCAGCATGAAGTTATTTAGTTTCCATGAGTTTATATGTATATGAAGATTTCTCTTGGTGTTCAGTTCAACTTTTTTTTTCCTATAATGGTGTGAGAAGATACAAAGAATGATTTTTAATTCTTTTAAATTTGTTGAGCTTAGATTTGTGCTCTAAGAGAGGGTCAATTTTGAAGGATGATTATGGGCTGATGAGAAGAATGTGTACTCAGTTTTATTATCATGAAATTTTCTGTATATATATATATATGTATGTTAAGTCCATTTGTTCCAGGGTTGTGTTTAAGTCCATTACTTTTTTTGTTTACTTTCTGCTTGGAAAAACTGTACAGTTCTGTTAGAGGGGTGTTGAAATCTCTAAATATCATGAAGGTGAAAGATATCATCTTGTTCAGATCATTTAGGGTTCATTTTATGTATCTAGTGGTGTTTAGGTTCGATGCATAAATACTAAGAACTGAAATCTCTTCATGTTGTATGCTTTCTTTGACCAGTAGGTAGTGTCCATCATTGTATACTTTATTTTGTGGTTAGAATTCAATTGTATTTTCAAATAAGGTTGAAATCCTTGATTTTTTTCTGATTCCATTTTCCTATAATTTGATTTTCCATCCCTTCATCCTGAATCTTGTTTTATCCTTAGAGGTTAGGTGTGTTTCTTGGAGATAGCAGATACTGCGTTTGGAGCCTTTATATCCAGTCAGCCAGCCTGTGCCTCTTTAGTGGGGAACTTAAGCCATTCACATTTATGAAGAGAGTTGGTAGGTATAATAGAGTTTTGTTTGTCTTGTTTTTTAGAGGTCCAGGGCTTAAGTTTTATACCTTTCACCATGGTGGAATCTAGGCTTTGTTTCTTAATTTCTGGGTGTTTTTACTTTGGTGATGGACCATTGTGCTGGTCAGTATGAAAAATTAATCTCTATTCATCCTGTAGAGCTGGTATAGTTGTTCCAAATTTCCTCAATATTTTCATGTCTGTAAAATATTTGATTTCTCCATTACAAATAAAACTCAGTTTAGCAGGGTACAGAATCCTGGAATGCGTTTTTTGTTTGTTTGTTTGTTTTTTGTTTAAGAAGGCCAATGACCTCCCTCTTCTGGCTTGAAAAGTTTCACCTGAAAGGTCTGCTGTAATTCTCTACAAAGGGAAAAATTATCTAAAATTCTCTTTGTAGAGTTTTCTTATGCCTGTTTGCTTGCAAGATTTTCTCCTTCGTATTGACTTTGGCAAAGTTAATTACATTGTGTCAGATCATTTAGGGTTCATTTTATGTATCCAGTGGTGTTTAGGTTCGGTGCATAAATACTAAGAACTGAAATCTTTTCATGTTGTATGCTTTCTTTGACCAGTAGGTAGTGTCCATCTCCTAGTGTGTCTAGGAGATGTTTTGTTTAGATTGAATTGTGTTGGGGTTCTGAAACTATCTACTATCTGAATTTCTGTGTCTCTCACGATGCTTTCAAAATTCTCTACCATGGTGTCTATAAGTAGAGTTTCAGGGCTTGAAGAACAACCTTCTTCTCCTTCAGGAATCTCTATAATTTGGATGTTCAATTTTTTGAAGTAATCCCATAACTGTCTCAAGGAATATTACGTTTCAGTTCTCCTTTGTCTGTCTCTTTGAATGATTGGGTTAGTTGAAAAATCTTGTCTTCAATATCTGGAATTTTTTCTTGTCCATGTTCTGCTCTATTGCTGAGGCTCTCTATTGTGTTTTGAAGCTTCTTGAATGCCTCTTCCAATTCCTTAAGCTGTGCTATATTTTTCCTAGTTATTTCCGGATCCCTAGTGACTTTAATATCACTAATTTCTGGAGATAATTTTTGGACTTTTTTTTTTTTTTTTACCTTCTCCTCAATTCCATCCATCTTATTTGCCATCCATATTGTTTTCTATTTCTGACATTTCAACAATTTCTCTATTGATGGTATTTTCTGCTGTATCTCCTTTCAGTCTTTTGGGTTGATATTCTCTGATTTTTCATGTTGCCAGGTTCCTCCGTATGTGTATTTTCAGCTTATTTTTCATATTAATTGTACTTTTCTTTTTTGCTGAAATATTAGCTTGTCCCTAAATAATTATTGAGAGATAATCTAACTGGGGACTTTTAGGCAGCACCCCTAAGGCAGAAACCTATTTAACAAGTAAAATAAAACTGGCAGGATGGGCAGTGCCCGTAACTCAGTGGGTAGGGTGAGGCCATCTATACCCAGGCTGGCAGGTTCAAACCCAGCCCAGGGCCAGCTAAACAACAATGACAACTGCAACAAAAAAATGGCCGAGCATTGTGGCGAGTACCTGTAGTCCCAACTACTTGGGAGGTTGAGGCAAGAGAATCGCTTAAGCCCAAGAGTTTGAGGTTGCTGCAAGCTGTTAACACCACAGTACTCTACTGAGGGTGGCATAGTCTCAAACAAAAACAAAAACCTGGCAGGCTGAAATCAATTCCAGAGGCCCTAGGATATAGGTTTCATCACCCCTTCACTTCTGACTTAGAAATTAGTTAGAATATATATCTGTAGCCTCTGAAGCTCCCTTTTAGGGCTGCAGTGTGAGATTTTCAGAGGGCTGGCCTTGCTTTCGTTAAGAGTTTGGTGTGGTTGCTCCTAGACTACCTGCTCCTAGGTGGGAGGTGACTTTTGGTTAACTCACGGATCTGTTTCTGTTCTAGTATAAGCCTGCCCTCAAACCCGTTTAAAAGAGCCTCATAATTTTCCCTAGTCCCTCCTATAAAAGATGGAACCTCTGTGGTTCCCAGTTTCCCCCACACAGGGGGTGGTGAATCCTCAATACATCCAACTGCTCCCACCCAATTTTCTATTCTGCCACAGTGCTAATGCCTCTCATGCATACAAATTCACAGCACAGTGTTTTTCTTCTGAAGTCCTGGCCACAACTGACTGGATGCACTGCAATCTTCCCCAATGGCTAGAGGAGGAGAACCATGGCCTGCTGTCTGATTTCCAGACTTTCCTAGGGCAGGTTTGCCTGAGGCTAAAACTTTCTCCAAGTTGGCAGGGTGAGGATCTAGGCTGAACCCCAGGAAAGGCTTTCCAGGTACACATGCCAGGCACAGCCACTCCAGAGGACAGAGAAAATATCCTCCCTAGCAGAAAGACACCCAGGAGGGACCCCGCCTCATCAAAGTTTGTATAGCCAAGCTATAATTTCCTCTTTTGGTAGAGGAGTGGAGCACACTCAGTTCACTGAAAAACACAATGTAGTGGAGCCTTACAGACTCCAACAGACACATTATGAGGGCAGGACCTGCCCCTGTTTCCCCTCAGCCACTTAAGGATCTGGGTGGCTGTGGTGAGGGGGAAATTGGCCTCTATGATCTTTGGTTTCCCTGGTAAGTGTGTTGAATTCCTTTACCTTTCTGGTGCCTGAGAGAGTGGCAGACCCTCCAGACTGCCGGGACTGGCTAGGCTAGCACTCTAGTTTGCTGTAGTGCAGGGTTGCTTGCCTCTGCAGGTTGCTTGCCTCTGCAGTGTATCCAGGGACAAAAGAGAGAGGAAGGTCTGGGCCGTGGGTACAGGTGGCAGAGACAAAGTTTGTTCACTTTTCTTTCAAGTGGGCTAGGGACCAATGGGATGGAAATTCCTAGGTGCAAGAAAACTGGGGTTTCCTGACGCTCTCCCATGGGGTGAGAAACCCAAGTTCACTGCCCTGCACAGATAGCCCTTGGGAGGCCTTCAGACGTGAGAGGAGGCCCCCTTACCCTTTGTTTGGTACCAGGTATGAAACTCCTTCAGTCCCTTTATTACATAGCTGTTCTCTGTTCTCTCCCTGCCTCTTTCACACCCTTGTTTGTCTACATGAAGATGCTAAGCACCTTGATTACTTCTCCTTGCATTTGACCCCTCAATCTTAACTGTTCTGAGTTTGCTTCAGTTCAATTTTTCTCCTTCTGGACTAGAGCCTCTGGCAAAAGCTATCTCTAGTCAGACATCTTGCTGGGGATCCTCCAAAATACAGTATTAACTACTGCTTTTGCTCTCACAAATCCAATGCAGAAAAACAAACTTCAGTATTTTAATAAGACTTTTATTTTTAAAAATATAACATCATAATTTCTAAATGTTACAAATATAATAGATATTTTAGAATATGTCCTGTTTAAAGGTGATATGCATTCCAAAATAAGATATAATGACACTATGTGGATCAAAGGTCACTGCCCCTCAAAGTTTAGCCAAACACTAGGGAGCAAAGGCCACTGTTTCCATGAAGGCTTGTTGAAAAATCACAAACTTATACCTTGGTTCCTTCAAAATGAACACTCAAAGACACAGGGCAAATTGTTCATTTTTATGCTCAGGGTCAACAAAGTGGAAGCAGCTACGTAGAAATATGGTTGAACAAAAGGGTGTGATCTAAGGCTATCAGGATGAGTGGTGGAACTCATACAGACCTTTCTGTCTAGATTCTGTTTTGCCTCTCTGAGTAAGCATTTCTTCCTTCTGCATATGGGGCAGGGAACTTCCTAAAAAGGGGGTTTTACAGTAAAACAATGTAGGTCGAGATCATTGCTTTTATAGCCAGTTGTTACAAAGAACAATATTAGATTTTATGGCTAGCTTTCAGAAAAGGGTGTTCTGGCTTTTATGACTGGCCATGCGAAGGAAGCATTCTGATTTCTATGGCTAGTATCAGGGAAGAATTCAAGCAAGAGGAAAGAGTACAAGGCAAGGTCAGAGAACTTTTACTTCTGAGACCTTCATGTTAGGGTAGTTTTCTTTTTTTTTTTTTTTAACTATTTTATTTTATTTATTTATTTTTTATTTTATATTTTTATTTATTTATTTTTATTAAATCATAGCTGTGTATTAGTATGATCATGGGGCACCATACACTTGGTCCTGAAAGACTTGGGGCAGGACCCCCCACTCTGCCCTGAGCTCTGACGACCCCAATCATCCGCAAGAGACGGCGCTTGATGCAAATAGCAAGAGGATTTTATTCCAGCATGCTGGGGCTTGACTCACAACTCTTTTAGGAGCTGAGGAGTCAAGCCCTGAACAGCAGGTTTTACAAGCTTATAAAGGCAAAAACCACAAAGTAGGGAGGGACAGCAGACATAGCAGGGGCTTTAGGGAGGGGTAGCAGACATAGCAGGGGCTTTAGGGAGGAGTAGCAGACATAGGGGCTTTTCCAGATAAGAAGAACTCTGGTTCATTACTCATCTGTCTTAAGACAAGATCAGCAGTTAAACATTTGCTTAGTTTTTTTCTTTCAGAACCAGTTACCGGTTATCTGCTTCAGCTCGGGGCTATTTCCTAGGACAGTTACAAAAGGTTACATTCTTATGGTAGGGGGTGAGGGGTGCTGCTACATATCTGGTCCCCCCCCCTTTTTGGATTTGGTAGTACTTTCCTTCATTCCCCCATTTGTTTTTTGGGAAGTTCTAATCATGGAACTTCTGGCTATGGTCCTTTCTACCGTGGTTCAAGGTTGGCTGTCTGGTGGCGCCGGATGTACACCGAATCTCCAACCTGGAACTGGTGAGGTATTTGCAGATCTCCGGGCTTGTAGGCTTCGATCAGCCAGCTCTACACTTCCTTTTGCACAGTTTCAAGGGCTTTTAATCTAGTGTATAGAGATTGAGAGGAGTAAGATTCTGGGGAAGGGAGGTGCTGCATGGCAACGAGCGGGGGGTGAGCTCCATATAGGATTTCAAAGGGGGTTAGCTTGAGAGTACTAGGGGTGTTGCGCACACGGAACAGGGCAAAGGGAAGGAGGACTGTCCAGTCAGTAATGCCAGTCTCTAAGGATAATTTAGTCATGGCCTCTTTTAGGGTTCTATTTATCCTCTCTACCTGCCCTGAGCTCTGGGGCCGATAAGCACAATGTAATTTCCATTCAAGCCCCAGGATTTTGGCCAAATCCTGAATAACCTGGGCAACGAAAGCGGGACTGTTGTTGGATCCAATTACTTTGGGTAGTCCAAATTTTGGAAAAATCTCTTCTAATATTATTTTGGCCACAACTTGAGCAGTCTCCCTCTTTGTAGGAAAAGCTTCGACCCATCCTGAGAAAGTGTCTATGAACACTAGTAAGTACTTGTATCCATACTTAGCCGGCTTAATCTCTGTAAAATCTGTTTCCCAGTAGCTTTCAGGGCAATCCCCTCGGAGTAGTTTTCCCTGAGGTAGTGTGCTAGGCTGGGTGTTTACTAATTGGCAAGGTCTGCACTCTTTTACAGCTGCATCAATGAGCTTACTTAATTCTATAATATAGTATGGAGAGGACTGAATAATGGTTTTCAGATGCTTGGGGTCCAGATGGGTTAATTTATGAAGTTGCCTGAGAAAGGTGATTGCCTGCTCCTCAGGGAGGATGTTTTTCCTTTCCGGGGTTTCTTGGATCCCCTCTGGGGATTCTAGGTGGAGGCCTAATCTGTCCATCCTCTCAAAATCCCACTCCGAATATTTAAAGTTTTTGATAAGGGGGGGTGCTATTTCTTTAAGGCTAGGCCTTAAAGTGTTTTCATATAGCGGTAGGATGTTGAGCCCTTGAGCCGCTAGCTTAGCTTCTTGATCGGCTCTTTGGTTTCCTTCAGCAACTCTGGACCCCCCTTTCTGATGTCCAGGGCAGTGGATTATGGCCACTCTGTTAGGGAGGTGAACAGCCTCTAGTAGACTTAGGATTTCTTCCCTGTGTTTAATTTCTTTTCCTGCTGAAGTCAACAGTCCTCGCTGTCTGTAAATGGTCCCATGGACATGGGCTGTAGCAAAAGCATACCTGCTATCGGTGTATATGTTAACTTTTTTTCCTTCTGCCAAACGTAAGGCCTGGGTCAAGGCGACCAGCTCGGTCTTCTGGGCCGACGTCCCTTCAGGCAGACTACTTGCCCAGATGGTCTGCTTATCGTCCACTACCGCCGCCCCGGCCACCCTTTTACCTTCTATTATGGAGCTGCTCCCATCAGTGAACCAGGTCAATTGGGCATCCAGCAGGGGCTGATCACAGAGGTCCCTCCGAGTTCCAGTCTCCTCAGCCAGTACTTCTTGGCATGTGTGTAATACATCCTCCCGGACAGAGGTATCAGGTAGTAGGGTAGCCGGGTTGAGGATGACAGGAGGGCCAAACTGGACTCTGTCTCCATTTAATAGGAGACTCTGGTAGTGTGTCATGTGGGCATTGGACAGCCACCGGTCAGGGGGCTGTCTGATGATGCTTTCTAAGGCATGGGGGGCAATGACTGTCAACTTCTGCCCCACAGTCAATTTGTCTGCATCTTTTACCAGTACCGCCACTGCCGCCACAGACCTCAGACAGACTGGCCAACTATCAGCGACGGGGTTTAATTTCTTGGAGAGGTATGCTACCAGTCTTTTCCATGGCCCTAAAGGCTGTGTCAGCACCCCTCGGGCCACTCCTCTCTTCTCATCTACGTATAGGACAAAGGGCTTTGTTACATCTGGTAGAGCCAGGGCCGGGGCTGATAATAATGCCTTTTTAATGTTGTCAAAGGCCCGCTGTTGGCTGGCACCCCACTTGAAGGGAGTGCTTTCCTTAGTCAAAGGGTAGAGGGGGACTGCCAGAGTAGCAAACCCCGGTATCCATAAGCGGCAGAACCCCGCAGTCCCTAAGAATTCTTGCACCTGGCGGGGTGAGCCGGGAACTGGAATCTGAGTCACAGTATGCTTCCTGGCTTCTGTTAACCATCTCTGCCCTCCTCTTAGGGTGTAACCCAGGTACGTTACCTCTTTCTGGCAGATGTGGGCTTTCTTGGCAGAGGCTCAATATCCTTAGCAGGCTAGCTCTTCCAGTAACAGTTCTGTGCCCTGATGGCACTCTTCCTTTGTCGTTCCAGCTAGTAGTAAGTCATCTACATATTGTAGGAGCGTTACCTGAGGGTGGCTGGCATGAAAGTGAGCTAGGTCTTGGTGGAGGGCTTCATCAAAGATGGTTGGGGAGTTCTTGAACTCCTGTGGAAGTCGGGTCCATGTCAATTGCCCCATCATTCCAGAGTCCGGGTCTCTCCATTCAAATGCGAAGATGTTCTGGCTAGAGGAGTGTAGTCGGAGGCAGAAGAAGGCATCCTTCAAATCCAGGACAGTGTACCAGATATGGTCCAGAGGGAGAGAGCTTAACAGATTATAAGGGTTAGGCACAGTGGGGTGGATGTCTTGTGCCTGCTTGTTTACTTCTCTCAAGTCCTGCACAGGGCGATAGTCTCCTGTGCCAGGTTTCTTGACGGGTAATAAGGGGGTGTTCTATGGTGACTGGCACTTTACTAGTATGCCCAACTGTAGGAGACACTGAATGTGAGGCCTAATCCCTTCCCGAGCTTCCCTAGTCATAGGATACTGGCGCACTGCCACAGGAGTGGAAGTAGCTTTGAGTTCTATGACTGTAGGCGGCCTTTCTGCAGCCAGTCCCATTCCCGCAGTTTCGGCCCATGCCCTGGGATATTTTTCTAGCCAGTCATGTATGAGACTAGTCCCTTTCTCCCGTTGCTTTTCAAAGAGTTTATGTTTATCCTCCAAACGCATGGTCAGGGCTGTTACTCTCTTATTCTGGGTTACCTCTGGGCCATCAGGAGTGAAAGTGATCTGGGCTTCCATTTTGGTGAGTAAATCTCTCCCAAGGAGGAGCGCAGGGTACTCAGGGATAATTAAGAATGAGTGGGTTACCCGTCCTACTCCCAGGTCTACTGATCTTCGGGTAGTCCATGAGTACTGCTGATGCCCTGTGGCCCCTACAACCCAGGATTTTTTTTTGGAGACGGGTCCCGATGGTTCGAGTAGGACTGAGTGTTGAGCTCCGGTGTCTACTAGGAACTTAACTGGCTTCCCCTCCACCTTAAGTATTACCCTAGGCTCGGGGAGGGGTTCCGAGCCCCGTCCCCGCTAATCTTCTTCTTTCTCTAAGGCCAGTACTTTCTTGGAGAGTTCTTTTTTCTTTTTTTTTAGGACATTCTCTGGCCCAGTGCCCCTTCTCCTTACAGTAGGCACATTGATCTTTATTTAATGGGACACGGTTGCCCAGGCTACCTGACTTCTTAGTTCTACCTTGGGTCTGTTCTTGGCTCTTCTCCCCTACTACTGCAGCCAAAATCCGTGTTAAGTTTTTCTTCTGTCTTCGGTCTCTCTTATTTTCCCCTTCCTCTCTCTCTTTCTCCTTTCTCTGCTCTTTTTCTTCCTCAGTTTCTCTTTTATGGTATACTTTCTCAGCTTCCTTAACTAAATCCTGCAAGGTATAGTCCTGCAATCCTTCAATCCTCTGCAGCTTTCTTTTAATGTCTACAGCTGACTGCCCTATGAAAGTCATAGCCATGGAAGCTCTCTGTCCTTCAGAGGTAGGGTCAAATGGGGTGTAGCGCCTAAAAGCTTCCATTAGGCGCTCAAGAAACACTGAGGGGGTTCCGTGGACCCCTGTATTACTTCTCTTACCTTAGCCAAATTAGTGGGGTGTCTTGCCGCCCCACGGAGGCCAGCCACTAGAGCCTAGCTATAGACTGTCAGTCGCTCCCTACCTTCTGCCGTGTTGAAGTCCCAGTCAGGTCTGGAGAGGGGAAAGGCAGCCTCGATGATGTTGAGGAGCTGGGTAGGACGCCCATCCGCCCCGAGTACATTCTTCCTAGCTTCTAGTAAAATCCTCTCCCTCTCTTCAGTAGTGAAGAGAGTCTGTATGAGCTGCTGGCAGTCATCCCATGTGGGCTGATGAGAGAACATCAGGGACTCTACCAGCCCAGTCAGGCATTGGGGGTCTTCTGAAAAAGGGGGGTGATTAGTTTTCCAGTTATACAGGTCTGCGGAAAAAAATGGCCAGTACTGGAGGGGCTGGAGAGGAGGTGGTCCCTCATCTGTTGCCACCGGCGGGGGGCTGTATGCCCTCAGGGGCAGGGCAACAGTAGTGTCGAGAGACATTCCTCCCCGGCGGTGACTCCTGGTACCTTGTGCGGGCCCCAGTGAAGGTTCCTCCGGGGGTGCAGAGGGGGCAATCACCAGATCCGGCGATGCTGGTCCTCCCTGCCCCCCGACAGGAGCCAAGGCAGGAGGGTATGGGGGAGGAGTGGGCGGAGGGTCGAGGAGAAGATGATCAGTCTGAATTTCCGGGTAGATCTTCTTAGGGGGGTCCGAGCTGTCGCCCCCTTTTCTGGAACTGGAAGATTGGACAGCGAGCACCTGAGGATTAGACGGGGGCCTGGATGTGGCAGTCCATGGCCGAACCCAGGGGGGTGGATTCTGCACCAGGTCCTGCCAGACTATGATGTAAGGTTGTTGATCCAGATGGGCTCCCGGTCCTCTCTGAAAAATAATCTCTTTGATAGCAAAAATAAGAGATAAGTCAAAGGTTCCTCCTGAGGGCCAGCCGACGTTAAAAGTGGGCCACTCCGAGGAGCAGAAAGTCTGCCATGGGCCTTTTTTTAACTTCTACTGACAGGTCACGACCTCTTCTCTTCACTTCAGTCCAATGATCTAGAGTCAAACTCAGAGGGGTTGTCACAGTCTTTCCCATCGTCAGTAGATATGTTAGAAGCACAAATAACAGGAATAACAGAAATATTACAGATACAAGGATCTACCTACCACACTTGGTCCCTCACAAGCCTACAACAGAATCAGACGGGCGCATTTCCCGTAATTTTTGATCGAACAACTGGACTTGATCAGCGCCCTTACAGCAGGAGACAACCAGGCATCCCTGGTTCTCCTCAGTTCCTGGGGTGTCCCCCAGGATTTCAGCCTGTGGTCCTCCGGGCACGTCTACCGACCACTGTCCACCCACTCTCACGAGGTGCCGAACGGTTGCAAAACCGAAAGCGCGCACACAAAGTCAAACAAAGGACTGAAGGCACAGACCAGACAGTTTTTGGGGTACCCCTTTCTTACCTCCAAGGTCGACTCTGCAGTTGAAGGGTGGTCGTCAAATCCCGGGAGAGCCCCCAAATGAAAGACTTGGGGCAGTACCCCCACTCTGCCCTGAGCTCTGACGACCCAAATCATCCGCAAGAGACGGCGCTTGATGCAAATAGCAAGAGGATTTTATTCCAGCATGCTGGGGCTTGACTCACAACTCTTTTAGGAGCCAAGGAGTCAAGCCCTGAACAGCAGGTTTTACAAGCTTATAAAGGCAAAAACCACAAAGTAGGGAGGGGCAGCAGACATAGCTGGGGCTTTAGGGAGGGGTAGCAGACATAGGGGCTTTTCCAGATAAGAAGAACTCTGGTTCATTACTCATCTGTCTTAAGACAAGATCAGCAGTTAAACATTTGCTTAGTTTTTTTCTTTCAGAACCAGTTACCGGTTATCTGCTTCAGCTCGGGGCTATTTCCTAGGACAGTTACAAAAGGTTACATTCTGATGGTAGGGGCGAGGGGTGCTGCTACATATCTGGTCCCCCCCCCTTTTTGGATTTGATAGTACTTTCCTTCAGTTCATAGACCGTTTGACACATTTTCATCACACTAGTTAACATAGCCTTCCTGGCATCATGATATCATTGAACTTTTGACTGAAAAATCCTATAGCACATTCTTAGTACCTCAATCATGACAAAGTTGTAACACATATTTTTCTTACATGAGGATTAATATTAAACTGTTTTAAAAAACAATCTACAATCGGGGGGGTGCACCTGTGGCTCAGTGGGTAGGGTGCCGGCCCCATATACTGAGGGTGGTGGATTTAAACCTGGTGAAACTGCAACAAAAAAAAATTTCCGGGCATTGTGGTAGGTGCCTGAAGTCCCAGCTACTCAGGAGGCTGAAGCAAGAAAATTGCCTAATCCTAGGAGTTGGAGGTTGCTGTGAACTGTGTGATGCCATAGCACTTTACCAAGGGCGATAGAGTGATTCTCTGTCACTACAAAAAGAAAAAAAAAAAATCTACAATCTGAAAAGCCTCAAAACATTTTCCAACTTGGGTGTAAACTCAAGTACATGCAATATTTCTAAAGAATAAGACTCTTGAGATTCTCTTTGAATTTTAACAGTCTTTTTAAAATCTTAAAATAAATTACTGTACTAAATTAAAAGTTTAGGGATTTTTTTCCCTAGACAAAAACTTTTTTAAAGAAACAGTGGCAGGTTGATCATTTCAACTCTAATTTGTTCTTTTGCTAGCTAGTTATGTGTAATGTACACAGTTATGTGTAATGTGCACATAATTAGCTAGAAAAATCAGGAGTGGAAACAATCAAGGGAAAGCCAAAGATTTCCATTTAAGCTCTTAATTTTTCTAGGGCAGCTTAGTATCTAGGGCAGCTTTGTATCTCTAACTGTACTGTAAATAACAGAGGGTAGAGTAAGTTAGAAACATGTTTTATGTGTACCTTTCCACAGAAATTGAAATCAGTAGGATAAACTATATCTGTAGTTAGGATTAAAAGACCAAACCCCAAATATTTTCATAAATATTCACCAAAAGTTTCTGTTTCTGTGCTCTATTTACTTGATGCTTTATTTATTATAATTTTCTGACACTTCTTTGTTTAGGGATGTTTACATTTTTACCCAATAATGAAACTTAAAGTTAAACACGTAAGTATGTTTGTTGATAATTCTGAAAACTTACTTGTTAATATTAGAGTAACAATATTAAATTTGCCTTATAAAAAATAATACAACATAGATCATTTTGTTTTTGGCTGGGTTTATAATTTTATAAACTTTATGCCACATCCTAACACCTTAAGAACATAAAAGTGTACAGAAAGCCTGTGCAAATAGTATGCTAAAAATTTGAAAACTTTTATTCTTACTTTATCAATAATACCCTTTTAAAAAAAAATTACCAGTTTATTTACCAAAGATTACTAAATTCACATGAACTGAAAAGCATTTGGATTTGTTTCATTGATTTATGAGCACTCTTATTTATAAACCAATCTGGAACTCTGTAGGCACAAACATATGGACATACAGAAAACATATCTAAATATATACACACATACATAAGAAGGGACACAAATGAACGGGATTCATGGGGAATGGGAGGAAAGCCTGGCCCACAGAACAAGGACATTCACTCAACAGTTCTCACCAAAATAAGGGAAAAAATATGGGCACGAGGTAAGCTAGGTAATCAATGACTAATGAAGAAGGACAATAATCAATGATCAATAGAAAAGGCAATGATGCCTGGCTCTGTGGGGAGACCAATAAAAGACTTAACAATCAATTTCAAACTGAGAGTAAGAGATTCCCCTTCATGAGAGGGACTCACTTTCAACTCTCTTTGGAAGTGCTCTGAACTTTCTCTTTGCTTTTAAATAAAATTTCTCTTTATTACATTGAAACTTGTACAGGTTACTTTTGCTTTCTATTCATACCAAATGTGCTGCTCCAGTTTTACTTTCAGTTTCTACTCACTTTTGCTTTCGATTCCCACCATGCCTCAGTTGAATCTTCTAGCTCAGCTGAGTAACCAAACCAAGTCAACTGGGTTTGGGGAACCAGGACCCCTTAACTCTACCAAGACACACATACACATATAAAAAGTTTCAATAAATTTTACCTCAGAACTTTAGCCATGAGATAGTAATACAACTCACCAGTTTGTAAAAGAAAACTTGATCCAAATTTCTTCTGAAAAACTGGACTTGCTATTTTAACCAGCGTGATGAAAATGTGTCAAACGGTCTATGAAACTAATGTATGGTGCCCCATGATCACATTAATGTACACAGCTATGATTTAATAAAAAAAAAAACTGGACTTGTTCACATGGCAAAACATTAGTTGCCTTGATAGGTCACCTGATTATGCTTGTGGATCAAGGTTTTAGGTAAAACAGTTTCTAAGGCAGTTATTTTTTTTTTTTTTGAGCCAAGACAGTTTGATTTAAAAAAACAAAACAAAAAAAAAAAAACCTTTTTATCCTTCTGTTTCTCGATTTTAAAATTAGAGGGTTAATTTTTTCAATGTTTACATTTTAGCCACAAATCACAGAAGGACCTCCAGGTAGCCTTTCAAATGGAGATACCATAAATAATGAATGTATCTGAACATCTATAGAGAAAGCTAGGTTTAGAGTATGAAGAAAATTAAAAAGATAGCTTGAGAAACATTTTAACTCTATAGTGGCAGGTTGATCATTTCAGCTTTGATTGTTTCCTCAATGTAATTGCCCTTCAGTAAAAACTTGCACACAAGAATTAGGCATAACCAGTTGGAGTCCTGGAAAACCTAGTATGCAACACTTAACACAAATACTTGCAAATAGAGGTGGCATAAGCCAACTAGGAGGTCTTTATCCTTGCCTTCCTCATTTTTAAAGGTTTTGTTTCCCATTCTTCTAATGAAAAAGTAACCAAAATGTAGTCTAGGGTTTAGTGTAGTATAGGACTAATTTCAGGTGGAACTCCACCACTGACTCATTCCCACCCTCTTACCTGTCTCAGTTTCATTCTTCAGGGGCTACTGTCTCCAAGAGGGCTCAAGATGCTGAGCAATCAGCTCTTATATATGTTTCCGTATGAGTCTTCTTTTAATTAATGTTGTTGTGTGTTCCCTATAGGGCCACTTATGCCTCAGGGAATCACCCCTGGCAACTCCAACTCAGGCTCCTGTTTACCCAGGGGTGCCTTTCAGCTGGGAGGAATAAAATGACCTTTGCCTTCTGACCTGAGGAATTCTGTCTCTCATTTATCTGCAAATAAGATAGTTAAGTTTCCTCTTTCACAAATGAACAGAAAAGCTAATTGAGATTAATTTTTGGAGAAAGAGCCAATGAAGAAGATTCTTTAGAATATACCTCCAAATCAAAATTAGAATCCCAAATAACATATTCCCAGGAAAAGAACAAGCTCAGAATAAACCAAGTACCATTAACCAAAGTAGGAAATATGGAGCTCAGGAGGACCTACCAATTCTGCCTGAGGAGGATATTAAATTCTGGGGACCCAAAAAGGGTCATACGAGTACTTGACATGAAGTACGGGCTACTCCTTCAGGGTTACTGAGCCCTATGTCTGGGCAACAATCTTGTCAATGGAAAAGCAGCCATACTCTGTAAAGTAAGTTAAAGAGGTTCAAACTGAGCCAGATTTGAGGGCTATGAGCTCAATCCATACCCAAGAAGTCTTGAACAAGTGGACTTGCTGTGGTTGGGTTACAGTTTGATTTTATAAATTTCAAGGAGACAGTGTTGCCAAAATTTCTCTTTATGCTGAGTCCTGGTCTCAAGGTTTAAAGAATGAAACCACAGACTATGTGGATAAGTGGCAAGATAGAGTTTATTGACAAAAAGATTGCTAGCAAGATTAATAAGCAAAAGAAGGGGAATCAAATGAGGGGGAATAGAACCTCCAGCAGTGGCAAGAGGGAACCCAAGTGGGAAGCTCCACCAATTCTTCAGTGTAGGGGATTTAAATGCTGCTTTTCCTATTCTGTGGGCAGGGTGTTTTGGGGAAGTGTGTAATAACTGGCAATTTGGGGCAGAATATAGTACTAAAATAATACTAAAATTAAGCATAAGGATGTGGTCCTTGCGGCTTTTGCCTCAGACAAAACTCCACCACTGACTCATTCCCACCAAGAATGGGAATGAGTCCCATTCTTTCTCCCTACTCAAGAAGGAACCACTCAGAACATTCTGGGCTGCTTTGTTCATGACCTTGATAGAATTAAACCTGTTAAAGGTTTTGACTTAGGGATGGGGGTCTGTGATAATACTGATTTCTGAGCTCACTCAGGCCTAGGAAATGGGGGCATCCCAGTTCATCCCTGACCGGGGAACACTGTATCAACAGGAGTTACAGGTAAAGTCATAAATCAGTATGTGGAAAACATACATTGGTTTGGCCCAAAAAAGGTGGGACATCTCTAAGTAGGAGCCCAAAGGTGTGTTTAGAGATTCTTCAGCTGACAATTGTCTGAAAGAGTTAGGCTTTGTCTAAAAGACCAGGAGTCAGTAAAAAGGAATGCTTGAGTTAAGATAAAGTCTGTTGATCAGAGACAAACTACAGTGAGAGGATAACTGAAAAAATAAAGTCTAAAAATAAACAAAAGTCTTCTCACAAAAGCCCAAGGACATTCCTGCAAAGTTCTCCCCATGGTAACTCAGTTCTTAGAAATTTGTAAACACTTAACTTCTTCCTGAGACCTTGAAACTAATGCTTACTTCCACTTTTGTAAAAGCCCACACTTCGGTAAAAGCTCACACCCACCTTCTTCAGCATGACTCAAATTGACCAATGAGAAAGGTACCTGTGGACACAGAATTCCAGGCTGGAGATAAAAAGTAAAAGAAAGAGCCAGTCAGGGAGGCTAGCTGTTTTTTGACTGTAGTCCACCATAGTTCCCATGGCTGATAATATTAAGTCC
This sequence comes from Nycticebus coucang, assembly GCF_027406575.1. Lineage (NCBI taxonomy): Eukaryota > Metazoa > Chordata > Mammalia > Primates > Lorisidae > Nycticebus > Nycticebus coucang. The sequence continues at coordinate 92,635,306 of NC_069804.1, read as the reverse complement.
TTCCTTCATATCTTGATGTTTGGATGATTCTGTCTCTCCATCAAGCTTTGTTTTCCTGAAACAACAAGACTTTTGTCCAGACTCAACTGGTTTTATGTGTATTGAGGTATGTCTTGATTAGCCTTATGCTTGTTAATGAGTCACAAAGGACATGTCTAAGAAGGAAAAGGGACATGATGAGTCATGTCTGGTCTCCTTTCTTATAGCTGGCAACTCAGATTTAGGGGATCCCTGTGGCTGAGTGGTGGTCCAGTTAGCCACTGGGGGAGGGAAACTTATAATTTTATTTTAGTTCTCAATATAAGCCATGGAGGACAGATGGTTTCAGTGCCCAGAGTTGCTATATTATCTAAAAGTTCAGTTTCCAACAAAATCATCATGAGGTATAAAAATTAATAAGCAAAAATGGCAAAAGTAAATTCAACCACATAAATAGTAACATTAAATATGAATGGATTAAACAATATAATGAAAAGGTAATATATTTAACAAAATATAAAAATACCCCAAACTATATTTATGTACAATTGATATTTTATTTTATTTTATTTTTATTTTTTTATTAAATCATAGATGTATACATTGATATGATCATGGGGCATCATTCACTAGCTTCGCAGATTTACCAAGTTTCACGTTTACCCTTGTAAGATGCACCGCTGGTGTAATCCCACCAATCCCCTTCCCTCTACCCCCCTCCCCCCTCCCTCCCCTCCCTTTCCCCCTTCCCCATATTCTTAGGTTGTAACTGGGTTATAGCTTTCATGTGAAAACCCTAAATTAGTTTCATAGTAGGGCTGAGTACATTGGGTACTTTTTCTTCCATTCTTGAGATACTTTACTAAGAAGAATATGTTCCAGCTCCATCCATGTAAACATGAAAGAGGTAAAGTCTCCATCTTTCTTTAAGGCTGCATAATATTCTATGGCATACATATACCACAATTTATTAATCCATTCGTGGATCGATGGGCACTTGGGCTTTTTCCATGACTTAGCAATTATGAATAGGGCTGTACCAGAATGTTTATTGCAGCCCTATACAATTGATATTTTAGATTCAAAGGTACAAATAGGTGAAAAGTAAGAAGATGGCCAAAGTTATACAATGCAAGATGCAATCATAAGAAAGGCAGAGAAAACATGGTTAAATATAAGCAGTAGACTTTAAAAATTGTTATTACAATTCAGTTCTGTTTTTATCTAAAGATGGGACAGAACAAGATGGCCAAATAGAAATCTCCAGTGATCATCTTTCCATATAAATACCAAATTCAACAAGTGTATATGCAAGGATGCACCTTCAGAAGAACTAAAAATCAGGTTAGTGATCACATTACCTGTTCTTAACATATATATTTTTTTGAGACAGTCTCACTTCTTCACCCCCTGGTAGAGTGCCATACCATCATATCTCACAGCAACCTCAAACTCTTGGACACAAGAGATCCTCTTGCTCCAGCCTCCCAAGTAGCTGGGATTACAGGAGCCCACTACAGTGCCTAGCAGTTATTTTTAGAGATGGGGTCTTGCTCTAGCTTAGGCTGATCTCGAACTCGATAGGTCAGGCAATCAACCCACCTCAGCCTCCCAAAGTACTGGGATTACAGGTGTGAGCCACCCAGCCCAGCCCTGGTTTTAACATTATAAGGAAAGAATCACCAAATAGGGCAGAAAAGACAGTCGTGCATTGGCTATGCCACCTTTCCCCCATCCCCTGGCTAAGTTGCACTAGCATGCCTAGTGGAGAGAGAATCTATATGCCTGGGAGAGGCAGAGTGAAGTGATTGTGGGGATTTGAATTGGAATTCCGGGCTTCCCTCAGCACAGCACAGGGCAGAATTCTGTCAGGGTCCATGAAGGGACCATTTAGACCAGCCTGGCCAGAGGAAAATACTCTGCTCTGAATCCTAATTTCTGGATAGCCCTGAGGGCACGTGTAGTGAGAATAAGATAGAGTCAAGCTAGAGCTCAGAGGACACAGCTGGTCTGGCCAGTTTAGGTCCTGCTTGACCTTCACCTTGTGTCTTCAATACTTAATGTTTTGTAAATTTGGCTTTAATCTAAAAGTGTATAACTTGAATAGTTTAGGACAATTGATTTAGAAAATTAACTAGAGAATTAACTTTTGGATTGAAATGTTATATGGATCATGGGTTATGTCAATTATTTTTTATTATGGGTCATGGGCTATGGCAATTCCTGTTGTTTAAGGAAGTGTTAATTATTGTTGTTTAAGATAACAGTATGGTTCTTATTTTTTTTTATTAAGTCATATACACATAGATCATGAATACATTTATGCATATGTGGGGTACAATGTGTTATTTTTTTATACAATCTGACATGCTTACATCAAACCAATCAACATAACTTTCACCTCATTTACGTGATTATTGTGTTAAGACATTTATGTTCTACACTTGACAGATTTGACTTGTACCCTTGCAATATGCTCCATAGCTGTGCTCCAGCCATTTATTCTCTCTCTATCAAACCTCACTCCTCCCCTCTTTTCCCACTTCATTTCTCTCTTTCATCCTGGGCTATAGTTGTGTTCTATTTTTCATAAGAAAGTGTGAGTAAATATAAGTTGGTTTCATAGAAGTACTGAGTACATTGGATACTTTTTCCTTCATTCTTGAGATACTTTACTCAGGAGAATATGTTCTAGGTCCCCCCATGTAAATATAAGGTTCTTACATTTCACTTTTATATATAAAACTGTGATTTTAGAAATGGAAGAACATAACAGTATTGGAGGCTACTCTCATTGTTCTCCAGAATTGTTGGCCTTCCGAAAAATAAAATTTGGTAGACCTATCCCTCCCTGTCTCTTCATATAGGGACAGTGATTGGTGGCTGGATCCTTTTGATAATAGCCCCACCACAGGCTGTAAGAAAATGTCTTGGGGCCCAGAATAAATTCATAAGGCAGATAGGCCATAAATGCTGAAGTCCTTAGGCAATTCCTGAAGATGTGCATATTTAGAGCCAGTGGATTTGGGGAACATCTGACCCAATGAGACAGAAGAGGTGGCAGCTAAGCCAGTGCCTGTATCACCTCCTCTTAAACTTCAGGCAGTGCAGCTCAGGAAGTCTTCTTCTACTTGGAAAAAGGAAAGGGAAGAATTCAGAAGACTTTGTTTTGTAACTTGCATACCAACTCAGCCACAGTAATATAAAGTATCAAGCAGAATCCTGAAGAGCCTGATTCCAGTCCTTAGTTCCTGGATGGCATTTCTAGATTCACCCTGGAGGTCCAGATAGAAACACACTGAAGGGAAGGACCCACTCATGGCAGAATTCACAATCTTCTGACTAAAGTGAACTTGGCTATAAATAAACATCAGAGGTGGCCATGTAGCAGTCAAATGTGACTTGGCACAATCCTAGCTGCAGTGGTCATGAAGGAGAGCCCATATCACTCCTATTCCAACTCCAGAAGCTTGGCACATAAAGTGAGGAAAAAGAATAAGAGATGTTGCCTCATAATCCAGAGTATTCTCATGTATCTTACCCAGGTCCATGGTACCACCAGGAGTCTAGAATAGCTACAGCATTACTGGGCTTGAGTACCCTCAGTGCCAACATAGCTGCTCTGACTGAAGACTTAAATCACAACACTCAATTTCTTTTGAATATATGGAAAGTCTTCCTAAGAAACATGGGTTCAAACAAGCCCCAGACTGTGAAGATTAGTATAAGTACCTAACTTGTCAATGCCCAAACATCTATGAATATTCATAAGCATCAAGAATCTCTATCTGAGAGTTTCTGCCAGAGAACCTGGCTAAGAGTCTGTAGGAAAGGAGAGGAGGCCAGTTCAAGGACAAGGGAAAATTTTAATAGAGGAGGAAAGGAGTATGGAGTATAACCAGGTGTAAGCCCCACTCCCACATAGTTGCAAAAGGCTTGTATTAGCCTTATCAGTACAGCCAGAATGGGGAAGTGAGCACAGTGTACTACCCAGGGCTCTTTTCTAGTGTGGGTTAGGATTATGGGTATACATGTGTGGGGTGTTTTCTGGAAACTGTCCTTAAAGCACTCCAGGAGTCTGGGGAGAAGATTGCTTGTTTTCTAAAATGGCTGTGCTCTCATCATGGTTGTAAGATGATGTAAGATATTGTACAAGTCTCCACTTTTTATTTTAAGGAATAAGGGCACAGAAATCTCTCAAAACTGCTTCCTGCTGGATAGGGGAACTGACACTTTTAGGGAAGGAGTTATTGGGATTAGGAATATTTTGGTGTTGTCTTGAGTGAGCATCTTTCAGGAGGATTTGAGTGACATGTTGTTGACTTAAGCTGCAAATGGTGTTTTGAATGAACTTGATCTCAGTTCATTTAAGGAGTGGGACTCAGGGATACACAAAGTAATAAAAGAAGTAAAGGGGAAGATAGGGGTAAGACCCAGGGGAGGCAGCTTTTTGAGTCAAACCAAAAAGAGAGATTGCCAGCTGTTTTCTCTTTGTTTACTGAGGTTGGCAGTTTGTTCGGCTAATTTATTGGCCACATCTCTGACGAGTTCAGACTGGTTGACTTAGAAGCAGCATTCTTTCACCTAAGAACAAACAGAAATCTCCATTTTCTGCAGTAAGAATGTATAAACCATGTCTGTTTTAAAGGGTTATGGCTGCTGAGGAATCTATTTGGTCTTCTAGTTTTATTAGGCTTTGGGATCTTTCCTGTAAGTCTTTGAATAATCTGTGGAAAAAATGTGGAGAAGACTCTACATCTCCAAGTCCTGTCCTGATCTCTATAGGTACCCCCAGGGAGGTGAGGAGTGGGATTAAGATGGGGGTTATTTGGGACCTGACATGTGCTTTTATTGGAACAGGTAGAGGTTGATCAGGAAGGACAATATAATAGTGTTTATATTAGGAGGCATATAGGGAAGAGTACACGTACCTGTCCAGTTGTTGAGTAGGCAAATATATACTTTGTTTCCATAAATTAAAAAAAAAAATAGGCCTTCTTGTGTCATGCATGAGCTAAGGTGGAATGAAAAGGGGTGGAAAAATTGTAAATTCCTTGATATTGTCCCAGTTCATTACTCCAGACTGAAAAGGAACCAGCAAGTGCCCCTTCCACCCCGAAAAGGGGAAATAGGTTCATTGCCTTCTGCAGGGCAGCAGAGAGTATGTATTTAGGGGAAGGGTTTGTGAGAGTGAGGCCTAGGACATGAAAGAGGGGGAGCATTGTGATGTTGAGGAGTTTCTGAAAAAAGGATGGGTTGTAAAAACAATTCATTAGCATGAGGTGACAGAGAATGATCTACCTGCCAGAATTTAATAGTGTTGGGAGGGAAGATTTTGGTGGTATGGTTGCAAAGGTTTTGGGGTAAAGTGTCCAGGAAGAGTCAAGGCTGGTTTGGATCATACAAAAGGGGGCTGGGAAAGGGAGGGGAGGAAGGGGAGGGAGGGTGGTGGTGGGTAGAGGGAGGGGGATCTGTGGGATCATACCTGTGGTGCATCTTACAGGGGTATTTGTGAAACTTGTAAATGTAGAATGTAAATGTTTTGGCACAGTAACTGAGATAATGCCAGAAAGGCTATGTTAACCATTGTGATGAAAATGTGTCTAATGGTCTATGAAGCGAGTGTATGATGCCCCATGATCATATCAATGTATACAGTTATGATTTAATAAAAAAAAATAAAATAAAATTAACCCAATACAGAAGAAAAAAAAAAAAAAAAAGGGGCCTGGGGTGAAAAATTTCATAGTGGATGTTACTGTCCCAGAGATGGGAGTTGGTGTGTAAGGGAATGAGTGGATGTTTTCTGAAGAGGTTTAGTACAGTTTGATTGTTCTGTTGGCTATAATTTTTAAGTAGATGGTCTATTCAGTCAGAGGAGAAGGCTCTTTTCATCTTGTGGTAGATCATGTGTAGATAGATATGTGTTAAATGTAACCAGAAGCTCAATTGGCAGTGTATGTGGGGGAAAGAGACAGGTAAACTCAGCATTATTGAGATAAAGGTGATGTGTTGTTGAGTTTATTTGGTTGTTGGTTTAGTAAAGATTTATCTTGTTATTAAGTATTAAAGTGTAATACCAGGAAAGTTTAAAGAGACTAAGAGAGACATTGGGGTGAGGAAGAGGGCAGTTTTAACTAAAATATTAAGTCCTTAAGGGAATTCCAGCTCAGTCACAGTCTTGGAAGGACTAACCCCATTCCCTGCATCCTGTGAACACTTATACTTCCAGTGACTTTGGACACCATAGACTGGGCAGAGTCTGAGTGGAGCTCCAGGGTTAGGGTAATAGTGAGCCCAGTATAGTTTGCCACACTTGTAGCAAAGACCACGAGGCAGTAAAGAATGAGCAGGTGTTTAGGTTGCTTAGTAGAGCCCATTCTCTGTCCCGTGAGGACAGAGGGCAGCCACACTTGTAGCAAAGACCATGAGGCAGTAAAGAATGAGGCAGGTGTTTAGTTTGCTTAGTAGAGCCCATTCTCTGTCCCGTGAGGACAGAGGGCAGCTTCAAGTACCCAGCATGATTAGTCTTGGCCACCTCCTGCTTTCTGTTATAGACCTTGAATGCCGGTTTACCTAATTCATTTTAGGGAGCCTGGGTTTTTTTGACTTTCTGAAGCTTTTTTTTTTTTTAATATCTGAGGCTAATTGAAAACTAACTTGGGTATTTAGGTACAGCCTCCCAGCCTCTGATTTGGGGTCAAAGTTGAGGTATATTTTTTGAGGATTTCAATCAAGGTATCTGCAAAAGCTGCAGCCCAAATGTTTTATCATTCCTTCAAGAATGGTGGTAGAGGAAAGCACTTCATAAGTGTCCTGCCACAAGAGATTGTAGGACTGGGTTAAATACTGAAATTTTTAAAATTAGATAGGATCATTTGTAAAGAACCCAAGGCACTTTACAATTTGGGATATAGCTTCTAGGTTAAAGAGGAGATGGATTCTGATAATTCCTACAGCTTGTGTTACTTCACATAAGGGTAAATTAGCTTCTGGAGGCTTTCCCTGAGAGTGGGCATGTGGAGGAGAAAAGGAGTAGGGTGGAGAGAGAGGAGAAATAGAGTCAGGTGGAGAGGTTGGAGTTCTAGGATTTGGGAACTGAGTAGGAGAAGAAGGTTCAGGAGATAGAGAAGCATAAACTGGGGGTACAAAAAGGTCAGTGAGTTTGATGTCTGAGTCAGAGGTGGAAGGTTGAGGTGGCAGCTGTTTGTTGAGAAGGAGAATTTGAAAGGTAGTACAGGTCTGGCAGAATGAAGGATGACTACGAGAGAAGAAGGAAGCTTGAAGATAGGGGACCCCACACTACTTGCCACTGTGAGTCATAAAATTTTAAATATCACTGAGAATATTTAAATTAAAAGTGCCATTCTGGACTATTGGTTTCTATTATCTAGTGTACATTGGGACCAGACAGTGTTTTGGAGGAATCATTTCGATTTGATATCTCTTTTAAACCCAGGCTCCCCAGGTATTTTGAGGAGATGGTTCAGTGATGTGTGTTGGGAGGGGATAGAATAATGACTGCCATGACATGTGAGTAAAGAGAAGGAACGATGTGAAGGCTCACTAGAGAGGAGGCAGGCTTCCATGCATCACCCAGGCAGCCAAGAAAGCAAAGTCTACAGAATCCCAACCATGTCTCTCAGGCATCCTTGAGGGAAAGTGTTGGCGGCGGTTAAGACATTGATCCCAGATCCTGGGGGTGGGTGCGGGGAATCCTAACATAGCATTAGAATTTTCAGGAAAAGAAAGGTGTTGGCAGAATGGGTGATCCTGGGAGTGGAGCCCCTTCCTTCAACATATGAGGTACTAAGGAATTAGTGTGCAGTGGTGGACATCAAGAAGGCCACAGCAGTGTGGGTGGTCCCTCTACTGCTCTCACCGTCTCCTTTCCTGCCCAATGCACAATAAAGATGAGACGTTCTGGCATAGAAACAGGGTAAAGATCTGCAAGAAATGAGAGGAAGCCAGGCCAGGAACAAGTGAAGACTTTAATAGAGGGGGAAAGGAAGATGAACTCTAACCATGTGTCAGCTCTACTCCCACACAGCAGTAAAAGGTTTTTATTAGCCTTACATACAGCTAAAATGGGGAAGTGATCCCAGTGTATTGCCCAGCACTCTTCTCTAGTGTGGGTCAGGATTATGGGTGTACATGAGTTGGGTGTTTCCCAGAAAGTCTATCCTTGAAGCAGTCTAGGAGGGGATTGCTTGTTTTCTAAACTGGTAGCACTCTTGTCACAATTATGACAATTTCTTTCCCATACTCACCAAATGTACTAAATAATGAACTAATGACCAATCCCAGAGTGATGGAGAAATGTGATTTTCATATAAAGAATTTAAAGTAAGTTTCCCAAGGAAGCCTAGTGAACTTCAAGACAATACAAAGAAGGAATTTAGAAGCCTGCCAGAGAAAATTTACACAGAAATTGAAATAATAAAAATATCAAGCAGAAATTTTGAAGCTTAAAAATTTAATTGATACTCTGAGTAATGTATCAGAGACTCCCAATATCAGAATTGACCAAGCAGAAGAAAAAATTCATGAGTTTCAAAATGGGCTATTTGAAAATACACAGATGAGAAATAAGAAAAAATAAAATAAAAAAGAAGGAAGCACACCCACAAGATTTAAAAAATAACCTTAAAACTGTAGTCCCAGCTACTTGGGAGGCTGAGGCAAGAGAATCGCTTAAGCCCATGAGTTGGAGGTTACTGCGAGCTGTGTGAGGCCACGGCACTCTACCGAGGGCCATAAAGTGAGACTCTGTCTCTACAAAAAAAATAACCTTAAAAATAAAAACCAAATAGTTATTGGTCTCAAGGAGGAGGAAGAGAGAGATTGGAGTAGAAACAAATAAATAATGACAGGTAACTTTCCAAACCTAAAGAAAGATACAAATCTCCAGGTACAAGAAGATCATAGAACAGCAAGCTCATTCAACCCAAAACAAGACTACCTCAAGGCATTTAATAATCAAGCTCCTAAAGGTCATGAATAAAGAAAAGATCCTAAGGGAAGCAGGAGAAAAGAAAAGAAATAGCATGCAAAAGAGCTCCATGGCATCAGGAAGCAGACTTCTCAGTGGAAACCTTACAGGCCAGGAAAGAGGAGCATGATATACTCCAAGTTCCAAAGGAAAAAAAAATTAAACCTGGAATATTATGTTCTATGAAAATATCCTTCAAACATGATAGAGAAGCAAACACTTCCCCAGACAAACAAAGATAATGGATTTCATCAACATCAGACCTGTCTTAAAAGAAATATATATAGGAGCTCCTCAATATGAAGGAACAGGACAGAAGAATAATAAATAATCATCTGAATGTATACAACTCTCTGGTAAAAGTAAGTACAAAATACAGAATATTTATTGTTGTAATTGTTGGATATAAATCGTTTATATCTTGATCAGGAAGAATAAAGATCAAACTTATCAAAAATAACTACAACAATATTTTGAGAGCTAGATAGTATAAAGAAGATATAGATGGAAACAACAAAAAGTTAAAAAGCTGAGGGGAACATGGATTTAAAGTGTAGAATTTCATTTAGATTTCCCTTTGATTATTTATTTCTTTTTTTTTTATTAAATCATAACTGTATACATTGATATGATCATGGGGCATCAATGTTGAACATTTATTACATTTTTTGCCCCAAAGATTGTATTTTAAATTTGGAATGGAAAATTTACTTGTTTTCATTTATTAAATCTTCACATAGTTTTAGAAGATAATGATTCACATATAAGTGATTCTATAGGATAGAATTAGGATTTTTTTGGGATTCAAGGTAATATGATTGATTGCTCTTGGTAGACTCAGTCTGAATTTAAGCTTGATTTCCCTTATTATTATTATTATTATTATATTTATTTCTTTGTAAGCAGAATTGTCATAGGTTTAAAATACTTAATTTTAAAATAATTTTTACAAGCCTGATGGTAACCTCAAACCAAAAACCTTTAATAAATATACAAAAATAAAAAACCCAAGAAAATAAAACATAGAAAATCACTTTTAACAAAGGAATACAGGAAAGAACAAGGAAGAGAGGACCACAAAGCAACCAGAAATAAAATAACAACATAGCAGTAGTGGGTCCTTACTTATCAATAATAACATTGAATAAGAATTAACTACCCTTTCCAAACTCTGTGGCTTCAATAAAAAGACACAGAGTGACTAAATGGAAAAAGACAAGAAACCCACTTCACCTAGAAACACACACAATATACTGCAAAGAAAGGGATGTAAAATTATATTCTATTCAAATGAAAACCAAAAAATTAAAAAGCAGAAATAGCTATAAAATAGATTTCAAGACAAAAACTTTAAAAAGACACAAAAATGTCATTATATAATGAAAAATGGGTCAACCTAGCAAGAAGATATAACAATTCTAAGATGTATGCACCCAATACTATAGCTCTCAGATATATAAAGCAAATATTGTCATAGCTAAAGAAAGAGATAGACTACATTACAAAAATCACTGGAGACCTCAACACTTCACTTTCAACATTGAAGATATCCAGATAGAAAAATTAACAAAGGAACATTGGACTTCATCTGCAGAATAGAACAAATTGACCTAATAGTTATTTACAGAAGCGTTTACTTAATAGCTGCTGAATGTATACTTCTCCTAAGCTCAAGGATCATTCACAAGGATAGATCATATGTTACGCAATAAAACAAGTCTTAAATTTAAAATATTAATATATATCAAGTATTTTCTCTGACCACAATTGAATAAAATTAGAAATCAAGAGCAATTGGAATAGTGAAAACTATACAAACACATTAAAATTAAATAACACGCTCCTGAATAATGAGTGGGTTAAAAAAGAGATAAAGAATAAAAATTAAAAAAATCATCAGAAGATAATGAAAATGAAAATATAACATATCAAAGCCCATGGAACACAGCAAAAGCAGTTAGAGGAATACTTACCTCGCAAGGTAGAATATCTTCAAATAAACAACATAACTATGAAAATAAGAGCAAATAATACCCAAATTAGTAGAAGAAAAAAAAAATGTAGATCAGACCAGAAGTAAATGAAATTGAAAAAAATAAAAAATAAAAAGTTAGTGTTTTGAAAAGATAAACAAAATTGACAAAAATTTAGCTAGACTATGTAAGAAAAAGAGAGAGAAAACCCAAATAAACAACATGAAGAGGAAAACTAAGGCATTGCAAGTGAAAATGCAGAAATTCAAAGCATCATCACAGACTACCATAGTAACTATAAATCAATAGATTGGAAAACATAAGAAATGGCTAAATTCCTAGACACCTATAGCCTACATGATTGAACTAGGAAAAAATCCAAAACCTGAATAAACCAATAACAATAGTATTATAGAAGCAATAATAAGTTTGTCATCAAAGAAAAGCTCAGGACCCTAGAGCTACACTGCTAAATTCTACCAAGCATTCAAAGGAAAACCAATGCAAATCACACTTAAACTATTCCAAAAAAATTGTGGAGGATGGAATACTTCCAAACTCACTCCAGAAGGCTTGTATAACATTCATATCAAAACCAAAGACACACAAAGACACACACACACACACACAAGAAAACTACATGTCACTATCCCTAATAAACCTAGATTCAAAAATCCTCAACAAAACACTAGAAACCGAATTCAACAACACATTAAAATTGTTATTCGCCATGATAAAAAATGGGATTTATTCTATGGATACAAGGATGATTCAACATACAGAAATTGATCAATGGGATACATCATATCAACAGAACAAAATACATAAACCATATAATTGTTTTAATTGACATTGAAAAAGCATTGGATAAAATTTAACATCTCTTCCTGATAAAAATTCACAAAATACTGAGTGTAGATGGACCTTACCTCAACATGATAAAAAACTGTATAAGACAGGCCCACAGTGAATATCATACTGAATGGAAAAAAACTGAAAGCCTTTCCTCTCAGACCTAGAATAAGATAAGGATGTCCATTTTCATCATTGTTACTCAAAATAGTTTTGGAAGTTCTAGCTAGGGCAATCAGATTAAAAAAAGACAGAAAAGGCATCCAAATTGGAAAAAAAGATATTGAATTATCCTTGTGAATTATATATTTTTTCTTCGTCTGGTGAAACCTAAATGCACCATAAAAACCTGTTAGAAATGATAAATGAATTTAGTAAAATTTCAAGATACAAAATCAATATACAAAAATTAGCAGCATTTTTATATGCCAACAATAGTCAATCTGAAAAAGAAACCAAGAAAGTAATCCCACTTACATTAACTATAAATAAAATAAAACAACTAGGAATAAATTTAACCAAAGAATAAAAAATCTATATAATGAAAATTATAAGACAAAATAAAACTAGAAGAATTAATATTGTTAAAATGGAACTAGAACAATCAATGCTGTTACAATATTTATGCTACCCAAATCAATCTGCAGATTCAATGCAATTTTCTTTATTATTTTTTATTTTACTATTAAATCATAGCTGTGTACATTAATGTGATCATGGGGCACCATACACTGGTTTTATAGACCGTTTCACATATTTTCATCACATTGGTTAACATAGCCTTCCTGGCATTTTCTTAGTTATTGTGTTAAGATAGTTATATTCTACATTTACTAAGTTTCACATGTACCCTTGTAAGATGCACCGTAGGTGTAATCCCACCAATCACCCTCCCTCTGCCCATCCCTCCCCTCCCTCCACCCTCCCTCCCCTCCCTCTCCCCCATATTCTCAGGTTATAATTGGGTTATAGCTTTCATATGAAAGCCATACAGATTCAATGCAATTTTCATCAAAATATCAGTGATATTCTTCACAGAAATAGAAAAAATAAACCTAAAATTTATACAGAATGATAAAAAGATCCAGAATAGCCAAAGCTACCTTATACAAAAGGAACAAAACCATAGGAATCACATTACCTGACTTCAAATTATACTATAATTCTTTTCCTGGTTGACTTTTGGTAGATTTACATATGTGCCTAGGAATATCTATTTCTTATAAATTTTCCAGTTTATTGGTATATAGTTGCTTGTAGTAGTCTCTAATGTCTAATTTTTTCTCTCTGATATTATTTATTTGGGTTTTCTCTCTTTTATCTTGCTTAGAAATTAAAAAAAGATTATTAGGGAATACTATGAATAATATTTTATTAGTATGTATAGTTGCCATAACAAAATACCACAGACTTGGTGTCTTAAACAACATATATTTATTTTCTAACAGTTCAGGAGGCAGAAAGTCAAAGTTAAAGTGCTGACAATGTTTGTTTCTTCTGAGGACTCTTTTTTTTTTTTTTTTTTCATTTTTTGGTGGCCGACCTTTTGTTGAAATCTCATATGACATTTTCCCTTAAAGGAAAGAGGGGGAGAGAAAGAGAAATAGATAAATACCACTATCTGGCATCTCTTCTGATAAGAACATATTAGAGCTCCAAGGCTCTACACTTACAACTTTAATGTTAATTGCCTCCTTGAATGCCCTTGAATGCTTTATCTCCCTTATTTCCAAATAGAGTTGATGTAGGTTCTCTCCATTTAGAGATGGACATGAACCTCATTTCCTGGGCCTGAGAAGGCTGATAAACCAGTTTGATCAATGTTCCATCTAAGTCACCACTTCCAGGGAGCAATGGAATGCCCAAACAAGACCACATTCCAACACAATGGAAATTGTAAAATTAACTTCTGCCCAGAGGGCTCTGGCACCAATGGTTGTGACGTATTTTAGACATACATTTCATTTTCCCAAACACCCTGTCTTCAGGGAAGGAGAAACTTCATGTAAACCTCTAAACAGAGAACCAAAATTTTTACTTGGGACCCCCTCCAATGTACCAGAAGTTTTATTTTCCTTGCTTTATTTATCAATAAAATATGTTGTATTGCTTACTCATGGTGGTTTGTGAATTCATTCTTTGATTTCCCAAGACCAAGGACCTGGTGGAGAAATTCTGGTAACATATTTCGGAGGCTCAACCAGGATCTGGACGTGCTATTACAGTAAGCAAAATGAACACTTACTTGGCTTTTTCCCTCTTCATTTTGGTTATATCAAAAGAGACTTAACACTGGGTAACTGTCAGCCAGTTAAAAGTGAGTAGTGTTGGAAGTGGAAGACATTATTCTTAGTAAAGCATCACAAGAATGGAGAAGCATGAATCCTATGTACTCAATTTTGATATGAGGACAATTAATGACAATTAAGGTCATGGGGGGGAGGAAAAGCAGAGAGAGGGAAGGAGGGAGGGGGTGGGGCCTTGGTGTGTGCCACACCTTCTGGGGGCAAAACATGATTGCAAGAGGGACTTTACCTAACAAATGCAATCACTGTAACCTGGCTTATTGTACCCTCAATGAATCCCCAACAATAAAAAATAAATAAATAAATAAAAAGAATGGAAGAAAAAGTATCCAATGTGCTCAGCCCTACTATGAAACTAATTTATAGCTTTCGCTATAACCCAATTATAGCCTAAGAATATGGGGAAAGGGGAGAGGAAGGAGAGGGGAAGGGGCAGGATGAGTGGAGGGGGAGTAATTGGTGAGACCACACCTGCAGTGCATCTTACAAGGGTACATGTGAAACTTACTAAATGTAGAATATAAATGTTTTAACACAATAACCAGAAAAAGCCAGAAAGGCTATGTTAACCAGTGTGATGAAAATATTTCCAATTGTATATAAAACCAGCACATGGTACCCCATGATTGCATTAATGTACACAGCTATGATTTAATAAAAAAATGCATCCTCAAAAAAAAAAAGTGAGTAGTGTGGCTGCATGTCAACAATTCACAGGTGACAGGTTGCTGAGGAATGGACCTCTAAATTCCCCTCAGTCCCTGCAAGGGGAGCAGGAGGGAATGTTGGGATGTTCTTGCATTCATTATGTTTCTGGTTGAAAGCCAAAGATGAGCAGAAGCAGTAATCAGAAGTCCTGTGGTTCCTGGTGACCAGACTGACTTCATGACTTTCTAAAACCTTCTGGCAAACCCCCCTCAGTGAGCATTTCTAGGTCCTCTTACTATTATTGGCCCATGTCTACTGGGTCCCAACACTCTGACCACCTATCTTTACAGACAAGTGATAGGGTCTTTTCTCCATTTGCTATCAGGGACCTGCTTTGCTCTTGAAGGTGTGTTTTCTTTGTGGTTTGGGTGCTTTGTTTGGTAATAACTGTATGTAAGTAAAGGGATGCTTTGCGTGTTTGGCTGTTTTTTTCTGATTTTTTCAGGAAAAGCATAGAAAAACTTTTCCAGGTGTTTTCAAGTCTCTTTAGATAAATTTTAAAGGATCTTCTCCATTGCCTATTCCTCAGAAAATTAACCTCAATTGGCTTTTATGTGCATTTGAAAAAGAGAATGAACTGTTTCGTTGGTAGATAAAATGAGAGATTTAATTCTTCATCTCTGAACACAAAAGGAATTTTACTCCTCCCAGCTGAAAGCATTCCTGGGTGACCAGGAGGCTGAGTGGGAGTTGCCTGGGGTGATTCTTGGATATGAGATCGGTCCTATAGGGAACTCCACCCCAAAATTAATTAGAAGAAGGCTCATCTAGGAAATACATGTAATACCTGATAACTTGGCATTTTGAGCCCTCTTAGAGGTTCTAGTCACCTGGAGAGAGACACTGAGATATGTAAGAGGGTGAGACTGGTTTGTAGTGAAACACTGAGAAGCCTCCCCCACAAGCAACACACTCTGATCCACTACATAAAACCCTACACTACAGTTCAGTTTCTTCTTCAAAAAAATGAGAAAAAATTCTTTAAAACTGAGAAAGACAAAGAGAAAAACAGTGGGTGTCCTACTTGGTTTACTTGCTTTATTTGTGTAAATGGAAGGGTTGAGAGGCATGCCAGGATTTTTAGGACTCCAGCTGGTTATGGATAATTCTTGTGTACAAGTTTTTACTGAAGGACAAATTACATCAAAGTTGTATTAGTTTTGAATTTACTGAGTTTGGCCATTATTCCTGTGCTGACTTTCCTTGGGAAAAGAGAGGGTGGAATTTTTTTTCATTACTTCTCTGCCAAGTTAAAGGCTTCCCTATCCCTATGTCTGACAAAAAGACCTGTTCAGGGAGGAAATAATGGGGCATCCCAGTGGAATTCCCACTGGAACATATCCTCAGCAATTGAATATTAATATAGAAATACGTTTTTGCAAAGAAAGAAAAAAAAAGAGGTTAGAAATTGAGACTAAGTTTATAAGGTGGAAAATGAAAAAAATAAATATAAAAATTTTCAAAAGACAAAAAAGAAAATTTAAAAAATACAAAATGAGCAGCACTTGTGGCTCAAGGACTAGTATGATTTAAGTACTCCAATTTGTACAAATAACACACTGACATTGGCATAAATGTATTTATGATCTATGTACAAAAGACTTAATTTAAAAAGGGAATATGAAAACAAGTAAAAAATAAATGAATAAAAATAAAAAATAAAAAATGTATGTAATTGTTTTGAGAAGAAAATGAAATACTTTTAAGATCTGATTGATGATTGAAAAAAAAAGGATTAAACAGAGAAGAATGATTTTGTGTGGAAAAGATATATATGAGAGGTTTGCTAACCTTTCAGAATCTAACTCCTGACTGTTATGAATTATCAATTCAAGTTCAAAGGTTTTATATGCACAGTGAAAAATACAGGACCAGCTTAAATGGGCACAGAGCCTGACAACATCAATTAATCCCCAGGGATGGGCTCTGGGGCTCATATTCACTTTAATCTGCAGATGTACAGTCAAACTCTGTATGACACCATTTTACAGCTAGACATTTTTGTAGAAAAGAGGAAAAATTGTCTGATATTTCCTATGTGCAGGCTTTCGTTTTTCTCATGGATTATCACCAACTGTGTAAAATCTGTCAGACAGACTCATCCCTACTGGCCATGGTAGGCCAGGTGATGGCTGCTCTCTGAATAGCCAGGAACTCTGAAGTGAAGAACTCCCACCTTACCCGGGCATGCCAGAAGCACCTTCCACACCTTCCTCAGTGCCTCTAGAGAAATCCAAGAAAAATACCACTCCCAAAGTTTCCCCTTGACCCATGGAGACACTTAGGAAGCAACTGTATTCTTCTTTGTGTCCCCTGATGGAAACTTTGGGTTGTGAAATGGAAGCTACTTGAATATTTTCCCCATTTTCTTTGGATGCTTTAGAACAGATCACAGCTCATTTAGAATAGGTCAAGACTGATTCAGGAAAGTTTTCTGATGATTCTGATAAGTACATAGATGTTCTCCAAGGGCTAGGACAGAGTTTTGATATCTCTTAGACTGATATATTTGTAGACCAAGGTGTAACTTCATTATTTATTTATTTATTTTTTTGAGACAGAGTTTTACTCTGTCACCCTTGGTAAAGTGCCATGACATCATAGTTCACAACAACCTGAAACTCTTGGGCTTGAGTAATCCTCTTGACTTAGCCTCTCAAGTAGATGGGACTACAGGCATGTGCCACTACACCTGGCTAAGTTTTCTGTTTTTAGTAGAGATGGGGTCTCATTCTTGCTCAGGTTGGTCTCAAACTTCTGAGCTCAATCCATCCACCCACCTTGGCTTCCCAGAGAGCAAGGATTACAGGAATGAGCCACAGTGCCTGGCTGCAAATTGCAACTTTACTTTTTATTTATTTATTTATTTATTTATTTATTTATTTATTATTTTCTTTTAATTAAATCATAGCTGTGTACATTAGTGCAATCAAGGGGTACAATGTGCTGGTTTCATATACAATCTGAAATATTTTCATCAAACTGTTTAATATAGCCTTCATGGCATTTTCTTGTTATTGTATGTAGACATTTGTATTCTGTATTTAGTAAGTTACACCTATACCCATTCTAAGATGTACCATAGGTATGAACCCACCAATTACCCTCCCTCCACCCCAATCTCCCTCCTCTCCTCCCTTGGCCCTTTCCCCATATTCTTGTGCTATAGTTGGGTTATAACCTTCATATGACAGCTATAAATTAGCTTCATAGTAGGGCTGAGTTCATTGGATACTTTTTCTTCCATTCCTGAGATACTTTGCTAAGAATATGTTCCAGCTCCATCCATGTAAACATGAAAAAGGTAAAGTCTCCATCTTTCTTTTTTTTTTTTTTTCATTCAATCATTCACAAATATTTATCGAGTCTATTTTGCGCATATTCATAAAGGGACCTTTTCACTAGAAAATGAACAGAGCATCAAGGAGAATTTGTTTTACAGGTTTTTAGCTGTTTAAAATGATTATCAAAGTGATTCTGTGTATCGTAGAAATTTTGGAAAGTACAGAAAAGAGTAAAGGAACACGTACACAAATTTCCCCCAAATTCACCACCCACAGGCAATGTATTTATAGTGTTTTCCAGCCTGTTGGCCAGGGCTTTTTTTTTTTTTTTTTTTTTTTTAAGAATTTTAGAGTTTAATTTCTATTACAAATTGGTTACAGCACGTAAGCATTTTCCCATGCCCTCTGAAACTTGATGATTGTGATACTATTCGCTCAGTGCTTTCTGTCACAAGGGCTCATCCTAACTGCTTCATTCATTTTTGGCAGCAGGACATTTGGGGTGTTTCCAGCTTTTCTAAGCTGCATCGCACATTGACACTACAGTGGACGCCTTTGAACACAAGCTCTTCGGCTGTATTTCAACTTACAGGTTTCAGAGGAAATAATCAGAAATAGGAGCCAAGGCTCGGTGCCTGTGGCTCAAGCGGCTAAGGCACCAGCCACATACACCTGAGTTGGTAGGTTCGAATCCAGCCTGCGCTCGCCAAACAACAATGATGGCTGCAACCAAAAAATAGCTGGGCGTTGTGGCGGGTGCCTGTAGTCCCAACATCTTTCTTTAAGGCTGCATAATATTCCATGGTGTACATGTACCACAATTTGCTAGTCCATTCGTGGGTCAATGGACACTTGGGCTTCTTCCATGACTTAGCAATTATGAATTGGGCTGCAATAAACAATTTGGTACAGATGTCTTTGTTATATTGTGATTTGGTCTACTGGGTATATACCTAGTAAAGGAATTATAGGATCGAATGGCATGTCTATTTTTAGATCTCTAAGTATTCTCCAAACATCCTTCCAAAAGGAATGAATTAGTGTGCATTCGCACCAGCAGTGTAGAAGTGTGCCCTTTTCTCCACATCCACGCCAACATCTCTGGTTTTGGGATTTTGTTATGTGGGCTAATCTTACTGGATTTAGGTGATATCTTAAAGTAGTTTTGATTTGCATTTCCCTGATGATTAAGGATGATGAGCATTTTTCATGTGTCTGTAGGCCGTGCACCTGTCTTCTTTAGAGAAGTTTCTCTTCAAATCTTTTGCCCACCCTGAAATGGATCACTTGTTCTTTTCTTGCTAATACGTTTGAGTTCTCTGTGGATTCTGGTTATTAAACCTTTGTCAGAGGTATAACCTGCAAATATTTTCTTCCATTCTGAGGGTTGTGTGCTTGCTATACTTACTATGTTCTTGGCTGTGCAGAAGCTTTTTAGTTTGATTAGGTCCCAGTAGTGTATTTTCGATACATGCTTCAATATTCTGGGAAGTCCTCATAAAATATTCACCCAGGCCGATTCCTTCAAGAGTTTTCCCTGCAATACCTTCTAGTATTTTTATAGTTTCCTGTCTTAAGTTTAAATCTTTTATCCAATGAGTGTCTATCTTGGTTAATGGTGAAAAGTATGGGTCCAGTTTCAGTCTTCTACAGATCGTCAGCCAGTTGACCCAACACCATTTGTTAAATAGGGAATCTTTTCCCCACTGAATGTTTTTAATTGGCTTGTCAAAGATCAGATAACAGTAAGTAGCTGGATTCATCTCTTGGTTCTCTATTGTGTTCCAGACATCTACCTCTCTGCTTTTGAACCAGTACCATGATGTTTTTGATCACTATCGATTTATAGTACAGTCTCAGGTCTGGTAGTGTGATTCCTCCTGCTTTGTTTTTATTTCTGAGTAACGTCTTGGCTATTCGAGTTTTTTTCTGATTCCATATAAAATGAAGTATTGTTTTTTTTTGAGATCTGTAAAATATGACAATGAAGCTTTAATAGGAATTGCATTAATATTATATATTGCTTTGGGTAGTATAGACAATTTAACAATGTTGATTCTTCCAAGCCATGAGCATGGTATGTTTTTCCATTTGTCAACATCTTCAGCTATTTCTCTTCTTAAAGTTTCATAGTTCTCTTTATAGAGATCTTTCACGTCCTTTGTTAGGTAAGCTCCCAAATATTTCATCTTCTTTGGCACTACTGTAAAAGGAATAGTGTCCTTGACTTTTTTTTTTTTTTTTGGCTTGGCTATTGTTGGTATATATAAAGGATACAGATTTATGGGTGTTGATTTTGTAGCCTGAGACATTGCTGTATTTCTTGATCACTTCTAAAAGTTTTGTAGTAGAATCCCTGGTGTTTTTCAGATATACAATCATATCATCTGCGAAGAGTAAAAGTTTTATCTCTTCTGACCCTATGTGAATACCCCTGATTGCCTTTTCTTTCCTAATTGCAATGGCTAAAACTTCCATTACAATGTTAAAGAGCAATGGAGACAATGGGCAACCTTGCCAACTTCCTGATCTAAGTGGAAATGATTTCAATTTAACTCCATTCAATACAATATTGGATGTGGGTTTGCTGTAGATGGACTCTATCAGTTTAAGAAATGTCCCTTCTATACCAATTTTCTTAAGTGTTCTGTTCATGAAGGGATGCTGGATATTATCAAAAGCTTTTTCTGCATCAATTGAGAGAATCATATAGTCTTTATTTTTTATTTTGTTTATGTGCTGAATTACATTCATAGATTTACATATATTAAACCAGCCTTGAGATCCTGGGATAAATTCCACTTTGTCATGGTGTATAATTTTTTTGATGTGTTGTTGGATTCTGTTTGTTAGGATCTTATTGAGTATTTTTGCATCAATATTCATTAGTGATATTGGTCTATAATTTTCTTTTCCTGTTGGGTATTTCCCTGGTTTAGGGATCAAGGTGATGTTTGCTTCATAGAATATGTTGGGTAGTATTCCTTCTTTTTCTTTATTTTGGAAGAGGTTTAGTAATATAGGCACTAGTTCTTCTTTAAAGGTTTGGTAGAATTCTGATGTGAATCGATCTGGTCCCGGGCTTTTCTTTTTAGGAAGACTTTGTATAGTTGTTGCTCTTTTGGAACTTGATATAGGCCTGTTCAACATTTCCACTTTGCTCTGGCTAAGTCTTGGTAGGTGGCGTGCTTCCAAGTATTGGTCAATTTCCTTCAGATTTTCATATTTCTGAGTAAAGTTTCTTATAATATTCATTAAGGATTTTTTGAATTTCTGAGGGGTCTGTTGTTATTTCATCTTTACCATTTCTGATTGATGAAATTAGAGATTTTACTCTTTTTTTCCTGGTTAGGTTGGCCAAAGGTTTATCTGTTTTATTGATCTTTTCAAAAAACCAACTTTTTGATTTATTGATCTGTTGTATAATTCTTTTGTTTTCAAATTCATTTAATTCTGCTCTAATTTTGGTTATTTATTTTCTTTTGCTGGGTTTGGAGTTGGAATGCTCTTCCTTCTCTAGTTGCTTGTGATGTTCCATTAAGTTGTTAACTTCCTCTCTTTCCATTCTCTTGAAGAAGGCTTGTAGTGCTATAAATTTCCCTTAGGACTGCCTTTGCAGTATCCCAGAGGTTCTGATAATTTGTGTCTTTAATTTTGTTTTGTTCCAAAATTTGATAATTTCCTTTTTAATCTCGTCTATGACCCACCTACCCTTCAGCATAAAGTTATTTAGCTTCCATGATTTTGTATGAGTATGCAGTTTCCTGTTGTTATTGAGTTCAACTTTTATTCCATGATGGTCTGAGAAGATGCATGGAATAACTTCTATTTTTTTAAAATTTGCTGATGTTAGACTTTTGACTTAAGATGTGATCAGTTTTAGAGTATGTTCCATGGGCTGATGAGAAGAATGTGTATTCAGTTTTTTTTTTTTTTTTTAAGACATAGTCTCATTTTATCACCCTCGGTAGAGTGCCGGGGTGTCACAGCTCACAGCAACCTCCAGCTCCTGGGCTTAGGTGATTCTCTTGCCTCAGCCTCTTGAGTAGCTGGGACTACAGGTGCCCACCACAATGCCCAGCTATATTTTTTTTGTTGCAGTTTGGCTGGGGCCGTGTTTGAACCTGCCACCCTCAGTATATGGGCCCAGTGCCCTACTCACTGAGCCACAGACGCCTCCATGTATTCAGTTTTGTTGGGATGAAATGTTCTGTAGATGTCTGTTAAATCCAGATATTGAATGGTTAAGATTAAATTTAAAATTTCTTTGCTCAGCTTCTTTTTGGAGGATCTATCCAACACTGCTAAAGGGGTGTTAAATCTCTGACTACTATGGAACTGGAGGAAATCAAGTTGCTCATGTCTGTTAGAGTTTCTTATAAATTGAGGCACATTCTGGTTGGGTGCATAAATATTAATAATTGAAATCTCATCACATTGAGTATTACCATTACCAAATATGAAGTGTCTTTCCTTATCCTTCTTTATTTTGGTTGCTTTAAAGCCTATTGTGTCTGCGAGTAGGATTGCAACACCTGTTTTTTACTGCTTTCCATTTGCCTGGAATATAGATGACCATCCCTTCATCTTGAGTCTATATTTATCTTTTAAGGTAAGATGAGATTCTTGTGTGTAGCAGATATCTGACCTGAGTTTTTGTATACAGTCAGCCGACCTGTGCCTCTTTAGAGGACAATATAAACCATTCACATTAATTGAGAATATTGATAAGCCTTTCGAAAGTCCGGTGGACATTTTTAATCCTTTTGTGACTGTGGAAGTGGGAATTTGATCATAAGTTTCTGGGTGTGTTTACTTTTGTGGTGGAGGATTATGCTGGTCTTATGGAGGACAGGTCTGAGAATATCCTGTAGAGCTGGTTTAGTTATGGCAAATTCCTTCAACATGTGACTGTCATTAAAGTATTTAATTTTTCCATCATAAATGAAACTCAGTTTAGCTGCATACAGGATCCTGGGTTGAAAGTTATTTTGTGTTAGGAGATTGAAATCGATGACCATCCTCTTCTAGCTTGAAACGTTTCAGCAGAGAGATCTACAGTTATTCTAATATTCTTCCCCTTATAGGTTATGGTTTTCTTACGTCTGGCTGCTCTCAGAGTTTTCTCCTTCATATTAACTTCAGTGAAATTGATTATGAAGTGTCTGGGGGAGGTCATATTCAGGTTGAGTCATGCTGGAGTTCTGAAACTGTCTGCTATCTGAATTTCATAATCTCTTAGCATGTCTGGAAAGTTTTATTTCATAATCTCATGGAGAAGAGACTCTGTGCCTTGTGAAGCCACTTTGTCACTTTCAGGGATCCCTATAAGGCGAATATTGGTTTTCTTTGAATTATCCCAGAGCTCTCTGAGAGAGTGATCTGTTTTTGCCCTCCATTTCTCTTCCTCTTTGAAAGTTTGGGAGCATTCAAAAGCTTTGTCTTCAATGTCAGAAATCCTTTCTTCTGCTTGCTCCATTCTGTTACTCAGGGATTCTACTGTATTTCTCAGATCTTTGAGGGCTGCAACTTCTCATCTAAATGTGTCAAAATCTTTGGTCATTTGGTCTTTGAATTCGTTGAATTCTTGAGACATCTTTTGGATTACTGCTTGGAATTCTAGTTCGATCTTATTTGCTATTCAGATTCTGAATTCAATTTCTGACATCTCAGGCATTTGCTTATGCATGAGATCTTGTGCTGTGTCTTCCTTGTTTTTCCTTGGGGGAGTTAATCTACTCTTATTATTCATATTGCTAAAGTTTTTATTCTGCCCCATTATTTTTTTCACTGTTGCCTCTGGCGTCTTCAGAATTGGGGAGATGTCTCTCCAAGATTAGACCCTGGTGGGATCACTCTATTGTTGCTGGATCTTTGTAGGGAGTGACCCTGTGTAGCTCCTCTGGGAGGCCCAGCCAGGAAGTTCTGGCTGTCTGAGCAGCTCTGGAGTGTGGCAACAGGGCAAGGGGTGGTGCACATGGTTCTGGGAGTGCCTGGCATGGGATGACTTTGGCTCAGAGAGCCCACAGCTCCAGCTGTGTCTGGCCAGGAGGAGGGCTCTGCACAGAGGTAGGGAGGGCTCCGGAGGGAGGGTGCGGGTCACGTGGCTACCAGAGTTACTGGCCAGACGGGTATACCAGTGTATACCAGATGGGAGACAGCGAGGGTATGGGAGGGAACATACAGGTTACATGGCTTCTGGAGTTCCTGGCCGAGGCAGGCGGAGGCCCAGTGGGCGCAGGAGCGGTGTGCAGGGCTGCCTGGTTGCCAGCAATCTCACTGGCTGGGGCAGGCATACGGAGGCCTGGTGGGCACCGTGTGCGGGGCCACATGATTGCTGGCAGAGTTTCTGGCCAGGGCAGGTGTACAAAGGCCCAGTAGATGCGGGGCATGGGGGCCACATGTTTGCTAGAGGAGTCCCTGGCTGGGGTGGGCGCAGGTTGCTGTGGTGCTGGTTGCCGACGGAGTCCCTGGCCGAGGTGGGCGCAGATTGCTGGGCTGCATGGTTGATGGCGATTCCCTCACTGGGTGGGTGTACAGAGGCTCAGCGGGCACAGGGCACGGGGCTGCATGGTTGCTGGTGGAGTCCCTGGCTGGGGCATGTGTGGGTTGCTGGGCTGTGCAGTTGCTGGCGAGTCTCTAGCTGGGGTGGGTGTATGGAGGCCCGCTGGGTGCAGGGCACAGGGCCATAGATTGCTGGCAGACTCCCTGGTGGGGGTGGAGTTCTTGCAGCATGGGCCCCCATAGTCTCTTGCTGGGGCAGTGCTTGGTCTGGCAAACAGGGAGGGGGGCACTGCTCAAGAACTTCCTCCCTCAGTCTCAGCAGGGGTTAGGCTTCTGGTTCATCAGGTAAGGGGAGAAGGGTTTGTTGGAAGTTCAGAATGGCAGGGAAGACTTTAGTTCAATTTTTCTGCCTGGCAAGAAAGTGTTAAGAGTCACAGTAGGGTCCCTCTGAGGAAGTAGTCCCCACTTCTCCCAGCACTCACCTGTGGTGTGAGACAAGAGGTACACAGTTCACTGCTTGTCTGTAGAAAACCCACAGGAGCAAATGAAGAGAAAAAAGAAAGGAGGCAGAAAAGCAAACAAACAAACAAACAAAACCACACAGTTTTCTTCGGGGAGAGGACGGACACTTTTCCTTTCAGATGAATTTTGTACCTGAAGCTTGGTTTCTTGGAGTTGCAGCTTGCCTTAGCAGAGGTGACCTGCAGTTATCATTTCTTTCTCTGCTGGGCTCCCAGTCTTCAGCTTTATTGGGCTGTTTCTGTATGTAATCATTCCTTTTGGACAAGAGCCTCTATTGGAAGCTGCGTTCAGTTGGCCATCTTGCCCCTCCCCACAAACTGCAACTTTAAATGAGGAAAGTGTAATCTTAAATGAAGCTAGGAAGTGGGGTGACCTGTGATTCATAGCCAATACCAATACCAATGTCCTCTAAAGAAAGGATCAAGTATCCCATAGGAAGATCCTTTGAGGATCCTGAAAGATATCTTGAAAGACAAGGTGACTGGTGGCAAAAACATTTTCTAACATATATCCTGGAAGGATTATGCTTATCCAGGAGAAAAGCCTATGAATTATTCTAAATTGTCTACTATTTACCAAGAACAGAATGAAAATTCCTCATCCTTTCTTGAAAAGCTCAGGGAGGCATTGAGAAAATATACCCAGTTAACACCTGACTTCTTATAGGGACAAAGAATGTTAAAAGATAAATTTCGCAGTCAAGAATTCCCAGACATTGGTAGAAAACTATAAAAATTGTCTCTGGGCTCTGACCATAATCTATAAGACCTCCTAAAAATGGTCGCATCATTCTTTTATATCTAAAATGAGGAGGAGGAGAAAAAGAAGAGAAGAAATAATAAAAGAACAGCAGCTCTAGTGATGGCTCCAACATTCAGGGGCAAGTGAAAGCTAGAGAAATTAAGAATAGTGCTTCCAATGTGGCTGGACCACCTGCTTTAAGAAAGATTGTCCCAGGTGGTTCTGCCTGACAGGCAAACTCCTGAGCTCCTACAAGGAATGTAAGGGTGACCATTGGAGATTGGCCTTTCTCCTGAGGAGAAGATCTTGGGAAACAGTTATTCTATTGGTCCCAAAGCTGGACTAAAGGTACCTGGGGCAGCCTCTCATGGCTCTGGCTCATATCAGCACTTCCCAGGAGCCATGAGTACACCTAACTGTGGAAAGTCAAGAGATAGAATTTCTCCTGAATACTGGAGCCACCTTTTCTATACTTCTCTCTATTCCTGGTGTCCTGTCCCACAAATCTGTAACTATATTGGGAGGGTGTGTATTGAAAGCTGAATAACAAAAATCTTGTCTCAACTCTTAAGTTGCAGTTAGGGGGACTGGCTGTTCTTGCATGCCTTCCTAATCATACTGAAAGCCCTATTCCACTTTCAATAAGGGACATACTGACTAAAGTAGGAACAACCATTTACATGAATATGGGATAAAACCTTATATTATCACTTCCCTTATTAGAGAAAGACATGAACCCAGAAGTATTGGCTACTGAGGGACAGATGAGTAAAGCAAAATTTGCTCAACCTGTCCAAATTAAGTTAAAGGATCTCACCACCTATTTTTAATAAAGACAATATCCTTTAAAAGACAATATTCTAAAAAGCTAAGACAGCAAAAATGACACAAATTATTAGTACTCTGAAGCAGTCTGTGTAACACTCCTATTCTGGGAGTGCCAAAGCTACACAAAACATGTAGGTGAGTGCAAGATCTCCACATTGTAAATGAAGCAGTTGTCCATTTCATTCTGTGATCCCCAACCCATATAACTTTATTATTTCAAATCTCAGGAAAGCAATCTGGAACTCTTTTTTTTTTGTTGTTGTTGTTTTTTAAGGGAGTTATAAATTTACTAACTATATCCCTACAATATTTTATTTATTTATTTTTTTTTTACTAAATCATAACTGTATACAATGATATGATTATGGGGCATCATACACTCACTTCATAAACCATTTGACACATTTTTATCACAGTGGTTAACATAGCCTTTCCGGCGTTATCTCAGTTACTGTGCCAAAACATTTACATTCTACATTTACAAAGTTTCGCAAATACCCCTGTAATATGCACCACAGGTGTGATCCCACCGATTCCCCTCCCTCTACCCACCACCCCCTTTCCCATTTCCCCCTATTGTTAAGTTGTAGCTGGGTTATAGCTTTCATGTGAGAGTCCCAAATTAGTTTCATAGTAGGGCTGTGTACATTGGGTATTTTTTCTTCCATTCTTGGGATACTTGACTAAGAAGAATATGTTCCAGCTCCATCCATGTAAACATGAAAGAGGTAAAGTCTCCATCTTTCTCTAAGGCTGCATAGTATTCCATGGTATACATATACCACAATTTATTAATCCATTCGTGGATCGATGGGCACTTGGGCTTTTCCCATGACTTAGCTATTATGAATTGGGCTGCAATAAACATTCTGGTACAAATATCTTTGTTATGGTGTGATTTTTGGTCTTCTGGGTATATGCTCAGTAGAGGGATTACAGGACTGAATGGCAGATCTATTTTTAGATCTCTGAGTGTTCTTCATATATCTTTCCAAAAGGAATGTATTAATTTAAATTCCCAACAGCAGTGCAGAAGTGCTCCCTTTTCTCCGCATCCACGCCAACATCTCTGGTCTTGAGATTTTGTGATATAGGCTAGTCTTAGTGGAGTTAGATGATATCTCAAACTAGTTTTGATTTGCATTTCTCTGATGATTAAAGATGATGAGCATTTTTTCATATGTCTGAAGGCCGTGCGCCTGTCTTCTTCAGAGAAGTTTCTCTTCAAATCCCTTGCCCAGCCTGCGATGGGATCCCTTGTTTTTTTCATGCTGATGCGTTTCAGTTCTCTGTGGATTCTGGTTATTAAACCTTTGTCAGAGATATACCCTACAAATATCTTCTCCCATTCTGAGGGCTGTCTGCTTGCTCTGCTTACTGTGTTCTTAGCTGTGCAGAAGCTTTTTAGTTTGATCAAGTCCCAGTAGTGTATTTTTGAAGCTGCTTCAATTGCCCGGGGGGTTCTCCTCATGAAATACTCACCCAGACCAATTTCTTCAAGGGTTTTCCCTGAATTCTCCTCTAGTATTTTTATAGTTTCATGTTTTAAGTTTAAATCTTTAATCCAATGAGAGTCTATCTTAGTTAATGGTGAAAGGTGTGGGTCCAATTTCAGTCTTCTGCAGGTTGCCAGCCAGTTCTCCCAGCACCATTTGTTAAATAGGGAATCTTTTCCCCACTGAATGTTTTTAATTGGCTTGTCAAAAATCAAATAGCGGTAAGTAGCTGGATTCATCTCTCGGTTCTCTATTCTGCTCCAGATATCTACTTCTCTGTTTTTGTGCCAATACCATGCTGTTTTGATCACTATTGATTTGTAGTAAAGTCTGAGGTCTGGTAGTGTGATTCCTCCTGTTTTGTTTTTATTTCTGAGTAATGTCTTGGCTATTCGAGGTTTTTTCTGATTCCATATAAAACGAAGTAATGTTTTTTCAAGATCTTTAAAATATGACAGTGGAGCTTTAATAGGGAGTGCGTTGAAATTATATATTGCTTTGGGTAGTATGGACATTTTGATAATGTTGATTCTTCCTAGCCCTGAGCATGGTATGTTTTTCCATTTGTTAATATTTTCAGCTATTTCTTTTCTTAGATTTTCATAGTTCTCTTTATAGAGATCTTTCACGTCTTTTGTTAGGTAAATTCCCAAATATTTCATCTTCTTTGGCACTACTGTGAATGGGATAGAGTCCTTAACTGCTTTTTCAATTTGACTGTTGTTGGTGTATATAAAGGCTACCGATTTATGAATGTTGAATTTGTAACCTGAAACGCTGCTGTATTCCTTGATCACTTCTAGGAGTTTTGTAGTAGAGACCCTAGTGTTTTCCAGATACACAATCATATCATCTGCGAAGAGCGAGAGTTTGATCTCTTCTGACCCTATATGGATACCCTTGATCGCCTTTTCTTCCCTAATTGCGGTGGCTAACACTTCCATTACAATGTTGAAAAGCAATGGAGACAATGGGCAGCCTTGTCTGGTTCCTGATCTGAGTGGAAATGATTCCAATTTAACTCCATTCAATATGATATTGGCTGTGGGTTTGCTGTAGATAGCCTCTATCAGTTTAAGAAAAGTCCCTTCTAGACCAATTTTCTTGAGTGTTCTGATCATGAAGGGATGCTGGATATTATCAAAAGCTTTTTCTGCATCAATTGAGAGAATCATATGGTCTTTGTTTTTTAATTTGTTTATGTGCTGAATTACATTTATAGATTTACGTATATTGAACCAGCCTTGACACCCTGGGATAAAACCAACTTGGTCATGATGTATAATTTGTTTGATGTGTTGCTGGATTCTGTTTGTTAGGATCTTTTTGAATATTTTTGGATCTATATTCATTAGTGATATTGGTCTATAATTTTCTTTTCTTGTTGGGTCTTTTCCTGGTTTGGGGATCAGGGTGATGTTTGCTTCATAGAATGCGTTGGGTAGTCTTCTTTCTTTTTCTACATTTTGGAACAGGTTGAGTAATATAGGTACTAATTCCTCTTTAAAGGTTTGGTAGAATTCTGACGTGAAACCATCTGGTCCCGGGCTTTTCTTTTTAGGGAGGTTTTGTATAGTTGATGCTATTTCTGAACTTGATATGGGTCTGTTCAACATTTCCACTTGATTCTGGTTAAGTCTTGGAAGGTGGCGTGCTTCCAAGTATCGGTCTATTTCCTTCAGATTTTCATATTTCTGAGAATAAAGTTTCTTGTAATATTCATTAAGGATTTTTTGGATTTCTGATGAGTCTGTGGTTATTTCGTCTTTGTTGTTTCTGATTGATGATATTAGAGATTTTACTCTTTTTTTCCTGATTAGGTTGGCCAGAGGTTTATCTATTTTATTGACCTTTTCAAAAAACCAGCTTTTTGATTTATTGATCTGTTGTATTATTCTTTTGTTTTTAATTTCATTTAATTCTGCTCTAATTTTGGTTATTTCTTTTCTTCTACTGGGTTTGGGGTTGGAATGTTCTTCCTTTTCCAGTTGCGTGAGATGTCCCATTAAGTTGTTAACTTCCTCTCTTTCCGTTCTCTTGAGGAAGGCTTGCAGTGCTATAAATTTCCCTCTTAGAACTGCCTTTGCAGTGTCCCAGTGGTTCTGATAGTTTGTGTCTTCATTGTCGTTTTGTTCCAAAAAATCGGTGATTTCTTTCTTAATCTCATCTCTGACCCAGCTATCATTCAGCATAAGGTTATTTAACTTCCATGTTTTTGTATGGGTATGCAGATTCCTGTTGTTACTCAATTCAAGTTTTATTCCATGATGGTCCGAGAAGATGCATGGAATAATTTCTATTCCTTCAAATTTACTGACATTAGACTTGTGACCTAAAATGTGATCAATTTTGGAGTAAGTTCCGTGGGCTGATGAGAAGTATGTGTATTCAGTTTTGTTGGGATGAAATGTTCTGTAGATGTCTGCTAAATCTAAATATTGGATGGTTAGGTTTAAATCTAAGATTTCTTTGCTCAGCTTGTTTCTGGAGGATCGATCCAACACTGCCAAGGGAGTGTTGAAATCTCCAACGATTATGGAGCTGGAGGAAATCAAGTTACTCATGTCTGTTAGAGTTTCTCTTATAAATTGAGGTGCATTCTGGTTGGGTGCATAGATATTAATAATTGAGATCTCGTCATATTGAGTATTACCCTTAACAAATATGAAGTGACCATTCTTGTCCTTCCTTACTTTTGATGGTTTAAAGCCTACTGTATCTGCAAATAAAATTGCAACACCTGCTTTTTTCTGATTACCATTTGCCTGAAATATGGATGACCATCCTTTCACCCTGAGTCTGTATTTGTCTTTTAAGTTGAGATGTGACTCTTGTATGCAACAAATATCTGGCTTCAGTTTTTGTATCCAGTCAGCTAACCTATGCCTCTTTAGAGGACAGTTTAAGCCATTCACATTGATGGAGAGTATTGATAAGTCTGGTGGAATTTTGGGTATCGAGTTTTTCAAAGGTCCAGTGGACATTTTTAATCCTTTCGCCAGTGTGGAAGTTGGAGTTTGATCCAAAGTTTCTGGGTGAGTTTACTTTGGTGGTATAGGATTGGGTTGGTCATTGTGGAGGATAGGTCTGAGAACATCCTGAAGAGCTGGTTTACTTACGGCAATTTTTTTCAACATATGAATGTCATTGAAGTATTTAATTTCTCCATCATAGATGAAACTCAGTTTAGCTGGATACAAGATCCTGGGTTGAAAGTTTTTTTGCTTTAGGAGATTAAAAGTTGATGACCAGCCTCTTCTTGCTTGAAAAGTTTCAGCAGAGAGATCTGCAGTTATTCTAATATTCTTACCTTTGTACGTTATAGTTTTCTTTCACCGGGCTGCTTTGAGAATCTTCTCTTTCATGTTAACTTTAGCGAAGCTAATTATGATATGTCTGGGAGATGGCTTATTGGGGTTGAATCGTGCTGGGGTTCTGAAGCTGTCTGCTATCTGAATTTCAGATTCTCTAGGCATGTCTGGAAAATTTTCTTTCATAATTTCATGTAGAAGGGCCTCTGTGCCCTTGGCAGCCACTTCATCGTTCTCCGAAATTCCTATAACCCTTATGTTGTTTTTGTTTCGAATTATCTGAGAGTTCTCTGAGTGAGTGATCCGTTTTTGCTCTCCATTTCTCTTCCTCTTTGAGACATTGGGAGCGTTCGAAGACTTTATCTTCAATGTCAGAAATCCTTTCTTCTGCTTGCTCCATTCTGTTACTGAGGGATTCTACTGTATTTTTCATATCTTTGAGGGCTGTAAGTTCTTGTTTCAGTGTGTCTAAGTCTTTGGTGGTTTTGTCTTTAAATTCGTTAAATTCTTGAGACAATTTTTGAATTTCTCCTCGAATTCCTAATTCCATTTTATTAATCTTGTCTGCAAACCAAATTCTGAAATCGACTTCTGATATCTCAGCCAGTTGTTTATGAATGGGATCTTCAATCACATCTGCCGTATCTTTTCTTGGGGGGTTGATCTATTCTG
Organism: Nycticebus coucang; assembly: GCF_027406575.1. Lineage (NCBI taxonomy): Eukaryota > Metazoa > Chordata > Mammalia > Primates > Lorisidae > Nycticebus > Nycticebus coucang. Next base: position 92,603,138 of record NC_069804.1, on the reverse strand, counting down.
GTTATTCATGTTACCAGAGTTTTTCCGCTGATTCCGCCCCATGGTTTACTCCCTTTGGTTTTTCCCCTGGGGTTTTATCGAGGGCCCGTACAGTGTTGTGGCCTGAGATACTGGGGCCCTGTCTGGTGTGGTGGAGCAAAGTGGTTCTGTCTTGTTTTCAGCTGGTTTCTGTTCGATCCTATTGCAACTTCTACTGTGGCTTGAAGTCTCAGCTGTGTGGAAAAATCAGCAATTAAGTCACCCCGCCTGCCCACCTCTGGCCCCAGTTGGAAAAGGAGAATCAAACCTTCCTACAACCGCACACCCAAGGCACCGCCTGAAAAGTCCTCAGTCTATTAGCCCAGTTCAAAAGGTCCGAATCAACTGTCTCAATCGGCACTTGTCTCGGGTGAAAGGGTTCAAGAGGTCTCTGGGAACTGGATCACAGGGGCCTGGTGACTCCTCTGACACGGCTCACCCCAGTGCAGCGTGGAGTCAGGAGTAGCCACCCAGCAAACAGAGCAGTCTGGGAAGGTTGACGTCTCCTTCCCCACTTTGCCCCTCTGTCGGACCCAGTCACTGGTATCTCTTCAGATGGCTAACCCAGTTGCCTGCAGTGAACAGACACTCCAGGGGCTTGCACCTGCCTGAATCGGAAGGAAGTCTGCCAGGCCCCCGCAGACTGCCGCTATCTAGCAGGAGGAGATGGGGCCTGACATCTTTGAGTGTTTGATGCAGGTGATGGGAAGGAGGTGTTCACTCAGGCTTAGCCCCGTCCCTGATGGATACTGCTAACAGAACAGAACAAAACAGACAACTTTGGGAGGTTCTGTCTCTGTTTTGTCGTCACCTACAGAAGACGGTCTGTTTTGAGTTCAAACGTCTTTGCTGTTGGAGAATTGCATCTGAACACCTCTCTGGGTCAGCCCCGCCCTGGAAGCTTCCCGGGTTTGTAAGCCGTGTGGCCGGTGGCCTCCTCTGGTTGTCCAGGGAGACAGGGGGTGTGGCCTCAGAATATCCAGAAGTGAGCGTTCTGCCGTTAAAGAAAAAATGGCTGTTGATCTACCTCCAGGGAACTGCTGCTCTGGTGTGGGCACTCAGGCGACCCTTTTCTCCTCTGTCCCGCGCCCCAGAGTGAGCACTGAGCGGCCGCAGTTTGTGCTGGTTCCACACCCCTTAAGAGATCCCCCAAGAATCAGAACTCTTGGGGGATGGGCCCCCAGACCCCGATTGGGAGTGGGGCGGGGGAAGCTAGAGTTTCTTTCAGTTTTACGCAATACTACGGTCCGGGGAGGGCTCCTGCACTGCACCACAGGGAAGTGCCGCCAAGGCTTGATTTCCCCTCAGCAGAGTGCCCTGTCCTCGCTCACGTATCCCAGAGTCAGCGCTGACCTGACGCAGCTCAGGCACTGTGCACTCCCCTCGAGAAATCACCCTAGGAGCCGAACTTCTGGAGGATAGGCCCTCAGACCCCTAGTGAGAGTAGGGGTTCTCAACTCTCAGCAGGGAGGCCAGAGTCTTATTCAGTCTTGGGCCCCGTATGCCCGGGGAGGGTTGGTGCACTGCACCGCAGGGAAGTGCCGTGAGGCATGACTCCCCCTCAGCCCAGTGCCCTCTCCTCACTTGCGTGCCTCAGAGTCAATGCTGACCAGTCGCAACTCGGGGACTGTCCACTCCCCTTGAGAAATCGCCCAAAGATCCGAAGTCCTGGGGGACAGGCCTCCAGACCTCAGTGGGCGGGAGGGGAGCCCCGGGGATTCAGGGTTGCCGGCAAAGGATTCCCAAAGTTTTATTCAGCCCTATGTCCGGCAGGAGAACGCCACGGCACCCCAGTAGGGGAGGTAGGTCCAATTTTTAGAAAGTCTCTCCCGTGGAGTGTAGTGGGAGGGCCTTTAATTTCTGCCCGCTTGTTCAATTGTGGGGCTCTTGAGCCGGTCTCATGGGGGAGGGGGACTCCCGTCCGCTTGGTGGTGGATTTTGTACCTTTTGTTTGCGTCCTTGTGATCACAACTTGCCTCAGCGGTGTTGATGTGCGTTCTTCAGCCTTCTCTCTGGTGAGGCTCAGTCCACCAGGATACTTACTAAATTCCTGTCCCTTAACTCTCCTTCTGGACGGGAGCCTTTGTTGAAAGCTGGCTTCAGTCTGCCATCTTGTCTCCCCTCCCCCCCTACAATATTTTAGGTCTATACATATTTTCCATTTGATTGGATTCACTGTTGACAGTTTCTATCCTCATAGAAATTTGTCAATTTTTGGTAAGTTATCTAATTTGTTGATATGCCATTTTTCATTGACTGTATTGTGCTTCCTATTATTTCACATGCCGAGGTCCTAACCTACCACCATCACTCTGTTACTGGAATTTCTCTGCCAAGACCTTGATCTCGGGAAATCAGAAAATGAATTCACAGAACACCATGAGTAAGCAACAGGACATGTTTATTGATAAATAAGAAGGAAAGGAAAACAAAGCGTCCAGCACAGTGGAGCGGGTCCCAAGTTTATTAACAATTTTGGTTCTCTGTTTAGGAGGTTATATGCAGCTTCTGCTTCTATGTGGGCAGGGATTTGGGGAAAATGTAATGTATGTATAAAATATGTCACAACCCTTGTCGTCAGAGACATGTAGTCAGAAGTTAATTTTAAAATTTCCATTGTGTAGGAATGTGGTCTTGTTTGGGGCAATTCACTCTTCCATGGGAGTGGTGGCTTAGATGAAACATTGATCAAATTATTTTTTCAGCTTTCTAATGTCCATGAAATGGGGTCCATGCCTGTCCCTGAGTGGGAAAACCTGTATCAGTCATCCCTCTGAATGGGAACCCTAACTGTCATTATAGAAAATGGGCAACAACTGATCTGATTGCTTTCTTCTAGACAGGGGTAAAGAAAAAAGAGGGGCATTTAGGACTCCTGTGGAGGATGGCAATTGAAGGGTCTGCAGTAAAATTAAGTTCTGGAGTAAAGATGTCATCACCATCTGTAGCCTGATGGAATCATTTTTTTTTAAATTATATTCTTTTTCTTCTACTGGTGAAAAGAAGACACAGGATGAGGCCTCTGTAAATGTGAAAGGCAGCCCTCTACCCCACTGGATTACAGTTTTCAACAGATCTAGTTTGCTCTTTTAGTGAGATATTGATGAATTCAGTATAGCCATACTGATATGATAAGTTCTGTTCTATTAATGAGTTCTGGGCTAGTTAAATTTATACTTTCTAAATATATTATGAGTGTAGTTTTTAAATCATTAGCATATACTCCAACAATCTTAGATGAAGTAAAATCACTATAATGAATACATAACATATGCATTTTTAAAGAATCATGATCAAATTAGTCTAGACTCTTCAAGCCTCCCTCATAAAAGTCAAATAATTTAAAAAATTAGGATTTTGATCTGTTTGTGTCTTCAAAAGAGAAAGACACAATAGAATTTAATTTACTAGTGATGGCACTTTATATTTTTGCAATACTTTATGATTTCAAATGCTTCCTTGTCTTTTATTCTTATTTTTTTCTATTATTAAATCATAAAGAAGTAGATCATGTATACAATAAGGCATTTATGGGGTACAATGTGCTGATTTCATACACAATTTGGAATGCTTACATCATCTTGGTTAATATAGCTCTCACCTCATTTACTTCACCTCATTTACTTAATTATTATGTTATGACATTTGTACTCTATACTTAATAGATCCGACATGTACCCTTGAAATATGCATGATAGGTGTGATCCCACAATTCAACCTCCCTCCATCTGACTTCCTCCCTCCCCTCCCATCCCCCTCCCTCCTTCATTTTGGGCCTTAGTTGTGATCTATTATTCATATGAAAGTGAGTGGGGGGAGGGGCAAGATGGCTGACTGGAGCCAGCCTCCAACAGAAGCTCCTGTCCAGAGGGAAGGATAATGTCCAGAAACTACCCAATTAAGCTGAAGACTGGGAGCCGAGCCTAGAGAGAAGAGTGATAACTGCAGGTCACCACTGCTGAGGTAAGCTGCGACTCCAAGAAAGCAAACTTCAGGTGAAAAATTCATCCCAAAGGAAAAGTGTCTGTCCTCTCTCCCAAGAAAGTTTTTTTTTTCTTTTTGTCTTCATTAGCTCCTGTAGGTTTTCTACAGGCGAGTGGTGAACTGAGGACCTCTTGTCTCACCCCATGGGTGATAACTTTAGGAAGTGGGGTCTACTTCCCTAGAGGTACCCTTTTGTGACCCTCAGCACTCTCTTGCCAGGCAGAAAAATTGAAATAACGTTTTCCATGCCATTCTGAACTTCCAGTCCACCCTTCCCCCCTTGCCTGTAGAACCAGAAGCCAAACCCCTGCCGAGACTGCAGGAGGAGGCTCATGAGCAGTGCCCACCGGCCTGTCAGACTAAGCACCCTGCAGCCCACCCAGCCAGAGCCTCACATCCTGTGCCTCACCCCCTACACCCTGCCCTGCAGGAATCTCCACACTGCACCCCACCTGGCCATAGTCATGAGCCGAGCACTCCCCTTGCCAAAGTCACTGGGCACTAGGCACTGCCAGAACTGTGTGCAGCATCCCCTACCTTGCTGCTGGATTCATGTGCCCCACATTCCTGGGGCTGCTCCTACAGCCAGAACTCCCTGGCTGTGGCAGTCGCCTGGGAGCTGTGAAGAGTAGTTCCCACAAAAATTTAGCAACAATACAGCAATCCTGCCAGGGTCTAATTTTGGAGAGACACCTCCCCAACACTTAGGACTGCCAGAGGAAACCAGAACTCACTCTATAGGGATACCAGTGCTTCAGAGCAACTGGGGCAAAGGCACAGTGGCTGAGAAAGAAAAGCATTTGCCGACTTGATTGGACTTATTTCAAGTGAAACACTCACCAGTGGCTATTGAGTACCCAAGACAGGCAGGCCTCAGCTCCCCCAGTAGGCTGGTGGCAGAGAGTAGTGGCCAGGCCACAGGAGAATTGACCTTCCTTTGACTCTGATAGGCACAAAACCTCAGCACATCTCCTTATTGGATGGAGCAGGACCTCAGCCCTGTGGGGTCATCACTGACTGGGCATGAAAGAGGAGCAAAGTGGAGAAATAGACACAGCCCTCTGGTCCAACTGTGCTACCAAGTGGGCCTTTCTGACTCTACAAAGTACCACAGCGAGGGAAATTTGAGCAGCCAGTAGACCTCCACCATCTAGTTGCTGGAGACCTTTCAAACTCTCCCACTTGACAGTTCATACTGATTGGGTCAATTGGTTTAGAACACCTGAGAAATCATCCAAGGACCCTCTCGGGTGGTACCCTAGTTGTGTGGTAACTGGAAGGGTTGATGTTCCTCTTCCAGTTGTTTTCCATAGGGGATGGGTGGCTTAATTGCTAGTATTTCTCCACAGCTAAGACTTCACCAGAGTCACTGATCCACTAGGATAAGACAAAACCAGTTGAATACAAGACAGACCTGCCTAACCCCAGCACACCAAGCAGGTTTCTTTAGCACCAGACTGTAATACTGTATGGGTCTTTCACAAAGATATAGGCGAAAAAGTTGCAGTCAGCAGTCCCAGATCCTTGTCAAAGGGCTGGTTAACCACAACTCCAGGAACACCCTATCTTATTTAACCTTACCTGTCTATTTAGCTGATGGTTAAAAAGAAACATTTGGTGGAATCTGCAGAAAAACTATGGCAACATGAATAATCAGAGTATATCAACTCCCCCAAGGAATGATCAGGCATACACAGGACAAGATCACATTCTTAAACAAATGGCAGACATGTCAGAAATTGAGTGCAGAATTTAGATAGCAAATGAGATCAACAGAATGGAGGTAAAGGTGGAATTAGAATTTCAAGGAGTAATTCAAAAGATGTCTCAAGAATTCAACGAATTCAAAGACAAAATCACCAAAGATTTTGACACATTGAGGCAAGAAATTGCAGCCATCAAAGATCTGAGAAATACAGTAGAGTCCCTCAGTAACAGAATGGAACAGGCAGAAGAAAGGATCTCTGGCAGTGAAGAAAAAACTTTGAACACTCTCAAATGCTCAAAGAGGAAAAAAAGTGGAGAACAAAAATGGATCATTCTCTCAGAAAGCTCTGGGATAATTCCAAGAGATCTAATATTTATTATATAGGAATTCCTGAAGGTGATGAGGTTGCCGTGAAGGATACAGATGCTTTATTTCATGAAATAATCAAAGAAAATTTTCCAGACATGCCAAGATATTCTGAAATTCAGACAGCAGACAGTTTCAGAAAACAAGCATGATGCAACCCAAATAAAAATTCTCAAAGACACATTATAATTAGCTTTTCCAAGGTTAATATGAAGGAGAAAATTCTGCAAGCAGTCAGACGTAAGAAAACCATAACGTACAAGGAAAAGAACATTACAATGACTGCAGGTCTCTCTGCTGAAAACTTTCAAGCTGGAAGAGGGTGGTCGTCGACCTTTAATCTCCTTAAAGAAAATAACTTTCAACCCAGGATCCTGTATCCAGCTAAAATGAGTTTCATCTATGATGGAGAAATTAAATACTTTAATGACATGCACATGTTGAAAAAATTTGCCATAACTAAACCAGCTCCCCAGGATATTTTCAGACCTATCCTCCATAATGAACAGCACAATGCTCCACCAACAAAGTAAACTCACTCAGAAACTTTTGATTGAATTCCAATTTCCAAAATGGCAAAAGCATTAAAAATGTCTGGTGGACTTTTGAAAAACTCAATACCCAAAATACTATCTGGCTTATCAATACTCTCAATTAATGTGAATGGCTTAAATTGCCCTCTAAAGAGGCACGGGTAGGCTGACTGGATACAAAAACTCAGGCCAGACATCTGCTACATTCAAGAATCTCACCTTACCTTAAAAGATAAACATAGAGTCAGGGTGAAGGGATGGTCATCTATAATTCAGGCAAATGGAAATCAGAAAAAAGCAGATGTTGCAATTTTATTCACAGATACAATAGGCTTTAAACCAACAAACGTAAGGAAAGATAAGGATGGTCACTTAATATTTGTTAAGGGAAACACTCAACATGATGATATTTCAATTATTAACATTTATGCACCCAACCAGAATGCACCTCAATTTATAAGAGAGATCTAAGCAATGAGCAATGTAATTTCCTCCAACACCATAATAGTTGGAGATTTTACCACCCCTTTGGCAGTGTTGGATAGATCCTCCAATAAGAAGGTAAGCAAAGAAATTTTAGACTTAAACTTAACCATTCAACATTTGCACTTAAGAGACATCTACAGAACATTTCATCCTAACAAAACTAACTACACATGCTTCTCATCAGCCCATGAATCATCCTCCAAAATTGATCCCATCTTAGGTACCAAGTCTAACCTCAGAAAATTTAAAAGAATAGAAATCATACCTTGTATTTTCTTGAAACATCATGGAATAAAAGTTGAACTCAGTAACAACAAAAATCTACATACTCATACAAAAACATGAAAACTAATTAACCTCATGCTGAATGATAGCTGGGTCATAGATGAGATTAAGAAGAAAATTACCAAATGTATGGAACAAAACAATAATGAAGACACTATCAGAACCTCTGAGATACTGCAAAGGCAGTCCTAAGAAGGAAATTGGTAGTGTTGCAAGCCTTCCTTAAAAGAACGAAAAGAGAGGAAGTCATCAACTTATTCAGACATCTCAAACAACTGGAAAAGAAATTTCCCACCATAATCCCAGCAGAAGAAAAATAACTAAATTAGAGCAGAACTAAATTAAGTTGAAAACAAAAGAATCATGCGACAAATCTACCAATTAAAAAGTTGGTTTTTTGAAAAGGTCAATAAAATAGATACATCTTTGGCTAACCTAACCAGAAGTAAAGAGTAAAATCTCTAATTTCATCAATCACAAATGACAGAGGTGAAATAACAATGGACTCCTCAGAAATTCAAAAATCCTTAATGAATATTACAAAAACCGGAGGGAGACAAGATGGCGGACTGAAGCCAGCTTTCAACAGAGGCTCCCGTCCAGAAGGAGAGTTAAGGGACAGGAATTTAGTAAGTATCCTGGTGGACTTGAGCCACACCAAGAGAGAAGGTTGAAGAACGCACATCAACACCGCTGAGGCAAGCTGTGATCACAAGGACGCAAACAAAAGGTACAAAATCCACCACCAAGCGGACGGGAGTCCCCCTCCCCAATGAGACTGGCTCAAGAGCCCCACAAAAAAATGGGCAGAAAATAAAGGCCCTCCCACTACACTCCACGGGACAGACCTTCTAAAAACTAGACCTACCTCCCCTACTGTGGTGCCGTGGCGTTCTCCTGCCGGGCATAAAACTGAATAAAACTTTAAGAATCCTTTGCTGGTAACCCTGAATCCCCAACACTCCCCTCCCGCCCACTGAGGTCTGGAGGCCTGTCCCCCAGGAGTTCGGATTCTTGAGTGATTTCTCAAGGGGAGTGGACAGTCCCCGAGTTGCGACTGGTCAGCATTGACTCTGAGGCACGCGAGTGAGGAGAGGGCACCGGGCTGAGGGGGAGTCACACCTCAGCGGCACTTCCCTGTGGTGCGGTGCATCAATACGGCCAAGCATAAAACTGAATGAAACTCTAGCTTCCCCCCCACTCTCACTCGGGGTCTGGGGGCCTGTCCCCCAGGAGTTCGGATCCTTGGGTGATTTCTCGAGGAGAGCGCACAGTGCCTGAGCCGCGACTGGTCAGCGCAGACTCTGAGACACGCAAGCGAGGAGAGGGCACCGGGCTGAGGGGGAGTCACGCCTCGGCGGCACTTCCCTGCAGTGCGGTGCAGCAGCCCTCCCCGGGCAACATTACTACACAAAACTGAATAAAACTCTAGCTTCCCCACTGAGCGCCCCTACTCTCACTCGGGGTCTGGAGGCCTATCCCCCAGGAGTTCGGATCCTTGGGAGATTTCTCGAGGGGAGTGCACAGTGCCCGAGCTGTGTCAGGTCAGCGCTGACTCTGAGACACGTGAGCGAGGAGAAGGCACTCTGCTGAGGGGAAATCAAGCCTTGGTGGCACTTCCCTGCGGTGCGGTGCAGGAGCCCTCCCCGGGCGGGCAACAGTACGGCCAGGCATAAAAATGAATGAAACTCTAGCTTCCCCCCCACTCCCACTCGGCGTCTGGGGGCCTGTCCCCCAAGAGTTCGGATTCTTGGGGGCTCTCTCGAGGGGTGTGGACCCAGCATAAACTGCGGCTGCTCAGTGCTGACTCTGGGGCGCGAGACTGAGGAGAAAAGGGTCGGCTGCGTGCCCACACCAAGCGGCAGTTTCCTGGAGGCAGAGCAACAGCCGTTTTTTCTTTAACGGCAGAACGGCTCAATTCTGGATATTCTGAGGCCACACCCCCTGTCTCCCTGGGCAACCAGAGGAGGCCACCGGTGAGCAGGGGATTTCCTGACACTGCTCACAAACCAAGGAAGCTTCCAGGGTGGGGCCAACCCAGAGAGGTGATCGGACTCAAGCCTTCAGCAGCAAAGAGGACACAAACCTCCAGCAGCAAAGACGTTTGAACTCAGAACAGCCCATGTTCTGTAGGCAATTTTGGCAGGAACAGAGACAGAACCCCGCAAAGTTGTCTGTTCTGTTCTCTTCTGTTAACAGCACCCATCAGGGACGGGGCTAAGCCTGAGTGAACACATCCTTCCCATCACCTACATCAAGCATGCAAAGATGTCAGGCCCCATCTCCTCCTGCTAAATAGCAGCAGTCTGCAGGGGCCTGGAAGACTTCCTTGCGATTCAGGCAGGTGAAAACCCCTGGAGTTTCTGTTCACTGCAGGCAAATGGGTTAGCCATCTGCAGAGATACCAGCGACTGGGTCCAACGGAGGGGCAAAGTGGGGAAGGAGATGTTAACCTTCACAGACTGCTCTGTTTGCTGGGTGGCTCCTCCTGACTCCACGCTGCACTGGGATGAGCCGTGTCAGAGGAGTCACCAGGCCCCTGTGATACAGTTCCCAGAGACCTCTTCAACTCTCCCACCCGAGACAGGTGCCGATTGAGACAGTTGATTTGGACCTTTTGAACTGGGCTAATAGACTGAGGACTTTTCAGGCGGTGCCCTGGGTGTGCGGTTGTAGGCAGGTTTGATTCTACTTTTCCAACTGGGGCCAGAGGGGGCAGGCGGGGTGACTTAATTGCTGATTTTTCCACACAGCTGAGACTTCAAGCCAGAGTAGAAGTTGCAATAGGATCGAACAGAAACCAGCTGAAAACAAGACAGAATCACTTAACTCCACCACACAAGACAGGGCCCCAGTTTCTCAGGCCACAACACTGTATGGGCCCTTGATAAAGCCCCAGGGAAAAAATCAAAGGGAGTAAAATAACCATGGGGTGGAATCAGTGGAAAAACTCTGGTAACATGAATAACCACAATAGATCAACCCCCCCAAGAAAAGATACGGCAGATGTGATTGAAGACCCCATTGATAAACAACTGGCTGAGATTACAGAAATCGAATTCAGAATTTGGATTGCAGACAAGATTAATAAAATGGAATTAGGAATTTGATGAGAAATTCAAAAGTTGTCTCAAGAATTTAATGAATTTAAAGACAAAACCACCAAAGACTTAGACACACTGAAACAAGAACTTACAGCCCTCAAAGATATGAAAAATACAGTAGAATCCCTCAGCAACAGAATGGAGCAAGCAGAAGAAAGGATTTCTGACATTGAAGATAAAGTCTTCGAATGCTCCCAGTCTCTCAAAGAGGAAGAGAAATGGAGAGCAAAAACGGATCACTCACTCAGAGAGCTCTCAGATAATTCGAAAAAAAGCAATATAAGAATTATAGGGATCTCTGAGAACGATGAAGTGGCCTCGAAGGGCACAGAGGCCTTTCTGCATGAAATTATGAAAGAAAATTTTCCAGACATGCCTAGAGAATCTGTAATTCAGATAGCAGACAGCTTCAGAACCCCAGCACGATTCAACCCCAATAAGTCATCCCCCAGACATATCATAATTAGCTTAACTAAAGTTAACAAGAAAGAGAAGATTCTCAAAGCAGCCCGGGGAAAGAAAACTATTACGTACAAAGGTAAGAATATTAGAATAACTGCAGATCTCTCTGCTGAAACTTTTCAAGCCAGAAGAGAGTGGTCATCACCTTTTAATCTCCTAAAGCAAAATAACTTTCAACCCAGGATCTTGTATCCAGCCAAACTGAGTTTCATCTATGATGGAGAAATTAAATACTTCAATGACATTCATATGTTGAAAAAATTTGCCGTAAGTAAACCAGCTCTTAGGATATTCTCAGACCTATCCTCCACAATGACCAACCGAATCCTATACCACAAAAGTAAACTCACCCAGAAACTTCGGATCAAACTCCAACTTCCACACTGGCGAAAGGATTAAAAATGTCCACTGGACCTTTGAAAAACTCGATACCCAAAATTCCACCAGACTTATCAATACTCTCCATCAATGTGAATGGCTTAAACTGTCCTCTAGAGGCATAGGTTAGCTGACTGGAAACAAAAACTCAAGCCAGATATTTGTCGCATACAAGAGTCACATCTTAACTTAAAAGACAAATACAGACTCAGGGTGAAAGGATGGTCATCCATATTTCAGGCAAATGGTAATCAGAAAAAAGCAGGTGTTGCAATTTTATTTGCAGATACAGTAGGCTTTAAACCATCAAAAGTAAGGAAGGACAAGAATGGTCACTTCATATTTGTTAAGGGTAATACTCAACATGATGAGATCTCAATTATTAATATCTATGCACCCAACCAGAATGCACCTCAATTTATTAGAGAAACTCTAACAGACATGAGTAACTTGATTTCCTCCAGCTCCATAATCATCAAAGATTTCAACACTCCTTTGGCAGTGTTGGATCAATACTTTAACAAGAAGCTGAGCAAAGAAATCTTAGATTTAAAACTAACCATTCAATATTTAGATTTAGCAAACATCTACAGAACATTTAATCCCAACAAAACTGAATACACATACTTCTCATCAACCAACGGAACTTACTCCAAAATTGACCACATTTTAGGTCACAAGTCTAACCTCAGTAAATTTAAGGGAATAGAAATTATTCCATGCATGTTCTCGGACCATCATGGAATAAAACTTGAATTGAGTAACAACAGGAATCTGCATACTCATACAAAAACATGGAAGTTAAATAACCTTATGCTGAATGATAGCTGGGTCAGAGATGAGAATCACCAATTTTTTGGAACAAAATGACAATGAAGACACAAACTATCAGAACCTCCGGGACACCGCTAAGGCAGTTCTAAGAGGGAAATTTATAGCACTGCAAGCCTTCCTCAAGAGAACGGAAAGAGAGGAAGTTAACAACTTAATGGGACATCTCAAGCAACTGGAAAAGGAAGAACATTCCAACCCCAAACCCAGTAGAAGAAAAGAAATAACCAAAATTAGAGCAGAATTAAATGAAATTGAAAACAAAAGAATAATACAACAGATCAATAAATCAAAAAGCTGTTTTTATGAAAAGGTCAATAAAATAGATAAACCTATGGCCAACCTAATCAGAAAAAGAAGAGTAAAATCTCTAATATCATCAATCAGAAACAACAAAGACGAAATAACAACAGACTCATCAGAAATCCAAAAAATCCTTAATGAATATTACAAGAAAGTTTATTCTCAGAAATATGAAAATCTGAAGGAAATTGACCGATACTTGGAAGCACGCCACCTTCCAAGACTTAACCAGAATCAAGTGGAAATGTTGAGCAGACCCATATCAAGTTCAGAAATAGCATCAAGTATACAAAACATCCCTAAAAAGAAAAGCCCGGGACCAGATGGTTTCACGTCGGAATTCTACCAAACCTTTAAAGAGGAATTAGTACCTATATTACTCAACCTGTTCCAAAATGTAGAAAAAGAAGGAAGACTACCCAACACGTTCTATGAAGCAAACATCACCCTGATCCCCAAACCAGGAAAAGACCCAACAAGAAAAGAAAATTATAGACCAATATCACTAATGAATATAGATGCAAAAATATTCAACAAGATCCTAACAAACAGAATCCAGCAACACATCAAACAAATTATACATCATGACCAAGTTGGTTTTATCCCAGGGTGTCAAGGCTGGTTCAATATACGTAAATCTATAAATGTAATTCAGCACATAAACAAATTAAAAAACAAAGACCATATGATTCTCTCAATTGATGCAGAAAAAGCTTTTGATAATATCCAGCATCCCTTCAGATCAGAACACTCAGGAAAATTGGTCTAGAAGGACTTTTCTTTAACTGATAGAGGCCATCTACAGCAAACCCACAGCCAATATCATATTGAATGGAGTTAAATTGGAATCATTTCCACTCAGATCAGGAACCAGACAAGGCGGCCCATTGTCTCCATTGCTTTTCAACGTTGTAATGGAAGTTTTAGCCACCGCAATTTGGGAAGAAAAGGCGATCAAGGGTATCCATACAGGGTCAGAGGAGATCAAACTTTCGCTCTTCGCAGATGATATGATTGTCTATCTGGAAAACACTAGGGACTCTACTACAAAACTCCTGGAAGTGATCAAGGAATACAGCAGCATCTCAGGTTACAAAATAAACATCCATAAATCGGTAGCCTTTATATACACCAACAACAGTCAAGTTGAAAAAGCAGTTAAGGACTCTATCCCATTCACAGTAGTGCCAAAGAAGATGAAATATTTGGCAATTTACCTAACAAAAGACGTGAAAGATCTCTATAAAGAGAGCTGTGAAACTCTAAGAAAAGAAATAGCTGAAAATGTTAACAAATGGAAAAACATACCATGCTCATGGCTGGGAAGAATCAACATTGTTAAAATGTCCATACTACCCAAAGCAATATATAATTTCAACGCTCGCCCTATTAAAGTTCCACTGTCATATTTTAAAGATCTTGAAAAGCAATACTTCGTTTTATATGGAATCAGAAAAAACTTTGAATAGCCAAGACATTACTCAGAAATAAAAACAAAACAGGAGGAATCACACTATCAGACCTCAGACTTTACTACAAATCGATAGTGATCAAAACAGCATGGTATTGGCACAAAAACAGAAAAGTAGATATCTGGAACAGAATAGAGAACCAAGAGATGAATCCATCTACTTACTGCTATTTGATTTTTGACAAGCCAATTGAAAGCATTCAGTGGGGAAAAGATTCCCTATTTAACAAATGGTACTGGGTGAACTGGCTGGCAACCTGCAGAAGACCGAAATTGGACCCACACCTTTCACCATTAACTAAGATAGACTCTCATTGGATTAAAGATTTAAACTTAAGACATGAAACTATAAAAATACTAGAGGAGAATGCAGGGAAAACCCTTGAAGAAATTGGTCTGGGTGAGTATTTCATGAGGAGAACCCCCCGGGCAATTGAAGCAGCTTCAAAAATACACTACCGGGACTTGATCAAACTAAAACTTCTGCACAGCTAAGAACACTGTAAGTAAAGCAAGCAAACAGCCCTCAGAATGGGAGAAAGTATTTGCAGGGTATATCTCTGACAAAGGTTTAGTAACCAGAATCCACAGATAACTCAAACGCATCAGCAAGATAAAAACAAGGGATCCCATCGCAGGCTGGGCAAGGGATTTGAAGAGAAACTTCTCTGAAGAAGACAGGCGCATGGCCTTCAGACATATGAAAAAATGCTCATCATCTTTAATCATCAGAGAAATGCAAATCAAAACTAGTTTGAGATATCATCTAACTCCACTAAGACTAGCCTATATCACAAAATCTCAAGACCAGAGATGTTGGCGTGGATGCGGAGAAAAGGGAGCACTTCTGCACTGCTGTTGGGAATTTAAATTAATACATTCTTTTTGGAAAGATATATGAAGAACACTCAGAGATCTAAAAATAGATCTGCCATTCAGTCCTGTAATCCCTCTACTGAGCATATACCCAGAAGACCAAAAATCACACCATAACAAAGATATTTGTACCAGAATGTTTATTGCAGCCCAATTCATAATAGCTAAGTCATGGGAAAAGCCCAAGTGCCCATCGATCCATGAGTGGATTAATAAATTGTGGTATATGTACACCATGGAATACTGTGCAGCCTTAAAGAAAGATGGAGACTTTACCTCTTTCATGTTTACATGGATGGAGCTGGAACATATTCTTCTTAGTAAAGTATCTCAAGAATGGAAGAAAAAGTACACAATGTACTCAGCCCTACTATGAAACTAATTTGGGGCTCTCACATGAAAGCTATAACCCAGTTACAACCTAACAATAGGGCGAAGTGGGAAAGGGAGGGTGGGGTGGTGGGTAGAGGGAGGGGGATTGGTGGGATCACACCTGTAGTGCATCCTACAGGGGTATTTGCGAAACTTGTTAAATGTAGAATGTAAATGTTTTGGCACAGTATCTGAGATAACGCCGGAAAGGCTATGTTAACCATTGTGATAAAAATGTGTCAAATGGTCTATGAAGCGAGTGTATGATGCCCCATGATCATATCAATGTATACAGTTATGATTTAATAAAAAAAAACTGCAAAAAAAACAAAAAAATATTACAAAATCCCTATTCTCAGAAGTATGAAAATCTGAAGAAAAAAGATCATTATCAGCCTCACCCTGCACCCTGGACTCTTTGATGCCTGTGGAGAAAGAATGTGAGTCTAAAACTTTGTTTCAGCCAACAGACCAGAAGAAAATGCCCAGGATATAAAGAGGCTCCTGTCCAGAAGGAGAGCTAAAGGACAGAAATTTAGCAAATAACCTGGTGGATCAGAGCTGCACCAAGAGAGAAAGTTGAGGAACGCACATCAATCCCGCTGAGGCAAGCTGTGAACCAAAGGTTACAAACAAAAGATACAAAATCCATCACCAAGTAGATGGGAGTCCCCTTCCCCATGAGAATGGCTCGGAGTGCTCCACAAACAAATGAGCAGCGATCAAAGGTCCTCTCACTACACTCCATGGGAGAGACCCTCTAAAAACTGGACCTACCTCTCCTACTAGGGTGCCACGGCATTCTTCTGCCAGGCATAAAACTGTATAAAACTGTATATATTTTCTACATGCAATTCTGAGATCCCAGCACTCCCCTCCATTCACTCTGAGGTCTGGAGGCCTGTGTCCAGGAGTCCAGATTCTTGGGTGATTTCTCAAGGGGTGTGGACAGGGCCTGGAAAGCAGCTGGTCAGTGCTGATTCTGTGGCATGAGAGTGAGGAGAGGACAGTCGTCTGAGAGGGAAACAGACCAGAGCGGCGGTGCCCCAAGGTGTAGAGCAGCAGCTGTTTTTGGCAATAATAGGACTCACCCCTAGATATTCCAAAGTCACAACCCCTGTTTCTCTGGGAAACCAGAGGAGGCTGGGCATCTTCTCAGGTGTCAACCACCATGGAACAGATGTTGGACAAAAACCCAGGCCCGGTGAGTAAAGGGTTTGCCTGAGGTGGTACCGGCCTGGGGGGAGCACAGGGACTAGAAAACACACATGTAGACCCAGGAAATTCTCAGGGCAGGGCTGACCTAGAGGACCACTTTACTGAGCCTAAGACACACCCAGCCATCAAGGGATCGTCAGCCTATAGACAAAGAAAGGCAGGAGGCTAGAACTGACAGCTAACCAAATACAAACCTGCAGGAACAAAGACAGGGCCTGAGGTGCAGGCTCTGGGAACTCAAAACAGCTTCTCTTCTGCAGGAGAATTTAGCAGGGACAGAAACAAATTCCCACAAAGTTTTTCTGTTCTGTATTGTCAGTAATAACAATCAGGGGCGGGGCTGGAACTGAGTGAACAACCCCAAGCCTCCATCAAGTGCCCGAGGTTGTCAGGCCTCACCTCCTGCTCCTGGGTAGAGGCAGAGCGCTGCAGCCTGGCTGAAAAGATATAGATTGCCTTGTGATTAAGGCAAGTACAAACCCCTGGAGTATCTGTTCACTAGGGACAACTGGGTCACAGCCCTGCGGGCTATCAGTGACTTGATGTGACAGAGGTGCAAGGTGGGGAAGGAGGCATTAACCTGCCCATTATAATCTATTTGCTGGGTGGGTCCTCCTGACTTCACGGACCACCGTGGCAGGTCATATCTGAGTTGCCACCAGACACCTGCGATCCAGTTGCCAGAGAACTTTTAAACTCGCCCACCTGAGACAGGTGCTGACTGAGACAATTGATTTGGACCTTTTGAACTGAGGCAATCACCCAAGGACTATTCAGGTGGTGCCCTGGGTGTGTGGTTGTAGGAAGGCTTGATATTCCTTTAACAAGTGTTGCCTGTTGGGGGTGGGGTGACTTAATTGCTGGTATTTCTCCACAGCTGAGACTTCAACCCAGAGTAACTATTTCCCTGGGGTTGGACAGAGACCAGCTGAAAAAAAGAGAGAACCACTTAGGCCCACCACACCAAACAGGTCCCCAGTTTCTCAGGCCATAGCACTGTACAGGTCCTCAACAAACCTCCAGGGGAAAAATCAAAAGGTGTAAAATAATCATGGGGGGAATAAGCAGAAAAACTCTGGTAACATGAATAACTAGAATAGATCAACCCCCCAACGAAAGATATAGCAGATGTAACTGAATATCCCATTCATAAACAGTTGGCTGAAATGTCAGAAATCGAATTGAGAATTTGGATTGCAAACAATATTAATAGAATGGAGGAAAATTTGGAATTAGAAATTCGAGAAGCAATTCAAAAGTCGAAATTTTAAAGGCGAGGAGAAATTCAAAAGTTGTCTCAAGAATTTAACGAATTTAAAGACAAAAACACCAAAGTGTTTGAATCAGTGATGCAAGAATTTGCAGCCCTGAAATATCTGAAAAATACAGTAGAATTCTTCAGTAACAGAGTGGAGCAAGCAGAACAAAGGATTTCTGATGTTGAAGACAAAGCCTTTGAATGCTTCCAAACTCTCAAAGAGGAAGGGAAATCAGAGCAAAAATGGATCATTCTCTTAGAGAGCTCTGGGATAATTTGAAGAAGGCTAATATCTGCCTCATTGGAATCCCTGAAATTGATGAAGTGGCCTTGCAAGGCACAGAAGCCCTTCTCCATGAAATTAAGAGAATTTTCCAGACATGCCAAGAGATTCCAAAATTCAGATAGCAGACAGTTTCAGAACCTCAGGATGACTCAAACTGAATAAGACATCCCCCAGGCATATCATAATTAACTTCACTAAAGTTAATATGAAAGAGAAAATTCTGAAAGCAGCCAGGTGCAAGAAATCCATTACCTATAAAGGAAAGAATATTTGAATGACTGCAGATCTTTCTGTTGAAACTTTTAAAGCCAGAAGAGGGTGGTCTTTTGATCTCCTAAAGCAAAATAACTTTCAACCCCGGATACTGTATCCAGCTAAAATGAGTTTCATTTATGATGGAGAAATTAAATACTTTATTGACAATCATATGTTGAAGAAATTTCCCATAACCAAACCAGCTCTTCAGGATATTCTCAGACCTATCCTCCAAAATGACCAGCTCAATCCTCTACCACAAATGTAAACACACTCAGAAACTTTTGATCAAAATCCAACTACCACAGTGGCGAAAGGATTAAAAATGCCCACTGGACTTTCAAAAAACTTGATACCCAAAATTTTACCAGACTTATCAATATTCTCCATTAATGTGAACAGCTTAATCTGTCCTCTAAAGAGGCACATGTTAGCTGACTGGATACAAAAACCTAGGCCAGATATTCGCTGTATACAAGAGTCACATCTTACCTTAAAAGATAAATATAGACTCATGGTGAAGGGATGGTCATACATATTTCATGCAAATGGTAATCAGAAAAAAGCAGGTATTGCAATTCTATCTGCAGACACAATAGGCTATAAACCAACAAAAGTAAGGAAGGATAAGAATGGTAACTTCATATTTGTTAAGGGTAACATTCAATATGATGAGATTTCTTTTTTTTTTTCTTTTTTATTAAATCATAGCTTTGTACATCAATATGATCATGGGGCACCATACACTTGATTCATAGACCATTTGACACATTTTCATCACATTCGTTGACATAGCCCTCCTGGCATTTTCTTAGTTACTTTGCTAAGACATTTACATTCCACATTTACCAAGCCTCACATATACCCTTGTAAGATGCACCACAGGTGTGATCCTTTCAATGCCTCTCCCTCTACCCACCTCCCCCCTCCCTCCCCACCCTTTCCCCCTTCCCCCTATTCTTAGGTTGTAACTGGATTATAGCTTTCATGTGAAGGTCCTAAATTAGTTTCATAGTAGGTGTGAGTACATTGGATACTTTTTCTTCCATTCTCAAGATACTTTACTGAGAAGAATATGTTCCAGCTCCATCCATGTAAACATGAAAGAGGTAAAGTCTCCATCTTTCTTCAAGGCTGCATAGTATTCCATGGTGTACATATACCACAATTTATTAATCCATTCATGGGTCGATGGGCACTTGGGTATTTTCCATGACTTAGCAATTATGAATAGGGCTGCAATAAACATCCTGGTACAAATATCTTTGTTATAATGTTATTAATATGTATGCACCCAACCAGAATGCACCTCAATTTATAAGAGAAACTCTAACAGACATGAGCAACTTTGTTTCCTCCAGCTCCATATTAGTCAGAGATTTCAACACTCCTTTGGCAGTGTTGGATAGATCCTCCAATAAGAAGATGAGAAAAGAAATTTTAGATTTAAACCTAACCATCCAACATTTGGATTTAGCAGACATCTACAGAACTTTTCATCCCAATAAAACTGAATACACATACTTCTCATGTGTCCACAGAACATACTCCAAAATAGATCACATCTTAGGTCACAAGTCTAACCTCAGGAATAGAATTTATTCCTTTCGTCTTCTTGGACCACCATGGAATAAAAGTTGAACTCAGTAACAACAGGAATCTGCATACTCATACAAAAACATACAAGTTAAATAACCTTATGCTGAATGATAGCTAGGTCACAGATGAGATTAAGAAGGAAATTGCCAAATTTTTGGAACAAAATGACAATAAAGACATGAATTATCAGAACCTCTGGATACCTCAAAGGCAGTCCTAAGAGGGAAATTTATAGCACTGCAAGCCTTCCTCAGGAGAACGGAAAGAGAGGAAGTTAACAACATAATGGGACATCTCAAGCAAATGGAAAAAAAAAAAGAACATTCCAACCCCAAACCCAGTAGAAGAAAAGAAATAACCAAAATTAGAGCAGAATTAAATGAAATAGAAAACAAAAGAATTATACAACAGATCAATAAATCAAAAAGTTGGTTTTTGTAAAAGGTCGATAAAATAGATAAACCTTTGGGTAACCTAATCAGGAAAAAAAGAGTAAAATCTCTAATCTCATCAAGCAGAAATGACAAAGATGAAATAATAACACAATCCTCAGGAATTTAAAAAATCCCTAATGAGTATACCAGAAAATTTGTTCTCAGAAATATGATAATCTGAAGGAAATTGACCAATATGTGGAAGCACGTCACCTTCCAAGACTTATCCAGAATCAAGTGGAAATTTTGAACAGGCCAATATCAAGTTCTGAAATAGCATCAACCATACAATACCTCCCTAAAAAGAAAATCCTGGGAACAGATTTTGGCTTTACATCAGAACTCTACCAAAGCTTTAAAGAGGAACTAGTACCTATAATACTCAACCTGTTTCAAAATGTAGAAAAAGAAGGAAGACTACCCAACACGTTCTATGAAGCAAACATCACCCTGATTTCAAAACCGGGAAAAGACCCAAGATGAAAAGAAAATTGGAGACCGATATCACTAATGAATATAGATGCAAAAATATACAACAAGATCCTAACAATCAGAATCCAGCAATAAATCAACAAATTATACATCATGACCAAGATGGTTTTATCCAGGGTCTCAAGGCTGGTTCAATATACGTAAATCTATAAATGTAATCCAGCACATAAACAAATTAAAAAAAAAAGACCATATGATTCTCTCAATTAATGTAGAACAAGTTTTGATAATATCCAGCATCCCTTCATGATCAGAACACTTAAGAAAATTGGTAAAGATGGGACATTTCTTAAACTGATAGAGTCCATATGCAGCAAACCTACAGCCAATATCGTATTGAATGGAGTTAAATTGAAATCATTTCCACTCAAATCAGGAACTAGACAAAGCTGCCCATTGTCTCCACTACTATTTAACATTGTAGTGGAAGTTTTAGCCACTGCAATTATGGAAAAAAAAAGGTGATCAAGTGTATCTATATAGGGTCAGAAGAGATCAAACTTTCGCTCTTCACAGATGATATGATTATATATCTGGAAAACACCAGGGATTCTACTACAAAACTTTTAGAAGTGATCAAGGAATACAGCAGCTTCTCAGGTTACAAAATCAACATTCATAAATCAGTAGCCTTTATATATACCAACAATGGTCAAGCTGAAAGAACAGTTAAGGACTCTATTCCATTCACAGTAGTGCCAAAGAAGATGAAATATTGGGGGGTTAATCTAACAAAGGACGTGAAAGATCTCTATAAAAAAAACTATGAAACTCTAAGAAAAGAAATATCTGAAAATGTTAACAAATGGAAAAACATACCATTCTCATGGCTGGGAAGAATCAAAGAATTTTTTTTTAATTTCTGAAGGGTCTGTTGTTATTTCATCTTTTCTATTTCTGATTGAGGAAATGAGAGATTTTACTCTTTTTTTTCCTGGTTAGGTTGACCAAAGGTTTATCTATCTTATTGACTTTTCAAATAACCAACTTTTTGATTTATTGATCTGTTGTATAATTCTTTTGTTTTCAATTTCATTTAATTCTTCTCCGATTTTGGTTATTTCTTCTCTTCTGCTGGGTTTGGTGTTGGAATGTTCTCCCTTGTCCAGTTGCTTGAGATGTCCCATTAAGTTGTTAACTTCCTCTCCTTCTGTTTTCTTGAGGAAGGCTTGCAGTGCTATAAATTTCCCTCTTTGGACTGCCTTTGCAGTATTCCAGAGGTTCTGGTAATTCATGTCTTCATTGTTGTTCTATTCCAAAAATTTGGTGATTTCCTTTTTAATCTTGTCTATAACCCATCTATCCATCAGCATAAGGTAATTTAGCTTCCAAGTTCTTGTATGGGTATGCAGATTTCTGCTGTTATTGAGTTAAAATTTTATTTCATGATGGTCTGAGAAGATGCAAGGGATAATTTATCTTTTTTTAAATTTTCTGATGTTAGATTTGTTGCCCAGTTTATGGTCGATTTTGGAGTATGTTCCGTGGGCTGATGAGAAGAATATGTATTCCATTTTGTTGAGATGAAATTTTCTGTAGATGCCTGTTAAGTCCAGATGTTGAATGGTAAAGTTTAAATCTAAGATTTCTTTGCTTAGCTTCTTTTTGGAGGATCTATCCAGCACTATTAAAGGGGTGTTAAAATCTTCAACTACTATGGAACTGGAGGAAATCAAGTTGCTCATGTCTATTAGAGTTTCTCTTACAAATTGAGGTGAGTTCTGGTTGGGTGAATAAATATTAATATTTGAAATCTCATCATATTGAGTAGTACCTTAGACAAATATGAAATAGCCATCCTTATCCTTCCTTATTTTGGTTGGTTTAAAGCCTATTGCATCTGCAAATGGGATTGCAACACCTGCTTTTTTCTGCTTTCCATTTGCCTGGAGTATAGATGACCATACTTCACCTTGAGTCTATATTTGTCTTTTAATGTAAGACGAGATTCTTGTATGCAGCAGGTATCTGGCTTGAGTTTTTGTATCCAGTCAGCCAGCCTGTGCCTTTTTAGAGGACAATTTAAACCATTCACATTAACTGAGAATATTGATAAGCCTTTCGAGAATCTGGTGGTCATTTTTAATCCTTTTGCAACTGTGGAAGTTGGAATTTGATCAAAATTTTCTGTGTATTTTACTTTTGTGGTTGAGGATTATGCTGGTCTTTATGGAGGACAGGTCTGAGAACATCCTGGAGAGCTGGTTTAGTTGTGGCAAATTTCTTCAACATGTGAATGTCGTTAAAGTATTTAATTTCTCCATCATAATTGAAACTCAGTTAAGCTGGGTACAGGAATCTGGGTTGAAAGTTCTCTTGTTTTAGGAGATTAAAATTCGATGACCATCCTCTTCCAGCTTGAAATGTTTCATCAGAGACATGGAACTATAAAAATACTTGAAGAAAGTGCAGGGAAAACTCTTAAAGGAATCGACCTGGGTGAATATTTTATGAGGAGGACTCCCCAGGCAATTGAAGCAGTATCAAAAATACATTACTGGGATCTGATCAAACTAAAAAGCTTCTGCATAGCCAAGAACATAGTATGTAAAGCAAGCATACAGCCCTCAGAATGGGAGAAAATATTTGCAGGTTATAACTCCAATAAAGGTTTAATAACCAAAATCTACAGAGAACTCAAATGTATTAGCAAGAAAAGAACAAGTGATCCCATCTCAGGGTGGGCAAAGGACTTGAAGAGAAACTCCTCTAAAGAAGACAGATGCTCGATCTACAGACACATGAAAAAAGGCTCATCATCCTTAATCATCAGAGAAATGGAAATCGAAACTACTTTGAGATATTGCATAGCCCCAGTAAGAGCAGCCCACATAACAAATTCCCCAAACCAGAGATGTTGGTGTGGATGCGGAGAAAAGGGCATACTTCTACACTGCTGGTGGAAATGCACACTAATACGTTCCTTTAGGAAGGATGTTTGGAGAATACTTAGAGATCTAAAAATTGACCTGCCATTCTATCCTATAATTCCTTTACTAGGTATATGCACAGAAGACCAAAAACTACAATATAAGAAAGACATCTGTACCATAATTTTTATTGCAGCCCAATTTATAATTGCTAAGTCATGGAAGTAGCCCAAGTGCCCATCAACCCATGAATGGACTAGCAAATTGTAGTACATGTATAGGATGGAATATTAAGCAGCTTTAAAGAAAGATGTAGACTTTACCTCTTTCATGCTTAAATGGATGGAGCTGGAACCTATTGTTCTTAGTAAAGTATCTCAAGAATAGAAGAAAAAGTATCCAATGTACTCATTCCTACTATGAAGCTAATTTATAGCTTTCATATGAAGGCTACATCCCAACTTTAGCACAAGAATATGGAGAAAGGGCCAAGGGAGGAGAAGGGAGGGGGGAAGTCAGGGTGGATGGAGGGTAATGGGTGGGGCCACACCTATGATGCATCTTAGAATGGGTACAGGTGAAACCTACTAAATGCAGAATACAAATGTCTACATACAATAACTAAGAAAATGCCATGAAGCCTACATGGAACAGTTTGAGGACAATATTTCAGATTGTATATGAAACAAGCACATTGTACTCCTTGATTGCAATAATGTACACAGCTATGATTTAAAAATAACAAATAAATAAATAAGGTAAAAAAAAAGACATGAAACTATAAAAATACTAGAGAAGGGTGCAGGGAAATCCCTTGAAGAAGTCGGTCTGGGATAGTATTTTATGAGGAGGACCCCCCCCAGGCACCTGAAGCAGTTTCAAACATACACTACTGGGACACGCTCAAACTAAAAAGCTTCTGCACAGCCAAGAACAGAGTAAGTAAAGTAAGCAGACAGCCCTCAGAATGGGAGAAGATATTTGCAGGTTATGTCTCTGACAAAGGTTTAATAACCAGAATCCACAGAGGACTCAAATGTATAAGCAAGAAAGGAACAAGTGATCCCATCACAGGCTGGGCAAGGGACTTGAAGAGAAACTTCTCTGAAGAAGACAGGCGCATGGCCTACAGACATGAAAAAGTGGTCATCATCTTTAATCATCAGAGAAATGCAAATCAAAACTACT
Organism: Nycticebus coucang; assembly: GCF_027406575.1. Lineage (NCBI taxonomy): Eukaryota > Metazoa > Chordata > Mammalia > Primates > Lorisidae > Nycticebus > Nycticebus coucang. The sequence goes on along the minus strand of NC_069804.1, from coordinate 92,578,361 downwards.
TTGATCTTACAGGGTGCATCTTACAGGGTTATTTGCGAAACTTGGTAAATGTAGAATGTAAATGTTTTGGCACAGTAACTGAGACAACGCCGGAAAGGCTATGTTAACCATTGTGATAAAAATGTGTCAAATGGTCTATGAAGCGAGTGTATGATGCCCCATGATCATATCAATGTATACAGTTATGATTGAATAAAAAAAAAATAAAAAACCAAAAAACCCAAAAAAACTACTTTGAGATATCATCTAACTCCAGGAACATTAGTCCATATCATAAAATCCCAAGACCAGAGATGTTGGCGTGTATGTGGAGAAAAGGGAACACTTCTACATTGCTGGTGGGAATGCAAATTAATACATTCCTTTTGGAAAGATGTTTGGAGAACATGTAGAGATCTAAAAATAGATCTGCCCTTCAATCCTATATTACCTCTACTAGGTATACACCCAGAAGACCAAAAATCCCATTATAACAAAGATATTTGTACCAGAATGTTTATTGCAGCCCAATTTATAATTGCTAAGTCATGGAAAAAGCCCACGTGCCCATTGATTTACGAGTGGATTAATAAATTGTGGTATATGTACACCACGGAATATTATGCAGCCTCAAATAAAGATGGAGACTTTACCTCTTTCATGTTTACATGGATGAAGCTGGAACATATTCTTCTTAGAAAGTATCTCAAGTATGGAAGAAAAAGTGTCCAATGTACTCAGCCCTACTATGAAACTAATTTATGGCTTTCACATGAAAACTATAACCCAGGTATAACCTAAGAATAGGGGGAAGGGGAAGAGTGAAGGGAGGGAGGGGGGATAGGCAAAGAGAGGGTGATTTGTGGAATTACACCTGTGGTTAATCTTACAAGGATACATATGAAACTTAGTAAATATAGAATATAAATATCTTAATACAGTAACTAAGAAAATGCCAGGAAAGCTATGTTAACCAGTGTGATGAAAATGTGTCAAACGGTCTATAAAACCAGTGTATGGTGCCCCATGATCGCATTAATGTACACAGCTATGATTTAATAATAAAAAAAATAGATCAATACTTGGAAACTTGCCACCCTCCCAGACTTAGCCAGAAAGAAGTGAAAATGTTGAACAAGCCTATAACAAGTTCTGAAATAGCACGAACTATAATAAATCTTCCCAAATAGGAAAGCCAGTGACCGGATGACTTCACATCATTATTGTACAAAACCTTTAAAGTGGAACTAGTACCTATATTACTTAACCTTTTCCAAAACATAGAAAAAGAAGGAATACTTCCCAAAACATTCTATGAAGCAAATATCACCCTGATACCCTAACCAGTAAAAGACCCAAGAAGAAAAAAAATGATAGACCAATATCTCTAATGAATATTTATGCAAAAATATTCAATAAGGTCCTAGCAAACAGAATCCAACAACACATCAAACAAATTATATGTCACGACCAGGTGGGTTTCACCTCAGTGTCCCAAGGATGGTTCAATATACATAATTTGATAAATGTAATACATCACATAAACAAATTAAAAACAAAAACCATACGATTCTCTTAATTGATGCAGAAAAAGCTTTTGATAATATCCAGCATCCTTTCTTGATCAGAATGCTTAAGAAAATAGGTATAGAAGGAACATTTCTTAAACTGCCCCAGGCCATCTACAGCAAACCCACAGTCAATATCATATTCAATGGAGTAAAATTAAAATCATTTCCATTCAGATCAGGAACAAAGCAAGGATGCCCACTGCCTCCACTACTTTTTAACATTGTAATGGAAGTCTTAGCCTCTGCAATCAGGCATGAGAAACAATCAAGGGGATCCAAATAGGACCAGAGGAGATCAAACTGTCACTCTTTGCAGATGATATGATTATATGTCTGGGAAACTCCAGGGAATCAACTTCAAAACTCCTAGAAATGATCAGTGAATACAGCAATGTCTCAGGATATAAAATTAACACTCACAAATCTGTGCCCTTTATATATACCAACAATAGTCAAGGAAAAAAACAAACAAACAAGGACTCTATTCCCTTTACAATTGTGTCAAAGAAGATGAAATATCTGGGAGTGTATCTAACCAAGGACGTGAAAGATCTCTATAAAAAGAACTATGAAAATCAGAGAAAAAAAAATAGCTGAAGATGTTAACAAATGGAAACATATACCATGCTCATGGCTGGGAAGAATCAACATTGTTAACATGTCCACACTACCCAAAGCAATCTACAGATTTAGTGCAAACTCTATTAAAGCACCTCTGTCATACTTTAAAGACCTGGAAAATTAGTACTTCATTTTATATGGAAACAGAAAAAAACCTCAAATAGCCAAGACATTACTCAGATATAAAAACAAATTGGTAGGAATCATGCTTCCAGACTTCAGACTATACTATAAATTGATAGTGATTAAAAAATCTAAAATTTCTTTGCTTAGCTTCTTTTTATTTATTTATTTATTTTTTTGTAGAGACAGAGTCTCACTTTATGGCCCTCGGTAGAGTGCTGTGGCCTCACACAGCTCACAGCAACCTCCAACTCCTGGGATTAAGCGATTCTCTTGCCTCAGCCTCCTGAGTAGCTGGGACTACAGGCACCTGCCACAACTTTGCTTAGCTTCTTATTGGAGGATCTTTCCAACACTGCCAAAGGAGTGTTAAAATCTCCAACTATTATGGAGCTGGAGGAAATCAAGTTGCTGATGTCTGTTAGAGTTTTTCTTATAAATTGAGGTGCATTCTGGTTAGGTGCATAAATGTTAAAAATTGAAATCTCATCATATTGAGTATTACCCTTAATAAATATGAAGTGACCATCCTGATCCTTCCTGACTTTGGTTGGTTTAAAGTCTATTGTATCTGTGAATATAATTGCAGCATCTGCTTTTTTCTGATTTCCATTTGCCTGGAATATAGATGACCATCCCTTCACCCTGAGTCTATATTTATCTTTCAAGGTAAGATCTATCAGGCGTAGAACGCAAAATATCTTAACGCTGTAATTGGGTAAATGAGGTGAAGGCTATGTTGATTAGTAGGATGTAAGCCCTCTAATTTGTAAATAATAAACACATTGAATCCCATAATAGCATAAATATATTCATGATCTATGTACAAATGACTTAATAAAAAAATAGAAGAAGAAAGTGTGAGTGATTGTAAATTGGTTTCACGATAGTACTGAGTGCATTGGATATTCTCCATTCTTGAGATATTTTACTCAGTAGGATATGTTCCACCTCCATCCATATAAACATAAAAGAGGTAAAGTGTCCATTTTTTTAAGGCTGCATAATATTCCATGTTATACATATACCACAATTTATTAATCCATTCCTGGGTTTATGGGCACTTGGGCTTCTTCCATGACTTGGCAATTATGAATTGAGCTGCAATGAACAATTTGGTGCAAATATTTGTTTCGAAGTGATTTTTGGTCTTTTGGATATACTCCTAGTAGAGGAACTTCAGGACCAAATGGCGTATCTACTTTTAGATCCCTGGGTGTTCTCCAAACATCTTTCCAAAAGAAACATATTAGTTTGCATTGCCACCAACAGTGCAGAAGTGTTCCATTTTCTCCATATCCATGTCAGCATCTGTAGTTTGGGGATTTCGTTTATCTGAGCCTCTCTTACTGGAGTTAGATGATATCTCAAAGTGATTTTTACTTGCATTTCTCTGATGATTCAGGGCGATGAGCATTTTTTTCATGTTTCTATAGGCCATGTGTTTTTCTTCTTCAGAGAAGCTTCTGTTCAAGTCCTTTGCCCACAATGAAATTGGATCACTTTTTTTTTCTTATTAATAAGCTTGAGTTCTCTGTTGATTCTGGTTATCAAACCTTTGTTAGAAACATAACTTGGAAATATCCTCTCCCATTCTGAGGGCTGTCTGCTTTCTTTACTTACTGTGTTCTTTTTTATTATTATTTATTTTTATAAAATCATAAACACATGGATCATGTATACATTAATGCATTTATGGGGTACAATTTGCTGATTTCATCTAGAATTAGGTATGTTTACATCACACTGGTTAATATATACCTCATCTTGTTTACTTAATTATTGTGTTAAACATTTATACTGGGAATGATGGGAAGATGGCCTTCTGGTAGCAACCCTAGTCAGAAGCTCCTGAGCAGAGGAAGAAAAACTGGATGGAATTAGATTCTACGAAGCCAAAGACAGGGAGCTGAGCCCAGAAAGAAGTTCTGCAAGCTGTAAGTCCATGGAAGAGCATTAAAGAAATCAAATTACAGGTAAAAAGGTTATTGACTAGAGGATGAGAGACCCCTCCCCCAAGCAGGGGTTCTGCCACAGGCTATCTATGAAGGAACAGGGAACAACCAAAGACCTCTAAATTTACCTCACTGGAGAGAGCTGCTAAATTCCAGGTCTCTTTCTCCAGGGAGGTCCCAATTATGAACCTAGACACCACCCCACCAGGCATAAAATTGAACAGATATGTTTTCTCCACAAGTCCAAACTCCCAGTCCACCCTTTCCCTCTAGCATGGCAGTCTGAAGTTCTGCCCCCTGCAGAGCATAGAGTGTTTGGTCTTGTCCTGAGAGAGCTGGGAATAGTGTGGACCACCAACCATTAAGATGCAATCTGTGACTAACAGGGAATAAAGAGAGTGAGGGAAGAAAGGGACACACAGTGGGAGGAGAAGCAGTCCCCTGGTTCTGACTATGCCCGGCCAGTGGTAGTGTTGCCCCTCAGTAGAGGCTGGGTCTGGCGGGACAGCTTCAGAACCCCCAGCTCTGATGGCACCTGCAGAAGGAGAGTGGTTGCCCTGTGTGGACTGAATTTGGCAGACAGGGCTGGTCCCTGCTGGGCCTGTGAGCACATGCTTGATAGGCATGGACTGTGACCTGAGAGCAAGGGCATGGTCTCCTGTCTCCAACAGAACCCTCCAGCAGTGGCTTACTGGATGTGAACCAAGACCTGAGGGCTAGAGTATGCTCCACTGCCTCCAGTGGGGCTGGTGAGCAGAGGCTTACCAGGTGAGAACTGAGACCTGTGGGCATAGTGTGGTGCCCTGAGACTGGTAAGGGGGGCCATGCTCCCTTGTCTCCAACAGATTTGGCAGACACTACTCCAGATGCTACTCCAGAGACTAGCTGTGTGTGGAATGAGACCAGTGAGCAGGGGCATTGCCCTGGCTCCAGCTGGGCCTGTGAGCAGAGAAGCAGACAATGGTGTGGATTGAGTCTGGTGGGTTGGAGTGTGGATCCCCAGCTCCAATGGTGCTTTGAATCGTCCTTGAATCCATCTCTGCTGGGAAGGGCTTGCACTGCCAGAGACAATTTGGTTGGAACCCATGTTTGGGACTGTCCACTCTGGGACATTCTGAGGTTGACCTTTGAAGTTCTGTAGTGGAAAATAACTGAACAGTGGAGGCTGGGCACTGCAGCTGTTTGTATCTCTTCACAGTCTAGATTTAAATCTAATAGTGTTGTTTCTGAGGATAGGGTAGAGGTTGGCTGATATCAAAACAGAGCTAGCCTGCACTATCTCACCAATTAGGTCCTCAGAGTCTCTGGCCAAAACTCTGAAAGGGGCCTTTATAAGGTCGTAGGAGATAAGCCACAATTACAAAGCCTAGAGCTTTGGTAGGGGGCTACCTCTACTACCTGGGAACCCCAATTCAATCTCACCCTACCAGTTCTAATAACCAAACAATGGAAAATAAACATGGTGCGGACCCAACAGAAGAAGTCTGGCAACATGAATAACCAGAGTAGGTCAATCCCCCTCAAGAAATGACAAAGGAGATACCACTGAAGATGCCATGCATAAACAAATGGCAGCAATGTCAGAAATTGAATTCAGAATATGGATTGCAAATAACATACATAGAATGGAAGAAAAGACGGAAATTGAATTCCAAAGAATGGTTCTATAGTTGTCTCAGGAAATTAATAAATTCAAAGTCCAAGTCACCAAAGATATGGGCATAAGAAAAGAGATAGCAGAGCTCAAGTAAATTAAAAAGTTAGTTGAGGAGCTCCAAAATACAGTAGAATTCCTCAGTTACAAAGTTGACCAGGCAGAAGACAGGATCCCTGAAACTGAGGACAAAGCTTTTGAATGTTCCCAAACACTCAAAGTGGTAGACAAATGGAGAGCAAAAATTGATCATTCCCTGAGAGAGTTGTGGGATTACTTGAAAAGATCAAACATTCATCTTATAGGATTTCCCGAAGGAGCAGAGGATGGTCCTAAAAGTACAGGTGCTCTACTCCAAGAGATTTTGAAGGAGAATTTCCCAAACATTGCAAGAGATACATAACTTCAGATAGCAGTTTCAGAACCCCAGCATGACTCGATCCAAATAAAGCATTTCCTAGACACATTGTGATTAAGTTTGCCAAACTTAAGATGAAGGAAAAAATTCTGCAAGCAGCCAGACATAAGAAAAGCATCACAAACAAAGGGAGAAATATCATAATAACTGAAAATCTCTCTGCTGAAACGTTTCAAGCCAGAAGAAGATGGTCATCAAACTTCAATATTAAAAACAAACAAACAAAAAAAAAACCCTTCCAACCCAGGATCCTCTATCCAGCTAAACTGAGTTTCATTTATGATGGAGAAATCAAATACATTAATGACATAGACATGTTGAAGAAATTTTCCATAACTAAGCCAGCTCTCCTGGATATTCTCAGACCATTCCTCCACAATCACCAGTGCAATGCTCTACCTCCAAAACTAAATTCACCCAGAAAATTTTTGAATAAAACCCAACTTTCACAGTGGTGAAAGGATTAAAATTGAACACTGGGGAGGAGACAAGATGGCGGAATGAAGCCAGCTTTCAACAAAGGCTCCCGGCCAGAAGGAGAGTTAAGGGACAGGAATTTAGTCAGTATCCTGGTGGACTTGAGCCTCACCAAGAGAGAAGGCTGAAGAACGCACATCAACACCGCTGAGGCAAGTTGTGATCACAAGGACACAAACAAAAGGTACAAAATCCACCACCAAGCGGACGGGAGACCCCCTCCCCCATGAGACCGGCTCAAGAGCCCCACAATTGAACAAGTGGGCAGAAATTAAAGGCCCTCCCACTACACTCCATGGGAGAGACCTTCTAAAAACTGGACCTACCTCCCCTACTGGGGTGCCGTGGCGTTCTCCTGCCGGACATATGGCTGAATAAAACTTTGGGAATCCTTTGCCGGCAACCCTGAATCCCCGGCGCTCCCCTCCCGCCCACTGAGGTCTGGAGGCCTGTCCCCCAGGACTTCGGATCCTTGGGTGATTTCTCAAGGGAAGTGGACAGTCCCCGAGTTGCGACTGGTCAGCATTGACTCTGAGGCGTGCAAGTGAGGAGAGGGCACTGGGCTGAGGGGGAGTCATGCCTCGCGGCACTTCCCTGCGGTGCAGTGCAGCAACCCTCCCCGGGCATATGGGGCCCAAGACTGAATAAGACTCTGGCCTGCCCGCTGAGAGCTGAGAACCCCTACTTTCACTCGGGGTCTGAGGGCCTATCCCCCAGGAGTTCGGCTCCTTGGGTGATTTCTCGAGGGGAGTGCACAGTGCCTGAGCTGCATCAGGTCAGCGCTGACTCTGGGATACGTGAGCGAGGAGAGGGCACTCTGCTGAGGGGAAATCAAGCCTTGGCGGCACTTCCCTGAGGTGCAGTGCAGGAGCCCTCCCAGGACCATAGTATTGCATAAAACTGAATGAAACTCTAGCTTCCCCCCCCACACCCAATCGCGGTTTGGGGGCCCATCCATCAAGAGTTCTGATTCTTGGGGGATCTCTTAAGGGGTGTGGACCCAGCACAAACTGCGGCCGCTCAGTGCTGACTCTGGGGCGCGGGACAGAGGAGAAAAGGGTCGCCTGAGTGCCCACACCAGAGCAGCAGTTCCCTGGAGGTAGATCAACAGCCGTTTTTTCTTTAACAGCAGAATGCTCACTTCTGGATATTCTGAGGCCACACCCCCTGTCTCCCTGGGCAACCAGAGGAGGCCACCGGTGACACGGCTCACAAACCTGGGAAGCTTCCAGGGCGGGGCCGACCCAGAGAGGTGTTCAGACGCAATTCTCCAGCAGCAAAGACATTTGAACTCAAAACAGCCCGTCTTCTGTAGGCGACGACAGGAACAGAGACAGAACCTCACAAAGTTGTCTGTTCTGTTTTGTTCTGTTAGCAGCATCCATCAGGGATGGGGCTAAGCCTGAGTGAACACCTCCTTCCCATCACCTGCATCAAACACTCAAAGATTTCAGGCCCAATCTCCTCCTGCTAGATAGCGGCAGTCTGCGGGGGCCTGGCAGACTTCCTTGCGATTCAGGCAGGTGAAAACCCCTGGAGTGTCTGTTCACTGCAGGCAACTGGGTTAGCCATCTGCAGAGATACCAGTGACTGGGTCCGACGGAGGGGCAAAGTGGGGAAGGAGATGTCAACCTTCCCAGACTGCTCTGTTTGCTGGGTGGCTCCTCCTGACTCCACGCTGCACTGGGGTGAGCCGTGTCAGAGGAGTCACCAGGCCCCTGTGATCCAGTTCCCAGAGACCTCTTGAACCCTTCCACCCGAGACAAGTGCCGATTGAGACAGTTGATTCGGACCTTTTGAACTGGGATAATAGACTGAGGACTCTTCAGGCGGTGCCCTGGGTGTGCGATTGTAGGAAGGTTTGATTCTCCTTTTCCAACTGGGGCCAGAGGTGGGCAGGCGGGGTGACTTAATTGCTGATTTTTCCACACAGCTGAGACTTCAAGCCAGAGTAGAAGTTGCAATAGGATCGAACAGAAACCAGCTGAAAACAAGACAGAACCACTTTGCTCCACCACACCAGACAGGGCCCCAGTTTCTCAGGCCACAACACCGTACGGGCCCTCGATAAAACCCCAGGGGAAAATCCAAAGGGAGTAAACCATGGGGCGGAATCAGCGGAAAAACTCTGGTAACATGAATAACCAGAATAGATCAACCCCCCCAAGAAAAGATACGGCAGATGTGATTGAAGATCCCATTCATAAACAACTGGCTGAGATGTCAGAAGTCGAATTCAGAATTTGGTTTGCAGACAAGATTAATAAAATGGAATTAGGAATTCGAGGAGAAATTCAAAAACTGTCTCAAGAATTTAACGAATTTAAAGACAAAACCACCAAAGACTTAGACACACTGAAACAAGAACTTACAGCCCTCAAAGATATGAAAAATACAGTAGAATCCCTCAGTAACAGAATGGAGCAAGCAGAAGAAAGTATTTCTGACATTGAAGATAAAGTTTTCGAACGCTCCCAATCTCTCAAAGAGGAAGAGAAATGGAGAGCAAAAACGGATCACTCACTCAGAGAACTCTCAGATAATTCGAAAAAAAAACAACATAAGGGTTATAGGAATTTCGGAGAACGATGAAGTGGCTGCCAAGAGCACAGAGGCCCTTCTACATGAAATTATGAAAGAAAATTTTCCAGACATGCCTAGAGAATCTGAAATTCAGATAGCAGACAGCATCAGAACCCCAGCACGATTCAACCCCAGTAAGCCATCTCCCAGCATATCATAATTAGCTTCACTAAAGTTAACATGAAAGAGAAGATTCTCAAAGCAGCCCGGTGAAAGAAAACTATAACGTACAAAGGTAAGAATATTAGAATAACTGCAGATCTCTCTGCTGAAACTTTTCAAGCAAGAAGAGGCTGGTCATCAACTTTTAATCTCCTAAAGCAAAAAAACTTTCAACCCAGGATCTTGTATCCAGCTAAACTGAGTTTCATCTATGATGGAGAAATTAAATACTTCAATGACATTCATATGTTGAAAAAATTTGCCATAAGTAAACTAGCTCTTCAGGATGTTCTCAGACCTATCCTCCACAATGACCAACCCAATCCTATACCACCAAAGTAAACTCACTCAGAAACTTCGGATCAAACTCCAACTTCCACACTGGCAAAAGGATTAAAAATGTCCACTGGACCTTTGAAAAACTCGATACCCAAAATTCCACCAGACTTATCAATACTCTCCATCAATGTGAATGGCTTAAACTGTCCTCTAAAGAGGCATAGGTTAGCTGACTGGATACAAAAACTCAAGCCAGATATTTGTTGCATACAAGAGTCACATCTCAACTTAAAAGACAAATACAGACTCAGGGTGAAAGGATGGTCATCCATATTTCAGGCAAATGTTAATCAGAAAAAAGCAGGTGTTGCAATTTTATTTGCAGATACAGTAGGCTTTAAACCATCAAAAGTAAGGAAGGACAAGAATGGTCACTTCATATTTCTAAAGGGTAATACTCAATATGACGAGATCTCAATTATTAATATCTATGCACCCAACCAGAATGCACCTCAATTTATAAGAGAAACTCTAACAGACATGAGTAACTTGATTTCCTCCAGCTCCATAATCGTTGGAGATTTCAACACTCCCTTGGCAGTGTTGGATCGATCCTCCAGAAACAAGCTGAGCAAAGAAATCTTAGATTTAAACCTAACCATCCAATATTTAGATTTAGCAGACATCTACAGAACATTTCATACCAACAAAACTGAATACACATACTTCTCATCAGCCCACGGAACTTACTCCAAAATTGATCACATTTTAGGTCACAAGTCTAACGTCAGCATATTTAAAGGAATAGAAATTATTCCATGCATCTTCTCGGACCATCATGGAATAAAACTTGAATTGAGTAACAACAGGAATCTGCATACCCATACAAAAACATGGAAGTTAAATAACCTTATGCTGAATGATAGCTGGGTCAGAGATGAGATTAAGAAAGAAATCACCAATTTTTTGGAACAAAATGACAATGAAGACACAAGCTATCAGAACCTCTGGGACACTGCAAAGGCAGTTCTAAGAGGGAAATTTATAGCACTGCAAGCCTTCCTCAAGAGAACGGAAAGAGAGGAAGTTAACAACTTAATGGGACATCTCACGCAACTGGAAAAGGAAGAACATTCCAACCCCAAACCCAGTAGAAGAAAAGAAATAACCAAAATTAGAGCAGAATTAAATGAAATTGAAAACAAAAGAATAATACAACAGATCAATAAATCAAAAAGCTGGTTTTTTGAAAAGGTCAATAAAATAGATAAACCTCTGGCCAACCTAATCAGGAAAAAAAGAGTAAAATCTCTAATCTCATCAATCAGAAACAACAAAGACGAAATAACCACAGACTCATCAGAAATCCAAAAAATCCTTAATGAATATTACAAGAAACTTTATTCTCAGAAATATGAAAATCTGAAGGAAATAGACCGATACTTGGAAGCACGCCACCTTCCAAGACTTAACCAGAATCAAGTGGAAATGTTGAACAGACCCATATCAAGTTCAGAAATAGCATCAACTATACAAAACCTCCCTAAAAAGAAAAGCCCGGACCAGATGGTTTCACGTCAGAATTCTACCAAACCTTTAAAGAGGAATTAGTACCTATATTACTCAACCTGTTCTAAAACGTAGAAAAAGAAAGAAGACTACCCAACACGTTCTATGAAGCAAACATCACCCTGATCCCCAAACCAGGAAAAGACCCAACAAGAAAAGAAAATTATAGACCAATATCACTAATGAATATAGATGCAAAAATATTCAACAAGATCCTAACAAACAGAATCCAGCAACACATCAAACAAATTATACATCATGACCAAGTTGGTTTTATCCCAGGGTGTCAAGGCTGGTTCAATATATGTAAATCTGTAAATGTAATTCAGCACATAAACAAATTAAAAAACAAAGACCATATGATTCTCTCAATTGATGCAGAAAAACCTTTTGATAATATCCAGCATCCCTTCATGATCAGAACACTCAAGAAAATTGGTCTAGAAGGGACTTTTCTTAAACTGATAGAGGCTATCTACAGCAAACCCACAGCCAATATCATATTGAATGAAGTTAAATTGGAATCATTTCCACTCAGATCAGGAACCAGACAAGGCTGCCCATTGTCTCCATTGCTTTTCAACTTTGTAATGGAAGTTTTAGCCACTGCAATTAGGGAAGAAAAGGCGAGCAAGGGTATCCATATAGGGTCAGAAGAGATCAAACTCTCGCTCTTTGCAGATGATATGATTGTGTATCTGGAGAACACTAGGGACTCTACTACAAAACTCCTGGAAGTGATCAAGGAATACAGCAGCGTCTCAGGTTACAAAATCAACATTCATAAATCGGTAGCCTTTATATACACCAACAACAGTCAAATTGAAAAAGCAGTTAAGGACTCTATCCCATTCACAGTAGTGCCAAAGAAGATGAAATAGGAGGGGAGACAAGATGGCGGACTGAAGCCAGCTTTCAACAAAGGCTCCCGTCCAGAAGGAGAGTTAAGGGACAGGAATTTAGTCAGTATCCTGGTGGACTTGAGCCTCACCAAGAGAGAAGGCTGAAGAACGCACATCAACACCGCTGAGGCAAGTTGTGATCACAAGGACGCAAACAAAAGGTACAAAATCCACCACCAAGCGGACGGGAGTCCCCCTCCCCCATGAGACCGGCTCTGGAGCCCCACAATTGAACAAGCGGGCAGAAATTAAAGCCCCTCCCACTACACTCCACGGGAGAGACCTTCTAAAAACTGGACCTACCTCCCCTACTGGGGTGCCGTGGCGTTCTCCTGCCGGACATAGGGCTGAATAAAACTTTGGGAATCCTTTGCCGGCAACCCTGAATCCCCGGCGCTCCCCTCCCGCCCACTGAGGTCTGGAGGCCTGTCCCCCAGGACTTCGGATCCTTGGGTGATTTCTCAAGGGGAGTGGACAGTCCCCGAGTTGCGACTGGTCAGCATTGACTCTGAGGCGCGAGAGTGAGGAGAGGGCACCGGGCTGAGGGGGAGTCACGCCTCGCGGCACTTCCCTGCGGTGCAGTGCACCAACCCTCCCCGGGCATAGGGGGCCCAAGACTGAATCAGACTCTGGCCTCCCCGCTGAGAGCTGAGAACCCCTACTCTCACTCGGGGTCTGAGGGCCTATCCCCCAGGAGTTCGGCTCCTTGGATGAATTCTCGAGGGGAGTGCACAGTGCCTGAGCTGCGTCAGGTCAGCGCTGACTCTGGGATACGTGAGCGAGGAGAGGGCACTCTGCTGAGGGGAAATCAAGCCTTGGCGGCACTTCCCTGCGGTGCAGTGCAGCAACCCTCCCCGGGCATACGGGGCCCAAGACTGAATCAGACTCTGGCCTCCCCGCTGAGAGATGAGAGCCCCTTCTCTCACTCGGGGTCTGAGGGCCTATCCCCCAGGAGTTCGGCTCCTTGGGTGATTTCTCGAGGGGAGTGCACAGTGCCTGAGCTGCGTTAGGTCAGCGCTGACTCTGGGACACGTGAGCGAGGAGAGGGCACTCTGCTGAGGGGAAATCAAGCCTTGGCGGCACTTCCCTGCGGTGCAGTGCAGGAGCACTCCCCGGACCGTAGTATTGCGTGAAACTGAATGAAACTCTAGCTTCCCCCCGCCCCACTCCCAATCGGGGTCTGGGGGCCCATCCCCCAAGAGTTCTGATTCTTGGGGGATTTTTTAAGGGGTGTGGACCCAGCACAAACTGCGGCCGCTCAATGCTGACTCTGGGGCGCGGGACAGAGGAGAAAAGGGTCGCCTGAGTGCCCACACCAGAGCAGCAGTTCCCTGGAGGTAGATCAACAGCCGTTTTTTCTTTAACGGCAGAACGCTCACTTCTGGATATTCTGAGGCCACACCCCCTGTCTCCCTGGGCAACCAGAGGAGGCCACCTGTGACGCGGCTCACAAACCCAGAAGCCTCCAGGGCGGGGCCGACCCAGAGAGGTGTTCAGACGCAATTCTCCAGCAGCAAAGACGTTTGAACTCAAAACAGCACGTCTCCTGTAGGCGACGACAGGAACAGAGACAGAACCTCACAAAGTTGTCTGTTCTGTTCTGTTCTGTTAGCAGCATCCATCAGGGACGGGGCTAAGCCTGAGTGAACACCTCCTTCCCATCACCTGCATCAAACACTCAAAGATGTCAGGCCCCATCTCCTCCTGCTAGATAGCGGCAGTCTGCGGGGGCCTGGCAGACTTCCTCGCGATTCAGGCAGGTGCAAACCCCTGGAGTGTCTGTTCACTGCAGGCAACTGGGTTAGCCATCTGCAGAGATACCAGTGACTGGGTCCGACGGAGGGGCAAAGTGGGGAAGGAGACGTCAACCTTCCCAGACTGCTCTGTTTGCAGGGTGGCTCCTCCTGACTCCACGCTGCATTGGGGTGAGCTGTCTCAGAGGAGTCACCAGGCCCCTGTGATCCAGTTCCCAGAGACCTCTTGAACCCTTCCACCCGAGACAAGTGCCGATTGAGACAGTTGATTCGGAACTTTTGAACTGGGCTAATAGACTGAGGACTTTTCAGGTGGTGCTCTGGGTGTGCGATTGTAGGAAGGTTTGATTCTCCTTTTCCAACTGGGGCCAGAGGTGGGCAGGCGGGGTGACTTAATTGCTGATTTTTCCACACAGTTGAGACTTCAAGCCAGAGTAGAAGTTGCAATAGGATAGAACAGAAACCAGCTGAAAACAAGACAGAACCACTTTGCTCCACCACACCAGACAGGGCCCCAGTTTCTCAGGCCACAACACTGTACGCGCCCTCGATAAAACCCCAGGGGAAAAACCAAAGGGAGTAAACCATGGGGCGGAATCAGCGGAAAAACTCTGGTAACATGAATAACCAGAATAGATCAACCCCCCCAAGAAAAGATACGGCAGATGTGATTGAAGATCCCATTCATAAACAACTGGCTGAGATGTCAGAAGTCGAATTCAGAATTTGGTTTGCAGACAAGATTAATAAAATGGAATTAGGAATTCGAGGAGAAATTCAAAAACTGTCTCAAGAATTTAACGAATTTAAAGACAAAACCACCAAAGGCTTAGACACACTGAAACAAGAACTTACAGCCCTCAAAGATATGAAAAATACAGTAGAATCCCTCAGTAACAGAATGGAGCAAGCAGAAGAAAGGATTTCTGACATTGAAGATAAAGTCTTCGAACGCTCCCAGTCTCTCAAAGAGGAAGAGAAATGGAGAGCAAAAACGGATCACTCACTCAGAGAGCTCTCAGATAATTCGAAAAAAAATAACATAAGAGTTATAGGAATTTCGGAGTCTGATGAAGTGGCAGCCAAGGGCACAGAGGCCCTTCTACATGAAATTATGAAAGAAAATTTTCCAGACATGCCTAGAGAATCTGAAATTCAGATAGCAGACAGCTTCAGAACCCCAGCACGATTCAACCCCAATAAGCCATCTCCCAGACATATCATAATTAGCTTCACTAAAGTTAACATGAAAGAGAAGATTCTCAAAGCAGCCCGGCGAAAGAAAACTATAACGTACAAAGGTAAGAATATTAGAATAACTGCAGATCTCTCTGCTGAAACTTTGCAAGCAAGAAGAGGCTGGTCATCAACTTTTAATCTCCTAAAGCAAAAAAACTTTGAACCCAGGATCTTGTATCCAGCTAAACTGAGTTTCATCTATGATGGAGAAATTAAATACTTCAATGACATTCATATGTTGAAAAAATTTGCCATAAGTAAACCAGCTCTTCAGGATGTTCTCAGACCTATCCTCCACAATGACCAACCCAATCCTATACCACAAAAGTAAACTCAATCAGAAACTTCGGATCAAACTCCAACTTCCACACTGGCAAAAGGATTAAAAATGTCCACTGGACCTTTGAAAAACTCGATACCCAAAATTCCACCAGACTTATCCTTACTCTCCATCAATGTGAATGGCTTAAACTGTCCTCTAAAGAGGCATAGGTTAGCTGACTGGATACAAAAACTTAAGCCAGATATTTGTTGCATACAAGAGTCACATCTCAACTTAAAAGACAAATACAGACTCAGGGTGAAAGGATGGTCATCCATATTTCAGGCAAATGTTAATCAGAAAAAAGCAGGTGTTGCAATTTTATTTGCAGATACAGTAGGCTTTAAACCATCAAAAGTAAGGAAGGACAAGAATGGTCACTTCATATTTCTAAAGGGTAATACTCAATATGACGAGATCTCAATTATTAATATCTATGCACCCAACCAGAATGCACCTCAATTTATAAGAGAAACTCTAACAGACATGAGTAACTTGATTTCCTCCAGCTCCATAATCGTTGGAGATTTCAACACTCCCTTGGCAGTGTTGGAACGATCCTCCAGAAACAAGCTGAGCAAAGAAATCTTAGATTTAAACCTAACCATCCAATATTTAGATTTAGCAGACATCTACAGAACATTTCATACCAACAAAACTGAATACACATACTTCTCATCAGCCCACGGAACTTACTCCAAAATTGATCACATTTTAGGTCACAAGTCTAACCTCAGTAAATTTAAAGGAATAGAAATTATTCCATGCATCTTCTCGGACCATCATGGAATAAAACTTGAATTGAGTAACAACAGGAATCTGCATACCCATACAAAAACATGGAAGTTAAATAACCTTATGCTGAATGATAGCTGGGTCAGAGATGAGATTAAGAAAGAAATCACCAATTTTTTGGAACAAAATGACAATGAAGACACAAGCTATCAGAACCTCTGGGACACTGCAAAGGCAGTTCTAAGAGGGAAATTTATAGCACTGCAAGCCTTCCTCAAGAGAACGGAAAGAGAGGAAGTTAACAACTTAATGGGACATCTCACGCAACTGGAAAAGGAAGAACATTCCAACCCCAAACCCAGTAGAAGAAAAGAAATAACCAAAATTAGAGCAGAATTAAATGAAATTGAAAACAAAAGAATAATACAACAGATCAATAAATCAAAAAGCTGGTTTTTTGAAAAGGTCAATAAAATAGATAAACCTCTGGCCAACCTAATCAGGAAAAAAAGAGTAAAATCTCTAATATCATCAATCAGAAACAACAAAGACAAAATAACCACAGACTCATCAGAAATCCAAAAAATCCTTAATGAATATTACAAGAAACTTTATTCTCAGAAATATGAAAATCTGAAGGAAATAGACCGATACTTGGAAGCACGCCACCTTCCAAGACTTAACCAGAATCAAGTGGAAATGTTGAACAGACCCATATCAAGTTCAGAAATAGCATCAACTATACAAAACCTCCCTAAAAAGAAAAGCCCGGACCAGATGGTTTCACGTCAGAATTCTACCAAACCTTTAAAGAGGAATTAGTACCTATATTACTCAACCTGTTCCAAAATGTAGAAAAAGAAGGAAGACTACCCAACACGTTCTATGAAGCAAATATCACCCTGATCCCCAAACCAGGAAAAGACCCAACAAGAAAAAAAAATTATAGACCAATATCACTAATGAATATAGATGCAAAAATATTCAACAAGATCCTAACAAACAGAGTCCAGCAACACATCAAACAAATTATACATCATGACCAAGTTGGTTTTATCCCAGGGTCTCAAGGCTGGTTCAATATACGTAAATCTATAAATGTAATTCAGCACATAAACAAATTAAAAAACAAAGACCATATGATTCTCTCAATTGATGCAGAAAAAGCTTTTGATAATATCCAGCATCCCTTCATGATCAGAACACTCAAGAAAATTGGTCTAGAAGGGACTTTTCTTAAACTGATAGAGGCTATCTACAGCAAACCCACAGCCAATATCATATTGAATGGAGTTAAATTGGAATCATTTCCACTCAGATCAGGAACCAGACAAGGCTGCCCATTGTCTCCATTGCTTTTCAACATTGTAATGGAAGTGTTAGCCACCGCAATTAGGGAAGAAAAGGCGATCAAGGGTATCCATATAGGGTCAGAAGAGATCAAACTCTCGCTCTTCGCAGATGATATGATTGTGTATCTGGAAAACACTAGGGACTCTACTACAAAACTCCTAGAAGTGATCAAGGAATACAGCAGCGTCTCAGGTTACAAAATCAACATTCATAAATCGGTAGCCTTTATATACACCAACAACAGTCAAGTTGAAAAAGCAGTTAAGGACTCTATCCCATTCACAGTAGTGCCAAAGAAGATGAAATATTTGGGAATTTACCTAACAAAAGCCGTGAAAGATCTCTATAAAGAGAACTATGAAACTCTAAGAAAAGAAATAGCTGAAAATGTTAACAAATGGAAAAACATACCATGCTCATGGCTAGGAAGAATCAACATTATCAAAATGTCCATACTACCCAAAGCAATATATAATTTCAACGCACTCCCTATTAAAGCTCCACTGTCATATTTTAAAGATCTTGAAAAAACATTACTTCATTTTATATGGAATCAGAAAAAACCTCGAATAGCCAAGACATTACTCAGAAATAAAAACAAAACAGGACGAATCACACTACCAGACCTCAGACTTTACTACAAATCGATAGTGATCAAAACAGCATGGTATTGGCACAAAAACAGAGAAGTAGATATCTGGAATAGAATAGAGAACCAAGAGATGAATCCAGCTACTTACCGCTATTTGATTTTTGACAAGCCAATTAAAAACATTCAGTGGGGAAAAGATTCCCTATTTAACAAATGGTGCTGGGTGAACTGGCTGGCAACCTGCAGAAGACTGAAATTGGACCCACACCTTTCACCATTAACTAAGATAGACTCTCATTGGATTAAAGATTTAAACTTAAGACATGAAACTATGAAAATACTAGAGGAGAATGCAGGGAAAACCCTTGAAGAAATTGGTCTGGGTGAGCATTTCATGAGGAGAACCCCCCGGGCAATTGAAGCAGCTTCAAAAATACACTACTGGGACTTGATCAAACTAAAAAGCTTCTGCACAGCTAAGAACACAGTAAGCAGAGCAAGCAGACAGCCCTCAGAATGGGAGAAGATATTTGCAGGGTATAACTCTGACAAAGGTTTAATAACCAGAATCCACAGAGAACTCAAACGCATCAGCAAGAAAAAAACAAGGGATCCCATCGCAGGCTGGGCAAGGGATTTGAAGAGAAACTTCTCTGAAGAAGACAGGCGCACGGCCTTCAGAAATATGAAAAAATGCTCATCATCTTTAATCATCAGAGTAATGCAAATCAAAACTACTTTGAGATATCATCTAACTCCAATGAGACTAGCCTATATCACAAAATCTCTAGACCAGAGATGTTGGCGTGGATGCGGAGAAAAGGGGACACTTCTGCACTGCTGGTGGGAATGCAAATTAATACATTCCTTTTGGAAAGATATATGGAGGACACTCAGAGATCTAAAAATAGATCTGCCATTCAATCCTGTAATTCCTCTGCTGGGCATATACCCAGAAGACCAAAAATCACAACATAACAAAGATATTTGTACAAGAATGTTTATTGCAGCCCAATTCATAATTGCTAAGTCATGGAAAAAGCTGAAGTGCCCATCGATCCACGAATGGATTAATAAATTGTGGTATATGTATACCATGGAATACTATGCAGCCTTAAAGAAAGATGGAGACTTTACCTCTTTCATGTTTACATGGATGGAGCTGGAACATATTCTTCTTAGTAAAGTATCCCAAGAATGGAAGAAAAAATACCCAATGTACACAGCACTACTATGAAACTAATTTGGGACTCTCACATGAAAGCTATAACCCAGCTACAACTTAACAACAGGGGGAAGTGGGAAAGGGGGGGGTGGGTAGAGGGAGGGGAATCGGTGGGATCACACCTGTGGTGCATATTACAGGGGTATTTGCGAAGCTTGGTAAATGTAGAATGTAAATGTTTTGGCACAGTAACTGAGATAACGCCGGAAAGGCTATGTTAACCACTGTGATAAAAATGTGTCAAATGATTTATGAAGTGAGTGTATGATGCCCCATAATCATATCATTGTATACAGTTATGATTTAATAAAAAAATTAAAAAAAAAAAAAGAAGATGAAATATTTGGGAAGTTACCTAACAAAAGACGTGAAAGATCTCTATAAAGAGAACTATGAAACTCTAAGAAAAGAAATAGCTGAAAATGTTAACAAATGGAAAAACATACCATGCTCATGGCTAGGAAGAATCAACATTATCAAAATGTCCATACTACCCAAAGCAATATATAATTTCAACGCACTCCCTATTAAAGCTCCACTGTCATATTTTAAAGATCTTGAAAAAACATTACTTCGTTTTATATGGAATCAGAAAAACCTCGAATAGCCAAGACATTACTCAGAAATAAAAACAAAACAGGAGGAATCACACTACCAGACCTCAGACTTTACTACAAATCGATAGTGATCAAAACAGCATGGTATTGGCACAAAAACAGAGAAGTTGATATCTGGAACAGAATAGAGAACCAAGAGATGAATCCATCTACTTACTGCTATTTGATTTTTGACAAGCCAATTAAAAACATTCAGTGGGGAAAAGATTCCCTATTTAGCAAATGGTACTGGGTGAACTGGCTGGCAACCTCCAGAAGACTGAAATTGGACCCACACCTTTCACCATTAACTAAGATAGACTCTGATTGGATTAAAGATTTAAACTTAAGACATGAAACTATAAAAATACTAGAGGAGAACGCAGGGAAAACCCTTGAAGTAATTGGTCTGGGTGAGTATTTCATGAGGAGAACCCCCCAGGCAATTGAAGCAGCTTCAAAAATACACTACTGGGACTTGATCAAACTAAAAAGCTTCTGCACAGCTAAGAACACAGTAAGCAGAGCAAGCAGACAGCCCTCAGAATGGGAGAAGATATTTGCAGGGTATATCTCTGATAAAAGGTTTAATAACCAGAATCCACAGAGAACTCAAACGCATCAGCAAGTAAAAAACAAGGGATCCCATCGCAGGCTGGGCAAGGGATTTGAAGAGAAACTTCTCTGAAGAAGACAGGCGCAAGGCCTTCAGACATATGAAAAAATGCTCATCATCTTTAATCATCAGAGAAATGCAAATCAAAACTACTTTGAGATATCATCTAACTCCAATGAGACTAGCCTATATGACAAAATCTCAAGACCAGAGATGTTGGCGTGGATGCGGAGAAAAGGGAACACTTCTGCACTGCTGGTGGGAATGCAAATTAATACATTCCTTTTGGAAAGATATATGGAGAACACTCAGAGATCTAAAAATAGATCTGCCATTCAATCCTGTAATTCCTCTGCTGGGCATATACCCAGAAGACCAAAAATCACAACATAACAAAGATATTTGTACCAGAATGTTTATTGCAGCCCAATTCATAATAGCTAAGTCATGGAAAAGCCCAAGTGCCCATCGATCCACGAATGGATTAATAAATTGTGGTATATGTATACCATGGAATACTATGCAGCCTTAAAGAAAGATGGAGACTTTACCTCTTTCATGTTTACATGGATGGAGCTGGAACATATTCTTCTTAGTAAAGTATCCCAAGAATGGAAGAAAAAATACCCAATGTACACAGCCCTACTATGAAACTAATTTGGGACTCTCACATGACAGCTATAACCCAGCTACAACTTAACAATAGGGGGAAGTGGGAAGGGGGGGTGGGTAGAGGGAGGGGAATCGGTGGGATCACACCTGTGGTGCATATTACGGGTAATATGCGAAACTTGGTAAATGTAGAATGTAAATGTTTTGGCACAGTAACTGAGATAACGCCGGAAAGGCTATGTTAACCACTGTGATAAAAATGTGTCAAATGGTTTATGAAGTGAGTGTATGATGCCCCATAATCATATCATTGTATACAGTTATGATTTAATAAAAAAAAATAAATATAATAAAATTGAACACTGGACATCTGAAAATCATGACACCCAAAACACAACCAGGCTCATCAATTCTCTCAATTAATGTGAATGGTTTAAATTGTCCTCTAAAGAGGCACAGGCTGGCTGACTGGATACATAAACTCAGACCAGATATATGATGTATACAAAATCTCACTTTACCTTAAAGGATAAAAATAGACTCAAGGTGAAGGGATAGACTTGTATAATACAGGCAAATAGAAACCAGAAAAAAGCAGAGTTGCAACTTTAGGAGCAGATACAATTGGCTTTAAAACAACAAAGTTAAAGAAGGATAAATAAGGTCACTACATATTTGTCAAAGGAAACACCCAACATGAAGAGATTTTGATAATTAATATTTATGCACCTGACCAGAATGCTCCTCAATTCATAAAGCAGACCCTAATGGATATGAACAACTTGATATCTTCCTGCACTATAATAGTTGATGATTTTAACACCCCTTTGACAGTTGTGGATAGATCCTCCAAAAAGAAACTAAACAAAGAAATATTAGACTTAAGCCTGACCCTAGAACAAATGGACTTTACAGACCTCTACAGAACATTTCACCCAAATAAGACTGAATATACATTCTTCTCATCAGCCCATGGGTCATCCTCCAGAATAGATCATATCCTAGGACACAAGTCTAATCTCAGCCAATTTCAAAGTATAGAAATTATTCCTTGTATCTTCGTGGACCACCATGGAATAAAAGTTGAACTCAACAGCAATGGGAATCTCTAAATTCAAACAAGTCATGGAAGCTAAATAATCTTAAGCTGACTGATAGCTGGGTCAAAGACGAGATTAAGAAGAAAATCACCAAATTTTTGGAACTAAATGATAACGAAGACAAAAATTATCAAAACTTGTGGGATACTGCAAAGGCAATCCCAAGAGGGAAATTTGTAGCATTAGAAGCCTTAATCAAGAAAACAGAAAGAGAAGAAACCAACAACTTAATGGATCAATTTAAGCACCTGGAAAAGGAATGACATTCCAATCCCAAACACAGCAGAAGAAAAGAAATAGCCAAAATTAGGGCAGAATTAAATGAAATTGAAAACAAAAGGATCATTCAGAATATCAAAGAAACAAGAAGTTATTTTCTTTTTGAAAAAATTAACAAAATTGATAAAACTTTGGACAATCTAACCAGAAGTAGAAAAGTAAAATCTCTAATATCGTCTATCAGAAATGATAAAGGAGAAATAACAGCAGACACTTCAGAAATTCAGAAAATCCTCAGTGATTACTACAAAAATCTCTATTCCCAGAAATATGAAAATCTGCGGGAAATGGACCAATACCTTGAAGCATACTACCTTCATATACTCAACCAGAAAGAATTAGAAATCTCAAATAGACCTATATCAACCACTGAAATAGCATCATCAATACGAAATCTCCCTAAAAAGACAAGTTCAGGACCAGATGACTTCATATCCGAATTCTATCAAACCTTTCAATAGGAACTAGTACCTATATCATACAATGTTTTCCAAAGCATAGAAAAACAAGGAATACATCCGAACACATTCTATGAAGCAAATTTCACCAGGATACCCATACCAAGAAAGGATCCAAGAAAGAAAGAAAATTATAGACCAATATCACTAATGAATATCGATGCAAAAATATTTGATAAGATCTTAGCAAACAGAATTCAACAACACATCAAAAAAATTATACACCATGAACAAGTTGGTTTTATTCCAGGTTTACAGGGTTGGTTCAACATACACAAATCTATAAATATAATACATCACATCAATAAAATTTTAAAAAGACCATATGATTCTCTCAATTGATGCAGAAAAAGCCTTTGATAATATCCAGCATCATTTCATGGTCAGAATTCTCAAGAAAATAGGCATAGAAGGGACATTTCTTAAACTAATAGATGCAATCAACAGCAAACCCACAGCCAATATCATATTGAATAGTGTAAAATTGAAAACATATCCACTCAGATCAGGAACGAGACAAGGATGCCCACTGTCTCCACTGCTATTTAACATAGTAACGGAAGTCTTAGCTATTGCAATCAGGCAAGCGAAGGCAGTCAAGGATATCCAAATAGGGTCAGAGGAGATCAAACTCTCACTCTTTGTTGATGACATGATCCTATACCTGGAAAAACTCAGGGACTCAACTTCAAAACTCTTAGAAATCATCAAGGAATATAGCAGCAGCTCAGGATACAAAATCAATACTTACAAGTCAGTAGCTTTTATATACACCAACAATAGTCAAGCTGAAAAAACAATCAAGGACTCCATTCCTTTTTCAATAGTGTCAAAGAAGATGAAATATCTGGGAATTTACCTTACAAATGATGTGAAAGATCTCTATAAAGAAAACTATGAAACTCTGAGAAAAGAAATAGCTGAAGATATTAACAAGTGGAAAAACTTACCATGCTCATGGCTAGGTAGAATCAACATTGGTAAAATGTCCATGACAATCTACAGATTTAATGCAATCTCTATTAAAGCACCATTGTCATACTTTAAAGAACTTGAAAAAATAGTACTTCATTTAATATGGAATCAGAATAAACCTCGAATAGCAAATACATTATTCAGAAATAAGAACAAATCAGGAGGTATCACATTACCAGACTTCAGGCTATACTATAAATCTATAGTGACCATAACCGCATTGTACTGCCACAAAAACAGAGCGGTAGATTTAGAGAACCCAGAAATGAACTCAGCTGCTTATTGTCATTTGATCTTTGACAAGCCTATCAAAAATATTCAGTGGGGGCTCAGCGCCTGTGGCTCAAGCAGCTAAGGCACCAGCCACGTACTCCTGAGCTGGCGGGTTCAAATACAGCCTGGGCCTGCCAAACAACAATGACGGCTGCAACCAAAAAATAGCCGGGTGTTGTGGCAGTCGCCTGTAGTCCCAGCTACTTGGGAGGTGGAGGCAGGAGACTCACTTGAGCCCAGGAGTTGGAGGTTGCTGTGAGCTGTGATGCCATGGCACTCTATCCAGGGAAACAGTTTGAGGCTCTGTCTCAAAAAAAAAAAATTCAGTGGTGGAAAGACTCCCTCTTTAACAAATGGTACTGGGTGAACTACCTGGTGACCTGTAGAAGACTGAAACTGAACCCCAACCTTTCACCATTAACAAAAATTGATTCTCACTGGATAAAAGAATTAAACTTAAGACATGAAACTATAAAAATACTAGAAGAGAGTGTAGGGGAAACACTTGAAGAAATTGGCCTAGGAGAATATATTATGAGGAGGACCCCCTGTAGCAATTGAAGCAACACCAAATATCCATTACTGGGATTTGATCAAACTAAAAAGCTTTTGCACAACCAAGAGCACAGTAACTAAAGCAAACAGATAACCTTCAGAATGTGAGAAGATTTTTGCAGGTTATGCTTCTGACAAAGGTCTAATAACTAGAATCCACAGAGAACTCAAACTAATCAATAAGAAAAGAATAAATAACCCCATTTCTATGTGGGCAAGAGACTTGAACAGAAAATTCTCTTATGAAGACAGGCACATGGCCTACAATCACATGAAAAAATGCTCATAATCCTTAATCATCAGAGAAATGCAAATCAAAACCCCTTGGAAATATCATCTAACTCCTGTAAGATTAGCCCACATCACAAAATCCAAAAACTACAGATGTTGGTGTGGATATGGAGAGAAGGGAACACTTCTACACTGATGGTGGGAATGCAAGCTAGTAAGACCTTCTTGGAAAGAAGTTTGGAGAATACTCAAGGAACTGAAAGTAGAAAAGTAGAACTACTGTTTGATCCTGCAATTCCTCTACTTGGTATATACACAGATGATCAAAAATTATTTTACAACGAGGACATTTGCACCAGAATGTTTATTGCTTCCCAATACATAATAGCCAAGACATGGAAACAGCCCAAGTGCCCATGAATCCATGAATGGATTAACAAATTGTGGTATATGTACGCCATGGAATACTATGCAGCCATAAAAGATGGAGACTTCACATCTTTTATGTTTACCTGTATGGAGCTGGAACATATTCTTCTTAGCAAAGTATCTCAAGAATGGCAAAAAATTATCCAATGTGCTCAACACTACTATGAAATCAATAAATAACCACCTACACATTCATACAAATGAAAAAAACATAACTATAGACAAGAATGTAGAAGGGAAGAGGAGATAGATGGGAAGAAAGGGGGGATATGAGAGGAGGGAGGGTATTTGGGGGCCCTCACCTAATGTGCATAATGCAACGGTACATTTCAAAACTATTAAGAAATGAGCATAATTGTGGTGTATGTGTTACTTAGTTTAATGTAAACATTTCACATTTTATATCAAAGCAGTACCCTGAACCCCATAAATGCATCAATTTAAAAAGTTATGATTTAATAAAAAAATTAAAAAAAGACATTTATACTGTATACTAATAGATCTGACATATACCCTTGCATTATGCACCTTAAGTGTGATTCCACCATTCACCCTCCCTCTATCTGACCTCCCCCTTCCCCTACCATTCCCCCCTCCCTCCTTCATCTTGGGCCATAGTTGTGATCCATTCTTCATATGAAAGTGTGAGTGATTTAAATTGGTTTCATAATAATACTGAGTATGTTGGATATTTTTTCTTCCATTCCTTTTTTTATTGTTAAATCATAGTTGTGTATATTAGTGAAATCAAAGGGTACAATGTTCTGGTTTCATATACAATCTGAAATATTCTCATCAAACTGTTTAATGTAGCCTTCATGGCATTTTCTTAGTTACTGTATGTAGACATTTGTATTCTGCCTTTAGTAAGTTTCGCCTGTACCCATTCTAAGATGCACCGTAGGTGTGGCCCCACCCATTTCCTTCCCTCCACCCTAATCTCCCCCCTCCCTTCCCCTTCTAAGTAGTATATGTTCCAGATCTATCCATGTAAACATAAAAGAGGTAAAGTCTCCATCTTTCTTTGAGGCTGCATAATATTCCATTGTATACATATGCCACAATTTATTAATCCATTCATGGTCGATGGGCACTTGGGCTTCTTCCATGACTTGGCTATTATGAATTGAGCTATAATGAACAATCTAGTGCAAATATCTTTCCTGCCGAGTGATTTTTAGTCTTTTGGATATACATGTAGTATATGAATTCCAGGATCAAGTGGCAGATCTACTTTTAGATCCTTGAGCATTCTACATACTTCTTTCCAAAAGGGTCAGATTAGCTTGCACTCACACCAGAAGTGCAGAAGTGTTCCCTTTTTCCACATCCATGCCACCATCTGTAGTTTGGGGGTTTTGTTATGAGAGCCACTCTTATGGGAGTTAGATGACATCTCAAAGGGGTTTTGATTTGCATTTCTCTGATGATTGAAGATGATGAGCATTTTTGTGTGTGTGTGTCCTACAGAGATATGGCCTACTTACTGTGTTCTTGCCAGTGCAGAAGCTTTTTAGTTTGATCAGATACCAGTAAGGTATTTTTGGTGTTGCTTCAATTGCCCAGTGGGTCCTGCTCAGAAAGTATTCTCCAAGGCCAATTTCCTCAAGTGTTTCCCCTGAAGTCTCTCCAAGAATCTTTATAGTTTCATGTCTTAAGTTTAAGTCTTTTACCTAGTAAGAGTCAATTTTTGTTAATGGTGAAAGTTGTGGGTCCAGTTTCAGTCTTCTACTAGTTGCCAGCCACTTCCCCCAGCACCATTTGTTGAATAGGGAATCTTTACCCCAATTTATATTTTTGATAGGCGTATCAAAGATCAAATGATGGTAAGTGTCTGGGTTTATCTCTTGGTTCTCAATTCTGTTCCATACATCTACCTCTCTATGTTTGTGCCAGTACCATGCTGTTTTAATCACTATAAATTTATAGTCTAGTTTGAAGTCTGGTAGCATGTTTCCTCCTGATTTGTTTTTATTTCTGAGTAATGTCTTGGCTATTTGAGTTTTTTTTCTGGTTCCATATAAAACGAAGTACTATTTTCCCCAGATTTTTAAAGTGTAGCAGTGGTGCTTTGACAGGGATTGCATTAAAATTGTATGTTGCTTTGGGTAATATGGACATTTTAACAATGTTGATTCCTCTCAGCCGGGAGCATGGTATGTTTTTCCGTTTGTTAACATCTTCAGCTATTTATTTTCTCAGAGTTTCACAGTTCTTTTTATAGAGATCTTTCACGTCCTTTGTTAGGTAAATTCCCAAATGTTTCATCTTCTTTGGCACTACTATAAAAGGAATAGAGTCTTTGATTATTTTTTCAGCTACACTATTATTGGTATATATAAATGCTA
This sequence comes from Nycticebus coucang, assembly GCF_027406575.1. NCBI lineage: Eukaryota > Metazoa > Chordata > Mammalia > Primates > Lorisidae > Nycticebus > Nycticebus coucang. The sequence goes on along the minus strand of NC_069804.1, from coordinate 92,550,376 downwards.
CTGATTTGCCAGTGTTGATTTTGTATCCTGAGATGCTACTGTATTCATTGATCACTTCTAACAGTTTTGTAGTTGAGTCTCTGGGGTTTTCCAGGCATAAAATCATATCATCTGTGAAGAGTGAAAGTTTGATCTTCTCTGGCCCTATTTGGATACCCTTGATTGCCTTCTCCTGCCTGATTGCGATAGCTAAGGCTTCCATTACAATGTTAAAAAGCAATGGAGACAATGGGCAACCTTGCCTTGTACCTGATCTAAGTGGAAATGTTTTCAATTTTACTCCATTCAATATGACATTGGCTGTGGGTTTGCGGCAGATGGCCTCTATCAGTTTAAGAAAAGTCCCTTCTATAATTATTTTCTTAAGTGTTCTGATCATGAAAGCATGCTGGATATTATAAAAAGCTTTTTCTGAATCTATTGAGAGAATCATATGGTATTTGTTTTTTAATTTGTTTATGTGATGTATTATATTTAAAGATTTATGTATATTGAACCAACCTTGAGACTCTGGGATAAAACCCACTTGGTCATGGTGTATAATTTGTTTGGTGTGTTGCTGGATTCTGTTTGCTAGGATATTACTGAATATTTCTGCGCCTATACTCATTTAGGATATTGGTCTGTACTTTTCTTTTCTTGTTGTGTCTTTTCCTGGTTTGGGTATCAGGGTGATATTTTCTTCATAGAATGTGTTAGGAAGTATTCCTTCTTTTCTATGTTTTGGAAAATGTTAAGTAATATAGGTACTAGTTCGTCTTTAAAGGTTTTGTAGAATTCTGATGTGAAGCCATCTGGTCCCAGACTCTTCATTTTTGGAGATTTCGTATAGTTGATGCTTTTTAAGTACTTGATATAGGTCTGTTCCACATTTCCAATTCTTTCTGGCTAAGTCTAGGAAGGTGGCATGCTTCCAAGTACTGGTCAATTTCCTTCAGATTTTCATATTTCTGAGAATAAAATTTTTGTAGTATTCATTAGGAATTCTTTGAATTTCTGAGGTGTCTGTTGTTATTTCACCTTTGTTGTTTCTGATTGATGATACTATGGACTTTTCAATTTTCTACTTTTGGTTAGGCTGGTCAAAGGTTTATAATTTTTGTTGAATTTTTAAAAAACCAACTCCTTGATTCATTGATCTTTTGAATAATTCTTTTGTTTTCAATTGCATTTGATTATGCTCTAATTTTAGTTATCTCTTTTTTAATGCTGGGTTTGGGGTTGGAATATTCTTCTTTTTCCACTTGCTTGAGATGTCCCATTAAGTTATTGACTTCCTCTCTCTTAGTTCTCTGAGGAAGGCTTGCAATGCTATAAATTTCACTCTTAATATTGCCTTTGAGGTATCCCACAGGTTCTAATAATTCATGTCTTTGTTATTGCTTTGTCCCCAAAATTTGGCAATATCTTTCTTAATTTCATCTATGACCAAGCTATCATTTAGTATAAAATTATTTAGTTTCCATGTCTTTGTGTGAGTATGCAGATTCCTGTTATTGGTGAGTTTAACTTTTATTCTGTGATGATCCGTGATAATACAAGGAATAATTTCTATACTTTTAAATTTGCTGAGCTTATACTTGTGACCCAAGATGTGATCAATTGTGGAGGATGTACCATGGGCTCATGAGAAGAATGTGTATTCAGTTTTGTTAGGATGAAATGTTCTGTAGATGTCTGTGCAATTGAATTGTTGTATGGTGACATTCAAGTCTAAAATTTCCTTGCTTAGTTTCTTATTGGAGGATCTATCCAACACTGTCCATGGGGTGTTAAAATCTCTATTATAGTGCTGTAAGATATTAAATTGTTCATGTCTGTTTGGGTCTTCCTTATAAATTGAGGAGCATTCTTATTGGGCGCATAGATGTTAGTAATTGAAATCTCATCACATTGTTTCCCTTAACAAATATGAAGTGACCATCCTTGTCTTTCCTCACTTTTGTTGGTTTAAAGCATCTTGTGGGTCATGGCACCTTTGTAACAATGAAAATACATCCTGCATATCAGATATTTACATTACGATTCATAGCAGTAGCAAAATTACATTTATGAAGTAGCAAAAAAAAAAAAATAATTTTATGGTTGGCTGTAACCATAACATGAGGAACTGTATTAAAGGGTTGTAGCATTAGGAAAGTTGAGAACCACTGGTTTAAAGCCTAATGTATCTGCAAATAAAATTGCCACCCCTACTTTTTTCTGATTTTCATTTGCCCGGATTACAGACATCCATCCCTTCACCCTGAGTTTATATTTATCCTTTAAGGTGAGATGAAATTCTTGTATGCAACAGATATCTGGCCTGAGTTTTTGTATCCAGTCAGTCAACCTGTGCCTCTTAAGTGGACAATTTAAGCCATTCACATTAATTGAGAGTATTGATAAGTCTCGCAGTACTCCATACAAACAAGCGAGCAGAGTTCAAAAGTCCTCCCATTTTATCCCACAGGAGAGACCCTCTAAAAACTGGACCTACTTCCCCTACTAGGGTGCCATGGCACTCTCCTGCCAGGCATAAAACTGTATAAAAATGTATATATTCTCTACCTGAAATTCTGAAGTCTGAGCCTTCCCCTCCACTTTCACTCTGAGGTCCGGAAGCCTGTGCCCCAGGAGTCTAGATGTTTGGGTATTTTCTCGAGAGGTGTGGACAGGGCATGGACTGCTGCTGGTCAGTGCTGATTCTGTGGCACAGGAGTAAGGAGAGGATGGTCAGCTGAGACAGACCATACAGGAGCGACGGTGCCCCAAGACACAGAGCAGAAGCTGTAGTGGCAACAATAGGGCTCACACCCCTAGATATTCCGAAGTCAGACCCTCTGTCTCTCTGGGCAACCAGAGGAGGCTGGGCATCTTTTCTGGTAGCAGTCACTGACAGAACAGATCTGGGACAAAAACACAGGTCCCATGAGTAAAGGGTATGCTTGAGGTGGTACCAGCCTGGGCGGAGTGTGGGCACTAGAATATACACATGCTCAGAGAGCACTGACTCTCAGTGCGGGGCTGACACAGAGGACTGCTTTCATGAGCCTAAGATGCACCTGGCCCTCAGGGGATCATAGCTGAAAGAAAGAAGGGCTGGTAAAGGCTGGAACTGACAGCTGAATGTGAGCTTAACTGCCCCACCCCAACAGAAACTGTAGTTGAGACCAGGCAGTGTCACAGACTGGGCCTGAGTCACAGTTTCTGTGAACTCAAACAGCGTCTGATCTGCAGGGGAATATAGCTGGGAAAGAAACAAATTCTGAGAAGTTGTTCTGTTTGGTCAGCAACATCAATCAGGTGCAGGGCTGGAACTGAGTGAACTGTCCCAGCCTCTATTAAGCACCCGAGGTTGTCAGGCCTCACCTCCTCCTACTGGATAGTGGCATAGAGCAGTGGCCTGGCAGAGGAGACATAGATGTCCCTGTGATTCAGGCAGGCAAAACCCCCTGGAGTATCTGCTCATTGGAGGGAATTGGGTCACATCCCTGTGGGGTTATCAGTGACTGGGTGTGACAGAGGTGCAAGGTGGGGAAGGAGGCACCAAACTTCTCAGACTAATCTATTTGCTGGATGAGTCTTCCTGACCTCACAGAGCACCAGAGTGAGTCATACTTGAGTTTCCATCAGATCCCTTGGATCTAGTTGCCAGAGACCTTTTGAACACTCTCACCTGAGACTGGTGCTGACTGAGACAATTGATTTGGACCTCTTGAAGTAGGCCAATCACCCGAGGACTATCCAAGTGGTACCCTGGGTGTGTGGTTGTGGGAAGGTTGTTTTTCTTTTCCAATTGTTGCCTGTGGGGTGCGGGGTGAATTAATTTCTCCACAGCTGAGACTTCAACCCAGAGTAACTGTTTCACTACGGTAGTACAGAGACCAGCTGAAAACAAGACAGAGCCACTTAGCCCCACCACATGAAGCAGGCCCCCAGTTTCTCAGGCCATAGCACTGTACAGGTCCTTGGCAAAGCTCCAGGGAAAAGATACAGATAGCAGTCTCAGCACTGGGGCAAAGGCCTGATTAAGCAATACTCGTGGAGCCCCTAACCCAACTTCTCTTTATCTGCTCATCTAGTCAAACAATGCAAAATAATCATGGGGCAGAGTAAGTGGAAAAACTATGGTAACATGAATAACCAGGGTAGGCCACCCCACCCAAGGAAAGATATGGCAGACACAACTGAAGATCCCCTTCATAAACAGATGGCCGAGATGTCAGAAATCGAATTCAGAATTTTTGTTTCAAACAAGATTAATAAATAGAGAAAAAGTCAAATCTAGAAATTCCAGGAGCATTTCAAAAGTTGTCTCAAGAATTCAACGAATTTAAAGACAAAATCACCAAAGATTTTGACACATTGAGACAAGAATTTGCAGCCCTCACAGATTTGAAACATACAGTAGAATCCCTCAGTAACAGAGTGGAGCAAGCAAAAGGAAGGATTTCTGACATTGAAGCAAAGCTTTTGAACGCTCCCAAACTCTCAAAGAGGAAGAGAAATGGAGAGCAAAAGCAGATCATTCTCTCAGAGAGCTCTGGGATAATTCAAAGAAAAATAATATTTACCTCATAGGAATCCTTGAAGGTGACAAAGTGGCTTGCAAGGCACAGAGGCTCTTCTTTATGAAATTATGAAAGAGAATTTTACAGACATGCCAAGAGATTCTGAAATTCAGATAGCAGACAGTTTCGGAACCTCAGCACGACTCAACCAGAATAAGCCATCCCCCAGTTTAGTGACTTTAACATATCACTAAAATTAATATGAAGGAGAAAATTCTGGAAGCCACCAGACGTAAGAAAACCATAACCTAAAAAGGGAAGAATATTAGAATGACTGCAGATCTCTCTGCTGAAAACTTTCAAGCTAAAAAAAGGTGGTCATCGACTTTAAATCTCCTAAAACAAAATAACTTTCAACCCCGGATCCTGTATCCAGCTAAACTGAGTTTCATTTACGATAGAGAAATTAAATACTTTAATGACATGCACATGTTGAAGAAATTTGCCATAAGTAAACCAGCTTCCCCGGATATTCTCAGACCTATCCTTCATAATGACCAGCACAATCCTCTACCACAAAAGTAAACTCACTCAAAAACATTTGATTAAACTCCAACTTCCACAGTGTCAAAAGAATTAAAAATGTCCAGTGGACTTTCAAAAAACTCGATATCCAAAATACTAGTAGGTTTATCAATATTTTCATTTAATGTGAATGGCTTAGATTGTCCTCTAAAGAGGCATAGGTTGGCTGACTGGATACAAAAACTCAGGCCAGATATCTGCTGCATACACGAATCTCATCTGTCCTCACAAGATCAATATAGACTCAGGATGAAGGGATGGTAATCTATATTTTAGACAAATGAAAATCAGAAAAAAAGCAGGTGTTGCTATTCTATCTGCAGATATAATAGGCATTAAACCAACAAAAGTAAGGAAGGATAAGAATGGTCACTTCATATTTGTTATGGGTAATACTCAATATGATGAGATTTCAATTTTTAATATTTATGCACCCAACCAGAGTGCGCCTCAATTTATAAGAAAAACTCTAAGAGAAATGAGCAACTTGATTTCCCCCATCTCCATAATAGTCAGAGATTTTAACACTCCTTTAGCAGTGTTGGATAGATCCCCAATAAGAAGCTGAGCAAAGAAATTTTAGATTTAAACTTAACCATTCAACATTTGGATTTAACAGACATCTACAGAAAATTTCATCCCAACAAAAGTGAATACACATTCTTTTCATCAGCCCATGGACATACTTCAAAATTGATCACATCTTAGGTCACAAGTCTAACCTCAGTACATTTCAAGGAATAGAAATTATTCTTTGCATCTTTTCAGACCACCATGGAATAAAAGTTGAACTCAATAATTAGTAAGTCATGGGAGAAGCCCAAGTGCCCATTGACCTACAAATGGATCAATAAGTTGTGGTATATGTGTACCATGGAATATTACGCATCCTTAAAGATAGATGAAGACTTTACCTCTGTCATGTTTACATGGATGGAGCTGAAACATAGTCTTCTTAGCAACGTACATCAAGAATAGAAGAAAAAGTAACCAATTTACTCAGCCCTACTATGAAACTAATTTATACATTTCATATGAAAGCTATAACGTAATTATAAAATAAGAATATGGGGAGAGGGAAAAGGGAGGGGAAGGGAGGGTGCAGATAGGTGGAGGGAGAGTAATTGGTGGGACCACACCTACGGTGCTTCTTACAGGGGTAGATGTGAAGGTACTAAATATAGAATATAAATGTCTTAACACAATAACTAAGAAAATGCCAGGAAGGCTATGCTAATCAGTGTGATGAAAATGTGTCAAATTGTATATAATACCAGTGTATGGTGCCCCATGATTGCATTAATGTACACAGATATGATTCAATTAAAAAAAAATCTTTGTCTTCAATGTCAGAGATCCTTTCTTCTGCCTACTCCATTCTGTTATTGATGGATTCTATTATATTTTTCAGATCTTTGAGGGCTGTAAGTTCTTGCCTAAATTTTTTAAAATCTTTGTTGATTTTGTCTTGAAGTCACTGAATTCTTGAGACAATTTTTGAATTACTCCTTGAATTTCTATTTCCAACTTTAGGTCTGTTCTGTTAATGTTATTTGTAATCCAAATTCTGAATTCAATTTCTGACATCTCAGCCATTTGTTTATGAATGGAATCTTCTGTTGTGTCTCTTTTGTCATTCCTTGGGGGAGTTCATCTACTCAGATTATTCATGTTGTCAGAGATTTTCTTCTGATTCCTCCAAATGATTGTTTTTCACTGTTTGGCTAGAGAAGCTGGCAAGGTGGAATTGAATTGGGTGCTCCTGGCATTTTAATTAACCAGCCCTTTACCAAAGAACTGGGACTAATGATTGCTGCTCTTCCCCTAGAGCTTTACAAAGGTCCTATTCCATACTACAGCTTGAAACTCTGGGGACCTGCTTGGTGTGATGGGGCTAGATGGCTCTGTCCTGTATTCAGCTAGTCTCTGTCCAATCCTAATGAATCAGTGCCTTCAGACTGAAATCTCAGTTGTGGAGATACAAAAGCAACTAAAACAACCCTCCCCCTACAGGCAACACCTGGAAGAGGAAAATCCCACACTCCCACAACATCACCAGGGTACAACCTTGGTGATTCCCCAGGTCAAAAATTCCAAACCACTTGTTCTGGTGAACACATATATAGATGATGTGGGAGAGTTCAAAATGACTCCAGCATCTAGACAGTGATCGTCCACTGGCAGCTCAAGCATAACTCACTCCAGTTCTCTGTGGATTCAGAAAGTCCTGCCCAGCAAAATAGTCCAGGGGGGCTCATGCCTTCTTCCCCATCTTGCACCTCCATCATACCCAGGCATTGGTAGCCCAACGGGGCTGTGGCCCAGTTTTCTCCAATGAGCAAATGCTACTGGGATTTGGGTGTTCCAGAGTCAGTTTGAAGTCAATGCCTTGTCAGCCAGGTGACCACACTCTGCCACCAGCTGGCTGGGGGAGCTGAAGTCTGACTACCTCAGATGCTCAATGGAAACTGGAGAGTGTTCCAGCTGAACTCATTCCAAACCAGAGGTTATCAAAGCAGAAAATGTTTTTTGCTGTCAGAGACTTTGCCTCTGCCCCAGATTCTCTCATCTTCTGTTATCCCTGTAATGGGAGGTCTAGCTCCCTCTTGAAGTCAACAGAACGGGGGAGGTGTCCCTCCCAAATTTGATCCCAGTGGGATTGCTCTATTAATGCTGTTGCTGGGTGAGAGGTGTCTCTTGTTCCTGTGCCTCAATGATTCCCAAGTCTCCACCCATCTTGCAGAGACCAAAGCCTCTGCCCGCTGTTGAGTTGCACTTTCTCAGAGCTAGGCAGACACCTCACCCCCAGTGCCTTTCTTCACTGTTACCAGATTCACAGTTACAGCGTAGGTGCGCTGTTGCAGTCCATGCAATGCCCAGTCCTAACAAATAACCATGGACATTCTGGTCTCTTCAGGGTTTGGGCTTCTAGACCTCCAGGCAAGAGGGAAAGGATGGACTTGAAGTTCAAAGTGGCAGAGAAATTATTTGTTCAAACTTCCTGCCAGATAAGAGAATGCTCAGGCTCACAGCAGGGACTCTCTGGAGAAGGAGTCCCAGCTTCCAGCAACTCGTTCCATGGGGTGAGAGAAAAGAACCTCAGTTCACTGCTCACTAGAAGAGATCCCATAGCAAGCAAGCAACTCTCTTGGGGGAGGGGACAGATATGTGTCCTCTTTGGGATGGGTTCTGTACCTGAAATTTGTTTTCTTGGAGTTGTAGCTTGCCTCAGCAGAGAAGACATGCCATTATCAATCTCTTCTCTCAGCTCAGCTCCTACCGTTCATCTTTATCAGATTCTTTCTGGCCATTACCTCTTCCTCTGGTTGGGAGCTTCTGTTGAATGCTGGCTCCAGTCAGACATCATCTCCCACTCCCTCTTTCTCTTGTTGAATGTAAAAATTGGAGTTAGGGAAAATAGCTGACCCAAGATTAACAAAACACAAGACACATTGAAACAAAACAAACAAACAAGCTAACAATAAAGCAACCAGACACACAAACAAACAAATACACACAGAGACAATAAACAAACAAACAAACAAAAAAAAAAAACCTGAAATAGCCTGATGTAAGCACTCTTAGCAACCATAAGAGGGACAAAGAGAAAAAAAATGATATTAATAATAATTTTAAAACTTAACAATAACTCCTACAAGAAAGAAAAAAAAGAATAAATGCAAAAAATCAAAAGGATTAAGCCAGTAAAAAAGGCAGTAACAACAAGAAATTATTTATATGCATATATAAAAACATGACTATGTGTATGTCATAGGGATCAACTTTAGTAGGAATATATTTATGTTGCAATATACTTTCTGGACACCAGGTGGCGCTGTGGGTTGTTCCCACGTGTATACCTGTTTCCAAGCTTAGATTGTTCTTGGTAGTTGCCTGGTTACCAGCTTGGCACTTAGACCTTGCCGAATTGTTGATTCCACTGATCTCAAAATATCTTCACAGGGAGGTTTCACAAATTCTCCCTGCAACAGTTTCCATGAAGTGCAGGATATCCTGGTCCTGTTTTGAGTGTAGGATGACTGCCTACTGGTAAGACTCAAATTGTCATCTGGCTAATGTGGAAAGGTGCCTGTGGCACCCACCATCTCCCAAATTTTAAAACAACATCTGCTTCCTATCTGGGATATTTCTGGTCTGAATGTCTCTCCTGCCACCTAACTACAGAGGTGCCTCTCCAGACAGCACCCCACTCTGGCCACCAAATTCCACCAATATTTTCCCACAACACCTAGTTTCCCAGTGAACTGGGAATCGTAATCCTCCATGGGGAAGCTGGTTGCCAGAGCCGCGGCCACCACCCTCCACCTGCTGCCACTGCAGCGCAGAAACTTTCCTGGTAGTTTCTGAAGCTCTGGATTGCACTCCAAATCCAGTAATCTGCCACCTTGCTGCACACCCCAAGCTGCCACTCCACACCAATATTCCCCCCGGGAATGATCCAGCCCACTCACTCTCACCTGTTGTTCCGGGAGAGCTGAGCTAAACATCTTTCCTATCCACCATCATGATACACCTCCCCCAATTTTGAATTTTTTAGCATATAAAAACAAAAATAAAAAACAAGAGCCAAAGTGTAAGAGGGGGAGAATGATTAAGGTGGGAAAACCTAAATGACTTTCAGTAGAATTTGAATAAAAAGGAACAGCAGTTAAAGACAAAAGATTATTGATGTCAGGTTGGAAATAACAAAACAGTAATTATTTAAAAGATAAGCAGTTATATATGCCTGAAACAAATCATGAAAAGAATTGGTTTTATCATTTTTTCCACTAATATCTAAAAAACACATGAAGTAGAGCAGTGAAAAGCATTATCACTTTTCTTTATGATTTGGTTTTAATTTTTTCTTTTTAAATGTAATTAAATTAATTTTTTTAAAATATGAGATTAATATGAGGTAGAAACAATTTGGTTACAATGTTTGCATTTGTTGTTACTATGTCTGCACCTGAGAAGTGAGTCGCATACCCTAACATTGTGCCAATTAGGTAGGAAAACCCAAATTCTCCTCCTTTCTTCCCTCTTCTCCCTTACTTCTACCCTCCACTCAACTTGAATTGGTTTCAGTTTTTCTCTTGTGTGGGCATTTATTAGTTCATCTACTGGCTTCATGTTAATATTAAGTACTTGGATACTTGCTTTTTCATTCTTTTGATAATTTACTAAGAAGAATGACTTTCAATTCTATCTAGGTAAACACAAAAGATGTAAAGAATCCATTTTTTATGGTTAAATAGTATTCCAGGGAATACATATATCACAGTTTATAAATACATTCTCGGGTTGCTAGATACGTAGGTTGTTTCCACATCTTGTGATTGTACACTGAACTGCAATAAATAATTTAGTTCAAATATTCTTATGATTAAGTGATTTTATTCATCTGGCTAGATGACTAGTAATGGAATTGCAGGATTAAATGGCAGGACTATTTTGGTCTTTGAGAATTCTATATTCTTCTTTCCAAAGAGGCTGTGTTAGTTTTCAGTCCCACCATCAGTGTAAAAGTGTTTCATTCTCTTCACATCCTCACCAGCACCTGTAGCTTTGGGACTATATGATGTTGGCTATTATCACTGGGGTTAGGTGATCTCTCCGGCTGGTTTTGATTTGCATTTCTCTCAGTGGAGAACTCAAGCCATTCACATTTATGGAGAGAATAGTTAAGTAAGGTGATGTCCTATTATCTTATTTTTCAAAAGTCTTTTGCTTAGTTTTATCTTTTGTGCCATGGTGGAAGCTAGGTTTTGTTCTTCAGTTTCTTGGTGTCTACTTTACCAGCAGTGCATTGTGATGGTCAGTGTGGAGATTGTGTCTGAGTATTTCCTGCAGAGCTGATATTGTTACAGCAAATGTTGTCAAGGTTTACATATCAGTAAAAGATTTGATTTCTGCATGGAATTTGAGGCTTTGTTTATCAGGACCCAGAAACCTTGGCTGAAAATTGCTTTGTTTAATAAGGTGATAGGTAGATGATGCTCCTGGCTTGATAAGTTTCAGGTGAGTATAGTCTCCTGTCACTTTGCTGGATAAGCCCCATAGGTCAATTGGTGCTAAATCCTTGCTGCTTGCAAAATATTCTCTTTTGTTTTGAAGTTGGCCAGGTTCATTACAATGTGTCTTGGAGATGCTCTGTTTGTGTCGAGATCATCAGGGTTTGATACCCTCTAAATGGAGTGTGCCAAAATGTTTGGTAATGCTTGGGAAATTTTTATTTATGATATTCCAGTAGAGCTACCATTACTTTGCGTCATTCTTCTTCCCCTTCAGGAATACCTAAAATTCATGTGTTTGAAGGCTTTGTGAAATCCCATAATTCTCTAAGCAATTGCTCTGCTTTTTCTCTCTTCTTTTCTTCTTTTAATGCCTGAGTTAGCTTAAGAGCCTTATCCTATGGCTCTTAGATTCTTTCTTTCCATGGTCTAATCTGTTATTCCTACTGTCTACTGGATCTTTAAGTTCCCAGACTGACTCCTTCAAATACTTGAGCTTCAACATGTCTTTTCTAATTTCATAATGTTTTTTACTCAGATTTTTTACTCTATTTTTGGATTACCTTTTGGTGAGTTTCCACTTTCCCTTCAATTCTTTTCACTATTTTTGCCATTCTGAAATCTCTTTCTGTAATTTCCATAATTTTTTATAAGTGGGATCTTCTGTGTCAGTTGCCTCATGATCCTTTTGGAGGGGAGAAGGGGAGTTGATCTCTTCTGTTTTTTCATGTTGCCAGAAGTTTTTGAGGTTCCTCCTCACAGGTGTTTTCTTCTTGTTCACTTCCTTCTCCTACTTTTTCTTTTCACTTCCACTTCTCTTTAAATTTTCTTGTCTCTGTGCTTAGGCTTTGGAGTGGCCTTTTGGTATTGGGCCAAAAGAAAGAGAATAACAAAGAATGAGAAGGCAGAAGAAAAGAAAACAATTAATTAAAAAAAAGCATGAGAAAAAAGAAGAGAAGAAAGATGGAAATAGAAAGACAGGAGTAATAGTGGTGTTTGGCAGGGCACATTAACTCAAACCCACAATTCCAGTACTCTGGGGGGCCAGGCTGGGTCAATCCCTTTATGTCAGGAGTGCCTTTCTGTCATGAACAAAAGTGAAACATCACCTTCACCAAATATACAAGAAAATTATTGATACAATCAGGTGTACCTGCGCAAATGAACTTTCCCCACCCAGGCAGGGTCATCTTCATGGTCCACCCAGGAAGTTTCAGAGTCATGTCCCTCCCAGGAAATAGGAATGCCACCAATCCTGGCTACCCTAACCCTTTAAATCCCTGTCCAACATAGCTCACATATGGATTTCTTCCTTGTTAGGAATATCAAACCACTTGCACTCCAGGTGGAATAAAAGCCACTTTAATTGCATAAATTGGATCTCCATTTTCCTTTTGTCTCACGTCTCAGAATGATTTTATCCTTGGGTCTGGAAACTCTCAATCATCAGTGTGTCATGGTGGGGACCTACAAATACAGTCCCTTGAAAGGTCAAAGTTAGAATAATGCCCTAGACCAGAGGCTCAGGTTTCCATTAGCCAGGAGAATGGCATGCCTACCCAGTCCAGGACTCAGAGTAAGGCTGTGTCCCATAAATTGAATACAGAAATGAAACAGAACAAAACAGATCAGAAAAAAGAAAAATAATAATAAAATAGATTAAAAATAAAAATAAAACTATATAAAATATAAAAAGAGGAATACTTCAGTTCTTTGGAAATTTCTGAGGGTAAGATGATAAATGTATAAAATTTCTAGAAATAGAAAGAAAAAAAGGCAAATAATGGAAAATAAAGAGGCAGAGGACCATAGCAAAATGGATCACTTGATATTGAAGAAAGTAGAAATGAAAAAATAAAAATACAGTGAAAGAATAATAAAATGAAAAATATAAATAAAACTAATACACACATATGTGTGTGTGTGTGTGTATTTTTTTTTTCCTGGACACCAGTTGGTGCTCAGAGAAGATAGGAAAAATAGAAAAAAGATATAGAATGCAATATATTTCCTGGAAAATAAGGGGTGCTTTTGGGTTATGTGATGCAAAACACACATGCAGATTCTGCTGTGTATGATTGTGGACAGAAGCCACTCTCTAGCTTCCAAGGAGACTCAGTGTCATCTTCCTGATTTATTTGCCCTCAATCAGGCTTGGCTGCCTGGCATTCAATCATTGCAGGGTTGGGATCCTGAGGCTTTTGCCAAACTTCTTAAGAGGTATTTCTGGACCTTCCAAACAGTACCCCTTGGCCACAAAGGGGCTTTTCCAGGGGTCTGGGAGCCGCTCAACTCACCCCAAGTGTGGCTGCCCAAGCTCAGCAAGAATGCCATAGCTGGCCATGTGTTGGGACCCTGCAGGGTCTTTCCCTCATGTGACCCTCTCATAGTGGTGGCACCCTGCTAGCAGCCAAACCAATGAGAGTTCCACTCCACCCTATGGTTCAATCCTGGCCACCAGGAGCCCCACTGCTTGGGGCCATTCAAGTTCACTTGCTTGCTTAAGCCTTCCCAAGGCAACTCTGGTGAGTACCCAAGTCCAAGAAAACTGCAGTACAGGCTATCCCTATCTCTAGCCTTCTACCAGAGGGCCACCTGACCTCTGTAACCACCCAGGCACTCACCTTCTGTGACTGTATTCCACTCTTTCTGACCTCCTCTTTGGCTTCTAGAGCTCCCTGATGTCTCACTGTGCCTCCAGAGTGATGATTATAGGCAGGGAACTCCAGCCAGAGGTGGTTGGAGTCCTCTCTCTCTAATCTCACCATGAGAGGCTTGTTTATACATGTAGGGGACTTTAACTCCTTACAAAGATGAACAAACTAAACAAAGACACAAGAAACTTAAAGGTGACCCAAGAACAACTATGCTTAATAGAAATATACAGAACACAGCCCAGATCTCAACAAGGCAAATTGTGAGAGCTCTGAGCATCCCTACCTATACCACAAGAGGAAGCAGTGGCTCATTTACACTATCATTGCCTAGAGACTGGTACAGCCTACCTCCCACCTGGCTGGTTCTGACCCCGACCATCTGGGACAGTTTGGCCCACCATCTGCACACTGCTCTTTGCCTAGGAAATTAATTTAGAAGCCCTGTCCCCAGACTCACCCCTCTCAGCTTGGAGGAGGGTATGCTGAGCCTCGGGCAAACCCACTCTGAAATCCCGAAAGGCATATTGCAAACTACAGATCCTTCGCTCCTGATGGCAGGAGGAAATGGTGGCCTTTTATTCTGTTACTGTTGGGGAAAGTACTCTGACTGTTCCTGGATCTCACCAAACTGGTTTTGACCCAACATTTTGGAACAGTTTAATATAGCATGTGCACACCAAGCCAAGAGGGGTGGGTCTGGTTTCATGATTACCTTGCATACTCTGATTAAGAGTATTAAAAAACTGAAATAAATCTATGAGAAATCCAACATTATTACACCAAACATTGTCACAAAGTAAATCACCTAATTTAGAAACTTGCATTTTTAAAAAGTTTATTTCTTTTTTTAAGTCATAAAATATTGATAGAACTCTTCCTCAAGATAAACATCCCTCATCTGTATGCAATAAGAACTACATATGATAAGCATCAATTGAGAAACATAATTCTGCAAATAATCTTGATTGCAATGGCCTGCTTTTTATATAATTAATAATGTTAATAGTGTCACCTAGGATTTTTTGTAATTCTGGCACTAATGATTTGGACTCTAATAACTCTCTGTGTAGAAAACTGCGTGTAAAAATGATTTTTGGATTTTTTTGGTGCAAGTGTAACAAGTCCTTTTACAACTCTGGACATAGATGGGGCTCCATCTGTATAAATATTCATGCAGGAATCCCAAGCCAAATTATTAGAATTAAAGTAATTGTGGATCAAATCAAAAATATCTTGGACTTTGTTGTTCTTTGGCGTGGTTGATGAAATAAAAAATATTCTATGATTTTTTTATAGACAAAGCTACTGAATGCTAAAGTTGGGGGTTACTAATGATATCAATAGATACATTCAGCTGAATGTTTACTTCTTTGAAGTGTGATATTACCTCAAATCCTATATTTTCAGATAAACCCTTATCATGCTGATAAATTATATTATCTAAAAACAGAATTTTAAAAATTTTCTTTTCATGTTCTTCTCCAAACCTTGTTTCTAAAGTTACACACAAGCTGGTAAAATAATGGATTCTGCAATTGTATGAGATTTCATTTTCCTAGCTACAATTTCTGAAACTGTGTAACTTACTTCTTGTGCTTTATCTGATGTTGAATAAATGGTCCATATTTTTGCTTATTTAGTATTACTGAATGCAAATCATTTGAAATAGTCCACTGGCTTTTCTGACAATTGGTAATGTCTGGATTGTAAATGTCTCTTTAATATGTTGGGAATTGTAGCTTCATTTGCTAATGTTTCAATATGAATTATGCATGTGGAATGTGGTGGATTTCCTTTACTACGTATAAAACTGAATGAGAAATAATCTTATTATGTTGACAACTAATTGTTTTCAATTTAGTTGCCAGTTTACTAGATGAAGCAGCATTCAATGCACTAGCATAGCCTTCTGATTTTTGTTTCTTTAGTAAAAACATGTCTATTTTAATTTAACACTATATAATAAAAATTAAAAAAATACCAAATCAAAAATAACAAAAAACATAGAAATGAGTAAGTAAACAACTCGCACTTTTTTTTTTTTTCTCTTTTTGAGACAGAGTCTCAAGCTGTCGCCCTGGGTAGAGTGCCATGGCATCACAGCTTACAGCAATCTCCAACTCTTGGGCTTAAGTGATTCACTTGCCTCAGCCTCCCAAAGTAGCTGGGACTACAAGTACCCACCACAATGCCCAGCTATTTTTTTTTTTTTTGGTTGTAGTTGTCATTGTTGCTTAGCAGACCCGGACTGGGTTCAAACCTGCCACCCTAGGTGTATGTGGCCAGCGTCCTTGCTGACGGAGCTACAGGCGCCTCCACAACTTATACTTTTAAAAAAGAAATACAGATATTAATTAAACACACTTGGAAATTTTTCAAAACTAAGATTTGAATTGGGTGTGGTATCTCACATCTGTAATCCTAGTACTCTGGGAGGGTGAAAGAAGTGACTGAACTCACAGGTTAGAGACCAGCCTGAGTAAAAAGAGAGACCACATCTCAAACAAACAAACAAAAAAATAGCTAGGTGTTGTGGTGGGTGTCTGTAGTCCCAGCTAATTGGGAGGGTGAGGCAAGAGAATCACTTGAGCCCAAGAGTTTGAGGTTGCTCTGAGCTATGATGCCATAACACTCTACCAAGGTTGACAAAATGAGACTCTGTCTCAAAAACAAAAACAAAACAAACAAAAAAACCCCTAAGATTTGCAAGGTAATAGTGTACATCTACATCATGATTTCAAATCTAGATAGAATTGTATAATACATTCAGTAGAGCTACCTCCTAATTATTTCAGGCACAACCAGGGATTGCTGACTTATATGGCTTCATTCACTTAGAATGATTTTAACAGAAATCAATGTCTATTAGCAAATCATTGTCAAATTTCAGCATCTATGGACAAGTTGCAAAACTTTATTTTGCAAGACTAAACACCACCCACTTTATAAATGAACCAGTGTTTATCTATTATAACCGTAACATGCGTATTTATTACAACAATGATATACTCATATAATCAATTTAAAGAAGTTTTAATTTGAAGATGTACATTTACTGTACTTTTTTTTTTTTTTTTTTGTAGTTTTTGACCCGGGCTGGGTTTGAACCCGCCACCTCCGGCATATGGGGCTGATGCCTACTCCTCTGAGCCACAGGCGCCGCCCCTATTTACTGTACTTTACTTTGAAATTATTTCAAAAATAATTTAATTAATGATCTTCAAAAATTTTCATGGCACATCTAAGATCCTCTTATTTCAGATCAATGTGCTGTGACACACTAGTTGAAAATCAATAGCCTAGGGGCTTCTTTTTTAATATTTTTAATAATTACTATTTGTTTGATATCTAAAATGTCCTTATTATTGTACATTCCAATCAAATATAAGGCAAGAGCTCCTGTTTTTCTAAATCTGTACAATAATGAGTTTCCTAACATTATTATTATTTAGCCTAGGGCTTCTTCTAAAAACCATACACCCAGCCCCACCCCTTCCAGCTTGTATAAAAAGCAGGCCAAGCCTCAGGTGATCTCATTCTGTGAATTCCTTAAAGTCAGCTTTGGAAGGCTGTGCAGAGGAAGAGCCACAGGAGAAAGCAGTGACTCATTTAAATGGGAAGTGGCACAGGGGAACAATGAGCTCTATTTCCTGGGGACTTTGAATCTGATAGTAGTTTGCCAGTTTCAGTATCCAAACAGACCTCAATCTCTGCTGAGCAGGCCAGCTGCACAGCAAGTGGCTTCTTTGCTTTGGATGTTTCTAGAAGAGGTAGAGTGAGCTCCACATGCTGGGGTCTCTGAATGAGACATCAATCCCTTGGATTAGGCATCCAAATGGTCCTGAAATTTACTAAATTGGCAACAGAACAGCTGCCACTTTGTATCAGCAGGTTGTGGAATAGATGTGGAGAGCTTTGCCACTGAAACCTATGTAAGGCCGCCAGATATGACATCTAAGAAAGCCATAAAACTTGCTAATCAGCTGGTAGAACAACGAACTGCTACTTCATATTGGTAAGTTTCAAAAGTGGTGTGGAGAAATTTGCATTTTCAGGCAGCCACTGCTGACAACAGACCACCTGACTGGACTCCAAATGACCCTAGAGCATGCTGAATGACACTATAGTGGGAAGATAGGCGTGGCACTTGGTTGGCCCATTTCTCTGTCCTCTAGACCCTAACTGCCTCCTGTGAGCCAATGAATCATGCCAAATCAGAATATCTCTCAACAAAGATTCAAGGACTTTCTAACCTTCTAGCTTAAAGTTAAAAAAAAAAATAGAAAATGTACATGGGGGGAGCTAGCATAGGAATGCTGACAACATTAAAATTTAGAGCAAAGCAAACCCCACCCCCCCAAACTGCAATTGACTTACATCAAAAAATTTCATCCATTAAGAAATTGATAAAATTGGGTGATGCCTGTGGCTCAAAGGAGTAGGGCGCCAGCCCCATATGCCAGAGGTGGTGGGTTCAAACCCAGCCCTGGCCATGCCCCCCAAAAAAAAGCTGCAAAAAAAAAAAAGAAATTGATAAAATTACAGAAATGGAATTAGGAATTTGGACAGCAAATAAGATGAATGGAATTGAAGAGAAAATGGAAAAAGAAGTCCAAAAGTTATCTCCCCCAAAATCAACAAAATTAAAGAAAAACTTACCAATGACCTGGACATAATTAGGAAGGATGTAACAAAGTTTAAAAAAATGGAAGAGACATTCACAGAGTCCCAAAATGCAGCAGAGTTTCAGGAACAGACTAGATAATGGAGAAGAAAAAATCTTGGACCTTCTTGAAAGACAAGACTTTCCAGCTATACCAATTATTTAAAGAGGCAGAAAAGATGAAAGAAAAATCAGAGCAATTTCCTAGAGAGATATGGAATAGCACAACATGTATTAACATATGAATCTTAGCTATCCCTAAAGTAAAAGACAGACAGTCTTAAAAGTGTGGAATCTCTAGTCAAAGACATTATAATGGAAAATTTCCCGAGCATTGCCAGAGATGCAGACATACAAATATTAGATGGCTATTGAACTCCAGGATGACACAATTCAAACAAGTCATCTTCTAGACACATTGGAATGCACTTGGTCAAAGACAAAATGAGAAAAAATTCTGCAAGCAGCCAGACAAAAGGAGCAACTGCACTACAAGGGCAAATCTGTTAGAGTGACTGCGGACTTCTAGCTGAACCTCTATAAACCAGAAGAAAATGGTATCCCACAATCGATCTTCTTATACAGAACAACTCCAGCCTAGGATTCTGTATCCTGCAAAACTACATTTCATATTTAATGGAAAAACTTCAAAGAAGCAGTCTCTAGTCCTCCATCTTGCTCCCCCTTGCCCCCAGATTTATAAAATGAACCCTACTTGATTTGAACATTATCATAACTTCCAAAACTATGATAGTTGGGCCCTTCAACATTCTTCTGAGAGAAAAGTACTGATCATCCAAATAGAAACTAAACAAATAGACAATGAAGTTAAACACAACCCTAGGACTTAACAAATGTATAGCAAACATTTCACCCAATAATACTGAATATACATTCTTCTCATAAGATCATGGATCATTTCCCAAGATGAATCATGTCCTAGGACATGAATAAAATCTCCACAAATTTAAAAATATACAAATGATACTTTGTATCTTCACAGGCCACAATGAAAAGAAAGTAGAATTCAATTCCAACATAAAGTCACATGATTTATTTCTTCCTTGAACAAAATGACAATGGAACCACAAGCTATCAAAATATGTTGGGTACTGAAAAAGAAGGCCTAAGGGGGAAATTTAACACATAAAATGCTAACATCCAAATGTCTAAAAGAGCACAAATCAACAAACTAAGGAAATACCTCATGGTAATGGAAGTGGAATGTCAACTCAGTTACACTCCCCATAGAAGAAAAAAAAATCAGAATTCTATTAGAATTAAATGAAATGGAGAACAAAAGAATCATTTAGAAGGTTAACAAAACAAAATGTTGGCTCATAAAAACGATAAATAAAATCGATAAACATTTGGCCAGATTAATAACAAACAGAAAAGTAATGTCTCAAATAAGCTCAATCAGAAAAGGAAAAGGATAGGGCCAGGCATGGTGGCTCATGCCTTTAATCTGGGAGGCCGAGGCACATGGATTGCCTGAACTCACAGGTTTGAGACCATCCTGAGCCAGAGCAAGACTTTGTCTCTTAAAATAGCTAGGTGTCTACAAACGTCTGCATACAATAACTAAGAAAATGCCATGAAGGCTACGTTGAACAGTTTGATGAGAATATTTCAGATTGTATATGAAACCAGCACATTGTACCCCTTGATTGCACTAATGTAGACAGCTATGATTTAACAATTAAAAAAAGTCTTTTGTAAAAAAAAGACACATAGACCAATGAAGCAGAATAGAAAACCCAGAAATAAATGCAAACATGTCCAGTCATCTAATTTTTCATAAGATCACCAAAAAACACAGTGGGGGAAAATAGTCTATGAAATAAATCATGGTGGAAAAACTAGATATCTACATACAAAAGAATGAAGTTGGACCCTTCTCTTACACACAAAAATCAACTAAAAATGGATTAATGACCCAAATGTAAGATCTGAAAATGTAAAACTCCTAGAAGAAAATGTAGAGAAAAACCTCCTTGATAGTGGCCTTGGTGATGATATTTTTGGAGATCACAGCAAAATCATAGACAACAAAACCAAAATAAAATAAGTGGGACTGCATCAAACTAAAAATCTTCTGCACAGTAAAGCAAATGATCAAGAGAAAAGGCAGCCTGGGGACTGGGGAAAATATTTGTAAACCATGTATCTGATAAGGGGTTGATTTGCATACACAGAAGTCACATAACTTAATAGCAATTGATTAAAATAATCTAATTTTTAAAAAATGGGCACAGGAACTTAATGGACTCTTCCCCCAAAGAAGAGGTAAAAATGCTCAACAGGTGTGTGAAAAGATGTCTGACATCATTAATCATTAGAGAAATAGAAATCAAAACCACAATGAGGTATCAGCTCACACCTGTTATGAAGGCTATTATCAAAAAGATAAAAGATAACATTTGTTGGTGAGGGTCAAAATTGGAAATAGAACTAGCCTATGACCCAGCATGCCTTCATCAGAGGAAATGACATCAACACCTGAAGAAGTGTATGAACTCATCTCAGCATTCTTCACAATGGCCAAGATACGGAAACAACATATGGAAACAACAGAGATGAATGGATAGAATAAATGTGCAATCTATCTGTTCATCTGTTTTACAAAAGAAGATGCTGCCATTTGTGATAACATGATGAATCTGGAGGCAAGCATGTTAAGTGAAATAAGCCAGACATGGAAAGAAAAACATGGCCTGATCTCACGTCTTTGTATCATCTAAAAAATGCTGAGTATTTACAAAAGAGAATAATATGATGCTATACCAAGAACAGAGAATGAGGCAGCAGACCAAAATGGGAAGTGGTAGGTCCAGGGATACAAACTTGCAATTATGCAGGATGATCTGATGTAGATATCTAATGTGTAGCAGCATGAGGGCTGTACAGTTAGCAATATTGTGTACTGAAACTCTGCTAACAACCACAACAAAAAGGCAATCATGTGAGGTGATGTGTATGTTAATTTTCTTGACTGTAGTTATCATTTTACTACATGTATGTATAAACATCATGTTGAATGCCCTAAATATATACAATAGTATGAGTAAAAAGCTAAAAAAAAATCAAAAAATAAAAATATTAATTCTACTATGGTTAAAAAAATAAAAATAAAAAAATAAAAATAAAACACACACACACACACACACACAAAAAGAAAACCTCAAAAAAAATAGCTAGGTGTTGTGGAAGGCATCTGTAGTCCCAGCTACTCGGGAGGCTGAGGCAAGAGAATCACTTGAGCCAAAGAGTTTGAGGTTTCTGTGGGTTACAATGCCATGGCACTCTACTGAGGGCAACAAAGTGAGACTCTGTCTAAAAAAAAATAAAAATAAATAAAGAAGAAGAAAAGAAAAGAAAGAAAAGGAAAAGGGTAAATAATAGGTACCATAGAGGTATAAAATATCATCACTGAATGCCATAAAAACTCAGTGCTCACAAATTTGACATTGTGGAGAAAATAAACCAGTTCCTGGAATCACACTGCCTCCCTAAACCAAACAAGAAGAAATAAAACCCTTGAACAGACCAATATCATGCACCAAAGTTGCATCAACAATCAAACATCTTTCAACTAAAAAATTACTGGATCAGATGGATTCACACAGGAATTCTACTAAACCTTCAAAGAGGAGATCATACATATTTTTCAAAGCCTATTCCAAAACATTAAGAAATAAGGACCCCTCCCCAACTTCTTCTACAAGGCAAATATCACCCTGATATCAAAAACAAGAAAGAACCCAACAAAAAAGAAATGCCAATATCTTTAATGAAAAATTACACCAAAATACTGGATGAAATCCCAGCAAATAGATTCAGCTACACATCAGAAAATAATACAGTACGACCATATGGGTTTTATTGCAGGGATGCAAGGCTAGTTCAACACATACAAATTCATAAATGTCATTTACCAAATAAACAGAAGGAATAAAAAAGATCATATGATCCTCTCTATAGATTCAGAAAAAGCATTTTACAAAATACAGCATCTTTTTCAAATAAGAACTCTTCAGAGAATAGGCATAGATGGGGGATTTTTTAAACTAATAGGCTATCTATAAAAAACACACAACCAATATCATACTGAATGGAGAAAAACCTAAAAAAATTCTGCTTAGAACTGGAACCAGACTAGGATGAACACTGTTGCCACTACTATTTTGTATAGGGGTGGAAGTCCCAGACAATGCAATCAGGCAAGAAAATGGTATCAAAGCTATCCAAGTGGGAACAGAAGAGATCAAACTCTCTCTCTTTGCAGATGATAAAATTTTATATTTAGACAATCCGAAGGACAGTAGATTTCTCTGGGAAGTAATGCCCTTTTAACAATGTTGATTCTTCCCAGCCATGAGCATGGTATGTTCTTCCATTTGTTAAAGTCCTCTGCTATTTCCTTTCTTAGGGTTTCATAATTTTATTTATAGAGGACCTTCACCTCTTTTCTTAGGTATATTCCTAGGTATTTCTTTTTCTTTGGAGCTATAGTGAAGGTAGTTGTGTCCTTAATTAGCCTCTCATCTTGGCTATTGTTAGCGTATACAAAGGCTACTGACGTGTGGACATTGATTTTATATCCTGAGACATTACTGTATTTTTTGATGACTTCCAAGAGTCTTGTGGTTGAGTCTTTGGGGTTCTCTAAGTATAAGATCATATCATCATCAAAGAGGCAGAGTTTGACCACCTCTTATCCCATTTGGATGCCCTTTATTTTCTTGTCTTCACTAATTGTATCGGCTAGAACTTCCAGAACTATGTTGAATAGTAATGGTGACAGAGGCAACCTTGTCTGATTCCAATTCTAAGTGGAAAAATCTTTCAGTTTAACTCCATTCAGTAAAATATTATCTGTGGGTTTGTCATAGTTTGCTTCAATCAGTTTAAGAAATGTGCCCACTATGCCTAAACTCTTCAGTGTTCTGATTAGAAAAGGATGCTGGATTTTATAAAATGGTTTTTCTGCATCTATTGAGAAGATCAGTGGGCTTTGTTTTTGCTTCTGTTGATGTGGTGAAAAATGTTTATGGATTTATGTATATTAAACCAGTCTTGCATCCCTGGGATAAAACCTACTTGAACATGATATATGACTTTTTGGATGATAAGCTGTAATCTATTGGCTAAGATTTTGTTGAGAATTTTTGCATCTATATTCATTAATGAAACTGGTCTAAACTTCTCCTTTTTAGCTGGATCTTTTCCTGTTTTTGGCATCAGTGTGATGTTTGCTTCATAGAACATGTTGGGGAAGATTACTTCCTCCTCAATTTTTTGTAATAATTTCTGCAATGTAGAAATAAGTTCTTCTTTGAAGGTTTGATAGAATTCTAGTGTAAAGCCATCTGGACCAGGACATTTTTTTTATTGTTGTTCTTGGGAGACTTTTTATTTTTTCCTTGATGCAAGTGCTTGAAATTGGTTTCTTCATGAGATCTATTTCATCTGGGCTAAGTCTAGGGAGAGGGTGTGATTGAAAATATTGATCCATTTCCTTCACATTGTCAAATTTCTGAGCATAAATTTTCTGGTAGTATTCAGAGATAATCTCTTGTATCTCTGTGGCATCAGTTGTTATTTCCCCTTTATCACTTCTGATTGAGGTTACTAGAGATTTTACTTTTTTATTTCTAGTTAGTCTGGCTAAAGATTTATCTATTTTATTTATTTTTTCTTTTTTTTTTCTTTTTTTTTTTTTTTGTTGTTGTTGTTGTTTTTTTCTTTTTGTAGAGACAGAGTCTCACTTTTTATGGCCCTCGGTAGAGTGCCGTGGCGTCACACGGCTCACAGCAACCTCCAACTCCTGGGCTTAAGCGATTCTCTTGCCTCAGCCTCCCGAGTAGCTGGGACTACAGGCGCCCACCACAACGCCCGGCTATTTTTTTGGTTGCAGTTTGGCCGGGGCCGGGTTTGAACCCGCCACCCTCGGTATATGGGGCCGGCGCCCTACCGACTGAGCCACAGGCGCCGCCCAATTTTATTTATTTTTTCAAAAAACCAACTCCTTGGTTCATTAATTTTCTGAATGATTCTTTTGTTTTCAATTTCATTAATTTCTGATTTAATTTTGGATATTTCTTTTCTTCTGCTGGATTTTAACTTAGATTGTTCTTCTTTTTCCAATTTTATAACATGGCTTGTGAATATACTGATTCAATGTCATCCCTATTAAAATACCAACATCCTATTTTCAAGACTTGGAAAAAAATATTCTGCATTTTGTATGGAACCAGAAAAATATCAGATAGCTAAAGCAGTCCTTAGTAATAAAAACAAAGCCAGGGGCATTACCATACCAGATTTTAGGCTGTACTACAAGGCTCTAGTGATCAAAACAGCATTTTACTGGCACAAAAATAGAGACATAGACATTTGGAATCAAATAGAGAAACAGGAAATGAAACCAACAACTTACAACCACCTGATATTTGATAAACCAAACAAGAATGTACACTGGGGGAAAGACTCCCTATTCAATAAATGGTGCTGGGTGTTCTGGATATCCACATGTAAAAGATTAAAATTGGACACACTCCTTCCTCCATTCCCAAAAATTTATTCAAGATGGATAAAGGACTTAAATTTAAGGCATGAAAAGATAAAAATCCTCAAAGAAAGTGTAGGAAAAACAGTGGAAGATATCACCTTAGAAAAAGACTTTCTGAAGAAGACTGTTATGGCAATTACAACAACAACTAAAATAAACAAATGAGATTTAATTAAACCGAAAAGCTTCAGTACAGCAAAGGAGACAACAACCAAAGCAAACAGACAACCTACTCAATGGGAAAGGATATTTGCATATTTTGAATCAGACAAAAGCTTAATAACTAGGATCTATAGATAACTTAAATTAATCCAGATGAAAAAAGCCAACAATCCCATACATCATTGGGGAAGAGAGATGAACAGTACCTTTTATAAAGAAGACAGACGAATGGCTAGCAAATAGATGAAAAATACTCGTCATCCCTAATTATTAGAGAAAGGCAATTTAAAACCACGCTGAGATATCATCTAACCCCAGTGAGAATGGTCCATAACACAGAATCTCAAAACTGCAGATGTTGGTGTGGATGTGGAGAGAAAGGAATACTTTTACACTGCTGATGGGACTGTAAACTAATACAACCTTTTTTGAAGGAAGTATGGCAAACCCTCAGAGAACTCAAGCTAGATCTCCCGTTTGATCCTGCAATCCCATAACTGGGTATCTATCCAAAAGGAAAAATATCCTTTTATCATAAGGACGCTTGCACTAGACTGTTTATTGCAGCTCAATGTACAATTGCTAAAAGTGGAAACAGCCTAAACGCCCCTCAACTCAGGAATGGATTGGCAAGCTGTGGTATATGTATACCATGGAATACTATTCAGCCTTTAAAACAAATGGAGATTTTGCAAAATTTGTATTAACCTGGAAGGAGGTGGAACACATTATTCTTAGTGAAGCATCACAGGAATGGAGAAGCATAAATTCTCTGTATTCGACTTGCATATGAGGGCAATTAATGACAATTAATGACATGGTGGGGGTGGGGGAAGGGGAGAGCAGACAGAGAGAGAAGGTGGGAGAGGGTGAGGGAAAGAAAAATAAAAAAAAGAAAAGAAAATAGTGACTAATTCTCACATAAATTGGATTTAATTTTCACCAAAGTACATTATTTGAACAATAATATATAATTAAACTTGTTAATAGGTTGTTTAGAATATTTCATCATCTTTTATAAGTGTAATATGTTTGTAATTTATCTTTATAATAATATATTTTTTCCAATTTTAATATCAGGTATATCCAGATGAAGTAGAATGATTTTGAAGTATTTCTTCTTTTTCTATTGTCTATAAGAGTTGGCATGATCTGTTTTTTGAAATTATCTCCTATTTTTATTTATAAATATTAGTTTTCTATTCTTTGAGACTTTGGGGGAAAAAAAAGTTTACTGATAACTCCATACTGAACCTCAGAGTCAAAGCATTCTATGATAGACACACTTTTATCTGACAATGTGAATGTTACTTTTTTGCATTATTATTATTATTACTCAATATTTCATTGCAGCAATCATCTGATTTTTTTCCAAATGTATTTATCTTTGTTAATTCTTCACGAGGTTTTTGTTTCTAGTCCTTATCTTAAACATTGTTATTGTTATTAAATTTTAAGCCTCTTTAATTTTGTGAAAGCAAAAAGTGGAAACCAAATAAACACACGTATATGTATAGAGAAAATTAAAAAAACAGAAAATCCAAAGGACACATCTACGAGATTCCTGGAAATGACCAAAAAACACAGTAATGCCTCGAAATATAAAAGCAATGTTCACAGGTCAGTAGCCTTCATAGACAGCAACAGCAGGCAAACTGAGATCAAATAAAACACAAAATACACACTTCACAGTAGCATCAAATAAAATGAAATACTTTGGAATATGCTTAACAATGGCTATGAAGGATCTCTATGGAAGGAACTATGAAAACCTGAGAAAAGACATATCAGAATATGTTATCAAATGGAATACATACCATCCTCATGGCTTCAAGGAATCTGAATTGTGAAAATATCTATTCTACTCAAAGCAATTTACAAATTCAATGCAATCACCCTTTGAATTCCAACATCTTAGCAATGCCAGGAGGGCTATGTCAACTAATGTGATGAAAATGTGGCAAATGGTCTATGAACCAAGTGTATGGTGCCCCATGATCATATTGATGCACACAGCTATGATTTAATAAAATAAATAAATAAATATATATATATATATAAAAATTCCAACATCTTACTTTGAAGAACTTGAAGAAATACTTCTTTATTTCATATGGAACCAGAAAAAACCTGAATAGCAAACACAATTCTGTGAAATAAAAGCAAATATGGAGGCATTATTTCACCACATTTTAGGTGATGCTACAAGGTTACAATAATCAAAGCATCATGGTGCTGGTATAAAAATAGAGACATAAATTTATGGAAGAAAATTGAGAACCTGCATATTAAACCAGGCTTGTATCACCATCCAATTCTCACTAAACCAAATAAAAGCATACACTGAGGAAAGTAATTCCTATTTAATAAATGGTGAAACTAGTCTATCAATACCTACGGGCCCATATGAGACAAAAAGACAAGTTCAAAGACTGGTTAGACACTTGTCAATAACTTGCTGGACTTGCTCCTCTCACCACTTACAAAAATTAACTAATGCTGGGCAAATAATTTAAATCTAAAACATGAAACAATAAAAACTATACCAGAAAGTATAGGAAAAACTTTATGATATTGGCCGTTGGAAGGAATTTATAAAGAAGACACCATTGGCGATTACAGCAACTACAAAAATAAACATATGGTACCTTATTGAGTTACAAACTTTTGGATAGCTAAGGACGCCATAAACAATTCAGATAGACAATGTTCACAACGAGAAAAGATATCTTGAATTTTGTAAATCTTATATCGGGCTAAAAACAAGATTCTACAATGAATTCAAGCAAATCAACAAGAAAAGAGGAAATAACCCCATGAATTAAAGAACTCAACTTCAACTGAGACTTTATCTTATACACTCTAACAATGTAACATAATTGTATGAACCTTCATATTCATCTGATATAAAAAAGAAATAGGCACATACAGGTAAACCTTTAAATGGTTCCATTTTGTGAAGGTGAGTTTAAAGTCTTTAGAGTTAGAAAAGAAAAAATCCTGGATAGAACTTTATATGGGGCTTAGAACCTAATCATGTAAAAGTGATTTAGGGTGGAGTTTCGTGGAGGCAGGGCTGAAGACAGTCACATGTATATCTCAGGATTTTCCAGATTATTCTCTAAAGATGATTAACAGCTGCCAGATGGTCAAGCATTCATATAGCTTAATTCTCCAGAATCTTGTTTTGTAGTTTTGTTTTTGATTACTTAGCATAAGAATAACTTTAGCGAAGTAGTAATCAGTTAAACTGGTTAAACCTTAGCCCATAAGGATAGCTTTAGATAATGTTGGTAAAATGGTTATCAGTTAATCTGATTTATACATAGGCCTGTAACTACCAGGCATTAAAAGGCCTGGGGCCAAGGTTTAAGTCATGTGTTTATTGATTAAGTTATGTGCCTATATAAGCTTTGGTGGAAGAAATAAAGATTGCCACTTGCCATGAGAGTGTAGGTGTTCCTCCTTATTACTCAGACTATTTCATTGTAGGACTCATTCCTCTGTGCCATCAGTCATTTGGGAGACTTTCACTCAACAGACACATATTATTTGATTTTATTTAGAGTCCTCCCTCAGTATATACAGGTAATTAGTTCCAGGAGAGCCCACATATACCCGTATCCACATACACTTAAGTCCTCAAATAGGCTCTGTGGAACCTGTGCATACAAAACTTATGTCCTCCATTTCAGCTGGTTTCATCTTTCAAATACTATATTTCTAATCCCCATTTGGTTGAAAAAATACACATATAAGTACCATTGTATTTCAAGCATTCTAACATATTTTTAACATTTTTCCTCCCCAAACTGTTATATAAACACTCAAAACAACAACAAAAAAGTGACAGCTTAGAGGAATGCCCTTTACCGATGATAATTTATCATCATTACCTCTCTTCCATACTTTCCACCAGATCTGATTCAACTGCCAGTAATAATGTAAAAGAAATATGAATTGTATCCAGAAATAGATGTGTGGAAAACAGTAATAGGTACATGGCTACTGCAAATAATTTGTTGAAGGATACTTACCCCTGAATGTTTCAGTCCAGGCCAAAATTACTTGAGGTTTGGGATGTTAGCTTGGCGATATTGTTATTAGGATAGAGGCTATCTTGGCTGTTTTTCTGTTTCTTAGATCAGAATATCTGAAAATACATAAATTACAAAGAGAATGAATTTATTTCTTACAGTTCTGAATGCTGAGAACTCCAGGGCTGAGGGGGTAGAAAGCCTTCTAGTAAGAATTGAGGGGACTGTATGGAAAGTCTTGAGTTGGTGTAGAGTATCATGCAACAAAGGGGCTGAATATGCTAATGTGGTAGCTCAAGTCTCTCTTCTTCTGAAAAAGTCATCAGTTCTCTTCCCATTATAACTTATTAATCCATTAATAAATTAATCCATTATGTCCTCATGACCCAGCACCCCGTATAGTCTCCATCTCTCAAAAATGCCGCCTTAGGAAATAAGTTTCAACATAAATTTTGGAAGGAACACTCAAAGCATATTGAAGGCCTAGTCCCATGACTAAAAGACTAGCCTGAACTGTGGCAAGAGCTGAACCATTGCCATCTCTAACTTCCTGGGCAATACGGTGAGGTTACTTGCAGCAATACCAAGGCCTTATTAGTTGCTCCTGTATCACAGCCTCTGGAAATATCTTGGGAGAGCTTTAATTATTCATCATGTAACATAGCAATGTGGGATTGTATATGAGCCTTATGAAACAGTTGAAGTGACAGTTTCAAGGTCTAGGTATACACTTCCATTATCGCTCTGGCTATTAGAAATTCTGACCCTTTTCTAAGGTTATACTCCGACCTCTGGAAACTCATTTTTCTTTCCTTCCTCTTGTAGCAGAAAAGAAAGAAGTGAGGAAGTGGTCTTCAAAATAGTAAGACCCTAATGACTGTCAAGATTTCTTTTCTTTTTTTTTTTTTTTTTCACTCCAAGTCTGGTTTATTCTAAAGAACAAGGATCACTGTAGCATAGTGAGGCCTCTAGGCTTCGTATTATGATTCATAAATAGTTTGCTACTTCCATTTGGCCCAAAGTTTTTAA
Organism: Nycticebus coucang; assembly: GCF_027406575.1. Classification (NCBI taxonomy): domain Eukaryota; kingdom Metazoa; phylum Chordata; class Mammalia; order Primates; family Lorisidae; genus Nycticebus; species Nycticebus coucang. Next base: position 92,520,162 of record NC_069804.1, on the reverse strand, counting down.
TGCTTCACCCTCAAAGTCCATAAAACTATGTGATTTAAAATTTTTTGAAACTCAGGTGGCGCCTGTGGCTCAGTCTGTAGGGTGCCGGCCCCATATACCGAGGGTGGTGGGTTCAAACCCGGCCCCGGCCAGACTGCAACCAAAAAATAGCCGGGCGTTGTGGCGGGTGCCTGTAGTCCCAGCTACTCGGGAGGCTGAGGCAAGAGAATTGCTTAAGCCCAGGAGTTGGAGGTTGCTGTGAACTGTGTGAGGCCACGGCACTCTACCGAGGGCCATAAAGTGAGACTCTGTCTCTACGAAAAAAAAAAAAATTTTTGAAACTCAAATTCCTTCTTTTGTCTTATTGCAATATACTTCACTTGGAAGCATCAGAAAAAAAATTTTGAAACTCAAATTCCTTCTTTTGTCTTATTGCAATATACTTCACTTGGGAGCATCAGAAGCCATTTTGCCTCCTTTACATATGAGGTTATTATTCCAACCATAAACTTGTTTAAAAAAGTAAGAGATATGATTACTTGTTTGACTACAATAGAATTTACTTCCAATAGGTCTTTATGCATCAAAGAAGTGAGAAAGTTTTTAGTTAATTCTGTAAAATTCTGAATTGAGAGTTAGGATCATTTATAGTTTAACTGTATTGGTATAAAGTGAACTGAAGATAAAAATCTAAACTCCTTGAAATGACTTTTAGGATACTGCATAATCCTTTTTTATTAGATCATAACTGTAAATTACTGCTTTTATGGGGTACAATGTGCTGATTCTATATATAATTTGAAATGTTTATATCAAACTGGTTAACATAGCCTTCACCTCATTTAATTGTTGTGTTTAGACATTTATACTCTACTCTTAATATATTTGACATGTACCCTTTCAATATGCACATGAGGAAAGATACTGCATAATCTGATATACACTTACCTTTCCTCTTTTACTTCATTGTCTTTGCACTTGATGTTGCCTTCACCTGAATCATATTCTGCATGGTTGTCTTCTATTTGTCATTTATGTGACAGCTCAAATATCATCTCTTTAGAAATATCTTTCCTGTTTAAGAAAAAACAAACAAACAAAAAAAGACCCCTCCCTCCTAGTCCTTGTCAATACTTGAAATTATCTTTAATTTCTGACTGGTCTGTGTCCTTGCACTAGACTGGAAGCTCCATGAAAATGTGGACCTTGTTTCTCTTGTTAACCTAGAACAGTGTTTCTAGGAAGGCTCAACCTTCCTAATGCCTCCTAATGCCGTGACCATTTAATACAGTTCCTCATGTTGTGGTGACCCCAATCTATGAAATTATTTTTGTTGTTACTTCATAACTGTAATAGTGCTACTTTTATGAATCATAATGTAAATATATGCTATGCAGGATATATTTTCATCATTTCATATTTTCTTCAAAGGGGTCATGAACCACAGGTTGAGAACCGCTGACCTAGAAGAATACACGGCACATAATATTATAGAACTAAAGGTAAAAATTTTGTTAATGAAATTATTGAATTTGTTAATATGTTGGTATTAGTATTTTAGAAGATAGTATATCAAAGAATACATTCTTCAAGAAATGTATTTATCATATTTATTGACATCAACCATAATAATAGAATAAACCTAGTTGCCTTGTATGCATCTGCTAGATGTATTCTTTTCATATTCTGTGCTGGAGATGAAAACAAAGGAGACATTTTATATATACCACAGAGTCACTTCAGGTAAAAGGGACAATATGGTGTGATACTATAAGTTGGTTGTTTGGTTTACTTCATTAATAAATCAAGTGAAAATTTTTAGATGTTGAAAATCATGCTTAAGAAAACTTGAAGACTTAATACAGAGCAGGGGGCATTTAGTTCATCACAAGTAACTCCAAGAAAATTACAGGATGAACTAATTTATTTTTCCACTTTTTGGAGGGAAATGTGCTTAAATAAATGTTAGGAGTGCTGTTAGCTTAAGGCCTTGTCAAAGTAAGCAACAGAAGGTAGACAAAAAGGAAGAGATTCTAAAGCAGTGTTCCTTCATAGACAACATAGGAATTCTAAGTTGCAGCATTAACTATCAGCAGAAACTTCAATTCCTTGTAATTCTATATGAAAAGCAAGAAAATATTCAGCAAAACCAGGGTAAAATCTCAAAGGTCTCCTTGATTCAAAACAACATTCTATAAAAAATTTTAATTTAGGCTTGGTGCCTGTGGCTCAAGTGGCTAAGCCAACAGCCACAGACACCTGAGATGGTGGGATCGAATTGAGCCCGGGCCCACCAAACAACAATGATGGCTGCAACCAAAAAATAGCCAGGCATTGTGGTGGGTGCCTGAAGTCCCAGCTACTTGGGAGGTGGAGGCAGGAGAATCCCTTGAGCCCAAGAGTTGGAGGTTTCTGTGAGCTGTGATGCCACAGCACTCTACCCAGGGAGACAGCTTGAAGCTCTGTCTCAAAATAAAAAAAAAAAAATTAGATGGAAATTTGTTTTTGGTAGTGGAAAATATATTAAATGGAAATGTATTGTCTTAACTTATAATCTGATCCTCTAAAAACATGTATCCATTATGGAGAGAAGTTTGGTGGTTCCTCAAAAAGTTAAATGTAGAATTACCATATGATCAAGAAATCCATTCTGAGGTATATATCCAAAAGAATTGAAAGCCAGGACTCAAATGGGTATTTGTACATCAATGTTTAATGCATCGTTATTCATGAAAGACAAAAGGTTGGAACAGGTCAAATGCCCATGAATGGATAGATGCAATTTGGTATGTACATACAATGAAATATTATTCAGCCTTAAAAGGGAAGAAAATTCTGACACATGTTAAAACATGTATTAAAATTGAAGACACTATTTAAGTTAAATAAACCTGTCACCAAAGACCAAATATTCTATGATTTCTCTTCTATAAAGTAACTAGAGCAGGGGTCCTCAAACTGCAGCCCGCAGGCCACATGAAGACGGTGTGATTGTATTTGTTCCCATTTTGTTTTTTTACTTCAAAATAAGATATGTGCAGTGTGCATAGGAATTTGTTCATTTTTTTTAACTATAGTCCAGCCCTCCAACAGTCTGAGGGACAGTGAATTGGCCCCCTGTTTAAAAAGTTTGAGGATGCCTGAACTAGATCATACACATTCATAGAGATGGAGAGTAGAATGGTGATTTACAGGGGCATGGTGTAGGGGAGAAGGGGAATTATTGTTTACTAGGTATGGAGTTTTTATTTGGAATGACATTCTGACAATAAATAATAGATATGGTTATGCAACATCATAAACTTTAATGACAATGAATGGTACATTTATATTAGTAAGATGGTAAATTTAATGTCATGCATATTTTACCACATTTTAATTATTTTTATTTTCTTGTCTGATAATTCATTTGTTTTAATTGTCTGGATTTAATTTATTTCATTAAAAGTGGCTCCATAGTCTGAGAAGCTAGCATGGAACTTAGAATCAGGGAGACCTGGGTTCTAGTTCTTGTTTTCCTACTTATTGTGTAATCTATGACTCATGACTGAACTGTTCAGAGCTTCAGTTTTCTCTTCTGTAAACTGAATTTTACCTGTAAGGAATAGAATCTTTGCTCTGGACAAAACCTTATACAGAAAAAAAAACCCTCATGGAGAACCCGAATATATAAAACAAAAGCAATATAAAGGTGCTTTTAGATATTAGGAGATAAGTATGGTGAGGGGAGGTGGAATGTGGTGACAAGAAAGTCCCATTACACCTAGTTCTACCCCAAATTTACTTCCCTGGGACCCATTAGGATATAAAGTAGGATGGTTTGAAAATCATTTGGATATCTATGCTGTAATGGCTTTTCTACCTCTGATATTCTATAATTACCTGTTTTAGAGAATTTTTACTTGTTGTATCATTGAAAAGGCTGCCATTAGGAACAATATTCTGGAATGACAAGTGTGTAAATGCACTTTGTAAACTTCAAAGACTATTTCACATGGGAGGAACTGTTATGATTATGTACTACTTTATTCTACATACGGTGGAGTAGAAAGAACACTGGACAGGGAAATCAGAATATCCAGATCCCTTCCTGTGGTGGCATGAGATATAAAAAGGGGTATTAGTTAATATTACACAAAAAGTAAATGCAAACAACAAAGACAACACTAGATTGCAAGAACAGAAATACATTGAAAAGTAGAAACAAGAGGCTTGAAATGTTCCTGCCTATACTTTCTTTCCTTGCTTAAGACATAAATTCTTACCTTATTTTCATAGTGAAATAATATTCATTACCAGAAAACCCATTATGTTAATTTTTACAACTAACATATTTTACATATAAGTAAAAATATTCTAATTACCCTTATCCATTTCATAGTAAAAACAAAGAAATAAAAATAGAAACTAAAAGATAGATTCAGAACTCCTTAAGTAAACAATTGCCAAGATTCTACTACTTTCCAATACTGACAAAAGCTTGATAAGCTATAAATCATGATTGCTTTAGTATTCTTGTTACCTGAAGATGAAGTTTATTGAAATCTTTGTAGCTAATTGGAGAGCATGTACTATATTAAAATGTATGCATTAAGCTATAAGTGGAATGATAGCTTAATGATAGTTGATAGTTGGCCAGGTAGCTTTGAACTGCTTACACATTCATTTTGTATTTTCTCAGAATAGTTTGCAAAAGAAAGTTACAAATAAAGGTAAGGTTTTAGGTTAACTTTGTTTTTTTTTTTCTTCCTGAAAACATTTGTTTAATGTCTGATGGCATAGACCATGATCCAGGAGCTCACAATCTTACAAATAAAACAGAAAATATTTACATTGCAATAAGATATACACTACTAAAGGTAAATAAAGGCTTTTTTGAAAGCAACTCACCCAAGTAATGAAAGGCAAACAAGGAGATAGAGAAAGGATAGAGTAAGAACAGAGGCATTTCTATTTGAAGGACATGTTTGTGAAACCACAAGGAAAAAGGTATTTCTTGAGTATTGTGGCAGCCAGGGAGGGGAAATGTAGTGTGACAGACATGAGGCTGGATAATAGAGGCCAGATCTTGAAGCTCCTTTGGAAAAGAATTTTAACTTTATCCTGTAATCAATCACTGTTTATTTTTTTCTGAAATAGTAACACAATAGTATTTTAGAAAGATTACTTAATACAGTGTAGAGGCTGAATTGGGAGGTGGGAAGGAGAAGATTCAAGAGTACAGGCAGATAAATTAGTTAAGAGGCTGCAGCCATACTTCAAGAAAGAAATAAAAGTGACTAACCTGTATTAGATTAGTGTCACTGATGCTGGAGAAAGGTAGATTGATCCAGAAATCGTCAAGACTTGGTGGTTTATTGAATGTGGAAGATTTAAGAGAAGGAAGCACTATGAATGATGGTCTTTTTTCTGGGGAGCATATTAGATCAAGAAAAAAGGAGAAGGATGTAGTTAGGAGTATGAAGACAAGAAGACAACTTTAGTTTTTGATATGTTGAGTACAAAGTAACTATGGAACACTCAAATACAGCAGGAAGTTCAATAGATAAATTTTTGTCTAGGATGAATGAAGACACAGTGTTGGTGATTATCAATATATAGATGGAAGCTGGAACCACAAGAGGGAACCTGATTGATGATCGAAATTATGTGGGTTAAAGAGGAAAGGGTTCAGATTAAAATACCAGGGAAAATTAACATTTAAAGGATAAATGATATCAGAATTTACCAAGGAAATTAAAAAATAGTAAAGGGTGGAGAGAAGGCAAAGTACTAAAATATCTGTTAGATTTAACATTATGAAACCTTTAAGAGATGTTGGCGTGGATGTGGAGAAAAGGGAACACTTTTGCACTGCTGGTGGGAATGCAAATTAATACATTCCTTTTGGAAAGAGATATGGAGAACACTTAGAGATCTAAAAATAGATCTGCCATTCAATACTATAATCCCTCTACTGGGCATATACCCAGAAGACCAAAAATCACATCATAACAAAGATATTTGTATCAGAATATTTATTGCAGCCCTATTCATAATTGCTAAGTCATGGAAAAAGCCCAAGTGCCCATCGATCCATGAATGGATTAATATGTACACCACGGAATATTATGCAGCCTCAAATAAAGATGGAGACTTTACCTTTTTCATGTTTACATGGATGAAGCTGGAACATATTCTTCTTAGAAAGTATCTCAAGTATGGAAGAAAAAGTGTCCAATGTACTCACCCTTATTATGAAACTAATGTAGGACCTTCATATGAAAGCTATATCCCAGTTACAACCTAAGAATAGGGAGAAGGAGGAAAGGGAGGGGAGGGAGGGGGAGGTAGGTGGAGGGAGGGGGATTAATGGGATTACACCTGCGGTGCATTTTAGAAGGGTATATGTGAATCCTAGTAAATGTGGAATGTAAAGGTCTTAGCAAAATAACTAAGAAAATGCCACGAAAGCTATGTTAACTAGTGTGATGAAAATGTGTCAAACGGTCTATGAACCAAGTGTATGGTGCCCCATGATCATACTAATGTACACAGCTATGATTTAATAAAAAAATAAATAAATAAAAAAGAAACTTTTAACTGACCTTGGTGATAGAAGTCTCAGATTAAAGGTGAGACAGGCTTCAGTGGGTTAAGGCATGAGGAGGAAGACAATGTCTACTCATATACTAGAGTAAACACATTGAGGGACTTTTATTCAATGCATTAATTATATCCTGAATAAAACAGATGGCTAATGTATTGCTGGGCTGAGAAAGTAACACAAAGATTTTAGGTTCCCTCTGTGCTCTCCAGAAAAGGGTGTACTGAGACAGAGCATCTAGCAATGAGCAAGTACAAATATGCCTTATATATAAGGGTAAATAGCAGTATTAGCACTGATATAAATAAAAATACCAACTTTGGGCAGCATAAATCATGGAAGTTTAATTTGAGGCTACAAACATTAAGCTAAAATCCCCTCAAAAATGAGCTAAAGTGGTTCTAGGTTATCAATATTCCCTGGCAAACACAAAGGCAAGAATAAATTTGTGAAGGAAAGCATCATCAATCTGAATATCTTGCTGTCCCACAGATAAATATCAATAAAATATGAGCTCACCACAGAAGTTGACCAAACACACAAAGATAAAATCACTAAGAGTAAGTGCAACAGGTAAATGAACAACAGATTTATGTCCCAACAGACTTCATTCATTTACTGGAATAATCACATACAAATTATAAAATAACTGTGTATGAACAATGCTGTCATTTGGATATGATTTGATTATCCCCACCAAAATTCAGGTTGAAATTTTATCTACAATGTGGAAGTGTTAGAAGTCATGTGTTTAGGTTATGAGCATGGATAGCTCAGTAATGGCTTGGCACTGTTTTCCTGAAGTGAATAACTCCCTTGAGACAGGGTTTGTTCTTGGGGGAATGCATTAGTTTTTGCAAGAGTGAATTATTATAAATTAAATATGCCAAATCATGTTTATCCCTCTTCATATGGGTCTGTTCCCCCCTTTTTTATTATGGGTTGAGATGAGGGTACATGCAATCAGGTTATGTTATTTGTTTTTATAAGTTAAAATCCAGTCTGAGTTGTAGTTGAGTTCTTTCACCCAGGAAGTGTACATCTCTACAATGTACCTTTTATGTGGCAAATTTATTGAAGTTCTGTACCACTCTTCCCCCGCCTTCTTTAATTTAGTTATGTTTTTTTTTTCTCCCATGTGGGCCTGTAGTTATTGATCTACTGTTTTCAACATAGTATTAAGTAAATGGGATGCTTGCCTTTCCATTCTTGAGATACTTAGGAGAATGTTCTCCAAATACATCTAGGTAAACATAAAAGAGAAGGGAACACTTTTACACTGCTGGTGGGACTGCAAACTAGTACAACCTTTCTGGAAGGAAGTATGGAGAAACCTCAAAGCACTCAAGCTAGACCTCCCATTTGATCCTGCAATCCCATTACTGGGCATCTACCCACAAGGAAAAAAATCCTTTTATCATAAGGACACTTGTACTAGACTGTTTATTGCAGCTCAATTTACAATCGCCAAAATGTGGAAACAGCCTAAATGCCCACCAACCCAGGAATGGATTAACAAGCTGTGGTATATGTATACCATGGAATACTATTCAGCCATTAAAAAAGATGGAGACTTTACATCCTTCGTATTAACCTGGATGGACGTGGAAGACATTATTCTTAGTAAAGCATCACAAGAATGGAGAAGCATGAATCCTATGTACTAAATTTTGATATGAGGACAATTAATGACAATTATGGTTATGGAGGGGGAAGCAGAAAGAGGGACGGAGGGAGGGGGGTGGGGCCTTGGTGTGTGTCACACTTTATGGGGGCAAGACATGATTGCAAGAGGGACTTTACCTAACAGTTGCAATCAGTGTAACCTGGCTTATTTTACCCTCAATGAATCCCCAACAATAAAAAAAAAAAAAAAAAAACTCCATCTGTTTTTATGACTGAAGAGTATTACATAGTATACACATACCACAGTTAGTTAAACATTTCATGAGCTGATGGGCACTTGGGTTGTTTTCACATCTTTGTGATTGTGAATAGAGCTGCTATAAGCATTAAAGTGCAAATGTCCCTTTGGTAAATTATTTTTTCCTTCTAGGTAGATACCTTGAAATTGGATTGCAGGAACAAATGGGAGGTCTACTTTAGTTCTTTGAGGATTCTCCATGCTTATTTCCAAAAAAGCTATACCAGTTTATAATCCCGTGCATCAGTGTATCTCCACATCCCTACCAACATCTGCAGCTTTGGGACCTTGTGATCTAAGCTATTCTCATTGGTGTTAGGTGATATCTCAGAGTGGTTTTGATTTGCATTTCTCAAGTGCTTAGGCATGATGAGAATTTTTTCATGTGTTTCTTGGCTATTCATCTGTCTTCATGGGGAAAAGTTCTGTTCATGTCACTTGCCCATTGATTGTTAGGGCTGTTTGCTCTTTACTTGTTGATTTGCATGAGTTCTTTGTATATTCTAGTCCTTGGCCCTTTATCTGATTTATAATATGTGAAGATCTTCCATTCCAAACATTGTTTATTTGTTTTATTGATTGTGTTCTTTGCTGTGCGGAAGCTTTTTAACTTGATCAGGTCACATTTATATATTTTTGTTCTTACTTCAGTTGCCAATGATATCTTCTTCATGAATTCTTTCCCAAGGCTGATATGATTAAGGGTTTTTTCCACACTTCTCTAGGGATTGTATAATCTTCATGTCTTATATTTAAATCTTTTATACAGTGTGAGTTAATTTTTGTAAGTGGTTAGAGGTGTTGCATCAATTAAGTATTTTATATGTGGCTATGCATTTCTCTCTGTATGATTTATTACATAAGAATTCTTTTCCCCAGGGTAAGCTTTTATTTGGTTTGTCAAAGATAAGATGGTGATATGAGGCTGTTTTCATCTCTAGGTCCTTGATTCTGTTCCATAGATCTGTGCATCTATTTTTCTGCCAGTAACATGCTATTTTGATCACTATAGACTTGTAGTATAATCTGACAAATACAAATGATTGTCACTAAATAGTACAAAAAACTCTATGCCCAGAAATTTGAAAACATAGAGGTAGTGATCAATACCTGGGATTGTTACCCTTTGATTTCTCTGCCTCATTATGACACAGCATGAAGGGCCTAACCCTCACCAGAATCCAGGTCCATGCACTTTAAATTATCAGTTTAAAGAACTGTGACATAAAAGAAACCTATTTTTCTTTATAAATTACCCTATCTCAGATATTATGTTATAGAAACACAAAAAAGACTAAGACAAACTGTTTTCTGAAACACAAGATAAAATTGATGACATAAACAACAAAAATACATATGTATACTAAAGAAAATTAAGGTTATAATGTTGAAGAAATTGTTAAAAAATCAAAGAACGTGCTATACAGAATTTTAGACAAAGTTAAAGAAAATATTAGCAAACTATATGATATATCTAAGGAAATTGGCAGCCATGATAGCAGACTAGAAGCAGCTCAGACATGCTACTCTCAAGGAGAGTTTTGAAAGTGGCAAGCAGCTGTTCACCTACAGATGAAACTTCTTGGAGAATGCATTGTAAGTAATCAGAGAAATAATAGGAGACAATAAAATTGAAGGAGAAGACGATAAGGTGATCCACTTGGCAAAACAGGAAGTTACCTTGGGGAGACATCAAAACATGGAGAAAGATCAGAGGAGAGAAACCCAAAGCTCTCCATTCCCCTGTGGGTACAGTGACCTAAGCCATAACGGGGTCCACTTAACACTGCAGGCCCCTGACTGATCAGGTAACTTGTTGGATACTATACAGTAACATTGGACTGGAGATTTGCCACAGCAGGCACCCTGCTGGCTTCCATTTGTGGGTTGCTACAACTGATACCATTCTGAGCTCTTGAGACCAGAGCATCTGGTCTATATAGGGATTGGATTCCCTGAATGGCCACCACATTGTCCCTGCTGCACCAGGAAGGGAATAAGGAGGGAAGATGTTGTCATGTGCCCTGTGACTGGGAGCTGAGCACTCCCGCACTGGGAAATTTAGAACAGGTTCTGATGTTATCTGAAAACTCCCACTGAAATAGCCTCAATGAGACATGCATGGAAAGAGAGCTCTAGTCACCTCATAGGTCAGTCTCTGCCACCCTAGGTGCTGCCCAGTGGACCCCATCACCATGGCTCCTCACACCACCCAATAGATATTTATCCTCATGGTCCCTCATGCCCCCAGCAGACTCTGACCCTTTTGGCATTGCATGCTACTGGGTGTCAGGACTGTGGTCTGAAAGGTTCCAGACCTAAAGATAAAAGAATATTCCAAGGCATGAGATGAAAGGAATACAGAGTCCTAGTTTTGTGCCATCAAATGGCTTTTATTATACCTGGGTGGAGGTGGGATGAGATTCTTGACCAGTAAGAAATCCACATGTGGGTTATGGTGGACCAGCATTTAGGGAGGCCAGGATTTGTCTGCCCACCACTGCCTGGGAGAGCTATACACTTGATTCTTCCTGGGCGGGTTAGTTTTACCTGGACAGGTGGGTGGGAAAGGGTTGGGGAGGCTGGGATTGGTCCATTCACTATTTCCTGGGCAGGACATGCTTCCTAGGAAAGGGATCTTTCCTGGGTGCATTAGTTCTACCTGGGCAGGTCAGTAATCTGATTCTATCATGGTCCTGTGCTCAATCACATACAGACTAGCCACAAGCCACCCTCCTGACACAAGCCACCACAGTAGCTGGACCTAGATGGAGTGCATGCCCACCACCCTGACATCTGTGGCCACAACCTATATAGCTTTGCCAGAAGCCACTGCCACCAATGTGGGGATACCTGAGCAGAGCAGTCTCCCACAATATATGCCTCCATGGAGAGGGACTCACACAGTCCTCTCTCCAAGATTCCTACGCTTCCAAAGTATCAAGCCAATGCTCTGTACGAAGATCCCCCAGCACCACATTGGACTGTGACAAACACATGGAAATGGGAAAAAGCTCAAGAGCTATATGCAGACTCTAAGTACATCTGCCCCTCTCTTGCCAGATCAATATTCAGTAAGAGGACACTAATGCACCATCTAATGCCCTAGGAGATTTATAGCAAATAGGACAAATCCAAGATACATTGTCAAACCTGGACTAAGTCAAAATGAAGAAGAAAATTCTGCAAGTGGCAACTTGCAGGACAAAAGCAGCAACTAACGTACGAAGAAAAACTAATCAGGTTAACGGAAGACTTCATATATTTTGCAGTTTTGGCCGGGGCTGGGTTTGAACCCGCCACCTCCAGCATATGGGGCCAGTGCCTTACTTCTTTGAGCCACAGGTGCCACCCAGGGAAAATAATTTTTTACTACACTAATTGTTCTATAGGAAATAAAATTTCAATGTTAATTGAACAGAACAACAGATGTCAACTCATGTAAAATCACCCCCAAATTAAAGTTTGTGGCTAAACTTTATAAAAAGACTCAATAAAAAAAAACTACAGACCAATTACCCTTATAAGCATAGATACAAAAACTCCCATAAAATAAAATAGACGATAATAAACTATCATTTGACATAATGAATAGAACTCTATTTCATATATCAATATAAACACTGAACATGAATGATTTTAATGATTCACATGAAAGAGACAGACTGACTGAATGGATAAAAATCACAACCCAATTATATGCTGTCTTCAGGAAATTCATCACTCACCAGGGATCTTACCAACTCAAAGTACAGAGATGGAAAAAAATATTCCACATAAATGGAATTTGAAAGTGAGCAAGTGTTGCCATTCTTATATCAGATAAAATAAATATTAAGTCAAAAATAGTAAAAAAGACAAATATGACCATTTTATATTGATAAATAGAACAATTCATAAGGAATTGTTCCAAAACATATTTGCACATATCGAATCAGGTCCCATATTCATAAAACTAATTCTACAGAGATAAGCCATTAAAAAGAAAAAAGAAACGGTAGCATCATAAATGCTGGGGATCTAACATCCCACTGAAAAATCTGGACAGATCCTTGATTCAGAAAATCAACAAAGAAACTCTGGACTTAAATAGGATTCTAGAAAAATAGGACCTAAAAATTATTTACAGAACATTTCTCCCCTAAAAGCACAGAATATAAATTACTCTTTTCAGCATATAGGACATTTTTCAATATTGATTATATATTAAGCCACATCATAATTCTCAACAAATTCAAAAATCAGAATATACCATGTATCTTCTTAGACTACACTGTAATAAAACTAGAAATAAATTCCCAAAGAAACTTAAATCTACACAAAGTCATGGAAATCAAATAACCTATTACTGAATGATTCCTGGGTGAACTATGACATTAAGAAGAAAATTAAAGAATTATTTCAGTAGAAAGACAAAGGGAACACAAGTTTCAAAAATGTATTGAATATGGAAACTGGAGTGCTGAGGTGACAATTTATAACCTTTATGTACTTATATCAAGATGACAGAAAGCTCACAAATTATCAATTTGTGATCACATCTAAAGTAACTAGAAAAAGAAGAACAAATGAAAAGAAAAAAATAAGGTAAGAATATAACTAAACTAAATGGAAACAAACAAAAAATTACAAAGCATGGGGGGGGGCGGAGACAAGATGGTTGACTGAAGCCAGCTTTCCACACAGGCTCCCGTCCAGAAGGAGAGTTAAAGGACAGAAATTTAGCAAGTAACCTGGTGGATTAGAGCTGCACCAAGAGAGAAGGTTGAAGAACGCATATCAACCCCATTGAGGTGAACTGAGACACCAAGAATACAAAGAAAAGGTACAAAATCCATCACCAAGAGGACGAGAGTTCCCTCCCCCATGAGAATGGCTCAGAGTGCCTCACAAACAAATGAGCAGAGTTCAAAGTTTCTCCCACTACACTCTATGGGAGATACCCTCTAAAAACTGGACTTACCTCCCCTACTAGGGTGCCACAGCATTCTCCTACCTGGCATAAAATTGTATAAAACTGTATATATTCTCTACCTGCAATTCTGAGCTCCCAGCACTCCCCTCCACTCTCTCTCTGAGGTCTGGAGGCCTGTCCCCAGGAGTCCAGATTCTTGGGTGATTTCTTGAGGGGTGTGGACAGGGCCTAGACTGCAGCTGGTCAGTGCTTATTCTGCAGCATGGGAGTGAGGAGAGGACGATTGGCTGTGAGGGAACCACACCAGAGTGGCAATGCCCCGAGGTGCAGAGCAGCAGCCATTTTTGGCAAAAATAAGGCTCACTCCCGGATATTCTGAAGCCATACCCCTTGTCTCCCTGGGCAACCAGAGGAGGCCAGGCTTCTTCTCAGGTGGCAACCACCGTGGAACAGATCTGGAACGGAAACATAGGCCACGTGAGTAAAGGGATTGCGTGAGGTGGTACAAACCTGGGTGCAGAACAGGGACTAGAAAAAGCCCACACAGAGCCGAAAATTCTCAGGTTGGGAATGAGCCAGAGGACTGCTTTACTGAGTCTAAGATGCACCCGGCCCTTAGGGGATCGTCAGCCTATAGACAAAGGAAGGCAGGAGGCTAGAACTGACAGCTAACCAAATACAAACCTGCAGGAGCAAAGGCAGGGACTGTGGCACAGACTCTGGGAACTCAAAACAGCTTCTCTTCTGCAGGGGAGTTTAGCAGGGACAGAAACAAATTCCCGCAAAGTTGTTCTGTTCTGTCAGTAACATCAATCAGGGGTGGGGCTGGAACTGAGTGAACACCCCCTAGCCTCCATCAAGCACCTGAGGTTGTCAGGCCTCACTTCCCCCTGCTGGATAGATGCAGAGCAAAGTGGCCTGGCTGAGCAGATATAGATTTCCTTGTGATTAAGGCAGGTTCAAACCCCTGGATTATCGGTTCACTAGAGGCAACTGGGTCACAGCCCTGCAGGGCTATCAGTGACTGGGTGTGACAGAGGTGCAAAGTGGGGAAGGAGGCATCAACCTGCCCAGACTAATCTATTTGGTGGGTGGGTCCGCCTGACTTCACAGAGCACCATAGCAAGTCATGTCTGAGTTGCCACCAGACGCCTGCAATTCAGTTGCCAGAGAACTTTTAAACTCTCCCACCTGAGACAGGTGCTGACTGAGACAATTGATTTGGACCTTTTTGAATTGAGTGAATCGCCCAAGGATTATTCAAGTGGTGCCCTGGGTGTATGGGTGTAGGAAGGTTTGATTCTCCTTTTCCAATTGTTGCCTGTGGGTGGCAGGGTGACATAATTGCTGATATTTCTCCATAGCTGAGACTTCAACCCAGAGTAACTGTTTCACTAGGGTCAGACAGAGATAAGCTGAAAACAAGACAGAACAACTTAGCCCCACCACACCAAACAGGTCCCCAGTTTCTCAGGCCATAGTACTGTAGGGGTCCTCAACAAAGATCCAGGGGAAAAATCAAATGGTGTAAAATAATCATGGGGCGGAATCAGCAGAAAAACTCTGGTAAAATGAATAACCAGAATAGATTAACCCCCCAAGGAAAGATATGGCAGATGTAACTGAAGATCCCACTCATAAAAAGCTGTCCAAGATGTCAGAAATTGAATTTGGAATTTGGATTGCAAACACGATTAATAGAATGGAGGAAAATTTGGAACTAGAAATTGGAGGAGCAATTCAAAAGTCGGAATTAGAAATTCGAGGTGAAATTCAAAAGTTGTCTGAAGAATTTAATGAATTTAAAGACAAAACCACCAAAGATTTTGACAGACTGAAGCAAGAATTTGCAGCCCTCAAAGATCTGAAAAATACAGTAGAATCCCTCAGTAACAGAGTTGAGCAAGCAGAAGAAAGAATTTCTGACATTGAAGACAAAGCCTTTGAATGCTCCCAAACTCTCAAAGAGGAAGAGAAATGGAAAGCAAAAATGGATCATTCTCGCAGAGAGTTCTGGGATAATTTTAAGAAGGCTAATATCTGCCTCATTGGAATCCCTGAAAGTGATAAAGTGGCCTCACAAGGCACAGAGGCCCTTCTCTATGAAATTATGAAAGAGAATTTTCCAGACATGCCAAGAGATTCTGAAATTCAGATACCAGACAGTTTCAGAACTCCAGCATGACACAATCCCAATAAGACATCCCCCAGGCATATCGTAATTAACTTAACTAAAGTTAATATGAAGGAGAAAATTTTGAAAGCAGCCAGACGTAAGAAATCCATTACTTACAAAGGGAAGAATATTAGAATGACTGTAGATCTCTCTAATAAAACTTTTCAAGCCAGAAGAGGGTGATCATCGACTTTTAATTTTCTAAAGCAAAATAACTTTCAACCCTGAACCCTGTATCCAGCTAAAGTGAGTTTCATTTATGATGGAGAAATTAGATACTTTAATGACATTTATATGTTGAAGAAATTTGCCATAACCAAACCAGCTCTTCAGGATATTCTCACACATATCCTCCATAATGACCAGCCCAATCCTCTACCAAAAAAGTAAACTCAGAAACTTTTGATCAAACTGCAACTTCCACAGTGGTGGAAGAATTAAAAATGTCCACTGGACTTTAGAAAAACTCCAATACTGAAAATTTTACCAGACTTATCAATATTCTCCATTAATGCGAATGGCTTAAACTGTCCTCTAAAGAGGCACATGTTAGCTGACTGGATACAAAAACTCAGGCCAGATATTTGGTGCATACAAGAGTCACATCTTACCTTAAAAGATAAATATAGTCTCAGGGTGAAAGGATGGTTGTCTATATTTGAGGCAAATGGTCATCAGAAAAAAGCAGGTGTTGCAATTCTATTTGCAGACACAATAGTCTTTAAAGCAAACAAAAGTAAGGAAGGATAAGAATGATCACTGCATATTTGTTAAGGTTAATACTCAATATGATGAGATTTCTATTATTAACATTTATGCACCCAACAAGCATGCACCTCAATTTATAAGAGAAACTCTAACAAACGTTAGCAACTTGATTTCTTCCAGATTTATAATAGTTGGAGATTTCAACACTCCTTTGGCAGTGTTGGATAGATCCTCCAATAAGAAGCTAAGCAAAGAAATTTTACATTTAAACTTAACCATTTAACATTTGGAATTAGCACACATCTACAGAAAATTTCATCCCAAGAAAACTAAATACACATACTTCTCCCTAGCCCACAGAACACACTACAAAATCGATCACATCTTAGGTCACAAGTCTAATCTCAATAAATTGAAAAAGAATAGAAATTACTCCTTGCATCTTCTCGGACCACCATGGAATAAAAGATGAACTCAGTAACAACAGGAATATGCATACTCATACCAAAAAATGCAAGTTAAATAACTTTATGCTTAATGATACCTGGGTCACAGATAAGATTAAGAAGGAAATTGCCAATTTTTAGAACAAAAATACAATGAAGATAGTAATTATCAGAACCTCTGGGATACTGCAAAGGCAGTACTGAGAGGGAAATTTATACAACTGCAAGCCTTCCTCAAGAGAATGGAAAGAGAGAAAGTTAAAAAATTAATGGGACATCTCAAGCAGCTGGAAAAGGGCAAACATTTCAAAGCCAAACCCAGTAGAAGAAAAGAAATAACCAAAATTAGAGCAGAATTAAAGGAAATTGAAAACAAAAGAATTATACAACAGATCAATAAATAAAAAAGTTGGTTTTTGTAAAAGGTCAATAAAATAGACAAAACTTTGGCTAACCTAACCAGGAAAAAAAAAGTAAAATCTCTAATTTCATCAATCAGAAATGACAAAGACGAAATAACAAAAGACTCCTCAGAAATTAAAAAAATCCTTAATGAATATTACAAGAAACTTTATTCTCAGAAATATGAAAATCTTGAGAAAATTGACAATTACTTGGAAGCACGTCACCTTCCAAGACTTAGTCAGATTCAAGTGGAAATGTTGAACAGACCTATACCACATTTTAAAATAGCATCAACCATAAAAAATCTCCCTAAAAAGAAAAGCCTGGGACCAGATGGCTTCACGTCAGTATTCTACAAAACCTCTAAAGAGGAACTAGTACCTATATTACTAAACCTGTTCCAAAATGTAGAAAAAGAAGAAAGACTACCCAACACGTTCTATGAAGCAAACCCTGATCCCAAAACCAGGAAAAGACCCAAATGGAAAAGAAAATTATAGACCAATATCACTAATGAATATAGATGCAAAAATATTCAACAAGATCCTAACAAACAGAATCCACCAACACATCAAACAAATTATACATCATGACCAAGTCGGTTTTATCCCAGGGTCTCAAGGCTGGTTCAATATACATAAATCTATAAGTATAATTCAGCACATAAACAAATTAAAAAACAAAGACCATGTGATTCTCTCACTTGATGCAGAAAAAGATTTTGATAATATCCAGCATCCCTTCATGATCAGAACACTTAAGAAAATTGGTGTAGAAGGGACATTTCTTATACTGATAAAGACCATCTACAGCAAACCCACAGCCAATATGTTATTGATTGGATTTAAATTTAAATCATTTCATTCAGATCAGGAACCAGACATGGCTGCTCATTGTCTCCACAGTTCTTTGCCATTGTAATAGAAGTTTTAGCCATCACAATTAGGGAAGAAGAGGCTAT
Organism: Nycticebus coucang; assembly: GCF_027406575.1. NCBI lineage: Eukaryota > Metazoa > Chordata > Mammalia > Primates > Lorisidae > Nycticebus > Nycticebus coucang. The sequence continues at coordinate 92,502,062 of NC_069804.1, read as the reverse complement.
CAAGGGTATCCATATAGGTTCAGAAGAGATCAAACTTTTGCTCTTTACAGATGACATGATTGTATATCTAGAAAATACCAGGGATTCTACTACAAAAGTGTTAGAAGTGATAAAGGAATACAGCAGCTTCTCAGGTTACAAAATCAACATTCATAAATCGGTAGCCTGTATATATACCAACAATAGTCAAGCTGAAAAACAGTTAAGGACTCTATTCCATTCACAGTAGTGCCAAAGGATATAAAATATTTGGGAGTTTACTTAACAAAGGATGTGAAAGATCTCTATAAAGAAAACTATGAAACTCTAAGAAAAGAAATAGCTGAAAATGTTAACAAATGGAAAAACATACCATGCTTGTGGCTGGGAAGAATTAGTATTGTTAAAATGTTTATACTTCCCAAAGCAATACACAATTTTAATGCAATCCCTATTAAAGCTCCACTGTCATACTTTAAAGATCTTGAAAAAATAATACTTCATTTTATATGGAATCAGAAAAAACCTCTAATAGCCAAGACATTACTCAGAAACAAAGATAAAAAGCAGTAGGAATCATGCTACCCAACCTCAGACTATACTATATATTGATAGTAATCAAAACAGCATGGCACTGGCACAAAAACAGAGAAGTAGATGTCCAGAACAGAATAGAGAACCAAGAGATGAATTCAGCTACTTACCATTATTTGATCTTTGACAAGCCACTTAAAAACATTCAGTGGGGAAGATTCCCTATTTAACTGGCTGGCGACCTATGGAAGACTCAAACTGGACCCACACCTTTCACCATTAATTAAGGTATACTCTCAGTGGATTAAAGATTTAAACTTAAGACATGAAACTATAAAAATACTAGAAGAGAGTGCAGGGAAAACTCTTGAAGAAATCAGTCTGGGCGAATATTTTATTAGGAGGACTCCCCTGGGCAATTGAAGCAGCTTGAAAAATACACTACTGGGTCCCGATCAAACTAAAAAGCTTCTGCACAGCCAAGACCACAGTAAGTAAAGCTAAAGACAGCCTTCAGGATGGGAAAAGATATTTGCAGGTTATGTCTCCAACAAAGGTTTAATAACCAGAATCCACAGAGAACTCAAATGTATAAGCAAGAAAAGAACAAGTGATCCGATCGCAGGCTGGGCAAGAAACTTGAAGAGAAACTTCTCTCAAGAAGATAGGCGCATGGCCTACAGACGTGAAAAAATGCAAGTCATCTTTAATCATCAGAGAAATGCAAATCAAACTACTTTGAGATGTCATATATCTGCAGTAAGATTAGCCCATATCACAAAATCCCAAGACCAGAGATGCTGGCGTGGATGTGGAGAAAAGGGGACACTTCCACACTGCTGTTTGGAAAGCAAATTAATACAGAAAGATGTTTGGAGAACACTTAGACATATAAAAATAGATCTGCCGAGCGGGAGAGCTAGATGGTGGCTGAGGAACAGCTTCCTTTCATCTGAGCACTGTGAGTCTGGGGAGATAAGACTCCAGGCATCTCTGGCTGGTGGTATCTGCCTAAAATCATCCCTTTGAGGACACAGGGAGTCAGCGAGAGACTTTGGGACCCCAAGAGGAGGACAACAACAGTGGAAAACTGGCAAGTGGTCGCGTGTGTTCGATCAGTCTAATACCGCTGACAGCTATAAGTACAGTAGCAGCGAGACTGCAAACCGGAAATGCCTTACCTGTGAACTGTTTTGGTGTTTTTGGACTTGGCACTCAGTTGAACTGCCTTGGGGAGAGCTTGAGCAGGAGTGTGGAGAACTTTGGGCATTGTCTAGAGCCCCAGACTGAGCCGGTGAGTGGGACGGAGCTAATAGTGTTTGGCTGTGGGCCGCAGGAAGCCATTGGGAGAGAACTGCCCCAGCAAGGTCCGCCCTCAGGGTTGCAGAGCAAGGATCAGGTGAGAGCTAGTAACCTAGTGACTGAGCAGCCTAAAGGCGGGGACTGAGTCTCCTTACAGCCCTAACCCTCAGGGGCAGTGTGAGACCAGTTTTGGCACACTGGGTAAGTGGATATCCACTTCAGCAGTGATTCCAGTGACAAACACTTTCCTGGGAAAGATTCTGCTTAGCAACTTTAGAAGTTTAACGTGCTTTTTAAGAGGGCTGAAGAGAGATTTATGGTGTCTACCCTGTGGGGTTTGAGAATTCAGAGGAGGCCTCCAGTGGTATCAGCATTGTGATTAGCATCTCATACCCCAGAAGGCCACCTGTTGCCCAGATAATATTCAACAAGATATATATACTGCTTTGTTTTTGGTTGGTTTTTTGTTTGTTTGTTTTTTGTATATTTTGAGGTTGTTGTTGTTTTGTTTTTTAACTTCAACCTTTTCTGTACATATTTTTTCTTTTCTTTATCCAGTTTTCCAGTATAAATACAATTTACCATTGCTGCCTTTTTCAATAACCAGAACTACATTTTTGCTAGTGTTTATACCACTATTATTTAGTTTTTCACCCAATTTTATCCTATAAACTTTTCTGTTTGTTTGTTTTGGTTTGATTTATAGCATTTTTGTCTTTCCTCTCTACTTGGTGGAAGTGGGGTACTGTGTCTGATCAGGTTAGCAAAGAGCTGCTGACCTCAAAGGAACCACCCAACTGGGCACCTCCAGAGGTTGGAGTTTTTTAAGGTTGTGTCAAAGTACCCTACTGTACACCTATATTTCTCTGTCTCCCTCTTTCTGTGCCTCTCTTCTTTTTGTCAACATTCCTTTTACATACCCCCCTCCTTTCTATATTTTCTTTTCGTTCATTCCTTCTTTCTTTCATCCCTTCTGTTTTTCAACCTTCTCATACTTCTGGTCCTGTACCAAAATGACCCATTGAAACCTTAGTCCACAGGCATGGGAACTTAAAGAGCAATTAGAAGTGAAAGGAAAATTAGGGCAAGGAAACAGATAAAAGAAATCACCCATGAGGAAGAATCAGCAGAAAACTCCAGGCAACATGAAGAACCAGTCCAGAACAACCCATCCAAGAAATTATGAGGTAGCTACTTCAGAGGATGACGCCTATAAAGAAACGTTAGGAGTGACAGAAAGGGAACTTAGAATACACGTGATGAAAACAATGAAGGAAATGATGGAAACAATGAAGGAAACTGCTAATAAAGTGGAAAATAACCAAAAGGAAATCCAAAAACAAAATCAAATATGAGATGAAAGATACGAAGATTATAGAAAGGATATAGCAGAGCTGAAGGAACTGAAGCAGTCAATTAGGGAACTTAAAGATGCAATGGAAAGTATCAGCAACAGGTTAGATCATGCAGAAGAAAGAATTTCAGAGGTAGAAGACAAAGTTCTTCAGATAACTCAGATAGTAAAAGAGGCAGAAAAGAAGAGAGAGAAAGCAGAACGCTCACTGTCAGAATTCTGGGACCTTATGAAGTGTTCCAACATACAAGTTATAGGACTCTCAGAAGGGGAAGAAGAATGCCCCAGAGGAATGGAAGCCATACTAGAGAATATTATAAAATAAAATTTCTCAAATATCACCAAAGATTCTGACACACTGCTTTCAGAGGGATATAGGACCCCAGGTCACCTCAATTCAAACTGAGCTTCTCCAAGCCACATTGTGATGAACCTGTCCAAAGTCAAGACAAAAGAAAAGATTCTGCAAGCTGCCAGAAGTAAGTGCCAGTTGACCTACAGTGACAAATCCATCAGGGTGACTGCAGTCTTCTCTAATGAAACTTTCCAAGCAAGGAAACAATTGTCATCTACGTTTAATCTACTTAAACAGAACACGTTTCCAGACCACAATTTTGTACCCTGCTAAGCTGAGCTTTAAAATTGATGGAGAAATCAAATGATTTACAGATATACAAACATTGAGGAAATTCGACACAACAAGACCAGCTCTACAGGAAATACTTCAACCTTTTCTACACAATGACCACCACATTAGATCGGCAGAAAAGTAAGAACTCAGAAATTAAAGGACAGAACCTAACTTCCACACTGATGCAAAAGATAAAACTAAGCAATGGACTCTCACCAAATAAGATGAATAGAACACTACCACATTTATCAATTATTTCCCATAAATGTTAATGACTTGAATTCCCCACTGAAGACACGTAGATTGGCTGACTGGATTAAAAAAACACAAGCCATTCATTTGGTGTCTGCAAGAAACACACCTGGCTTCAAAAGACAAATTAAAGCTCTGAGTCAAGGGTTGGAAGACAAATTTTCGGCAAATGGCATTCAGAAGAAAAGAGGAGTTGCAATCTTATTTTCAGATACATGTAGATTTAAAGCAACTAAAGTCGAAAAAGATAAAGATGGTCACTATATTGGTCAAGGGAAAAATACAACAAGAAGACGTTTCAATACTAAATATTTATGCACCCAATGTAAATGCTCCCAGATTCTTGAAACAGACCTTACTCAGTCTGAGCAATACGATATTTGATAATACCATAATAACAGGAGACTTTAACACTCCTCTTACAGAGCTGGACAGATCTTCTAAACAGAAATTAAACAAACATATAAGAAATTTAAATGAGACCCTAGAACAACTGTGCTTGATAGACGTATATAGAACACTCCATCCCAAAGGTAAAGAATGCACATTCTTCTCATCACCCCATGGAACATTTTCCAACATTGATCATATCCTGGGACACAAAACAAATATCAACCAGAATCAAAAGAATTGAATTCTTACGTTGTACCTTCTCAGACCATAAGGCATTAAGGGTGGAACTCAACTCTAACAAAAACATTCAACCCCACACAAAGACATGGAAATTAAACAATCTTCTGTTGAATAAAAGATGGGTGAATGAAGAAATAAAACAGGAAATTATTAACTTCCTTTAGCATAACAACAATGAAGACATAACCTACCAAAACCTGTGGGATACTGCAAAAACAGTTTTGAGAGGAAAATTTATCGCTTTAGATGCCCACATATAAAAAACAGAAAGAGAGTGCATCAACAAACTCACAAACCATCTTATGGAGTTGGACAAAGAAGAACAAACTAAGCCTAATGTCAGTAGAATAAAAGAAATATCCAAAATAAAATCAGAGATCAATGAAATTGAAAACAAAAGAATCATTCAGAAAATTAATGAAACAAGGAGTTGGTTTTTTAAAAAAATAAATAAAATAGATAAACCATTATCCAGACTAACGAGAATAGAAAAGCAAAATCTCTAGTAACAGCAATCAGAAATGATAAAGGGGAAATAACAACTGATCCCACAGAGATACAAGAGATCATCTCCAAATACTACCAGAAACTGTATGCCCAGAAATTTGACAATGTGAAGAAAATGGATCAATATTTGGAATCACACCCTCTCTCTAGACTTAGCCAGGAAGAAATAGAGCTCCTGAACAGACCAATTTCAAGCACTGAGATTAAAGAAACAATAAAAAAACTTACAACAAAAAAATGTCCTGGTCCAGATGGCTTCATACCAGAATTCCATCAAACCTTCAAGGAAGAGCTTATTCCTGTAAAGCAGAAATTATTTCAAAAAATTGAGGAAGAAGGAATCTTCCCCAAAACATTGTATGAAGCGAACATCACCCTGATACCAAAACCAGGTAAAGACCCAACCAAAAAAGAGAATTGCACACCAATCTCACTCATGAATATACATGCAAAAATTCTCAAAAAAATCCTAGCCAATAGATTACAGCTCATCATCAAAAAAGTCATACATAATGATCAAGTAGGTTTCATTCCAGGGATGCAAGGCTGGTTTAACATACGCAAGTCCATAAATGTTATCCACCATATTAACAGAGGCAAAAATAAAGATCACATGATCCTCTCAATGGATGCAGAAAAAGCATTTGATAAAAGTCCAGCATCCTTTTCTAATTAGAACACTGAAGTGTGTAGGCATAGGTGGCACATTTCTAAAACTGTTTGAAGCTATCTATGACAAACCCACAGCTAATATTTTACTGAATGGAGTAAAACTGAAAGCTTTTCCTCTTAGAACTGGAACCAAACAAGGTTGTCCTCTGTCAACTTTACTATTCAACATAGTGCTGGAAGTTCTAGCCAATACAATTAGGCAAGACAAGGAAATAAAGGGAATCCAAATGGGAGCAGAGGAGGTCAAACTATCCCTCTTTGCTGATGACATGATCTTATACTTAGAGAATCCCAAAGACTCAACCACAAGAATCCTGGAAGTCATCTAAAAATACAGTAATGTTTCAGGATGTAAAATCAATGTCCCCAAGTCAGTAGCCTTTGTATACGCCAATAACAGTGAAGATGAGAAGCGAATTAAGGACACAACTCAATTCACATTAGTTTCAAAGAAAATGAAATACCTAGGAATATACCTAATGAAGGAGGTGAAGGACCTCTATAAAGAAAATGAGGAAATCCTCAGAGAGGAAATAGCAGAGGATTTTAACAAATGGAAGAACACACCATGCTCATGGATGGGCAGAATCAACACTGTTAAAGTGTTGCAATAGCAATCTACCTATTCAATGCCATTCCTATCAAAATACGAACATCGTACCTTCAAGATTTGGAAAACATGATTCTGTGTTTTGTATGGAACCTGAAAAAAACCCGTATAGCTAAGGCAGTTCCTAGTAATTAAAATAAAGCTGTAGTCTATACTACAAAGCCATAGTGGTCAACTCAGCATGGTACTGGAACAAAAATAGAGACATAGACACTTGAAATCGAATAGAAAACCAAGAAATGAAACTAACATCTTACAACCACCTAATCTTTGATAAACCAAACAAGAACATAACTTGGGGGAAAGACTCCCTATTCAATAAATGGTGTTGGGAGAGAACTGGATTTCCACATGTAAAAGACTGAAACTGGACCCACAACTTTCCCCACTCACAAAAATTGGTTCCAGATGGATAGGGGACTTAAATTTAAGTCATGAAACAATAAAAATCCTAAAAGAAAGCGTAGGAAAAACACTGGAAGATATTGGCCTGGGGAAAGACTTCACGAAGAAGACTGCCATGGCAATTGCAACAACAACAAAAATAAACAAATGGGACTTCATTAAACTGAAAAGCTTCTGTATGACCAAGGAGACAACAACCAAAGCAAAGAGACAACCTACACAATGGGAGAGGATATTTGCATGTTTTGAACCAGACCAAAGCTTGATAACTAGGATCTATAGAGAACTCAAATTAATCCACATGAAAAAAGCCAACAATCCCATATATTAATGGGCAAGAGACATGAATAGAACCTTCTCTGAAGAAGACAGATGAATGGCTAACAGACATATGAAAAAATGTTCATCATCCCTAACTATTAGAGAAATGCAAATTAAAACCACCCTGAGATACCATCTAACCCCAGTGAGAATGGCCCACATCACAAAATCTCAAAACTGCAGATGCTGGCGTGGATGTGGAGAGAAGGGAACACTTTTACACTGCTGGTGGGACTGCAAACTAGTACAACCTTTCTGGAAGGAAGTATGGAGAAACCTCAAAGCACTCAAGCTAGACCTCCCATTTGATCCTGCAATCCCATTACGGGGCATCTACCCAGAAGGAAAAAAATCCTTTTATCATAAGGACACTTGTACTAGACTGCTAATTGCAGCTCAATTTACAATCGCCAAAATGTGGAAACAGCCTAAATGCCCACCAACCCAGGAATGGATTAACAAGCTGTGGTATATGTATACCATGGAATACTGTTCAGCTATTAAAATAATTGGATACTTTACATCCTTCTTATAACCTGGATTGAAGCGGAAGACATTATTCTTATTAAAGCATCACAAGAATGGAGAAGCATGAATCCCATGTACTCAATTTTGATATGAGGACAATTAATGAAAATTAAGGTAATTGGGGGGAAAGGAATAGCAGAGAGATGGAAGGAGGGAGACGGGTGGGGCCTTGGTGTGTGCCACCCCTTCTAGGGGCAACACATGATTGCAAGAGGGACTTTCCCTAACAAATGCAATCAGTGTAACCTGGCTTATTGTACCCTCAATGAATCCCCAACATTAATAAAAAAAAAAGAAGAAAAACAAAACAGTGAGTTATTACAAAAATAATTCAGATGTGTGTATTAGGACTTGAAGCTGCCAAAGCAAATAAACTTAAGATACAAAAATGTTTTTCATAAAGAATTTTTTTAAAGCTGCAAAATAAATAAATAAATAAATAAAAATAGATCTGCCGTTCAATCCTATAATTCCTTAATTCCGCTACAAGGTATATACCCAGGAGAGCAAAGATCACATTTTAACAAAGATATTTGTACCTGAATGTTTATTGCAGCCCAATTCATAATTGCTAAGTCACGGAAAAAGCCCAAGTGCCCATCGATCCACGAATGGATTAATAAATTGTGGTATCTGTACACCATGGAATATTATGCAGCCTTAAAGAAAGATGGAGACTTTACCTCTTTCATGTTTTCATGGATGGAACTGGAGCATATTCTTCTTGGTAAAGTGTCTCAAGAATGGAAGAAGAAGTATCCAATGTACTCAGCCCTACTATGAAACTAATTTGGGGCTTTCACATGAAAGCTATAACCCAGTTAACCTAAGAATGGGGGTAAGGAGAGAGAGGTGGGAGGTGGGTGGAATGACAGTGATGGTTGTGATTACACCTGTGGTGCATCTTACAAGGGTACATGTGAAACTTAGTAAATGTAGAATATAAATGTCTTAACACAATAACTAAGAAAATGCCAGGAAGGCTATACTAACCAGTGTGATGAAAATGTCAAACTATCTATAAAACCAGTATTTGGTACCCCTTGATGGCACTAATGTACACAGGCTATTATTTAATAGTAAAAAATTAATAAGCATCAATGAAACAAAACGTTGGTTCTTCGAAAAGATAAACAAACCACATGCATAGTCACCAGGTAGATTAACTATAAATAGATGACAAAGGACATAAATAATTTGAGTCCGATATGAAAAGGGACATACTACAACTGATAACACCAAAATACAAAATATCATCTGTGAATGTGGTGAGAACTTCTGCACACAGAAACTAGAAAACATAGAATAAATGAATAAATTCCTAGATACTTATAACCTCCAAATCCTGAATAAAGTAGAAATAGAGATCTTAAACAGAGTGGTAATGAGCAGGGATATTTAGCAATAATAAACTATCTCTTGAGAAGAAAAAAAATAAAGCACCAGCCAGATGTGCTCACAGCTGAATTCTACAAGACCTGCAAAAAATAAATAGTGCCTATGCTATAGAAATTATTATATCATCAAAAAAGACAGAATCCTCTCCACCTCATTCTCTGAAGCCAGTATCACCTTAATACCAAAAGCCAGGAAAAGACTCTGGAAAAGAAAACTACAGACCAACTACCCTTATAAACATAGATGCAAAAACTCCCATAAAATACTACCAAACCAAATTCAATTACATATCAAGAGACAATCCAGGTAACAATGGCAGCAAGAGGATGAACAACACGTTTGACACCTTGAAAGATGATGACAATGGGGACCATGATCAGACTGAAGTAAACAGCACACAGAAGGATGGTGAGAAGGAAAAAACAGAATGAGACAAGAATCAGAAGAGCAACAAAAAGAAGGCTGTTGTCCCTGTACCATCTGAGCACCCCTTGTAGTACAACTACACTTTCTGGTACTCCAAGATAACCCCTGGCCATCCTACAAGCTCAGAGAGCTATGAACAGAATATCAAATAGATTGGCACTTTTAACTCTGTGTAACAGTTCTGGACGTTTCATAGCCACAGAAAAGACTAACCAGTGTGATGAAATATAATATCATATTATATTGGGCTGCAATAAACACTGGTACTTCCCAGGGACCTGACAGGATGATGCAAATAAAAAAATGGTGGCAAGTGGATTATGTGGCTGTGAAGAGGCTTGGCCTCCTGTTGGTGGGAGAATCTCATCTTGGCCATGTTGGGGGAAAAATTCATGGTGGGAGAGGAGATCTGTGGGCCTGTGATGTCTGTCTGCTTTCCGGAGGACATTATATGTATATGGAATAAGACTGCCAGCAACCAAGCAACAACAGCCCAAATTGAGATACCCTTTGGAAAGTGCTTAACCTACCTCCCAACACCATTATGGAATACAAAACTCACACCAACAGCATCAAAATTCCAGGCAGGCTGGGCTCCCCCTAAAACTCCTTTTTCAAAACCTCTGGAAGCCATGGTTGAATGTGCCATGACCCTCACCATCTCTGGATGGCATCATCATTGAAGCTGGTATCATCAGAGTCTCTTGTTCTGTTGGTGTACTACTTGGAAGATTCTTCAGTCCTGCACAAGAGGAATTGCAAGAGACTTGCAATTAGTTTTTTAATAAAAGGCTGACAAACAACAGCTACAACATCAACTGAGACCACTTCATAAATGGTGCTAAAATAAAATAAAATAATCCACTATGATTGAGTGAGTTTCATCTCAGAGATGCAAGTATAGTTCAACATACACAAATCAATAAATTTGATTCACCACATAAAAAGAAATGAGAGCAAAGACCATATGATGATCTCTGTAGATGCAAAAAAAAAAATTGATAAAATTCAGCACTCATGCATGATAAAACCCTCAACAAACTAGGCATAGAAGAAACAAATCTTGAAGTAATAACAGTCACATATGACAAATGCAGTCAATATCATACTGAATGAAAAACAAAATGAACACATTCTAAGAACTGGAACAATACAGCAATCCCCACTTTCATTCTTTCTATTTAACCCAATACTGCAAATTATAGCCAGAGAAATCAGTAAAGTGAAAAAAGTAAAGGTAATTATAATCAGGAAAGAGAAGGCCAAACTATCCCTGTTTGCTAAGGATATGATATTATATTTAGAGAATCCTAAATACTCCACCAAAAGACTGCTACAATTAGTAAATGAATTCAGCAAAGTGTCAAGCTACAAAATCAATGAACATTAATAAGCAGCACTTTTATATACTAAGGATATCCAAGCTGAGAGTCAAATCAAGAAATCAATATCATTTACAATACCTGGAAAGAGAAGAAAATACCTAATACCTAGGGATACACTTAACCAACAAGTTAAAAAATCTCTAGGAGGAGAACCATAAAACTCTGATGAAAAGTGTCATATAGTACATAAGCAAATGGAAAAACCTGTTTTCATAGATTGGTAGAATCAGTATCATTAAGCTGTCCATACTGCTCAAAGTGATTTACAGGTCAATGAAATTTATATCAAAATACTAATGTCATATTTCACACATCTAGAAAAAAAATCCTAATTTTTATTTGTAACCATAAAGGAGCCTAGATACCCAAAGCAATACCCAAAGCATGATAGTAGGTAAATATCATGTCTGGGGGCATCACATAATCTGACTCCAAAATATACTATAAGACCATAGTATCCAACACATTGTGGTACTGTTATAAAACTGGACCGATGGAAGAGGATAGAGAGTCAAGAAATAAGACCATATAGCTATGACTAACTGATCTTTGACAAAGAAGACAAAAATGTACATTGAGGAAAGGACACCCTATTCAATAAATGGTGCTGAGAAATTCCAGAAGAAAAAGGCAACCCCATCTCTTATCATGTGAAAAAATTAATTAAGATGGATGAAAAACATAAATTTAAGGGTAGGGAACAAGAGAAATTGTGCAAGAAAATATAGGAAAAACTCTTCTATACATTATCTCAGTTAAAGAATTTACGACTAAGATCCCATAGTCACATAAAGCAGCAACAGAAATAAAAAAGGGACTTAATTAAATTAAAATGCTATGTACAGTGAAAAAATAATCAACAGAGGAAATAGGCAACCTACCGAGTCTGAGGAGTATTTGAAAACTATAAACTATACATTCAACAAAGGACTAGTATTCAGACTAAGAACCAAGAACTAAAAAACAAATAACCCCATCAAAAATTAGGTAAAAGACAAGAACATAGCTTTTTTCAAAAGAAGGTAGACAAATGGCAAACAAACATATGAAAAAATGTTCACCATCATTAATCATCAGAAAAGTGAATTAATATCATAACAATGAGATACCCAGTCAAAGTGGCTGTTATTAAAACAAAACAAACAAACAAAAAAAGATACTGGTGTGGATGCGTAGAAAAAAAAAAGAATGCTTATATGCTTTTGGTGGAATTGAAAAAATTAGTATAATTAGTACAATACCCATGGCAAACAGTATGGATATTACTCAAAAGAGCAAAAGTAGACCTATCATTTAATCCAGAAATGCCATTACTGGGTATATACCCAAAGGAAAATAAGTCATTTTATAAAAAAGACACCTTCTCTCAAATATTTATCATAGGAAAATTCACACTTGCAAAGATATGAAACCATCAACATGCTAATCAATTCATGAGTCAATAAAGAAAATATTATATGTATATGCGCACATTCACACACACACACACACACACACACACACACACACACACCATGGAGTACTTTTCAGCTATAAAAAGGGATGAAATAATGTCTTTTGCAGCAGCAACTTCTATAGAAGGTTATCAACTTGAGTAAAATAACTCAGGAATGGAAAAAAAAAACACTACATGTTCTCACTAATTAAGTGGGAGATAAATAATGGGAACACATGATCCCAAAGAGATATTCGAAACCAAGCAGGTGAAGGATGGGGAGGGAGTGAGATATATAAACTTACCTATAACTAACAGGTATAATGAATGTTACCCTGGTGATGAGAACACTAAAAGACCTTACTTCTGGATTACATAGTATATCTATGTAATGAAAACATTTGAACCCCCTTAATATTTTGAAATAAAAATATCTCCCACCCATTCATGAGATACTTTCCTAAGAAGAATATTTTCCAGCTCCATCCATGTAAACATAAAAGAGGTAAAGTTTCCATCTTTTTCTAATGCTGCATGGTATTACATGGTATACATATACCACAATTTATTAATCCATTCATGGGTTGATGGGCACGTGGGCTTCTTCCATGACTTGGCAATTATGAATTGAGCTTCAATGAACAATCTCGTGCAACTATCTTTGTTGCCATGTGATTTTTGGTCTTTTGGATATCTTCCTAGTAGAAGAATTGCAGGATCCAATGGCAGGTCAATTTTCAGATCCCTGAGTGTTCTCCAAACTTCTTTCCAAAAGGAACATATTAGCTTACATTCCACCAGCAGTGGAGAAGTGTTCCCTTCTCTTCACATCCACACCAACATCTGTAGTCTTGGGAATTTGTGATGTGGGCTACTCTTACTGGAGTTAGATGATATCTTAAAGTGGTTTCGGTTTGCATTTCTCTGATGATTAAAGATGATGAGCATTTTTTCATGTGTCTGTAGTTCGTGCGCCTGTCTTCTTCAGAGAAGCTTCTGTTCATGTCTCTTCCCAAAATGAAATGTGATCACTTTTTCTTTCTTATTAATAAGCTTGAGTTCTCTGTGGATTCTGGTTCTTAGACCTTTGTCGGAAATATAACCTGCAAAAATCCTCTCCTGTTCTGAGGGCTCTTCTATTTGCTTTACTTACTATGTTTGTGGCAGCGCAGAAGATTTTTATTTTGACCAGATCCCAGTAATGTATCTTTGATATTGCTTCAATTGCCTTGCGGTCCTCCTCATAAAGTATTCTCCCAGGACACTTTTTTCAAGTGTTTCCCCTGCGCTCTATCCAAGAATTTTTATAGTTTCATTTTTTAAGTTTAAGTCCTTTAACCAGTGAGAGTCAATTTTTGTTAGAGGAGAAAGGTTTGGGTCCAGTTTCAGTCTTCTACAGGTCATCAGTCAATTCACCCAGCACCATTTGTTATATAGGGAATCTTTCTCCCAATTTATATTTTTGATAGGTTTATCAAAGATCAAATTATGATAAGTGTGTGATTTCATCTCTTGGTTTTCAATTCTGTTCCATACATCTTCCTCCCTAGGTTTGTGCCAGTACCATGCTGTTTTGATCACTATTGATTTTATAGTATAGTCTGAAGTCTGGTAGCATGATTCCTCCTTATTTGTTTTTATTTCTGAGTAATGTCTTGGCAAAGGGAGGGGGGTAGTTCAATAGAGAAAGGGTTAATGGTGGGACAACACCTATGCAGTATATTGCAAGGGTATAAGTCAAATCTACCAAGTATTGAACACAAATGTCTTAACACTGTGATTAAGTAAATGAGGTGAACGTTATATTATAGAATGTAAGCACTCCAATTTGTACAAATAATCTATACATTGAATCCCACAAAGTCATAAATGTATTCATGATCTATGTGTATATATATTACTTAATAAAAAAAGAATAAAATTATGTCTTTGAAGCACCATGAGTGGACGTGGAGGCCTTTATCTTAAGTGAACCAACTCAGAAATCAAGAGGCAAATACCTCATGTTCACACTCACAAGGGAGAATTAAATAGTATGTACACAAGGACACATAGGGTGGAACGACAGAAAATGGGGACTAGGAGGATGGGTTGGCGAGGTGGGGGATGCGGGATGGGAAATCACATCATAGGTGCAGCAGTGCATGACATGTGAATGATTGATACAATAAAAGCCCAGATTTTACAACTATACGATGTATATGTGTAACAAAAGAGTACTTGTACCCCTCAAATGTATACAAATAAGAAAATTAAATTATATACATGAAATAAAAATATGAAATAAAATAAAATAAAATAATGAAATAAAAGTATCTGAGGAAATTACACATGATACAATAGAAAAAGGAAAATGGAGGATATGAAGGAGTTTATAGATTGTGATGAGAGAATGACGAATATGTCACAATAAAAAAGAATAAAGAGAATGGAAGAGGGAGAGGTAGGATTTGAAGAGAAAATATCTAAGAATTTTCCAAACATGGGATGTTTGTGAAATACAAACTGTCCATGAAAGACATGTATCTATAGATACTGAAGCAAAACACACACAGACACACACACACAAAAAAACCTCCAGGACAAATAGAAGAAAATGCATGTGCCCACATTTGGTGAGTGTCTTAGTCCTTTGGTGCTGCCATAAAGAATACCTAAAGCTGGGTAATCTACAAAGAAATAAAGTTTATTGTGTTCATGGGTCTGCAGATTGTATAAGAAGCATGACATCAGCAACTTCTTCTAGGGAGAGCTTTAGTCTGCTTTCACTCAGGTGGAAGGGGAAGGAGAGGTGGCATATGCAGAGGTCTACATGGCAAGGCTGCAAGTAAGAAAGAAGGGGAGGTGCTACATTCTTTTTATCAACTAGTGCTCATGGGAACTAATAGACCACAACCCACTCATTACCATCATAACAGTACCAAGCCATTCATGAAGGAGCCACCCCCATGAGCTAAACACTTCCCATTAGGCCCCAGTCTCCAAACTTGGGATCAAATCTTAACATAAGATTTGAACGGTCAAATACCCAAACTATAGCAATGACATACCCCCCAACAGAAACCTTTAAAAGAAGTGAGAAAGAAAAATTAGAACATGTGCATGGAAAACAAACTAATTTATCTTCTGAAAGACAGAAGGTAAGTTATATATTCTAAGTGCTGAGAGAAGATAATTTTCCTTTTTTTATAATTTTTTTTTGGATAACTTTCAATATAGCCAAAAAAATTATCTTTTAAGAATAATTAAGTGAGGTGAAGGCTATGTTAACCACTTTGATGTAAGCATTACAAATTGTATATAAAATCAACACATTGTACCCCATAAATGCATTAATGTATACCGATATGATTTAATGCAAAAAAAGAACAAGTGTGAAAGACTCCTGAATAATTTATTCCAATAAAATTTTATTAAAGGAACTTCTAAAGAATATAGCACAGGTTGACATAACATAATCTCAGAAATCAGGTCAGAGATAAAAATTGAATAACAACTAAGATATCTGGCAAATAGTTGGAAAATATAAATAAGCTATTTGTAAAATAAAGAATAATGTGTAATTTGTGGGATTTCAAATAGACAATAATTTAGAAAGCATACAATTGTAGTAATAGTATTTTAAGGTCCATTTATTGTTCAAAACACGGGTTACAATTTTGAGGGGGTAGTTTAAGTTAGTTACTGAAGGATTGAATGAAATTTCACCCCAAAATATAACTCCTTGGCATAAGGTGTATTTTGAATTAAAAACTCTTAGAGATCAACAGGTGTTAACAGAGGCTTTACCACTATCTCCATAAAGACCAGAGGAACCCAGCAATAAGAGCAATTGTATTTCCTACCCATCCCTTTTATCTCTATCTATGATTAGAAAAAAAAAATCAGGAATACAACCAGATCTGGCCCAACCTCTTTTCAAAATAATTCCTGCATCTTAGGTTAATTTAATTTCGGTTCATTCCATATCTATTATCCTTCCTAGTAATCATTTATTGCCCATCAACAGAATTGCCTATCTTCCACATCTTCCCCCCTCCCCTCAATTGTGTATGGTAATAAAATAAATTGTATAGCTTTTCTCTTATTAATATAGTTTATTGTTAGTTTATTTTTCAGTTTACCTTAGTAGGGAAATGGGGAAATTTTCCCTTTGACCTTATAGTATACATAGTAAAATTTCAAGGGTATACAATAAAAATATAGTTTAAAAATTCTAAAACAGGTACAGAAAAGTTAAGTTATTATATTCCAGAAAATTTGAAAGCTAGACAATGGTGGACTCATCCAGGGCATTGTATCTTTGTAGGTAATAAGACTTCCTAGGTTTTTTTTTTTGAGACAGAGTGTCACTTTGTCCCCCAGTAGAGTGCTGGTGGCATCACAGCTCACAGCAACCTCAGACTCTTGGGGTAAAACAATTCTCTTGCATCATCCTCCCAATTAGATGGGACTACAGGTGCCCACCACAGTGCCAGGCTACTTTTAGAGAAGGGGGTCTCCCTCTTGCTCAGTCTGGTCTCAAACTCAAGAACTCAGGTGATCCACCCACCTCATACCTCCCAGAGGCCTTGGATTATAGGCCTGAGCCACCGCACCTGGACTTAAGATCTCTGAGTTTATAAATAGGAAAATACCATTAGCTCTGTTATGATTCTTTAATATACATAAAAGATAAATAAATAAATGGAATTCTAGGAGGTGCTGACTGCTTTGGCACACCTCGGTAACCATCGAAGGCCTGATACTGGTTCCCTACAAACAGCTGAGTGAAGAACATAATGCTTTAAGCCATTGTATTTTGTATAGATTAAAGCTACAGATGGAGTCAGATTTCAGAGTTCTGCAAATCACCTTCAGATTATGCACTAAAATTCCCAAATGGACAGAAAGGTATGTTTCCACTCCCAGCATCCTCTGAGATTCACCTTTACTTTTTCAATAGTCTTATTTTTAGAGGATTATCAAATTTGACTTTAGTCGAGTAACTTGGAAAAATGATTAAAAAGTACAAGTGGCTAGGGACTTCTCCAGATCAACTAAATCAGAATTTGGAGGTGGATCAAGTAGGGGTTGCTATCCCCAGTCATAAGCTGTTCAAATTTGTGAATTTGTCTGTCTCCTCTTTATACCTCCTTCTTAAAGACTCCAGGTTCCATTATCCACCCAGACTTGTCCTTTTTTCATAGTTTCATCTGAAACTGTCACTATCTCATCAAACCCTACTGTCTGTCATCCACTTCACCCTCAATTATTAAAAATAACTGACTAATATTAAGTACTAAGTCATAACAAAGCATGAGTGACTGAGAATGGTTTGACATGTTACCCTTGGGGAAAGAAGAGAGAGTTGTACTTTAACTTAGGGAAGATGAAAGAAAGTAAAAGATAATAGATGGTTGCTCTTGGTCCCCATGATAATGAACATGTTCCAGTTAGTGTTTCTACTCTTCTTCTGAGTCCATATGCATTTTATCTGGTGTGTATTTGGGGATAGGGGAACATTTTAATTCCTTTCTTGCTTTCTGAGAACAAACACTAAATTATCAACAAGAATAAATATATTCTTCTAGGTCTGAGGAAAGACATTTTACCAACTAGTTGGTATGAAAGCCTAAGCTATACCATTAACCAGAGGCTAAAGACAGAAATGGACACCTTTTACTCTGAAAAACAATTTTTTTTTTCAGTTGACATAACAAATAAAGCTAGGCATTTGGAAAAATTTAAAAAATAGTTTAAAAAAATCAATTCCATTGTGTTTTCTTCCTAGGCTATATTTATCCCAATGCCTTAAATCTATTGAGTGATAGTCAAGAACATCCATTTATCTCCTTCTAATATAGATTGTTTTCATTGCTTTCCTGGAACAAAACTCAGTGATTCATGAACAAGTAATTTTCACAATGGTCTCATAGATTCAACTTTGAGAAGGGACACAAAGAAAGGGGCTTGAAGAATGGTTAGAGGAAAATCTGGCTGGCTGATTCAGGAAGTCAGGAGGGCCCATAAGAATAACACGGATATGAAGTAACCAAGTAACCAATGACCAATAGAAACTGACAATCAATGACCAAGAAAAAAGGGCAATATTGCCTGAAGGAGCAGAGAGGCCAATGAAAGACTTGCAGCCAATTTGAAATAGAACATTAAATACGCTCATAGTCCTTTGTCTTCTCTCTTCCACCTTTTCTCCTTCAAAAGAGGGACCTAGGTTGTAACTGGGTTATAGCTTTCATGTGAAAACCCTAAATTAGTTTCATAGTAGGGCTGAGTACATTGGGTACTTTTTCTTCCAGTCTTGAGATACTTTACTAAGAAGAATATGTTCCAGCTCCATCCATGTAAACATGAAAGAGGTAAAGTCTCCATCTTTCTTTAAGGCTGCATAATATTCCGTGGTGTACATATACCACAATTTATTAATCCATTCGTGGATCGATGGGCACTTGGGCTTTTTCCATGACTTAGTAATTATGAATAGGGCTGCAATAGACATTCTGGTACAAATATCTTTGTTATGATGTGATTTTTGGTCTTCTGGGTATATGCCCAGTAGAGGGATTACAGGATTGAATGGAAGATCTATTTCTAGATCTCTAAGTGTTTTCCATATCTCTTTCCAAAAGGACTGTATTAATTTGCATTCCCACCAGCAGTGCAAAAGTGTTCCCTTTTCTCCACATCCGTGCCAATATCTCTGGTTTTGGGATTTTGGGGGGAACAGGGATAGGGAGGGGAGGGAGGGGGTGGTGGGTAGAGGGAACAGGATTGGTGGGATTACACCAGCGGTGCATCTTACAAGGGTATATGTGAAACTTGGTAAATGTGGAATGTAAGTGTCTTGGCACAGTAACTGAGAGAATGCCAGGAAGGCTATGTTAACCAGTACGATGAAAGTGTGTCAAACGGTCTGTGAAGCTAGTGAATGATGCCCCATGATCATATCAATGTACACAGCTATGATTTAATAAAAAAATAAAATAAATAAAAAATCCTATACTGGAATGAAGACTTAAACTAATGGGCATTAAAAATCAAATATTTGATGTAATATTCATGTTAGAATGTAGTTACATAGGGATACGATGTAGGATCTGAGACACTGCATGGGATGTTTGTTTTTCAAAATCAGGTATTTTTGGTCCCTTCGTTGTGAAGTAGCATAGCTGACATTAAGAGTTGTGTGTTTTGGAGTCATAAAAACATAGATTTTCTGTCTACTTCTCATAGCTGTGTGATTTTCATTTAATTACTTTATCTCAAGACTCACTTTATTTTAAAATAAGATAACAGGGTTAACTGAAAAAACAAAACAAACAAACAAACAAAAAAAAGAGGGACCTACCTCCAACTCTCTTTAGAAGTACTCTAAACTTTCCCTTTGTTTACTACATAAAATTTCTTTTTGTTATTCTGAAACTTGTGTAGGTTACTCTTACTTTTAATCCACACTGTCTGTGTGCTCCAGTTCTATTTTCACTCACGTTTGCTTTTGGATACTGCTGTGTTCTTTTTGGACTTCCTAGCTAAGCTGAGTAATCAAATCAAGTCAAGTGGGTTCAGGGAATTGGGATCTCCTATCTGCAACACTCTTCTAATTACAAATTAATTGTATTAAATCATTTATTTTTCTTCAAAACTTGTGAAGTGCAACTAATTTTAAATTTTCCTAGTAACAAGGAACAAAACAAAAAATGGCTACAGTACACTCTTCTTATCCATGGACAATACAGTCCAAGATTCCCAGTGGATGACTAACGCCACTAATAGTACTTAACCCAACAAACTTTTTTTTATACATACATACGTATGACAAATTTTAACTGATAAATTCGGTACACAAAGAGATTAATTATAACTGTTAATAAAATAGAGCAATTATAACAAATACTGTGATAAAAATTATATGAATGTTGTATATATCTCTCTCTCAAAATATTGTACTGAAGATGTTAGCAACCTCAGAATGTGATCTTTTTCTTTAGTCAGGTTGAGACCTTTCACTTTTTTGCTTAAATTTTTCACAAATGTTTTACTTTCAGGCTTCTTTCTGATATATCTGAATTGCTAACATCACTGCTATTTAAATTTGGAGCCATTATTAAATAAATATAGGCTACTTGAACACAAACACTGTGATATTAAGACAGTCATTCTGACAACTGAGAGGGCAACTAAGTTATAAACAGGTGGGGTGTGTATGCAGTGTGGATTTCATCATGGTAACTAGACCTCTATGTATTGATATATTAAAAAATTAACTTAAAATGGATTACAGACTTATGTGTAAGACTCAAAACTATAAAAATGCTAGAAGAAAATATGGGGGGAATGCTTAATGATATTGGACTGGACAAGAAGATTTTTTTTTGGTTAAGATCTAAAAAATACAGGCAAAAAGGCAAAAATAGGAAAATGAGATTACCCCAACTAAAAAGTTTCTACATAGAAAAGGAAAGAATCAGCAGAGCAAAATGATGATCTACAGAATTGAATGAAATATGTGCGAATTACACATCTGGCAATGGGTATCCACAATATCCACGCCTGTAATTCTAGCCCTCTGAGAGGCCAAGACAGGTGGATTTCTTTTATTATTATTATTATTTTATTTTTTATTAGTATTAGATCACAGCTGTGTACATTAATGCAATCATGGGGCACCATGCACTGGTTTTATAAACAGTTCAACACATTTTCATCACGCTGGTTAACATAGCATTCCTGGCATTTTCTTAGTTATTGTGTTAAGACAATCATTCTGCATTCACTAAGTTTCACATGTACCCTTGTAAGATGCACCGCAGGTGTAATCCCACCAATCACCCTCCCTCTGCCCAACCTCCTCCCTCCCTTCCCTCCCTCTCCCCCTTCCCCATATTCTTAGGTTATAACTGGGTTATACCTTTCCTATGAAAGCCATAATTTAGTTTCATAGTAGGGCTGAGTATGTTGGATACATTTTCTTCCATTCTTGAGATACTTTACTAAGAAGAATATGTTCCAGCTCCATCCATGTAAACGTGAAAGAGGTAAAGTCTCCATCTTTCTTAAAAGCTGCATAATATTCCATGGTGAACATATACCACAGCTTATTGATCCATTCGTGGATTGATGGGCAGACAGGTGGATTTCTTGAGCTCAGCAGTTCAAGACCAGCCTGAGCAAAAGTGAGACTCCATCTCTACTAAAAATGGAAAAAAAATTACCCTGGTGTTGTGGGAGAATGTAGTCCCGTTACTCAGAGGCTGAGGCAGAGTATCACTTGAATGCAGGAGTTTGAGGTTGCTATGACCTATGATAATGCCACAATATTCAACTCCAAAGTAATGGAGTGAGACTCTGTCTAAAACAAAATGAATCAAATCTAAATAAAACAAACAAATAACTCAATAGCAAAGCAAACAAACCAATAATCTGATTTAAAAATGGGCAAAGGAGTTTAATGAACATTCTCAAAAAGAAGATATACAAACGTTCAGGAGGTATGTATCAGTACTTTGGTGTTGCTGTAACAGAATGGCAGAGACTGGGCAGGTTATGTTTCAAAAAGAGGTTTATTAAACTCACTGTTCTGCAGGCTGATCTTCTCATGGTCATGTTCTTGGCTTCTAGTTAGAGCTTTAATGCTAAATCATAACATGGCACAGAAGGCTAAAGGGGAAGCAGAAATATGTGAAGAGATAAACCTGAGGGGGAATTATGGCTTTAAAACAACAAATTCTTGTAGGAACATTCCTGTGAGAACTTATCCAGTCTCAATAGAGCAAAATGATAGACTGCTGGAAGACTATCATCAAGTGATTCATGAGAAATCTTCCCCCATGCCTCCATCACCTGCTACTAAGCCCAATCTCCCAACACTGACATTGAGAATACATTTTTAAAAATTTCAACTGAATATCAGAACACATACAATTAAGTTACAGAGTTTGCTTTGGTAAGATTAAAGTATGAGTTGAAGTTGGGTCCTTCATCCAGGAAGTCTGCCACATATTCATTCAATTTATCAGTTGGGTAGGAATTTGAGCAAGTCATTCCCCCTTGCTTACATTTACGTTTTCTCTCATGTGAACAAGTAGTTGTTAATCTAGTTTCAAATTAGTACTAAGTACTTGTGTTGCTTGTTTTTCCACTCTTGTGATACTTTGTTTGAGAGAATATTCTCCAAATCCATCCAGGTTGTTACAAAACGCACAGAATCTCTGTCTTATTAAGGCGGAATAGTATTCCGCAGTATACATATATCACAATTTATTAATTCACTCTTGTGTTGAAGGGTACTTGGGTTGTTTCCGCATCTTTACAATTGTGAAGTGCTGCTATAAACATTCGAGTGCAAATGCCCTTATGGTAAAATGTCTTTTTTTTTTTTTTTTCCTTTTGGGTAGATACCTACTAATGCTATTGCAGAATTAAATAGTAGGTCTACTCTTAGTTCTTGGAAAAATCTCCATAGTTATTTCCATAGAGGCTCTACTAGTTTTCAGTACTACCAACAGTGCGTAAGTGTTGCCTTTTCTCTTCACCCACACTGGCATCTGTTGTTTGAGAGCTTTTGATGTGGGAAATTCTCATGAAGCATAGGAAATATTTCAAAGTGGTTTTTATTTGCATTTTCCTGATGATTAGGGATGATGAGTATTATTTCATGTGTGTTTGCCATTCATCTGTCCTCATGAGAAAATTTTTATGTATGTATCTTGCCTAGTTTTTGTAAATTATTTTATATTTTGTTGTTATTTTATTTTATTATTTCAGATTAATGTGAAGGTACGTATGATTAGTTTACAATGTTTGTGTTCATAAGGTGAAGTCCCTTTTGTAGTTATGTCCCATATTCGGGATGTGTGCTATATATCTGTACATTGTGCCCTTTAGCGGGGAACACATCAATTCCCCTGCCTCCTCCATTATCCCAACTGCTTTCTCCCCTATTTCACTAAATTGGATTAAATCGGATTTTACTCTCGTGTGGGTGTGCATTACTTCATCTACTAGCTTCATATTAATTTTGAATATATTGGATACTTGCTTTTTCATTTTTGTGATACTTTACTAAAGTTGTCCATCTCTATCCAGGTTATCACAAAAGATGTAAAATTTCAGTTTTTTAATGGTTGAATGGTATTGCATGGTGTACATATAACACAGTTTATTAATCCATTTATGAGATGATGAGCACTTGGGTTGTTTCTACATCTTGGCTATTGTAAATTTAGCTGTGATAAACAATCTAGTGTAAATGTCCTTATGATAAAATGAGTTTTTTTCTTCTGGGTGGGTGCCTAGTAAAGAAACTGTGAAATCAAGTGGGAGGTCTAAGTTGAGTTCTTTGAACATTCTCCATACTTCTATCCAAAGAGGCTGTATTAGTTTGCAATACAACCAACAGTGTAAAAGTGTTCTCGTCTCTTCACATGTATGTCAGCATCTGCAGCTTTGGGACTTCGTGATGTGGAATATTCTCATTGGGAGTAGGTGATATCTCAGGGTGATTTTGATTTGCATTTCTCTTTTGATCAGGGATGATGACCATTTTTTCATGTTTTTTGGCCCTTCATCTCTGTTTTCTTAATTCTATTTTGCTTTTGTGTGTGTGTGTGTGTGTGCGCGTGTTTATTAAGTTATGACTATGTACCTTGATGCATTTGTGGAGTTCAGTGTAATGATTTGATATACAATGTGAAATGCTTCCATGAACTAAGTAACACATCCATCACAATTATACTCTTTTCTTAATTGTTTTGAAATGTCCCATTGCATCATCTCTCTTCTTCAGAGAAGGTTCTATTCTTATCTCCTGCCCAGTGATAGATGGGATTGTTGGCTCTTGTTTTTCTGTTATTAATTGGAGCTCTCTGCAGATTACAGTTATTAATCTTTTGTTATATATATATATATTTTTTTTTTTTTTGAGAAAGAGTCACATTATGTCACCCTTGGTAGAGTACCATGGTATCACAGCTTACAGCAACTTCAAACTCTTGGCCTTAAGCTATTCTCTCGCCTCAGCCTCCCCAGTAGCTGGGACTGCAGGTGCTCGCCACAGTGCGTGGCTATTTTTTCTTTCTTTGTAGTTGTCATTGTTGTTTAGCGGGCCCGGGCTGGGTTTGAACTCACCATCCCCAGTGTATGTGGCTGGCGCCCTAACCACTGAGCTATGGGTGAAAAGCCTGTCATATTTTTAATATGTAAATATCTTTGCCCATTCTGAAGGTTGTCTATTTTCTGTAATTATTGTGTCTTTAGCTGTTCAGAGGCTTTACCACTTAATGAAGTCCCAGTTGTTTATTTTTGTTGTTGTAATTGCTGATGAAGTCTTTTTAATGAAATATTTCTCCAGGTTGACATCACCAAGAGGTTTGTCCATGCTTTCTTCTAGGATTTTTATAATTTCATGTCTTAGATTTAAATCTTTTTTCATCTCGAGTCAATTTTTGAAAGCGGTGAAATGTGTGGGTCCAGTTTCAGTATTTTACATGTGGTTATCCAATTGTCTGAGCACCATTTCTTCAATAAAAAATATTTTTCCTTGTGTGCTTTAGACTGCTGTATCAGAAATCAAATGGTGACAAGAGGCTGGTTTCATCTCTAGGTTTTCTGTTTAGTTTCTATGTTTATGTATTTATTTTTGTAACAATACCATGCTGTTTTGATTACTATGGATTTGCAATACAACCTGAAGTCTCGTAGAATGATTCCTCTGGATTTTTTTTTTGGGGGGGGGAATTTATTGAGGGTACAAAGAACCAAGTTGATTGCTTGTGTCAGATAAAGACCCTCCCATAATAGTGTTCTGTCCCCCCAAATTGTACCACCCCCATGACTCCCCACCCCTCCTTCCTTCCCTTTCTCCACTCTACCCATCCCTCACCCCCCACCACGTGCTAGGTCTTTAATTGTTCTCATATCAGAGTACACAGGATTCTTGTTTCTCCATTCTTGTGATGCTTTGCTAAGAATAATGCGTCCCACTTCCATCCAGGTTAATACAAAAGATGTAAAGTCTCCCTCTTTTTTAATAGCTGAGTAGTATTCCATGGTATACCTACACCACAGCTTCTTAATCCATGCCTGGGTTGGTGGGCATTTAGGCTGTTTCCACATTTTGGCAATTGTAAATTGAGCTGTAATAAACAGTCTAGTGCAAGTGTCCTTATGGTAAAAGGATTTTTTTCCTTCTGGATAGATGCCAAGTAATGGGATTGCAGTATAAAATGGGAGGTCTATTTTGAGTTCTTTGAGGGTTCTCCATCCTTTCTTCCAAAAAGATTGTACTAGTTTGCAGTTACAGCAGCAGTGTAAAGTATTCCTTTCTCTCTATAGCCATGCCAGTATTTATAGATTTGAGACTTTGTGATGTGGGCCATTCTCACTGGGGTTAGATGATATCTCAGGGTGGTTTTGATTTGCATTTCTCTAATAATTAGGGATGATGAGCACTTTTTCATATGTTTGTTATCACTTCAGCTGTCTTCTTTAGAGAAAGTTCTATTCATATCTCTTGCCCAGCAGTATAAAAGATTATTGGCTCTTTTTATGTTTATTAATTTGAGTTCTCTGTAGATCCTAGTTAATAAGCTTTTGTCTGTTTCAAATACGCAAATATCCTTTCCCATTGTGTAAGGTGTCTATTTTCTTTGGATTTTGTCTCCTTAGCTGTACCTAAGCTTTTCGATTTAAGTCCTATTTGTTTATTTTTGTTGTTGTTGCAATTGGAATGAAAGTCTTCCTCACAAAATCTTTCCCTAGGCTGATAGCTTCAAGTGTTTTCCCTACACTTTATTGAGGATTATGTTTTGTTTTGTCCTTAGATTTAGGTATTTTAGCCTTCTTGAATCAATTTTTGTGAGTGGAAAAAGGTTGGGGCCAGTTTCAGTCTTTTACATGTGGATATCCAGTTTTCCCAGCAGCATTTATTGAATAGGGATTCTTTCCCCCAGTGTATATCCTTGATTGGTTTATTGAAGATTACGTGACTTTAAGATGTTACCTTCATCTCCCTATTTTCTATTTGGTTCCACATATCTATGTCTGTATTTTTGTGCCAATACCACACTGTTTTAATCAGTATGGCCTTGTAGTACAGCCTAATGTCTGGTAGGCTGATGGCCCCAACTTTGGTTTTATTACTAAGAATTGCCTTGGCTATAGAGGTTTTGTTCTGATTCTACACAAAATGAAGAATTATTTTTTTCATGTCTTGAAAGTATGATATTGGTATTTTAATAGGGATGGCATTGAATTTGTAGACTGTTTTGGGAAGTACAGACATTTTTACAATGTTGATTATTCCCAGCCATGAGCACGGTAAGTTCTTCCATTTGTTAATATCTTCTGATATTTCTTTTCTTAGAGGATTGTAGTTTTCTTTACAGAGATACTTCACCTCTTTTGTGAGGTATATTCCTAGGTGTTTTATTTTCTTTGACGCTACTGAGAAGGGAATTGTGCCCTTTATTACCATCTCCTCTTTGTTGTTATTGGCATATACAAAGGCTACTGACTTAAATTCTCCAAGATTTATGAAACAGACCATGAGGGATCTGAGAAATTCAATATCTCATAACACCTTAATAGTCGAGGACTTCAATACCCCTCTGAAAGAACTGGATATATCATCTAAGCAGAAAAACAATGATTCAAAGGAATTAAATGTGACACTAGAACAAATGGGATTGATAGACATAACCATACCAAAGCAAAATAATGTACTTTTTTACATCAGCTCGTGGCACATACTCCAAAATAGATCACATCCTAGGATACAAATCAAACCTCAGCAAAATTAAAGTAATAGAAATTATTTTATGTTTCTTCTCAGACCACAAGGCTATAATGTTGAAGCTCAACTCCAACAATAATGTTTATCCCCTCACAAAGTCTTGGAAATTAAACAACATTATGCTGAATGATAGCTGTGTTTGGGAAGAGATACAAGAGCAGTTTGTTAATTTCCTCAAACATAACAACAAAGAAGACATGAGTTACCAAAACCTCTGGGATACAGCAAAATCTGTCCTGAGAGGAAAATTTATAGCACTAGATGCCTACCTTCAAAAAACATGAAGAGAGAATATCAGCACACTCACAAACCATCTTAGGGAATTGGAAAAAGAAGATCAACCTAACCCTATACGCAGCAGAAGAAAAGAAATAGCCAAAATTAAATCATAGATTAATGAAATTGAAAACAAAAAAAGTTCAAAAAAATTAATGAAACAAAAAGTTGTTTTTTTGAAAAAGTAAGTAAAATAGATAAACCTTTGGCCAGACTAACTAGAAACCAAAAGGTAAAGCTTTGGTAACCTCAATCAGGAATGATAAAGGGAAAATAACAGTGGCTGCCACAGAGATACAAGAGATTATCTCTGAACACTACAAGAAACTCTATGCCCAGAAATTTCACAATGTAGAGGAAATGGATAAATACTTGGAATCACACCCTCTCCCTAGTCTTAATCAAGAAGGAATAGATATTCTGAACAGACTACTTTCAAGTACTGAGATCAAAGAAAAATAAAAACCTCCCATCAAAAAAATGCCCTGGCCCAGGTGGCTTCACTCCAGAATTCTATCAAACCTTCAAAGAAGAGTTTTTTTTTTCCCATAATGCAGAAATTATTCCAAAAAATTGAGGAATATGGAAGCTTCCCCAATACATTCTATGAAGCATACATCACCCTGATACAAAAACCAGGAAAAGACCCAAATAAAAAGAGAACTACAGACCAATTTCACTAATGAATATAGATGAAAAAATATTCAATAAAATCCAAGCCAATATATTATCTCTTATCATCAAACAAATCATACACCACGCTCAAGTAGGTTTCATCCCAGGGATACAAGGCTGGTTTAACATACGCAAATCTATAAACGTAATTCACCATATCAAGAGAAGCAAAAACAAAGACCATATGAGCCTCTCAATAGTAGTAGCAAAAGCATTCAATAAAATTCAGCATCCCTTTCTAATTAGAACTCTGAAGAATATAGGCATTGGTGGCACATTTCTTATGGTGATCAAAACTATCTATGACAAACCCACAGCTAATATTTGAATGGAGCAAAACTGAAAGCTTTTCCACTCAGATCTGGAACCAGACAAAGTCGTCCTCTATCACCACTGCTATTCAACATACTGCTGGAAGTTCTAGCCAATACAATCAGGCAAGAGGAGAAAATAAAAGGCTTTAAAATGGGGGCAAAGGAAGTGAAACTCTCCCTCTTTGCTGATGATATGATCTTACATTTAGAGAACCCCAAAGACTCAATCACCAGATTCCTGGAAGAGATAAAAAATACAGTGATTATTAAGAATTGCCTTGGTTATAATTTCTTTCTTTCTTTTTTTTTTTTTGTTCCATACAGAATGAAGAACTATTGTTTTGAGTTATTCAAAGTATGATGTTGTTATTTTAATGATGGCATTTAATCTGTAGATTGCTTTGAGTAGTATAGACATTTTAAAAATGTTGACTCATCCAAGCCAAGAGTGTGGTATTTTCTTCCACTTGTTTATGTCTTCTGATATTTCTGTTCTTAGGGTTTCATAATTCTCTTTGTAGAGATTCTTCACCTCATTTATTAGGTGCAGTCCCTGGTATTTCGTATTATTTGAAGCTACTATAAAGGGAAATGTGTCTTTAATTTGCTTCTAAACTTGACTGCTATTGATGTATACAAAAGCTACTGGTTTGTGGATATTGATTTTATAGCCTGAGACATTATTATATTTCTTGATCACTTCCAGGAGTCTTGGAGTGGAGTCTCTCAGATTTTCTAAGATAATATCATCAACATAGAACAAGAATTTTACCTCCTCTGCTCCCATTTAGATGCCCTTAATATCGTTCTCTTGACTAATTGCATTGGCTAGAAATTCCAGAACCATGTTGAATACTAGTGGTGATAGTAGACATCCTTGTCTGGTTCTAGTTCTAAGTGGAAAAGCTTTCAGTTTTACTTTTCATTCAATATGATATTGGCTATGGGTTTGTCATAGATAACTTCAATCAACTTAAGAAATGTGCCCCTGTGCCTATTTGTTAAACATTTTTTTGTATGTGTGGTTTTTGGCTAGGGCTGGGTTTGAACCCACCACCTCTGGTATATGGGGCCAGCACCCTTCTCCTTTGAGCCACAGGCGCTCCCCTGTGCCTATTTTTTGTAGTGTTCTTGTTACAAAAGGATGCTGAACTTTGTCAAATGCTTTCTTTCTGCATCTATTGAGAAGATCTTATGTTCTTTGTTTTTGCTTCTATTGATATGATATATTACATTTATGGATTTGCAAATGTTAAACCAACCTTTCATCCTTTGGATGAAGCCTGCTTGATCATGATGTATATAGTTTTTTATAAGTGTCTGCAATCTATTAGGTAAGATTTTGTTGAGTATTTTTGCATTGATATTCATTAGTGAAATTGGTCCTTAGTTCTCCTTTTTAGTTGTTGTATCCTTTCCTGGTTTTGGAATCAAGGTGATGTTTGTGTCATAGAAGGTGTCGGGGGAAGGTTCCTTTCTTCTCAATGTTTTGAAATAGGTTCTGTGCTATAGGCACAAACTCCTCTTTGAAGGTGTGATAGTATTCTGATGTCAAGCCCATCTATCATGGGCTTTTTTTGGTTAGAAGCTTTTTTATTGTTTCTGCAATCTCAGTGCTTGATATTGTTCTGTTAATGAGATCTTTTACTTCCTGGTTAAGTCAAGGAAGATGGTGTGATTCCAGATGTTGGTCCATTTCCTCCACATTGTCAATTTCTGGGCATAGAGTTATTGGTAGTAGTCAGAAATAATCTCTTGTACCTCAGTGGTATCAGTCGTTATTTCCTCCTTTTCATTTCTGATTGAGATTATTAAAGATTTTAGTTTTCTATTTCTGGCCAATATAGCGAATGCTTAATTGATTTTATTTATCTTTTAGATAAACCAACTTTTAGTTTCATTAATCTTCTGACTGATTCTTTTATATTCAATTTCATTTATCTCTAATATAATTTTTGCTTTTTCTTTCCTTCTGCTAGGTTTGGGATTGAATTGCTTTCCCCTTTCCATAACTTTAAGATGATTTTTATTATGTTATTGATGTCTTCTCTTTCTGTTTTTCGTATGTAATCATTTAATGAGACAAATTTCCCTCCCAGGATCGCTTTTGCAGTGTTCTACAGGTTTTGATAGCTTGTGTCTTTTTTTTATTTGTTTGTATTGTTTTTATAAAATCATAACTGTATACATTGATGCATTTATGGGGTTTCGTGTACTGATTTGATATACAATGTGAAATTCTTACATTGAACTGATTAACATATCCATCAGAATTAAACTCTTTTCTTAATAGTTTTGAAATGTACCATTGCATCATGCACATTTGGTGAGAACCACCCAAATACCCTTCCTCCGCCAACCTCCCTCCTCCATTCTCCTCTTTCTCCTTTTCCCTTCTACTTTCTGGACTACAATTATGTTTTACCATTCATATGAATGTGTAGGTGATTATATATTGATTTCGTAGTAGTATTGAGTACATTGGATTTTTTTTTTTTTCATTATTGAGATATGTTACTAAGAAGAATATGTTCCAGCTCCATCCAGGTAAACATAAAAGATGGGAAATCTCTATCTTTTTTATGGATGCATAGTATTCCACAGTGTACATATACCACAATTTGTTAATCTCTTTATGGCTCAATGGGCACTTGGGCTGTTTCTTTGTCTTGGCAATTATGAATTGGGCAGCAATAAAAATTCTGATGCAAATGTCTTTTTTGTAAAATAATTATTGATCATCTGGGTGCATATCTAGTAGAGGAATTGCCAGATTGAACAGTAGGTCTACTGTTAGTTCCCTGAGTATTCTCCAAACTTCTTTCCAAAAAGGTCATATTAGCTTGCATTCCCACCATCAGTGAAGAAGTGTTCCCTTCTCAGCACATCCATGCAAACATCTGTAGTTTTGGGATTTTGTGATGTGGGCTAATCTTACTAGAATTAGATGATATCTCAAAGTGGTTTTGATTTGCATTTCTCTGATGATTAAAGATGATAAGCAATTTTTCATGTGTTTGTAGGCCACGAGCCTGTCTTCATCAGTGAAGTTTCTGTTCAAATCTCTTGCCCACACAGAAATGGGATTATTTGTTCTTTTCTTATTGATTAGTTTCAGTTCTCTGTGGATTCTAGTTATCTGACCTTGTCGGAAGTATAACCTACAAAAATCTCCCATTCTGAAGGTTCTCTGTTTGCTTTATTTACTGTGCGCTTGGCTGTGCAAAAGCTTTTTAGTTTGATCATATCCCAGTAATGTATTTTTGGTGTTGCTTCTATTCCCCAGGGGGGCCCTCCACATAAAATATTCTCCCAGGCCAATTTCCTCAAGTGTTTTCCTTGCACTCTCTCAAAGTCTCTTGGCAGCATCATGTCTTAAATTTAAAACTTCTGTCCAGTGAGAGTCAATTTTTGTTAATGGTGAAAGGTGTGTGTCCAGTTTCAGTCTTCTACAGGTCTCCAGCCAGTTCACCCAGAGCACCATTTGTTAAATAGGGAGTCATTCCCCCACTGAATATTTTTGATAGGCTTGTCAAAGATCAAATGATGATAACAAGCTGGGTTCATCTCTTGGTTCCCTATTCTGTTCCATAAATCTACTGCTCTGTTTTTGTGCCAGTACCATGCTCTTTTGATCACTATAGATTTATAGTATAGCTTGAAGTCTGGTAATGTGATACCTCCTTATTTGTTTGTATTTCTGAGTAATATATTGGCTATTCAAAGCTTTTCTGATTCCATATAAAATGAAACACTATTTTTAAAAGCTCTTTAAAGAATGACAGGGGTCCTTTAATAGGAATTGCATTAAATCTGTAGATTGCTTTGAGTAGTATGGACACTTTAACAATGATGATTCTTCCCAGCCATGAGCATGGTATGTTTTTCCATTTATTAACATCTTCAGCTGCTTCTTTTCTCAGAGTTTCATAATTCTCTTTATAGAGATATTTCACATCTTTTCGTAGGTGAATATCCAGATATTTCATCTTTGGTAAAGGTATAGAGTCCTTAACTGTTTTTTTATCTTGACAATTTTGGCATATATAAAAGCTATGGATTTGTAAATATTGATTTTGTATCCAGAGACACTGATGTATTCTTTGATCACTTCTAAGAGTTTTGTAGTTGAGTCCCTGGGATTTTCCAGGTATAGGATCACATCATCAGCGAAGAGTGAGAGTTTGACCTCCTCTGACCCCATTTGGATATACTTGACTATCTTCTCTTGCCTGATTGTGATGGCTGAGACTTCCATTACTATGTTAAATATCAGTGAAGGCAATGGGCATCCTTGCCTGTTTGCTGACCTAAGTTGAAATGTTTTCAATTGTATTCCATTCAATATGATAATTGGCTGTGGGTTTGCTGCAGATGGCCTCTATCATTTTAAGAAATGTTCCTTCTATGCCTATTTTCTTAAGTGTTATGATCATAAAAGCATACTGGATATTGTCAAAAGCTTTTTCTGCATCAATTAAGAGAATTGTATGTTCTTTGTTTTTTATTTTATTTATGGGATGTATTATATTTATAGATTTGCATATGTTGAACCAACCCTCTAACCCTGGAATAAAACCAACTTGATCAAGGTGTATAATTTTTTGATGTGTTTTTTAATTCTTTTTTGCTAAGATCTTATTGAATATTTTTGCATCGATATTCAGAAATGCCATTGGTCTATAATTTTCTTTTTTTGTTGGGTGCTTTCCTAGTTTGGGGATCAGGGTGATATTTGCTTCATAGAATGTGTTGGGAAGCATTCATTCTTTTTCAATGCTTTGGAAAAGGTTATATAATATAAGTACTCATTCCTCTTGAAAGGTTTAATAGAGTTCAGATGTGAAGCCACTTTGTCTTGGAATTTTCCTATTTGGGAAATTTTGCATTGTTGATGCTATTTCATTGCTTGACCTAGGTCTATTCAAGACTTTTAATTCTTCCTGGTTGAGTCTAGGAAGGTGGCATTTTCCCATGTATTGGTGCATTTCCTTCATATTTTCATATTTCTGGGAATAGAGTTTTTTGTAGTAATCACTGAAGATATTTTTGAATTTCTGAGGTGTCTGTTATTATTTCTCCTTTATCGTTTCTGATAGACGATATTAGAGACTTTGCTTTTCTATTTATGGTTAGGTTGGCCAAAGGCTTATCACTTTTATGATTCTTTTCAAAAGACCAACCTTTTGTTTCATTGATCTTCTGAATAATCATTTTGTTTTCAATTTTATTTAATTCTGCCCTAATTTTGTTTTTTACCTTCTTCTGGGTTTGGGGTTGTAACATTGTTCCTTTTCCAGTTGCCTGAAATGATCAATTAATTTGTTGGCTTCCTCTCTTTGTGTTTACTTAATGAAGACTTCCAATGCTATAAATTTCCCTCTTAGGTATGCCTTTGGGGTACCTCACAGGTTTGTTTTTTTGTTTGTTTGTTTGTTTGTTTTTGAGACAGAGCCTCAAGCTATCACCCTGGATAGAGTGCCATAGTATCACAGCTCACAACAACCTCCAACTTCTGGGGCTTAAGTGATTCTCTTATCTTAGCTTCCCAGGTAGCTGGGACTACAGGTGCCCACCACAATGCCCAACTATTTTTTGGTTATAGTTGTCATTGTTATTTGGCAGGCCTGGGCTGGATTCAAACCTGCCAGCTCTGGTGTATGTGGCTGGCACCTTAGCCCTTGAGCTACAGGCACTGAGCCATATCCCACAGTTTTTGATAATTTCTGTCTTCATTATCATTTTGTTCCAAAAAATTGGTGATTTCCTTCTTAATCTCATCTTTCACCCAGCTATCGCTCAGCCTAAGATTATTTAGTTTCCATGACTTTGTTTGAGTATGAAGATTCCTGTTGCTATTGAGTTCAACTTTTATTCCATGGTGGTTTGAGAAGATAGAAGGAATAACTTCTATTCTTTTAAATTTGCTGAGGCTAGAATTGTGTCCTAAGATATGGTCAATTTTGAAGGATGATCTATGGGCTGATGAGAAAAATGTATATTCAGTTTTATTAAGATGAAATGCTCTCTAATATTTCTTTATTTAGTTTTTTCTTGAAGAATCTATGAAAAACTGTCAAAGGGTGTTAAAATCTCCAACTATTATAGTGCAGGAAAATATCAAGGTGTTCATATCCATTCTGATAGGGTGCATAATGTTAATTATCGAAATCTCTTCATGTAGGAGGTTTCCCTTGACAAATATGTAGTGACCATTCTTATGTTTCTTTATCTTTGTTGGTTTAAATCCAATTGTATCTGCAACTAAAATTGCAACCCCCTTTTTTATTCTGATTTCCATTTTCCTACATTATAGATGTCTATTTCTTCATTGTGAGTCTATTTTTATCCTTTAAGGTAAGATGAGATTCTGGCATGTAAAAGATATCTGGCCTGAGTATATGGATCCAATCAGCCAACCTTTGCCTCTAGAGGACAATTTAACCCATTAATATTAATTGAGAAAATAGTGTTTTGGGTGTCAAGTTTTTCGAATGTCCAGTGGACATTTTTTTTTTTTTAGGTATGTATTATTTTTTTTTATTTTTTTTTATTAAATCATAACTGTATACAATGATATGATTATGGGGCATCATACACTCACTTCATAAGCCATTTTTAATCCTTTCACCACTGTGGAAGTTGGGTTTTGTTAAAAAAATTGTGATTGAGTTTACTTTGGTGGTAGAGCCTTGTGCTGGTCATTGTGGAGGATGGGTCTGAGAATATCCTGGAGAGTTGGTTTAGTTATGGCAAATTTCTTCAACATTGTTATGTCATTAAAGTATTTGATTTCTCCATCTCAAATTAAACTCAGTTTAGCTGTATATAGGATCCTAGGCTGAAATTTGTTTTGTTTTGGGAGACTGGAGGTCGATTACCATTATCTTCTGGCTTGAAGGGTTTTGACTGAGAGATCTGCAGTCATTGTGATATTTATCCCTTTGTAGGGGATGCTTTTCTTACATCTGGCTGCTTGCAGAATTTTCTCCTTCATATTAACTTTGGTAAAGTTATTCACAATTTGTCTAGCAGATGCTTTATTTGGATCCAGTCTTCCTGGGGTTCTGAAACTATTATCTGGATTTATGTATTGCTTGCAATGCTTGGGAAGTTCTCCTCAATTATCTCTTGGAGTAGAGCATCTGTACCTTTAGGACCACCTTCTTCTCCTTTAGGAATTGCTATAAGACAAATGTTTGACCTTTTGGAGTGATCCCACAACTCTCTCAGGGAATGATGACTTTTTTATCTCTATTTTTCTTCCTCTTTGAGCATTTGGGAATATTCAAAAATTTTGTTGTCAGTTTCAGAGATCCTTTCTTCTGCCTAGTCAACTTTATTACTGAGGGATTCTAGCGTATTTTGGAGCTCCTCAAATAACCTTTTAATTGCATTGAGCTCTGCTATCTCCTTTCTCATTGTGTCCATATCTTTGGTGACTTTGTTTTTGAATTCATTAATTTCTTGAGACAACTTTAGAACTACTCTTTGTATTTCAATGTCTAGCTTTTCTTCCATTCTACACATCTTATTTGCCATCCATATTCTAAATTCAAGTTCTGACTTTGCAGCCATTTGTCTATGCATGGCATTTTCAGTTGTATCTCCTTTGTTATTCCTTTGGGGGGGTAATCTACTCTGGTTATTCATGTTGCTGGAGTTCTTCCATTGACTCCACACCATGTTTATTTTCCACTGTTTTGTTATTAGAACTGGTAGGGTGATATTTAATTTGGATTCCCAAATAGTAGAGATAATCAACCCCTTACCAAAATGCTAGGCTTTGTAATTGTGGCTTATCCCCTACAACCTAACAAAGGCCCCTTTCAGAGTCTTGGCTCTAGATTCTGAGTACCTACTTGGTGAGACAGTGCAGGCTAGCTCTGTTTTTATATCAGCCTATCTCTACCCTAACCTAAGAAGCCATTGTATTGGGCATAAATCTCGGCTGTGGAGAGATGCAGACAGCTGCAATGCCCAACCCCCCTTTAGTTACTTTCCACTATAGAACTTCGAAGGTCAACCTCAGCGTGTCCCTGTGTGGATAGCCCCAGGCACAAGTTAAAATCAAATGGTCTCAGGCAGTACAAACCTTGCTTAACAGAGAGGGATCCAAGGATCTCCAACAGCACAATTGGAGCCAGGGGTACATGCCCCCACATGCCATACTCAGTCCACACCCAGGAAACCTCTGCTGGCCAGCCCAGATGGAGGAAGGGGCCACACCCTTTCCCTAAATTCTCAGTCCATACCTAGCAAGCTTTTTCTTGAGGGCTCTGTTGGAGCGAAGGGACCACACCCTTGCCCTCATGTCTTGGTCCACACCTGGCAAGCCTCTGCTCACCCATCCAGCTGGGGCCAGGGACCAGCCCCATCTGCCCAACTCAATCCACACCAGACAACTACTCTCCCATATGTAGGCACCATCAGAGATGGGGGTTCTGCACTCCCTCCCACCAGAAAGAGCAGAACCAAGGGTAAACACCACCACTGGCTTGGCAAAGTCATAACCAGGGGACTGCTCCTCTTCCCGCCGAGTGCCCCTTTCTTCCCACACCCTCTTTCTTCCTCAGTCATCACAGATTCCATCTTGTTGTTTAGCTCTCCATACTATGTCCTGATCTCTCAGGAAAAGAACAAATACTCTGTGCTCTGCAAGAGGTATAACTTCAGACTGCTACGTGAGGGGGTAAAGGTGGATTGGGAGTTTGGAATTGTGGGGGGAAATATTTGTTCAATTTTATGTCTGGTAGTGTGGTTTCTGGGTTCATAAGTGGGACTTCCCTGGAGAAAGAGACCCAGTGTTTAGCAGCTCTCTCCAGTGAGGTAAAATGAGAGGTATTTTGTTCCCTGCTCTCACATAGAGGGCCCGTGGCAGGCCTCCCACTTGGGGAAGGGGTCTCCCATCCTCTAGTTGATAGGCTTTGTACCTATAGTTTGTATTCTTGAATGCTCTTCCTTGTAGTCACAGCTTGCCAAACTTTTTTCTTGGCTAAGCTCCCCACCTTTGGCATAATAGAGTCTGATTCTGTCCAGTTTTTCTCCCTCTGGTCAGGAGCCTCTGCTGAGGGTTGCTATTAGTTGGCCATCTTCCCAGAATTCCCCCTGATAGCTTATGCCTTCATTGTTATTATGCTCAAAGAAGTTCATGATTTCCTTTATTAAGTCTTCCTTGACCCAACTGTCATTCAGCATAAGTTTGTTTAATTTCCATGCCTTTTGTGGGGATGACTATTTTTGCTGGAGTTGAGTTCCAACTTTATTGCCCTGTGGTCTGAGAAGATACAAGGTAAAATTTCAATTCTTTTGATTTTGTTAAGGTTTGATTTGTGTCCTAGGATATGATCTATTTTGGAGAGTGTTCCATGGGCTGATGATAAGAACACATATTCTTTAGCTTTTGGATGGGGTGTTCTGCATATGTTTACCAAGCACAGTTGTTCTAGTATCACATTTAAGTCCCCTGTATCTTTGTTTAGTTTCTGTTTAGGGGATCTGTCCAGCTCTGTAAGAGGAGTGTTAAAGTCCTCTGCTATTATGGTGTTATGGGATATCATATTGCTCAGACTAATGAAGGTCTGTTTCAGGAATCTGGGAGTATTTAAGTTGGGTGCATACATATTTAGAATTGAAATGTCTTCTTGTTGTATTGTTACCTTTACCAATTTAAAGTATCCACATTTATCTTTTTTGAATTTAGTTGCTTTAAATCCACGTGTATCTGAAAAATAAGATTGCAACGCCTGTTTTCTTCAGATTTACATTTACCTGAAAAATTGTTTTCTATCTCTTAACCCTGAGTTTTACTTTGTCCTTTGAGGCTAGGTGTATTTGCTGTATACATTAAATGAATGGCTTGTGCTTTTTTATCCAATAAGCCAACCTGTGCCTCTTCAGTAGAAAATACAAGCCATTAACATTTATTGGGATAATTGATAAAGTTTGGTGGACTTCTATTCATTTTATTTTTTCTAAATCAGTTGCTTAGATTTATCTCTTGTGTCACTGTGGAAGGTAGGTTTTGTTGTTTAGTTCCTGAGTGTTTAGTTTGGTGATGGTTTATTTTTATGGTCAGTGTGTAGAAGATGTCTAAGTATTTTCTTTAGAGCTGGTCTTATTGTGACACACTTCCTCAATGTTTGTGTATCAGTAAATGATTTGATTTCTCTATGAATTTCAAAGCCTAGTTTGGCAGGATATAAAATTCTGGGCTGAAAATTGTTTTGTTTAAGTAGGTTAAAGGTAGATGACCATTCTTTTCTGACTTGAAAAGTTTCATTTGAGAAGTCTGTGTTTACCCTTATGGATATGCCTCTTTAGGTTAATTGGTGCTTACTCCTTGCTGCTTGCAGAATTTTCTCTTTCATTTTGACTTTGGACACATTCATGACAATGTGTCTTGAAGAAGCTCTTTTTGAGTTGAGATGACTTGGGGTCCAATATCCCTCTGAAAGGAGTGTGTCAGAATCTTTGGTGATATTTGGGAAATTCTTATTTATGATATAATCCAGTAGGGTTTCCATTCTTTTGGGGTGTCTTCTTTTCCTTCTGGGATATTTATAACTCATGTTTGAATACTTCATGAAGTCCTATAATTATGTCTGTGAACATTGTGCTTTCTCTCTCTTTTTTCTGTCTCTTTAATTAAAAAGAGAGAGAAAGCACAATGTTCACAGACATAATTAGCACAATTAAAAGAGATCTGAAAAGCACAATTAAAGAGATCTTAACTAAAGATCTTTATCCTCTACCTCTGATATTCTTTCTTCTTCATGGTCAAATCTGTTATTGATACTTTCTTTTATTTTTTTTTTGTAGAGACAGAGTCTCACTTTATGGCCCTTGGTAGAGTGCCGTGGCCTCACACAGCTCACAGCAACCTCCAACTCCTGGGCTTAAGCGATTCTCTTGCCTCAGCCTCCTTAGTAGCTGGGACTACAGGGACCCGCCACAACGCCCAGCTATTTTTTGGTTGCAGTTTGGCCGGGGCCGGGTTTGAACCCACCACCCTCAGTATATGGGGCTGCCTCCCTACCAACTGAGCCACAGGCGCCGCCCTGTTATTGATACTTTCTACTGCATTTTAAGTTCCTTGACTGACTGCTTCAGTTCCTTAAGTGCCACTATATCCTTTCTATATTTTTCATATCATTCATCTCTTTTTTGATTCTGTGTTTTGATTTCCTTTGGTTATTTTCCACTTTCTCAGCAATTTTCTTCATTTTTTAATCATCCATATTTTAAATTCCCTTTTTGTCATTTCTAACATGTCTTTATAGGTGGAATCCTCTTCAATAGCTGCTTCATGATCTCTTAGGGGAGGTTGCTCTGTTATGGTTTTTCCTTTTACTTCCTCTTGTTCTTTAAGTTACCGTGCCTCTGACCTAAGGTGTTGAGGTGTCCTTTTGGTAAAAGACTAAAAGGAATAGAAGAATGAAGAGCAAAAGGGATAGTACATTAAAAAAGGAGAGAGAGAAAAGGGAAAGGAAAGGGGAGAGTAAAAGGGAAGATTAACAAAAGGAAGAGAGGAACAGAAAGAGACAGACAGGAGTAATAGTGGTGTACGGTAGGCTACTTTGACACACACCCATGAACCCCAACTTCTGGGAGGCTGGGTTGTGTGGGTACCTTGAGGTCTGTAGTTCTTAGCCAGCCTGAGGAGACTCAAGACCTCGCCTTCACCAAATAGAGAAGAAAAATAAAAATACTAAAAATCAAACCAAAATAAACAAACAAAAAACCTTAAGGGGTAACATTGGTTGAAAAACCAATAACTGGGGCAGAAAAACTAGCAAAAATGAAGCCTTTATTATTTAGAAAGCAAACAGTGAGAAATTATAATTACATAAGAGAAATGAAGAAGAAGAAATGAAAAACCTTGTGGGAAGAAAGTTGAAAAAAATGCTTTAAAAAGAAAAAAAACTCTCCCTATCTCTATGTAGGTATATATACATATATATATATATATATATACACATACACTTATATATATGTATATATGTGTATATATATATATACATACACACACATACTATATATGTATATATGTTTATATGTATGTATATGTATATACATATGCATATATGTATGCATATATATATACACATATATATGTATGTGTGTGTATACATGTATATATTATATATTTGCATTTACATATCTCTTTGTATATTGCCTGGGCAACAGATGATCTTCTAGGGTGTGAGATGATAATCTTAATGCTTATATAGCTATATAAGATGAGCCTTGGAGTCTGTATCTTACTGAGGACATGTAGTCCCATCTTCCTGACTTCATTCCCCTCAAACCCTGCAGGGTTGGGAGCCTGAAGCTCTTCTCAACCCGCTTAATAAACACACCTCCATCTTTCCAAATGACAACACTTGGCTACAAAGTGGCTTTCCTGGAAAAGCTGTGTCACTAAAATCTCCCTAGGAGTGGCTGCCCTTCTTATTAGTCACACCAGGACTGGCTGCACAAGGACCCGGAGAGCCAAGTCTACAAGGCAGCTTTCCCACAATAGTTGTGCTGGGCCAGCAGCCGAAGAATGAAAGCTCAACTCCACCCTGGTGGCTCAGTCCCAGTCTCTCACTCTCAGCTTGCTCACTCAAGCTCTCCTAAAGTAACTCTACCAAGAGCCCAAGCCCCAAAATAAAAATCCACAGAGCACGCCTTCTCTGCCTGCAAACTGTCACTGCTGCTGTCACCATAGCCGCAGCCACCATGGCCACCCAGCCTCGAACCAAACACAAACACTTGCTTCTTCTACAATTCTTTCATCTTCCTCTTTGAGTCCTGAAGTCTCCTGTTGCCTACCTGTGCCCCTGAAGGGATGTTTCTAGACAGAGCAAACAAGCTAGAGGTGCCTGGACTCTTCTCTCCCCAACATCACCATGCCTGGCTGCAAAGAAACTGTCTCTAGTCCACCATCTTGTTCTGCCCCCTATTGATTAGCTTCTATATCAAAGTAATCTATTTGTAAGGTCTCTACCAGTATAATTCTTACGTTAATTTAGTGCGACAACTTAGTTTGACAACTCAGGTCCTTTTGACTTAAGTCAGTCTAAAATTGTCAAAATAGTCTGTTGCATTTGTCACCTGCTGTGCTGATGTCTAACTAACTGTCTTGTTTAACATTTTTCTTCTAATTTTTAATTGACTTTTAATTGGCTTTAAAGATAATTAAATACATCTGTCAATATCTACTTCTTACTAACCCTTACTTAAGTGAAAGTAGAAAATTCACAAGCTCGAAAGGTGAGATTAGATCTCAGCAATGTAAATATGTGGGCTCTTTTGAGTAAGCATCTCTACACTGGAGGTAGAAAAAGTAGCTCACTTATTATAATCTACTTCATATGTACAACCTGGGTTAGATTAGCTTTGTCTGATACTAAAATAGCTAAATGTTTATCAGAGGACAAATATAAAACATTTTCTTTGATCTTTTCTGAACTCTGTTACTCCAGAAAAATCATGAGACAATTTTTAACTCCTCAATCATCTACTCATTACTTCTGTTTTCTCTATACTACACACAATATCTTAATATAATCCCCACCATAATACA
Source organism: Nycticebus coucang (assembly GCF_027406575.1). Lineage (NCBI taxonomy): Eukaryota > Metazoa > Chordata > Mammalia > Primates > Lorisidae > Nycticebus > Nycticebus coucang. The sequence goes on along the minus strand of NC_069804.1, from coordinate 92,460,061 downwards.
TTTACTAAATCACAAGAATATATTTCTATTTTAAGCTACAAAATAATAACTTAAATTTATCAAGCAGATATACATGGAACACTTGGTCAAGTTACATTTAAATTTGTATCTCCAAGCATCTGATCTTTATAGTTTCTCTTCATAGTTAGTGACTTGATCTTAATGTTTTGCACATCACTAACACTATCTTAGAAATTTAACACAACTAAATTATCCTTATGAAAAAGTGTCCTTTGGTGCAGAAAGTTATGTTACTGACTTTCTAAAGGAAAATACAAAGCAAAGGTTTGCTATTTCCCAATCTCATTTCACTCTAGATAAACAAAAATCAAGATCCTCATTCCTGAGTACTCAACTACTTTTGGTTTGGTGATATTTTTTACTTTCTAATTTTGGTCTTTGAAGAAACAGACAAATAAGAAAATTAGACATTGAAAAATAATATCCTATATTCCATTGACAAAAATCCTTTATTCTGCAAATGTTGTAAAAATAATTCAAATTATTAAATTAGTTGATAAAGGTTGGAAGGTTTATAGAACCAACGTCTTGAACCCAAACTCTGAAACAGATAAAAATGCAACCTTAAGGACTTATTCGTTAGGCTATTACTCAATAATGGAAATATGGCTATGGTACTTTAGAAGTAGAATCACCGTCATAATCTCCTTGACTATGTTTTCAAATAACTTTTGAATAATTTAACTAATTAGGAATCTCAGAAGCTGAGTATCAAAAGGGGCCTTAGAAGTTATGTAGCTCAGAATTCCATACTTTGTTTGGGTCTCCTCTAAATCTTTCTGCCATATGGCTATTTAACCTAATTTTTAAATGATAATTCAATACCAGAAAAGGTAGAAATAATGGGAGACAAAAAAGGAACCAAAGAACAAGAGCAATGAATGGACAGCAGCTATAAATATTGTAGCTATTAATCCAACTATATAAATAATCACCTTGAATATAAATAGTCTAAATACATGAATTAAGAATCAGAGACTGAGAGCCAGTTAAATAAAACAAGACCCACCTGTATACCGTCTATGAAAAAAGCACTTTAAACATAAAAATTAAAAAGTGAAAAAATATGCCATATTAGTGCTAATCAAGAGAAAGCTACATAGGATATTAAATTTCTGAAAAGAGATTTTAGTTAGATCAAGGAAAATTATCAGGAATAAAGAGAGACATTTCACAGTGATAAAGTCAATTCTCAACAAATGGCAATCTTTAATGTATCTCTAACAACACAACAACAAAACATATGAAGCAAAAATAGAACTACAGTAAGAAATGGATGAATCAACTATTACAGTTGGATACTTTGACATCTCTCTAAGTAGTTGACAGATACAGCAGTCATAAAATCAGCAATGACACAGTTGAACTGAACATGACCATCAGTCAACTGAATCTAATCGACATATATGGATTATTTCATCCAACAGCATAAGTCACATTCTGCTCAAGATAAATTAAAATTTGCCAAGATATACCATATTGTAGGCCATAAAAACACAGCTTAACTAATTTTAAAAATCAAAATCAAAGTATGCTTTCAGACCATGAATGAATTAAACTAGAAATTAATAACAGAATGTAGATGGTCAACTGTAAAATATTTGAAGATTAAACAACACACTTTTGAACAATTCATGGGTCAAAGAATAAATCTCAACAGAAATTTAAGAATAATTTTTTACTAAATTAAAGTGAAAATACAGGCCAGTCGTGGTGGCTTATTCTTATAATCCTAGCACGCTGGTCCTAGACACTTCTTTTTTCGGAGATGTTTTATACTTGATGCTATTTCAGTGCTTAATATAGGTCTATCGAAAATTTTTAATGCTTTCTGGTAGAGTGCAGAAAGGTGGTGTGCTTCCAGGCATTTGCCTGTTTCTTTCAGATTTTTATATTTCTGAGAAAACAGTTTTTTGTTGTACTCATTAAGGACTTTTTGAATTTCTGAGGTGTGTGTTGTTATTTCTTTTTCATAGTTTCTGATTGAAGATATTAGAGAGTTTACCTTTCTGTTTCTAGTTAGGTTATCCAATGTTTTAATAATTTTGTAAATCTTTTTAAAAACCCAAGTTTTTGTTTTGTGGATCTTCTGAATGATTCTTTTTGTTTTCAATTTTGTGTAATTATGCCCTAATTTTGGTTACTTCTTTTCTCTGCTAGGTTTGGGGTTGGAATGTGCTTCCATTTCCAGTTGCCTGAGATGACCCATTATGATCTTGCCTTCTCTCTTTCTGTTTTCTTGATGAAGACTTCCAATGGTATAAATTTCCTTCTAGGGCTGCCTTTGCAGTATCCCACATGTTTTAGTAATTTGTGTCATCTTTACCGTTTTGTTCCAAAAATTTGGTGATTGCCTTCTTCTTTTTTTTTTTTTTCAAGGCAAAGTCAGAACTTTATTCTGAGTCTCACAACTCCATTACGTGTAAGTTCATATCTTTTATTTCTAATTCTAGGTTCTTCATTCTGTTTTTCTAGGTGTCCTCCCAAGGGCCAGGGTAGGTGAGGACACCAACGAGTAGCCAGTCTGCAGAGTAACGGGTCTCCAATGTTAATGTCTTAATCAGTCATGCAAGGAAACTGCTTAAACCAGTGGTTATAGTCTCACCCTCAGAGACTCTGATTCAGTAGGCTTGAAGTAAGTATCAGAAAATCTGTTTTTTAACAAGCAATCCAAGTGATTCTGGCATAGGTTGTCCACGGGCCAGAATTTGAGGAACATTGAACTTGATTAATGGACCTCAGTGACTACTGCAATAGAATTAAATCCCATACCATGCCTAAGGTGTCACGATGGAGCTGCCCGCAGCTTGGAAATAGGAAGTGAGGGGCACGCCCATCTGACTGCAGTGCAGCCCTCACGCAATTTTATGAACAAAATATTAACAGTCTCATGAAGTCATAGCACTCAGGCATGCTGTGACCCTAAGGAGACATGTCTTGCTTAGTAGAACAAGGAGTTCTGCAGCAGAGAGAAGACTTAGGAGCTCGGAGTCAGAAAAATCACCTGTGAAAATCACCTTAGAATTACTTCTCTCCACCATTGGAGTCCATTGGTTTCCCCCCTTTAGAAGTGAGAACAATGGTATTTGGGGTCTTTGCCCTTCTTCCCAATGCCAGGTGGAGTCTTTGCTCGTGGTAAGAGGGGGTCTCCCAGAGGAAGTATCGGCTGCTGAAGAAATTGCCAGGAAGGAGGAAGATTGTAATTACCAAAGAGAATCATCTAGAAGCATCTTGAGAAGATGCAGCATGTGTGGGAGCTCTTCCAACGTGCTTGTTTTTAAGGTAAGCACAGCAAAAAGGAAAAAAAAGGAGATTAAGTTTCATGGAAAGAAAATGTTCCCCTAAACTTCCATAGCACCTATTGAAGGAAACACTTTTTATTGAGAGAGTGGAGGGTGGAGTTTAGTGGAGAAGCCGACCCAGCGTCTTCGCTCTCACTGTCTTTTTTTTTTTTTCTTTTTCATCTGTGAACATTAATATTTCTTTTTTTTATTATTGGTGGGGATTCATTGAGGGTACAATAAGCCAGGTTACACTGATTGCAATTGTTAGGTAAAGTCCCTCTTGCAATCATGTCTTGCCTCCATAAAGCGTGACACACACCAAGGCCCCACCCCCCTCCCTCCATCCCTCTTTCTTCTTTTCCTCCCCCCCATTACCTTAATTGTCATTAATTGTCCTCATATCAAAATTGAGTACATAGGATTCATGCTTCTCCATTCTTGTGATGCTTTACTAAGAATAATGTCTTCCACTTCCATCCAGGTTAATACGAAGGATGTAAAGTCTCCATTTTTTTTAATAGCTGAATACTATTCCATGGTATACGTATACCACAGCTTGTTAATCCATTCCTGGGTTGGTGGGCATTTAGGCTGTTTCCACATTTTGGCGATTGTAAATTGAGCTGCAATAAACAGTCTAGTACAAGTGTCCTTATGATAAAAGGATTTTTTTCCTTGTGGGTAGATGCCCAGTAATGGGATTGCAGGATCAAATGGGAGGTCTAGCTTGAGTGCTTTGAGGTTTCTCCATACTTCCTTCCAGAAAGGTTGTACTAGTTTGCAGTCCCACCAGCAGTGTAAAAGTGTTCCCTTCTCTCCACATCCACGCCAGCATCTGCAGTTTTGAGATTTTGTGATGTGGGCCATTCTCACTGGGGTTAAATGATATCTCAGGGTTGTTTTGATTTGCATTTCTCTAATATATAGAGATGATGAACATTTTCTCATGTGTTTCTTAGCCATTTGTCTGTCATCTTTAGAGAAGGTTCTATTCATGTCTCTTGCCCATTGATATATGGGATTGTTGGCTTTTTTCATGTGGATTAATTTGAGTTCTCTATAGATCCTAGTTATCAAGCTTTTGTCTGATTGAAAATATGCAAATATCCTTTCCCATTGTGTAGGTTGTCTCTTTGCTTTGGTTGTTGTCTCCTTAGCTGTACAGAAGCTTTTCAGTTTAATGAAGTCCCATTTGTTTATTTTTGTTGTTGTTGCAATTGCCATGGTAGTCTTCTTCATGAAGTCTTTGCCCAGGCCAATATCTTCCCGTGTTTTTCCTATGCTTTCTTTGAGGATTTTTATTGTTTCATGCCTTAAATTTAAGTCCTTTATCCATTTTGAATCAATTTTTGTGAATGGAGAAAGGTGTGGGTCCAGTTTCAGTCTTTTACATGTAGACATCCAGTTCTCCCAACACCATTTATTGAATAGGGAGTCTTTCCCCCAAGGTAAGTTCTTGTTTGGTTTATCGAAGATTAGGTGGTTGGAAGATGTTAGTTTCATTTCCTGGTTTTCAATTCGATTCCAAGTGTCTATGTCTCTGTTTTTGTGCCAGTACCATGCTGTCTTGACCACTATGGCTTTGTAGTACAGACTAAAGTCTGGTATGCTGATGCCCCCAGGTTTATTTTTGTTACTAAGAACTGCCTGAGCTATACGGGGTTTTTTCCGGTTCCATACAAAAGGCAGAATCATGTTCTCCAAATCTTGAAAGTACAATGCTGGTATTTTGATAGGAATGGCAGAGAATAGGTAGATTGCTTTGGGAAGTATAGACATTTTAACAATGTTGATTCTTCCCATCCATGAGCATGGTATGTTCTTCCATTTGTTAATATCCTCTGCAATTTCCTTTCTGAGGATTTCATAGTTTTCTTTATAGAGGTCCTTCACCTCCTTCGTTAGGCATATTCCTAGGTATTTCATTTTCTTTGAAACTATGGTGAAGGGAGTTGTGTCCTTAATTAGCTTCTCATCTTGACTGTTATTGGTGTATACAAAGGCTACTGACATGTGGACATTGATTTTATACTATGAAACATTACTGTATTTTTTGATGACTTCTAGGAGTCATGTGGTTGAGTCTTTGGGGTTCTCTAAGTATAAGATCATGTCGTCAGCAAAGAGGGAGAGTTTGACCTCCTCTGCTCCCATTTGCATTCCCTTTATTTCCTTGTCTTGCCTAATTGTATTGGCTAGAACTTCCAGCACTATGTTGAATAGTAAAGGTGACAGAGGACAACCTTGTCTGGTTCCAGTTCTAAGAGGGAAAGCTTTCAGTTTTACTGCAGTCAGTAAAATACAAGCTGTGGGTTTGTCATAGATAGCTTCAATCAGTTTTAGAAATGTGCCACCTATGCCTATACTCTTCAGTGTTCTAATTAGAAAAGGATGCTGGATTTTATCAAATGCTTTTTCTGCATCTATTGAGAGGATCATGTGATCTTTATTTTTGCCTCTGTTAATATGGTGGATAACGTTTATGGACTTGTGTATGTTAAACCAGCCTTGCATCCCTGGGATGAAGCCTATTTGATTGATCATGATGAATGACTTTTTTGATGATAAGCTGTAATCTATTGGATAGGATTTTGTTGAGAATTTTTGCATCTATATTCATGAGTGAGATTGGTCTGAAATTCTCCTTTTTGTTTGGGTCTTTTCCTGGTTTTGGTATCAGGGTGATGTTTGCTTCACAGAATGTGTTGGGGAAGATTCCATCTTCCTCAATTTTTTTGGAATAATTTCTGCAGTACAGGAATAAGCTCTTCCTTGAAGGTTTGATAGAATTCTGGGGTGAAGCCATCTGGACCCGGGCATTTTTTGGTTGGAAGATTTTTTATTGTTTCTTTGATCTCGGTGCTTGAAATTGGTCTGTTCAGGAGCTCTATTTCTTCCTGGCTAAGTCTAGGGAGAGGGTGTGATTCTCAGTATTGATCCATTTCCTTCACATTGTCAAATTTCTGGGCATAGAGTTTCTGGTAGTATTCAGAGATGATCTCTTGTATCTCTGTGGGATCAGTTGTTATTTCCCCTTTATCGTTTCTGGTTGAGGTTACTAGAGATTTTACTTTTCTATTCCTCATTAGTCTGGCCAATGGTTTATCTATTTTATTTATTTTTTCAAAAAACCAGCTCCTTGTTTCATTAATTTTCTGAATGATTCTTTTGTTTTCAATTTCATTGATCTCTGATTTGATTTTCGATATTTCTTTTCTTCTACTGAGTTTAGGCTTAGATTGTTCTTCTTTTTCCAATTCCATAAGATCTCTTGTGAGATTGTTGATGCGCTCTCTTTCTGTTTTTCGAATGTAGGCATCTAAAGCGATGACTTTTCCTCTCAAAACTGCTTTTACAGTATCCCACAGGTTCTGGTAGCTTGTTGTTTCATTGTTGTTATGCTCAAGGAAGTTAAAGATTTCCTGTTTTATTTCTTCCTGCACCCATCTGTCATTCAACAGAAGATTGTTTAATTTCCTTGCCTTTGTGTGGGGTTGAGCATTTTTGTTAGAGTTGAGTTCCACCTGTAGTGCCTTATGGTCTGAGACGATACACAGTAAAATCTCAATTCTTTTGATTCTGTTGATGTTTGTTTTTTGTCCCAGGATATGATAAATTTTGGAGGATGTTCCATGGGGTGATGAGAAGAATGTGTATTCTTTATCTTTGAGATGGAGTGTTCTATATGCGTCTATCAAGCACAGTTGTTCTAGGGTCTCATCTAAATCTTCTGTATCTTTGTTTAATTTCTGCCTACAGGATCTGTCCAGCTCTGTAAGAGGAGTGTTAAAGTCCCCAGTCATTATGGTATTATGAGATATCATATTGCTCAGACTGAGTAAGGTCCTCTTCAAGAATCTGGGAGCATTTAAATTGGGTGCATAAATATTTAGAATTGAAACGTCTTCTTGTTGTATTTTTCCCTTGACCAATATAAAGTGACCATCTTTGTGTTTTTTGACTTTAGTTGCTTTAAATCCACATGTATCTGAAAAGAAGATTGCAACCCCTCCTCTCCTCTGAATTCCATTTGCCCGAAAAATTGTCTTCCAACCCTTGACTCGGAGCTTTAATTTGTCCTTTGAAGCCAGGTGTGTTTCTTGCAGACAGCGAATGGATTGCTTGTGTTTTTCAATCCAGTCAGCCAATCTATGTCTCTTCAGTGGGGAATTCAAGCCATCAACATTTATTGAGGTAATTGATAAGTGTGGTAGTATTCTGTTCATCTTATTTTGTGAGAGTCCATTGCTTAGTTTTATCTTTTGCCTCAGTGTGGAGGTTAGGTTCTGTCCTTTAATTTCTGAGTTCTTACTTTGCTGCTGATCCATTGTGGGGGTCAGTGTGCAGAACAGGTTGAAGTATTTCCTGTAGAGCTGGTCTTGTTGTGGCAAATTTCCTCAATGTTTGTATATCCGTAAATGTTTTGATTTCTTCGTGAATTTTTAAGCTTAGCTTACCAGGGTACAGAATTCTGGGCTGGAAATTGTTCTGTTTAAATAGATTAAAGGTAGATGACCATTGTTTTCTTGCCTGGAAAGTTTCATTAGAGATGTCTGCGGTCACTCTGGTGGATTTGCCCCTGTAGGTCAACTAGCGCTTACTCCTGGCAGCTTGCAGAATCTTTTCTTTTGTCTTGACTTTGGACAGGTTCATCACAATGTGTCTTGGAGAAGCTCGGTTAGAGTTGAGGCGACCTGGGGTCCGATATCCCTCTGAAAGCAGTGTGTCAGAATCTTTGGTGATATTTGGGAAATTTTCTTTTATAATATTCTCTAGTATGGCTTCCATTCCTCTGGGGCATTCTTCTTCCCCTTCTCGGATTCCTATAACTCATATGTTGGAAGGCTTCATAAAGTCCCATAATTCTGACAGTGAACGTTCTGCTTTCTCTCTCTTCTTTTCTGCCTCTTTTACTATCTGACTTATCTGACTTATCTCAAAATTCTTAGAAGAACTTTGTCTTCTACCTCTGAAATTCTTTCTTCTGCATGGTCTAACCTGTTGCTGATACTTTCCATTGCATCTTTAAGTTCCCTAATTGACTGTTTCAGTTCATTCAGCTCTGCTATATCCTTTTTGTATTCTTCATATCGTTCATCTCTTATTTGATTCTGTTTTTGGATTTCCTTTTGGTTATTTTCCACTTTATTAGCAGTTTCCTTCATTTTTTCCATCATTTCTTTCACTGTTTTCAACATGTGCATTGTAAATTCCCTTTCTGTCATTCCTAACATTTCTCTATAGGTGGAATCCTCTGCAGTAGCTACCTCAGGGTCCCTTGGCGGGGTTGTTCTGGACTGGTTCTTCATCTTGCCTGGAATTTTCTACTGATTCTTCCTCATGAGTGATTTCTTTTATGTTTCCTTGCCCTAATTTTCCTTTCACTTTCTCTTGCTCTTTAAGTTCTCGTGCCTGTGGACTAAGGGTTTGATGAGTCCTTTTGTTAGAGAAACAGAAGGGTGAGAAATTTGAAGAGCAAGAAAGGGATTAAAGAAAGGAGGACCAAGTGATAAGAAAAAAAATAGAGAAAGGAGAGGGGGTGGGTAAAAGGAATATTGACAAAAAGAAGATAGGCACGGAAAGAGGGAGACAGAGCAATATAGGTGTAAAGTAGGGTACTTTGACTCTACCTTTAAAAAAATAACACCTTCTGGGGGTACCCAGTTTGTTGGTTCCCTTGAGGTCAGCAGCTCTTTGCTAACCTGATCAGACACAGTACCCCACCTCCACCAAGTAGAGAGGAAAGACAAAAATGCTATAAATCAAACCAAAACAAGCAAACAGAAAACTTTACGGGATAAAATTGGGTGAAAACCAAATAATAGTGGTAGAAACACTAGCAAAAATGAAGTTCTATTTATTGAAAAAGGCAGCAATGTGAAATTATAATTAAACTAGAAAAATTGAGAAAGAAAAAAGATCTGTATGGAAAAGGTTGAAATTAGAAAACAAAACAACATCAACAACATCAAAATAAACAAAAAACAACCAAACCAACAACAACAACAACAAAAAACAACGCAACCAAACACAGAGCAGTATGTATATGTTGTTGACTATTGTCTGGGCAACACGTGGTCTTCTGGGGTATGAGATTTTAATCACAGTTCTGATACAACTGGAAGCTGCTGATTTCTCAAAACCCCAGCAGATTTAGACAGCCTAAATCTCTCTTCAGCCCACTTAAAAGGCACTTTGAACTTGTAAACTTGCTGAGCAGAAGCTTTCCCAGGAAAGTGCTTGTTGCTGGAATCACTGCTGAAGTGGCTATCCACTTACCCAATGTGCCAAAACTGGTCTCACTCTGCCCCTGAGGGTTAGGGCTGCAAGGCGGCTCAGACCCCGCCCTTAGGCTACTCAGTTGCTAGGTTACCTGCACCCACCCAGATTCTAGCTCTGTGACCCTGAGGGTGGAGCTTGCCGGGGCAGATCGCTCACAATGGCTCCCTGTGGCCCACAGCCAAACACTATTAGCTCCACCTGGCTCAGCAGGTCAGACTGGGGCCCTAGACAATGGCCAAAGTTCTCCGTACTCCTGCTCAGGCTCTCCCCAAGGCAGTTCAACTGAGTGCCAAGTCCAAAGACACCAAAACAATTCACAGGTAAGGCCTTTCTGGTTTGCAGTCTCGCTGCTACCGAACTTACAGTTGCGGGCAGGTTTCGACCGATTGAACACACACGACCACTTGCCGTTTTTCCACTGTTTTAGTCCTCCTCTTGGGGTCCAGAAGTCTCTTGCTGACTCCCTTTATCCTCACAGAGGTGATGAGAGGCAGATCCCACCGGCCAGAGATGCCTGGAGTCCTATCTCCCCAGACTCACGGTGCCCAGATGCAAGGAAGCTGTTACTTGGCTGCCATCTTGCTCTCAGTCCGGTGATTGCCTTCTTAATATTGTCTTTGACCCAGCTATTGTTCAGCCTAAGATTATTTAGTTTCCCTGACTTTGTTTGAGTCTGAAGATTCCTGTTGCTGTTGAGTTCAACTTTCATTCCACGGTGGTCCAAGAAGATACAAGGAATAATTTCTATTCTTTTACATTTTCTGAGGTTAGACATATGTCCTAAGATATGATCAATTTTGGAGGATGATCCGTGGGCTTATAAGAAGAATGTATATTCATTTTTATTAGGATGAAGTGTGTCTGTTAAGTCCACTCGTTATAGGTTCAAGTTCAAGTCTAATATTTGTTTGTTTAGTTTATTCTTGGAAGATCTATCCAAAACAGTCAAAGGGGTATTAAAATCTCCAACTATTATGGTGCAGGGATATATTAAATTGTTCATAGCCGTTAGGGTTTGCTTTATAAACTCAGGAGCATTCTGGTAGGGTGCATAAATGTTAATTATCAAAATCATTTCATGTTGGATATTTCCCTAAACTAATATGTAGTGACCATCCTTATCATTCCTTACCTTTTAGGTTTAAAGACAATTGTATCTGCAAATAAAATTGCTACCCCTGATTTTTTTCTGATTTTTGTTTGCCTGTATTATAGATGTCTGAGTCTATTTTTATAATTTAAGGTAAGATGAGTTTCTTGTATGGAAGAGATATCTGATCTGAGATTATGTATCAAGTCAGCTAACCTGTGCCTCTTTAGAGGACAATTGAAACCATTCAGAGTGGGTGGCGCCTGTGGCTCAAAGGAGTAGGGTATCAACCCCATATGCTGGAGGTGGAGGGTTCAAACCCAGCCCTGGCCAAAAACTGCAACAAATAAAATAAAATAAAAGCATTCACATTAACTGAGAGAATTGATAAGCATGGTAGTGTTTTGGCTGTCATGTGTTTGAAATGTCCAGTGGAAATCTTTAATCCTTTCACCATTGTGGAAGTTGGGTTTTGTTCAAACATTTCTGGGTGAGTTTTCTTTGGTGGTAGACCATGGTGGTTGTTATTGTGGAGGATGGGCCTGAGAATATCCTGGGAGCTGGTTTAGTTATGGCAAATTTCGTCAACATGTGTATGTCAGTAAGTATTTGTTTTCTCCATCACAAATGGAACTTAGTTTAGCTGGATACAGGAGTCTGGACTGAAAGATTTTTGTTTTAGAAGATTGAAGGTCGTGACCTTCAACCTTTCTTCTGGCTTGAAAGGTTTTGGCTGAGAGATCTGCAGTCATTATATTTCTCCCATTTTAGGTAATGTTTTTCTTATGTCTGGCTGCTTGCAGAATTTTCTCCTTCATATTAACTTTGGCAAGGTTAATCACAATGTGTCTAGGAGATGCTTTCTTAGGATTGAGTCTTCCTGGATTTCTGAAACTGTCTACTATCTGAATTTCTGTATCTCTTGCAATGCTGGGGAAATTCACCTCCATAATCTCTTGGAGTAGAGCATCTGTACCTTTAGGACCATCCTCTTCTCCTTCAGGAATTCCTGTAAGACGAATGTCTGATCTTTTGGAGTGATCCCACAACTCTCTCAGGGAATGATCAGGTTTTGGTCTCCATTTGTCTGTCTCTTTGAGCGTTAGGGAGTGTTCAATAGCTTTGTCTTCAATTTAAGAGATCCTTTCCTCTGCCTGGTCAACTCTATTACTGAGGGATTCTACTGCATTTCAGAGCTCCTCAAATAACTTTTTCATTGCCTTGAGCTCTGCTATCTCTTTTCTCATTATGTCCACAACTTTGGTGACTTTGCATTTGAATAATTTCTTGATACAACTTTAGAACTACTCTTTGGGTTTCAATTTCTAACTATTCTTCAATTCTATTCATCTTATTTTTCATGCATATTCTGAATTTGATTTCTGACATTTCAGCCATTTGTCTATGCATGGCATCTTCAGTTGTATGTCCTTTGTCTTTCCTTGGTGTGGGGGTTGTTGATCTACTCTGGTCATTCACATTACCAGAGTTCTTCTGTTTGTTCTACCCTATGTTTATTTTCCACCATTTGATTATTAAAACTGGTAGAGTGATATTGATTTGGGGATGCCAGGTAGTAGATTTAATCAGCCCCTTACCAAGCACTAGGTGTTGTAATTGTGGCTTATCCCCTACAACCTTACCAAGGCCCCTTTCAGAGTTTTGGCTGGAGACTCTGGGACCTACTTGGTGAGATAGTGCAAGCTGGCTCTGTTTTGAAATCAGCCAACCTCTACCCTATCCTAAGAAATCACGGTATTAGGTTTAAATCTCAGCTGGGGAGAGATACAGATAGCTGTGGCACCCTACTCTCACCATTCCGATCTTTTTTTGCTACAGAACTTCAAAGGCCAACCTCAGAGAGTTCTGTGGTGGACAGCCCCAGACGCGAGTTTCAACCAAATTGTCTCAGGCAATACAAACCCTGCACAACAGAGAGAGATCCAAGGGTCTCCGACTGTGGATAGAAATCCACAGTCAGTTCTGTCCCACAACCCTGAGGGTATGTTGCAGGGTTCCCTCTGGAGGGCTGCCAATGGCCTGTCAAAGTCCCAATTGGGCATCAGCACCCCTTTCCTCCAGGCACAGTCAAAACTGGTAGTCTAGGACCCCTCGCATTTGGGTTGTTTCTCACCAGGCATCCACGCCTATGCTCACCAGCTCAATTGGAGCCAGGGATTCTTGCCCCCCACCTGCCAGACTCAGTCCACACTTCCATCTGTGTTTCTGCTCCCAGGCTCAGTTGGAGCTGGTGGACTACGGCCTTGCCCACCTAGCTCAGTCCACACAGAGTGACCACTATCTTGTTTGTGGGCACCATCAGAGGCAGCGTTTCTGCACCCCCACCCACCCAACACAGCCCTAACTGGGGGTAAACACCACGCTGTCCAGGCAATGTCATAACCAGGGGACTGCTCCTCCTCCTGCCACGTGTCCCTTTCTTCACGCGCCCTCTTTCTTCCCCAAGAGTCACAGATTCTTTGCTGATGTTCAGCGGTCCACACTATGCCCATGTCTCTCAGAAAAAGACCTAACACTCTGGGCTCTGCAGGGGCCAGAACTTCAGACCGCCATGCGAGGGGAGAAGGCTGGACTGGGAGTTTAGAATTGCTGGGAAAATATTTGTTCAATTTTATGCCGAGCGGGGTGGTGTCTAGGTTCACAAGTGAGACCTCCCTGGAGATGGAGACCTGGTGCTTAGCAGCTCTCTCCAGTGAGGTAACACGAGAGGTCTTTTGTCCCTTGCTCACTTGCAGAGAGCCCACGGGAATCCTCCCCCTAGGGGGAGTGGTCTCCTGTCCTCTAGGCGATAGGCCTTGTGCCTGTAAATTGTTTTATTGAAGGCTCTTCCTTGTTGTCACAGCTAGCCAAATTTCTTTTTTTTTATTGTTAAATCATAGCTGTGTACATTAGTGCAATCGCCTGTACCCAGTCTAAGATGCACCGTAGATGTGGCACCACCCATTACCCTCCCTCCACCAAAACCTCCCCCCTCCCTTCCCCTTCCTTGGCCCTTTCCCCATAGTCTTGTGCTATAGTTGGGATATAGTCTTCATGTGAAAGCTATAATTTAGCTTCATAGTTGGGCTGAGTACATTGGATACCTATTCTTCCATTCCTGAGATACTTTGCTAAGAAGAATATGTTCCAGCTCCATCCATGTAAACATGAAAGAGGTAAAGTCTCCATCTTTCTTTAAGGCTGCATAGTATTCCATGGTATACATGTACCACAATTTGCTAGTCCATTCGTGGGTCGATGGGCACTTGGGCTTCTTCCATGACTTAGCAATTATGAATTGGGCTGCAATAAACATTCTGGTACAGATGTCTTTGTTATATTGTGACTTTTGGTCTTCTGGGTATAAACCTAGTAAAGGAATTATAGGATCGAATGGCAGGTTTATTTTTAGGGCTCTAAGTATTCTCCAAACATCCTTCCAGAAGGAACGTATTAGTGGGCATTCCCACCAGCAGTGTAGAAGTGTGCCCTTTCCTCCACATCCACGCCAACATTTCTGGTTTTGGGATTTTGTTATGTGGGCTACTCTTACTGGGGTTAGGTGATATCTCAGAGTAGTTTTGATTTGCATTTCTCTGATGATTAAGGATGATGAGCTTTTTTTTCATGTGTTTGTAGATTGTGCGTCGGTCTTCTTTAAAGAAGTTTCTCTTCAAGTCCCTTGCCCACCCTGAGATGAGGTCACATGTTCTTTTCTTGTTAATATGTTTGAGTTCTCTGTGGATTCTGGTTATTAGACCTTTATCGGAGGTATAACCTGCAAATATTTTCTCCCATTCTGAGGGCTGTCTGCTTGCCTTACTCACTATGATCTTGGCTGTGCAGAAGCTTTTTAGTTTGATCAGGTCCCAGTAGTGAATTTTTGATTGTGCTTCAATTGCCTGGGGAGTCCTCCTGATAAAATATTCACCCAGGCCGATTCCTTCAAGAGTTTTCCCTGCACTTTCTTCAAGTATTTTTATAGTTTCATGTCTTAAGTTTAAATCTTTTATCCAGTGAGAGTCTATCTTAGTTAATGGTGAAAGATGTGGGTCCAGTTTCAGTCTTTTACAGGTTGCCAGCCAGTTTAATCAGCACCATTTGTTAAATAGGGAATCTTTTCGCCACTGAATGTTTTTAATTGGCTTGTCAAAGATCAAATAACGGTAAGTAGCTGGATCCATCTCTTGGTTCTCTATTCTGTTCCAGACATCTACTTCTCTGCTTTTGTGCCAGTAGCACGCTGTTTTGATCACTATGGATTTATAGTACAGTCTCAGGTCTGGTAGCGTGATTCCTCCTGCTTTGTTTTTATTGCTCAGTAATGTTTTGGCTATTCGAGGTTCTTTCTGACTCCATATAAAACAAAGTATTATTTTTTCAAGATCTTTAAAGTATGACAATGGAGCTTTAATAGGAATTGCATTAAAGTTATATATTGCTTTGGGTAGTATGGACATTTTAACAATGTTGAATCTTCCCAGCCATGAGCATGGTATGTTTTTCCATCTGTTAACATCTTCGGCTATTTCTTTTCTTAGAGTTTCATAGTTCTCTTTGTAGAGACCTTTCACGTCCTTTGGTAAGTATACTCCCAAATATTTCATCTTCTTTGCACTACTATGAAAGGAATAGAGTCCTTGACTGTTATTTTGACTTGGTTATTGTTGGTATATATAAAGGCTACAGATTTATGTGTGTTGATTTTGTAGCCTGAGACATTGCTGTATTCCTTGATCACTTCTAAAAGTTTTGTAGTAGAATCCCTAGTGTTTTCCAGATATACGATCATATCATCTGTGAAGAGCGAAAGTTTGATCTCTTCTGACCCTATGTGGATACCCTTGATCACCTTTTCTTCCCTAATTGCAATGGCTAAAACTTCCATTACAATGTTAAAGAGCAATGGAGACAATGGGCAACCTTGCCTGGTTCCTGATTTAAGTGGAAATGATTTCAATTTAACTCCATTCAATACGATATTGGCTGTGGGTTTGCTGTAGATGACCTCTATTAGTTTAAGAAATGTCCCTTCTATACCAATTTTCTTAAGTGCTCTGATCATGAAGTGATGCTGGATATTATCAAAAGCTTTTTCTACATCAATTGAATCATATGGTCTTTATTTTTAAGTTTGTTTATGTGTTGAATTACATTTATAGATTTACGTATATTGAACCAGCCTTGAGACCCTGGGATAAATCCGACTTGGTCATGGTGTATAATTTTTTTGATGTGTTGCTGGATTCTGTTTGTTAGGATCTTATTGAGTATTGTAGCATCTATATTCATTAGTGATATTGGTCTATAATTTTCTTTTCTTGTTGGGTCTCTCCCTGGTTTGGGGATCAAGGTGATGTTTGCTTCGTAGAATGTGCTGGGTAATATTCCTTCTTTTTCTATATTTTGGAAGAGGTTTAGTAGTATAGGTACTAGTTCTTCTTTAAATGTTTGGTAGAATTCTGACGTAAAGCCATCTGGTGCTGGGCTTTTCTTTTTAGGGAGATTTTGTATAGTTGATGCTATTTCAGAACTTGATATAGGCCTGTTCCACATTTCCACTTTGTTCTGGCTAAGTCTTGGTAGGTGGCATGCTTCCAGGTATTGGTCGATTTCTTTCAGATTTTCATATTTGTGAGAGTAGAGTTTCTTGTAGTATTCTTTAAGGATTTTTTGAATTTCTGAGGGGTGTGTTGTTATTTCATCATTACCATTTCTGATTGATGAAATTAGAGATTTTACTCTTTTTTTTCCTTTTTAGGTTGGCCAAAGCTTTATCTATTTTATTGATGTTTTCAAAAAACCAGCTTTTGGATTTATTGATCTGTTGTATAATTCTTTTGTTTTCAATTTCATTTAATTCTGCTCTGATTTTGGTTATTTCTTTTCTTCTGCTGCGTTTGGGGTTGAAGTGTTCTTCTTTCTCCAGTTGCTTGAGATGTTCCATTAAGTTATTGACTTCCTCTCTTTCCGTTTTCTTGAGGAAGGCTTGCAGTGCTATAAATTTCCCTCTTAGGACTGCCTTTGCAGTATCCCAGAGGTTCTGGTAATTCGTGTGTTGATTGTTGTTTTGTTCCAAAAATTTGGTGATTTCCTTCTTAATCTCGTCCATAACCCATGTTTCTTTCAGCATAAGATTGTTTAGCTTCCATGTTTTTGTATGGGTATGCAGGTTCCTGTTTTTATTTAGTTCAACTTTTATTCCATGATGGTCTGTGAAGATGCAAGGAATAATTTCTATTTTTTTAAATTTGCTGAGGTTAGATTTGTGGCCTAGGATGTGGTCGATTTTGAAGTATGTTCCGTGGGCTGATGAGAAGAATGTGCATTCAGTTTTTGGGGGATGAAGTGTTCTGTAGATGTCTGTTAAGTCCATATGTTGAGTGGTTTAGTTTAAATCTAAAATTTCTTTGCTTAGCTTTTTTTGGAGGATCTATCCAGGACTGCTAAAGGGGTGTTAAAATTTCCAACTACTATGGAAGTGGAGGAAATTGAGTTGCTCATGTCTGTTAGAGTTTCTCTTATAAATTGAGGTGCGTTGTGGTTGGGTGCCTAAATATTAATAATTGAGATCTCATCATATTGAGTATTACCTTTAACAAATATGAAGTGTCCATCCTTATCCTTAATTATTTTGGTTGGTGTAAAGCCTATTGCGTCTGCGAACAGGATTGCAACACCGGCTTTTTTCTGCTTTCCATTTGCCTGGAATATAGATGACCATCCCTTCACCTTGAGTCTATATCTGTCTTTTAATGTAAGATGCGATTCTTGGATGCACCAGATATCTGGCTTGAGTTTTTGTATCCAGTCCGCCAACCTATGCCTCTTCAGAGGACAATTTAAACCATTCATATTAATTGAGAGCATTGATAAGCCTTTCGAGAGACCGGTGGACATTTTTAATCCTTTTGCGACTGTGGAAGTTGGAATTTAATCAAAAATTTGGGGGGTGGGTTTACTTTTGTGGTGGAGAATTACGCTGGTCTTTATGGAGGATAGGTCTAAGAATGTCCTGGAGAGCTGGTTTAGTTGTGGCAAATTTCTTCAACATGTGAATGTCGTTGAAGTATTTAATTTCTCCGTCATAAATGAAGCTCAGTTTAGCTGGGTACAGGATCCTGGGTTGAAAGTTATTTTGTTTTAGGAGATTAAAAGTCAATGACCATCCTCCTCTAGCTTGAAAGGTTTCAGCAGAGAGATCTGCAGTTATTCTGATATTCTTCCCCTTGTAGGTAATGGTTTTCTTTCGTCTGGTAGCTTTCAGGATTTTCTCCTTCATGTTAACTTTAGTGAAATTGATTATGATGTGTCTGGTGGATGTCTTATTTGGGTTGAGTCGTGCTGGAGTTCTGAAACTGTCTGCTATCTGAATTTTGGAATCTTGGCATGTCTGGAAAGTTCTCCTTCATAATCTCATGCAGAAGAGACTCTGTGCCTTGTGAAGCCACTTTGTCACTTTTGGGGATCCCTATAAGACGAATATTAGTTTTCTTCAAATTATCCGAGAGCTCTCTGAGAGAGTGGTCTGTTTTTGCTCTCCATTTCTCGTCTTCATCGAGGGTTTGGGAGCGTTTGAAAGCTTAGTCTTCAATGTCAGAAATCCTTTCTTCTGCTTGATCCATTCTGTTACAGAGGGATTCTACTGTATTTCTCAGATCTTTCAGGGATGCAACTTCTTCTCTCAATCTGTCGAAATCTTTGGTCATTTGGCCTTTGAATCCGTTGAATTCTTGAGATAACTTTTGGAATTCTAATTCGATCTTATTTTTTTTATTTATTTTTATTAAACCATAGCTGTGTACATTAGTATGATCGTGGGGCACCATACACTTGGTTCATAGATCGTTTGACACATTTTCATCACATTAGTTAACATAGCTTTTGTAGCATTTTCTTAGTTAATTTGCTAAGAACTTTACATTCCACATTTACTAGGATTCACATATACCCTTATAAGATGCACCGCAGGTGTAATCCCATTAATGCCTCTCCTTCCCCTCCCTCCCCCTCCCTCCCCTCCCTTTCCCCTTTCTCCCTATTCTTAGGTTATAACTGGGATACAGCTTTCATGTGAAGGTCCTACATTAGTTTCCTAATAAGGGTGAGTACATTGGGTACTTTTTCTTCCATTCTTGAGATACTTTACTAAGAAGAATATGTTCCAGCTCCATCCATGTAAACATGAAAGAGGTAAAGTCTCCATCTTTCTTTAAGGCTGCATAATATTCCATGGTGTACATATACCACAATTTATTAATACATTTGTGAGTTCATGGGCACTTGGGCTTTTTCCATGACTTAGCAATTGTGACTTGGGCTGCAATAAACATTCTGGTGCAAACATCTTTGTTGTATTGTGATTTTTGGTCTTCTGGGTATATGCCCAGTAGGGGGATTACAGGATTGAATGGCAGATCTATTTTTAGATCTCTAAGTGTTCTCCATATCTCTTTCCAAAAGGAATGTATTAATTTGCATTCCCACCAGCAGTGCAAAAGTGTTCCCTTTTCTCCACATCCACACCAACATCTCTGGTCTTGGGACTTTGTGATATAGGCTAGTCTCACTGGAGTTAGATGATATGTCAAAGTAGTTTTGATTTGCATTTCTCTGATGGTTAAAGATGATGAGCATTTTTTCATATGTCTGAAGGCCATGCGCCTGTCTTCTTCAGAGAAGTTTCTCTTCAAGTCCCTTGCCCAGGGTGCGATGGGATCCCTTCTTCTTTTCTTGCTCATGCGTTTGAGTTCTCTGTGGATTCTGGTTGAATAACCTTTGTCGGAGACATAACCTGCAAATATCTTCTCCCATTCTGAGGGCTGTTTGCTTGCTTTACTTACTGTGTTCTTGGCTGTGCAGAAGCTTTTTAGTTTGATCAAGTCGCAATAGTGTATTTTTGAAGCAGCTTCAATTGCCCGGCAGGGGGGTCCTTCTCATAAAAAACTCGCCCAACCCAATTTCTTCAAAGGTTTTCCCTACACTCCCTTCTAGTATTCTTATAGTTTCATGTCTTAGGTTTAAATATTTAATCCAGTGAGAGTCTATCTTGGTTAATGGTGAGAGGTGTGGGTCCAGTTTCAGTCTTCTACAGGTTGCCAGCCAGTTCACCCAGCACCATTTGTTAAATAGGGAATCTTTTCCCCACCGAATGTTTTTAATTGGCTTGTCAAAGATTAAATAACAGTAAGTAGCTGGATTCATCTCTTGGTTCTCTATTCTGTTCCAGACATCTACTTCTCTGTTTTTCTGCCAGTACCATGCTGTTTTGATCGCTATCGATTTGTAGTATAGTCTGAGGTCTGGTAGCGTGATTCCTCCTGCTTTGTTTTTATTTTTGAGTAATGTCTTGGCTATTCGAGGTTTTTTCTGATTCCATATAAATCGAAGAATTATTTTCTCAAGATCTTTAAAGTATGACAGTGGAGCTTTAATGGGGATTGCGTTGAAATTATATATTGCTTTGTGCAGTATGGACATTTTAACAATGTTGATTCTTCCCAACCATGAGCATGGTATATTTCTCCATTTGTTAATATTCTCAGCTATCTCTTCTCTTAGAGTTTTATAGTTCTCTTTATATAGATCTTTCAAGTCCTTTGTTAGATAAACTCCCAAGTATTTCATCTTCTTTGGCACTACTGTGAATGGGATAGAGTCCTTAATTGTTTTTTCAACTTGACTATTGTTGGTATGTATAAGGCTACCGATTTATGAATGTTGATTTTGTAACCTGAGACACTGCTTTGTTCCTTAATCACTTCTAAGTGTTTTGTAGTAGAGTCCCTAGTATTTTCCAGATATACAATCATATCATCTGCGAAGGGTGAAAGTTTGATCTCTTCTGACCCTACATGGATACCCTTGATCACCTTTTCTTCCCTAATTGCGGTGGCTAAAACTTCCATTACAATGTTAAAGAGCAATGGAGACAATGGGCAGCCTTGACTGGTTCCAGATCTAAGTGGAAATGATTCCAATTTAACTCCATTCAATATGATATTGGCTGTGGGTTTGCTGTAGATGGCCTCTATCAGTTTAAGAAATGTCCCTTCTATACCAATTCTCTTAAGTGTTCTGATCATGAATGGATGTTGGATGTTATCAAAAGCTTTTTCTGCATTGATTGAGAGAATCATATGGTCTTTGTTTTTCAGTTTGTTTATGTGCTGTATTACATTTATAGATTTACGTATATTGAACCAGCCTTGAGACCCTGGGATAAAACCGACTTGGTCATGATGTATGATTTGTTTGATATGTTGCTGGATTCTGGTTGTTAGAATCTTGTTGAATATTTTTGCATCTATATTCATTAGTGATATTGGTCTGTAATTTTCTTGTCTTGTTGGGTCTTTTCCTGGTTTGGGGATCAGGGTGATGTTTGCTTCATAGAATGTGTTGGGTAGTCTTCCTTCTTTTTCTACCTTTTGGAACAGGTTGAGTAATATAGGTACTAATTCCTCTTTAAAGGTTTGGTAAAATTTTGACGTGAAGCCGTCTGGTCCCGGGCTTTTCATTTTGGGGAGATTTTGTATGGTTGATGATATTTCTGAACTTGATATGGGCCTGTTCAACATTCCCACTTGTTTTTGATTAAGTCTTAGAAGGTGACGTGTTTCCAAGTAACGGTCGATTTCCTTCAGATTTTCGTATTTTTGAGAGTATAGTTTCTTGTAATATTCATTAAGGATTTTTTGGATTTCTGAGGAGTCTGTTGTTATTTCGTCTTTGTTATTTCTGATTGATGAGATTAGAGATTTTACTCTTTTTTTCCTGATTAGGTTGGCCAAAGGTTTATCTCTTTTGTTGACCTTTTCAAAAAACCAGCTTTTTGATTTATTGATCTGTTGTATTATTCTTTTGTTTTCAATTTCATTTAGTTCTGCTCTGATTTTGGTTATTTCTTTTCTTTTACTGGATTTGGGGTTGGATTGTTCTTCCATTTCCAGTCTCTTGAGATGTCTCATTAAGTTGCTTGCTTCCTCTTTTTACGTTCTCCTGAGGAAGGCTTGCAGTGCTATAAATTTCCCTCTTAGAACTGCCTTTGCTGTGTCCCAGAGGTTCTGATAGTTTGTGTCTTCATTGTCGTTTTGTTCCAGAAATTTGGCAATTTCCTTCTTGATCTCATCTCTGACCCAGCTATCGTTCAGCATAAGGTTATTTAATTTCCATGTTTTTGTATGTGTATGCAGATTCCTGTTGTTAGTCATCTCAAGTTTTATTCCATGATGGTCCGAGAAGATGCATGGAATAATTTCTATTCCTTTAAATTTGCTGAGGTTAGACTTGTGACCTAAGATGTGATCATTTCTGGAGTAAGTTCCGTGGGCTGATGAGAAGTATGTGTATTCAGTTTTGTTGGGATGAAATGTTCTGTAGATGTCAGCTAAATCTAAATGCTGGATGGTTAGATTTAAATCTAGAATTTCTTTACTCAGCTTTTTTTTTTTTTTTTTTCTTACTCAGCTTTTTGTTGGAGGATCGATCCAGCACTGCCAAAGGAGTGTTAAAATCTTCGACTATTATAGAATTGGAGGAAATCAAGTTGCTCATGTCTGTTAGAGTTTCTCTTATAAATTGAGGTGCATTGTGGTTTGGGTGTATAGATATTAATAATTGAGATCTCATCATATTGAGTCTTACCCTTAACAAATATGAAGTGGCCATTTTTGTCCTTCCTTACTTTTATTGGTTTAAAGCCTATTGTGTCCGCAAATAAAATTGCAACTCCTGCTTTTTTTCTGGATACCATTTGCCTGAAATATGGATGACCATCCTTTCACCCTGAGTCTGTATTTGTCTTTTAAGTTAAGATGTGACTTTTGTATGCAACAAATGTCTGGCCTGGGTTTTTGTATCCAGTCAGCTAACCTATGTCTCTTTAGAGGGCTGTTTAAGCCATTCACATTAATGAAGAGCATTGATAAGTTTGGTGAAATTTGGGGTATTGAGTTTTTTCAATGTGCAGTGGTCATTTTAATCCTTTTGCCATTCTTGAAGTTAGAGTTTGATCAGAAGTTGCTGAGTGAGTTTATTTTTGTAGTAGAGATTTGGGTTGGTTATTATGGAGGATAGGTCTGAGAATCTCCTGAAGAGCTGGTTTAGTTATGGCAAATTTCTTTAGCATATGTATGTCATTAAAGTATTTAATCTCTCCGTCGTAAATGAAACTCAGTTTAGCTGGGTACACGATCCGGGGTTGAAAGTTATTTTGCTTGAGGAGATTAAACGTTGATGACCACCCTCTTCAGGCTTGAAAATTGTCAGCAGAAAGATCTGCAGTCATTATAATGTTCTTAACTTTGAAGGTAATAGATTTCTTTCGCCTGGCAGCTTTGAGAAATTTCTCCTTCATATTAACTTTAGTGAAGTTAATTATGATATGCCTGGGGGATGTCTTATTGGGGTTGAGTCGTGCTGGGCTTCTGAAGCTATCTGCTATCTGAATTTCAGGTTCTCTAGGCATGTCTGGAAAATTCTCTTTCATAATTTCATGCAGAAGGGCCTCTGCGCCTAGTGAGGCCACTTCCTCTGTTTCAGGAATTCCTATGAGACGGATATTTGCCTTCTTCGAGTTATCCCAGAGCTCTCTGAGTGAGTGATCCATTTTTGCTCTCCATTTCTCTTCCTCTTTGAGAGTTTGGGAGCGTTCAAAGGCTTTATCTTCGATGCCGGAGATCCTTTCTTCTGCTTGGTCCATTCTGTTGCTAAGGGATTCCACTGTATTTTTCATATCTTTGAGGGCTACAAATTCTTGTTTCAGTGTGTCTAAGTCTTTCGTGGTTTTGTCTTTAAATTCGTTAAATTCTTGAGACAGCTTTTGAATTTCTCCGCGAATTCCTAATTCCATTTTGTTAATCTTGTTTGCCATCCAAATTCTGAATTCGATTTCTGACATCTCAGCCAGTTGTTTGTGAATGGGATCTTCAATTACATCTGCCGTATCTTTCCTTGGGGGGTGGTGGTGGATCTATTCTGGTTATTCATGTTACCAGAGTTTCTCCGCTGATTCCGCCCCATGATTATTTTACTCCCTTTGATTTTCCTCTGGTGTTTTGTCGAGGACCCGTACAGTGCTGTGGTCTGAGAAAATGGGGCCCTGTTTTGTGTAGAGGGGCTAAGTGGTTCTGACTTATTTTCAGCTGGTTTCTATGTGACCCTAGTGAAACAGTTACTCTGGGTTGAAGTCTCAGCTGTGGAGAAATACCAGCCATTATGTCACCCCACCCACCACAGGCAACAAATGGAAAAGGAAAATGAAACCTTCCTACAACCACACACCCAGGGCACCACCCGGATAGTCCCCAGGTGAGTGACTCAGTTCAAAAGGTCCAAGTCAATTGTCTCAGTCAGCAGCTGTCTCGGATGGGAGAGTTCAAGAGGTCCCTGGGAACTGGGTCACAGGGGTCTGGTGACTGCTCTAAAATGGCTTGCTCCAGTGCTGTGTGGAATCAGGAAGAGCCACCAGTAAATAGATCAGTCTGGGAAGAATGATGCCTCCTTCTCCACCTTGCAGCTCTGTCACACCCAGTCTCTGCTAGCCCCACAGGGCTGTGACCCAGTCAGTTGTCTGCAGTAAGCAATACTCCAGGGGTTTGCACCTGCCTAAGTCACAGGGTAGTCAGTGTCTGCTCGACTAGGCCGCTATTCTCTGTCTTAATCCAGTAGGGAGTGGTGTGGCCTGTCAACCTCGGGCACTTGATGGAGGCTGGAGGTGTTCACTCAGTTCCAGCCCCACCCTTAGTTTATGTTACTGGGTGAAGGGAACAACCCTGTGGGAGTTTGTTTCTGACCTTGCCAGATTCCTCTGCAGAGGAGAGGCTGATTTGAGTTCCCAGAACCTGTGCCTCAGGCCCTGTCTTTAGTCCTATGGGTTTGTATTCGCAGCACGATCAGTTCTTGGCTGTAGCCTCTTGGCCTCCTTTGTCTATAGGCTGGTGATCCCCTTAGGGCCAGGTGCGTCTTAGGCTCAGTAGAGCGGTTCTCTGGATCAGCCCAACCCTAGGAGTTTCCTGGCTCTGCGGGTATGTTTTCTAGTCCCCGTGTTCCACCCATGTCGGTACCGTCTCAGGAAAACCCTTTACTCACGGGGCCTGTGTTTCAGTCCCAGGTCTGTTCCATGGTGGTTGCCATCTGAGAAGATGCTCGGCCTCATCTGGTTGCCCAGGAAGACAGGAGGAGAGGCTATGGGATATCTGGGTGTGGGCCTTGTTATTGCTGAAGATGGCTGTTGCTCTGCACCTCAGGGCACCACCGCTCCAGTGTAATTCCCTCTCAGCTGACCGTTGTCTTCTCACTCCTTTGCTACAGAGTCAACAATGGCCAGCTGCAGTCCAGGTCCTGTCTATACCTCTTGAGAGTTCAGCCAATAATCTGGACTCCTGAGGGCGCAGGACTCCAGATCACGGAGTGAGAGTGGAGGGGGGTGTTAGGAGATCAGGGTTACAGGTCGTAACACCAAGCTCATTGAGACCAAATGAGCAAATAAACAGATACAAAGGTTATCAGGCATATGGGCCCATAGATACAGAGATAGACGGAAGCACTTAAACATACAAGCAATAGGCACGACAACAATATAAGAACAACTGCAATAAAAATAGTGATAATCGTAAAATAATTGAAAGAAAGGAAAAAAAGAGAAAAAGTGGTGTTAGAAGGAATGATAAGTGAGAAGAAAGAAGAAATTAAAATTAGAAGACATAGATATAAAAAATATATCTATATAAAATGTAATAATGAAAAATTATCGAAATCTCCTCTAAGAAAATGGTGAGGAAAAATCGGACAAAAAGAAAACAACAGCAAAAAAAAAAAAAAAACCCACGAAAACCAAAAAAACAAAACAAAACAAAACAAACCGAAAAAAAAAAGGCAAGAACTGCAAAAATATTCTTGTGGTAGAAATATACCTATAAATGTCTATATGTCTGCTGTAGGGATCAACTTTCGTAGGAATATATTCATACTGCAATATACTTTCTGGACACCAGGTGGTGCTGTGAGTGGTTTTGAGACTTATACCTGGTTTACAGTTTATACCGTTACCATGGTAACCACCTTCCATGGCCGATCGCCATTTTGGAGTTTCTGTATAAGTTTGTCGCCTAAGAATGGTGCAACCTCGGCTGTTCTCCTCCGGACAGCACTTGCGACTGACCCTCCCACTCAGTGCAGGTGTCCACGCTTCCTAAGTCCCTCCACTCTGCTCCCAGGTTCCCCCGCAAACTGGCGACTGCAATCGGCCATAAGGGGAGTGGTGCTGAGTTCGCGCGGTATCTCCTGTAGCTGGTTCCCGGGGCTTCAGCAGCCAAAGCCGGTCCGCGGCTTCAGTTGCTCCGCGGCCCCAGAAGCCAAAGCCGGGTCCTAGGCTTCAAGCCGTTCCCGTGGTTGGAGCGCTCGTGGGATTTATTCTGAGTTTTATGGTTCAGAGTTTTGGATGGACGTCCACCAGTTCGCTGCGCAGCCTGAACCGCCAGCCCCCTCCAACACCTGGGGGAAAGGTGCCCGCCCTTTTGGGTAGTTCAAAATGTCTGTTTCCCGGGCAGGATCCCTTCCCTTCAATTGTCCAACAGTTTGCCCAGCTCCCTGTGGTTTTGAGTGGCTCTCCTTTCGGATGCCTCCCTCAGTTCAGGATTAATTACTTGTCAATTGGATTTTGTCAGCATTTACAAGCTGCTGACCTCCATGGGGGAGGGGCCTGCTGGCCGGCACGGCCGAGCAGGGATGACTCTCTACAACAGAGTCTGTGATTTTTAAATTACCCCTCATATATAGCAAACCGCCAGTTTGCTGGGCATCTCCAGCTTTCTGTCCACTCCAATAATCCACACACAGGGAAGGTCCAGACCGCCATTCCTCTCACCTGGTGGCTTGGGAGAGGTGGGCTACATGTCCGTCCTTTCTGCCATCATGCTCCACCTCCTCTAATTCGATCTTATTTGCTATCCAGATCCTGAATTCAATTTCTGACATCTCAGCTATTTGTTTGTGCATGGGGTCTTGTGCTGTTTCTGCCCCATTGATCCTTGGGGGAGTTGATGTACTCTGATTATTCATATTGCCAGAGTTTTTCTGTTGATTTCGCCTTATGATTGTTTTCCACTCTTGCCTCTGGCCGTCCTCGGAGTTGGGGAGGTGTCTCTCCAAGATTAGAACCCAGCGGGATCCCTCTATTGTTGCTGGATCTTTGTAGGGAGTGACCCCGTGTAGTTCCTCTGGGGCTGCTCTAGCTAGGGAGTTCTGGTTGTGGAAGCAGCTCCGGTTTGTGACACACCCGGATCCAGCAACAGGGCTGGCGGTGGTGCGCACGGTTCCGGGAGTGCCAGGCGCCCAGTGACTTTGGCACAGAGAGCCCAAGGTTCCAGCAGTCTCTGGCCAGGAGAAGAGCTCTGCGCAGAGGCAGGGAGAGCTCCAAAGGGCACGCAGCTACCATAGTCCCTGTCCAGATGAACGGGCTAGTGTGGAAGCTGGGAGGACACAGGAGGGAGGACGCAGGGTTGCGTCCTGGTCAGGGAATGTGGAGGCCTGGTGGGTGCGGGTCACCGGTTGGGGGCTGCTGCACAGCTCTAGTGGAGGTCTTGGTGGTGCCAAGCCCAGGAGTTTGAGGTTGCTATGAGCTGTGACGTCACGGCACTCTACCCAGGGCAACAGCCCAAGGTTCCAGTGTGCCAAAACCGTCTCACTCTGCCCCTACGGATTAAGGCTGTAAGGCAGCTCAGTCTCCGCCTTTAGGCTGCTCAATCAGTAGGTTACTTTGACCCGTCCAATCCTTGCTCTGAGACCCTCAGGGCGGAGCTTGCCAGGGCAGTTCTTTCACAATGGTTTCCTGTGCCCAGCTCAGTGGCTCAGTCTGGGGCCCCAGACAATGCCCAAAGTTCTCCACACTCCTGCTCAAGCTCTCCCAAGGCAGTTCAACTGAGTGCCAAGTCCAAGAACACCGAAACAGTTCACAAGCAAGGCCTTTCTGGTTTGCAGTCTCACTGCTGCTTGTACTTATGGTTGCCGGCGTGATTAGGTCGATCGAACACACGCAACCACTTGCCAGTTTTCCACTGTTTTTGTCCACCTCTTGGGGTCCAGAAGTCCCTTGCTGGCTCCCTGTATCATCAAAGGGATGATTATAGGCAGATCCCACCGGCCAGAGATGCCTGGAGTCTTCTCTCCCCAGACTCGCTTTTCCCAGTTGCAGGGAAGCTGTTACTCGGCCACCACCTTTGAAAGGTTCCTAAATTTCTTTCTTGGCTCAGCTCCCCACCTTTGGTTTCATAGTGTCCAATTCTGTGCCATTTGTCTCCCTCTGGTCAGGAGCCTCTGCTGAGTGTTGCTACTAATTGGCCATTTCTCCCCTCAAATTTCTCTCCATACTTTTTTTCGATCAAGGTTGCATTAGTTTGCAATCCCACAGCAGAATAGAAGTGTTCCCTTCTCTCAACATCCATGCCAGCATCTCCAACTTTGTGATGTGGGCTAGTCATACTGGAGTTTGGTGATATCTCAAAGTGGTTTTGATTTTCATTTCTCTGATGATTAAAGTTGATGGGAAATTTTTCATGTTTTTGCTGGACATTCATCTGTCATCTTCAGAGAAGTTTCTGTTCAAGTCTCTTTCCCACTTAGAATGGGGTGTTTCCTCTTTTCTTGTTGATTAATTTGTGTTCTCTGCAGATTCTTGTTATCGCCCTTTGTCAGATTCATAACATGCAAAAATCTTCTCCCATTCTGAAGGCTGTCTGTTTGCTTGGTTGTGGTTCCCTTAGCTGTGCAGAAGATTTTTAACTTGATCGAATCCCAGTAATTCATTTTTGGTGTTGCTGCAATTTCCAGGAAGGTCTTCCTCATGAAATATTTTCCAAGGCTAATATTTCCCAGTGTTTTCCCCACACTCTTTTCTAGAATTTTTGTTGTTTCATGTCTTAAATTTAAATCTTTTATCCAGTGAGAATTAATTTTTGTCACTGGTAAGCGTTGTGGATTGAGTTTCAGTCTTCTACCTGTGGCTAAACAGTATTCCCAGTATCATTCATTTCTTTTTCTTTTTCTTTTCTTTTTTCTGTTTTTTTTTTTTTTTTTTTTTGTATGTGGGACGACAGGCACCCACCACAATGCCCAGCTATTCTTTTTGGTGCAGTTGTCATTGTTGTTTTAGCAGGCTCGGGCAGGGTTCGAACCCACCAGCCTCAGTGCATGTGGCCAGCACCCTGACCACTGAGCTACGGATGCCTCTCCACACCAGTATCCTTTATTAAATAGTCCATGCTTTTGTTAGGTTTGTCAAAGATCAGATGGAGATATGCATTTGATTTCATCTCTAGATTCTCTATTATATAGACCTATGTCTCTATTTTTGTGCCAGTACCATGCTGTTTCGATCACTATAAACTTGTAGTATAACCTGAAGTCTGGGTAATGTGACGCCTCCAGAGTTGTTAGTATTTCTAAGAAATGCATTGGATGGTCAGGGGTTTTTCCAGTTTCATAGAAAATGAAGCACTATTTTTTCAAAATTTTCAAAGTATGCCATTGGTACTTTGCTGGGGATGGCATTAAAACCATAGATTGCTTTGGGTATTATGGACATTTTAGCAATGTTGTCTCTTCCCAGCCATGAGCATGGTATGTTCTATTTGTTATTATCTGCTGCTAATTTTTTCCTCCTGTTTTCATAAATCTCTTCATAGAGATCTTTCACATCCTTTGTTAGACATATTCTCAGGTATTTCACCTTCTTTGGAGCTACTGTAAAAAGTATAGTGTTTTTTGATTTTATTTTTGGCTTAACTGTTTTTGGCATATACAAAGGCTACTGATTTGTGACCACTGATTTTGTACCCTGAGACGCTGCTGTATTCCTTGGTCACTTAGAAGAGCTTTGTAGCTGAGTTCCTTTATTTCCAGGTAAAAGACAATGTCATCCACAAAGACCAACACTTTGACCTCCACTGTCCCCGTTCGAATACCTTAATATGCTTTTCTTGCCTGATTGCAATGGCTAGGGCTGTCTAGGACTTGGAGCATTGTGTTGAATTGCAGTGGTGAGACTGAGCATTTTTGCCTAGTTCCATATCTGAGTGTCAATTCTTTCATTTTTACTCCATTCAATATGATATTGGCTGTTGGTTTGATGTAGATAACCACCATCAGTTTAAGAAATGTCCAAACTAAGCCTATTTTTTTATTAATTTTAAATTATAGCTGTGTACATTAATGTGATCATGGGGCACCATATATTGGTTTTATAAAGTTTGACACATTTTCATCACAATGGTTAATATGGCCTTCCTGGCATTTTCTTAGTTGTTGTGTTAAGACAGTTATATTCTGCATGTAATAAGTTTCACATGTACCCTTGTAAGATGCACCGCAGGTGTAATCCCACCTCTCACCCTCCCTCCGCCCATTTTCCCCCCTCCCTCACCTCCCTCTCCCCATTCCCCAAATTCTTAGGTTATAGCTTTCATATGAAAGCCAAAAATTAGTTTCATAGTAGAGCTGAGTACATTGGATTACTTTTTCTTCCATTCTTGAGATACGTTACTAAGAAGAATATGTTCCAGCTCCATCCACGTAAACATGAAAGAGGTAAAGTCTCCATCTTTCTTTAAGGCTGCATAATATTCCATGGTGTACATATACCACAATTTATTAATACATTTGTGAATTCATGGGCACTTGGGCTTTTTCCATGACTTAGCAATTACGACTTGGGCTGCAATAAACATTCTGGTGCAAACATCTTTGTTGTATTGTGATTTTTGGTCTTCTGGGTATATACCTAGTAGAGAAATTATAGGATTGAATGGCAGTTCTATTTTTACATCTCTAAGTGTTCTCCAAACATCTTTCCAAAAAAAAAATGTATTAATTTGCATTCCCACCAGCAGTGCAGAAGTGCTCCCTTTGCTCCACATCCACGCCAACATCTCTGGTCTTGGGATTTTGTGGTATGGGCTAATCTTACTGGAGTTAGATGGTATCTCAGGGTAGTTTTGATTTGCATTTCTCTGATGACTAAAGATGATGAGCATTTTTTCATATGTCTGTAGGCCGTGTGCCTGTCTTCCTCAGAGAAATTTCTCTTCAAGTCCCTTGCCCAGCCTGCGATGGGATCACTTGTTCTTCTCTTGCTTATACGTTTGAGTTCTCTGTGGATTCTGGTTATTAAACCTTTGTCGGAGACATAACCTGCAAATATCTTCTCCCATTGTGAGGGCTGTCTGCTTGCTTTACTTACTGTGTTCTTGGCTGTGCAGAAACTTTTTACTTTGATCAGGTCCCAGTAGTGTATTTTTGAAGCTGCTTCAATTGCCCGGGGTGTCCTCTTCATAAAATACTCGCCCAGACCGATTTTTTCAAGGGTTTTCCCTGCACTCTCTTCTAGTATTTTTATAGTCTCGTGTCTTAAGTTTAAATCTTTAATCCAGTGAGAGTCTATCTTAGTTAATGGTGAAAGGTGTGGGTCCAGTTTCAGTCTTCTACAGGTTGCCAGCCAGTTCACTCAGCACCATTTGTTAAATAGGGAATCTTTTCCCCACTGAATGTTTTTAATTGGCTTGTCAAAGATCAGATAACGGTAAGTAGCTGAATTCATCTTTTGGTTCTCTATTTTGTTCCAGACATCTACTTCTCTGTTGTTGTGCCAGTACCAAGCTGTTTTGATCACTATTGATTTATAGTATAGTCTGAGGTCTGGTAGTGTAATTCCTCCTGCTTTGTTTTTTATTTCTGAGTAATGGCTTGGCTATTTGAGTGTTTTTTTTGATTCCATATAAAACGAAGTATTATTTTTTCAAGATCGTTAAAGTATGACAGTGGGGCTTTAAAGTATGACAGGGATTGCATTAAAATTGTATATTGCTTTGGGTAGTATGGACATTTTAACAATGTTGATTCTTCCCAGCCATGAGCATGGTATGTTTTTCTATTTGTTGACGTTTTCAGCTATTTCTTTTCTTAGAGTTTCATAGTTCTCTGTATAGAGATCTTTCACGTCTTTTGTTAGATATACTCCCAAATATTTCATCTTATTTGGCACTACTGTGAACGGAATAGAGTCCTTAACTTTTTTTTTAGCTTGACTATTGTTGCTATATATAAAAGCTACCGATTTATGAATGTTGATTTTGTAACCTGAGACGCTACTGTATTCCTTGATCACTTCTAAAAGTTTTGTAGTAGAATCCCTGGTGTTTTCCAGATATACAATCATATCATCTGCGAAGAGCAGAAGTTTGATCTCTTCTGACCCTATATGGATACCCCTGATCGCCTTTTCTTGCCTAATTGAGATGGCTAAAAGTTTCATCACAATGTTAAAGAGCAATGGAGACAATGAACAGCCTTCTCTAGTTCCTGATCTGAGTGGAAATGATTTCAGTTGAACTCCATTCAATACGATATTTGCTGTGGGTTTGCTGTAGATGGACGCTATCAGTTTAAGAAATGTCGCTTCTATACCCATTGTCTTAAGTGTTCTGATCATGAAGGGGTGCTGGATATAATCAAAAGCTTTTTCTGCATCAATTGAGAGAATCATATGGTCTTTGGTTTTTAATTTGTTTATGTGTTGAATTATACTTATGGATTTACGTATATTAAACCAGCCTTGAGACCCTCGAATAAAACCGACTTGGTCATGATGTATAATTTGTTTGATATGTTGCTGGATTCTGGTTGTTAGGATCTTGTTGAATATTTTTGCATCTATATTCATTAGTGATATTGGTCTATAATTTTCTTTTCTTGTTGGGTCTTTTCCTGGTTTGAGGATCAGGGTGATGTTTGCTTCATAGAACGTGTTGGACAATCTTCCTTCTTTTTCTACATTTTGGAACAAGTTGAGTCATATAGGTATTAGTTCCTCTTTAAAGGTTTGTTAGAATTCTGACGTGAAGCCATCTGGTCCCAGGCTTTTCTTTTCAGGGAGATCTCGTATGGTTGATGCTATTTCAGAACTTGATATTGTCCTGTTCAACATTGCCACTTGATTCTGGCTAAGTTTTGGAAGGTGACGTGCTTCCAAGTATTGGTCAATTTCCTTCCGATTTTCATATTTCTGAGAATAAATTTTCTTGTAATATTCATTCAGGATTTTTTGAATTTCTGAGGAGTCTGTTGTTATTTTGTCTGTCGTTTCTGATTGATGAAATTAGAGATTTTACTCTTTTTTTCCTGGTTAGGTTAGCCAAAGGTTTATCTATTTGATTGACCTTTTCCAAAAACCAACTTTTTGATTTATTGATCTGTTGTATAATTCTTTTGTTTTCAATTTCATTTAATTCTGCTCTGATTTTGGTTATTTCTTTTCTTCTACACAGTTTAGGGTTGGAATGTTCTTCCTTTTCCAGTTGCTTGAGATGTCCCATTAAGTTGTTGACTTCCTCTCTTTCCATTCTGTTGAGGAAGGCTTGCAGTGCTATAAATTTCCCTCTTAGGACTGCCTTTGTGGTATCCCTGAGGTTCTGATAATTTGTGTCTTCCTTGTCATTTTGTTCCAAAAATTTGGCAATTTCCTTCTTAATCTCATCTCTGACCCAGCTATCATTCAGCATAAGGTTATTTAACTTCCATGTTTGTGTATGAGTGTGCAGGTTCCTGTTGTTACTGAGTTCAGCTTTTATTCCATGGTGGTCCGAGAGGATGCACGGAATAATTTCTATTCCTTTACATTTACTGAGGTTAGACTTATGGCCTAAGATGTGATCAATTTTGGAGTATGTTCCGTGGGCTTAGGAGAAGTATGTGTATTCAGTTATGTTGGTATGAAATGTTCTGTAGATGTCTGCTAAATCCAAATGTTGGATGGTTAGGTTTAAATCTAAAATTTCTTTGCTCAGCTTCTTATTGGAGGATCTACCCAACACTGCCAGAGGAGTGTTGAAATCTCAGACTATTATGGAGCTGGAGGAAATCAAGTTGCTTATGTCTGTTAGAGTTTCTCTTATACATTGAGGTGCATTATGGTTAGGTGCATAAATATTCATAATTGAAATCTCATCATATTGAGTATTACCCTTAACAAATATGTACTGACCATTTTTATCTATCTTTATTTTTCTTGGTTTAAAGCCTATTGTGCCAGCAATTAGAATCGCAACACCTGCTTTTTTCTGGATACCATTTGCGTGAAATATGGACGTCCATCCTTTCACCCTGAGTCTATATTTATCTTTTAAGGTAAGATGTGATTCTTGTATGCAGCAGATATCTGGCCTGAGTTCTGTATCTAGTCAGCTAAAGTGTGCCTCTTTAGAGGACAGTTTAAGCCATTCACATTAATGGAGAATATTGATAGATCTGGTAAAATTTTGGGTATTGGGTTTTTCAAAAGTCCATTGGACAATTTTAATCCTTTATCCATTGTGAAAGTTGGAGTTTGATCAAAACTTTCTGAGTGAGTTTATTTTTGTGGTAGAGGATTGGGGTGGTCATTATGGAGGATAGGTCTGAGAATATCCTGGAGAACTGTTTTGGTTATGGCAAATTTCTTCAACATATGAATCTCATTGAAGTATTTAATTTCTCCATCATAAATGGAACTCAGTTTAGCTGGATACAAGATCCGGGGTAGAAAGTTATTTTGCTTTAGGAGATTAAAAGTCAATGGCTTGAAAGGTTTCAGAAGAAAGATCTGCAGTCATTATAATATTCTTCCCTTTGTAGGTAATAGATTTCTTGCGTCTAGCTGCTTTCAGAAGTTTCTCCTTCATATTGTCACTGGTGAAGTTAATTATGATGTGCCTGGGGGATGTCTTATTCGGATTGAGTCGTGCTGGGGTTCTGAAACTGTCTGCTATCTGGATTTGAGAATCTCTTGATATATCTGGAAAATTTTCTTTCATAATTTCATGGAGAAGGGCCACTGTGCCTTGTGAGGCCACTTCATCACTTTCAGGGATTCCAATGAGGCAGATATTAGCCTTCTTCGTTTGAAGGCTAATTGACCGGATCATTGAAGAATGATCCATTTTTGCTCTCCATGTCTCTTCTTCTTTGAGAGTTTGGGAACATTCAAACGCCTTGTCTACAATGTCAGAAATCCTTTCTTCTGCCTCCTCCACTCTGTTACTGCAGTATTCTACTTTTTTTTTTTTTTCAGATCTTTGAGGGATCCAAATTCTTGTTTCAGTGCATCAAAATCTTTGGTGGTTTTGTCTTTAAATTCATTAAATTCTTCATACGATTTTTGAATTTCTCCTCGAATTTCTAATTCTGACTTTTGAATTGCTCTTTTGGTTTCTAATTCCAAATTTTCCTCCATTCTGTTAATCTCGTTTGCAATCCAAATTTTGAATTCGATTTCTGACAACTCGGCCAGCTGTTTATGAATGGGATCATCAGTTACATCTGCCATATCTTTCCTTGGGGGGCGGGGTTGATCTATTCTGGTTACTCGTGTTACCAGAGTTTTTCTGCTGATTGAGCCCCATAATTACTTTATACTGTTTGCTTTCTCCCCTGGAGCCTTGTTGAGGACCCGTGCAGTGCTGCGGCCTGAGATGTTTGGGACCTATTTGATGTGGTGGGGCTAAGTGGTTCTGTCTTGTTTTCAGCTGGTCTCTGTTTGCCCCTAATGAAACAGTTACTCTGGGCTGAAGTATCAGCTGTGGATAAATACCAGCAATTAAGTCACCCCACCCTCCACAGGGAACAATTGTAAAAGGAAAATCAAACCTTCCTACAACCACACACCCAGGGCACCACTTGAATGTTCCTTAGGCGATTGGCTCAGTTTGAAAGGTCCAAATCAATTGTCTCAGTCAGCACCTGTCTCAGGTGGGAGAGTTTAAAAGGTCTCTGGCAACTGGAATGCAGGGGTCTGGGTGACAACTCAAATATGACTTACTCCAGTGTCCTGTGATGTCTGGAGGACCCACCCAGCAAATAGATTAGTTTGGGAAGGTTGATGTCTCCTTCCCCATCTTGCATCTCTGTCACACCCAGTCACTGCTAACCCCACAGGGCTGTGACCCAGCCAGTTGCCTCCAGTGAGCAGATACTCCAGAGGTTTGCACCTGCCTAAATCACAAGGAAGTCTGTATCTGCTCGTCCAGGCCGATGCTCTCTGCCTCTATCCAGCAGGGGGCGGTGAGGCCTGTCTACCTCGGGCACTTGATGGAGGCTTGGGGGTGTTCACTCAGTTCCAGCCCCACCCTTGATTGATGTTACTGGCAGAACAGAACAACCCAGTGGGAGTTCATTTCTGACCCTGCTAAATTCCTCTGCAGAAGAGGGGCTGCTTTGAGTTCCCAGAACCTGTGCCTCAGGCCCTGTCTTTACTCCTGCAGGTTTGTATTCACAGCACGGTTGGTTGTCAGCTCTAGCCTCCTGTCCTCCATTGTCTAAAGGCTGATGATCCAATGAGGGCCGGGTGTGTCTTAGGCTCATTAAAGCGGTCCTCTGCATCAGCCCCGCCCTGGGAGATTCCCAGCTCTGTTCGGGCATTTTCTAGTCCCTGCGTTCCACCCAGGCCAGTACCGCCTCAGGAAAAGCGTTTACTCACGGGGCCTGTGTTTCAGTCAAAGTTCTGTTCCGTGATGGTTGCCATCTGAGAAGATGCCTGGCCTCCTCTGGTTCCCCAGGAAGACAGGGGGAGTGGCTTCGGGATATCTGGGGGTGGATCTTGTTATTGCTAAACACGACTGCTGCTCTGCACCTCAGGGTAACGCCCCTCCGGCGTGATTCCCTCTCAGCCGACCATCGTCTCCTCACTCCTATGCTGCAGAATCAGCACTGTCCAGCTGCAGTCCAGGTCCTGTCTACAGCTCTTGAGAACTCACCCAAGAATCTGGACTCCTGTGGGACAGGCCTCCAGACCTCAGAGTGAGAGTGGAGGGGAGTGCTGGGAGCTCAGAATTGCAGGTCATAACACCAAGCTCATTGAGACCAAATGAGCAAATAAACAGATACAAAGGCTACCAGACACACAAGCCCATAGATGCACAAGCAGATGGAGACACATAGACATACAGACAACCTGCGCAACAACAACAAATAACAACTACAATAAAAATAGTGATAATCGCAAAATAATTTAAAACAAAAGAAAAAAATGGTGTTCATAGAAAAGTTAAAATAGAACAATGGGTATATGTGAAACTTAGTAAATGTGGAATGTAAATTTCTTAGCACAATAACTAAGAAAATGCCAGGAAGTCTATGTTAACCAGTATGATAAAAATGTGTCAAACGGTCTATGAAACTAGTGTATGGTGCCCCATGATCACCTTAATGTACACAGCTATTATTTAATAGAAAAAAATAGAAATAAAAAATATATCTATAAAAAATAATGAATAGTTAACAGTAGCTCCTCCAAGAAAATGGTGAGGAAAAAACAGAACAACAACAAAAAAGAGACAGAGAAAAGAAAAAGAGAAAAGAGAAAAAAAGGCACCAACCACAAAAATATTATTCTTGTATATATGTAGAGCTATACATCTATATGTATGATGTAGGGATCAATTTTCAGAGGAATATATTTATAATGTGATATACTTTCTGGACACCAGTTGGCGCTGTGAGTGGTTCCCAGGCTTATACCTGATTTACAGTTTATACTGTTACCATGGTAACCACCCTCCTTGGCCATCGCCATTTTGGAGTTTCTGTAAAATTTTGTCACCTAACTATTGTGCAACCTCAGCTGTTCTACTCCAGACAGCTCTTCCCTCCGACCTCCCCACTCAGTGCAGGCGTCCACGCTTCCCAAATCTTTCCACTCTGCTCCCACGTTCTCCTGCAAACTGGCGACTGCAATCAGCTGTTGGGGAGGGTGCTGCTGCCGGCTCGCCCGGTTGCTGGCGGTTCCCACCGTTGCTGGCGGGTCCCACGGCTGCTGCAGTCGGTTCCTGCGGCTGGAGCACTAGGGGACCTTATACTGAGTTTTATGGTTCAGAGTTTCCCTTTTGAATTGGGACCTGCCAGTTCGCCGTGCAGCCTGAACCGCCAACCCCCTCCAACATTCCCCTCCAGGAATGCTCCTGTCTATTCAATCACTCCTGTTGTTCTGGGGGAAGACGCCCACCATTTTGGATAGTTCAAAATGTCTGTTTCCCAGGCGGGATCCCCTCCCTTCAATTTTCAATCGGGTTGCCCAGCTCCCCGTGGTTTTGAGTGGCTCTCCTTTCGGATGCCACCCTCGGTTCAGGAATAAATATTTGTCAATTGGGTTTTGTCAGCATTTGCAAGCTGATGTCCTCCGTAAGGGAGGGGCCTGCCGGCCAGCAAGGCCAAGCAAGGAAACATCTCTATAACAGAGTCCGTGGTTTTAAATTACCCCTCATAAACAGCAATCTGCCAATTCGCTGAGGTTGTCCAGCTGTCTGTCCACCCCAATAATCCACGTGTGGGAAAGGTCCGGACCCCTTTTCCTCTCACCTGATGACTTGGGAGAGGTGGGCTATACTTCCGTCCTGTAAGCCATCATGCTCCGCCTCCCTAAGCCTATATATTTAAATATTCTTATCAAGAAATGATGCTGGATATTATCAAAAACCACTTCTGCATCATTTGAGAGAATTATATGGTCTTTGTTTACATTACATTTATGTTATTATATTTGTGGATTTATGTATGTTGAGTGAACCTTGAATTCTTGGGATACAATTCACTCGATTATGGTGTAAAATTATTTATTGTGTCACTGTATTGTGCTTTCTAAGACCTTATTGAATATTTTTGCATCATTATTCATTAATGATATTGGTCCATAGTTTACTTTGTTGTTGGGTTGTTTCCTGGTTTGGGGATCAGGGTGCTATTTGATTCATAGAACCTGTTGGGGAAAATTTCTTCTTGCCCTGTGTTTTTTGAATAGGTGATGAAATACAGGAACTAGTTCCTCTTTGAAAGATTAGTAGAATTCTGGTATGAAAACATCTGGTCCAGGGATTTTATTTATAGGAAGATTTTGTATTGTTGATGCTATTTCAGTGCTTGATATAGGTCTATTCAAAACTTTAAATTCATTCTAGTGGAGTATATGAAGGTAGCTTACTTCCAGGTATTGGTCCATCTCCTCTACATTATCATATTCCTGGGCATAGAGGTTTTTGTTTTTTGTTTTTTGTTTTTTTTTTGTAGTAATCATTGAGGACCTTCTGTATTTCTGCGGTATCTGTTGTTATTTTCCCTTTATCATGTCTGACTGAAGTTATTAGTGATCTTACATTTCTTTTTCTGGTTAGTCTTGCCAAGGGTTTTTCAGTTTTATTAATTTTTTCAAAGAATTAACTTTTATTTTGCTGATATTCTGAATGGTTCTTTTGTTTTCAATGTCACTGAATTCTGCTCAAATTTTGTTATTCATTTTCTTCAGCTGGGTTTGGGGTTAGATTGTTCTTCCTTTTCCAGTTGCTTGTTATGGAACATTAGGTTCTTCATTTCCTCTCTTTCTGTTTTCTGATTGAAAGCATCTAATGCTATACATTTGCCTCTTAGGATTGCCTTTGCAGTATTCCACAGGTTTGATAGTTTGTGGCTTCATTATCATTTTGTTCCAGAAATCTAATGATTTCCTTCTTAATCTCGTCTTTGACAAAGCTGTTGTTCAGCATAGTGTTATTTAGTTCTAGGCCTTTGTTTAAGTATTAAGATCTCTGTTGCAGTTGAGTTCAACTTTTAGTCTATAGTGGTCCAAGAAGATACAAGGAATAATTTCTATTCTTGTGAATTTGTTGAAGTTAGACTTGTGTCCTAAAATATGATCAAGTTGTGGAGGATGATTCGAGGGCTGATGAGAAGAATGTGTATTCAGTTTTGTTAGGATGATGCGTTTTGCATATGTTTATTAATTCCATTTGTTCTAGGGTCGTGTTTAAGTCCACTATTTCTTTGCTTAGTTTCTGATTGTAGGATATGTCCAGTACTACCAAAGGGGTGTTAAAATCTCCACCTATTATAGTGCAAATAGATATCATATTATTCATGTCAGTTAGTGTTTGTATTATAAATTGAGGAGCATTCATGCAGCGTGCATAAAGTTTAAGTATTGAATTTCTTCATGTTGTTTGCTTCCCTTGAGAAGTATGTAGTGCCCACCCTTGTCTTTCCTTACTTTTTGTTGATTTAAATCCAATTATATCTGCAAATAAGATTGCAAACCCTGTCTTTTTCTGATTTCCATTTGCCTGGATTTCTGTTTTGTGTCTCTTCACCGTGAGTCTTGGTGTATCCCTTGAGGTTAGGTGTGTTTCTTGAGGTCAACAGATATTGAGCAAGAGCTTTTGTATCCAGTCATCGAACCTGTGCCTCTTTAGAGGAGAGTTCAAGCCATTCACATTTATTGAGAGATGTGTGGTGGAGTTTCGGTCATCTCCTTTCTCAGAGGTCTAGGGCTTATTTTTATCCTCTTCACCACTGTGGAAGTTAGGCTTTGTCCTTTAATTTCTGGGTGTGTTTACTTTGGTGGTGGACCACTGTGGTGGTCATTACAAAGAATGGGTCTGAGTACTTCCTGGAGAGCTGGTCTAGTTATAGCAAATTTCCTCAACATTTGGATGTCATTAAAATATTTGATTTCTCCTTCACAAATGAAACTCAGTTTAGCGGGATGTAGGA
This sequence comes from Nycticebus coucang, assembly GCF_027406575.1. Lineage (NCBI taxonomy): Eukaryota > Metazoa > Chordata > Mammalia > Primates > Lorisidae > Nycticebus > Nycticebus coucang. The sequence goes on along the minus strand of NC_069804.1, from coordinate 92,419,822 downwards.
CCCTAGGCTTGAAGTTGTTTTGTTTTAGGAGATTTAAGGTCGATGACCACCCTCTAATTGGCCTGAATATTTCAGTTGAAAGATCTGTAGTCATCGTGATATTTTCCCTTTGTAGGTAACACTTTTATTATGCCTGGCTTCTTGAAGCATTTTCTCCTTCATATTAACTTTGGCAAAGTTAAATACAATGTGTCTACGAGATGATTTATTTGGATTGAGTCTTCCTGGAGTTCTGAAACTCTCTACTATATGAATTTCTGTATCTCTTGCTATGCTTGGATAAATCTCCTCCATAATATCTTGGAGTGGAGCATCTGTACCTTTAGAACCATCCTCTTCTCCTTCAGGAATTCGTATAAGATGAATATTTGATCTTTGGAGTGGTCCCACAACTCTCTCAAGGAATAATCCGTCTTTGCTCTCCATCTCTCTGCCTCTTTGAGCACTTGGGAGTGTTCAAAAACTTTTTTTTTTCAATTTCAGAGATCCTTTTTTTCTGCCTGGTCAACTCTATTTCTGAGGGATTGTACTATATTTTGGAGCTCCTCAAACAGCTTTTCCATTTCCTTGAGCTCTGCTGTCTCTTTTCTCATGTCCATATCCTTGGTGATTTTGTCTTTGAATTCATTGAATGCTTGAGACAACTTTTGCACAACTCTTTTTATTTATATTTCCATCTTTTCCTCCATTTTATTCATGTTATTTGCCATCCATATTCTGAATTCTTTTTCTGGCATTTCAGGCATTTTTTGGTGAATGGCATCTTCTGATGTATCTCCTTTATCATTCCTTGGGGGAGTTGATCTTCTCTGATTTTTGATGTTGACAGAGTTCTTCTGCTGGTTCTACCCCATGATTATTTTCCACAGTTTGTCTAGTAAAATTGATATGGTGAGATTGGATTGAAATATCCAGGAATTTTAGTTAACCAGCCCTTCGCCAAAGAGCTGGGACTGGTGATTGCGGCTTTTCCCCTACAGCTTTACAAAGATCCCTTTCAGATCTACAGCTGGCGATTCTTAGGACCTGATTGGTGTGATAGGGCTAGCTGGCTCTGTCTTGTATTTAGCCAGCCTCTATCCAATCTTAATGAGTCAGGTATTTAGGCTGAAATCTCAGGTGGGGAGAAGTGCAAGCAACTGAGACACCGTAACCCCCACCAGCGGTAAATGGAAGAGGAGAGTCAGTCCCTCCCCCTACAACAAAACCGTGGTTCGACCTTGGAGGTTCCCGGGGTGGTCAGCCAGGTCAAGAGTTCGAATCTGGGGCAGCGCCTGTGGCTCAGTGAGTAGGGCGTCAGCCCCATATACAGAGGGTCATGGGTTCAAACCCAGCCCCGGGTCAAAGTGCAACACAAAATAGCTAAGAGTTCAAATCTGATTGTTCCAGGCAGCACAATCACTGCTCAATTGGGAGAGTTCAAAAAGTCTCTTGATACTGCTTCAATTGCCTGGGGAGTCCTCCTTGTAAAATATTCACCCAGGTTGATTCCTTCAAGAGTTTTCCCTGCACTTTCTTCTAGTATTTTAAATTGTGGTACATGTATACCATGGAATTTTATGCAGCCTTAAAGAAAGATGGAGACTTTACCTCTTTCATATTTACATGGATGGAGCTGGAACATATTCTTCTTAGCAAAGTATCTCAAGAATGGAAGAAAAAGTATCCAATGTACTCAGCCCTACTATGAAGCTAATTTATAGCTTTCATATGAAGGCTATAACCCAACTATAGCACAAGAATATCGGGAAAGAGCCAAGGGAGGGAGGGTAGGTTGTGATGGAAGGAGGGGAATTGGTGGGGATATACCTATGGTGCAACTTAGAATGGGTACAGGCAAAACTTATTAAATGCAGAATACAAATGTCTACATACAATAACTAAGAAAATGCCATGAAGGCTATATTAATGAAGGCTATATTAAACAGTTTGATGAAAATATTTCAGATTGTATATGAAACCAGCACATTGTACCCCGTAATTGCACTAATGTACACAGCTATGATTTAATAAAAAAAAAAAAAAAAAAAAAAAAAAAAAAAAAAAAAACAGAAAAACGTCTCCAGCATCCTGGCAATAGGGATTCATAGGCAGCTCCATCCTGAAAATACAGGAGGCTGGAGTGTGGCTCCCTCTGGTGCTCAACGAAGTCAGGTAGGCCCACCCAGTTAAAGAGTCATGCCGGGGGTGGGGGAGCAGCCCCTGTTTCCCTGCCTTACACCTCTGCTATGCCCTGCCACCAGTAACCACATGGATCTGTGGTCTGGCTCAGAGGCACCAGGGATATTTGCCTGTCAGAGTCAAAGTGGAGTCAGTGCCTCCTTCCCCTCCACCACAGAATATGGGGAGTGCTCCACCAGAGTCTGTCCTGAGATGTGAACACCTCCATCCACTGGCAGGTACCATTGCAGTGCACATTTTTCTCCCACAGAGTCTGCGTCTCTGCCCTCGCTGCACTCCACCATCAGCAACTCTGTGGTTGGGGAAGCATTTCTACAAAATCTGACCCGGGGCATTAGACATGCAGCCACTGTGTACTGTCATGGAGCCATGCTTCTCCCTCTCCCACTTGTCTCTCTCTCCCTGCGTCCCCCAACTGCCACTCGTTACACTGTTTCAGAGCAGTTGTGCAGCAGTTCACAATGCAATGCCCAGACCTCTCAAGGAATTTCTAAACACTCTGAGTTCTGCAAAGGACAGGCCTTCAGAATGCCAGATGAGGGGTGAAGGGTGTACTTGGAGTTCAGAATTATAGGGAAAATATTTGTTCAATTTTATGCTGGGCAAGAGAAGGCATAGCCTCACAGGTGGGACCTCTCTGGAGAAGGAGTCCCAGTGTATAGCAACTCCCTCATGTGGGGTAAAAAATAAGAGATCTTTCGAACCCTGCTCACTCCTGGGGAGCACCCACAAGCCAGTCTCTTGAGGGAGGGGTCTCTTGTTCTGTTGGCAATGGATTTTGTACATGGAGTTTGTTTCTTCAAAGTCACAGCTTGCCTCAGCAGGGATGATATGCACTCATCAATCTTCTTTCTTAGCTTAGCTCCCAACATTCAGCTTTATTGAGTTCATTTTGTCCATTCTCTCTCCCTCTGGACAGAAGCCTCTGTCAAAAGCTGGCTCCAGTCAGCCATCTTATCCTAATATTTTGTCAAATTGAAATCTTTCTTCAGCAAGAGTCAATTTTTGTCAAATTTGAGAAGTGTGGGTCCAGTTTAAGTCTTCTACCTGTGGCTAACCGGTTTTTTTCAGCACTATATAATCAATAGGGTTCCCTCCCCCACCCCCCACCCTCCGCTATATACTTTTGTTTGGTTTATTGAAAGTCAGATGGTGGTATATGGCTGAGTTCATCTTCAAACTCTATTCCATAGATCTATGTCTATTTTTGTGCCAGTACCATGCTGTTTTGATCAATGTAGACTTGTAGTATAACCTGAAGTCTGGTAATTGATGCCTCCAGGTTTGTTTTCATTTCTAGACGTGATATTGGCTATTCAGTTTTTTTTTTTTTTTTCTAGTAGCATAGAAAACAAAGTACTATTTTTTCAAATTCTTCAAAGTATGACATTGGTGCTTTGATGGGGATTTCATTAAATCTTTAGATTTCTTTAGGGAGCATGGACATTTTAACAATGTTGATTCATCACGGCATAATATCGAGCATGGTGTGTTCTATCATTTGTTAACATCGTCTGCTATTTCTTTTCTTCGGGTTTCACAGTTTCTCTTTATAGAGATACTTCACATCCTCACATCCTTTGTTAGATATATTCCCATGTACTTCATCTTCTTTGGAACTATTACAAAAGCTATAGAGCCTTCGAATTTATTCTGAGCTTGACTATTATTGGCATATATGAAGGCTACTAATTTGTGGACATTGATTTTACAGACCTAGATGATAAATTTTGGAGGATGATCCATGGGCTGAGAAGAAGAATGTGTATTCAGTTTTGTTAGGATGAAAAGGTCTGTATATGTTTGTTAAGTCTATTTTTTATAGGGTCATGTTTAAGTACTTTTTTTGTTTGTTTGTTTAATGTCTGCTTAGAGGATCTGTCCATTACTGGAAAAGGGTGTTAACATCACCACCTATTATGGTGCCTAAAGATACCACACTGTTCAGATCATTTACAGTTTGTTTTATGTATTGAGGACTGCTCAGGTTGGGTGTGTACATTTTAATGATTGAGCTGTTAAGGTTGTATGCTTTCGTTTACAAGTATGCAGTGTCCATCCTGTCTTTCCTTATTTTTGTTGGCTCAAATCCAATTTCATCTGCAAATAAGATTGTAACCCTGACTTTTCCCACCCCTGGTTTCCATTTGCCTGGATTGTTGTTTTCCGTCCCTTCACTCAGAGTCTCATTTTATCCTTTGAGGTTAAATGAGTTTCTTGGAGATACTGGGCTTGAGCTTTTATATGCAGTCATCCAGCTTGTGCCTTTTAGAGGGGAAATCAAGCCATTGACATTTATTGAGAGAATTGATAGGTGTGGAGGAGTTTTGATCATCTTCTTTTCAGAAGTCCAGAGCTTACTTTTATCCTTTTCACCATTGTAGAAGTTAGGCTTTTCCCCTTAATTTATGTGTGTATTTACTTAGGTGATGGACAATCATGTTGTTCTTAATGAAGAATGGGTTTCATTACTTCCTGTAGACCTGGTCTAATTATGGCAAATGTCCTCAACATTTGAATGTCAATAAAATATTTGATTTCTTCATCACAAATGAAACTCAATTAAGCAGGATGCAGAATCCTGGGATGAATATTGTGTTTGTTTTTGCCAGGTTCCCACCCTGGGGGCAGGGACCACTAAGACCTGTTGAGCTGGCAGTGACTGACTGAAGAAATGTAAAGTTAGAAGAGACGTGAGAAGAAAAAGACAAGACACACAGAATAGAAGTTCCAGAGATGAGAGCACAGGGTACCACCACCCGTTTGTGCGGTTCCAACAGTGGCCCCGAGCATTTGTTTCACTCAGCTTTTAGTGAAGGATATTGGTTAATTAGCCCAGAGGGTAAGCTGCGGAAGGGAACAAAGACATCAGCAGCAGTTTCTCTGAGTGAGTATATCAGCTTCTATTGTTTCTATAATCATTAACATTAAGGGTCTGAGAAGTCTTATGAAATTCAGCACCGGTGGCGCCCATAGCTCAGTGGGGAGGTTGCCAACCACATACACCAAGGCTGACAGGTTCTAATCCAGCCCAGGCCAGCTCAAGCAACAAGGACAACTGCAACAGAAAACAGATAGCCAAGCACTGTGGCTGGTGCCTTAGTCCCAGCTACTTGGGAGTCTGAGGCAAGAGAATCACTTAATCCTAAGAGTTTGAGGTCGCTGTGAACTGTGACACCATGGCACTCTACACCCAGGGTGACAGTTTGAGACTCTGTCTCAAAAAAAAAAAAAAAATCCAGAACCTGATCCTTGAATGGGGGCAGACTCCTCCTGTCTGTGGTCACACATAGATTCCTTGGGGGCTATTAATAAATGCTAGTTGACTGTGGAGTAAAATGACACTGGCATCAATCTCCTCTGAAGAATTGGGGGGAAAGAGGAATTTTCCTCTCATCACCACCACAGAGGGTCTTCCTCTGCAATAAGGGATACAAGCCCTCCTATCCATATTTCAGGGTTCGAGCTGTTGTTCCCTTGATCTCTGCCCTGATCAAATACAAATCTCCACAATGGGTATTTACTTTGACTGTAGACTGGGCAGGAGGCGGCCTAGTTAATGTTTCTTGTTATGCCTTGCACATGGCATCCTCTGTGGCCATTATTCCTTCAGAGTGCTTAAAGACCCTGCAGGGTTATTAGTAAGCTGTATCACCAACAGGCCAGGCTTTTAGGGAAAGCAGGAAACTTTCTCAGATAATAAATTTAGCAGTGGCTGGTTTAAAGGTAAACTAGCTGACTTTCCTTTGTTCTGCCTCATTTAGCTTACCTTTTTATTTCTCCCTTTTTCCTGGTGGTGTTTTCCCATGCCAAGAATGGGGTCTTCGGTGCCCATTCTGCCTGCAGTTTTTTTAAAGAAGGCCAAAGGCAGATGACCATTCTCTTCTGGTTTGTAAATTTTCAGCTGAAAGGTCTGCAGTCATTCTGATATTTTTCCCCTTATAGGTAAGACTTTTCTTGCACGTGGCAGCTTACAGAATTTGCTCCTTCATATTAACTGAAATTACAAATGATTTTTACATATTAACTAATTAAAAAGTTAATTACAATGTTTTTAGAATATTCTTTGTTTGGATTGAGTTATGCTGGAGTTCTGAAACTGTCTACTATCCGAATTTCTGTGTCTCTAACAACATTTTGAAATTATCCACCATGATGTCTTGAAGTAGGCAGTCAGTGTCTTTAGGTTCTTCCTCTTCTTCTTTAGGAATCCCTGTAATTTGAATGTTTGATCTTTTGGACTAATGTCATGACTCTCTCAGGGAGTATTATTTTTTTTCTGTCTCTTTGAATGATGGGAATAGTTCAAATTCTTGTCTTCAGTTTCTGAAATTCTTCTTTCTCCATGTTTTACTCTGTTACTGAGAACCTATACTGTGTTGTGAAGCTTCTTGAATGCTTCTTTCTGTTCCTTACGCTCTGAAATATTTTCCCTCATTATGTCCGTATCTATGTTGACTTTGTCTTTAAATTCACTAATTTCTTGAGACAACTTTTGAACTATTTTTTTGGATTTCTATTTCTATCTTCTCCTCAATTCCAATCATATAATTTTCCATCCATATTCTGCATTATATTTCTGACATTTCAGCAGTTTCTCTATGGATGGTATTACCTTCTGTATCTTCCTTGTAATCTCTTGGGTGAGTTGGTATTGTCTAATTTTTCACATTGACACAATTCTTCAGTTGCTCCTCCTCATGAGTATTTTAATCTTTTTAAATAATAACTATACTTTTTCATTTGAAATGATACATTTTTCCTGAACAATTATTGAGAGATAATATAATTGGGGACCCTTAGGAGCAACATACAGACCTATTTGGCAACTAAAACTGGCATTGCGTAACAGGATCAAGGGGCCCCAGGTACTTGAGCTAACCACCATTTAACGAATTAGCTGGAGCTTGTGTTTGTGTCCCTTCTCCTATATCCTTCCTTGTAAAGCTCCCTTTCAGGACTGCAGCAAGAGCCTATGAGGGTCAGCTTGCACAGATAGCACAACCTGATTCTGACCTGGTGTCAGCCTGTCTTCTTCCCAATGCAAAGGAGCTGCAATATTCCCCTGCAGCCTCTACTGCACAAAGATTCAAACAGTGGCTTTACCCCTCACCAGTGACAGTTGGAGAAGGGACTCTGTGGATGGGCCCTCCATGCTCTGGGCCCAACTGCCCCTGCACAAAGTCAAATACGCAGTGAACCTGCATGGCCAGACAGTCTCAGCCTGAAAAAAATAATCCTTGGACAGTTATGACTGAGAGTTCCAGTTGAAGTACCTAAGAAAATATGAGAAACACCCACTCAAAAAAGTTCAGAGAAGCCTGGGACCTACCCTTCCCCCCAGAGCCCTGTCTGTACACTAGATAAAAAGCAGCTGTCACCCACTGTTGAGGAGAGTGTCTAATTCCTGGACCTTCCCAGTGCCAGTCACCCAAGGCTAGGCCTATCTCTCTCCAAGTTACAAGGAGAGAAGTCGAGGGTTTGCAGTGTCACCAGGCACAGACAGCAGGGAAGGGCTTTCTAAAGGGCTGGAGAACAGGTTCCCCTGACAGGAATGAGAGCCAAAAGAGACCACACCTTCCCATGCCAAAGGTAGAACTGCAGCAACACCTTTTCCTTTTACAGAGGTGGAGTGGAACTTAGTTCAGCAGACCACACAATCCTCTCAGAGGACTCGCCAAGCACTCTGTCCTCTAACAGCGGCAGTCTTTCAGCCAACCAGAGGTGCGGAAGGGTAGCCTGTGGCTCAGGACTGCAAGGGACCGTTTGTTCATTTTTGCATCACTTTGCAGAATGGAGACTAGACTAAGGAGGTAGGTGGGTGAGAATTCCCAGGTGAGGGATAACCAGGACCTTGTGGTTCTCTCTTTAGGGTGAGGTGAGAGGTCCTTTGTTTTCTGCTAATGCACATAAAGACCTCAATGCAACCCCTGGGTGGGGGAGGGATCTCCCATCCCCTTGGCATAAGGCCCCTTCAGTCTATTCACTCAGTACCAGATTCCTGTTATGTTTCTTCTTCTTTTTCGGCCTCACAGCTTGTCTCAGTGGGAAAGATATGCATCCTGATTTCTTCTGCCTGTGCTCAACCCCCTAATGTCAACTTCTATGAGTTTACTTCAGTACACCTTTTCTCCTTCTGGACAATAGCTTCTCATGAAAGCTGCCTCTACTGGGCCATTTTTCCCCACCTTCATACCCTGTATTCTATTAGCCCACAAACAAACAAAAGTAGAACTCATTTCAACAAAAACCTAAATCCGCACATAAAGTCATAGAAACTAAACAACTTATGCTGAACAATAGCTTGAATTGAAGAAGTCACTCAGTGAACTTAAAGATGCAAGAGAAAGTATCAATAACAGATTACAATAAGGGGAATAAAGAATCTCAAAGATTGATTATTACACTCTTGAGCTAACTCAGGAAATTAAAAAGGCCTAAAAGAAGAGAGAAAAAGGAGGGCAATCAATTAGTGAATTATGAGATTTCACAAAGCATTCAAACATATGAATTATAGGTATCCCTAAAGGGGAAGAAGAATGACCGAAATGAATAGAAGCCCAACAGAGGAATAACATGGAACAAAATTTCAAAGGCATCACTAAAGATTTTGACACACTTCGTTTGGAGGGATAATGAACTTTGATTTAGTTTATCTCAACACAGAGCATCTACAAGACACATTGTAATGATACTGGCCAAGGTCAAATACAAAGAGAAAATTTTGCAAGCAGCCAAGAGTAAGCACCAATTGGCCTACAGGGGGCAGATCAATCAATGTGACAGTGAACTTTTCAGCTTAACTTTTTTTCCAGCCATAACAGAATGGTCATGTACTTTTAAACTTCTTAAATAAAACAATTTTTCATCCAAATCTTCTGTATACTGCTAAACTAAGGTTTAAAATCAATAGAGAAATCAAATCTTTTACTGATATGCAAACATTGAGGAAGTTTGCCACAACAAGACCAGCTCTGCAGGAAATACTTAGATCTATTCTCCACAATGACCATCACAATAGCCCATCAGCAAAGTGCACCCCCAGAACTTAAAAGACAAAACTTAGCATCCACAATGGCACAAAGGATAAAACCAAGGAATGGACTTTCACAAATTAAAACGAATAGAATTCCATCAAACTTACCAATTCTGTCAATAAATGTAAATGGCTTGGATTCCCCACCGAAGAGACATAAGCCGGACGACTGGATAAAACAGCACAAGCCAGCTGTATCATTTATCCTGGAAACACCACCTAATCTGAAAGGACAAAATAAGGTCCAGGGTGGAAGGTTGTAAAACAATATTTTAGACAAATGGAAATCAGAAAAAAAGAAGAGTAGCGATGTTATTTGCCAATATAAGTGAATTTACAGGAACTAAAGTTAAGAAAGACAAAGTTGGCAGAGCAACATGGCTGACTAGAAACATCTCCTCACCAGCCACTCATGGCACGGCAGGGAAAATAATATTCCAACCACCTCTAGCTGAGGGTACCCACACAAGAATATCACTCCAGGGGCACAGTAAAGCAGTGGTGGACTACACGAGCCAGTGAGGAAGAATGGAGATGAGGAAAATCAGCACAGAAGGCAAGTGCTTCTGAATGGGTGGGAACTGGCACGTCAGCATGCCCACAGGACTGGGGACAGGAAATAGCTGTCTTGAAGTTTTTTTTTTTTTTTTTGAGGGTCCCCAAACCTGCTCACTGGAGTGGCCTTGGAAGGCTTAAACAAATGGATAGACTTGAACAGGATCCAGTAGCTGGGATTGAATACCAGGTGAAGTGCATTTACCATCAGTTTGGCTGCTAGCTGGGGACTGCCATTATGGAAAAGCTGTGTAGGGGGTGGTGCCTGTGGGTCAGTGGGTAGGACGCTGGCCCCATATACTGAGGGTGGTGGGTTCAAACCCAGCCCCGGCCAAACTGCAACAACAAAAAAAATTGCAGAGCGTTGTGGCAGGCGCCTGTAGTCCCATCTACTCTGGAGGCTGAGGCAAGAGAATCGCCTAAAACACACAGGAGTTGGAGGTTACCGTGAGCTGTGATGCCATGGCACTCTACCGAGGGTGATAAAGTGAGACTCTGTCTCAAGAAAGAAAGAAAGAAAGAAAGAAAGAAAGAAAGAAAGAAAGAAAGAAAGAAAGAAAGAAAGAAAGAAAGAAAGAAAGAAAGAGAAAAGAAATGCTGTGTAGGAGAAATGGAGAAATAATCTGAAGGTTCCTAGTGCACAGCCAGTTCTAGCACACCTGCTGATTTCGGGAATCCATGCTTGAGGTGAGCTGAGCAGACCCCACAATTATTGTCAGAAGTCACTATGTGACATGCCTCCTAAGGATCTGGCAGTAACTATAGGATCCCAATGCCATGGGGACTGAATCCTGATTAAGCAACCAGGACCTGACAGAGGCCAACAAAGGAAGACAGGAACAGATCTCTGCAAATAAGAGCGTGGGGTCTGCCCTAATATTTCACAACAACATAGTATATGCTTATATCTCCTAACAACAGAACGCCACCAGGAGTTAAGGTAATATGTTCTCAGATATATGTGTGTCTGTTTAGTTTATATATATATAAATATATATATATATATAAAATATATAAATAATATATATTCTTATATATATTCTTATTACATATTATTATTATATTATATACATATAATATATATTCAAATAATATACATATATTCTTTGTACCCTCAATAAATCCCAAACAATAATGTATATGTATGTATATACATATACTGCATATACATATACATATATATAATATATATTATACATATATAATGTATTATTCTATTATAGTGTTATATATATATACATATATACATACATATATGTACATATATATTATTGTTTGGGAGTTATTGAGGGTACAAAGAATTAGGTTACACTGAGTGTGGTTTTTCAGTAAATCCCTTTTGTAAGTGTGTCCCACCCCTAAGAGGTGTGCCATAAACCATGACACCCCATCCTACCCCCCCTTCCCATCCCTCATTTTCCTACCCCCACCTTGTATTAGACCATCTACTTTCTTCATATTAGAATTGAGTACATTGGATTCTTGCTTCTCCATTCTAAGAAGAATGTGTTACACCTCCATCCAGGTGAATGCAGAAGATGTAAAGTCTCCATCTTTTTAAATGGACGAATAGTATTTATTCCTGTGTTGGTGGGCATTTAAGCTGTTAAGCTATTTCCACATTTTGGTGATTGTAAATTGAGCTGCGATAAACAATCCAGTGCAAACGTCCTTATGGTGATAGCAGTTTTTTTTTTTTTCTTCTGGGTAGATACCCAGTAATGGGTTTGCAGGATCAAATGGGAGGTCTAATTTGAGTGCATTGAGGATTCTCCATCCTTCCTTCCAAAAAGGCTATATTAGACTGCAGTCCCACCAGCAGTATAAAAATAAAATGTTTTCTTCTCTCTTCATTCATGCCAGCATCTGAAGCTTTGAGACTTTTTGATGTGGGCTATTCTCACTGGGGTTAGGTGGTACCTCAGGATGATTTTCATTTGCATTTCTCTGATGATCAGGGACGATGATCATGTTTTCAAATGTCTGTCACTCATTCATCTGTCTTTGTCAGAGAAGGTTCTGTTCTTATCTCTTGCCCCGAGGTAGATGATGGGATTGTTTACTTGTTATCCATTAATTAATTTGAGATCTCTGCTGATTCTAGTCATCAACCCTTTGTGAGAGTGCAAATATATTTGTTCATTCTGAAGGTTTTCTCTCTCTCTCTCTCTCTATATATATATATATATACATATATATACATATATACATATATATACACATAGATAGATTGTTTGTTTGTTAGTATTTTTATTTTTTCATTTTTAATTTATTCAATAGCAAGGGCTCCTCCATTTTTCTCACAGTTTGTCAACCACTTTTATTATCACTTTCTCTTGAATTCTTCTCCTTTTTGCTCTCTTTTGATAGAGACTTTTGTACTTTTCTCAACTTCTCCACATAGATTTCTCATACAACAGCTATGATGTCACTTTTTTCTGTATCTTATATTGTTCCATTTTAAATATTCTTGGTCTATTTTCTTTTTTGAGACAGAGTCTCAATATGTCACCCTCAGTAGAGAGTGCCATGGAGTCACAGCTCACATAAACCTCAAACTATTGGGCATTTCTTTGTCTATTTTTATGTTTTTTTCTCTGAGTGATGGGGTGATCAGGTCATGGATCTGACAGAGGGGTCTCAGCGTTGGTCTGTCTCAATGGGGTCAAGAGCTCACAGTCCAGGATATATTTTATCTTCTGACTTGGGAGAGACAGTTCTGGCAGGTCCCCAATACAACATTCTGCCAAATTTTAATTTTTAATTTTTTTTTTCATATTTGTTGGACATAGGGTCTTTTCCCAAGCAGGAAAGGACCTCCTGACTTTGAGGGATCACACCAACCAGGCAAACCAAAGCCCTAGAGTTGTGAATGTGGTCACACAACCCTATAAAACAACACCATTTCACCTGTAGCACCATTTCTATTGTTTCACCCACTACTTTTTCCCTTTCTTTTATCTTCTTTCTCCCCTCTCATTACCATTCTCTTCCTTTTGGACTTATACAGAAAGGCCACTTCAACACCTAAGCTCTAAGACAAGGTAATGTAACGTGAAGGAGGTAGTGGGAAAGAAAAAGTAACACAAGGACGTGAACAAGCAGAAAATAAACATGGGAGGAAACAAGACAAAAATTCTGGTAATATGGAAAACCAAAACAGAGCAATTCTCCCAAGGGACCATGATGGAGCTGCCACAGAGGATTTTGCCTATAAAGAATTAATGGAAATGACAAAAAGGGAATTTTAAAATTGGATGACAAAGGTACTAAAGGGAATTAATGAGTAAGTGGAAAACAGAGCCAAATAATGGATGAAAGTTATGAAGAATACACAAAAATATAGCAGAGTTTAAAGAATTGAAGGAGTCAACCATGGAACTGAAAGATTCAGTAGAATGTATCAATAGCAGATTAGAGCATGGGAAGAAAGAATCTTGGACATAGAGGATAATACTCTTGAGCTAACCCAGACAGTTAAAGGGATAGAAAAGAAGAGAAGAAGCAGAATGCTCACACAGAGAATTATGAGACTTTATAATGGATTGAAACATACAAATTATAGGGATTCCTGAAAGAGAAGAACGTTTCAAAAGAATAGAACCCCTACTAGAGGATATAATAAATGAAAATTTCCCAAGTATCACTAAAGTTTCTGAAACACTTCTTTTAGAAAGATAATGAATCCCAGGTAGTCAGAACACAAACAGAGCATCTCCAATACATGTTGTAATGACACTCTCCAAAGTCAAGACAAAAAAAAACGAAGTACTGAAAGCAGCCAGAAGTAAGCACCAACAGACCTACAGGGGAAGATCCATCAGGGTGACAGCTAACTTTTCAGATGAAATATTCCAAGCCAGAACAGAATGGTCGTCTACCTTTAACCTTCTTAAACCAAACAATTTTTCAGCCCAAAATTCTGTATACTGCTAAACCTAGCTTCAAAATCAATGGAGAAATCAAATATTTCACTGCTATGCAAACATCGAGGAAATTCACCACAACAAGACCAGCTCTACGGGAAATACTAAGACCTAATATTCATACAGTCCATCGCAATAGCCCACAAGCAAAGTAAATATCCAGAACCAGAAAACAAAGCCTAGCTTCCACAATGGTGCAAAGGATAAAGATAAGCAATGGATTTTCACAAATTAAGATGAATAGAAGTCCACCACACTTATCGATTCCTTCAATAAATGTAAATGGTTTTAACTCCCAACTGAAAAAGCACAGGCCGGCTTATTAGATGAAACAGCACAAGCCATTCATATGCTATCTCCAGAAACACACTTAACCTTTAAGGACAAACCTAGACTCAGGGTACAGCAATGGAAAGCAGTATTTCAGGAAAATGGAAATCAGAAGAAAAGAGGGGTTGAAATCTTATTTTCAGGTACAAGTTGATTTAAGGCAACTAAAGTTAGGAAAGATAAGAACATTCACTTTATACTGGAATGAAAGTAAAGTTGTAATTAGAAATTGTAGGAATAATTCCAAAGTTATCTGAAAAATTTAATGACTTCAAAGACAAGATTATGAAAGATTTTGACACATCGAGAAATGAATTTACAGCCCTCCAAGATATGAGAAATACAGTAGAATCCATCAGTAACAGAATTGAGCAGGCAGATGAAAGTATCTCTGACATTGAATACAAAGCTTTTGAATGCCCTTAGATGGTCAAAGTGTAAGAGAAGTGGAGAGCAAAAACGAATCATTCTCTTAGAGTGGTGTGGGACAACTCCAGAAAAACAAACATTCGCCATATAGGAATTCCTGAAGGTGACGAGTTTGTTCTGAAAGGCTCAGATGCTCTACTCCAAGAGATAACCGAGGAGAACTTCCCAAACATCGCAAGAGACACTGAAATTAAGATAGCAGCCAGTTTCTGAACCCCAGCATAACTCAGTCCATAGAAAGCATCTCTCAGACACATTATAACTAACTTCGCCAAAGTTAATGGCAAAGGAGAAAATTCTGTAAGCAGCCAGACGTAAGAAAGCCCTAACCTACAAGGGGAAGAATATTTGAATGACTGTCGATCTCTCTGCTGAAACTCTTCATACCAGAAGAGGATGGTAATCCACCTTCAACCTCCTAAGACAAAATAATTTTCAACCCAGGATCCTGTATCCAGCTAAACTGAGTTTCATTTATGATGGAGAAATTAAATACTTTAGTGACATTCTCATGCTAAAGAAATTTGCCATAACCATAACAGCTATCCAGGATATTCTCAGATATATCCTCCACAATGAGCAGATAAATGCTCTACCACAAAAGTAAACTCACTCATTATGTTTTGATCAAATCCCAACTTTCTCTCTGGCAAAAGAATTAAAAATATCCACTAGACTTTTGAAAAACTCAACACCTAAAATACTACCACACTTATAAATACTCTCAATTAATGTAAATGGCTTAAATTGTCCTGTAAAGAGGCATAGGTTGGCTGATTGGATACAAAACCTCAGGTCAGATATGTGCTGGCTGCAAACAAGAATCTCATCCTACCTTAAAAGATAAATATAGACTCAAGGTGAAGGGATGGACTTCTATAATTCAGGCAAATGGAAATGAGAAAAAACAAGTGTTGCGATTTTATTTGCACATTCAATAGGCTTTAAACCAACAAAGTAAGGAGAAATTAGGATGGTCACTTCATATTTGTTAAACATGATGAGATTTCAAGTATTAACATTTATGCACCCAACCAGGATGCACCTCAATTTATAAGAGAGACCCTAACAGACATGAGCAACTTGATATACACCAGCACCATAATAGTCAGAGATTTTAGCACCCCTTTGGCAGTGTTGGATAGATCCTCATATAAGAAATTAAGCAATGAAATTTTAGAATTAAACTTAACCATTCAACAATTGGATTTAACGGACATGTACAGAACATTTCATCCTAACAAAACTGAACACACATTCTTCTCATCAGCCCATGGAACATCCTCCACAGCTGATAACATCTTAGGTCACAAGTCTAACATCAGCAAATTTAAAAGAATAGAAATTTTTCCTTGTATCTTCTTGGACCATCATGGAATAAAAGTTGAACTAAGTAACAATAGGAATCTGTTTACTCATACAAAAACATGGAAACTAAATAACTTTATGCTGAATGATAGCTGGGTCATAGATGCAATTAAAAGGAAATTACCACATTTTTGGAACAAAATGCTACTGAAGACGTGAACTACAAGAACCCCTGAGATAACACAAAGGCAGTCCTAACAGGGAATTTTAAAGCTTTGCAAGCCTTCCTCAAGAAAACAGAAAGAGAGAAATTCAACAACTTAATGGGAAATCTCAAGCAACTGGAAAAGGAAGAACATTTGAACCCCAAACCCAGCAGAAGAAAAGAAATAACCAAAATTAGAGCAGAATTAAATGAAATTGAAAACAAAATATACAACAGATCAATGAATCAAAAAGTTGTTTTTCTAAAAAAAGATCAATAAAATAGATAAAGCTTTGGCTAACATAACCAGAAATAAAAATAAAATCTCTAATTTCATCAATCAGAAATGACAGAGGCTAGATAACAACAGACTCCTAAAAAATTGAATACATTGTAATGAATATTACAAAAAACCCTATCTCAGTAATATGAAAATCTGAAGGAAATAGACTAATACTTGGAATCAGGCTACCTTCCTAGACTTAGCTAGAAAGAAGTGGAAATGTTGAACAGGCCTATATCAAGTTCTGAGGTAGCATTGACTATATGAAATCTCTGTAAAAAGAAAAGTCCAGGACTAGATTGCTTCACATCAGAATTCTACCAAACCTTTAAAGAGGAACTAGTACTTATATTAATTAAGCTTTCCTGAAAGATAGAAAAAGAATGAATACTTCCGAACACATTGTGTGAAGGAAATATTACCCTGATCTCCAAACTAGGGGTGAAATTATAGACCAATATCTCTAATGAATATTGATACAAAAATATTCAATAAGATCCTAGAAAACAAAATCTAGCAAAACATCAAACAAATTATACACCATGACCAAGTGGGTTTTATCCCAGTGTCCCAAGGCTGGTTCAACATACATAAATTATAAATATAATACATCACATTAAAAAAATAAAAAAACAAAGACCATATGATTCTCTCATTTGACCAGAAAAAGCTTTTGATAATATCCAGCACCCTTTCATGATCAGAAAACTTAAGAAAATAGGTATAGAAGGGACATTTCTTAAATTGATAGACACTATCTATAATAAACCAACAGCCAATATTATAGTGAATGGTGTAAAATTAAAACCTTTTGCACTCAGATCAGAAACCAGGCAAGGTTGCCCACTGCCTCAATTGCTTTTTAACATTTGTAATGGAAGTCTTAGCCACTGTAATCAGGCAAGACAAGGCAATCAATGTATTCAAATAGGGTCAAAGGAGATCAAACTTTCACTCTTTGCAGATGATATGATTGTATACATGGAAAACCCCAAGGACTAAACTGCAAAACTCTCAGAAGTGATCAAGTAATACACAAGCATCTCAGGCTACAAATCAATACTCACAAATCAGTAGCATTCATATATATCGACAATAGTCAAGCTGAAAAAGAAGTCAATGACTCTATTATTTTTATTGTAGTGCCAGAGAAGATGAAATATATGGGAGTGTGCCTAATAAAGGAAGTGAAAGATCTCTATAAAGAGAACTATGAAACTCTGAGAAAAGAAATAGGTGAAGATGTTAACAAATGGAAAAACATACCATGCTCATGGCTGGGAAGAATCAACATTGTTAAAATATTCATACTACCCAAAGCAATCTACAGATTTAATGAAATTTCTATTAAAGAACCTCTGTAATACTTTAATGATCTAGAAAAAATAGTACTTTATTTTATATGGAAAGAGAAAGAACCTTGAATAGACAATACATTACACAGAAATAAAAACAAATAAGGAGGAATCATGCTACCAGACTTCAGATTATACTATAAATCTACTGTGATAAAAACAGCATGGTACTGGCACAAAAACAGAGAGCTACATGTGTGGAACAGAATTGATAACCAAGAGATGAACCCAGACACTTATTATCATTTAATCATTGATCAAAAATATGAATTTGGGAAAGATTGCCTATTTAACAAATGGTGCTGGGTGAGTTAACTGGTGACTTGTAGAAGACTGAAACTAGACCTATACATTTCTCCTCTAACAAAAATTGACTCTCATTGGATAAAAGATTAGAACATAAGACATGAAACCATAAATATTCTTGGAGAGAGTGCAGGGGAAACATTTGAAGAAATTGCCCTGGGAGAATAATTTATGGGGAGTATTTCCCAGGCAATTGAAGCAACACCAAAAACACATTACTGGGATCTGATCAAACTAAAAAGCTTCTGCACTGCCAAGAACACAGTAAGTAAAGAAAATCGACTTACATCAGAATGGGAGAGGATATTTGAAAGGTTATGTTTCTGACAAAGGTCTGATAAATAGAATCCACAGAGAACTTAAACTTATTAATAAGAAAAGAAGGGGAGGAGACAAGATGGCTGACTGAAGCCAGCTTTCCACAGAGGCGCCCATCAGAAGGAGAGTTAAAGGACAAAAATTTAGCAAGTAACCTGGTGCATTTGAGCTGCACTAAAAGAGAAGGCTGAAGAACGCACCCCGCTGAGGTGAGCTGCGACCACAAGGATACAAACAAAAGGTACAAAATTCATCACCAAGTGGACGGGAGTCCCCTTCCCCATGAGAATGGCTCAGAGTGCCCCACAAACAATCAGGCAGAGTTCAAAGGTCCTCCCACTACACTACATGGGAGACACCCTTTAAAACTGGACCTACCTCCCCTACTAGGGAGCCACAGCATTCTCCTGCCTGGCATAAAATTGTGTAAAACTGTATATAGGCTCTACCTGGAATTTTGAGCTCCCAGCGCTCCCCTCCACTCACACTGAGGTCTGGAGGCCAGTCCCCCAGGAGTTCAGAGTCTTGGGGGATTTCTTGAGGGGTGTGGATGGTGCCTGGACTGCAGCTGGTTGGGGCCGGCTCTGGTGCACAGGAACAAGGAGAGGACGGTCGGCTGAGAGGGGAGCACACCAGATTGGCGGTTCCATGAGGCACAGTGCGACAGCCATCGTTTGGTGAAAATACGGCCAGGCATAAAACTGTGTAAAACTGTGTGTATTCTCTGCCCGCAACCCTGGGCTCCCAGCGCTCCCCTTGCTCTCGCTCTGAGATCTGGAGGCCTGTCCCCCTGGAGTCCAGCAATCTTGGACGATTGCTTAAGGGGTGTGGACCGTGCTGGGGCTGCAGCAGGTCGGTGAAGACTCTGGGGCGTTGGAGAGGAGAGAGGACAGTTGGCTGGAAGAGAGCAGCCGTTCCCCTGAGGCATAAAACAGCAGCCCTCTTTTGGTAGCAATATGGTTCACTACCGAATATTCTGAAGCCACACCCCCTGTCTCCCTGGGCAACCAGAGACTGTGAGTATGTTGAACCAGCCTTGGGACACTGGGATAAAACCCACTTGGTCATGGTGTATAATTTATTTGATGTTTTGCTAGATTTTGTTTTCTAGGATCTTATTGAATATTTTTGTATCAATATTCATTAGAGATATTGGTCTATAATTTCACCCCTAGTTTGGAGATCAGGGTAATATTTCCTTCACACAATGTGTTCGGAAGTATTCATTTTTTTTCTATCTTTCAGGAAAGCTTAATTAATATAAGTACTAGTTCCTCTTTAAAGGTTTGGTAGAATTCTGATGTGAAGCAATCTAGTCCTGGACTTTTCTTTTTACAGAGATTTCATATAGTCAATGCTACCTCAGAACTTGATATAGGCCTGTTCAACATTTCCACTTCCTTCTAGCTAAGTCTAGGAAGGTAGCCTGATTCCAAGTATTAGTCTATTTCCTTCAGATTTTCATATTACTGAGATAGGGTTTTTTGTAATATTCATTACAATGTATTCAATTTTTTAGGAGTCTGTTGTTATCTAGCCTCTGTCATTTCTGATTGATGAAATTAGAGATTTTATTTTTATTTCTGGTTATGTTAGCCAAAGCTTTATCTATTTTATTGATCTTTTTTTAGAAAAACAACTTTTTGATTCATTGATCTGTTGTATATTTTGTTTTCAATTTCATTTAATTCTGCTCTAATTTTGGTTATTTCTTTTCTTCTGCTGGGTTTGGGGTTCAAATGTTCTTCCTTTTCCAGTTGCTTGAGATTTCCCATTAAGTTGTTGAATTTCTCTCTTTCTGTTTTCTTGAGGAAGGCTTGCAAAGCTTTAAAATTCCCTGTTAGGACTGCCTTTGTGTTATCTCAGGGGTTCTTGTAGTTCACGTCTTCAGTAGCATTTTGTTCCAAAAATGTGGTAATTTCCTTTTAATTGCATCTATGACCCAGCTATCATTCAGCATAAAGTTATTTAGTTTCCATGTTTTTGTATGAGTAAACAGATTCCTATTGTTACTTAGTTCAACTTTTATTCCATGATGGTCCAAGAAGATACAAGGAAAAATTTCTATTCTTTTAAATTTGCTGATGTTAGACTTGTGACCTAAGATGTTATCAGCTGTGGAGGATGTTCCATGGGCTGATGAGAAGAATGTGTGTTCAGTTTTGTTAGGATGAAATGTTCTGTACATGTCCGTTAAATCCAATTGTTGAATGGTTAAGTTTAATTCTAAAATTTCATTGCTTAATTTCTTATATGAGGATCTATCCAACACTGCCAAAGGGGTGCTAAAATCTCTGACTATTATGGTGCTGGTGTATATCAAGTTGCTCATGTCTGTTAGGGTCTCTCTTATAAATTGAGGTGCATCCTGGTTGGGTGCATAAATGTTAATACTTGAAATCTCATCATGTTTAACAAATATGAAGTGACCATCCTAATTTCTCCTTACTTTGTTGGTTTAAAGCCTATTGAATGTGCAAATAAAATCGCAACACTTGTTTTTTCTCATTTCCATTTGCCTGAATTATAGAAGTCCATCCCTTCACCTTGAGTCTATATTTATCTTTTAAGGTAGGATGAGATTCTTGTTTGCAGCCAGCACATATCTGACCTGAGGTTTTGTATCCAATCAGCCAACCTATGCCTCTTTACAGGACAATTTAAGCCATTTACATTAATTGAGAGTATTTATAAGTGTGGTAGTATTTTAGGTGTTGAGTTTTTCAAAAGTCTAGTGGATATTTTTAATTCTTTTGCCAGAGAGAAAGTTGGGATTTGATCAAAACATAATGAGTGAGTTTACTTTTGTGGTAGAGCATTTATCTGCTCATTGTGGAGGATATATCTGAGAATATCCTGGATAGCTGTTATGGTTATGGCAAATTTCTTTAGCATGAGAATGTCACTAAAGTATTTAATTTCTCCATCATAAATGAAACTCAGTTTAGCTGGATACAGGATCCTGGGTTGAAAATTATTTTGTCTTAGGAGGTTGAAGGTGGATTACCATCCTCTTCTGGTATGAAGAGTTTCAGCAGAGAGATCGACAGTCATTCAAATATTCTTCCCCTTGTAGGTTAGGGCTTTCTTACGTCTGGCTGCTTGCAGAATTTTCTCCTTTGCCATTAACTTTGGCGAAGTTAGTTATAATGTGTCTGAGAGATGCTTTCTATGGACTGAGTTATGCTGGGGTTCAGAAACTGGCTGCTATCTTAATTTCAGTGTCTCTTGCGATGTTTGGGAAGTTCTCCTCGGTTATCTCTTGGAGTAGAGCATCTGAGCCTTTCAGAACAAACTCGTCACCTTCAGGAATTCCTATATGGCGAATGTTTGTTTTTCTGGAGTTGTCCCACACCACTCTAAGAGAATGATTCGTTTTTGCTCTCCACTTCTCTTACACTTTGACCATCTAAGGGCATTCAAAAGCTTTGTATTCAATGTCAGAGATACTTTCATCTGCCTGCTCAATTCTGTTACTGATGGATTCTACTGTATTTCTCATATCTTGGAGGGCTGTAAATTCATTTCTCGATGTGTCAAAATCTTTCATAATCTTGTCTTTGAAGTCATTAAATTTTTCAGATAACTTTGGAATTATTCCTACAATTTCTAATTACAACTTTACTTTCATTCCAGTATAAAGTGAATGTTCTTATCTTTCCTAACTTTAGTTGCCTTAAATCAACTTGTACCTGAAAATAAGATTTCAACCCCTCTTTTCTTCTGATTTCCATTTTCCTGAAATACTGCTTTCCATTGCTGTACCCTGAGTCTAGGTTTGTCCTTAAAGGTTAAGTGTGTTTCTGGAGATAGCATATGAATGGCTTGTGCTGTTTCATCTAATAAGCCGGCCTGTGCTTTTTCAGTTGGGAGTTAAAACCATTTACATTTATTGAAGGAATCGATAAGTGTGGTGGACTTCTATTCATCTTAATTTGTGAAAATCCATTGCTTATCTTTATCCTTTGCACCATTGTGGAAGCTAGGCTTTGTTTTCTGGTTCTGGATATTTACTTTGCTTGTGGGCTATTGCGATGGACTGTATGAATATTAGGTCTTAGTATTTCCCGTAGAGCTGGTCTTGTTGTGGTGAATTTCCTCGATGTTTGCATAGCAGTGAAATATTTGATTTCTCCATTGATTTTGAAGCTAGGTTTAGCAGTATACAGAATTTTGGGCTGAAAAATTGTTTGGTTTAAGAAGGTTAAAGGTAGACGACCATTCTGTTCTGGCTTGGAATATTTCATCTGAAAAGTTAGCTGTCACCCTGATGGATCTTCCCCTGTAGGTCTGTTGGTGCTTACTTCTGGCTGCTTTCAGTACTTCGTTTTTTTTTTGTCTTGACTTTGGAGAGTGTCATTACAACATGTATTGGAGATGCTCTGTTTGTGTTCTGACTACCTGGGATTCATTATCTTTCTAAAAGAAGTGTTTCAGAAACTTTAGTGATACTTGGGAAATTTTCATTTATTATATCCTCTAGTAGGGGTTCTATTCTTTTGAAACGTTCTTCTCTTTCAGGAATCCCTATAATTTGTATGTTTCAATCCATTATAAAGTCTCATAATTCTCTGTGTGAGCATTCTGCTTCTTCTCTTCTTTTCTATCCCTTTAACTGTCTGGGTTAGCTCAAGAGTATTATCCTCTATGTCCAAGATTCTTTCTTCCCATGCTCTAATCTGCTATTGATACATTCTACTGAATCTTTCAGTTCCATGGTTGACTCCTTCAATTCTTTAAACTCTGCTATATTTTTGTGTATTCTTCATAACTTTCATCCATTATTTGGCTCTGTTTTCCACTTACTCATTAATTCCCTTTAGTACCTTTGTCATCCAATTTTAAAATTCCCTTTTTGTCATTTCCATTAATTCTTTATAGGCAAAATCCTCTGTGGCAGCTCCATCATGGTCCCTTGGGAGAATTGCTCTGTTTTGGTTTTCCATATTACCAGAATTTTTGTCTTGTTTCCTCCCATGTTTATTTTCTGCTTGTTCACGTCCTTGTGTTACTTTTTCTTTCCCACTACCTCCTTCACGTTACATTACCTTGTCTTAGAGCTTAGGTGTTGAAGTGGCCTTTCTGTATAAGTCCAAAAGGAAGAGAATGGTAATGAGAGGGGAGAAAGAAGATAAAAGAAAGGGAAAAAGTAGTGGGTGAAACAATAGAAATGGTGCTACAGGTGAAATGGTGTTGTTTTATAGGGTTGTGTGACCACATTCACAACTCTAGGGCTTTGGTTTGCCTGGTTGGTGTGATCCCTCAAAGTCAGGAGGTCCTTTCCTGCTTGGGAAAAGACCCTATGTCCAACAAATATGAAAAAAAAAATTAAAAATTAAAATTTGGCAGAATGTTGTATTGGGGACCTGCCAGAACTGTCTCTCCCAAGTCAGAAGATAAAATATATCCTGGACTGTGAGCTCTTGACCTCATTGAGACAGACCAACGCTGAGACCCCTCTGTCAGATCCATGACCTGATCACCCCATCACTCAGAGAAAAAAATATAAAAATAGACAAAGAAATGCCCAATAGTTTGAGGTTTATGTGAGCTGTGACTCCATGGCACTCTCTACTGAGGGTGACATATTGAGACTCTGTCTCAAAAAAGAAAATAGACCAAGAATATTTAAAATGGAACAATATAAGATACAGAAAAAAGTGACATCATAGCTGTTGTATGAGAAATCTATGTGGAGAAGTTGAGAAAAGTACAAAAGTCTCTATCAAAAGAGAGCAAAAAGGAGAAGAATTCAAGAGAAAGTGATAATAAAAGTGGTTGACAAACTGTGAGAAAAATTGCTATTGAATAAATTAAAAATGAAAAAATAAAAATACTAACAAACAATCTATCTATGTGTATATATATGTATATATGTATATATATATATATATATATAGAGAGAGAGAGAGAGAGAGAGAAAACCTTCAGAATGAACAAATATATTTGCACTCTCACAAAGGGTTGATGACTAGAATCAGCAGAGATCTCAAATTAATTAATGGATAACAAGTAAACAATCCCATCATCTACCTCGGGGCAAGAGATAAGAACAGAACCTTCTCTGACAAAGACAGATGAATGAGTGACAGACATTTGAAAACATGATCATCGTCCCTGATCATCAGAGAAATGCAAATGAAAATCATCCTGAGGTACCACCTAACCCCAGTGAGAATAGCCCACATCAAAAAGTCTCAAAGCTTCAGATGCTGGCATGAATGAAGAGAGAAGAAAACATTTTATTTTTATACTGCTGGTGGGACTGCAGTCTAATATAGCCTTTTTGGAAGGAAGGATGGAGAATCCTCAATGCACTCAAATTAGACCTCCCATTTGATCCTGCAAACCCATTACTGGGTATCTACCCAGAAGAAAAAAAAAAAAAACTGCTATCACCATAAGGACGTTTCCACTGGATTGTTTATCGCAGCTCAATTTACAATCACCAAAATGTGGAAATAGCTTAACAGCTTAAATGCCCACCAACACAGGAATAAATACTATTCGTCCATTTAAAAAGATGGAGACTTTACATCTTCTGCATTCACCTGGATGGAGGTGTAACACATTCTTCTTAGAATGGAGAAGCAAGAATCCAATGTACTCAATTCTAATATGAAGAAAGTAGATGGTCTAATACAAGGTGGGGGTAGGAAAATGAGGGATGGGAAGAGGGGGTAGGATGGGGTGTCATGGTTTATGGCACACCTCTTAGGGGTGGGACACACTTACAAAAGGGATTTACTGAAAAACCACACTCAGTGTAACCTAATTCTTTGTACCCTCAATAACTCCCAAACAATAATATATATGTACATATATGTATGTATATATGTATATATATATAACACTATAATAGAATAATACATTATATATGTATAATATATATTATATATATGTATATGTATATGCAGTATATGTATATACATACATATACATTATTGTTTGGGATTTATTGAGGGTACAAAGAATATATGTATATTATTTGAATATATATTATATGTATATAATATAATAATAATATGTAATAAGAATATATATAAGAATATATATTATTTATATATTTTATATATATATATATATTTATATATATATAAACTAAACAGACACACATATATCTGAGAACATATTACCTTAACTCCTGGTGGCGTTCTGTTGTTAGGAGATATAAGCATATACTATGTTGTTGTGAAATATTAGGGCAGACCCCACGCTCTTATTTGCAGAGATCTGTTCCTGTCTTCCTTTGTTGGCCTCTGTCAGGTCCTGGTTGCTTAATCAGGATTCAGTCCCCATGGCATTGGGATCCTATAGTTACTGCCAGATCCTTAGGAGGCATGTCACATAGTGACTTCTGACAATAATTGTGGGGTCTGCTCAGCTCACCTCAAGCATGGATTCCCGAAATCAGCAGGTGTGCTAGAACTGGCTGTGCACTAGGAACCTTCAGATTATTTCTCCATTTCTCCTACACAGCATTTCTTTTCTCTTTCTTTCTTTCTTTCTTTCTTTCTTTCTTTCTTTCTTTCTTTCTTTCTTTCTTTCTTTCTTTCTTTCTTTCTTTCTTTCTTTCTTTCTTTCTTTCTTGAGACAGAGTCTCACTTTATCACCCTCGGTAGAGTGCCATGGCATCACAGCTCACGGTAACCTCCAACTCCTGTGTGTTTTAGGCGATTCTCTTGCCTCAGCCTCCAGAGTAGATGGGACTACAGGCGCCTGCCACAACGCTCTGCAATTTTTTTTGTTGTTGCAGTTTGGCCGGGGCTGGGTTTGAACCCACCACCCTCAGTATATGGGGCCAGCGTCCTACCCACTGACCCACAGGCACCACCCCCTACACAGCTTTTCCATAATGGCAGTCCCCAGCTAGCAGCCAAACTGATGGTAAATGCACTTCACCTGGTATTCAATCCCAGCTACTGGATCCTGTTCAAGTCTATCCATTTGTTTAAGCCTTCCAAGGCCACTCCAGTGAGCAGGTTTGGGGACCCTCAAAAAAAAAAAAAAAAACTTCAAGACAGCTATTTCCTGTCCCCAGTCCTGTGGGCATGCTGACGTGCCAGTTCCCACCCATTCAGAAGCACTTGCCTTCTGTGCTGATTTTCCTCATCTCCATTCTTCCTCACTGGCTCGTGTAGTCCACCACTGCTTTACTGTGCCCCTGGAGTGATATTCTTGTGTGGGTACCCTCAGCTAGAGGTGGTTGGAATATTATTTTCCCTGCCGTGCCATGAGTGGCTGGTGAGGAGATGTTTCTAGTCAGCCATGTTGCTCTGCCAACTTTGTCTTTCTTAACTTTAGTTCCTGTAAATTCACTTATATTGGCAAATAACATCGCTACTCTTCTTTTTTTCTGATTTCCATTTGTCTAAAATATTGTTTTACAACCTTCCACCCTGGACCTTATTTTGTCCTTTCAGATTAGGTGGTGTTTCCAGGATAAATGATACAGCTGGCTTGTGCTGTTTTATCCAGTCGTCCGGCTTATGTCTCTTCGGTGGGGAATCCAAGCCATTTACATTTATTGACAGAATTGGTAAGTTTGATGGAATTCTATTCGTTTTAATTTGTGAAAGTCCATTCCTTGGTTTTATCCTTTGTGCCATTGTGGATGCTAAGTTTTGTCTTTTAAGTTCTGGGGGTGCACTTTGCTGATGGGCTATTGTGATGGTCATTGTGGAGAATAGATCTAAGTATTTCCTGCAGAGCTGGTCTTGTTGTGGCAAACTTCCTCAATGTTTGCATATCAGTAAAAGATTTGATTTCTCTATTGATTTTAAACCTTAGTTTAGCAGTATACAGAAGATTTGGATGAAAAATTGTTTTATTTAAGAAGTTTAAAAGTACATGACCATTCTGTTATGGCTGGAAAAAAAGTTAAGCTGAAAAGTTCACTGTCACATTGATTGATCTGCCCCCTGTAGGCCAATTGGTGCTTACTCTTGGCTGCTTGCAAAATTTTCTCTTTGTATTTGACCTTGGCCAGTATCATTACAATGTGTCTTGTAGATGCTCTGTGTTGAGATAAACTAAATCAAAGTTCATTATCCCTCCAAACGAAGTGTGTCAAAATCTTTAGTGATGCCTTTGAAATTTTGTTCCATGTTATTCCTCTGTTGGGCTTCTATTCATTTCGGTCATTCTTCTTCCCCTTTAGGGATACCTATAATTCATATGTTTGAATGCTTTGTGAAATCTCATAATTCACTAATTGATTGCCCTCCTTTTTCTCTCTTCTTTTAGGCCTTTTTAATTTCCTGAGTTAGCTCAAGAGTGTAATAATCAATCTTTGAGATTCTTTATTCCCCTTATTGTAATCTGTTATTGATACTTTCTCTTGCATCTTTAAGTTCACTGAGTGACTTCTTCAATTCAAGCTATTGTTCAGCATAAGTTGTTTAGTTTCTATGACTTTATGTGCGGATTTAGGTTTTTGTTGAAATGAGTTCTACTTTTGTTTGTTTGTGGGCTAATAGAATACAGGGTATGAAGGTGGGGAAAAATGGCCCAGTAGAGGCAGCTTTCATGAGAAGCTATTGTCCAGAAGGAGAAAAGGTGTACTGAAGTAAACTCATAGAAGTTGACATTAGGGGGTTGAGCACAGGCAGAAGAAATCAGGATGCATATCTTTCCCACTGAGACAAGCTGTGAGGCCGAAAAAGAAGAAGAAACATAACAGGAATCTGGTACTGAGTGAATAGACTGAAGGGGCCTTATGCCAAGGGGATGGGAGATCCCTCCCCCACCCAGGGGTTGCATTGAGGTCTTTATGTGCATTAGCAGAAAACAAAGGACCTCTCACCTCACCCTAAAGAGAGAACCACAAGGTCCTGGTTATCCCTCACCTGGGAATTCTCACCCACCTACCTCCTTAGTCTAGTCTCCATTCTGCAAAGTGATGCAAAAATGAACAAACGGTCCCTTGCAGTCCTGAGCCACAGGCTACCCTTCCGCACCTCTGGTTGGCTGAAAGACTGCCGCTGTTAGAGGACAGAGTGCTTGGCGAGTCCTCTGAGAGGATTGTGTGGTCTGCTGAACTAAGTTCCACTCCACCTCTGTAAAAGGAAAAGGTGTTGCTGCAGTTCTACCTTTGGCATGGGAAGGTGTGGTCTCTTTTGGCTCTCATTCCTGTCAGGGGAACCTGTTCTCCAGCCCTTTAGAAAGCCCTTCCCTGCTGTCTGTGCCTGGTGACACTGCAAACCCTCGACTTCTCTCCTTGTAACTTGGAGAGAGATAGGCCTAGCCTTGGGTGACTGGCACTGGGAAGGTCCAGGAATTAGACACTCTCCTCAACAGTGGGTGACAGCTGCTTTTTATCTAGTGTACAGACAGGGCTCTGGGGGGAAGGGTAGGTCCCAGGCTTCTCTGAACTTTTTTGAGTGGGTGTTTCTCATATTTTCTTAGGTACTTCAACTGGAACTCTCAGTCATAACTGTCCAAGGATTATTTTTTTCAGGCTGAGACTGTCTGGCCATGCAGGTTCACTGCGTATTTGACTTTGTGCAGGGGCAGTTGGGCCCAGAGCATGGAGGGCCCATCCACAGAGTCCCTTCTCCAACTGTCACTGGTGAGGGGTAAAGCCACTGTTTGAATCTTTGTGCAGTAGAGGCTGCAGGGGAATATTGCAGCTCCTTTGCATTGGGAAGAAGACAGGCTGACACCAGGTCAGAATCAGGTTGTGCTATCTGTGCAAGCTGACCCTCATAGGCTCTTGCTGCAGTCCTGAAAGGGAGCTTTACAAGGAAGGATATAGGAGAAGGGACACAAACACAAGCTCCAGCTAATTCGTTAAATGGTGGTTAGCTCAAGTACCTGGGGCCCCTTGATCCTGTTACGCAATGCCAGTTTTAGTTGCCAAATAGGTCTGTATGTTGCTCCTAAGGGTCCCCAATTATATTATCTCTCAATAATTGTTCAGGAAAAATGTATCATTTCAAATGAAAAAGTATAGTTATTATTTAAAAAGATTAAAATACTCATGAGGAGGAGCAACTGAAGAATTGTGTCAATGTGAAAAATTAGACAATACCAACTCACCCAAGAGATTACAAGGAAGATACAGAAGGTAATACCATCCATAGGGAAACTGCTGAAATGTCAGAAATATAATGCAGAATATGGATGGAAAATTATATGATTGGAATTGAGGAGAAGATAGAAATAGAAATCCAAAAAAATAGTTCAAAAGTTGTCTCAAGAAATTAGTGAATTTAAAGACAAAGTCAACATAGATACGGACATAATGAGGGAAAATATTTCAGAGCGTAAGGAACAGAAAGAAGCATTCAAGAAGCTTCACAACACAGTATAGGTTCTCAGTAACAGAGTAAAACATGGAGAAAGAAGAATTTCAGAAACTGAAGACAAGAATTTGAACTATTCCCATCATTCAAAGAGACAGAAAAAAAATAATACTCCCTGAGAGAGTCATGACATTAGTCCAAAAGATCAAACATTCAAATTACAGGGATTCCTAAAGAAGAAGAGGAAGAACCTAAAGACACTGACTGCCTACTTCAAGACATCATGGTGGATAATTTCAAAATGTTGTTAGAGACACAGAAATTCGGATAGTAGACAGTTTCAGAACTCCAGCATAACTCAATCCAAACAAAGAATATTCTAAAAACATTGTAATTAACTTTTTAATTAAAGTTAATATGTAAAAATCATTTGTAATTTCAGTTAATATGAAGGAGCAAATTCTGTAAGCTGCCACGTGCAAGAAAAGTCTTACCTATAAGGGGAAAAATATCAGAATGACTGCAGACCTTTCAGCTGAAAATTTACAAACCAGAAGAGAATGGTCATCTGCCTTTGGCCTTCTTTAAAAAAACTGCAGGCAGAATGGGCACCGAAGACCCCATTCTTGGCATGGGAAAACACCACCAGGAAAAAGGGAGAAATAAAAAGGTAAGCTAAATGAGGCAGAACAAAGGAAAGTCAGCTAGTTTACCTTTAAACCAGCCACTGCTAAATTTATTATCTGAGAAAGTTTCCTGCTTTCCCTAAAAGCCTGGCCTGTTGGTGATACAGCTTACTAATAACCCTGCAGGGTCTTTAAGCACTCTGAAGGAATAATGGCCACAGAGGATGCCATGTGCAAGGCATAACAAGAAACATTAACTAGGCCGCCTCCTGCCCAGTCTACAGTCAAAGTAAATACCCATTGTGGAGATTTGTATTTGATCAGGGCAGAGATCAAGGGAACAACAGCTCGAACCCTGAAATATGGATAGGAGGGCTTGTATCCCTTATTGCAGAGGAAGACCCTCTGTGGTGGTGATGAGAGGAAAATTCCTCTTTCCCCCCAATTCTTCAGAGGAGATTGATGCCAGTGTCATTTTACTCCACAGTCAACTAGCATTTATTAATAGCCCCCAAGGAATCTATGTGTGACCACAGACAGGAGGAGTCTGCCCCCATTCAAGGATCAGGTTCTGGATTTTTTTTTTTTTGAGACAGAGTCTCAAACTGTCACCCTGGGTGTAGAGTGCCATGGCGTCACAGTTCACAGCGACCTCAAACTCTTAGGATTAAGTGATTCTCTTGCCTCAGACTCCCAAGTAGCTGGGACTAAGGCACCAGCCACAGTGCTTGGCTATCTGTTTTCTGTTGCAGTTGTCCTTGTTGCTTGAGCTGGCCTGGGCTGGATTAGAACCTGTCAGCCTTGGTGTATGTGGTTGGCAACCTCCCCACTGAGCTATGGGCGCCACCGGTGCTGAATTTCATAAGACTTCTCAGACCCTTAATGTTAATGATTATAGAAACAATAGAAGCTGATATACTCACTCAGAGAAACTGCTGCTGATGTCTTTGTTCCCTTCCGCAGCTTACCCTCTGGGCTAATTAACCAATATCCTTCACTAAAAGCTGAGTGAAACAAATGCTCGGGGCCACTGTTGGAACCGCACAAACGGGTGGTGGTACCCTGTGCTCTCATCTCTGGAACTTCTATTCTGTGTGTCTTGTCTTTTTCTTCTCACGTCTCTTCTAACTTTACATTTCTTCAGTCAGTCACTGCCAGCTCAACAGGTCTTAGTGGTCCCTGCCCCCAGGGTGGGAACCTGGCAAAAACAAACACAATATTCATCCCAGGATTCTGCATCCTGCTTAATTGAGTTTCATTTGTGATGAAGAAATCAAATATTTTATTGACATTCAAATGTTGAGGACATTTGCCATAATTAGACCAGGTCTACAGGAAGTAATGAAACCCATTCTTCATTAAGAACAACATGATTGTCCATCACCTAAGTAAATACACACATAAATTAAGGGGAAAAGCCTAACTTCTACAATGGTGAAAAGGATAAAAGTAAGCTCTGGACTTCTGAAAAGAAGATGATCAAAACTCCTCCACACCTATCAATTCTCTCAATAAATGTCAATGGCTTGATTTCCCCTCTAAAAGGCACAAGCTGGATGACTGCATATAAAAGCTCAAGCCCAGTATCTCCAAGAAACTCATTTAACCTCAAAGGATAAAATGAGACTCTGAGTGAAGGGACGGAAAACAACAATCCAGGCAAATGGAAACCAGGGGTGGGAAAAGTCAGGGTTACAATCTTATTTGCAGATGAAATTGGATTTGAGCCAACAAAAATAAGGAAAGACAGGATGGACACTGCATACTTGTAAACGAAAGCATACAACCTTAACAGCTCAATCATTAAAATGTACACACCCAACCTGAGCAGTCCTCAATACATAAAACAAACTGTAAATGATCTGAACAGTGTGGTATCTTTAGGCACCATAATAGGTGGTGATGTTAACACCCTTTTCCAGTAATGGACAGATCCTCTAAGCAGACATTAAACAAACAAACAAAAAAAGTACTTAAACATGACCCTATAAAAAATAGACTTAACAAACATATACAGACCTTTTCATCCTAACAAAACTGAATACACATTCTTCTTCTCAGCCCATGGATCATCCTCCAAAATTTATCATCTAGGTCTGTAAAATCAATGTCCACAAATTAGTAGCCTTCATATATGCCAATAATAGTCAAGCTCAGAATAAATTCGAAGGCTCTATAGCTTTTGTAATAGTTCCAAAGAAGATGAAGTACATGGGAATATATCTAACAAAGGATGTGAGGATGTGAAGTATCTCTATAAAGAGAAACTGTGAAACCCGAAGAAAAGAAATAGCAGACGATGTTAACAAATGATAGAACACACCATGCTCGATATTATGCCGTGATGAATCAACATTGTTAAAATGTCCATGCTCCCTAAAGAAATCTAAAGATTTAATGAAATCCCCATCAAAGCACCAATGTCATACTTTGAAGAATTTGAAAAAATAGTACTTTGTTTTCTATGCTACTAGAAAAAAAAAAAAAAAACTGAATAGCCAATATCACGTCTAGAAATGAAAACAAACCTGGAGGCATCAATTACCAGACTTCAGGTTATACTACAAGTCTACATTGATCAAAACAGCATGGTACTGGCACAAAAATAGACATAGATCTATGGAATAGAGTTTGAAGATGAACTCAGCCATATACCACCATCTGACTTTCAATAAACCAAACAAAAGTATATAGCGGAGGGTGGGGGGTGGGGGAGGGAACCCTATTGATTATATAGTGCTGAAAAAAACCGGTTAGCCACAGGTAGAAGACTTAAACTGGACCCACACTTCTCAAATTT
The DNA here is from genome assembly GCF_027406575.1 of Nycticebus coucang. NCBI lineage: Eukaryota > Metazoa > Chordata > Mammalia > Primates > Lorisidae > Nycticebus > Nycticebus coucang. Next base: position 92,386,918 of record NC_069804.1, on the reverse strand, counting down.
GACAAAAATTGACTCTTGCTGAAGAAAGATTTCAATTTGACAAAATATTAGGATAAGATGGCTGACTGGAGCCAGCTTTTGACAGAGGCTTCTGTCCAGAGGGAGAGAGAATGGACAAAATGAACTCAATAAAGCTGAATGTTGGGAGCTAAGCTAAGAAAGAAGATTGATGAGTGCATATCATCCCTGCTGAGGCAAGCTGTGACTTTGAAGAAACAAACTCCATGTACAAAATCCATTGCCAACAGAACAAGAGACCCCTCCCTCAAGAGACTGGCTTGTGGGTGCTCCCCAGGAGTGAGCAGGGTTCGAAAGATCTCTTATTTTTTACCCCACATGAGGGAGTTGCTATACACTGGGACTCCTTCTCCAGAGAGGTCCCACCTGTGAGGCTATGCCTTCTCTTGCCCAGCATAAAATTGAACAAATATTTTCCCTATAATTCTGAACTCCAAGTACACCCTTCACCCCTCATCTGGCATTCTGAAGGCCTGTCCTTTGCAGAACTCAGAGTGTTTAGAAATTCCTTGAGAGGTCTGGGCATTGCATTGTGAACTGCTGCACAACTGCTCTGAAACAGTGTAACGAGTGGCAGTTGGGGGACGCAGGGAGAGAGAGACAAGTGGGAGAGGGAGAAGCATGGCTCCATGACAGTACACAGTGGCTGCATGTCTAATGCCCCGGGTCAGATTTTGTAGAAATGCTTCCCCAACCACAGAGTTGCTGATGGTGGAGTGCAGCTAGGGCAGAGACGCAGACTCTGTGGGAGAAAAATGTGCACTGCAATGGTACCTGCCAGTGGATGGAGGTGTTCACATCTCAGGACAGACTCTGGTGGAGCACTCCCCATATTCTGTGGTGGAGGGGAAGGAGGCACTGACTCCACTTTGACTCTGACAGGCAAATATCCCTGGTGCCTCTGAGCCAGACCACAGATCCATGTGGTTACTGGTGGCAGGGCATAGCAGAGGTGTAAGGCAGGGAAACAGGGGCTGCTCCCCCACCCCCGGCATGACTCTTTAACTGGGTGGGCCTACCTGACTTCGTTGAGCACCAGAGGGAGCCACACTCCAGCCTCCTGTATTTTCAGGATGGAGCTGCCTATGAATCCCTATTGCCAGGATGCTGGAGACGTTTTTCTGTTTTTTTTTTTTTTTTTTTTTTTTTTTTTTTTTTTTTTTTATTAAATCATAGCTGTGTACATTAGTGCAATTACGGGGTACAATGTGCTGGTTTCATATACAATCTGAAATATTTTCATCAAACTGTTTAATATAGCCTTCATTAATATAGCCTTCATGGCATTTTCTTAGTTATTGTATGTAGACATTTGTATTCTGCATTTAATAAGTTTTGCCTGTACCCATTCTAAGTTGCACCATAGGTATATCCCCACCAATTCCCCTCCTTCCATCACAACCTACCCTCCCTCCCTTGGCTCTTTCCCGATATTCTTGTGCTATAGTTGGGTTATAGCCTTCATATGAAAGCTATAAATTAGCTTCATAGTAGGGCTGAGTACATTGGATACTTTTTCTTCCATTCTTGAGATACTTTGCTAAGAAGAATATGTTCCAGCTCCATCCATGTAAATATGAAAGAGGTAAAGTCTCCATCTTTCTTTAAGGCTGCATAAAATTCCATGGTATACATGTACCACAATTTAAAATACTAGAAGAAAGTGCAGGGAAAACTCTTGAAGGAATCAACCTGGGTGAATATTTTACAAGGAGGACTCCCCAGGCAATTGAAGCAGTATCAAGAGACTTTTTGAACTCTCCCAATTGAGCAGTGATTGTGCTGCCTGGAACAATCAGATTTGAACTCTTAGCTATTTTGTGTTGCACTTTGACCCGGGGCTGGGTTTGAACCCATGACCCTCTGTATATGGGGCTGACGCCCTACTCACTGAGCCACAGGCGCTGCCCCAGATTCGAACTCTTGACCTGGCTGACCACCCCGGGAACCTCCAAGGTCGAACCACGGTTTTGTTGTAGGGGGAGGGACTGACTCTCCTCTTCCATTTACCGCTGGTGGGGGTTACGGTGTCTCAGTTGCTTGCACTTCTCCCCACCTGAGATTTCAGCCTAAATACCTGACTCATTAAGATTGGATAGAGGCTGGCTAAATACAAGACAGAGCCAGCTAGCCCTATCACACCAATCAGGTCCTAAGAATCGCCAGCTGTAGATCTGAAAGGGATCTTTGTAAAGCTGTAGGGGAAAAGCCGCAATCACCAGTCCCAGCTCTTTGGCGAAGGGCTGGTTAACTAAAATTCCTGGATATTTCAATCCAATCTCACCATATCAATTTTACTAGACAAACTGTGGAAAATAATCATGGGGTAGAACCAGCAGAAGAACTCTGTCAACATCAAAAATCAGAGAAGATCAACTCCCCCAAGGAATGATAAAGGAGATACATCAGAAGATGCCATTCACCAAAAAATGCCTGAAATGCCAGAAAAAGAATTCAGAATATGGATGGCAAATAACATGAATAAAATGGAGGAAAAGATGGAAATATAAATAAAAAGAGTTGTGCAAAAGTTGTCTCAAGCATTCAATGAATTCAAAGACAAAATCACCAAGGATATGGACATGAGAAAAGAGACAGCAGAGCTCAAGGAAATGGAAAAGCTGTTTGAGGAGCTCCAAAATATAGTACAATCCCTCAGAAATAGAGTTGACCAGGCAGAAAAAAAGGATCTCTGAAATTGAAAAAAAAAAGTTTTTGAACACTCCCAAGTGCTCAAAGAGGCAGAGAGATGGAGAGCAAAGACGGATTATTCCTTGAGAGAGTTGTGGGACCACTCCAAAGATCAAATATTCATCTTATACGAATTCCTGAAGGAGAAGAGGATGGTTCTAAAGGTACAGATGCTCCACTCCAAGATATTATGGAGGAGATTTATCCAAGCATAGCAAGAGATACAGAAATTCATATAGTAGAGAGTTTCAGAACTCCAGGAAGACTCAATCCAAATAAATCATCTCGTAGACACATTGTATTTAACTTTGCCAAAGTTAATATGAAGGAGAAAATGCTTCAAGAAGCCAGGCATAATAAAAGTGTTACCTACAAAGGGAAAATATCACGATGACTACAGATCTTTCAACTGAAATATTCAGGCCAATTAGAGGGTGGTCATCGACCTTAAATCTCCTAAAACAAAACAACTTCAAGCCTAGGGTCCTACATCCCGCTAAACTGAGTTTCATTTGTGAAGGAGAAATCAAATATTTTAATGACATCCAAATGTTGAGGAAATTTGCTATAACTAGACCAGCTCTCCAGGAAGTACTCAGACCCATTCTTTGTAATGACCACCACAGTGGTCCACCACCAAAGTAAACACACCCAGAAATTAAAGGACAAAGCCTAACTTCCACAGTGGTGAAGAGGATAAAAATAAGCCCTAGACCTCTGAGAAAGGAGATGACCGAAACTCCACCACACATCTCTCAATAAATGTGAATGGCTTGAACTCTCCTCTAAAGAGGCACAGGTTCGATGACTGGATACAAAAGCTCTTGCTCAATATCTGTTGACCTCAAGAAACACACCTAACCTCAAGGGATACACCAAGACTCACGGTGAAGAGACACAAAACAGAAATCCAGGCAAATGGAAATCAGAAAAAGACAGGGTTTGCAATCTTATTTGCAGATATAATTGGATTTAAATCAACAAAAAGTAAGGAAAGACAAGGGTGGGCACTACATACTTCTCAAGGGAAGCAAACAACATGAAGAAATTCAATACTTAAACTTTATGCACGCTGCATGAATGCTCCTCAATTTATAATACAAACACTAACTGACATGAATAATATGATATCTATTTGCACTATAATAGGTGGAGATTTTAACACCCCTTTGGTAGTACTGGACATATCCTACAATCAGAAACTAAGCAAAGAAATAGTGGACTTAAACACGACCCTAGAACAAATGGAATTAATAAACATATGCAAAACGCATCATCCTAACAAAACTGAATACACATTCTTCTCATCAGCCCTCGAATCATCCTCCACAACTTGATCATATTTTAGGACACAAGTCTAACTTCAACAAATTCACAAGAATAGAAATTATTCCTTGTATCTTCTTGGACCACTATAGACTAAAAGTTGAACTCAACTGCAACAGAGATCTTAATACTTAAACAAAGGCCTAGAACTAAATAACACTATGCTGAACAACAGCTTTGTCAAAGACGAGATTAAGAAGGAAATCATTAGATTTCTGGAACAAAATGATAATGAAGCCACAAACTATCAAACCTGTGGAATACTGCAAAGGCAATCCTAAGAGGCAAATGTATAGCATTAGATGCTTTCAATCAGAAAACAGAAAGAGAGGAAATGAAGAACCTAATGTTCCATAACAAGCAACTGGAAAAGGAAGAACAATCTAACCCCAAACCCAGCTGAAGAAAATGAATAACAAAATTTGAGCAGAATTCAGTGACATTGAAAACAAAAGAACCATTCAGAATATCAGCAAAATAAAAGTTAATTCTTTGAAAAAATTAATAAAACTGAAAAACCCTTGGCAAGACTAACCAGAAAAAGAAATGTAAGATCACTAATAACTTCAGTCAGACATGATAAAGGGAAAATAACAACAGATACCGCAGAAATACAGAAGGTCCTCAATGATTACTACAAAAAAAAAACAAAAAACAAAAAACAAAAACCTCTATGCCCAGGAATATGATAATGTAGAGGAGATGGACCAATACCTGGAAGTAAGCTACCTTCATATACTCCACTAGAATGAATTTAAAGTTTTGAATAGACCTATATCAAGCACTGAAATAGCATCAACAATACAAAATCTTCCTATAAATAAAATCCCTGGACCAGATGTTTTCATACCAGAATTCTACTAATCTTTCAAAGAGGAACTAGTTCCTGTATTTCATCACCTATTCAAAAAACACAGGGCAAGAAGAAATTTTCCCCAACAGGTTCTATGAATCAAATAGCACCCTGATCCCCAAACCAGGAAACAACCCAACAACAAAGTAAACTATGGACCAATATCATTAATGAATAATGATGCAAAAATATTCAATAAGGTCTTAGAAAGCACAATACAGTGACACAATAAATAATTTTACACCATAATCGAGTGAATTGTATCCCAAGAATTCAAGGTTCACTCAACATACATAAATCCACAAATATAATAACATAAATGTAATGTAAACAAAGACCATATAATTCTCTCAAATGATGCAGAAGTGGTTTTTGATAATATCCAGCATCATTTCTTGATAAGAATATTTAAATATATAGGCTTAGGGAGGCGGAGCATGATGGCTTACAGGACGGACGTATAGCCCACCTCTCCCAAGTCATCAGGTGAGAGGAAAAGGGGTCCGGACCTTTCCCACACGTGGATTATTGGGGTGGACAGACAGCTGGACAACCTCAGCGAATTGGCAGATTGCTGTTTATGAGGGGTAATTTAAAACCACGGACTCTGTTATAGAGATGTTTCCTTGCTTGGCCTTGCTGGCCGGCAGGCCCCTCCCTTACGGAGGACATCAGCTTGCAAATGCTGACAAAACCCAATTGACAAATATTTATTCCTGAACCGAGGGTGGCATCCGAAAGGAGAGCCACTCAAAACCACGGGGAGCTGGGCAACCCGATTGAAAATTGAAGGGAGGGGATCCCGCCTGGGAAACAGACATTTTGAACTATCCAAAATGGTGGGCGTCTTCCCCCAGAACAACAGGAGTGATTGAATAGACAGGAGCATTCCTGGAGGGGAATGTTGGAGGGGGTTGGCGGTTCAGGCTGCACGGCGAACTGGCAGGTCCCAATTCAAAAGGGAAACTCTGAACCATAAAACTCAGTATAAGGTCCCCTAGTGCTCCAGCCGCAGGAACCGACTGCAGCAGCCGTGGGACCCGCCAGCAACGGTGGGAACCGCCAGCAACCGGGCGAGCCGGCAGCAGCACCCTCCCCAACAGCTGATTGCAGTCGCCAGTTTGCAGGAGAACGTGGGAGCAGAGTGGAAAGATTTGGGAAGCGTGGACGCCTGCACTGAGTGGGGAGGTCGGAGGGAAGAGCTGTCTGGAGTAGAACAGCTGAGGTTGCACAATAGTTAGGTGACAAAATTTTACAGAAACTCCAAAATGGCGATGGCCAAGGAGGGTGGTTACCATGGTAACAGTATAAACTGTAAATCAGGTATAAGCCTGGGAACCACTCACAGCGCCAACTGGTGTCCAGAAAGTATATCACATTATAAATATATTCCTCTGAAAATTGATCCCTACATCATACATATAGATGTATAGCTCTACATATATACAAGAATAATATTTTTGTGGTTGGTGCCTTTTTTTCTCTTTTCTCTTTTTCTTTTCTCTGTCTCTTTTTTGTTGTTGTTCTGTTTTTTCCTCACCATTTTCTTGGAGGAGCTACTGTTAACTATTCATTATTTTTTATAGATATATTTTTTATTTCTATTTTTTTCTATTAAATAATAGCTGTGTACATTAAGGTGATCATGGGGCACCATACACTAGTTTCATAGACCGTTTGACACATTTTTATCATACTGGTTAACATAGACTTCCTGGCATTTTCTTAGTTATTGTGCTAAGAAATTTACATTCCACATTTACTAAGTTTCACATATACCCATTGTTCTATTTTAACTTTTCTATGAACACCATTTTTTTCTTTTGTTTTAAATTATTTTGCGATTATCACTATTTTTATTGTAGTTGTTATTTGTTGTTGTTGCGCAGGTTGTCTGTATGTCTATGTGTCTCCATCTGCTTGTGCATCTATGGGCTTGTGTGTCTGGTAGCCTTTGTATCTGTTTATTTGCTCATTTGGTCTCAATGAGCTTGGTGTTATGACCTGCAATTCTGAGCTCCCAGCACTCCCCTCCACTCTCACTCTGAGGTCTGGAGGCCTGTCCCACAGGAGTCCAGATTCTTGGGTGAGTTCTCAAGAGCTGTAGACAGGACCTGGACTGCAGCTGGACAGTGCTGATTCTGCAGCATAGGAGTGAGGAGACGATGGTCGGCTGAGAGGGAATCACGCCGGAGGGGCGTTACCCTGAGGTGCAGAGCAGCAGTCGTGTTTAGCAATAACAAGATCCACCCCCAGATATCCCGAAGCCACTCCCCCTGTCTTCCTGGGGAACCAGAGGAGGCCAGGCATCTTCTCAGATGGCAACCATCACGGAACAGAACTTTGACTGAAACACAGGCCCCGTGAGTAAACGCTTTTCCTGAGGCGGTACTGGCCTGGGTGGAACGCAGGGACTAGAAAATGCCCGAACAGAGCTGGGAATCTCCCAGGGCGGGGCTGATGCAGAGGACCGCTTTAATGAGCCTAAGACACACCCGGCCCTCATTGGATCATCAGCCTTTAGACAATGGAGGACAGGAGGCTAGAGCTGACAACCAACCGTGCTGTGAATACAAACCTGCAGGAGTAAAGACAGGGCCTGAGGCACAGGTTCTGGGAACTCAAAGCAGCCCCTCTTCTGCAGAGGAATTTAGCAGGGTCAGAAATGAACTCCCACTGGGTTGTTCTGTTCTGCCAGTAACATCAATCAAGGGTGGGGCTGGAACTGAGTGAACACCCCCAAGCCTCCATCAAGTGCCCGAGGTAGACAGGCCTCACCGCCCCCTGCTGGATAGAGGCAGAGAGCATCGGCCTGGACGAGCAGATACAGACTTCCTTGTGATTTAGGCAGGTGCAAACCTCTGGAGTATCTGCTCACTGGAGGCAACTGGCTGGGTCACAGCCCTGTGGGGTTAGCAGTGACTGGGTGTGACAGAGATGCAAGATGGGGAAGGAGACATCAACCTTCCCAAACTAATCTATTTGCTGGGTGGGTCCTCCAGACATCACAGGACACTGGAGTAAGTCATATTTGAGTTGTCACCCAGACCCCTGCATTCCAGTTGCCAGAGACCTTTTAAACTCTCCCACCTGAGACAGGTGCTGACTGAGACAATTGATTTGGACCTTTCAAACTGAGCCAATCGCCTAAGGAACATTCAAGTGGTGCCCTGGGTGTGTGGTTGTAGGAAGGTTTGATTTTCCTTTTACAATTGTTCCCTGTGGAGGGTGGGGTGACTTAATTGCTGGTATTTATCCACAGCTGATACTTCAGCCCAGAGTAACTGTTTCATTAGGGGCAAACAGAGACCAGCTGAAAACAAGACAGAACCACTTAGCCCCACCACATCAAATAGGTCCCAAACATCTCAGGCCGCAGCACTGCACGGGTCCTCAACAAGGCTCCAGGGGAGAAAGCAAACAGTATAAAGTAATTATGGGGCTCAATCAGCAGAAAAACTCTGGTAACACGAGTAACCAGAATAGATCAACCCCGCCCCCCAAGGAAAGATATGGCAGATGTAACTGATGATCCCATTCATAAACAGCTGGCCGAGTTGTCAGAAATCGAATTCAAAATTTGGATTGCAAACGAGATTAACAGAATGGAGGAAAATTTGGAATTAGAAACCAAAAGAGCAATTCAAAAGTCAGAATTAGAAATTCGAGGAGAAATTCAAAAATCGTATGAAGAATTTAATGAATTTAAAGACAAAACCACCAAAGATTTTGATGCACTGAAACAAGAATTTGGATCCCTCAAAGATCTGAAAAAAAAAAAAAAGTAGAATACTGCAGTAACAGAGTGGAGGAGGCAGAAGAAAGGATTTCTGACATTGTAGACAAGGCGTTTGAATGTTCCCAAACTCTCAAAGAAGAAGAGACATGGAGAGCAAAAATGGATCATTCTTCAATGATCCGGTCAATTAGCCTTCAAACGAAGAAGGCTAATATCTGCCTCATTGGAATCCCTGAAAGTGATGAAGTGGCCTCACAAGGCACAGTGGCCCTTCTCCATGAAATTATGAAAGAAAATTTTCCAGATATATCAAGAGATTCTCAAATCCAGATAGCAGACAGTTTCAGAACCCCAGCACGACTCAATCCGAATAAGACATCCCCCAGGCACATCATAATTAACTTCACCAGTGACAATATGAAGGAGAAACTTCTGAAAGCAGCTAGACGCAAGAAATCTATTACCTACAAAGGGAAGAATATTATAATGACTGCAGATCTTTCTTCTGAAACCTTTCAAGCCATTGACTTTTAATCTCCTAAAGCAAAATAACTTTCTACCCCGGATCTTGTATCCAGCTAAACTGAGTTCCATTTATGATGGAGAAATTAAATACTTCAATGAGATTCATATGTTGAAGAAATTTGCCATAACCAAAACAGTTCTCCAGGATATTCTCAGACCTATCCTCCATAATGACCACCCCAATCCTCTACCACAAAAATAAACTCACTCAGAAAGTTTTGATCAAACTCCAACTTTCACAATGGATAAAGGATTAAAATTGTCCAATGGACTTTTGAAAAACCCAATACCCAAAATTTTACCAGATCTATCAATATTCTCCATTAATGTGAATGGCTTAAACTGTCCTCTAAAGAGGCACACTTTAGCTGACTAGATACAGAACTCAGGCCAGATATCTGCTGCATACAAGAATCACATCTTACCTTAAAAGATAAATATAGACTCAGGGTGAAAGGATGGACGTCCATATTTCACGCAAATGGTATCCAGAAAAAAGCAGGTGTTGCGATTCTAATTGCTGGCACAATAGGCTTTAAACCAAGAAAAATAAAGATAGATAAAAATGGTCAGTACATATTTGTTAAGGGTAATACTCAATATGATGAGATTTCAATTATGAATATTTATGCACCTAACCATAATGCACCTCAATGTATAAGAGAAACTCTAACAGACATAAGCAACTTGATTTCCTCCAGCTCCATAATAGTCTGAGATTTCAACACTCCTCTGGCAGTGTTGGGTAGATCCTCCAATAAGAAGCTGAGCAAAGAAATTTTAGATTTAAACCTAACCATCCAACATTTGGATTTAGCAGACATCTACAGAACATTTCATACCAACATAACTGAATACACATACTTCTCCTAAGCCCACGGAACATACTCCAAAATTGATCACATCTTAGGCCATAAGTCTAACCTCAGTAAATGTAAAGGAATAGAAATTATTCCGTGCATCCTCTCGGACCACCATGGAATAAAAGCTGAACTCAGTAACAACAGGAACCTGCACACTCATACACAAACATGGAAGTTAAATAACCTTATGCTGAATGATAGCTGGGTCAGAGATGAGATTAAGAAGGAAATTGCCAAATTTTTGGAACAAAATGACAAGGAAGACACAAATTATCAGAACCTCAGGGATACCACAAAGGCAGTCCTAAGAGGGAAATTTATAGCACTGCAAGCCTTCCTCAACAGAATGGAAAGAGAGGAAGTCAACAACTTAATGGGACATCTCAAGCAACTGGAAAAGGAAGAACATTCCAACCCTAAACTGTGTAGAAGAAAAGAAATAACCAAAATCAGAGCAGAATTAAATGAAATTGAAAACAAAAGAATTATACAACAGATCAATAAATCAAAAAGTTGGTTTTTGGAAAAGGTCAATCAAATAGATAAACCTTTGGCTAACCTAACCAGGAAAAAAAGAGTAAAATCTCTAATTTCATCAATCAGAAACGACAGACAAAATAACAACAGACTCCTCAGAAATTCAAAAAATCCTGAATGAATATTACAAGAAAATTTATTCTCAGAAATATGAAAATCGGAAGGAAATTGACCAATACTTGGAAGCACGTCACCTTCCAAAACTTAGCCAGAATCAAGTGGCAATGTTGAACAGGACAATATCAAGTTCTGAAATAGCATCAACCATACGAGATCTCCCTGAAAAGAAAAGCCTGGGACCAGATGGCTTCACGTCAGAATTCTAACAAACCTTTAAAGAGGAACTAATACCTATATGACTCAACTTGTTCCAAAATGTAGAAAAAGAAGGAAGATTGTCCAACACGTTCTATGAAGCAAACATCACCCTGATCCTCAAACCAGGAAAAGACCCAACAAGAAAAGAAAATTATAGACCAATATCACTAATGAATATAGATGCAAAAATATTCAACAAGATCCTAACAACCAGAATCCAGCAACATATCAAACAAATTATACATCATGACCAAGTCGGTTTTATTCGAGGGTCTCAAGGCTGGTTTAATATACGTAAATCCATAAGTATAATTCAACACATAAACAAATTAAAAACCAAAGACCATATGATTCTCTCAATTGATGCAGAAAAAGCTTTTGATTATATCCAGCACCCCTTCATGATCAGAACACTTAAGACAATGGGTATAGAAGCGACATTTCTTAAACTGATAGCGTCCATCTACAGCAAACCCACAGCAAATATCGTATTGAATGGAGTTCAACTGAAATCATTTCCACTCAGATCAGGAACTAGAGAAGGCTGTTCATTGTCTCCATTGCTCTTTAACATTGTGATGAAACTTTTAGCCATCTCAATTAGGCAAGAAAAGGCGATCAGGGGTATCCATATAGGGTCAGAAGAGATCAAACTTCTGCTCTTCGCAGATGATATGATTGTATATCTGGAAAACACCAGGGATTCTACTACAAAACTTTTAGAAGTGATCAAGGAATACAGTAGCGTCTCAGGTTACAAAATCAACATTCATAAATCGGTAGCTTTTATATATAGCAACAATAGTCAAGCTAAAAAAAAAGTTAAGGACTCTATTCCGTTCACAGTAGTGCCAAATAAGATGAAATATTTGGGAGTATATCTAACAAAAGACGTGAAAGATCTCTATACAGAGAACTATGAAACTCTAAGAAAAGAAATAGCTGAAAACGTCAACAAATAGAAAAACATACCATGCTCATGGCTGGGAAGAATCAACATTGTTAAAATGTCCATACTACCCAAAGCAATATACAATTTTAATGCAATCCCTGTCATACTTTAAAGCCCCACTGTCATACTTTAACGATCTTGAAAAAATAATACTTCGTTTTATATGGAATCAAAAAAAACACTCAAATAGCCAAGCCATTACTCAGAAATAAAAAACAAAGCAGGAGGAATTACACTACCAGACCTCAGACTATACTATAAATCAATAGTGATCAAAACAGCTTGGTACTGGCACAACAACAGAGAAGTAGATGTCTGGAACAAAATAGAGAACCAAAAGATGAATTCAGCTACTTACCGTTATCTGATCTTTGACAAGCCAATTAAAAACATTCAGTGGGGAAAAGATTCCCTATTTAACAAATGGTGCTGAGTGAACTGGCTGGCAACCTGTAGAAGACTGAAACTGGACCCACACCTTTCACCATTAACTAAGATAGACTCTCACTGGATTAAAGATTTAAACTTAAGACACGAGACTATAAAAATACTAGAAGAGAGTGCAGGGAAAACCCTTGAAAAAATCGGTCTGGGCGAGTATTTTATGAAGAGGACACCCCGGGCAATTGAAGCAGCTTCAAAAATACACTACTGGGACCTGATCAAAGTAAAAAGTTTCTGCACAGCCAAGAACACAGTAAGTAAAGCAAGCAGACAGCCCTCACAATGGGAGAAGATATTTGCAGGTTATGTCTCCGACAAAGGTTTAATAACCAGAATCCACAGAGAACTCAAACGTATAAGCAAGAGAAGAACAAGTGATCCCATCGCAGGCTGGGCAAGGGACTTGAAGAGAAATTTCTCTGAGGAAGACAGGCACACGGCCTACAGACATATGAAAAAATGCTCATCATCTTTAGTCATCAGAGAAATGCAAATCAAAACTACCCTGAGATACCATCTAACTCCAGTAAGATTAGCCCATACCACAAAATCCCAAGACCAGAGATGTTGGCGTGGATGTGGAGCAAAGGGAGCACTTCTGCACTGCTGGTGGGAATGCAAATTAATACATTTTTTTTTTGGAAAGATGTTTGGAGAACACTTAGAGATGTAAAAATAGAACTGCCATTCAATCCTATAATTTCTCTACTAGGTATATACCCAGAAGACCAAAAATCACAATACAACAAAGATGTTTGCACCAGAATGTTTATTGCAGCCCAAGTCGTAATTGCTAAGTCATGGAAAAAGCCCAAGTGCCCATGAATTCACAAATGTATTAATAAATTGTGGTATATGTACACCATGGAATATTATGCAGCCTTAAAGAAAGATGGAGACTTTACCTCTTTCATGTTTACGTGGATGGAGCTGGAACATATTCTTCTTAGTAACGTATCTCAAGAATGGAAGAAAAAGTAATCCAATGTACTCAGCTCTACTATGAAACTAATTTTTGGCTTTCATATGAAAGCTATAACCTAAGAATTTGGGGAATGGGGAGAGGGAGGTGAGGGAGGGGGGAAAATGGGCGGAGGGAGGGTGAGAGGTGGGATTACACCTGCGGTGCATCTTACAAGGGTACATGTGAAACTTATTACATGCAGAATATAACTGTCTTAACACAACAACTAAGAAAATGCCAGGAAGGCCATATTAACCATTGTGATGAAAATGTGTCAAACTTTATAAAACCAATATATGGTGCCCCATGATCACATTAATGTACACAGCTATAATTTAAAATTAATAAAAAAATAGGCTTAGTTTGGACATTTCTTAAACTGATGGTGGTTATCTACATCAAACCAACAGCCAATATCATATTGAATGGAGTAAAAATGAAAGAATTGACACTCAGATATGGAACTAGGCAAAAATGCTCAGTCTCACCACTGCAATTCAACACAATGCTCCAAGTCCTAGACAGCCCTAGCCATTGCAATCAGGCAAGAAAAGCATATTAAGGTATTCGAACGGGGACAGTGGAGGTCAAAGTGTTGGTCTTTGTGGATGACATTGTCTTTTACCTGGAAATAAAGGAACTCAGCTACAAAGCTCTTCTAAGTGACCAAGGAATACAGCAGCGTCTCAGGGTACAAAATCAGTGGTCACAAATCAGTAGCCTTTGTATATGCCAAAAACAGTTAAGCCAAAAATAAAATCAAAAAACACTATACTTTTTACAGTAGCTCCAAAGAAGGTGAAATACCTGAGAATATGTCTAACAAAGGATGTGAAAGATCTCTATGAAGAGATTTATGAAAACAGGAGGAAAAAATTAGCAGCAGATAATAACAAATAGAACATACCATGCTCATGGCTGGGAAGAGACAACATTGCTAAAATGTCCATAATACCCAAAGCAATCTATGGTTTTAATGCCATCCCCAGCAAAGTACCAATGGCATACTTTGAAAATTTTGAAAAAATAGTGCTTCATTTTCTATGAAACTGGAAAAACCCCTGACCATCCAATGCATTTCTTAGAAATACTAACAACTCTGGAGGCGTCACATTACCCAGACTTCAGGTTATACTACAAGTTTATAGTGATCGAAACAGCATGGTACTGGCACAAAAATAGAGACATAGGTCTATATAATAGAGAATCTAGAGATGAAATCAAATGCATATCTCCATCTGATCTTTGACAAACCTAACAAAAGCATGGACTATTTAATAAAGGATACTGGTGTGGAGAGGCATCCGTAGCTCAGTGGTCAGGGTGCTGGCCACATGCACTGAGGCTGGTGGGTTCGAACCCTGCCCGAGCCTGCTAAAACAACAATGACAACTGCACCAAAAAGAATAGCTGGGCATTGTGGTGGGTGCCTGTCGTCCCACATACAAAAAAAAAAAAAAAAAAAAAACAGAAAAAAGAAAAGAAAAAGAAAAAGAAATGAATGATACTGGGAATACTGTTTAGCCACAGGTAGAAGACTGAAACTCAATCCACAACGCTTACCAGTGACAAAAATTAATTCTCACTGGATAAAAGATTTAAATTTAAGACATGAAACAACAAAAATTCTAGAAAAGAGTGTGGGGAAAACACTGGGAAATATTAGCCTTGGAAAATATTTCATGAGGAAGACCTTCCTGGAAATTGCAGCAACACCAAAAATGAATTACTGGGATTCGATCAAGTTAAAAATCTTCTGCACAGCTAAGGGAACCACAACCAAGCAAACAGACAGCCTTCAGAATGGGAGAAGATTTTTGCATGTTATGAATCTGACAAAGGGCGATAACAAGAATCTGCAGAGAACACAAATTAATCAACAAGAAAAGAGGAAACACCCCATTCTAAGTGGGAAAGAGACTTGAACAGAAACTTCTCTGAAGATGACAGATGAATGTCCAGCAAAAACATGAAAAATTTCCCATCAACTTTAATCATCAGAGAAATGAAAATCAAAACCACTTTGAGATATCACCAAACTCCAGTATGACTAGCCCACATCACAAAGTTGGAGATGCTGGCATGGATGTTGAGAGAAGGGAACACTTCTATTCTGCTGTGGGATTGCAAACTAATGCAACCTTGATCGAAAAAAAGTATGGAGAGAAATTTGAGGGGAGAAATGGCCAATTAGTAGCAACACTCAGCAGAGGCTCCTGACCAGAGGGAGACAAATGGCACAGAATTGGACACTATGAAACCAAAGGTGGGGAGCTGAGCCAAGAAAGAAATTTAGGAACCTTTCAAAGGTGGTGGCCGAGTAACAGCTTCCCTGCAACTGGGAAAAGCGAGTCTGGGGAGAGAAGACTCCAGGCATCTCTGGCCGGTGGGATCTGCCTATAATCATCCCTTTGATGATACAGGGAGCCAGCAAGGGACTTCTGGACCCCAAGAGGTGGACAAAAACAGTGGAAAACTGGCAAGTGGTTGCGTGTGTTCGATCGACCTAATCACGCCGGCAACCATAAGTACAAGCAGCAGTGAGACTGCAAACCAGAAAGGCCTTGCTTGTGAACTGTTTCGGTGTTCTTGGACTTGGCACTCAGTTGAACTGCCTTGGGAGAGCTTGAGCAGGAGTGTGGAGAACTTTGGGCATTGTCTGGGGCCCCAGACTGAGCCACTGAGCTGGGCACAGGAAACCATTGTGAAAGAACTGCCCTGGCAAGCTCCGCCCTGAGGGTCTCAGAGCAAGGATTGGACGGGTCAAAGTAACCTACTGATTGAGCAGCCTAAAGGCGGAGACTGAGCTGCCTTACAGCCTTAATCCGTAGGGGCAGAGTGAGACGGTTTTGGCACACTGGAACCTTGGGCTGTTGCCCTGGGTAGAGTGCCGTGACGTCACAGCTCATAGCAACCTCAAACTCCTGGGCTTGGCACCACCAAGACCTCCACTAGAGCTGTGCAGCAGCCCCCAACCGGTGACCCGCACCCACCAGGCCTCCACATTCCCTGACCAGGACGCAACCCTGCGTCCTCCCTCCTGTGTCCTCCCAGCTTCCACACTAGCCCGTTCATCTGGACAGGGACTATGGTAGCTGCGTGCCCTTTGGAGCTCTCCCTGCCTCTGCGCAGAGCTCTTCTCCTGGCCAGAGACTGCTGGAACCTTGGGCTCTCTGTGCCAAAGTCACTGGGCGCCTGGCACTCCCGGAACCGTGCGCACCACCGCCAGCCCTGTTGCTGGATCCGGGTGTGTCACAAACCGGAGCTGCTTCCACAACCAGAACTCCCTAGCTAGAGCAGCCCCAGAGGAACTACACGGGGTCACTCCCTACAAAGATCCAGCAACAATAGAGGGATCCCGCTGGGTTCTAATCTTGGAGAGACACCTCCCCAACTCCGAGGACGGCCAGAGGCAAGAGTGGAAAACAATCATAAGGCGAAATCAACAGAAAAACTCTGGCAATATGAATAATCAGAGTACATCAACTCCCCCAAGGATCAATGGGGCAGAAACAGCACAAGACCCCATGCACAAACAAATAGCTGAGATGTCAGAAATTGAATTCAGGATCTGGATAGCAAATAAGATCGAATTAGAGGAGGTGGAGCATGATGGCAGAAAGGACGGACATGTAGCCCACCTCTCCCAAGCCACCAGGTGAGAGGAATGGCGGTCTGGACCTTCCCTGTGTGTGGATTATTGGAGTGGACAGAAAGCTGGAGATGCCCAGCAAACTGGCGGTTTGCTATATATGAGGGGTAATTTAAAAATCACAGACTCTGTTGTAGAGAGTCATCCCTGCTCGGCCGTGCCGGCCAGCAGGCCCCTCCCCCATGGAGGTCAGCAGCTTGTAAATGCTGACAAAATCCAATTGACAAGTAATTAATCCTGAACTGAGGGAGGCATCCGAAAGGAGAGCCACTCAAAACCACAGGGAGCTGGGCAAACTGTTGGACAATTGAAGGGAAGGGATCCTGCCCGGGAAACAGACATTTTGAACTACCCAAAAGGGCGGGCACCTTTCCCCCAGGTGTTGGAGGGGGCTGGCGGTTCAGGCTGCGCAGCGAACTGGTGGACGTCCATCCAAAACTCTGAACCATAAAACTCAGAATAAATCCCACGAGCGCTCCAACCACGGGAACGGCTTGAAGCCTAGGACCCGGCTTTGGCTTCTGGGGCCGCGGAGCAACTGAAGCCGCGGACCGGCTTTGGCTGCTGAAGCCCCGGGAACCAGCTACAGGAGATACCGCGCGAACTCAGCACCACTCCCCTTATGGCCGATTGCAGTCGCCAGTTTGCGGGGGAACCTGGGAGCAGAGTGGAGGGACTTAGGAAGCGTGGACACCTGCACTGAGTGGGAGGGTCAGTCGCAAGTGCTGTCCGGAGGAGAACAGCCGAGGTTGCACCATTCTTAGGCGACAAACTTATACAGAAACTCCAAAATGGCGATCGGCCATGGAAGGTGGTTACCATGGTAACGGTATAAACTGTAAACCAGGTATAAGTCTCAAAACCACTCACAGCACCACCTGGTGTCCAGAAAGTATATTGCAGTATGAATATATTCCTACGAAAGTTGATCCCTACAGCAGACATATAGACATTTATAGGTATATTTCTACCACAAGAATATTTTTGCAGTTCGTGCCTTTTTTTTTCGGTTTGTTTTGTTTTGTTTTGTTTTTTTGGTTTTCGTGGGTTTTTTTTTTTTTTTTGCTGTTGTTTTCTTTTTGTCCGATTTTTCCTCACCATTTTCTTAGAGGAGATTTCGATAATTTTTCATTATTACATTTTATATAGATATATTTTTTATATCTATGTCTTCTAATTTTAATTTCTTCTTTCTTCTCACTTATCATTCCTTCTAACACCACTTTTTCTCTTTTTTTCCTTTCTTTCAATTATTTTACGATTATCACTATTTTTATTGCAGTTGTTCTTATATTGTTGTCGTGCCTATTGCTTGTATGTTTAAGTGCTTCCGTCTATCTCTGTATCTATGGGCCCATATGCCTGATAACCTTTGTATCTGTTTATTTGTTCATTTGGTCTCAATGAGCTTGGTGTTACGACCTGTAACCCTGATCTCCTAACACCCCCCTCCACTCTCACTCCGTGATCTGGAGTCCTGCGCCCTCAGGAGTCCAGATTATTGGCTGAACTCTCAAGAGGTATAGACAGGACCTGGACTGCAGCTGGCCATTGTTGACTCTGTAGCAAAGGAGTGAGAAGACAACGGTCAGCTGAGAGGGAATTACACTGGAGCGGTGGTGCCCTGAGGTGCAGAGCAACAGCCATCTTCAGCAATAACAAGGCCCACACCCAGATATCCCATAGCCTCTCCTCCTGTCTTCCTGGGCAACCAGATGAGGCCGAGCATCTTCTCAGATGGCAACCACCATGGAACAGACCTGGGACTGAAACACAGGCCCCGTGAGTAAAGGGTTTTCCTGAGACGGTACCGACATGGGTGGAACACGGGGACTAGAAAACATACCCGCAGAGCCAGGAAACTCCTAGGGTTGGGCTGATCCAGAGAACCGCTCTACTGAGCCTAAGACGCACCTGGCCCTAAGGGGATCACCAGCCTATAGACAAAGGAGGCCAAGAGGCTACAGCCAAGAACTGATCGTGCTGCGAATACAAACCCATAGGACTAAAGACAGGGCCTGAGGCACAGGTTCTGGGAACTCAAATCAGCCTCTCCTCTGCAGAGGAATCTGGCAAGGTCAGAAACAAACTCCCACAGGGTTGTTCCCTTCACCCAGTAACATAAACTAAGGGTGGGGCTGGAACTGAGTGAACACCTCCAGCCTCCATCAAGTGCCCGAGGTTGACAGGCCACACCACTCCCTACTGGATTAAGACAGAGAATAGCGGCCTAGTCGAGCAGACACTGACTACCCTGTGACTTAGGCAGGTGCAAACCCCTGGAGTATTGCTTACTGCAGACAACTGACTGGGTCACAGCCCTGTGGGGCTAGCAGAGACTGGGTGTGACAGAGCTGCAAGGTGGAGAAGGAGGCATCATTCTTCCCAGACTGATCTATTTACTGGTGGCTCTTCCTGATTCCACACAGCACTGGAGCAAGCCATTTTAGAGCAGTCACCAGACCCCTGTGACCCAGTTCCCAGGGACCTCTTGAACTCTCCCATCCGAGACAGCTGCTGACTGAGACAATTGACTTGGACCTTTTGAACTGAGTCACTCACCTGGGGACTATCCGGGTGGTGCCCTGGGTGTGTGGTTGTAGGAAGGTTTCATTTTCCTTTTCCATTTGTTGCCTGTGGTGGGTGGGGTGACATAATGGCTGGTATTTCTCCACAGCTGAGACTTCAACCCAGAGTAACTGTTTCACTAGGGTCACATAGAAACCAGCTGAAAATAAGTCAGAACCACTTAGCCCCTCTACACAAAACAGGGCCCCATTTTCTCAGACCACAGCACTGTACGGGTCCTCGACAAAACACCAGAGGAAAATCAAAGGGAGTAAAATAATCATGGGGCGGAATCAGCGGAGAAACTCTGGTAACATGAATAACCAGAATAGATCCACCACCACCCCCCAAGGAAAGATACGGCAGATGTAATTGAAGATCCCATTCACAAACAACTGGCTGAGATGTCAGAAATCGAATTCAGAATTTGGATGGCAAACAAGATTAACAAAATGGAATTAGGAATTCGCGGAGAAATTCAAAAGCTGTCTCAAGAATTTAACGAATTTAAAGACAAAACCACGAAAGACTTAGACACACTGAAACAAGAATTTGTAGCCCTCAAAGATATGAAAAATACAGTGGAATCCCTTAGCAACAGAATGGACCAAGCAGAAGAAAGGATCTCCGGCATCGAAGATAAAGCCTTTGAACGCTCCCAAACTCTCAAAGAGGAAGAGAAATGGAGAGCAAAAATGGATCACTCACTCAGAGAGCTCTGGGATAACTCGAAGAAGGCAAATATCCGTCTCATAGGAATTCCTGAAACAGAGGAAGTGGCCTCACTAGGCGCAGAGGCCCTTCTGCATGAAATTATGAAAGAGAATTTTCCAGACATGCCTAGAGAACCTGAAATTCAGATAGCAGATAGCTTCAGAAGCCCAGCACGACTCAACCCCAATAAGACATCCCCCAGGCATATCATAATTAACTTCACTAAAGTTAATATGAAGGAGAAATTTCTCAAAGCTGCCAGGCGAAAGAAATCTATTACCTTCAAAGTTAAGAACATTATAATGACTGCAGATCTTTCTGCTGACAATTTTCAAGCCTGAAGAGGGTGGTCATCAACGTTTAATCTCCTCAAGCAAAATAACTTTCAACCCCGGATCGTGTACCCAGCTAAACTGAGTTTCATTTACGACGGAGAGATTAAATACTTTAATGACATACATATGCTAAAGAAATTTGCCATAACTAAACCAGCTCTTCAGGAGATTCTCAGACCTATCCTCCATAATAACCAACCCAAATCTCTACTACAAAAATAAACTCACTCAGCAACTTCTGATCAAACTCTAACTTCAAGAATGGCAAAAGGATTAAAATGACCACTGCACATTGAAAAAACTCAATACCCCAAATTTCACCAAACTTATCAATGCTCTTCATTAATGTGAATGGCTTAAACAGCCCTCTAAAGAGACATAGGTTAGCTGACTGGATACAAAAACCCAGGCCAGACATTTGTTGCATACAAAAGTCACATCTTAACTTAAAAGACAAATACAGACTCAGGGTGAAAGGATGGTCATCCATATTTCAGGCAAATGGTATCCAGAAAAAAAGCAGGAGTTGCAATTTTATTTGCGGACACAATAGGCTTTAAACCAATAAAAGTAAGGAAGGACAAAAATGGCCACTTCATATTTGTTAAGGGTAAGACTCAATATGATGAGATCTCAATTATTAATATCTATACACCCAAACCACAATGCACCTCAATTTATAAGAGAAACTCTAACAGACATGAGCAACTTGATTTCCTCCAATTCTATAATAGTCGAAGATTTTAACACTCCTTTGGCAGTGCTGGATCGATCCTCCAACAAAAAGCTGAGTAAGAAAAAAAAAAAAAAAAGCTGAGTAAAGAAATTCTAGATTTAAATCTAACCATCCAGCATTTAGATTTAGCTGACATCTACAGAACATTTCATCCCAACAAAACTGAATACACATACTTCTCATCAGCCCACGGAACTTACTCCAGAAATGATCACATCTTAGGTCACAAGTCTAACCTCAGCAAATTTAAAGGAATAGAAATTATTCCATGCATCTTCTCGGACCATCATGGAATAAAACTTGAGATGACTAACAACAGGAATCTGCATACACATACAAAAACATGGAAATTAAATAACCTTATGCTGAACGATAGCTGGGTCAGAGATGAGATCAAGAAGGAAATTGCCAAATTTCTGGAACAAAACGACAATGAAGACACAAACTATCAGAACCTCTGGGACACAGCAAAGGCAGTTCTAAGAGGGAAATTTATAGCACTGCAAGCCTTCCTCAGGAGAACGTAAAAAGAGGAAGCAAGCAACTTAATGAGACATCTCAAGAGACTGGAAATGGAAGAACAATCCAACCCCAAATCCAGTAAAAGAAAAGAAATAACCAAAATCAGAGCAGAACTAAATGAAATTGAAAACAAAAGAATAATACAACAGATCAATAAATCAAAAAGCTGGTTTTTTGAAAAGGTCAACAAAAGAGATAAACCTTTGGCCAACCTAATCAGGAAAAAAAGAGTAAAATCTCTAATCTCATCAATCAGAAATAACAAAGACGAAATAACAACAGACTCCTCAGAAATCCAAAAAATCCTTAATGAATATTACAAGAAACTATACTCTCAAAAATACGAAAATCTGAAGGAAATCGACCGTTACTTGGAAACACGTCACCTTCTAAGACTTAATCAAAAACAAGTGGGAATGTTGAACAGGCCCATATCAAGTTCAGAAATATCATCAACCATACAAAATCTCCCCAAAATGAAAAGCCCGGGACCAGACGGCTTCACGTCAAAATTTTACCAAACCTTTAAAGAGGAATTAGTACCTATATTACTCAACCTGTTCCAAAAGGTAGAAAAAGAAGGAAGACTACCCAACACATTCTATGAAGCAAACATCACCCTGATCCCCAAACCAGGAAAAGACCCAACAAGACAAGAAAATTACAGACCAATATCACTAATGAATATAGATGCAAAAATATTCAACAAGATTCTAACAACCAGAATCCAGCAACATATCAAACAAATCATACATCATGACCAAGTCGGTTTTATCCCAGGGTCTCAAGGCTGGTTCAATATACGTAAATCTATAAATGTAATACAGCACATAAACAAACTGAAAAACAAAGACCATATGATTCTCTCAATCAATGCAGAAAAAGCTTTTGATAACATCCAACATCCATTCATGATCAGAACACTTAAGAGAATTGGTATAGAAGGGACATTTCTTAAACTGATAGAGGCCATCTACAGCAAACCCACAGCCAATATCATATTGAATGGAGTTAAATTGGAATCATTTCCACTTAGATCTGGAACCAGTCAAGGCTGCCCATTGTCTCCATTGCTCTTTAACATTGTAATGGAAGTTTTAGCCACCGCAATTAGGGAAGAAAAGGTGATCAAGGGTATCCATGTAGGGTCAGAAGAGATCAAACTTTCACCCTTCGCAGATGATATGATTGTATATCTGGAAAATACTAGGGACTCTACTACAAAACACTTAGAAGTGATTAAGGAACAAAGCAGTGTCTCAGGTTACAAAATCAACATTCATAAATCGGTAGCCTTATACATACCAACAATAGTCAAGTTGAAAAAACAATTAAGGACTCTATCCCATTCACAGTAGTGCCAAAGAAGATGAAATACTTGGGAGTTTATCTAACAAAGGACTTGAAAGATCTATATAAAGAGAACTATAAAACTCTAAGAGAAGAGATAGCTGAGAATATTAACAAATGGAGAAATATACCATGCTCATGGTTGGGAAGAATCAACATTGTTAAAATGTCCATACTGCACAAAGCAATATATAATTTCAACGCAATCCCCATTAAAGCTCCACTGTCATACTTTAAAGATCTTGAGAAAATAATTCTTCGATTTATATGGAATCAGAAAAAACCTCGAATAGCCAAGACATTACTCAAAAATAAAAACAAAGCAGGAGGAATCACGCTACCAGACCTCAGACTATACTACAAATCGATAGCGATCAAAACAGCATGGTACTGGCAGAAAAACAGAGAAGTAGATGTCTGGAACAGAATAGAGAACCAAGAGATGAATCCAGCTACTTACTGTTATTTAATCTTTGACAAGCCAATTAAAAACATTCGGTGGGGAAAAGATTCCCTATTTAACAAATGGTGCTGGGTGAACTGGCTGGCAACCTGTAGAAGACTGAAACTGGACCCACACCTCTCACCATTAACCAAGATAGACTCTCACTGGATTAAATATTTAAACCTAAGACATGAAACTATAAGAATACTAGAAGGGAGTGTAGGGAAAACCTTTGAAGAAATTGGGTTGGGCGAGTTTTTTATGAGAAGGACCCCCCTGCCGGGCAATTGAAGCTGCTTCAAAAATACACTATTGCGACTTGATCAAACTAAAAAGCTTCTGCACAGCCAAGAACACAGTAAGTAAAGCAAGCAAACAGCCCTCAGAATGGGAGAAGATATTTGCAGGTTATGTCTCCGACAAAGGTTATTCAACCAGAATCCACAGAGAACTCAAACGCATGAGCAAGAAAAGAAGAAGGGATCCCATCGCACCCTGGGCAAGGGACTTGAAGAGAAACTTCTCTGAAGAAGACAGGCGCATGGCCTTCAGACATATGAAAAAATGCTCATCATCTTTAACCATCAGAGAAATGCAAATCAAAACTACTTTGACATATCATCTAACTCCAGTGAGACTAGCCTATATCACAAAGTCCCAAGACCAGAGATGTTGGTGTGGATGTGGAGAAAAGGGAACACTTTTGCACTGCTGGTGGGAATGCAAATTAATACATTCCTTTTGGAAAGAGATATGGAGAACACTTAGAGATCTAAAAATAGATCTGCCATTCAATCCTGTAATCCCCCTACTGGGCATATACCCAGAAGACCAAAAATCACAATACAACAAAGATGTTTGCACCAGAATGTTTATTGCAGCCCAAGTCACAATTGCTAAGTCATGGAAAAAGCCCAAGTGCCCATGAACTCACAAATGTATTAATAAATTGTGGTATATGTACACCATGGAATATTATGCAGCCTTAAAGAAAGATGGAGACTTTACCTCTTTCATGTTTACATGGATGGAGCTGGAACATATTCTTCTTAGTAAAGTATCTCAAGAATGGAAGAAAAAGTACCCAATGTACTCACCCTTATTAGGAAACTAATGTAGGACCTTCACATGAAAGCTGTATCCCAGTTATAACCTAAGAATAGGGAGAAAGGGGAAAGGGAGGGGAGGGAGGGGGAGGGAGGGGAAGGAGAGGCATTAATGGGATTACACCTGCGGTGCATCTTATAAGGGTATATGTGAATCCTAGTAAATGTGGAATGTAAAGTTCTTAGCAAATTAACTAAGAAAATGCTACAAAAGCTATGTTAACTAATGTGATGAAAATGTGTCAAACGATCTATGAACCAAGTGTATGGTGCCCCACGATCATACTAATGTACACAGCTATGGTTTAATAAAAATAAATAAAAAAAATAAGATCGAATTAGAATTCCAAAAGTTATCTCAAGAATTCAACGGATTCAAAGACCAAATGACCAAAGATTTCGACAGATTGAGAGAAGAAGTTGCATCCCTGAAAGATCTGAGAAATACAGTAGAATCCCTCTGTAACAGAATGGATCAAGCAGAAGAAAGGATTTCTGACATTGAAGACTAAGCTTTCAAACGCTCCCAAACCCTCGATGAAGACGAGAAATGGAGAGCAAAAACAGACCACTCTCTCAGAGAGCTCTCGGATAATTTGAAGAAAACTAATATTCGTCTTATAGGGATCCCCAAAAGTGACAAAGTGGCTTCACAAGGCACAGAGTCTCTTCTGCATGAGATTATGAAGGAGAACTTTCCAGACATGCCAAGATTCCAAAATTCAGATAGCAGACAGTTTCAGAACTCCAGCACGACTCAACCCAAATAAGACATCCACCAGACACATCATAATCAATTTCACTAAAGTTAACATGAAGGAGAAAATCCTGAAAGCTACCAGACGAAAGAAAACCATTACCTACAAGGGGAAGAATATCAGAATAACTGCAGATCTCTCTGCTGAAACCTTTCAAGCTAGAGGAGGATGGTCATTGACTTTTAATCTCCTAAAACAAAATAACTTTCAACCCAGGATCCTGTACCCAGCTAAACTGAGCTTCATTTATGACGGAGAAATTAAATACTTCAACGACATTCACATGTTGAAGAAATTTGCCACAACTAAACCAGCTCTCCAGGACATTCTTAGACCTATCCTCCATAAAGACCAGCGTAATTCTCCACCACAAAAGTAAACCCACCCCCCAAATTTTTGATTAAATTCCAACTTCCACAGTCGCAAAAGGATTAAAAATGTCCACCGGTCTCTCGAAAGGCTTATCAATGCTCTCAATTAATATGAATGGTTTAAATTGTCCTCTGAAGAGGCATAGGTTGGCGGACTGGATACAAAAACTCAAGCCAGATATCTGGTGCATCCAAGAATCGCATCTTACATTAAAAGACAGATATAGACTCAAGGTGAAGGGATGGTCATCTATATTCCAGGCAAATGGAAAGCAGAAAAAAGCCGGTGTTGCAATCCTGTTCGCAGACGCAATAGGCTTTACACCAACCAAAATAATTAAGGATAAGGATGGACACTTCATATTTGTTAAAGGTAATACTCAATATGATGAGATCTCAATTATTAATATTTAGGCACCCAACCACAACGCACCTCAATTTATAAGAGAAACTCTAACAGACATGAGCAACTCAATTTCCTCCACTTCCATAGTAGTTGGAAATTTTAACACCCCTTTAGCAGTCCTGGATAGATCCTCCAAAAAAAGCTAAGCAAAGAAATTTTAGATTTAAACTAAACCACTCAACATATGGACTTAACAGACATCTACAGAACACTTCATCCCCCAAAAACTGAATGCACATTCTTCTCATCAGCCCACGGAACATACTTCAAAATCGACCACATCCTAGGCCACAAATCTAACCTCAGCAAATTTAAAAAAATAGAAATTATTCCTTGCATCTTCACAGACCATCATGGAATAAAAGTTGAACTAAATAAAAACAGGAACCTGCATACCCATACAAAAACATGGAAGCTAAACAATCTTATGCTGAAAGAAACATGGGTTATGGACGAGATTAAGAAGGAAATCACCAAATTTTTGGAACAAAACAACAATCAACACACGAATTACCAGAACCTCTGGGATACTGCAAAGGCAGTCCTAAGAGGGAAATTTATAGCACTGCAAGCCTTCCTCAAGAAAACGGAAAGAGAGGAAGTCAATAACTTAATGGAACATCTCAAGCAACTGGAGAAAGAAGAACACTTCAACCCCAAACGCAGCAGAAGAAAAGAAATAACCAAAATCAGAGCAGAATTAAATGAAATTGAAAACAAAAGAATTATACAACAGATCAATAAATCCAAAAGCTGGTTTTTTGAAAACATCAATAAAATAGATAAAGCTTTGGCCAACCTAAAAAGGAAAAAAAAGAGTAAAATCTCTAATTTCATCAATCAGAAATGGTAATGATGAAATAACAACACACCCCTCAGAAATTCAAAAAATCCTTAAAGAATACTACAAGAAACTCTACTCTCACAAATATGAAAATCTGAAAGAAATCGACCAATACCTGGAAGCATGCCACCTACCAAGACTTAGCCAGAACAAAGTGGAAATGTGGAACAGGCCTATATCAAGTTCTGAAATAGCATCAACTATACAAAATCTCCCTAAAAAGAAAAGCCCAGCACCAGATGGCTTTACGTCAGAATTCTACCAAACATTTAAAGAAGAACTAGTACCTATACTACTAAACCTCTTCCAAAATATAGAAAAAGAAGGAATATTACCCAGCACATTCTACGAAGCAAACATCACCTTGATCCCCAAACCAGGGAGAGACCCAACAAGAAAAGAAAATTATAGACCAATATCACTAATGAATATAGATGCTACAATACTCAATAAGATCCTAACAAACAGAATCCAGCAACACATCAAAAAAATTATACACCATGACCAAGTCGGATTTATCCCAGGGTCTCAAGGCTGGTTCAATATACGTAAATCTATAAATGTAATTCAACACATAAACAAACTTAAAAATAAAGACCATATGATTCAATTGATGTAGAAAAAGCTTTTGATAATATCCAGCATCACTTCATGATCAGAGCACTTAAGAAAATTGGTATAGAAGGGACATTTCTTAAACTAATAGAGGTCATCTACAGCAAACCCACAGCCAATATCGTATTGAATGGAGTTAAATTGAAATCATTTCCACTTAAATCAGGAACCAGGCAAGGTTGCCCATTGTCTCCATTGCTCTTTAACATTGTAATGGAAGTTTTAGCCATTGCAATTAGGGAAGAAAAGGTGATCAAGGGTATCCACATAGGGTCAGAAGAGATCAAACTTTCGCTCTTCACAGATGATATGATCGTATATCTGGAAAACACTAGGGATTCTACTACAAAACTTTTAGAAGTGATCAAGGAATACAGCAATGTCTCAGGCTACAAAATCAACACACATAAATCTGTAGCCTTTATATATACCAACAATAACCAAGTCAAAATAACAGTCAAGGACTCTATTCCTTTCACAGTAGTGCAAAGAAGATGAAATATTTGGGAGTATACTTACCAAAGGACGTGAAAGGTCTCTACAAAGAGAACTATGAAACTCTAAGAAAAGAAATAGCCGAAGATGTTAACAGATGGAAAAACATACCATGCTCATGGCTGGGAAGATTCAACATTGTTAAAATGTCCATACTACCCAAAGCAATATATAACTTTAATGCAATTCCTATTAAAGCTCCATTGTCATACTTTAAAGATCTTGAAAAAATAATACTTTGTTTTATATGGAGTCAGAAAGAACCTCGAATAGCCAAAACATTACTGAGCAATAAAAACAAAGCAGGAGGAATCACGCTACCAGACCTGAGACTGTACTATAAATCCATAGTGATCAAAACAGCGTGCTACTGGCACAAAAGCAGAGAAGTAGATGTCTGGAACAGAATAGAGAACCAAGAGATGGATCCAGCTACTTACCGTTATTTGATCTTTGACAAGCCAATTAAAAACATTCAGTGGCGAAAAGATTCCCTATTTAACAAATGGTGCTGATTAAACTGGCTGGCAACCTGTAAAAGACTGAAACTGGACCCACATCTTTCACCATTAACTAAGATAGACTCTCACTGGATAAAAGATTTAAACTTAAGACATGAAACTATAAAAATACTTGAAGAAAGTGCAGGGAAAACTCTTGAAGGAATCGGCCTGGGTGAATATTTTATCAGGAGGACTCCCCAGGCAATTGAAGCACAATCAAAAATTCACTACTGGGACCTGATCAAACTAAAAAGCTTCTGCACAGCCAAGATCATAGTGAGTAAGGCAAGCAGACAGCCCTCAGAATGGGAGAAAATATTTGCAGGTTATACCTCCGATAAAGGTCTAATAACCAGAATCCACAGAGAACTCAAACATATTAACAAGAAAAGAACATGTGACCTCATCTCAGGGTGGGCAAGGGACTTGAAGAGAAACTTCTTTAAAGAAGACCGACGCACAATCTACAAACACATGAAAAAAAAGCTCATCATCCTTAATCATCAGAGAAATGCAAATCAAAACTACTCTGAGATATCACCTAACCCCAGTAAGAGTAGCCCACATAACAAAATCCCAAAACCAGAAATGTTGGCGTGGATGTGGAGGAAAGGGCACACTTCTACACTGCTGGTGGGAATGCCCACTAATACGTTCCTTCTGGAAGGATGTTTGGAGAATACTTAGAGCCCTAAAAATAAACCTGCCATTCGATCCTATAATTCCTTTACTAGGTTTATACCCAGAAGACCAAAAGTCACAATATAACAAAGACATCTGTACCAGAATGTTTATTGCAGCCCAATTCATAATTGCTAAGTCATGGAAGAAGCCCAAGTGCCCATCGACCCACGAATGGACTAGCAAATTGTGGTACATGTATACCATGGAATACTATGCAGCCTTAAAGAAAGATGGAGACTTTACCTCTTTCATGTTTACATGGATGGAGCTGGAACATATTCTTCTTAGCAAAGTATCTCAGGAATGGAAGAATAGGTATCCAATGTACTCAGCCCAACTATGAAGCTAAATTATAGCTTTCACATGAAGACTATATCCCAACTATAGCACAAGACTATGGGGAAAGGGCCAAGGAAGGGGAAGGGAGGGGGGAGGTTTTGGTGGAGGGAGGGTAATGGGTGGTGCCACATCTACGGTGCATCTTAGACTGGGTACAGGCGATTGCACTAATGTACACAGCTATGATTTAACAATAAAAAAAAAAAGAAATTTGGCTAGCTGTGACAACAAGGAAGAGCCTTCAATAAAACAATTTACAGGCACAAGGCCTATCGCCTAGAGGACAGGAGACCACTCCCCCTAGGGGGAGGATTCCCGTGGGCTCTCTGCAAGTGAGCAAGGGACAAAAGACCTCTCGTGTTACCTCACTGGAGAGAGCTGCTAAGCACCAGGTCTCCATCTCCAGGGAGGTCTCACTTGTGAACCTAGACACCACCCCGCTCGGCATAAAATTGAACAAATATTTTCCCAGCAATTCTAAACTCCCAGTCCAGCCTTCTCCCCTCGCATGGCGGTCTGAAGTTCTGGCCCCTGCAGAGCCCAGAGTGTTAGGTCTTTTTCTGAGAGACATGGGCATAGTGTGGACCGCTGAACATCAGCAAAGAATCTGTGACTCTTGGGGAAGAAAGAGGGCGCGTGAAGAAAGGGACACGTGGCAGGAGGAGGAGCAGTCCCCTGGTTATGACATTGCCTGGACAGCGTGGTGTTTACCCCCAGTTAGGGCTGTGTTGGGTGGGTGGGGGTGCAGAAACGCTGCCTCTGATGGTGCCCACAAACAAGATAGTGGTCACTCTGTGTGGACTGAGCTAGGTGGGCAAGGCCGTAGTCCACCAGCTCCAACTGAGCCTGGGAGCAGAAACACGGATGGAAGTGTGGACTGAGTCTGGCAGGTGGGGGGCAAGAATCCCTGGCTCCAATTGAGCTGGTGAGCATAGGCGTGGATGCCTGGTGAGAAACAACCCAAATGCGAGGGGTCCTAGACTACCAGTTTTGACTGTGCCTGGAGGAAAGGGGTGCTGATGCCCAATTGGGACTTTGACAGGCCATTGGCAGCCCTCCAGAGGGAACCCTGCAACATACCCTCAGGGTTGTGGGACAGAACTGACTGTGGATTTCTATCCACAGTCGGAGACCCTTGGATCTCTCTCTGTTGTGCAGGGTTTGTATTGCCTGAGACAATTTGGTTGAAACTCGCGTCTGGGGCTGTCCACCACAGAACTCTCTGAGGTTGGCCTTTGAAGTTCTGTAGCAAAAAAAGATCGGAATGGTGAGAGTAGGGTGCCACAGCTATCTGTATCTCTCCCCAGCTGAGATTTAAACCTAATACCGTGATTTCTTAGGATAGGGTAGAGGTTGGCTGATTTCAAAACAGAGCCAGCTTGCACTATCTCACCAAGTAGGTCCCAGAGTCTCCAGCCAAAACTCTGAAAGGGGCCTTGGTAAGGTTGTAGGGGATAAGCCACAATTACAACACCTAGTGCTTGGTAAGGGGCTGATTAAATCTACTACCTGGCATCCCCAAATCAATATCACTCTACCAGTTTTAGTAATCAAATGGTGGAAAATAAACATAGGGTAGAACAAACAGAAGAACTCTGGTAATGTGAATGACCAGAGTAGATCAACAACCCCCACACCAAGGAAAGACAAAGGACATACAACTGAAGATGCCATGCATAGACAAATGGCTGAAATGTCAGAAATCAAATTCAGAATATGCATGAAAAATAAGATGAATAGAATTGAAGAATAGTTAGAAATTGAAACCCAAAGAGTAGTTCTAAAGTTGTATCAAGAAATTATTCAAATGCAAAGTCACCAAAGTTGTGGACATAATGAGAAAAGAGATAGCAGAGCTCAAGGCAATGAAAAAGTTATTTGAGGAGCTCTGAAATGCAGTAGAATCCCTCAGTAATAGAGTTGACCAGGCAGAGGAAAGGATCTCTTAAATTGAAGACAAAGCTATTGAACACTCCCTAACGCTCAAAGAGACAGACAAATGGAGACCAAAACCTGATCATTCCCTGAGAGAGTTGTGGGATCACTCCAAAAGATCAGACATTCGTCTTACAGGAATTCCTGAAGGAGAAGAGGATGGTCCTAAAGGTACAGATGCTCTACTCCAAGAGATTATGGAGGTGAATTTCCCCAGCATTGCAAGAGATACAGAAATTCAGATAGTAGACAGTTTCAGAAATCCAGGAAGACTCAATCCTAAGAAAGCATCTCCTAGACACATTGTGATTAACCTTGCCAAAGTTAATATGAAGGAGAAAATTCTGCAAGCAGCCAGACATAAGAAAAACATTACCTAAAATGGGAGAAATATAATGACTGCAGATCTCTCAGCCAAAACCTTTCAAGCCAGAAGAAAGGTTGAAGGTCACGACCTTCAATCTTCTAAAACAAAAATCTTTCAGTCCAGACTCCTGTATCCAGCTAAACTAAGTTCCATTTGTGATGGAGAAAACAAATACTTACTGACATACACATGTTGACGAAATTTGCCATAACTAAACCAGCTCCCAGGATATTCTCAGGCCCATCCTCCACAATAACAACCACCATGGTCTACCACCAAAGAAAACTCACCCAGAAATGTTTGAACAAAACCCAACTTCCACAATGGTGAAAGGATTAAAGATTTCCACTGGACATTTCAAACACATGACAGCCAAAACACTACCATGCTTATCAATTCTCTCAGTTAATGTGAATGCTTTTATTTTATTTTATTTGTTGCAGTTTTTGGCCAGGGCTGGGTTTGAACCCTCCACCTCCAGCATATGGGGTTGATACCCTACTCCTTTGAGCCACAGGCGCCACCCACTCTGAATGGTTTCAATTGTCCTCTAAAGAGGCACAGGTTAGCTGACTTGATACATAATCTCAGATCAGATATCTCTTCCATACAAGAAACTCATCTTACCTTAAATTATAAAAATAGACTCAGACATCTATAATACAGGCAAACAAAAATCAGAAAAAAATCAGGGGTAGCAATTTTATTTGCAGATACAATTGTCTTTAAACCTAAAAGGTAAGGAATGATAAGGATGGTCACTACATATTAGTTTAGGGAAATATCCAACATGAAATGATTTTGATAATTAACATTTATGCACCCTACCAGAATGCTCCTGAGTTTATAAAGCAAACCCTAACGGCTATGAACAATTTAATATATCCCTGCACCATAATAGTTGGAGATTTTAATACCCCTTTGACTGTTTTGGATAGATCTTCCAAGAATAAACTAAACAAACAAATATTAGACTTGAACTTGAACCTATAACGAGTGGACTTAACAGACACACTTCATCCTAATAAAAATGAATATACATTCTTCTTATAAGCCCACGGATCATCCTCCAAAATTGATCATATCTTAGGACATATGTCTAACCTCAGAAAATGTAAAAGAATAGAAATTATTCCTTGTATCTTCTTGGACCACCGTGGAATGAAAGTTGAACTCAACAGCAACAGGAATCTTCAGACTCAAACAAAGTCAGGGAAACTAAATAATCTTAGGCTGAACAATAGCTGGGTCAAAGACAATATTAAGAAGGCAATCACCGGACTGAGAGCAAGATGGCAGCCAAGTAACAGCTTCCTTGCATCTGGGCACCGTGAGTCTGGGGAGATAGGACTCCAGGCATCTCTGGCCGGTGGGATCTGCCTCTCATCACCTCTGTGAGGATAAAGGGAGTCAGCAAGAGACTTCTGGACCCCAAGAGGAGGACTAAAACAGTGGAAAAACGGCAAGTGGTCGTGTGTGTTCAATCGGTCGAAACCTGCCCGCAACTGTAAGTTCGGTAGCAGCGAGACTGCAAACCAGAAAGGCCTTACCTGTGAATTGTTTTGGTGTCTTTGGACTTGGCACTCAGTTGAACTGCCTTGGGGAGAGCCTGAGCGGGAGTACGGAGAACTTTGGCCATTGTCTAGGGCCCCAGTCTGACCTGCTGAGCCAGGTGGAGCTAATAGTGTTTGGCTGTGGGCCACAGGGAGCCATTGTGAGCGATCTGCCCCGGCAAGCTCCACCCTCAGGGTCACAGAGCTAGAATCTGGGTGGGTGCAGGTAACCTAGCAACTGAGTAGCCTAAGGGCGGGGTCTGAGCCGCCTTGCAGCCCTAACCCTCAGGGGCAGAGTGAGACCAGTTTTGGCACATTGGGTAAGTGGATAGCCACTTCAGCAGTGATTCCAGCAACAAGCACTTTCCTGGGAAAGCTTCTGCTCAGCAAGTTTACAAGTTCAAAGTGCCTTTTAAGTGGGCTGAAGAGAGATTTAGGCTGTCTAAATCTGCTGGGGTTTTGAGAAATCAGCAGCTTCCAGTTGTATCAGAACTGTGATTAAAATCTCATACCCCAGAAGACCACGTGTTGCCCAGACAATAGTCAACAACATATACATACTGCTCTGTGTTTGGTTGCGTTGTTTTTTGTTGTTGTTGTTGTTGGTTTGGTTGTTTTTTGTTTATTTTGATGTTGTTGATGTTGTTTTGTTTTCTAATTTCAACCTTTTCCATACAGATCTTTTTTCTTTCTCAATTTTTCTAGTTTAATTATAATTTCACATTGCTGCCTTTTTCAATAAATAGAACTTCATTTTTGCTAGTGTTTCTACCACTATTATTTGGTTTTCACCCAATTTTATCCCGTAAAGTTTTCTGTTTGCTTGTTTTGGTTTGATTTATAGCATTTTTGTCTTTCCTCTCTACTTGGTGGAGGTGGGGTACTGTGTCTGATCAGGTTAGCAAAGAGCTGCTGACCTCAAGGGAACCAACAAACTGGGTACCCCCAGAAGGTGTTATTTTTTTAAAGGTAGAGTCAAAGTACCCTACTTTACACCTATATTGCTCTGTCTCCCTCTTTCCGTGCCTATCTTCTTTTTGTCAATATTCCTTTTACCCACCCCCTCTCCTTTCTCTATTTTTTTTCTTATCACTTGGTCCTCCTTTCTTTAATCCCTTTCTTGCTCTTCAAATTTCTCACCCTTCTGTTTCTCTAACAAAAGGACTCATCAAACCCTTAGTCCACAGGCACGAGAACTTAAAGAGCAAGAGAAAGTGAAAGGAAAATTAGGGCAAGGAAACATAAAAGAAATCACTCATGAGGAAGAATCAGTAGAAAATTCCAGGCAAGATGAAGAACCAGTCCAGAACAACCCCGCCAAGGGACCCTGAGGTAGCTACTGCAGAGGATTCCACCTATAGAGAAATGTTAGGAATGACAGAAAGGGAATTTACAATGCACATGTTGAAAACAGTGAAAGAAATGATGGAAAAAATGAAGGAAACTGCTAATAAAGTGGAAAATAACCAAAAGGAAATCCAAAAACAGAATCAAATAAGAGATGAACGATATGAAGAATACAAAAAGGATATAGCAGAGCTGAATGAACTGAAACAGTCAATTAGGGAACTTAAAGATGCAATGGAAAGTATCAGCA
Source organism: Nycticebus coucang (assembly GCF_027406575.1). Classification (NCBI taxonomy): domain Eukaryota; kingdom Metazoa; phylum Chordata; class Mammalia; order Primates; family Lorisidae; genus Nycticebus; species Nycticebus coucang. The sequence goes on along the minus strand of NC_069804.1, from coordinate 92,351,793 downwards.
ACAGGTTAGACCATGCAGAAGAAAGAATTTCAGAGGTAGAAGACAAAGTTCTTCTAAGAATTTTGAGATAAGTCAGATAAGTCAGATAGTAAAAGAGGCAGAAAAGAAGAGAGAGAAAGCAGAACGTTCACTGTCAGAATTATGGGACTTTATGAAGCCTTCCAACATATGAGTTATAGGAATCCGAGAAGGGGAAGAAGAATGCCCCAGAGGAATGGAAGCCATACTAGAGAATATTATAAAAGAAAATTTCCCAAATATCACCAAAGATTCTGACACACTGCTTTCAGAGGGATATCGGACCCCAGGTCGCCTCAACTCTAACCGAGCTTCTCCAAGACACATTGTGATGAACCTGTCCAAAGTCAAGACAAAAGAAAAGATTCTGCAAGCTGCCAGGAGTAAGCGCTAGTTGACCTACAGGGGCAAATCCACCAGAGTGACCGCAGACATCTCTAATGAAACTTTCCAGGCAAGAAAACAATGGTCATCTACCTTTAATCTATTTAAACAGAACAATTTCCAGCCCAGAATTCTGTACCCTGGTAAGCTAAGCTTAAAAATTCACGAAGAAATCAAAACATTTACGGATATACAAACATTGAGGAAATTTGCCACAACAAGACCAGCTCTACAGGAAATACTTCAACCTGTTCTGCACACTGACCCCCACAATGGATCAGCAGCAAAGTAAGAACTCAGAAATTAAAGGACAGAACCTAACCTCCACACTGAGGCAAAAGATAAAACTAAGCAATGGACTCTCACAAAATAAGATGAACAGAATACTACCACACTTATCAATTACCTCAATAAATGTTGATGGCTTGAATTCCCCACTGAAGAGACATAGATTGGCTGACTGGATTGAAAAACACAAGCAATCCATTCGCTGTCTGCAAGAAACACACCTGGCTTCAAAGGACAAATTAAAGCTCCGAGTCAAGGGTTGGAAGACAATTTTTCGGGCAAATGGAATTCAGAGGAGAGGAGGGGTTGCAATCTTCTTTTCAGATACATGTGGATTTAAAGCAACTAAAGTCAAAAAACACAAAGATGGTCACTTTATATTGGTCAAGGGAAAAATACAACAAGAAGACGTTTCAATTCTAAATATTTATGCACCCAATTTAAATGCTCCCAGATTCTTGAAGAGGACCTTACTCAGTCTGAGCAATATGATATCTCATAATACCATAATGACTGGGGACTTTAACACTCCTCTTACAGAGCTGGACAGATCCTGTAGGCAGAAATTAAACAAAGATACAGAAGATTTAGATGAGACCCTAGAACAACTGTGCTTGATAGACGCATATAGAACACTCCATCTCAAAGATAAAGAATACACATTCTTCTCATCACCCCATGGAACATCCTCCAAAATTTATCATATCCTGGGACAAAAAACAAACATCAACAGAATCAAAAGAATTGAGATTTTACTGTGTATCGTCTCAGACCATAAGGCACTACAGGTGGAACTCAACTCTAACAAAAATGCTCAACCCCACACAAAGGCAAGGAAATTAAACAATCTTCTGTTGAATGACAGATGGGTGCAGGAAGAAATAAAACAGGAAATCTTTAACTTCCTTGAGCATAACAACAATGAAACAACAAGCTACCAGAACCTGTGGGATACTGTAAAAGCAGTTTTGAGAGGAAAAGTCATCGCTTTAGATGCCTACATTCGAAAAACAGAAAGAGAGCGCATCAACAATCTCACAAGAGATCTTATGGAATTGGAAAAAGAAGAACAATCTAAGCCTAAACTCAGTAGAAGAAAAGAAATATCGAAAATCAAATCAGAGATCAATGAAATTGAAAACAAAAGAATCATTCAGAAAATTAATGAAACAAGGAGCTGGTTTTTTGAAAAAATAAATAAAATAGATAAACCATTGGCCAGACTAATGAGGAATAGAAAAGTAAAATCTCTAGTAACCTCAACCAGAAACGATAAAGGGGAAATAACAACTGATCCCACAGAGATACAAGAGATCATCTCTGAATACTACCAGAAACTCTATGCCCAGAAATTTGACAATGTGAAGGAAATGGATCAATACTGAGAATCACACCCTCTCCCTAGACTTAGCCAGGAAGAAATAGAGCTCCTGAACAGACCAATTTCAAGCACCGAGATCAAAGAAACAATAAAAAATCTTCCAACCAAAAAATGCCCGGGTCCAGATGGCTTCACCCCAGAATTCTATCAAACCTTCAAGGAAGAGCTTATTCCTGTACTGCAGAAATTATTCCAAAAAAATTGAGGAAGATGGAATCTTCCCCAACACATTCTGTGAAGCAAACATCACCCTGATACCAAAACCAGGAAAAGACCCAAACAAAAAGGAGAATTTCAGACCAATCTCACTCATGAATATAGATGCAAAAATTCTCAACAAAATCCTATCCAATAGATTACAGCTTATCATCAAAAAAGTCATTCATCATGATCAATCAAATAGGCTTCATCCCAGGGATGCAAGGCTGGTTTAACATACACAAGTCCATAAACGTTATCCACCATATTAACAGAGGCAAAAATAAAGATCACATGATCCTCTCAATAGATGCAGAAAAAGCATTTGATAAAATCCAGCATCCTTTTCTAATTAGAACACTGAAGAGTATAGGCATAGGTGGCACATTTCTAAAACTGATTGAAGCTATCTATGACAAACCCACAGCTTGTATTTTACTGACTGCAGTAAAACTGAAAGCTTTCCCTCTTAGAACTGGAACCAGACAAGGTTGTCCTCTGTCACCTTTACTATTCAACATAGTGCTGGAAGTTCTAGCCAATACAATTAGGCAAGACAAGGAAATAAAGGGAATGCAAATGGGAGCAGAGGAGGTCAAACTCTCCCTCTTTGCTGACGACATGATCTTATACTTAGAGAACCCCAAAGACTCAACCACATGACTCCTAGAAGTCATCAAAAAATACAGTAATGTTTCATAGTATAAAATCAATGTCCACATGTCAGTAGCCTTTGTATACACCAATAACAGTCAAGATGAGAAGCTAATTAAGGACACAACTCCCTTCACCATAGTTTCAAAGAAAATGAAATACCTAGGAATATGCCTAACGAAGGAGGTGAAGGACCTCTATAAAGAAAACTATGAAATCCTCAGAAAGGAAATTGCAGAGGATATTAACAAATGGAAGAACATACCATGCTCATGGATGGGAAGAATCAACATTGTTAAAATGTCTATACTTCCCAAAGCAATCTACCTATTCTCTGCCATTCCTATCAAAATACCAGCATTGTACTTTCAAGATTTGGAGAACATGATTCTGCCTTTTGTATGGAACCGGAAAAAACCCCGTATAGCTCAGGCAGTTCTTAGTAACAAAAATAAACCTGGGGGCATCAGCATACCAGACTTTAGTCTGTACTACAAAGCCATAGTGGTCAAGACAGCATGGTACTGGCACAAAAACAGAGACATAGACACTTGGAATCGAATTGAAAACCAGGAAATGAAACTAACATCTTCCAACCACCTAATCTTCGATAAACCAAACAAGAACTTACCTTGGGGGAAAGACTCCCTATTCAATAAATGGTGTTGGGAGAACTGGATGTCTACATGTAAAAGACTGAAACTGGACCCACACCTTTCTCCATTCACAAAAATTGATTCAAAATGGATAAAGGACTTAAATTTAAGGCATGAAACAATAAAAATCCTCAAAGAAAGCATAGGAAAAACACGGGAAGATATTGGCCTGGGCAAAGACTTCATGAAGAAGACTACCATGGCAATTGCAACAACAACAAAAATAAACAAATGGGACTTCATTAAACTGAAAAGCTTCTGTACAGCTAAGGAGACAACAACCAAAGCAAAGAGACAACCTACACAATGGGAAAGGATATTTGCATATTTTCAATCAGACAAAAGCTTGATAACTAGGATCTATAGAGAACTCAAATTAATCCACATGAAAAAAGCCAACAATCCCATATATCAATGGGCAAGAGACATGAATAGAACCTTCTCTAAAGATGACAGACAAATGGCTAAGAAACACATGAGAAAATGTTCATCATCTCTATATATTAGAGAAATGCAAATCAAAACAACCCTGAGATATCATTTAACCCCAGTGAGAATGGCCCACATCACAAAATCTCAAAACTGCAGATGCTGGCGTGGATGTGGAGAGAAGGGAACACTTTTACACTGCTGGTGGGACTGCAAACTAGTACAACCTTTCTGGAAGGAAGTATGGAGAAACCTCAAAGCACTCAAGCTAGACCTCCCATTTGATCCTGCAATCCCATTACTGGGCATCTACCCACAAGGAAAAAAATCCTTTTATCATAAGGACACTTGTACTAGACTGTTTATTGCAGCTCAATTTACAATCGCCAAAATGTGGAAACAGCCTAAATGCCCACCAACCCAGGAATGGATTAACAAGCTGTGGTATACGTATACCATGGAATAGTATTCAGCTATTAAAAAAAATGGAGACTTTACATCCTTCGTATTAACCTGGATGGAAGTGGAAGACATTATTCTTAGTAAAGCATCACAAGAATGGAGAAGCATGAATCCTATGTACTCAATTTTGATATGAGGACAATTAATGACAATTAAGGTAATGGGGGGGAGGAAAAGAAGAAAGAGGGATGGAGGGAGGGGGGTGGGGCCTTGGTGTGTGTCACGCTTTATGGAGGCAAGACATGATTGCAAGAGGGACTTTACCTAACAATTGCAATCAGTGTAACCTGGCTTATTGTACCCTCAATGAATCCCCACCAATAATAAAAAAAAGAAATATTAATGTTCACAGATGAAAAAGAAAAAAAAAAAAGACAGTGAGAGCGAAGACGCTGGGTCGGCTTCTCCACTAAACTCCACCCTCCACTCTCTCAATAAAAAGTGTTTCCTTCAATAGGTGCTATGGAAGTTTAGGGGAACATTTTCTTTCCATGAAACTTAATCTCCTTTTTTTTCCTTTTTGCTGTGCTTACCTTAAAAACAAGCACGTTGGAAGAGCTCCCACACATGCTGCATCTTCTCAAGATGCTTCTAGATGATTCTCTTTGGTAATTACAATCTTCCTCCTTCCTGGCAATTTCTTCAGCAGCCGATACTTCCTCTGGGAGACCCCCTCTTACCACGAGCAAAGACTCCACCTGGCATTGGGAAGAAGGGCAAAGACCCCAAATACCATTGTTCTCACTTCTAAAGGGGGGAAACCAATGGACTCCAATGGTGGAGAGAAGTAATTCTAAGGTGATTTTCACAGGTGATTTTTCTGACTCCGAGCTCCTAAGTCTTCTCTCTGCTGCAGAACTCCTTGTTCTACTAAGCAAGACATGTCTCCTTAGGGTCACAGCATGCCTGAGTGCTATGACTTCATGAGACTGTTAATATTTTGTTCATAAAATTGCGTGAGGGCTGCACTGCAGTCAGATGGGCGTGCCCCTCACTTCCTATTTCCAAGCTGCGGGCAGCTCCATCGTGACACCTTAGGCATGGTATGGGATTTAATTCTATTGCAGTAGTCACTGAGGTCCATTAATCAAGTTCAATGTTCCTCAAATTCTGGCCCGTGGACAACCTATGCCAGAATCACTTGGATTGCTTGTTAAAAAACAGATTTTCTGATACTTACTTCAAGCCTACTGAATCAGAGTCTCTGAGGGTGAGACTATAACCACTGGTTTAAGCAGTTTCCTTGCATGACTGATTAAGACATTAACATTGGAGACCCGTTACTCTGCAGACTGGCTACTCGTTGGTGTCCTCACCTACCCTGGCCCTTGGGAGGACACCTAGAAAAACAGAATGAAGAACCTAGAATTAGAAATAAAAGATATGAACTTACACGTAATGGAGTTGTGAGACTCAGAATAAAGTTCTGACTTTGCCTTGAAAAAAAAAAAAAAGAAGAAGGCAATCACCAAATTTTTGGAACAAAACGGTAAAGATGACACAAATTACTAAAACATGTGGGATACTGCAAAGGCAGCCCTAGAAGGAAATTTATACCATTGGAAGTCTTCATCAAGAAAACAGAAAGAGAGAAGGCAAGATCATAATGGGTCATCTCAGGCAACTGGAAATGGAAGCACATTCCAACCCCAAACCTAGCAGAGAAAAGAAGTAACCAAAATTAGGGCATAATTACACAAAATTGAAAACAAAAAGAATCATTCAGAAGATCCACAAAACAAAAACTTGGGTTTTTAAAAAGATTTACAAAATTATTAAAACATTGGATAACCTAACTAGAAACAGAAAGGTAAACTCTCTAATATCTTCAATCAGAAACTATGAAAAAGAAATAACAACACACACCTCAGAAATTCAAAAAGTCCTTAATGAGTACAACAAAAAACTGTTTTCTCAGAAATATAAAAATCTGAAAGAAACAGGCAAATGCCTGGAAGCACACCACCTTTCTGCACTCTACCAGAAAGCATTAAAAATTTTCGATAGACCTATATTAAGCACTGAAATAGCATCAAGTATAAAACATCTCCGAAAAAAGAAGTGTCTAGGACCAGCGTGCTAGGATTATAAGAATAAGCCACCACGACTGGCCTGTATTTTCACTTTAATTTAGTAAAAAATTATTCTTAAATTTCTGTTGAGATTTATTCTTTGACCCATGAATTGTTCAAAAGTGTGTTGTTTAATCTTCAAATATTTTACAGTTGACCATCTACATTCTGTTATTAATTTCTAGTTTAATTCATTCATGGTCTGAAAGCATACTTTGATTTTGATTTTTAAAATTAGTTAAGCTGTGTTTTTATGGCCTACAATATGGTATATCTTGGCAAATTTTAATTTATCTTGAGCAGAATGTGACTTATGCTGTTGGATGAAATAATCCATATATGTCGATTAGATTCAGTTGACTGATGGTCATGTTCAGTTCAACTGTGTCATTGCTGATTTTATGACTGCTGTATCTGTCAACTACTTAGAGAGATGTCAAAGTATCCAACTGTAATAGTTGATTCATCCATTTCTTACTGTAGTTCTATTTTTGCTTCATATGTTTTGTTGTTGTGTTGTTAGAGATACATTAAAGATTGCCATTTGTCGAGAATTGACTTTATCACTGTGAAATGTCTCTCTTTATTCCTGATAATTTTCCTTGATCTAACTAAAATCTCTTTTCAGAAATTTAATATCCTATGTAGCTTTCTCTTGATTAGCACTAATATGGCATATTTTTTCACTTTTTAATTTTTATGTTTAAAGTGCTTTTTTCATAGACGGTATACAGGTGGGTCTTGTTTTATTTAACTGGCTCTCAGTCTCTGATTCTTAATTCATGTATTTAGACTATTTATATTCAAGGTGATTATTTATATAGTTGGATTAATAGCTACAATATTTATAGCTGCTGTCCATTCATTGCTCTTGTTCTTTGGTTCCTTTTTTGTCTCCCATTATTTCTACCTTTTCTGGTATTGAATTATCATTTAAAAATTAGGTTAAATAGCCATATGGCAGAAAGATTTAGAGGAGACCCAAACAAAGTATGGAATTCTGAGCTACATAACTTCTAAGGCCCCTTTTGATACTCAGCTTCTGAGATTCCTAATTAGTTAAATTATTCAAAAGTTATTTGAAAACATAGTCAAGGAGATTATGACGGTGATTCTACTTCTAAAGTACCATAGCCATATTTCCATTATTGAGTAATAGCCTAACGAATAAGTCCTTAAGGTTGCATTTTTATCTGTTTCAGAGTTTGGGTTCAAGACGTTGGTTCTATAAACCTTCCAACCTTTATCAACTAATTTAATAATTTGAATTATTTTTACAACATTTGCAGAATAAAGGATTTTTGTCAATGGAATATAGGATATTATTTTTCAATGTCTAATTTTCTTATTTGTCTGTTTCTTCAAAGACCAAAATTAGAAAGTAAAAAATATCACCAAACCAAAAGTAGTTGAGTACTCAGGAATGAGGATCTTGATTTTTGTTTATCTAGAGTGAAATGAGATTGGGAAATAGCAAACCTTTGCTTTGTATTTTCCTTTAGAAAGTCAGTAACATAACTTTCTGCACCAAAGGACACTTTTTCATAAGGATAATTTAGTTGTGTTAAATTTCTAAGATAGTGTTAGTGATGTGCAAAACATTAAGATCAAGTCACTAACTATGAAGAGAAACTATAAAGATCAGATGCTTGGAGATACAAATTTAAATGTAACTTGACCAAGTGTTCCATGTATATCTGCTTGATAAATTTAAGTTATTATTTTGTAGCTTAAAATAGAAATATATTCTTGTGATTTAGTAAATGTATTATGGTGGGGATTATATTAAGATATTGTGTGTAGTATAGAGAAAACAGAAGTAATGAGTAGATGATTGAGGAGTTAAAAATTGTCTCATGATTTTTCTGGAGTAACAGAGTTCAGAAAAGATCAAAGAAAATGTTTTATATTTGTCCTCTGATAAACATTTAGCTATTTTAGTATCAGACAAAGCTAATCTAACCCAGGTTGTACATATGAAGTAGATTATAATAAGTGAGCTACTTTTTCTACCTCCAGTGTAGAGATGCTTACTCAAAAGAGCCCACATATTTACATTGCTGAGATCTAATCTCACCTTTCGAGCTTGTGAATTTTCTACTTTCACTTAAGTAAGGGTTAGTAAGAAGTAGATATTGACAGATGTATTTAATTATCTTTAAAGCCAATTAAAAGTCAATTAAAAATTAGAAGAAAAATGTTAAACAAGACAGTTAGTTAGACATCAGCACAGCAGGTGACAAATGCAACAGACTATTTTGACAATTTTAGACTGACTTAAGTCAAAAGGACCTGAGTTGTCAAACTAAGTTGTCGCACTAAATTAACGTAAGAATTATACTGGTAGAGACCTTACAAATAGATTACTTTGATATAGAAGCTAATCAATAGGGGGCAGAACAAGATGGTGGACTAGAGACAGTTTCTTTGCAGCCAGGCATGGTGATGTTGGGGAGAGAAGAGTCCAGGCACCTCTAGCTTGTTTGCTCTGTCTAGAAACATCCCTTCAGGGGCACAGGTAGGCAACAGGAGACTTCAGGACTCAAAGAGGAAGATGAAAGAATTGTAGAAGAAGCAAGTGTTTGTGTTTGGTTCGAGGCTGGGTGGCCATGGTGGCTGCGGCTATGGTGACAGCAGCAGTGACAGTTTGCAGGCAGAGAAGGCGTGCTCTGTGGATTTTTATTTTGGGGCTTGGGCTCTTGGTAGAGTTACTTTAGGAGAGCTTGAGTGAGCAAGCTGAGAGTGAGAGACTGGGACTGAGCCACCAGGGTGGAGTTGAGCTTTCATTCTTCGGCTGCTGGCCCAGCACAACTATTGTGGGAAAGCTGCCTTGTAGACTTGGCTCTCCGGGTCCTTGTGCAGCCAGTCCTGGTGTGACTAATAAGAAGGGCAGCCACTCCTAGGGAGATTTTAGTGACACAGCTTTTCCAGGAAAGCCACTTTGTAGCCAAGTGTTGTCATTTGGAAAGATGGAGGTGTGTTTATTAAGCGGGTTGAGAAGAGCTTCAGGCTCCCAACCCTGCAGGGTTTGAGGGGAATGAAGTCAGGAAGATGGGACTACATGTCCTCAGTAAGATACAGACTCCAAGGCTCATCTTATATAGCTATATAAGCATTAAGATTATCATCTCACACCCTAGAAGATCATCTGTTGCCCAGGCAATATACAAAGAGATATGTAAATGCAAATATATAATATATACATGTATACACACACATACATATATATGTGTATATATATATGCATACATATATGCATATGTATATACATATACATACATATAAACATATATACATATATAGTATGTGTGTGTATGTATATATATATATACACATATATACATATATATAAGTGTATGTGTATATATATATATATATATATGTATATATACCTACATAGAGATAGGGAGAGTTTTTTTTCTTTTTAAAGCATTTTTTTCAACTTTCTTCCCACAAGGTTTTTCATTTCTTCTTCTTCATTTCTCTTATGTAATTATAATTTCTCACTGTTTGCTTTCTAAATAATAAAGGCTTCATTTTTGCTAGTTTTTCTGCCCCAGTTATTGGTTTTTCAACCAATGTTACCCCTTAAGGTTTTTTGTTTGTTTATTTTGGTTTGATTTTTAGTATTTTTATTTTTCTTCTCTATTTGGTGAAGGCGAGGTCTTGAGTCTCCTCAGGCTGGCTAAGAACTACAGACCTCAAGGTACCCACACAACCCAGCCTCCCAGAAGTTGGGGTTCATGGGTGTGTGTCAAAGTAGCCTACCGTACACCACTATTACTCCTGTCTGTCTCTTTCTGTTCCTCTCTTCCTTTTGTTAATCTTCCCTTTTACTCTCCCCTTTCCTTTCCCTTTTCTCTCTCTCCTTTTTTAATGTACTATCCCTTTTGCTCTTCATTCTTCTATTCCTTTTAGTCTTTTACCAAAAGGACACCTCAACACCTTAGGTCAGAGGCACGGTAACTTAAAGAACAAGAGGAAGTAAAAGGAAAAACCATAACAGAGCAACCTCCCCTAAGAGATCATGAAGCAGCTATTGAAGAGGATTCCACCTATAAAGACATGTTAGAAATGACAAAAAGGGAATTTAAAATATGGATGATTAAAAAATGAAGAAAATTGCTGAGAAAGTGGAAAATAACCAAAGGAAATCAAAACACAGAATCAAAAAAGAGATGAATGATATGAAAAATATAGAAAGGATATAGTGGCACTTAAGGAACTGAAGCAGTCAGTCAAGGAACTTAAAATGCAGTAGAAAGTATCAATAACAGGGCGGCGCCTGTGGCTCAGTTGGTAGGGAGGCAGCCCCATATACTGAGGGTGGTGGGTTCAAACCCGGCCCCGGCCAAACTGCAACCAAAAAATAGCTGGGCGTTGTGGCGGGTCCCTGTAGTCCCAGCTACTAAGGAGGCTGAGGCAAGAGAATCGCTTAAGCCCAGGAGTTGGAGGTTGCTGTGAGCTGTGTGAGGCCACGGCACTCTACCAAGGGCCATAAAGTGAGACTCTGTCTCTACAAAAAAAAAATAAAAGAAAGTATCAATAACAGATTTGACCATGAAGAAGAAAGAATATCAGAGGTAGAGGATAAAGATCTTTAGTTAAGATCTCTTTAATTGTGCTTTTCAGATCTCTTTTAATTGTGCTAATTATGTCTGTGAACATTGTGCTTTCTCTCTCTTTTTAATTAAAGAGACAGAAAAAAGAGAGAGAAAGCACAATGTTCACAGACATAATTATAGGACTTCATGAAGTATTCAAACATGAGTTATAAATATCCCAGAAGGAAAAGAAGACACCCCAAAAGAATGGAAACCCTACTGGATTATATCATAAATAAGAATTTCCCAAATATCACCAAAGATTCTGACACACTCCTTTCAGAGGGATATTGGACCCCAAGTCATCTCAACTCAAAAAGAGCTTCTTCAAGACACATTGTCATGAATGTGTCCAAAGTCAAAATGAAAGAGAAAATTCTGCAAGCAGCAAGGAGTAAGCACCAATTAACCTAAAGAGGCATATCCATAAGGGTAAACACAGACTTCTCAAATGAAACTTTTCAAGTCAGAAAAGAATGGTCATCTACCTTTAACCTACTTAAACAAAACAATTTTCAGCCCAGAATTTTATATCCTGCCAAACTAGGCTTTGAAATTCATAGAGAAATCAAATCATTTACTGATACACAAACATTGAGGAAGTGTGTCACAATAAGACCAGCTCTAAAGAAAATACTTAGACATCTTCTACACACTGACCATAAAAATAAACCATCACCAAACTAAACACTCAGGAACTAAACAACAAAACCTACCTTCCACAGTGACACAAGAGATAAATCTAAGCAACTGATTTAGAAAAAATAAAATGAATAGAAGTCCACCAAACTTTATCAATTATCCCAATAAATGTTAATGGCTTGTATTTTCTACTGAAGAGGCACAGGTTGGCTTATTGGATAAAAAAGCACAAGCCATTCATTTAATGTATACAGCAAATACACCTAGCCTCAAAGGACAAAGTAAAACTCAGGGTTAAGAGATAGAAAACAATTTTTCAGGTAAATGTAAATCTGAAGAAAACAGGCGTTGCAATCTTATTTTTCAGATACACGTGGATTTAAAGCAACTAAATTCAAAAAAGATAAATGTGGATACTTTAAATTGGTAAAGGTAACAATACAACAAGAAGACATTTCAATTCTAAATATGTATGCACCCAACTTAAATACTCCCAGATTCCTGAAACAGACCTTCATTAGTCTGAGCAATATGATATCCCATAACACCATAATAGCAGAGGACTTTAACACTCCTCTTACAGAGCTGGACAGATCCCCTAAACAGAAACTAAACAAAGATACAGGGGACTTAAATGTGATACTAGAACAACTGTGCTTGGTAAACATATGCAGAACACCCCATCCAAAAGCTAAAGAATATGTGTTCTTATCATCAGCCCATGGAACACTCTCCAAAATAGATCATATCCTAGGACACAAATCAAACCTTAACAAAATCAAAAGAATTGAAATTTTACCTTGTATCTTCTCAGACCACAGGGCAATAAAGTTGGAACTCAACTCCAGCAAAAATAGTCATCCCCACAAAAGGCATGGAAATTAAACAAACTTATGCTGAATGACAGTTGGGTCAAGGAAGACTTAATAAAGGAAATCATGAACTTCTTTGAGCATAATAACAATGAAGGCATAAGCTATCAGGGGGAATTCTGGGAAGATGGCCAACTAGTAGCAACCCTCAGCAGAGGCTCCTGACCAGAGGGAGAAAAACTGGACAGAATCAGACTCTATTATGCCAAAGGTGGGGAGCTTAGCCAAGAAAAAAGTTTGGCAAGCTGTGACTACAAGGAAGAGCATTCAAGAATACAAACTATAGGTACAAAGCCTATCAACTAGAGGATGGGAGACCCCTTCCCCAAGTGGGAGGCCTGCCACGGGCCCTCTATGTGAGAGCAGGGAACAAAATACCTCTCATTTTACCTCACTGGAGAGAGCTGCTAAACACTGGGTCTCTTTCTCCAGGGAAGTCCCACTTATGAACCCAGAAACCACACTACCAGACATAAAATTGAACAAATATTTCCCCCCACAATTCCAAACTCCCAATCCACCTTTACCCCCTCACGTAGCAGTCTGAAGTTATACCTCTTGCAGAGCACAGAGTATTTGTTCTTTTCCTGAGAGATCAGGACATAGTATGGAGAGCTAAACAACAAGATGGAATCTGTGATGACTGAGGAAGAAAGAGGGTGTGGGAAGAAAGGGGCACTCGGCGGGAAGAGGAGCAGTCCCCTGGTTATGACTTTGCCAAGCCAGTGGTGGTGTTTACCCTTGGTTCTGCTCTTTCTGGTGGGAGGGAGTGCAGAACCCCCATCTCTGATGGTGCCTACATATGGGAGAGTAGTTGTCTGGTGTGGATTGAGTTGGGCAGATGGGGCTGGTCCCTGGCCCCAGCTGGATGGGTGAGCAGAGGCTTGCCAGGTGTGGACCAAGACATGAGGGCAAGGGTGTGGTCCCTTCGCTCCAACAGAGCCCTCAAGAAAAAGCTTGCTAGGTATGGACTGAGAATTTAGGGAAAGGGTGTGGCCCCTTCCTCCATCTGGGCTGGCCAGCAGAGGTTTCCTGGGTGTGGACTGAGTATGGCATGTGGGGGCATGTACCCCTGGCTCCAATTGTGCTGTTGGAGATCCTTGGATCCCTCTCTGTTAAGCAAGGTTTGTACTGCCTGAGACCATTTGATTTTAACTTGTGCCTGGGGCTATCCACACAGGGACACGCTGAGGTTGACCTTCGAAGTTCTATAGTGGAAAGTAACTAAAGGGGGGTTGGGCATTGCAGCTGTCTGCATCTCTCCACAGCCGAGATTTATGCCCAATACAATGGCTTCTTAGGTTAGGGTAGAGATAGGCTGATATAAAAACAGAGCTAGCCTGCACTGTCTCACCAAGTAGGTACTCAGAATCTAGAGCCAAGACTCTGAAAGGGGCCTTTGTTAGGTTGTAGGGGATAAGCCACAATTACAAAGCCTAGCATTTTGGTAAGGGGTTGATTATCTCTACTATTTGGGAATCCAAATTAAATATCACCCTACCAGTTCTAATAACAAAACAGTGGAAAATAAACATGGTGTGGAGTCAATGGAAGAACTCCAGCAACATGAATAACCAGAGTAGATTACCCCCCCCAAAGGAATAACAAAGGAGATACAACTGAAAATGCCATGCATAGACAAATGGCTGCAAAGTCAGAACTTGAATTTAGAATATGGATGGCAAATAAGATGTGTAGAATGGAAGAAAAGCTAGACATTGAAATACAAAGAGTAGTTCTAAAGTTGTCTCAAGAAATTAATGAATTCAAAAACAAAGTCACCAAAGATATGGACACAATGAGAAAGGAGATAGCAGAGCTCAATGCAATTAAAAGGTTATTTGAGGAGCTCCAAAATACGCTAGAATCCCTCAGTAATAAAGTTGACTAGGCAGAAGAAAGGATCTCTGAAACTGACAACAAAATTTTTGAATATTCCCAAATGCTCAAAGAGGAAGAAAAATAGAGATAAAAAAGTCATCATTCCCTGAGAGAGTTGTGGGATCACTCCAAAAGGTCAAACATTTGTCTTATAGCAATTCCTAAAGGAGAAGAAGGTGGTCCTAAAGGTACAGATGCTCTACTCCAAGAGATAATTGAGGAGAACTTCCCAAGCATTGCAAGCAATACATAAATCCAGATAATAGTTTCAGAACCCCAGGAAGACTGGATCCAAATAAAGCATCTGCTAGACAAATTGTGAATAACTTTACCAAAGTTAATATGAAGGAGAAAATTCTGCAAGCAGCCAGATGTAAGAAAAGCATCCCCTACAAAGGGATAAATATCACAATGACTGCAGATCTCTCAGTCAAAACCCTTCAAGCCAGAAGATAATGGTAATCGACCTCCAGTCTCCCAAAACAAAACAAATTTCAGCCTAGGATCCTATATACAGCTAAACTGAGTTTAATTTGAGATGGAGAAATCAAATACTTTAATGACATAACAATGTTGAAGAAATTTGCCATAACTAAACCAACTCTCCAGGATATTCTCAGACCCATCCTCCACAATGACCAGCACAAGGCTCTACCACCAAAGTAAACTCAATCACAATTTTTTTAACAAAACCCAACTTCCACAGTGGTGAAAGGATTAAAAATGGCTTATGAAGTGAGTGTATGATGCCCCATAATCATATCATTGTATACAGTTATGATTTAATAAAAAAAAAAAAGAAAAAAAAATAATACATACCTAAAAAAAAAAAAAATGTCCACTGGACATTCGAAAAACTTGACACCCAAAACACTATTTTCTCAATTAATATTAATGGGTTAAATTGTCCTCTAGAGGCAAAGGTTGGCTGATTGGATCCATATACTCAGGCCAGATATCTTTTACATGCCAGAATCTCATCTTACCTTAAAGGATAAAAATAGACTCACAATGAAGAAATAGACATCTATAATGTAGGAAAATGGAAATCAGAATAAAAAAGGGGGTTGCAATTTTAGTTGCAGATACAATTGGATTTAAACCAACAAAGATAAAGAAACATAAGAATGGTCACTACATATTTGTCAAGGGAAACCTCCTACATGAAGAGATTTCGATAATTAACATTATGCACCCTATCAGAATGGATATGAACACCTTGATATTTTCCTGCACTATAATAGTTGGAGATTTTAACACCCTTTGACAGTTTTTCATAGATTCTTCAAGAAAAAACTAAATAAAGAAATATTAGAGAGCATTTCATCTTAATAAAACTGAATATACATTTTTCTCATCAGCCCATAGATCATCCTTCAAAATTGACCATATCTTAGGACACAATTCTAGCCTCAGCAAATTTAAAAGAATAGAAGTTATTCCTTCTATCTTCTCAAACCACCATGGAATAAAAGTTGAACTCAATAGCAACAGGAATCTTCATACTCAAACAAAGTCATGGAAACTAAATAATCTTAGGCTGAGCGATAGCTGGGTGAAAGATGAGATTAAGAAGGAAATCACCAATTTTTTGGAACAAAATGATAATGAAGACAGAAATTATCAAAAACTGTGGGATATGGCTCAGTGCCTGTAGCTCAAGGGCTAAGGTGCCAGCCACATACACCAGAGCTGGCAGGTTTGAATCCAGCCCAGGCCTGCCAAATAACAATGACAACTATAACCAAAAAATAGTTGGGCATTGTGGTGGGCACCTGTAGTCCCAGCTACCTGGGAAGCTAAGATAAGAGAATCACTTAAGCCCCAGAAGTTGGAGGTTGTTGTGAGCTGTGATACTATGGCACTCTATCCAGGGTGATAGCTTGAGGCTCTGTCTCAAAAACAAACAAACAAACAAACAAAAAAACAAACCTGTGAGGTACCCCAAAGGCATACCTAAGAGGGAAATTTATAGCATTGGAAGTCTTCATTAAGTAAACACAAAGAGAGGAAGCCAACAAATTAATTGATCATTTCAGGCAACTGGAAAAGGAACAATGTTACAACCCCAAACCCAGAAGAAGGTAAAAAACAAAATTAGGGCAGAATTAAATAAAATTGAAAACAAAATGATTATTCAGAAGATCAATGAAACAAAAGGTTGGTCTTTTGAAAAGAATCATAAAAGTGATAAGCCTTTGGCCAACCTAACCATAAATAGAAAAGCAAAGTCTCTAATATCGTCTATCAGAAACGATAAAGGAGAAATAATAACAGACACCTCAGAAATTCAAAAATATCTTCAGTGATTACTACAAAAAACTCTATTCCCAGAAATATGAAAATATGAAGGAAATGCACCAATACATGGGAAAATGCCACCTTCCTAGACTCAACCAGGAAGAATTAAAAGTCTTGAATAGACCTAGGTCAAGCAATGAAATAGCATCAACAATGCAAAATTTCCCAAATAGGAAAATTCCAAGACAAAGTGGCTTCACATCTGAACTCTATTAAACCTTTCAAGAGGAATGAGTACTTATATTATATAACCTTTTCCAAAGCATTGAAAAAGAATGAATGCTTCCCAACACATTCTATGAAGCAAATATCACCCTGATCCCCAAACTAGGAAAGCACCCAACAAAGAAAGAAAATTATAGACCAATGGCATTTCTGAATATCGATGCAAAAATATTCAATAAGATCTTAGCAAAAAAGAATTAAAAAACACATCAAAAAATTATACACCTTGATCAAGTTGGTTTTATTCCAGGGTTAGAGGGTTGGTTCAACATATGCAAATCTATAAATATAATACATCCCATAAATAAAATAAAAAACAAAGAACATACAATTCTCTTAATTGATGCAGAAAAAGCTTTTGACAATATCCAGTATGCTTTTATGATCATAACACTTAAGAAAATAGGCATAGAAGGAACATTTCTTAAAATGATAGAGGCCATCTGCAGCAAACCCACAGCCAATTATCATATTGAATGGAATACAATTGAAAACATTTCAACTTAGGTCAGCAAACAGGCAAGGATGCCCATTGCCTTCACTGATATTTAACATAGTAATGGAAGTCTCAGCCATCACAATCAGGCAAGAGAAGATAGTCAAGTATATCCAAATGGGGTCAGAGGAGGTCAAACTCTCACTCTTCGCTGATGATGTGATCCTATACCTGGAAAATCCCAGGGACTCAACTACAAAACTCTTAGAAGTGATCAAAGAATACATCAGTGTCTCTGGATACAAAATCAATATTTACAAATCCATAGCTTTTATATATGCCAAAATTGTCAAGATAAAAAAACAGTTAAGGACTCTATACCTTTACCAAAGATGAAATATCTGGATATTCACCTACGAAAAGATGTGAAATATCTCTATAAAGAGAATTATGAAACTCTGAGAAAAGAAGCAGCTGAAGATGTTAATAAATGGAAAAACATACCATGCTCATGGCTGGGAAGAATCATCATTGTTAAAGTGTCCATACTACTCAAAGCAATCTACAGATTTAATGCAATTCCTATTAAAGGACCCCTGTCATTCTTTAAAGAGCTTTTAAAAATAGTGTTTCATTTTATATGGAATCAGAAAAGCTTTGAATAGCCAATATATTACTCAGAAATACAAACAAATAAGGAGGTATCACATTACCAGACTTCAAGCTATACTATAAATCTATAGTGATCAAAAGAGCATGGTACTGGCACAAAAACAGAGCAGTAGATTTATGGAACAGAATAGGGAACCAAGAGATGAACCCAGCTTGTTATCATCATTTGATCTTTGACAAGCCTATCAAAAATATTCAGTGGGGGAATGACTCCCTATTTAACAAATGGTGCTCTGGGTGAACTGGCTGGAGACCTGTAGAAGACTGAAACTGGACACACACCTTTCACCATTAACAAAAATTGACTCTCACTGGACAGAAGTTTTAAATTTAAGACATGATGCTGCCAAGAGACTTTGAGAGAGTGCAAGGAAAACACTTGAGGAAATTGGCCTGGGAGAATATTTTATGTGGAGGGCCCCCCTGGGGAATAGAAGCAACACCAAAAATACATTACTGGGATATGATCAAACTAAAAAGCTTTTGCACAGCCAAGCGCACAGTAAATAAAGCAAACAGAGAACCTTCAGAATGGGAGATTTTTGTAGGTTATACTTCCGACAAGGTCAGATAACTAGAATCCACAGAGAACTGAAACTAATCAATAAGAAAAGAACAAATAATCCCATTTCTGTGTGGGCAAGAGATTTGAACAGAAACTTCACTGATGAAGACAGGCTCGTGGCCTACAAACACATGAAAAATTGCTTATCATCTTTAATCATCAGAGAAATGCAAATCAAAACCACTTTGAGATATCATCTAATTCTAGTAAGATTAGCCCACATCACAAAATCCCAAAACTACAGATGTTTGCATGGATGTGCTGAGAAGGGAACACTTCTTCACTGATGGTGGGAATGCAAGCTAATATGACCTTTTTGGAAAGAAGTTTGGAGAATACTCAGGGAACTAACAGTAGACCTACTGTTCAATCTGGCAATTCCTCTACTAGATATGCACCCAGATGATCAATAATTATTTTACAAAAAAGACATTTGCATCAGAATTTTTATTGCTGCCCAATTCATAATTGCCAAGACAAAGAAACAGCCCAAGTGCCCATTGAGCCATAAAGAGATTAACAAATTGTGGTATATGTACACTGTGGAATACTATGCATCCATAAAAAAGATAGAGATTTCCCATCTTTTATGTTTACCTGGATGGAGCTGGAACATATTCTTCTTAGTAACATATCTCAATAATGAAAAAAAAAAAAATCCAATGTACTCAATACTACTACGAAATCAATATATAATCACCTACACATTCATATGAATGGTAAAACATAATTGTAGTCCAGAAAGTAGAAGGGAAAAGGAGAAAGAGGAGAATGGAGGAGGGAGGTTGGCGGAGGAAGGGTATTTGGGTGGTTCTCACCAAATGTGCATGATGCAATGGTACATTTCAAAACTATTAAGAAAAGAGTTTAATTCTGATGGATATGTTAATCAGTTCAATGTAAGAATTTCACATTGTATATCAAATCAGTACACGAAACCCCATAAATGCATCAATGTATACAGTTATGATTTTATAAAAACAATACAAACAAATAAAAAAAAGACACAAGCTATCAAAACCTGTAGAACACTGCAAAAGCGATCCTGGGAGGGAAATTTGTCTCATTAAATGATTACATACGAAAAACAGAAAGAGAAGACATCAATAACATAATAAAAATCATCTTAAAGTTATGGAAAGGGGAAAGCAATTCAATCCCAAACCTAGCAGAAGGAAAGAAAAAGCAAAAATTATATTAGAGATAAATGAAATTGAATATAAAAGAATCAGTCAGAAGATTAATGAAACTAAAAGTTGGTTTATCTAAAAGATAAATAAAATCAATTAAGCATTCGCTATATTGGCCAGAAATAGAAAACTAAAATCTTTAATAATCTCAATCAGAAATGAAAAGGAGGAAATAACGACTGATACCACTGAGGTACAAGAGATTATTTCTGACTACTACCAATAACTCTATGCCCAGAAATTGACAATGTGGAGGAAATGGACCAACATCTGGAATCACACCATCTTCCTTGACTTAACCAGGAAGTAAAAGATCTCATTAACAGAACAATATCAAGCACTGAGATTGCAGAAACAATAAAAAAGCTTCTAACCAAAAAAAGCCCATGATAGATGGGCTTGACATCAGAATACTATCACACCTTCAAAGAGGAGTTTGTGCCTATAGCACAGAACCTATTTCAAAACATTGAGAAGAAAGGAACCTTCCCCCGACACCTTCTATGACACAAACATCACCTTGATTCCAAAACCAGGAAAGGATACAACAACTAAAAAGGAGAACTAAGGACCAATTTCACTAATGAATATCAATGCAAAAATACTCAACAAAATCTTACCTAATAGATTGCAGACACTTATAAAAAACTATATACATCATGATCAAGCAGGCTTCATCCAAAGGATGAAAGGTTGGTTTAACATTTGCAAATCCATAAATGTAATATATCATATCAATAGAAGCAAAAACAAAGAACATAAGATCTTCTCAATAGATGCAGAAAGAAAGCATTTGACAAAGTTCAGCATCCTTTTGTAACAAGAACACTACAAAAAATAGGCACAGGGGAGCGCCTGTGGCTCAAAGGAGAAGGGTGCTGGCCCCATATACCAGAGGTGGTGGGTTCAAACCCAGCCCTAGCCAAAAACCACACATACAAAAAAATGTTTAACAAATAGGCACAGGGGCACATTTCTTAAGTTGATTGAAGTTATCTATGACAAACCCATAGCCAATATCATATTGAATGAAAAGTAAAACTGAAAGCTTTTCCACTTAGAACTAGAACCAGACAAGGATGTCTACTATCACCACTAGTATTCAACATGGTTCTGGAATTTCTAGCCAATGCAATTAGTCAAGAGAACGATATTAAGGGCATCTAAATGGGAGCAGAGGAGGTAAAATTCTTGTTCTATGTTGATGATATTATCTTAGAAAATCTGAGAGACTCCACTCCAAGACTCCTGGAAGTGATCAAGAAATATAATAATGTCTCAGGCTATAAAATCAATATCCACAAACCAGTAGCTTTTGTATACATCAATAGCAGTCAAGTTTAGAAGCAAATTAAAGACACATTTCCCTTTATAGTAGCTTCAAATAATACGAAATACCAGGGACTGCACCTAATAAATGAGGTGAAGAATCTCTACAAAGAGAATTATGAAACCCTAAGAACAGAAATATCAGAAGACATAAACAAGTGGAAGAAAATACCACACTCTTGGCTTGGATGAGTCAACATTTTTAAAATGTCTATACTACTCAAAGCAATCTACAGATTAAATGCCATCATTAAAATAACAACATCATACTTTGAATAACTCAAAACAATAGTTCTTCATTCTGTATGGAACAAAAAAAAAAAAAGAAAGAAAGAAATTATAACCAAGGCAATTCTTAATAATCACTGTATTTTTTATCTCTTCCAGGAATCTGGTGATTGAGTCTTTGGGGTTCTCTAAATGTAAGATCATATCATCAGCAAAGAGGGAGAGTTTCACTTCCTTTGCCCCCATTTTAAAGCCTTTTATTTTCTCCTCTTGCCTGATTGTATTGGCTAGAACTTCCAGCAGTATGTTGAATAGCAGTGGTGATAGAGGACGACTTTGTCTGGTTCCAGATCTGAGTGGAAAAGCTTTCAGTTTTGCTCCATTCAAATATTAGCTGTGGGTTTGTCATAGATAGTTTTGATCACCATAAGAAATGTGCCACCAATGCCTATATTCTTCAGAGTTCTAATTAGAAAGGGATGCTGAATTTTATTGAATGCTTTTGCTACTACTATTGAGAGGCTCATATGGTCTTTGTTTTTGCTTCTCTTGATATGGTGAATTACGTTTATAGATTTGCGTATGTTAAACCAGCCTTGTATCCCTGGGATGAAACCTACTTGAGCGTGGTGTATGATTTGTTTGATGATAAGAGATAATATATTGGCTTGGATTTTATTGAATATTTTTTCATCTATATTCATTAGTGAAATTGGTCTGTAGTTCTCTTTTTATTTGGGTCTTTTCCTGGTTTTTGTATCAGGGTGATGTATGCTTCATAGAATGTATTGGGGAAGCTTCCATATTCCTCAATTTTTTGGAATAATTTCTGCATTATGGGAAAAAAAAAACTCTTCTTTGAAGGTTTGATAGAATTCTGGAGTGAAGCCACCTGGGCCAGGGCATTTTTTTGATGGGAGGTTTTTATTTTTCTTTGATCTCAGTACTTGAAAGTAGTCTGTTCAGAATATCTATTCCTTCTTGATTAAGACTAGGGAGAGGGTGTGATTCCAAGTATTTATCCATTTCCTCTACATTGTGAAATTTCTGGGCATAGAGTTTCTTGTAGTGTTCAGAGATAATCTCTTGTATCTCTGTGGCAGCCACTGTTATTTTCCCTTTATCATTCCTGATTGAGGTTACCAAAGCTTTACCTTTTGGTTTCTAGTTAGTCTGGCCAAAGGTTTATCTATTTTACTTACTTTTTCAAAAAAACAACTTTTTGTTTCATTAATTTTTTTGAACTTTTTTTGTTTTCAATTTCATTAATCTATGATTTAATTTTGGCTATTTCTTTTCTTCTGCTGCGTATAGGGTTAGGTTGATCTTCTTTTTCCAATTCCCTAAGATGGTTTGTGAGTGTGCTGATATTCTCTCTTCATGTTTTTTGAAGGTAGGCATCTAGTGCTATAAATTTTCCTCTCAGGACAGATTTTGCTGTATCCCAGAGGTTTTGGTAACTCATGTCTTCTTTGTTGTTATGTTTGAGGAAATTAACAAACTGCTCTTGTATCTCTTCCCAAACACAGCTATCATTCAGCATAATGTTGTTTAATTTCCAAGACTTTGTGAGGGGATAAACATTATTGTTGGAGTTGAGCTTCAACATTATAGCCTTGTGGTCTGAGAAGAAACATAAAATAATTTCTATTACTTTAATTTTGCTGAGGTTTGATTTGTATCCTAGGATGTGATCTATTTTGGAGTATGTGCCACGAGCTGATGTAAAAAAGTACATTATTTTGCTTTGGTATGGTTATGTCTATCAATCCCATTTGTTCTAGTGTCACATTTAATTCCTTTGAATCATTGTTTTTCTGCTTAGATGATATATCCAGTTCTTTCAGAGGGGTATTGAAGTCCTCGACTATTAAGGTGTTATGAGATATTGAATTTCTCAGATCCCTCATGGTCTGTTTCATAAATCTTGGAGAATTTAAGTCAGTAGCCTTTGTATATGCCAATAACAACAAAGAGGAGATGGTAATAAAGGGCACAATTCCCTTCTCAGTAGCGTCAAAGAAAATAAAACACCTAGGAATATACCTCACAAAAGAGGTGAAGTATCTCTGTAAAGAAAACTACAATCCTCTAAGAAAAGAAATATCAGAAGATATTAACAAATGGAAGAACTTACCGTGCTCATGGCTGGGAATAATCAACATTGTAAAAATGTCTGTACTTCCCAAAACAGTCTACAAATTCAATGCCATCCCTATTAAAATACCAATATCATACTTTCAAGACATGAAAAAAATAATTCTTCATTTTGTGTAGAATCAGAACAAAACCTCTATAGCCAAGGCAATTCTTAGTAATAAAACCAAAGTTGGGGCCATCAGCCTACCAGACATTAGGCTGTACTACAAGGCCATACTGATTAAAACAGTGTGGTATTGGCACAAAAATACAGACATAGATATGTGGAACCAAATAGAAAATAGGGAGATGAAGGTAACATCTTAAAGTCACGTAATCTTCAATAAACCAATCAAGGATATACACTGGGGGAAAGAATCCCTATTCAATAAATGCTGCTGGGAAAACTGGATATCCACATGTAAAAGACTGAAACTGGCCCCAACCTTTTTCCACTCACAAAAATTGATTCAAGAAGGCTAAAATACCTAAATCTAAGGACAAAACAAAACATAATCCTCAATAAAGTGTAGGGAAAACACTTGAAGCTATCAGCCTAGGGAAAGATTTTGTGAGGAAGACTTTCATTCCAATTGCAACAACAACAAAAATAAACAAATAGGACTTAAATCGAAAAGCTTAGGTACAGCTAAGGAGACAAAATCCAAAGAAAATAGACACCTTACACAATGGGAAAGGATATTTGCGTATTTGAAACAGACAAAAGCTTATTAACTAGGATCTACAGAGAACTCAAATTAATAAACATAAAAAGAGCCAATAATCTTTTATACTGCTGGGCAAGAGATATGAATAGAACTTTCTCTAAAGAAGACAGCTGAAGTGATAACAAACATATGAAAAAGTGCTCATCATCCCTAATTATTAGAGAAATGCAAATCAAAACCACCCTGAGATATCATCTAACCCCAGTGAGAATGGCCCACATCACAAAGTCTCAAATCTATAAATACTGGCATGGCTATAGAGAGAAAGGAATACTTTACACTGCTGCTGTAACTGCAAACTAGTACAATCTTTTTGGAAGAAAGGATGGAGAACCCTCAAAGAACTCAAAATAGACCTCCCATTTTATACTGCAATCCCATTACTTGGCATCTATCCAGAAGGAAAAAAATCCTTTTACCATAAGGACACTTGCACTAGACTGTTTATTACAGCTCAATTTACAATTGCCAAAATGTGGAAACAGCCTAAATGCCCACCAACCCAGGCATGGATTAAGAAGCTGTGGTGTAGGTATACCATGGAATACTACTCAGCTATTAAAAAAGAGGGAGACTTTACATCTTTTGTATTAACCTGGATGGAAGTGGGACGCATTATTCTTAG
This sequence comes from Nycticebus coucang, assembly GCF_027406575.1. Lineage (NCBI taxonomy): Eukaryota > Metazoa > Chordata > Mammalia > Primates > Lorisidae > Nycticebus > Nycticebus coucang. The sequence goes on along the minus strand of NC_069804.1, from coordinate 92,326,814 downwards.
CAAAGCATCACAAGAATGGAGAAACAAGAATCCTGTGTACTCTGATATGAGAACAATTAAAGACCTAGCACGTGGTGGGGGGTGAGGGATGGGTAGAGTGGAGAAAGGGAAGGAAGGAGGGGTGGGGAGTCATGGGGGTGGTACAATTTGGGGGGACAGAACACTATTATGGGAGGGTCTTTATCTGACACAAGCAATCAACTTGGTTCTTTGTACCCTCAATAAATTCCCCCCCCCAAAAAAAAAATCCAGAGGAATCATTCTACGAGACTTCAGGTTGTATTGCAAATCCATAGTAATCAAAACAGCATGGTATTGTTACAAAAATAAATACATAAACATAGAAACTAAACAGAAAACCTAGAGATGAAACCAGCCTCTTGTCACCATTTGATTTCTGATACAGCAGTCTAAAGCACACAAGGAAAAATATTTTTTATTGAAGAAATGGTGCTCAGACAATTGGATAACCACATGTAAAATACTGAAACTGGACCCACACATTTCACCGCTTTCAAAAATTGACTCGAGATGAAAAAAGATTTAAATCTAAGACATGAAATTATAAAAATCCTAGAAGAAAGCATGGACAAACCTCTTGGTGATGTCAACCTGGAGAAATATTTCATTAAAAAGACTTCATCAGCAATTACAACAACAAAAATAAACAACTGGGACTTCATTAAGTGGTAAAGCCTCTGAACAGCTAAAGACACAATAATTACAGAAAATAGACAACCTTCAGAATGGGCAAAGATATTTACATATTAAAAATATGACAGGCTTTTCACCCATAGCTCAGTGGTTAGGGCGCCAGCCACATACACTGGGGATGGTGAGTTCAAACCCAGCCCGGGCCCGCTAAACAACAATGACAACTACAAAGAAAGAAAAAATAGCCACGCACTGTGGCGAGCACCTGCAGTCCCAGCTACTGGGGAGGCTGAGGCGAGAGAATAGCTTAAGGCCAAGAGTTTGAAGTTGCTGTAAGCTGTGATACCATGGTACTCTACCAAGGGTGACATAATGTGACTCTTTCTCAAAAAAAAAAAAAAATATATATATATATAACAAAAGATTAATAACTGTAATCTGCAGAGAGCTCCAATTAATAACAGAAAAACAAGAGCCAACAATCCCATCTATCACTGGGCAGGAGATAAGAATAGAACCTTCTCTGAAGAAGAGAGATGATGCAATGGGACATTTCAAAACAATTAAGAAAAGAGTATAATTGTGATGGATGTGTTACTTAGTTCATGGAAGCATTTCACATTGTATATCAAATCATTACACTGAACTCCACAAATGCATCAAGGTACATAGTCATAACTTAATAAACACGCGCACACACACACACACACACACAAAAGCAAAATAGAATTAAGAAAACAGAGATGAAGGGCCAAAAAACATGAAAAAATGGTCATCATCCCTGATCAAAAGAGAAATGCAAATCAAAATCACCCTGAGATATCACCTACTCCCAATGAGAATATTCCACATCACGAAGTCCCAAAGCTGCAGATGCTGACATACATGTGAAGAGACGAGAACACTTTTACACTGTTGGTTGTATTGCAAACTAATACAGCCTCTTTGGATAGAAGTATGGAGAATGTTCAAAGAACTCAACTTAGACCTCCCACTTGATTTCACAGTTTCTTTACTAGGCACCCACCTAGAAGAAAAAAACTCATTTTATCATAAGGACATTTACACTAGATTGTTTATCACAGCTAAATTTACAATAGCCAAGATGTAGAAACAACCCAAGTGCTCATCATCTCATAAATGGATTAATAAACTGTGTTATATGTACACCATGCAATACCATTCAACCATTAAAAAACTGAAATTTTACATCTTTTGTGATAACCTGGATAGAGATGGACAACTTTAGTAAAGTATCACAAAAATGAAAAAGCAAGTATCCAATATATTCAAAATTAATATGAAGCTAGTAGATGAAGTAATGCACACCCACACGAGAGTAAAATCCGATTTAATCCAATTTAGTGAAATAGGGGAGAAAGCAGTTGGGATAATGGAGGAGGCAGGGGAATTGATGTGTTCCCCGCTAAAGGGCACAATGTACAGATATATAGCGCACATCCCGAATATGGGACATAACTACAAAAGGGACTTCACCTTATGAACACAAACATTGTAAACTAATCATACGTACCTTCACATTAATCTGAAATAATAAAATAAAATAACAACAAAATATAAAATAATTTACAAAAACTAGGCAAGATACATACATAAAAATTTTCTCATGAGGACAGATGAATGGCAAACACACATGAAATAATACTCATCATCCCTAATCATCAGGAAAATGCAAATAAAAACCACTTTGAAATATTTCCTATGCTTCATGAGAATTTCCCACATCAAAAGCTCTCAAACAACAGATGCCAGTGTGGGTGAAGAGAAAAGGCAACACTTACGCACTGTTGGTAGTACTGAAAACTAGTAGAGCCTCTATGGAAATAACTATGGAGATTTTTCCAAGAACTAAGAGTAGACCTACTATTTAATTCTGCAATAGCATTAGTAGGTATCTACCCAAAAGGAAAAAAAAAAAAAAAAAGACATTTTACCATAAGGGCATTTGCACTCGAATGTTTATAGCAGCACTTCACAATTGTAAAGATGCGGAAACAACCCAAGTACCCTTCAACACAAGAGTGAATTAATAAATTGTGATATATGTATACTGCGGAATACTATTCCGCCTTAATAAGACAGAGATTCTGTGCGTTTTGTAACAACCTGGATGGATTTGGAGAATATTCTCTCAAACAAAGTATCACAAGAGTGGAAAAACAAGCAACACAAGTACTTAGTACTAATTTGAAACTAGATTAACAACTACTTGTTCACATGAGAGAAAACGTAAATGTAAGCAAGGGGGAATGACTTGCTCAAATTCCTACCCAACTGATAAATTGAATGAATATGTGGCAGACTTCCTGGATGAAGGACCCAACTTCAACTCATACTTTAATCTTACCAAAGCAAACTCTGTAACTTAATTGTATGTGTTCTGATATTCAGTTGAAATTTTTAAAAATGTATTCTCAATGTCAGTGTTGGGAGATTGGGCTTAGTAGCAGGTGATGGAGGCATGGGGGAAGATTTCTCATGAATCACTTGATGATAGTCTTCCAGCAGTCTATCATTTTGCTCTATTGAGACTGGATAAGTTCTCACAGGAATGTTCCTACAAGAATTTGTTGTTTTAAAGCCATAATTCCCCCTCAGGTTTATCTCTTCACATATTTCTGCTTCCCCTTTAGCCTTCTGTGCCATGTTATGATTTAGCATTAAAGCTCTAACTAGAAGCCAAGAACATGACCATGAGAAGATCAGCCTGCAGAACAGTGAGTTTAATAAACCTCTTTTTGAAACATAACCTGCCCAGTCTCTGCCATTCTGTTACAGCAACACCAAAGTACTGATACATACCTCCTGAACGTTTGTATATCTTCTTTTTGAGAATGTTCATTAAACTCCTTTGCCCATTTTTAAATCAGATTATTGGTTTGTTTGCTTTGCTATTGAGTTATTTGTTTGTTTTATTTAGATTTGATTCATTTTGTTTTAGACAGAGTCTCACTCCATTACTTTGGAGTTGAATATTGTGGCATTATCATAGGTCATAGCAACCTCAAACTCCTGCATTCAAGTGATACTCTGCCTCAGCCTCTGAGTAACGGGACCACATTCTCCCACAACACCAGGGTAATTTTTTTTCCATTTTTAGTAGAGATGGAGTCTCACTTTTGCTCAGGCTGGTCTTGAACTGCTGAGCTCAAGAAATCCACCTGTCTGCCCATCAATCCACGAATGGATCAATAAGCTGTGGTATATGTTCACCATGGAATATTATGCAGCTTTTAAGAAAGATGGAGACTTTACCTTTTTCACGTTTACATGGATGGAGCTGGAACATATTCTTCTTAGTAAAGTATCTCAAGAATGGAAGAAAATGTATCCAACATACTCAGCCCTACTATGAAACTAAATTATGGCTTTCATAGGAAAGGTATAACCCAGTTATAACCTAAGAATATGGGGAAGGGGGAGAGGGAGGGAAGGGAGGGAGGAGGTTGGGCAGAGGGAGGGTGATTGGTGGGATTACACCTGCGGTGCATCTTACAAGGGTACATGTGAAACTTAGTGAATGCAGAATGATTGTCTTAACACAATAACTAAGAAAATGCCAGGAATGCTATGTTAACCAGCGTGATGAAAATGTGTTGAACTGTTTATAAAACCAGTGCATGGTGCCCCATGATTGCATTAATGTACACAGCTGTGATCTAATACTAATAAAAAATAAAATAATAATAATAATAAAAGAAATCCACCTGTCTTGGCCTCTCAGAGGGCTAGAATTACAGGCGTGGATATTGTGGATACCCATTGCCAGATGTGTAATTCGCACATATTTCATTCAATTCTGTAGATCATCATTTTGCTCTGCTGATTCTTTCCTTTTCTATGTAGAAACTTTTTAGTTGGGGTAATCTCATTTTCCTATTTTTGCCTTTTTGCCTGTATTTTTTAGATCTTAACCAAAAAAAAATCTTCTTGTCCAGTCCAATATCATTAAGCATTCCCCCCATATTTTCTTCTAGCATTTTTATAGTTTTGAGTCTTACACATAAGTCTGTAATCCATTTTAAGTTAATTTTTTAATATATCAATACATAGAGGTCTAGTTACCATGATGAAATCCACACTGCATACACACCCCACCTGTTTATAACTTAGTTGCCCTCTCAGTTGTCAGAATGACTGTCTTAATATCACAGTGTTTGTGTTCAAGTAGCCTATATTTATTTAATAATGGCTCCAAATTTAAATAGCAGTGATGTTAGCAATTCAGATATATCAGAAAGAAGCCTGAAAGTAAAACATTTGTGAAAAATTTAAGCAAAAAAGTGAAAGGTCTCAACCTGACTAAAGAAAAAGATCACATTCTGAGGTTGCTAACATCTTCAGTACAATATTTTGAGAGAGAGATATATACAACATTCATATAATTTTTATCACAGTATTTGTTATAATTGCTCTATTTTATTAACAGTTATAATTAATCTCTTTGTGTACCGAATTTATCAGTTAAAATTTGTCATACGTATGTATGTATAAAAAAAAGTTTGTTGGGTTAAGTACTATTAGTGGCGTTAGTCATCCACTGGGAATCTTGGACTGTATTGTCCATGGATAAGAAGAGTGTACTGTAGCCATTTTTTGTTTTGTTCCTTGTTACTAGGAAAATTTAAAATTAGTTGCACTTCACAAGTTTTGAAGAAAAATAAATGATTTAATACAATTAATTTGTAATTAGAAGAGTGTTGCAGATAGGAGATCCCAATTCCCTGAACCCACTTGACTTGATTTGATTACTCAGCTTAGCTAGGAAGTCCAAAAAGAACACAGCAGTATCCAAAAGCAAACGTGAGTGAAAATAGAACTGGAGCACACAGACAGTGTGGATTAAAAGTAAGAGTAACCTACACAAGTTTCAGAATAACAAAAAGAAATTTTATGTAGTAAACAAAGGGAAAGTTTAGAGTACTTCTAAAGAGAGTTGGAGGTAGGTCCCTCTTTTTTTTGTTTGTTTGTTTGTTTTGTTTTTTCAGTTAACCCTGTTATCTTATTTTAAAATAAAGTGAGTCTTGAGATAAAGTAATTAAATGAAAATCACACAGCTATGAGAAGTAGACAGAAAATCTATGTTTTTATGACTCCAAAACACACAACTCTTAATGTCAGCTATGCTACTTCACAACGAAGGGACCAAAAATACCTGATTTTGAAAAACAAACATCCCATGCAGTGTCTCAGATCCTACATCGTATCCCTATGTAACTACATTCTAACATGAATATTACATCAAATATTTGATTTTTAATGCCCATTAGTTTAAGTCTTCATTCCAGTATAGGATTTTTTATTTATTTTATTTTTTTATTAAATCATAGCTGTGTACATTGATATGATCATGGGGCATCATTCACTAGCTTCACAGACCGTTTGACACACTTTCATCGTACTGGTTAACATAGCCTTCCTGGCATTCTCTCAGTTACTGTGCCAAGACACTTACATTCCACATTTACCAAGTTTCACATATACCCTTGTAAGATGCACCGCTGGTGTAATCCCACCAATCCTGTTCCCTCTACCCACCACCCCCTCCCTCCCCTCCCTATCCCTGTTCCCCCCAAAATCCCAAAACCAGAGATATTGGCACGGATGTGGAGAAAAGGGAACACTTTTGCACTGCTGGTGGGAATGCAAATTAATACAGTCCTTTTGGAAAGAGATATGGAAAACACTTAGAGATCTAGAAATAGATCTTCCATTCAATCCTGTAATCCCTCTACTGGGCATATACCCAGAAGACCAAAAATCACATCATAACAAAGATATTTGTACCAGAATGTCTATTGCAGCCCTATTCATAATTACTAAGTCATGGAAAAAGCCCAAGTGCCCATCGATCCACGAATGGATTAATAAATTGTGGTATATGTACACCACGGAATATTATGCAGCCTTAAAGAAAGATGGAGACTTTACCTCTTTCATGTTTACATGGATGGAGCTGGAACATATTCTTCTTAGTAAAGTATCTCAAGACTGGAAGAAAAAGTACCCAATGTACTCAGCCCTACTATGAAACTAATTTAGGGTTTTCACATGAAAGCTATAACCCAGTTACAACCTAGGTCCCTCTTTTGAAGGAGAAAAGGTGGAAGAGAGAAGACAAAGGACTATGAGCGTATTTAATGTTCTATTTCAAATTGGCTGCAAGTCTTTCATTGGCCTCTCTGCTCCTTCAGGCAATATTGCCCTTTTTTCTTGGTCATTGATTGTCAGTTTCTATTGGTCATTGGTTACTTGGTTACTTCATATCCGTGTTATTCTTATGGGCCCTCCTGACTTCCTGAATCAGCCAGCCAGATTTTCCTCTAACCATTCTTCAAGCCCCTTTCTTTGTGTCCCTTCTCAAAGTTGAATCTATGAGACCATTGTGAAAATTACTTGTTCATGAATCACTGAGTTTTGTTCCAGGAAAGCAATGAAAACAATCTATATTAGAAGGAGATAAATGGATGTTCTTGACTATCACTCAATAGATTTAAGGCATTGGGATAAATATAGCCTAGGAAGAAAACACAATGGAATTGATTTTTTTAAACTATTTTTTAAATTTTTCCAAATGCCTAGCTTTATTTGTTATGTCAACTGAAAAAAAAAATTGTTTTTCAGAGTAAAAGGTGTCCATTTCTGTCTTTAGCCTCTGGTTAATGGTATAGCTTAGGCTTTCATACCAACTAGTTGGTAAAATGTCTTTCCTCAGACCTAGAAGAATATATTTATTCTTGTTGATAATTTAGTGTTTGTTCTCAGAAAGCAAGAAAGGAATTAAAATGTTCCCCTATCCCCAAATACACACCAGATAAAATGCATATGGACTCAGAAGAAGAGTAGAAACACTAACTGGAACATGTTCATTATCATGGGGACCAAGAGCAACCATCTATTATCTTTTACTTTCTTTCATCTTCCCTAAGTTAAAGTACAACTCTCTCTTCTTTCCCCAAGGGTAACATGTCAAACCATTCTCAGTCACTCATGCTTTGTTATGACTTAGTACTTAATATTAGTCAGTTATTTTTAATAATTGAGGGTGAAGTGGATGACAGACAGTAGGGTTTGATGAGATAGTGACAGTTTCAGATGAAACTATGAAAAAAGGACAAGTCTGGGTGGATAATGGAACCTGGAGTCTTTAAGAAGGAGGTATAAAGAGGAGACAGACAAATTCACAAATTTGAACAGCTTATGACTGGGGATAGCAACCCCTACTTGATCCACCTCCAAATTCTGATTTAGTTGATCTGGAGAAGTCCCTAGCCACTTGTACTTTTTAATCATTTTTCCAAGTTACTCGACTAAAGTCAAATTTGATAATCCTCTAAAAATAAGACTATTGAAAAAGTAAAGGTGAATCTCAGAGGATGCTGGGAGTGGAAACATACCTTTCTGTCCATTTGGGAATTTTAGTGCATAATCTGAAGGTGATTTGCAGAACTCTGAAATCTGACTCCATCTGTAGCTTTAATCTATACAAAATACAATGGCTTAAAGCATTATGTTCTTCACTCAGCTGTTTGTAGGGAACCAGTATCAGGCCTTCGATGGTTACCGAGGTGTGCCAAAGCAGTCAGCACCTCCTAGAATTCCATTTATTTATTTATCTTTTATGTATATTAAAGAATCATAACAGAGCTAATGGTATTTTCCTATTTATAAACTCAGAGATCTTAAGTCCAGGTGCGGTGGCTCAGGCCTATAATCCAAGGCCTCTGGGAGGTATGAGGTGGGTGGATCACCTGAGTTCTTGAGTTTGAGACCAGACTGAGCAAGAGGGAGACCCCCTTCTCTAAAAGTAGCCTGGCACTGTGGTGGGCACCTGTAGTCCCATCTAATTGGGAGGATGATGCAAGAGAATTGTTTTACCCCAAGAGTCTGAGGTTGCTGTGAGCTGTGATGCCACCAGCACTCTACTGGGGGACAAAGTGACACTCTGTCTCAAAAAAAAAAACCTAGGAAGTCTTATTACCTACAAAGATACAATGCCCTGGATGAGTCCACCATTGTCTAGCTTTCAAATTTTCTGGAATATAATAACTTAACTTTTCTGTACCTGTTTTAGAATTTTTAAACTATATTTTTATTGTATACCCTTGAAATTTTACTATGTATACTATAAGGTCAAAGGGAAAATTTCCCCATTTCCCTACTAAGGTAAACTGAAAAATAAACTAACAATAAACTATATTAATAAGAGAAAAGCTATACAATTTATTTTATTACCATACACAATTGAGGGGAGGGGGGAAGATGTGGAAGATAGGCAATTCTGTTGATGGGCAATAAATGATTACTAGGAAGGATAATAGATATGGAATGAACCGAAATTAAATTAACCTAAGATGCAGGAATTATTTTGAAAAGAGGTTGGGCCAGGTCTGGTTGTATTCCTGATTTTTTTTTTCTAATCATAGATAGAGATAAAAGGGATGGGTAGGAAATACAATTGCTCTTATTGCTGGGTTCCTCTGGTCTTTATGGAGATAGTGGTAAAGCCTCTGTTAACACCTGTTGATCTCTAAGAGTTTTTAATTCAAAATACACCTTATGCCAAGGAGTTATATTTTGGGGTGAAATTTCATTCAATCCTTCAGTAACTAACTTAAACTACCCCCTCAAAATTGTAACCCGTGTTTTGAACAATAAATGGACCTTAAAATACTATTACTACAATTGTATGCTTTCTAAATTATTGTCTATTTGAAATCCCACAAATTACACATTATTCTTTATTTTACAAATAGCTTATTTATATTTTCCAACTATTTGCCAGATATCTTAGTTGTTATTCAATTTTTATCTCTGACCTGATTTCTGAGATTATGTTATGTCAACCTGTGCTATATTCTTTAGAAGTTCCTTTAATAAAATTTTATTGGAATAAATTATTCAGGAGTCTTTCACACTTGTTCTTTTTTTGCATTAAATCATATCGGTATACATTAATGCATTTATGGGGTACAATGTGTTGATTTTATATACAATTTGTAATGCTTACATCAAAGTGGTTAACATAGCCTTCACCTCACTTAATTATTCTTAAAAGATAATTTTTTTGGCTATATTGAAAGTTATCCAAAAAAAAATTATAAAAAAAGGAAAATTATCTTCTCTCAGCACTTAGAATATATAACTTACCTTCTGTCTTTCAGAAGATAAATTAGTTTGTTTTCCATGCACATGTTCTAATTTTTCTTTCTCACTTCTTTTAAAGGTTTCTGTTGGGGGGTATGTCATTGCTATAGTTTGGGTATTTGACCGTTCAAATCTTATGTTAAGATTTGATCCCAAGTTTGGAGACTGGGGCCTAATGGGAAGTGTTTAGCTCATGGGGGTGGCTCCTTCATGAATGGCTTGGTACTGTTATGATGGTAATGAGTGGGTTGTGGTCTATTAGTTCCCATGAGCACTAGTTGATAAAAAGAATGTAGCACCTCCCCTTCTTTCTTACTTGCAGCCTTGCCATGTAGACCTCTGCATATGCCACCTCTCCTTCCCCTTCCACCTGAGTGAAAGCAGACTAAAGCTCTCCCTAGAAGAAGTTGCTGATGTCATGCTTCTTATACAATCTGCAGACCCATGAACACAATAAACTTTATTTCTTTGTAGATTACCCAGCTTTAGGTATTCTTTATGGCAGCACCAAAGGACTAAGACACTCACCAAATGTGGGCACATGCATTTTCTTCTATTTGTCCTGGAGGTTTTTTTGTGTGTGTGTGTCTGTGTGTGTTTTGCTTCAGTATCTATAGATACATGTCTTTCATGGACAGTTTGTATTTCACAAACATCCCATGTTTGGAAAATTCTTAGATATTTTCTCTTCAAATCCTACCTCTCCCTCTTCCATTCTCTTTATTCTTTTTTATTGTGACATATTCGTCATTCTCTCATCACAATCTATAAACTCCTTCATATCCTCCATTTTCCTTTTTCTATTGTATCATGTGTAATTTCCTCAGATACTTTTATTTCATTATTTTATTTTATTTTATTTCATATTTTTATTTCATGTATATAATTTAATTTTCTTATTTGTATACATTTGAGGGGTACAAGTACTCTTTTGTTACACATATACATCGTATAGTTGTAAAATCTGGGCTTTTATTGTATCAATCATTCACATGTCATGCACTGCTGCACCTATGATGTGATTTCCCATCCCGCATCCCCCACCTCGCCAACCCATCCTCCTAGTCCCCATTTTCTGTCGTTCCACCCTATGTGTCCTTGTGTACATACTATTTAATTCTCCCTTGTGAGTGTGAACATGAGGTATTTGCCTCTTGATTTCTGAGTTGGTTCACTTAAGATAAAGGCCTCCACGTCCACTCATGGTGCTTCAAAGACATAATTTTATTCTTTTTTTATTAAGTAATATATATACACATAGATCATGAATACATTTATGACTTTGTGGGATTCAATGTGTAGATTATTTGTACAAATTGGAGTGCTTACATTCTATAATATAACGTTCACCTCATTTACTTAATCACAGTGTTAAGACATTTGTGTTCAATACTTGGTAGATTTGACTTATAGCCTTGCAATATACTGCATAGGTGTTGTCCCACCATTAACCCTTTCTCTATTGAACTACCCCCCTCCCTTTGCCAAGACATTACTCAGAAATAAAAACAAATAAGGAGGAATCATGCTACCAGACTTCAGACTATACTATAAAATCAATAGTGATCAAAACAGCATGGTACTGGCACAAACCTAGGGAGGAAGATGTATGGAACAGAATTGAAAACCAAGAGATGAAATCACACACTTATCATAATTTGATCTTTGATAAACCTATCAAAAATATAAATTGGGAGAAAGATTCCCTATATAACAAATGGTGCTGGGTGAATTGACTGATGACCTGTAGAAGACTGAAACTGGACCCAAACCTTTCTCCTCTAACAAAAATTGACTCTCACTGGTTAAAGGACTTAAACTTAAAAAACGAAACCATAAAAATTCTTGGATAGAGCGCAGGGGAAACACTTGAAAAAAGTGTCCTGGGAGAATACTTTATGAGGAGGACCGCAAGGCAATTGAAGCAATATCAAAGATACATTACTGGGATCTGGTCAAAATAAAAATCTTCTGCTCTGCCACAAACATAGTAAGTAAAGCAAATAGAAGAGCCCTCAGAACAGGAGAGGATTTTTGCAGGTTATATTTCCGACAAAGGTCTAAGAACCAGAATCCACAGAGAACTCAAGCTTATTAATAAGAAAGAAAAAGTGATCACATTTCATTTTGGGAAGAGACATGAACAGAAGCTTCTCTGAAGAAGACAGGCGCACGAACTACAGACACATGAAAAAATGCTCATCATCTTTAATCATCAGAGAAATGCAAACCGAAACCACTTTAAGATATCATCTAACTCCAGTAAGAGTAGCCCACATCACAAATTCCCAAGACTACAGATGTTGGTGTGGATGTGAAGAGAAGGGAACACTTCTCCACTGCTGGTGGAATGTAAGCTAATATGTTCCTTTTGGAAAGAAGTTTGGAGAACACTCAGGGATCTGAAAATTGACCTGCCATTGGATCCTGCAATTCTTCTACTAGGAAGATATCCAAAAGACCAAAAATCACATGGCAACAAAGATAGTTGCACGAGATTGTTCATTGAAGCTCAATTCATAATTGCCAAGTCATGGAAGAAGCCCACGTGCCCATCAACCCATGAATGGATTAATAAATTGTGGTATATGTATACCATGTAATACCATGCAGCATTAGAAAAAGATGGAAACTTTACCTCTTTTATGTTTACATGGATGGAGCTGGAAAATATTCTTCTTAGGAAAGTATCTCATGAATGGGTGGGAGATATTTTTATTTCAAAATATTAAGGGGGTTCAAATGTTTTCATTACATAGATATACTATGTAATCCAGAAGTAAGGTCTTTTAGTGTTCTCATCACCAGGGTAACATTCATTATACCTGTTAGTTATAGGTAAGTTTATATATCTCACTCCCTCCCCATCCTTCACCTGCTTGGTTTCGAATATCTCTTTGGGATCATGTGTTCCCATTATTTATCTCCCACTTAATTAGTGAGAACATGTAGTGTTTTTTTTTTTCCATTCCTGAGTTATTTTACTCAAGTTGATAACCTTCTATAGAAGTTGCTGCTGCAAAAGACATTATTTCATCCCTTTTTATAGCTGAAAAGTACTCCATGGTGTGTGTGTGTGTGTGTGTGTGTGTGTGTGTGTGAATGTGCGCATATACATATAATATTTTCTTTATTGACTCATGAATTGATTAGCATGTTGATGGTTTCATATCTTTGCAAGTGTGAATTTTCCTATGATAAATATTTGAGAGAAGGTGTCTTTTTTATAAAATGACTTATTTTCCTTTGGGTATATACCCAGTAATGGCATTTCTGGATTAAATGATAGGTCTACTTTTGCTCTTTTGAGTAATATCCATACTGTTTGCCATGGGTATTGTACTAATTATACTAATTTTTTCAATTCCACCAAAAGCATATAAGCATTCTTTTTTTTTTTCTACGCATCCACACCAGTATCTTTTTTTTTTGTTTGTTTTGTTTTAATAACAGCCACTTTGACTGGGTATCTCATTGTTATGATATTAATTCACTTTTCTGATGATTAATGATGGTGAACATTTTTTCATATGTTTGTTTGCCATTTGTCTACCTTCTTTTGAAAAAAGCTATGTTCTTGTCTTTTACCTAATTTTTGATGGGGTTATTTGTTTTTTAGTTCTTGGTTCTTAGTCTGAATACTAGTCCTTTGTTGAATGTATAGTTTATAGTTTTCAAATACTCCTCAGACTCGGTAGGTTGCCTATTTCCTCTGTTGATTATTTTTTCACTGTACATAGCATTTTAATTTAATTAAGTCCCTTTTTTATTTCTGTTGCTGCTTTATGTGACTATGGGATCTTAGTCGTAAATTCTTTAACTGAGATAATGTATAGAAGAGTTTTTCCTATATTTTCTTGCACAATTTCTCTTGTTCCCTACCCTTAAATTTATGTTTTTCATCCATCTTAATTAATTTTTTCACATGATAAGAGATGGGGTTGCCTTTTTCTTCTGGAATTTCTCAGCACCATTTATTGAATAGGGTGTCCTTTCCTCAATGTACATTTTTGTCTTCTTTGTCAAAGATCAGTTAGTGTCATAGCTATATGGTCTTATTTCTTGACTCTCTATCCTCTTCCATCGGTCCAGTTTTATAACAGTACCACAATGTGTTGGATACTATGGTCTTATAGTATATTTTGGAGTCAGATTATGTGATGCCCCCAGACATGATATTTACCTACTATCATGCTTTGGGTATTGCTTTGGGTCTCTAGGCTCCTTTATGGTTACAAATAAAAATTAGGATTTTTTTTCTAGATGTGTGAAATATGACATTAGTATTTTGATATAAATTTCATTGACCTGTAAATCACTTTGAGCAGTATGGACAGCTTAATGATACTGATTCTACCAATCTATGAAAACAGGTTTTTCCATTTGCTTATGTACTATATGACACTTTTCATCAGAGTTTTATGGTTCTCCTCCTAGAGATTTTTTTAACTTGTTGGTTAAGTGTTTCCCTAGGTATTAGGTATTTTCTTCTCTTTCCAGATATTGTAAATGATATTGATTTCTTGATTTGACTCTCAGCTTGGATATCCTTAGTATATAAAAGTGCTGCTTATTAATGTTCATTGATTTTGTAGCTTGACACTTTGCTGAATTCATTTACTAATTGTAGAAGTCTTTTGGTGGAGTATTTAGGATTCTCTAAATATAGTATCATATCCTTAGAAAACAGGGATAGTTTGGCCTTCTCTTTCCTGATTATAATTACCTTTACTTTTTTCACTTTACTGATTTCTCTGGCTATAATTTGCAGTATTGGTTTAAATAGAAAGAATGAAAGTGGGGATTGCTGTATTGTTCCAGTTCTTAGAATGTGTTCATTTTGTTTTTCATTCAGCATGATATTGACTGCATTTGTCATATGTGACTGTTATTACTTCAAGATTTGTTTCTTCTATGCCTAGTTTGTTGAGGGTTTTATCATGCATGAGTCCTGAATTTTATCAATTTTTTTTTTGCATCTACAGAGATCATCATATGGTCTTTGCTCTCATTTCTTTTTATGTGGTGAATCAAATTTATTGATTTGTGTATGTTGAACTATACTTGCATGTCTGAGATGAAACTCACTCAATCATAGTGGATTATTTTATTTTATTTTAGCACCATTTATGAAGTGGTCTCAGTTGATGTTGTAGCTGTTGTTTGTCAGCCTTTTATTAAAAAACTAATTGCAAGTCTCTTGCAATTCCTCTTGTGCAGGACTGAAGAATCTTCCAAGTAGTACACCAACAGAACAAGAGACTCTGATGATACCAGCTTCAATGATGATGCCATCCAGAGATGGTGAGGGTCATGGCACATTCAACCATGGCTTCCAGAGGTTTTGAAAAAGGAGTTTTAGGGGGAGCCCAGCCTGCCTGGAATTTTGATGCTGTTGGTGTGAGTTTTGTATTCCATAATGGTGTTGGGAGGTAGGTTAAGCACTTTCCAAAGGGTATCTCAATTTGGGCTGTTGTTGCTTGGTTGCTGGCAGTCTTATTCCATATACATATAATGTCCTCCGGAAAGCAGACAGACATCACAGGCCCACAGATCTCCTCTCCCACCATGAATTTTTCCCCCAACATGGCCAAGATGAGATTCTCCCACCAACAGGAGGCCAAGCCTCTTCACAGCCACATAATCCACTTGCCACCATTTTTTTATTTGCATCATCCTGTCAGGTCCCTGGGAAGTACCAGTGTTTATTGCAGCCCAATATAATATGATATTATATTTCATCACACTGGTTAGTCTTTTCTGTGGCTATGAAACGTCCAGAACTGTTACACAGAGTTAAAAGTGCCAATCTATTTGATATTCTGTTCATAGCTCTCTGAGCTTGTAGGATGGCCAGGGGTTATCTTGGAGTACCAGAAAGTGTAGTTGTACTACAAGGGGTGCTCAGATGGTACAGGGACAACAGCCTTCTTTTTGTTGCTCTTCTGATTCTTGTCTCATTCTGTTTTTTCCTTCTCACCATCCTTCTGTGTGCTGTTTACTTCAGTCTGATCATGGTCCCCATTGTCATCATCTTTCAAGGTGTCAAACGTGTTGTTCATCCTCTTGCTGCCATTGTTACCTGGATTGTCTCTTGATATGTAATTGAATTTGGTTTGGTAGTATTTTATGGGAGTTTTTGCGTCTATGTTTATAAGGGTAATTGGTCTGTAGTTTTCTTTTCCAGAGTCTTTTCCTGGCTTTTGGTATTAAGGTGATACTGGATACTGGCTTCAGAGAATGAGGTGGAGAGGATTCTGTCTTTTTTGATGATATAATAATTTCTATAGCATAGGCACTATTTATTTTTTGCAGGTCTTGTAGAATTCAGCTGTGAGCACATCTGGCTGGTGCTTTATTTTTTTTCTTCTCAGGAGATAGTTTATTATTGCTAAATATCCCTGCTCATTACCACTCTGTTTAAGATCTCTATTTCTACTTTATTCAGGATTTGGAGGTTATAAGTATCTAGGAATTTATTCATTTATTCTATGTTTTCTAGTTTCTGTGTGCAGAAGTTCTCACCACATTCACAGATGATATTTTGTATTTCGGTGTTATCAGTTGTAGTATGTCCCTTTTCATATCGGACTCAAATTATTTATGTCCTTTGTCATCTATTTATAGTTAATCTACCTGGTGACTATGCATGTGGTTTGTTTATCTTTTCGAAGAACCAACGTTTTGTTTCATTGATGCTTTGTAATTTTTTTATTATTAAATAATAGCCTGTGTACATTAGTGCCATCATGGGGTACCATATACTGGTTTTATAGATAGTTTGACACATTTTCATCACACTGGTTAGTATAGCCTTCCTGGCATTTTCTTAGTTATTGTGTTAAG
The DNA here is from genome assembly GCF_027406575.1 of Nycticebus coucang. Taxonomy (NCBI): domain Eukaryota; kingdom Metazoa; phylum Chordata; class Mammalia; order Primates; family Lorisidae; genus Nycticebus; species Nycticebus coucang. The sequence continues at coordinate 92,310,146 of NC_069804.1, read as the reverse complement.
ACATTTATATTCTACATTTACTAAGTTTCACATGTACCCTTGTAAGATGCACTGCAGGTGTAATCACAACAATCACCGTCACTCCACCCACCTCCCACCTCTCTTTCCTTACCCCCATTCTTAGGTTAACTGGGTTATAGCTTTCATATGAAAGCCCCAAATTAGTTTCATAGTAGGGCTGAGTACATTGGATACTTCTTCTTCCATTCTTGAGACACTTTACCAAGAAGAATATGCTCCAGTTCCATCCATGTAAACATGAAAGAGGTAAAGTCTCCATCTTTCTTTAAGGCTGCATAATATTCCATGGTGTACAGATACCACAATTTATTAATCCATTCGTGGATCGATGGGCACTTGGGCTTTTTCCATGACTTAGCAATTATGAATTGGGCTGCAATAAACATTCAGGTACAAATATCTTTGTTAAAATGTGATTTTTGCTCTCCTGGGTATATACCTTGTAGAGGAATTAAGGAATTATAGGATTGAACGGCAGATCTATTTTTATTTATTTATTTATTTATTTTGCAGCTTTGAAAAAATTCTTTATGAAAAACATTTTTGTATCTTAAGTTTATTTGCTTTGGCAGCTTCAAGTCCTAATACACACATCTGAATTATTTTTGTAATAACTCACTGTTTTTTTTTTTCTTCTTTTTTTTTATTAATGTTGGGGATGCATTGAGGGTACAATAAGCCAGGTTACACTGATTGCATTTGTTAGGTAAAGTCCCTCTTGCAATCATGTGTTGCCCCTAGAAGGGGTGGCACACACCAAGGCCCCGCCTGTCTCCCTCCTTCCATCTCTCTGCTTTTCCTTTCCCCCCAATTACCTTAATTTTCATTAATTGTCCTCATATCAAAATTGAGTACATAGGATTTATGCTTCTCCATTCTTGTGATGCTTTAATAAGAATAATGTCTTCCGCTTCAATCCAGGTTATAAGAAGGATGTAAAGTATCCAATTATTTTAATAGTGAACAGCATTCCATGGTATACATATACCACAGCTTGTTAATCCATTCCTGGGTTGGTGGGCATTTAGGCTGTTTACACATTTTGGCGATTGTAAATTGAGCTGCAATTAGCAGTCTAGTACAAGTGTCCTTATGATAAAAGAATTTTTTTTCCTTCTGGGTAGATGCCCCGTAATGGGATTGCAGGATCAAATGGGAGGTCTAGCTTGAGTGCTTTGAGGTTTCTCCATACTTCCTTCCAGAAAGGTTGTACTAGTTTGCAGTCCCACCAGCAGTGTAAAAGTGTTCCCTTCTCTCCACATCCACGCCAGCATCTGCAGTTTTGAGATTTTGTGATGTGGGGCATTCTCACTGGGGTTAGATGGTATCTCAGGGTGGTTTTAATTTGCATTTCTCTAATAGATACGGATGATGAACATTTTTTCATATGTTTGTTAGCCATTCATCTGTCTTCTTCAGAGAAGGTTCTATTCATGTCTCTTGCCCATTAATATATGGGATTGTTGGCTTTTTTCATGTGGATTAATTTGAGTTCTCTATAGATCCTAGTTATCAAGCTTTGGTCTGGTTCAAAACATGCAAATATCCTCTCCCATTGTGTAGGTTGTCTCTTTGCTTTGGTTGTTGTCTCCTTGGTCATACAGAAGCTTTTCAGTTTAATGAAGTCCCATTTGTTTATTTTTGTTGTTGTTGCAATTGCCATGGCAGTCTTCTTCATGAAGTCTTTCCCCAGGCCAATATCTTCCAGTGTTTTTCCTACGCTTTCTTTGAGGATTTTTATTGTTTCATGACTTATATTTAAGTCCCTTATCCATCTGGAACCAATTTTTGTGAGTGGGGAAAGTTGTGGGTCCAGTTTCAGTCTTTTACATGTGGATATCCAGTTCTCTGCCAACACCATTTATTGAATATGGAGTCTTTCCCCCAAGTTATGTTCTTGTTTGGTTTATCAAAGATTAGGTGGTTGTAAGATGTTAGTTTCATTTCTTGGTTTTCTATTCGATTTCAAGTGTCTATGTCTCTATTTTTGTTCCAGTACCATGCTGACTTGACCACTATGGCTTTGTAGTATAGACTACAGCTTTATTTTAATTACTAGGAACTGCCTTAGCTATACGGGTTTTTTTCAGGTTCCATACAAAACACAGAATCATGTTTTCCAAATCTTGAAAGTACGATGTTCGTATTTTGATAGGAATGGCATTGAATAGGTAGATTGCTTTGGGAAGTATAGACATTTTAACAGTGTTGATTCTGCCCATCCATGAGCATGGTGTGTTATTCCATTTGTTAAAATCCTCTGCTATTTCCTCTCTAAGGATTTCCTCATTTTCTTTATAGAGGTCCTTCACCTCCTTCGTTAGGTATATTCCTAGGTATTTCATTTTCTTTGAAACTAATGTGAAGGGAGTTGTGTCCTTAATTCGCTTCTCATCTTCACTGTTATTGGTGTATACAAAGGCTACTGACTTGTGGACATTGATTTTATATCCTGAAACATTACTGTATTTTTGGATGACTTCTAGGAGTTTTGTGGTTGTGTCTTTGGGATTCTCTAAGTATAAGATCATGTCATTAGCAAAGAGGGATAGTTTGACCTCCTCTGCTCCCGTATGGATTCCCTTTATTTCCTTGTCTTGCCTAATTGTATTGGGTAGACCTTCCAGCACTACGTTGAATAGTAAAGGTGACAGAGGACAACCTTGTCTGATTCCAGTTCTAAAAGGAAAAGCTTTCAGTTTTACTCCATTCAGTATAATATTAGCTGTGGGTTTGTCATAGATAGCTTCAATCAGTTTTAGAAATGTGCCACCTATGCCTATGCTCTTCAGTGTTCTAATCAGAAAATGATGCTGTATTTTATCGAATGCTTTTTCTGCCTCGATTGAGAGGATCTTATGATCTTTATTTTTGCCTCTGTTAATATGGTGGATAATGTTTATGGACTTGCATATGTTAAACTTGCATCCCTGGGATGAAACATACTTGATCATGATATATGACTTTTTTGATGATAAGCTGTAATCTGTTTGCTAGGATTTTGTTGAGAATTTTTGCATCTGTACTCATGAGTGAGATTGGTCTGAAATTCTCCTTTTTGGTTGGGTCTTTACCTGGTTTTGGTATCAGGTTAATGTTCACTTCATAGAATGTGTTGGGGAAGATTCCTTCTTCCTCAAATTTTGGAATAATTTCTGCATTACAAGAATAAGCTCTTCCTTGAAGGTTTGATAGAATTCTGGTGTGAAGTCATCTGGACCTGGGCATTTTTTGGTTGGAAGGTTTTTTATTGTTTCTTTGATCTCAGTGCTTGAAATTTGTTTATTCAGGAGCTCTACTTCTTCCTGGCTAAGTCTAGGGAGAGGGTGTGATTCCAAATGTTGATCCATTTCCTTCACATTGTCATATATCTGGGCATATAGTTTCTGATCTCTTGTATCTATGTGGGATCAGTTGTTATTTCCCGTTTATCATTTCTGATTGAGGTTACTAGAGAATTTACTTTTCTATTTTTCATAAATCTGGCTAATTATTTATCTATTTTATTAATTTTTTCAGAAAACCAACCCCTTGTTTCATTAATTTTCTGAATAATTCTTTTGTTTTAAATTTCATTGATCTCTGATTTGATTTTGGAGATTTTTTTCCTTCTACTCATATTAGGCTTAGATTGTTCTTTTTTTTCCAACTCCATAAGATGGCTTGTGAGTTTTTTGTTGTGCTCTCTTTTTGTTTGTCGAATTTAGGCATCTAAAGTGATAAATTTTCCTCTCAAAACCGTTTTGCAGTATCCCACAGGTTTTGCTAGCTTGTGTCTTCATTGCTGTTATGCTAAAGGAAGTTAATAATTTCCTGTTTTATTTCTTCCTGCACACATCTGTTATTCAACAGAAGATTGTTTAATTTCCATGTCTTTGTGTGTGGTCGAACATTTTTGTTAAAGTTGAGTTCCATCCTTAATGCCTTATGATCTGAGAAGATTCAAGGTAAGATTTCAATTCTTTTGATTCTGGATGATATTTGTTTTGTGTCCCAGGATATGATCAATTTTGGAAAATGTTCCATGGGGTGATGAGAAGAATGTGCATTCTTTATCTTTGGGATGGAATGTTCTATATGCATCTATGAAGCACAGTTGATCTAGGGTCTCCTTTAAATCTCTTATATCTTTGTTTAATTTCTGTTTAGAGGATCTGTCCAGCTTTGTAAGAGGAGTGTTAAAGTCCCTTGTTATAATGGTATTATCAGATTTCATATTGCTCAGACTGAGTAAGGTCTGTTTCAAGAATCTGGGAGCATTTAAATTGGCTGCATAAGTATTTAGAATTGAAACGTCTTCTGGTTGTATTTTTCACTTGACCAATATAAAGTGACCATCTTTATCTTTTTTGACTTTAGTTGCTTTAAATCCACATGTATCTGAAAATAAGATTGCAACTCCTCTTTTCTTCTGAATTCCATTTGCTGAAAATTTGTCTTCCAAACCTAGACTCAGAGCTTTAATTTGTCTTTTGAAGCCAGGTGTGTTTCTTATAGACAGCAAATGAATGGCTTGTGTTTTTTAATCCAGTCAGCCAATCTATGTGTCTTCGGTGGGGAATTCAAGCCATTAACATTTATTGAGATAATTGATAAGTGTGGTAGTGTTCTATTCATCTCATTTTGTGAGTGTCCATTGCTTAGTTTTATCTTTTGCATCAGTGTGAAGGTTAGTTTCTGTCCTTTAATTTGTGAGTTTTTACTTTGCTGGTGATCTATCGTGCTGGTCAGTGTGTAGAACAGGTTGAAGTATTTCCTGTAGAGCTGGTCTTGTTGTTTCAAATTTCCTCAATGTTTGTGTATCTGTAAATAATTTGATTTCTCCATTAATTTTAAAGCTTAGTTTAGCAGGTTACCAAATTGTGGTCTGTAAATTCTTCTGTTTAAATAGATGACCATTGTCTTCTTGCTTGGAAAGTTTCATTAGAGAAGTCTGCAGTCACTCTGATGGATTTGCCCCTGTAAGTCAACTGGCACTTACTCCTGGCAGCTTGCAGAATCTTTTCTTTTGTCTTGACTTTGGACAGGTTCATTACAATGTGTCTTGGAGAAGCTCAGTTAGAGTTGAGGCGACCTGGGGTCCAATATCCCTCTGAAAGTAGTGTGTCAGAATCTTTGGTGATATTTGGGAAATTTTCTTTTATAGTATTCTCTAGTATGGCTTCCATTCCTCTGGGGCTTTCTTCTTCCGCTTCTTGGATTCCTATAGCTCATATGTTGGAATGCTTCACAAGGTCCCATAATTCTGACAGTGAATGTTCTGCTTTCTCTCTCTTCTTTTCTGCATCTTTTACTATCTGACTTATCTCAAGAACTTTGTCTTCTACCTCTGAAATTCTTTCTTCTGCATGATCTAACCTGTTGCTGATACTTTCCATTGCATTTTTAAGTTCCCTAATTGACTGCTTCAGTTCCTTCAGCTCTGCTATATCCTTTCTATATTCTTCATATCGTTCATCTCTTATTTGATTCTGTTTTTGTATTTCCTTTTGGTTATTTTCCACTTTATTAGCAGTTTCCTTCATTGTTTCCATCATTTCTTTCATTGTTTTCATCATGTGTATTCTAAATTCCCTTTCTGTCATTCCTAACATTTATTTATAGGTGGAATCCTCTGCAGTAGCTTCCTCATGGTCCCTTTAGTGGTTGTTCTGGACTGGTTCTTCATGTTGCCTTAATTTTTCTGCTGATTCTTCCTCATGAGTGATTTCTTTTATCCGTTTCCTTGCCCTTATTTTCCTTTCACTTCCTCTTGCTCTTTAAGTTTCCGTGCCTTTTGAGTAAAGTTTTGATTAGTCCTTTTGGTATAGGACCAGAAGGAGGAGAAGGTTTAGAGGCATGAAGGAATGAAAGAAAGAAGGAAAGAATGAAAAGAAAATAGAGAAAGGAGAGGGGGTGGGTAAAAGGAATACTGACAAAAAGAAGAGAGGCACAGAAAGAGGGAGACAGAGCAATATAGGTGTACAGTAGGGTACTTTTACACAATCTTAACATACCCCAACCTCTGGAGGTGCCTGGTTGTGTGGTTCCCTTGAGGTTAGCAACTCTTAGCTAACCTGATCAGACACAGTACTCCACCTCCACCAAGTAGAGAGGAAAGACAAAAATGCTATAAATGAAACCAAAGCAAACAAACAGAAAACTTTATGGGATAAAATTGGGTGAAAAACCAAATAATAGTGTTAGAAACACTAGCAAAAATGAAGTTCTAGTTATTTAAAAAGGTAGCAATGGGAAATTGGTTATACTAGAAAATTGGAAAAATAAAAGAATAAAATCTGAACGGAACTGGTTGAAATTAAAAAAACCAAATAACAACATCAAAATGAACAAAAAACAAACAAACAAAACAAAACAAAACAAAACAAAAACAACCAAAAACAAAGCAGTATATATATCTTGTTGAATATTGTCTGGGCAACAGGTGGTCTTCTTGGGTTTGAGATGTTAATTACAATACTGATAGGACTGGAGGCCTCCGCTGATTTCTCAAACTCCTCAGGGTAAATACCCTAAGTCTCTCTTCAGCCCTCTTAAAAGGCACTTTAAGCTTCTAAACTTGCTAAGCAGAAGCTTTCCCAGAAAAGTGCTTATTGCTGGAATCACTGATGAAGTGGCTATCCACTTACCCAGTGTGCCAAAACTGGTCTCACTCTGCCCCTGAGGGTTAGTTCTGTAAAGCGGTTCAGACCCTGCTTTAGGCTTCTCAGTCACTAGGTTACTAGGTCCCACCTGATCCTTGCTCTGCAACCCCTAGGGCGTACCTTGTTTGGGCAGTTCTCTCACAATGGCTCCCTGCGGCCCACAGCCAAACACTATTAGCTCCGTCTGTCCAGCTCAGCAGCTCAGTCTGGAGTCCCAGACAACGTCCAAAGGTCTCCACACTCCTGCTCAAGATCTCCCCAAGGCAGTTCAACTGAGTGCCAAGTCCAAAAACACCAAAATAGTTCACAGGTAAGTCCTTTCCAGTTTGCAGTCTCGCTGCTACTGCACTTACAGCTGTCAGCAGGATTCGACTGATCAAACACACGCGATTACTTGCCAGTTTTCCACTGTTGTTGTCCTCCTCTTGGGGTCCAGAAGTCTCTTGCTGACTCCCTATATCCTCAAAGGGATGATTATAGGCAGATCCCACCATCCAGAGATGCCTGAAGTCTTATCTCCCCAGACTCACAGTGCCCAGATGAAAGGAAGCTGTTGCTCGGACACCATCTTGCTCTCCCGTTTGGTTTTTTGAAAATATTAACATAATTATTAAAACATTGGCTAACTTAACTAGAAAGAGAAAGGTCAAATCTCTAATATCATCAATCAGAAACTATAAAGGAGAAATAACAACACACACCTCAGAAATTCAAAAAGTTCTTAATGATTACAATAAAAACCTCTCTTCTCAGAAATATAAAAATCTGGAAGAATTAGGCCAATGCCTTCATGCCTGCTACCTGCCTAAATAAGAAAAGTTATTCAATGTACTCAATACTGGTATGAAACCAATATATAATCACCTAAACATTCATATGAATGATAAAACACAACTACAGTTCATAAAGAAGAACGGAAGGGGAGACAGAGGGGAGGGGAGGAGGCAGGTCAGGAGGAGGGAGATTATTTTTTCGGACCACATCTAATGTGCATAATTCAATGTTACATTTTGAAGCTATTAAGAGCAGAGTATAAATGTCCTACCACAAAAAATAAGTTAGTGAGTTGTTATGTTAACTAATGTAAGCATTTCGCATTTATATCATATCAGCACATTTTACCCCATAAATGCATTAATGCACCCTGTCTTGGTAAATGTAGAATGTAAATGTTTAATTTAAAATATTTAAATTTAATACGTGAAACAAGAAAAATTCTAGGAGAGAATGTGGGTAAATGCTTGACCAAATTTCCTGGGTAAAAGATTTTGTGAATAAAGATCCCTTCTGGACTTCACAGGAACATCCAAAATAAATAAAGTGTTGACCCAGCTAAAAAGCTTCTATACAGCTAATGATCCCAAAACTAAAGCAGACATCCTTCAAAATGGGAGATTTTTGTATGGTATGAATTTGAAAAAGGTCTGATAACTAGAACCTAGAGACAACTCAGATTATCAAGAATAGATGAAACAACCCCATTTGTAAGTCAACAAGAGACTTGAACAGAAACTTCCCTGAAGATAACAGATGAATAGGCATCAAACACATCAAAAAATGCCCATCATTTCTAATCATCAGAGTAATGCAAACCAAAATGACTCTGATATTACCTAACCTCAGTCAAAATAGCCCACATCACAAAGTCTCAAATCTGCTTATGCTGGCATGGATGTGGAGAGAAGGGAACACTTTTACACTGCGAGTGGGATTGCAAACAAATACGTACTCTTTCCAAAGAAATATGCAGAATTCTTTAAAAACTACAAGTTGACTTTACATTTGATCCTGTAATCCTATTACTAGGTAGCTACCCAGGAGATCAAAAATCATATTACCAGAAGGACATTTGTTCCAGAATGTTTATTAAAGCTCAGTTCACACTTTCCAATTCATGGAAGTAACTGAAATACCCATCAACTGATGAATGAATTAAAAAAAAACTGTAGTATATTTGTATCATGTATTACTATTCAGCTGCAAGAAAAGATGGACACTTTATATCTTTTGTTTTTACCTGGATGGAGTCTAGCTGCATATTTATTTTTCCTTATTAAATCATGACTGTGTACTCTAATGCATTTATGGGGTACAATGTGCTGATTTGATGAATAATATGGAATGCTTACATCAAACTGATTAACATAACCATCACCTCAATTGCTTATTTGTTGTTGTAAGACATTTATTCTCCATTCTTAATAATTTTGAAAAGTACCACTGTAGTATGTACCTTAGGTGATGTCCCACCAAATATCCTTCCTCTTCCCAGCCTCTCCCACCCCTCCCCTCTCCTTCCACTTCCCTCTTTCTTTCTACACTATAGTTATGTTTTATCATTTATATGAATGTGTAAATGATTATATGTTGGTTTCATAGTAGTATTGAGTACATTGGATAATTTTTGTTCCATTTTTAAGATACTTTAATAAGAAGAATATATTCCATCTGCATCCAGGTAAACATAAATGACGTAAAATTTCCATATTTATTATGGCTGCATAGTATTTCATGGTATACATATACCACAATTTGTTAATCCATTCATAATTTGATGGGCATTTGAGCTGCTTCCATGTCTTGGCAATTATGAATTGGGCTGAAATAAATATTCCAGTGCAAATTTCTTTGTTGTAAATTGATTTTTGATCATCTGGGTATATATATATATAGTAGAGGAATTGCAGGATTGAATGGTAGGTCTACTTTTAGTTCCTTGAGTATTCTCCAAACTTCTTTCCGAATGGGCTGTATTAGTTTTCATTCCTACCAGTAGTGTAGAAGGGTTCCCATCTCCTGCATCCACATTAACATCTGATGTTTTGAAATTTGTGATGTGGGCTAATCTTACTGGAGTTAGATGATATCTCAAATTAGTTTTTATTTGCATGTCTCCGATGATTAAAGATGATGAGCACTTTTTCATGTGTTTTTAGGCCATGTGTCTCTCTTCTTCAGAGAAGTTTCTGTTCAAGTATTTTTCCGACAAAGAAATGGGATTATTTCCACATTCTTAGCAAAGTGACATAGGAATAAAAAAATAATTCCAATGTATTTAATATTAACATGGAAAGCAATATATAAACAATTATATGCTCACACAAAAGATAACACACAAATATAGTTTAAGAAGGGGGAAAGGGGAGGGGGAGTAGGGAGAATGGAAAGAGGAGGGAGTGTAATTGGCAGGTTCTCACCTAATGTGGACAATGTGATGTTGTTCAACATGCTCCCAGGGTGATGTGCCCAGTTACAACTTGAACTTGACCATAGAATTAAAAGCAATGTAACCTAAACATTGGTATCCTCTTACTAATTTTTAATTAAAAAAGAAGTTACATCATATAATTTCTAGTCTTTTAATTTTGTTGAGTTTTTATTTGCATCTTAGAATATGGTTAATTTTGGAGTGTGTTCCATGGGCTTGTGAGAACAAAGTATAATCAATATTATTGGAGTGATATACTATGTATATATGTACTAATTCTAGATATAGGTTTTAGGCTTGTATTTAAGACCTTTGTTACTTTACTTAGCTTCTGTTCAGAGTATCTGTCCAGTTCTATCAGTGGGGTATGAATGACCCCAGCTGTTATGCAGTTATAGGATGTCATATTGCTCAGACCAGTTACAGTTAATTTTATAGATCTGGGAGCATTTAATGTGCATTCATATATATTTTGAATTCATATGCTTTCTTGTTATATTGTTTCCGTGATCAGTCTATTGTCCATCTTTTTCTTAAGTTAAAATTTTACTTTTCCTTTCTTCTAATTTTTGTTTTCCCAAAATATTATTTTCCAGCTCTACACCCTACATCTTGTTTTGTTCTTCAAGGTTAAATACGTTTCTAGTAGACAACATACAGTTGGCTTCTACTTTTTTATCTAGCCAGTCAGGCTGTGATTCTTCAGTGGGGAATTCAAGACATTCACATTTATTGAGTATATTTATTAATTTAGTGGAGTTCTTTTTGTCTTTTTTTGTGGGAGTCTCATTCCTCTTTTGTCACTTCGGCTATTGTGGAAGCTAGGCTTTAACCTTTCATTTCCAGGTGTCTTTGCTGGTCCAATGTGATGGTCTGTGTGTAATATGATTCGGAATACTTCCTGCTGAGCTGGTTTTATAGTGACAATTTTCCTCATTGCTTGCTTGTCAGTAAAATATTCGGTTGGTCCATTGAATATGAAACTCAGTTTGGCGATACAGGATCCTACGATGGATGTTGTTTTGTTTGAGAAAATTCATGGCAGGTGACTACTCTCTTCTGGCTTGTACAAATTCTGTTGAAAAGTCCACTATCACCCTGATGTCTCTGCCCTTGTAGTTAACCTGATGCTTACACCTAGCTGCTTGTAGAATTTTCATTTTCATTTTGAACTTCATCAGGTTCATTATAATGTGTATAGAAAATGTTCTGTTTTTATCGAGACAAACTCAGGTTAGATATTCATCTGAAAAGATATATGACAGAATCATTTGTGATGCTTAGAAAATTTTCATTTATGATATCCTCATGTAGGGCTTCTACAGCATTGTGTCAATATTCTTCTCATTTATGGACACATATAATTCATATGTTTCTATGCTTCATGAAGTCTCATAATTCTTTGAGTGAACAATCTTCTGCCTCTTTATTTCTTTTGTCTTTTATTATTATTATTAAATCATAGATGTGTACATTGATATAATCATGGAGCATCATTCACTAAATTCACAGACTGTTTACCAAGTTTCATCTATACCCTTGTAAGATGCTCCGCTGGTGTAATCCCACCAATCTCCTTCCCTCTACCCACCTCCCACCACCCACGCCTCCTCTTCGCCCTTCACCCAATTCTTAGGTTGTAACTGGGTTATAGCTTTCATGTGAAAACCATAAATTAGTTTCATAGTAGGGCTGAGTACATTGGGTACTTTTCTTCCATTCTTGAGATACTTTACTGAGAAGAATATGTTCCAGCTCCATCCATGTAAACATGAAAGAGGTAAAGTCTCCATCTTTCTTTAAGGCTGCATAATATTCCATGGTGTACATATACCACAATTTATTAATCCATTGGTGGATCGATGGGCACTTGGGCTTCTTCCATGACTTAGCAATTATGAATTGGGCTGCTATAAACATTCTGGTACCAATAGCTTTGTTATGATGTGATTTTTGGTCCTCTGGGTATATGCCCAGTAGAGGGATTACAGGATTGAATGGCAGATCTATTTTTAGATCTCTAAGTGTTCTCCATATCTCTTTCCAAAAGGAATGTATTAATTTGCATTCCCACCAGCAGTGCAAAAGTGTTCCCTTTTTTCCACATCCACACCAACATCTCTGGTCTTGGGATTTGTGATATAGGCTAGTCTCACTGGAGTTAGATGACATCTCAAAGTAGTTTTGATTTGCATTTCTCTGATGATTAAAGATGATGAGTATTTTTTCATATATCTGAAGGCCGCACGCCTGTCTTCTTCAGAGAAGTTTTTCCTCAAATCCCTTGCCCAGCCTGCGATGGGATCCCTTGTTCTATTCTTGCTAATGCATTTGAGTTCTCTGTGGATTCTGATTATTAAACCTTTGTCGGAGACATAACCTGAAAATATTTTCTCCCATTGTGAGGGCTGTTTGCTTGCTTTACTTACTGTGTTGTTGGCTGTGAAGAAGCTTTTTAGTTAGATCATGTCCCAGTAGTGTATTTTTAAAGCTGCTTCAATTGCCCTGGGGGTCCTCCTCATAAAATAGTCACCCAGACCAATTTCTTCAAGGGTTTTCCCTGCACTCTCCTCTAGTATCTTTATAGTTTCATGTCTTAAGTTTAAATCTTTGATCCAGTGACAGTCTATCTTAGTTAATGGTGAAAGGTGTGGGTCCAGTTTCAGTCTTCTACAGGTTGCCAGCCAGTTCACCCAGCACCATTCGTTAAATAGGAAATATTTTCCCCATTGAATGTTTTTAATTGGCTTGTCAAAGATTAAATAATGGTAAGTAGCTGGATTAATCTCTTGGTTCTCTATTCTGTTCCAGACATCTACTTCTCTGTTTTTGTGCCAATACCATGCTGTTTTGATCACTATTGATTTGTAGTATAGTCTGACGTCTGGTAGCGTAATTCCTCCTGCTTTGTTTTTATTTCTGAGTAATGTCTTGACTATTCGAGGTTTTTTCTGATTCCATATAAAATGAAGTATTGTTATTTCAAGATCTTTAAAGTATGACAGTGGAGCTTTAATAGGGATTGCATTAAAATTATATATTGCTTTGGGTAGTAAGGACTTTTTTTTTGTGTGTGTGTGTGTTTTTTTTTTTTTTTTTTTTTTTTGGCCAGGGCTGGGTTTGAACCCACCACCTCCGGCATATGGGACTGGCGCCCTACCCGCTGAGCCACAGGCGCCACCCGGGTAGTATGGACATTTTAACAATGTTGATTCTTCCCAGCCATGAACATGGTATGTTTTTCCATTTGTTAATATTTTCAGCTATTTCTTTTCTTAGAGTTTCATAGTTCTCTTTATAGAGATCTTTCACGTCCTTTGTTAGATAAATTCCCAAATATTTCATCTTTTTTGGCACTACTGTGAATGGGATAGAGTCCTTAACTGTTTTTTCAACTTGACTATTGTTGGTATATATAAAGGCTACTGATTTATGAATGTTGATTTTGTAACCTGAGATGCTGCTGTATTCCTTGATCACTTCTAAGAGTTTTGTAGTAGAGTCCCTAATGTTTTCCAGATATACTATCATATCATCTGTGAAGAGCGAAAGTTTGATCTCTTCTGACCCTATATGGATACCCTTGATCACCTTTTCTTCCCTAATTGCAGTGGCTAAATCTTCCATTACAATGTTAAAAAGCAATGGAGACACTGGGCAGCCTTGTCTGGTTCCAGATCTGAGTGGAAATAATTCCAATTTAACTCCATTCAATATGATATTGTCTGTGGGTTTGCTGTAGATGGTCTCTATCAGTTTAAGAAATGTCCCTTCTATACCGATTTTCTTAAGTGTTCTGATCATGAAGCTATGCTGGATATTATCAAAAGGTTTTTCTGCATCGTTTGAGAGAATCATATGTCTTTGTTTTTTAATTTGTTTATGTGCTGGATTAAATTTATAGATTTACGTATATTGAACCAGCCTTGAGACCCTGGGATAAAACTGACTTGGTTATGATGTGTAATTTGTTTGATTTGTTGCTGGATTCTGTTTCTTAGGATCTTGTTGAATATTTTTGCATCTATATTCATTAGTGATATCGGTCTATAATTTTCTTTTCTTGTTGGGTCTTTTCCTGGTTTGGGGATCAGGGTGATGTTTGCTTCATAGACCGTGTTAGGTAGTCTTCCTTCTTTTTCTACCTTTTGGAACAGGTTGAATAGTATAGGTACTAGTTCCTCTTTAAAAGTTTGGTAGAATTCCGAAGTGAAACCATCTGGTCCTGGGCTTTTCTTTTTAGAGAGGTTTTGTATGGTTGATGCTATTTTGGAACTTGATATGGGCCTGTTCAAATTTCCACTTGATTCTGGCTAAGTGTTGCCTGGTGACATGCTTCCAAGTATTGGTCAATTTCCTTCAGATTTTCATGTATCTGAGAATACAGTTTCTTGTAATACTCATTAAGAATTTTTTTGGATTTCTGAGGAGTCTGTTGTTATTTCATCTTTGTCGTTTCTGATTGATGATATTAGAGATTTTACTCATTTTTTCCTGATTAGGTTGGCCAAAGGTTTATCTATTTTTTTGACCTTTTCGATTAACCAGCTTTTTGATTTATTGATCTGTTATATTATTCTTTTGTTTTCAATTTCATTTAATTCTGCTCAAATTTTGGTTATTTTTTTCTTCTCCTGGGTTTGGATATGGAATGTTCTTCCTTTTCCAGTTCCTTGAGTTGTTCCATTAAGTTGTTAACTTCCTCTCTTTCCGTTCTCTTGAGGAAGGCTTGCAGTGCTATAAATTTCCCTCTTAGAACTGCCTTTGTGGTGTCCCAGAGGTTCTGATAGTTTGTGTCTTCATTGTTGTTTTGTTCCAAAAAGTTGGCGATTTCTTTCTTAATCTCATCTCTGACCCAGCTATCATTCAGCATAAGGTTATTTAACTTCCATGTTTTTGTATGGGTATGCAGGATCCTGTTGTTATTTAGTTCAACTTTTATTCCATGATGGTCTGAGAAGATGCATGGAATAATTTCTATTCCTTTAAATTTACTGAGGTTAGACTTGTGACCTAAAATGTGATCGATTTTGGAGTTAGTTCCAAGGGCTTATGAGAAGTATGTGTATTCAGTTTTGTTGACATGAAATGTTCTGTAGATGTCTGCTAAATCCAGATGTTGGATGGTTAGGTCTAAATCTAAGATTTCTTTGCTCAGCTTCTTGTTGGAGGATTGGTCCAAAACTGCCAAAGGAGTGTTGAAATCTCCGACTATTATGGAGCTGGAAGAAATCAAGTTGCTCATGTCTGTTAGAGTTTCTCTTATAAATTGAGGTGCATTCTGGTTGGGTGCATAGATATTAATAATTGAGATCTCATCATATTGTGTATTACCCTTAACAAATATGAAGTGACCATTCTTGTCCTTCCTTACTTTTGGTGATTTAAAGCCTACTGTATCTGCAAATAAAATTGCAACACCTGCTTTTTTCTGATTAACATTTGCCTGAAATATGGATGACCATCCTTTCACCCCGAGTCTGTATTTGTCTTTTAAGTTAAGATGTGACTCTTGTATGCAACAAATGTCTGACCTGAGATTTTGTATCCAGTCAGCTAACCTATGCCTCTTTAGAGGACAGTTTAAGCCGTTCACATTAATGGAGAATATTGATAAGTCTGGTGAAGTTTTGGGTATCGAGTTTTTCAAAAGTCCAGTGGGCATTTTTAATCCTTTCGCCAGTGTGGAAATTGGAGTTTCATCCAAAGTTTCTGAGTGAGTTTACTTTTGTGGTATAGGATTGGGTTGGTCATTGTGGAGGATAGATCTGAGTATATCCTGAACAGCTGGTTTCGTTATGGCAAATTTCTTCAACATATGAGTGTCATTAAAGTTTTTAATTTCTCCATCATAAATGAAACTCAGTTTAGCTGGATACAAGATCCAGGGTTGAAAGTTATTTTGCTTTAGGAGATTAAAAGTCGGTGACCACCCTCTTCTGGCTTGAAAATTTTCAGCAGAGAGATCTACAGTCATTCTAATATTCTTCCCTTTGAAGGTAATGGTTTTCTTTCTCCTGACAGCTTTGAGTTGTTCTCCTTCATATTAACTTTAGTGAAGTTAATTATGATATGCCTGGGGGATGTCTTATTAGGGTTGAGTTGTGCTGGGATTCTGAAGCTGTCCACTATCTGAATTTCAGAATCTCTAGGCATGTCTGGAAAATTCTCTTTCATAATTTCATGCAGAAGGGCCTCTGTGCACAGCGAGACCACTTCATCTGTTTCTGGAACTCCTATAATTCGGATATTCGCCTTCTTCGAATTATCCCTGAGCTCTCGGAGAGAGTGATCCATTTTTGTTCTCCATTTCTCTTCCTCTTTGAGAGTTTGAGAATGTTCAAAGGCTTTATCTTCAATGTCAGAAATCCTTTCTTCTGCTTGCTCCATTCTGTTGCTGAGGGATTCTACTGTATTTTTTGTATCTTTGATGGCTGCAAATTCTTGCTTCAGTGTGTCTAAGTCTTTGGTGGTTTTGTCTTTAAATTCATTAAATTCTTGAGACAACTTTTGAATTTCTTCTCGAATTCCTTATTCCACTTTGTTAATCTTGTCTGCAATCCAAATTCTGAATTTGATTTCTGACATCTCAGCCAGTTGTTTATGAATGGGATCTTCAATTACATCTGCCATACCTTTCCTTGGGGTGTTGATCTATTCTGGTTATTCATGTTACCAGAGTTTTTCCGCTGATTCCGCCCCATGGTGGATTACTCCCTTTGATTTTTTCCCCTGAGCCTTTGTCAGGGGCCTGTAGAGTGTTGTGGCCTGTGAAACTGGAGCCCTGTCTGGTGTGGTGGCGCTAAGTGGTTGTGTCTTGTTTTCAGCTGGTTTCTGTTCCACCCTAGTGAAACAGATACTCTGGATTGAAGTCTCAGCTGTGAGAAATATCAGCAATTAAGTCACCCCACACCCCACCGGCAAACAATTGGAAAAGAAGAATCAAACCCTACTACCACCGTGTACCCAGGGCATGACCTGATTTGTCCTCAGGCGATTGGTTCAGTTCAAAAAGTCCAAATCAATTGTCTCAGTCTGCATCTGTCTCCGGTGAGAGAGTTTAAGAGTTCTCTGGGAACTGGATCATAGGAGTCTGGTGACTACTCTGGTGTGGCTTGCTCCAGTGCTGCGTGGAGTCAGGAAGAGCCACCCAGCCAATAGATCAGTCTGGGAAGGTTGATACCTCCTTCCCTACCTTGCATCTCTGTCACACCCTGTCACTGATAGCCCTGCAGTTGGCTGACCCAGTTGCCTATAGTGAACCAGTACTCCAGGAGTTTGCACCTGCCTGAATCACAAGGAAGTCTGCCAGGCTGCTGTTCTCTGCCTCTGTCTAGCAGGAAGAGGTGAGGCCTGACAACCTTGGGCACTTGATGAAGGTTGGGGGGTTTTCACTCAGGTCCAGTCTCGCCCCTGAGTAATGTTACTGACAGAACAGAACAGAGCAGCTCTGCAGTTCCCCTACAGAAGAGAAGCTGAATTGAGTTCCAAATCAGCTTGTCTTTGCTCTTGTATTGTCTATAGGCTGATGATCCCCTGAGGACCAAGTGCATCTTAGGTTTAGTAAAGCGGACCTCTGGGTCAGCCCCACCCTGGGAGTTTCCCTGGTTTGCAAGTTGGAGTAGCCTCAGGCAAATCCTATATTCACAGTCTCTGGTTGCCCAGGGAGACAGGGGATGTGACATCAGAATATTCGGTAGTAAGCCATGTTGCTAGCAAAAGATGGCTGCTGTTTTATGGCTCAGGCTACCGCTGCTCCGATGTAGCTCCCTTCTGGCCAACCATCCTCTATCCGCTCCCATACCCCAGAGTCTGCACCGACTGTCTGCAGCCCAGCACTGTCTACACCCCTGGAGCAATCGCCCATGAATCTGGACCCCTGGGGAACAGGCCTCCAGACCCTGGAGCAAGAGCAGAGGGGAGTGCGGAGACCACTGGGAGCCTGGGGTTGTGGGCAGAGAACACACACAGCTTTACACAGTTTTATGCCTGGCTGTATTGTCACCAAAAGACGGCTGTTGCACTATGCCTCAGTGAACTGTCACTCCATTGCGGTTGCCTCTTCGCCAACCGAGACTGGCCTCCAGACCTCAGTGTGAGTGAAGGGGAGTTGTGGGAGCTCCGAATTACGGGCAGAGACTATATACAGTTTATACAGTTTTATGCCTGGCAGGAGGACTCCATGGCACCCTAGTAGGGGAGATAAGTCCAGTTTTTAGAGGGTCTCTCCCATGGAGTGTAGTGGGAGGATCTTTGTACTCTGCCTGATAGTTTGTGGGGCACTCTGAGCCATTCTCTTGGGGGAGGGGACTCCCATCCACTTTGTGATGGATTTTGTACCTTTTGTTTGTATCCTTGTGGTCGCAGCTCACCTCAGCGGGGTTGACGTGCGTGCTTCAACCTTCTCTCTTACTGCAGCTCAAATCCACCAGGTTACTTGCTGAATTTTTGTCCTTTAACTCTCCTACTGGACGGGAGCCTTTGTGGAAAGCTGGCTTCAATCAGCCCTCTTGTCTCCTCCCCCTCTTCTGGCTCTTTAAATGCCTGAGTTAGCTCAAGACCCTTATCCTCTAGCTTGGAAAAAATTTCTTCTCCATAGTTTAGTTTGTTATTAATATTTTCTACTGCATCTTTAAGTTCTCTAAATGCCTCCAATTTGTTAAGCTCTGATATATCCTTTCTAATTTAATTATATCTTTTATTCTTTTCTTGATTCAGTTTTTGAATTTCCTTTTTGTGGTTTTCCACTTTCCCTTTAATTCCTTAATTTTTGCCATTCATATTATAAATTCCCTTGTTGTAATTTCCATTATATCTTTGTAGGTGGGATTCTCTGTAGTAGCTGCTTCATAATTCCTTGGTGCAGGAGAATTGAATCTGTTCTGGATTTTTTTGTTTTTTGAAACAGAGCCTCAAGCTGTCACACTGGGTAGAGTGCTGTGGCATCACAGCTCATAGCAATGTCGAACTCCTAGGCTCAAGTGATGTTCCTGCCTCCACCTCCCAAGTAGCTGGGACTACAGGCACCTGCCACAATGCCTGTCTATTTTTTGGTTGTGGCTGTCATTGTTGTTTGGCCGGCCTGGGCTGGATTTGAAACCACCAGTTCAGGTGTAAGTGGCTTGAGCCTTAGCTTATTGAGCCACAGAGGCTGAGCCTGTTCTGGATTTTTATGTTGCTAGAGTTTTCTGTTGGTCCCTCCAACTGTATCTTTTCTACTTGTTGACTTTTTTCTTCTATTTCATCCTTGCACTTCCTCCTCTGTAAATTTTCTTGTGTCTGTGCTTGGATTTTTATTGGTGTAGCCTTTTTGTACAATGTAAAAAAGGAAGAAAATATTAAAGAGGAAGAATAGAAAGAAAAATAAAACTAATTAAAAAGGCAAAAAAGAAAAAGAAGAAAGGAATAATAAGTATAGTAGGAGAAAAACAGGAACATTAGCAGTCTTGTTCAGGGTTTGATGACCAACACCTATAATCACAGACATCTGGGAAGATAGGACAGATGGATCTCTTGAGTTTTGGAGGTCCTTATTAGCCTGAGCAAGAGTAATACCATGCCTCCAACATGTATCAAAAAAACTCAGCCATGTGTTGTGGAGAGGACCTACCAATACAGTCCCTATGGAGTGCAAAGCTTGAGGAATACCCTAGCCCAGGTGATTTAATCCCTCATGAACCAGGCCAATAACATGGCACCCTAGCCTTGGACTTAGAGCAAGACTCTGTCCCAGAAATAAAATACAAAACAAAATATAATAAAACAATCCAATGAAAAAACAAAATAAGTGTATATCTTTGTTATAATTTGAGACATTTAGGAAGGAAAGATGAGAATATTGAAAAAATTATACATATAAATATATAGATAGATAGATATATCTTAGCTCCACATGGGTGGAGAGATTAGAAGAAAAAGAAAAGAAAGAAAAAGAGAAAAAAATGAAGGAACACCCACAACAAATATAAAAACCTTGCCATTATAAAAAATAAAAGAAAAAAATTAAAAATATATGTATAATGACATGTAATTTCCATACACGCATACTAGGATGTTCTCCAAGAAGAAAACACACACATGCGCGCGCGCGCGCGCGCACACACACACACACACACACACACACTGTGATATGTGGCCTGGACACCAGGTGATGCTCTGGGGTTAGGAAATGAAGAAAAAGCAGCTTCCTTTGGTGTGTGTTGCAGGGGCAGGTAGCTACTAGCTAGTTGCTGTGGAGACTTGGTCTTTTCCTTTAAAAAAAAAAAATATATATATATATATCATAGATGTGATTGCAGTGGGAATGTTCAATACCTGTAGGATTAGGAGCCTAAAAATTTCACCAGACTTTATGGGAGATGTGCTTTCACCCTCCAAACAGTTCCCTGAAACCACAAAGGAGCTTTTGTGGTTGGTAGGATCTGTTCAACTTGTCCATGTCTCCGTGGAGGTAAGCTCAACTGTGTCTGTTCATGTCCAGCAGATGGAGTCAGAGCAAGTCCTTCGGTTGGGTCCTGGAGCCTGCTCCTCCCCTTTAGTTCTCCTGCAATGGTCTTTTCCTAGCTATTTGCCTCTTCCAAGCAGGTTCTGGGTTAAAAAGAACCTGCCTGGCTCTGTTCAAGTTTGCTTGCCGTCTCAGGCTGACCCAACATGGCTCCAGAGAGCTCCCAAGTTAAAAAAAGTTTTAGAATGTCTTTCCTGTCTCCAGCGCTTTGCCAAAGGACTGGTTTCTGCATGTACCCAAAAGACCAGTGGTATCTCAGCTCCTGCTTGTTTCTCTCCACTCCCCTCACCCTGAGGGAAAAATCTTCCTAGATTTCAGTCTGCCACCATGAGGGTGCCATGGGGTGTGGGAGAGACTCTCCTGCAGGGTTGATCTCTCAGGGATTCTGTGTGTAGGCTTAGTTCCTGGGCTGCCAGACTCCCTCAAACCTGCTTTCTATGCAGTTATTCCTCTGCTCCAACTCTCCTTGACTCCCAGAGTCTCTTTCTTTCTTTCTGTGCCCTTGCAATGAAGTTTCTGGGCAGGACGATCCAGTAAGGGGTAGCTGGAGACTACTCTCCCTGATTTCACCAAGAATAGCTGTTGAGGACATATCGGCTAATCTGCCATCTTGGATTCCTCTCTCATGACATTGTTGAAAAAGTTAAATCAGGGGCGGCACATGTGGCTCAGTGGGTAGGACGCTGGCCCCATATACTGAGGGTGGCAGGTTTGAACCCGGCCCCAGCCAAATTATAACAACAACAACAACAACAACAACAACAACAACAACAAAATAGCCGGGCATTGTGGTGGGCACCTGTAGTCACAGCTACTCGGGAGGCTGAGGCAAGAGAATCACCTGAGCCCAGGAGTTGGTGGTTGCTGTGAGCTGTGTGACGCCACGGCACTCTACCGAGGGATAAAGGGAAACTGTCTCTACAAAAAAAAAAAAAAAAGTTAAATCATATGCTATATGTAAAGCACACAGGACATAACACTAAAGATAAAGTAGCCCAGATATCACTATCCCTCTGTAATTCTCAGTTTTCCCATCATGATCGCTGAGAGGTCAAAGACTGAAAATAGAAATTATTATGAGATGTTACATGAAAGAAAAGTGTAATCCAGGCTCTGTGTGGGCAACACCGGCCTTTACTGCACCCTGATTAGGTTGAGCTGAGTTCGAGAAAGAAGTCAGCATGTGGGTAATTGTGGATGAGTGTTTTAAAGGTCAGATGAGTAGAGAGTTGGCCTGTTCACCTTTCCTGGGTGGGACATCAGTCAGGAGGGTGGGGCTTGATCCATTTAGGTGGGTTTAGTCTATTTGGGCAGAGTTCCTACATTTGACTCTACCATCTCAGTCTTTTTAGTCTATCATAAGAAGGCAGGTTGGGGGCGGCGCCTGTGGCTCAAGGAGTAGGGCGCTGGTCCCATATGCCAGAGGTGGTGGGTTCAAACCTAGCCCCGGCCAAACAAAAAAAACAAAAAAAAAGAAGGCAGGTTGGTGGGCGTGGTATCTTTTTGACTGCTTTCTGCAGGATGAGGGGCAATGACAGTTGCTTGTAGGAAAAAGGAAAATGGGGAGGGAGAAGGGAGCGGGGGAAGGGAGTGATGTTTACATGAACACTTTTGGGTCTTCAGTTTGAACTGGTTGATATCCACACAGGGCAAGGATATGAGCAGTTGATTTCCAAGTGACAACCTAGCCAATATATCAAGAGATGAGATGGAGGATTATTGGTCCGAAACTGAGAATGAGAAAAATCATAATTAGTGCTCTTATCATAGACAATAACCAAAGAGTCCATGAATCAAATAAGGACAAAGAATTAGATGATTCAAGATCTGTTTGTTTCTGTTTGATCCATTTGCAGAGTTCTTTTACTTTACTCATGATTATTCCTGACTGGTTAACAAAGAAGCAGCATTCTTCTCCCAATAAAATATATGCACCACATTTTCTGCTGTAATTAAATCTAAGACTTGGCTATTTTGGTGTACCACTGCAGCTAAAGAATTAATTTAGGATTTTAGGGTTACTAAAGACTCTTCCATTCTTCCCATGTCTTCGTTCAGATCTAGGGAGAGTTGATGGTAAAAACTGATTGATGTATTAATATCTGTAATATCTGTGACAATTCCAGCCACCATGCCTGTTCTGAGGAGTACAGGGAAGATAATGTCTCTCTCTCTCTCTTTAAAGTAGGGGGATGTATCAAGGCCTGAGTTAGGGAGTAGTAATTCACAAAGAAAACTTGAAGGGGGGTAAAGAAAACTCGAGTGTGAAGACCAGAATTATTAGTGTGTAGGCACCAATAAATTGCGTGGCTGCAAAGGAAGAATATACCTGGAAAGGCACAATAGGAAGCATATAAGGTAAAAGTTGAGTTGAGAGAACAGAGATCAAGTTTTATAAAGCCTATAAACCTTCCTGTACCTGTGATATTAAAGCATGTTAAATTTGGGGAGACCAGATGTGGAAGGTCTTTAGTTATGGAGCCAAACAGAGCTGTGTTATTTTCAGCCAGAATGGAAGAGTTATATGTGTCAGGTACCAGTGTAGGGTTGAGAAGATTTGGGTATAAAGAAAGGCATATCCAGCATCCTGAGGGGGCGAGGAGAGAGGAAAAGTTCTGGGAAGCTGAGAAAGAGGTGTTTAAAAGCCAGGGAATAAGGGGGTGTTGCTGTATGACTCACAGGCCAGTGGGGCCCAATCTTTTATAGAGTGGTGAGGTTAGATTGAACGAGAGCTTTTGTTTTGTGATTTGTTTTGTCTTTTGCTGACATACTATGTCCTGAACTCCATCTGATAATCTTATATGTGTGAGGTATGTCCAGCAAGCATTAGCCCTGACTTTACCTCAAGGGCTTCTAGTGTTTTTGATTTTACTGTTATAGTACTTCTTTCCTTCATAAGAACATTCATAAGCTTTGGTAACATCATAACACTGTGCTGGAATGTAAGTATAGCTAGCGAAAAGGGGGGTTTCGGGTAAGAATCAAGCATAATGGACATGAGAATGGGGGTTAGTAAGGTATTTACAAATATATGAGCGTCGATTAGAAAGACAGCTGGCATTCAGTCGAAGGCAATGGGGAGGGGGGAAGGGTCAGAACTGAGAGGAGGGGTATCCAGAAGGAAAAGAAGTAGGAAGAGGACTTTTTTTTTTTTCAGAGGGAAAGATATGGAAGGTGCCTTGTAGCAACAGATCTTTAAAAGCTTCAAAGAGGTCATCCCAGTTTTGAACGTGTGACAGTAGCCAAGCATCTTGAGAAAAGTCATGGGGAAAAGAAAAGAATCAGGGAGAGATATTACATATTTATGGGGAAGTGGACTTTCGGGGATCCTGGGGAGTTTTAAGGTTGTGGGGGACAGTACTTGTGATTTCCTATGGGACTCATTCAGTGTTGGAAGTTTTTCTGTAGGACAGAGCTTTATTTGGGATCTATGGATCCAGACCAGAGGGAGGGGATACATGAGGTGAACAGCCGTGGGATTGCTGTGAAGAACGGTGTGAGGACTTGTTCATGGAGGAGATAGAGTCCTGTGGGGCAAGGGAGATTTGAGGAAAACTTGCTGCCCTGCCAATTGATCTCTGATTTTCTTTGCTGAGGGTTGGGGTAAGAGATGATTATTGTTTTTCTAAGTTTGTCCCTGGTTTTCTGGAGGATGGGAAAATAGTTTCCTATAATAGAGCCCGGAAAGGGTCCTAGGCCCAGAATAATATTTATGTCATACGTTATTTCAAAAGGGCTGTAAAAGAGAGGTTCGTGACTGGTGGAGCAAATGAAGAGTAAAGTGATGGGGAGGAGTTTAATCCAGTCTTGTTTGTGTTGGGCTACTAATTAGTGAGATGTTGTTTAAGGATGCTGTTCATTTGTTCTACTTTTCCTGATGATTGGGGCCTGTAAGGCACATGTAAGTGACACAATTCCTAGGGCCTGTGAGGTTTAAGAGGTGATTTGGCTAATGAAAGCTGGGCCATTGTAACTCTGAATGGCACTGGGGAGGCCAAATCTAGGAATAATGTGGAAAAGGAGGGTGGAGACAACTTTCTGTTTTTTGTTTTTTTTTTTTCCCTTGTTGTGGGAAAGGTTTCAACACATGCTGACATGGTATCAACTCAAACTAAAAGATGTTTGCAATTTTATAAGTAAAAAATGTAAAGTAAGTCTTCTAGTTTTGTCCAGAGGTTTGGCCCTGGGCCTGATGTGTGGGAAAAGGGAGTGTTTTTATGGCTCCCTGCAGGTGAGACTCTGGTGCAGATTGTGCATGACTGGGTTATTATTTTTTTTTTTTTTAAGGGAAGATAGTCGTGGATGAAAAAGAAGTGTAGAAAGAAGAGTGTGAAGAGGTTTTAAACCAATGTGAAGGGTACTCTGAATGGAAGAGAGTATATTTTGTGCTTGGGAGGAAGGAAGAATAAATTTTCCCTGTTGAAGGGACCATCCTCCCTTTGTAGGAAGATGCTGGTAATTGTACTGTTCTTTAGATGTAAATACTGGAGAGAATTCATCAAAGGACAAATACTATCCTTCTGGTGTGGAGGGGTGTAAAGAAGCTGAGCTGCCTGTGTGTCCCCCATATTGTCTTTTTGGTTGCCTTTGGAAATTGGATGTGTTTTATTTTGGTGACCCTTACAGTGAATGATGGCTATTTCTTTTGGGAGTGTGGCTGCATTTAGGTTTTTAATGAGTGTGGCATTGATAATAGAGGAGCTTTGAGTGATAATGAATCCTGTTTCTTGCCAAATAGCTGCATGGCAATGTGTTATGTGTAAAGTGTACTTAATATCTGTGTATATGTTGATGGAGTGGCCTTGTGAGAGTTGTAAGGATTTATTGAGGGCTAGGAGTTGTCCCTGTTGTGAGGAGGTGCTGGGAGGTAGGGTAACAGAGGCAATAGTGCAGGAAGAAGACACAATAACAAATCCTGCCTTGGGAATAGAATGAGCAGTGGGATTAGAAGAAATACCATTGATGAACCAGGTGTCATTCAGGTTAAGAAAGGAAAAGAGATATTAGGAAAAGCTTGCAGCATTACCGCAACTAAAGGCCATCAATCATGAAATGAGTTCTGGGAAGTGTGAGGGTCATATGAATAGATAGAAGCTAATTGAGCTAAGGGGTTATATGGCTGGCCAGGGATAAACTGAAGGTCTAGGTTTTGTATAAAGAGGATTAAAAGCTGGGGTAAATGAGGTGCAGAGATTAAAGATGGTAAGTGTGGGTGTTTTAAAAGGGATGGAATGTTACGGGGGTAAGTGGATATGTGGGGGCATGGCAGGTAAGTTTCTGGGCTTCCAGGAGAAGGAAGAATATGGCTGCCACTGCCTGGAGGCAAGGGGTACATCTTAGGGCTGTGAACTCTATCTGTTTTGAGAGGAATGCTATTGGGAAGTGATTATCATGAGGTTTCTGTGTCATGATTCCTGCTGTACATCCTCAGTGTTCTGACACTGAGAGGTAAAATGGGTAGCAGGGATCAGAGAGATTAAGGAAGAGTGCTTGGGATAGAGAAGATTTTAGGGAATGGAAGGAACTTGACTAAAGCTGGTGTGGGTCTAGAAGGTCAGTTGGGGAACCCTTAGCAGTGGTGTATAAAGGTTTAGCTGAGGCTGTGAAATTGGGAATCAAGGTCTTTCCAAAAAATGACAGGTCATTTTTTTGTTTGGGGAAGGGGTAAGGAGATAGCGTGAACCAAGTCATAGGGAATGAGTTTTTCTCATCCCTGCAAGAGAATGCCTAGGTATTGAACAGCAGGAGAGGTTAATTGGGCTTTGGGAAGGGGACACTCTATACCTTTTGTAATAGTAAGTGAATGCTATCTTGCTGGGAGACATTGGGGAAGGGGCTGCATAAAAGAAGGATGTCCACATACTGAAGAACTGTGGAATTCTCCAGTAAAGTTAACATTTGGATGTCAGCCTTAAGTGCCTATCCAAAGTAATGAGGACTATCTCTAAATCCATGTGGGAGAACTATTCGGGTTAGCTGTTGGCTGGTAGAGGAATCAGGATCTGTCCAGGTGAAGGCAAAGAGGGGTTGGGAGAGTTTGTTGATGGGGATGGTAAAGAAGGCATCTTTGAGATCTAAAACTATGTAGTGGGAGGTGTTGGAAGGAATGGTAGATAAGAACATATAAGGATTAAAGACTACAGTGTGAATAAGCTGAACAATTTCATTGATGGCTCATAAGTCTTGCACTAACTGATATGAACCATCAGGTTTTTTTTTTTGTTTGTTTAAAGGAAAGATGAGAGTGTTATAGGGTGAGTTACTAGGTCTGAGAATACCAGCTGACGGGAGTTTGAGGATGAGTTGTTTAACTTTCCTGAGTGCTGCCATGGGTATTTGGTATTGTTTAATGTGGAAGGCTGACACCACACCATCTATTTTGTAGGCCAAGTGCTATTTGCAGTACTAACAGACTTAAGTTTCTATTTCCCTGCAAATGCTAGGCCTAAGTTTCTATTTCCCTGCAAATGCTAGGCCTAAGTTTCTATTTCCCTGCAAATGCAAGGCCTCTTCTCGTAAATCACGTGAGCGAAACTTGGAAGCTTGCCATTTGGAAATTATCTCCACCAATGCCAGGTTGCTTGGATACCTGGTGACGTAAACCTCCTCCTTCACCTACCCTTATATGCCCTACAAGAACTTTGCAATAAACGAGACTTGATCAGACTCCTGTCTTGTCTCCATTCTTCCGCCCCTTGCCCCTTCCCATTCTCACCCCCTCCTCCAGCTATCCCTGTCGGCTGACCTACAGGCCGGGTCATGTGGCACCTCACAAGGGATCTGGATACGAGGGAAAACGGTGAAGAAGCTACTGGAGGCAGCCGGCCGGCTCAGAGAAACATCGGGACCTGGCCTCGCAGTAGCCTGCTGCGCTGGAACAAGGATCTTGGTGAGTAGTAGCGATCATGGGGCAAGAAGTCAGTCAGCATGAGTTATTTGTGGAACAGTTAAGAGATGCACTCAAGACGCGAGGAGTAAAGGTCAAAATTAAACAGCTATTTCAATTTTTTGACTTCTTAAAAGAAGTCTGTCCTTCATTTCCTCAAGAAGGAACCATAGATGAGAAAAGATGGAAAAGAGTAGGTGATGCTTTAAATGATTTTTATCAGGTATTTGGACCTGAAAAAATACCAGTCACTGCTTTCTTATACTGGAATCTCATTAATGATATTATTAGCTATTGCAGTGTTTGCCCCGCAGTTGCGGATGTCATAAAAAAGGGAGAAGAACTGTTACATCACCACAAAGAAAAGGATATTAAATCCCAAGATCCGTCCCAGGATTTTGGGGCTGCTGGAGGCACTCCTCCTAGCAGTCAGCTTAATGAGCAAGAGGATCTTATCTCACTAGAGAGGGATGAGGAATCAAACAGAGAGGAGCAAAAGAACCCTACTGTCTGGCCAAAAATTAAGCCGGAGAACAAACAGAGAGTAAAGCAGCTCAAGGTCAAGGCCCCAGAGCCAAAACGAAGGCTCTACCCAGACTTGAAAGTTTTCAAAATAGACTCTGATGATAAGCTTTCAGATGAGGAATGGAATGAGTTAGAGGAGGAGGCAGCCAAGTATCATAATCCAGATCGGCCCCCACTTGGAAAACGGCCTCCCCCTTACAGCGCAGCATCCTCCATGCTGTCCATGGCAATGGCTGCTATAGACCCAAAAAGGGATCTAGAGAACAAAATTGCACATTTACAGAAACAAATAAAACTTGAGAGGGAACATCAGGAGCTAATCAGTGAATTAGAGAAGCTTAAAACAGGCAAATTGGACCATAAGGAGCAGAGGCCTCGAGAACAAGAATCCGCTTGCCCCATATCCCAATCTTCCGTTAGAGATGTAGTTATGAGGAGGCCCCCTGTTAACCAGGAGAGAACAGAGGCATTCCCGGTCACAGAGACCACAGACAATCAGGGTCAGGTATGGAGACATCACAGTGAATTTGATTTTCAGGTGGTTAAGGAATTAAAAACGGCAGTGGCCCAATATGGAGCCACCGCTCCCTATACACTAGCTATCCTAAATCAGAAGCTGAGAAATGGCTCGCTCCTAGCGACTGGTATATTCTAGCCAGAGTTGCCTTATCTGGGGGAAATTACTTATTATGGAAATCTGAATATGCTGAATTTTGCAAAGACACTGCCAAAAGAAATGCTCAGGCGGGAAATGGCTGGACTTATGATATGCTTCTTGGCGAGGGGCATTTTGCTAGTATAGACGTTCAAATGCAATATGATCCAGGTCTGTATGCGCAAATCCAAGCCGCGGGAACCAGGGCTTGGAGAAAACTCCCAGTGAAAGGGGATTTTAGCTCTTCCTTCACCGCAGTGAAGCAGGGCCCTGATGAGCCATTTTCAGAGTTTGTCCACAGACTTTTGACAGCTGCAGGCAGGATTTTTGGTAGCTCAGAAACTGGAATGGACTTTGCTAAACAATTGGCTTATGAAAATGCCAATGCGGCATGCCAGGCAGCTATTCAACCATACAAAAAGAAGACAGATTTGCCTTTGCTCTGACATTGGCACCTCATATCAGCAAGGTCTAGCAATGGCTGCCGCCTTACAGGACTATACTATCAAAGATTTTTTAGCTCAGAAAACTAAGGGCTGATGTTTTAATTGTGAGGAACCAGGACACTTTGCTAAAGACTGCAAAAAGGAAAAATCTTCAACTCCTAAAAAACCACCCCCTGGCTTATGCCCTAAATGCCGCAAGGGCCATCACTGGGCTAATGAGTGCAGATCTAAAACAGACAATCAAGGAAATCCCCTCCCCTCTCAGCAGGGAAACGGGGAGAGGGGCAAGCCCCAGGCCTCAAAACCCAAACAAGTTTATGGGGCAGTCAGCTTTGTTCCAGCCAACAGCAATCCATTTCAGACCTCTGCAGAGGCACCCCAGGAAACGCAGGATTGGACCTCTGTTCCACCTCCCACACAGTATTAACCCCTGAAATGGGAGTGCAAATTTTACCCACAGGTGTGTTTGGTCCTCTGCCCCCAAACACCTTTGGGCTAATTATTGGACACAGCAGTAGTGCCATCCAAGGACTCCAAATTTTCCCAGGTGTAATTGACAATGATTATGAAGGAGAAATTAAATTAATGGCTGCTTCTCCCCGAAATATCTCCACCGTACCCCATGGCCAAAGAATAGCCCAGTTATTACTATTACCCTTCTTGTCAACTAATAATAAGATTAAAATAAAGCACCCAGGTGCAGGAGGCTTTGGCTCCTCTGATGTTTACTGGGCTCAGCCTATCTCACCCCAGAAACCAATGCTTACTCTAAGCCTAGATGGCAAGGAATTTCATGGCCTTGTGGACACTGGAGCTGATGTCACTATAATTAACAAAGAACTATGGCCCAGCCAGTGGCCCCTTTCCCCAACCTTAACTCATTTAACAGGAATTGGTCAAAGCCAAAACCCTGAGAAAAGCACCAAAATACTTACTTGGAAAGATAAAGACGGCAATCAGGGAACCATACAGCATTTTGTTATACCTGGCATCCCTGTCAACCTTTGAGGACGAGATCTCTTGTCCCAAATGGGACTCATAATGTGTAGCCCTAATGATATAGTGACAGCGCAAATGCTTGCCCAGGGTTTTTGACCAGGAAAAGGATTAGGAAAAGAGGAATCAGGCATTCCCAGCCCTTTACAAATTACTGGAAAAACAGACAAAAAAGGGCTAGGAAATTTATCTTAAGGGCTTTTGACATTCCTGCACGCCATGCAGATAAGATCACTTGGAAAAGTGACGAGCCTGTATGGGTTGATCAATGGCCCCTCTCAAAAGAAAAATTAGAAGCCGCTCAGCAGTTAGTGCAGGAACAACTAAAAGCTGGGCATATAGAGGAAAGCAACTCCCCATGGAACACTCCAATCTTTGTCATAGAAAAAAAATCAGGGCGATGGAGACTATTACAAGATTTAAGAGCTGTAAATTCCAGTATGGTCCTCATGGGGGCGTTGCAACCAGGATTACTCACTCCTGTGGCCATCCCTCTTGGTTACTATAAAATTATCATTGATCTTAAAGACTGTTTTTTCACTATACCACTCCATCCATTAGATCAAAAAAGATTTGCATTCAGTCTCCCCTCTATTAACTTCAAGGAACCTATGAAAAGATTCCAATGGAAAGTTTTACCACAGGGCATGGCCAACAGCCCCACCATATGCCAAAAATTTGTTGCTGCAGCTATTCAGGAAACTAGGCTTCGCTGGAACTCCATGTACATCATTATATGGATGATATTCTTATTGCTGGACAGAATGCTCAGCAGGTTTTACTGTGTTACAGTGATTTATCATCCTCCCTCACAAACCAGGGACTTCAAATAGCCCTGGAAAAAGTTCAGCTAAAAGATCCCTACCTTTATCTTGGTTTCCACCTAACTGGACCCAGAATTACTAATACTCAAGCTGCCCTCAGATTGGACAAATTAAAAACACTAAATGATTTTCAAAAGCTCTTAGGGAATATAAAATGGCTTAGACCTTACTTAAAACTAACTACAGGGGATTTAAAACCTTTATTTGCTATTTTACAAGGCGATAGCAACCCCAATTCTCCTAGAACATTAACATAAGAAGGCCGCCAGGCTTTAGTATTAGTACAACAAGCTATTCATTCACAATTTGTTGCAACCATAGATTACACTCAGCCCCTGAGTTACATCATTTGTAAAACTTCTCTTACACCCACAGCAGTATTTTGGCAGACTGCCCCCATAATGTGGATCCACTTACCTGCTTCTCCCACGAAAGTTATTTATCCCTATTATCAGGCTGTCGCAGATATCATCATTATAGGAAGGGAAAATAGTAAAAAATACTTTAGTAAAGAACCAGATATCATTATACAGCCTTATTCTCAGGCACAAATTAATTAGTTATTTCAAACTACAGAACATTGGCCTATTGCTTGTGCTTCTTATTCAGGTAAACTTGACAATCATTATCCACCCAATAAATTATTATAATTTATTAGTACACATGCCTTTGTATTTCCCACAAGAACCTGCAATTCCCCATTGCCCAATGCCTTATTAGTTTTCACAGATGGCTCCTCTTCTGGTCATGCAGCTCACACCTTTAATACAGAGATTGTACAATTTCAGGTAAAATCAAATTCTGCACAAATTGTAGAACTTCAAGCAGTTATCGCAGTTTTCTCCGCATTTCCCAATCGAGTTTGAGTATTTATACTGATAGTGCTTATTTAGCTCATTCAGTGCCCTTATTAGAGACTGCAGTGCAAATCAAACATGTAGCAGAAACTGCTACCTTTTTTTTGCAACTCCAAAATCTTATACACCAAAGCACCCTCCCCTTTTTCATTGGACAACTTAGAGCTCATTCCAATTTACCTGGCCCCCTAACTGATGGTAACCATAGAGCAGACAGAGCCACTCACTTAGTCTATACTGCCCAAACCACCACAGAGCCTGATCGGATCGCATTAGCCTCTGCTGCTCACCAATTACATCATCTAAACGCTCACAACCTTAGACTCATGTTTCAAATTACACGGGAACAAGCCCGCCACATCATAAAGCAATGCCCTTCTTGTGTAATTCTACTCCCTACTCCCCATCTAGGAGTAAATCCTTGAGGTCTCATACCCAATGCCATTTGGCAAATGGATGTTACTCACCTACCTGAATTTGAAAAACTCAGGTATGTTCATGTAACCATAGACACTTTCAGTGCATTTATTTATGCCACTGGCCAGTCAGGGGAGGCTGGCAAACATGTCATTGCCCATGTACTAGCCACCATGGCTGTACTAGGCACCCCTAAACAAATTAAAACTGATAATGGTCCAGGATACACAGGACATGCATTTAACACCTTCTGTAAACACCTCAGTATCAAACACATCACTGGTATACTATTTAACCCACAAGGGCAGGGCATAGTAGAATGTGCCCACCTATCTCTTAAAAACACTCTAGAAAAAAATAAAGAAGGGGGAATGGTACCCTGTTAAGGGGTCCCCAAGAAATCTCTTATCCCATTCATTACTCATTTAAAATTTTTTCACACTGGACCAAGATGGCCGGTCTGCAGCAGACCGCTTCTGGCACTCAGATACTAAACGGGATTTTGCCACTGCCCTATGGAAAGATCCATTAGATAATAAATGGCATGGCCCCTATTCGGTTTTAATTTGGGGTAGAGGTGCCATATGCATATATTCACAGAAGATGGAAGCAGCACTATGGTTACCTGAACGACTGGTCAAACAAGTAGATAACATCATCACCTCTAAATCCAGGGAGCAAGAGACCCCCTGAGAAGGCTTTCTTTCCTTTTCTTTGCAGGTAACTATGAGCACCTGGATATGGCTACTGCTGGGAATCTCTCTCCTGATATGAAAAAATGAAGGTGGTTTCAGTAATCCCCATGAGGCTTGGGCACTCTTACAAAAATTAACTGGTACTCCTTGCGAGTGCTGTGTTGGCACCTGGAACGGTAAGACAACCCGTCTCCTAAATGTAGACTGTGGTGATAAAACACCTTACTTAGTAATGAGACAAAATGTTCATGGAGCACAGGCATGGGTCTGTAGCAAAAAGGCTAAAATTATCCCCACCTTTAATAACAAGCCTAGACCATGCCCTTGTATAGAATTCCATCCATCTGTACATAATACCTGTTATGAGCAGGTTCAACTATGTACTGGTACAGATAATAATACCTATTTTACAGCAATCGTGACCAGACATTTTTTGGGGACATTTGGAGGAGAGTGGGACACAGTCCCTCAGGTCCGGGGGACCTCAAATAAATATGCCCAATCTGGCTGTCCCGATACAGTAGGAAAAACAGTTTACTGGAATAAGACTCCACCTGTGCATGTCTCTGATGGAGGTGGACCCCAAGATCAGGTAAGACAGAATATAGTCCAAAAGCAACTGGAAAACATTGTAAACCACATGTCTCCTAAATTTAACTACCATCCAATAGCTTTACCAAAAAATAGGGATGCGAATCTACACCCCCAAACCCTGAAAATGCTAGACATCACACATAGATTACTTAATCAATCCAACCCTTCTTTGGCTCAAAATTGCTGGTTATGCCTTCATTTAGGACTATCTATGCCTATTGCTATCAATGTTAATTCCATTGAATTATCATCTAATAACTGCATGCCCATCATGCCTTTACCAGTACAACGTGTCTTTTCTGAAGCACACTGTATTGTCTCCCCTTATAGAGATGACAGTTATGCTGTTGATATTGGCATACTCTCTTTGACCAATTGCACTGACATCATCAATATTACTTATTCCCCTTGTGCTCCCAATGATATATTTGTTTGTGGCAATACCTTGGCATATACCATTCTGCCCACTAATTGAACAGGATTATGTACTATCGCCCGTTTGCTACCCGATATAGATATAGTCAATGGAAATGAATCTTTACCTATACCATCCTTTGATTATATATCTGGCTGTTCTAGAAGGGCTGTCCAATTTCTCCCTCTCTTGGCCACTCTGGGAATCACTGCTGGCATGGCAACTGGTACCGCCGGTTTGGGTATTGCTGTACATAAATATACTGAACTATCCCAACTTATGGCAGAAGATCTACAAGCTCTATCAGGCACAGTTAGAGATCTTCAAGATCAATTAGATTCCTTAGCTGAAGTAGTACTACAGAATAGAAGAGGTTTAGATCTTCTAACGGCTAACCAAGGAGGCATCTGCTTAGCATTACAGGAAAAATGCTGCTTTTATGCAAATAAATCAGGAATTGTTCGAGACAAAATAAAGAAAATACAAGATAATCTAGAGGAAAGAGGAAGAAAAATTATGGACAACCTGTTTTGGAGCAGGCTAGATGGCTTTCTGCCTTATCTCCTTCCATTTTTAGGGCCCCTCCTTGGCTTACTAATATTACTGTCGCTAGGACCTTTTCTTTTTAACAAAGTCATGGCCTTTATAAAACAATAAATTGATGCTATTAAAATGCAGCCCCTCCAGGTTCATTATCACAGAGTTGCTATGGAAGATGAACGCATAACCATAACTACTTAGGGGACTGGCTAGTCAAGGACGGGTAACGAGGACCCTCATCTCAGACTTTGCTTATCCTACCAACCTAAGACAGGAGCCCGGTCAGATAGCTACCGTGTATCCCATGACGGGTAAGGAGGATCAACTGAGATGGTAAGGTGGTCCCAACCTAAGACAGACACAGTCACCCCGCCCTCTCGGTTAGAGCTGGCAAAACTTTAAAGGTAAAATGTACATTTAAAAATATTATAAAAAAGGGGGACCTGTGGAAGGCTGACACCACAGCATCTATTTTGTAGGCCAAATGCTATTTCTGGTACTAACAGACTTAAGTTTCTATTTCCCTGCAAATGCTAGGCCTAAGTTTCTATATCCCTGAAAATGCCAGGCCTCTTCTTGTAAATCACGTGAGCGAAACTTGGAAGCTTGCCGTTTGGAACTTATCTCCACCAAGGCCAGGTTGCTTGGATACCTGGTGACGTAAACCTCCTCCTTCACCTACCCTTATATACCCTAGAAGAACTTTGCAATAAACGAGACTTGATCAGACTCCTGTCTTGTCTCCATTCTTCGCGCCCCTTGCCCCTTCCCATTCTCACCCCCTCCTCCAGGTATCTCTGTCGACTGACCCGCGGGCCGGGTCAGTTTAAGGGAAGGGTATGAGTGCTGGGGTTGGAGGGCAATGATAATGGGTGAATGATGGGAGGCTATAGAAGGAAGATAGGTGTCGCACATGATAGGATCTATGGGGAGGTCAGATTGAGATAATGGGGGTGTGTAGAGGAAGGGTTGGAGAGAGCAGAGTGAGTAGTGAGAAGTGGGAGCCAATGTTAATCATCGGGGTTGCCTGTAATCTTGACAGGATATCTCTACCTAGTAAGGGAATGCTGCATGAAGAGATAATAAAGAGTGAGCATGAGGAAGAAGGTCCAGAAAATGAGCACCACACTGATGGAGTAGCATGAGGGTGGATTATATTGCCATCAATACTTGTTACTGAGATCTTTGTTTTAGAGTACCTTTATAAGATAGCAGTGTGGAAAAGGTTGCCCCTGTGTCTATCAAAATAGCAATTGGCTTACCTTCCACTAGCAAAAATACCCAGAGTTCAGATATGGTGATTGTCCAGGAGGCATTCTGATTCTCTGGGAATCATCAGTCTTCCACAGCTAGGCTTAGATTGGGAAATTCCACTAGGTCCTGGGAGTAACTTTGAGCTAGATTCTCAGAAGGACCTGGGCAGTCAGACTTCCAATGAAGACTTCCATAGGTTGGGCATGGTTTGGGAGAAGGGTTTGGATTTGGGCACTGTTTTGCCCAAAGGCCTGATGTGCTGCACTTGAAACACAGTCCTGGGGGAGATTTTGTTCTTTTGCGTGTTCTGATGAGTTTTGAGGAATCACCCACTTTTGTCTAATGGTGGAAGCCAATAACTGGATTTCTG
The DNA here is from genome assembly GCF_027406575.1 of Nycticebus coucang. Taxonomy (NCBI): domain Eukaryota; kingdom Metazoa; phylum Chordata; class Mammalia; order Primates; family Lorisidae; genus Nycticebus; species Nycticebus coucang. Next base: position 92,274,295 of record NC_069804.1, on the reverse strand, counting down.
AGAGGCGCCACTACTTAGAAGTGTCTTCTCGGTTATTAAATACCTTAAAAGTGGGCGGCGCCTGTGGCTCAGTCGGTAAGGCACCGGCCCCATATACCGAGGGTGGCGGGTTCAAACCCGGCCCCGGCCAAACTGCAACCAAAAAATAGCTGGGCATTGTGGTGGGCACCTGTAGTCCCAGCTACTCGGGAGGCTGAGGCAAGAGAATCGCTTAAGCCCAGGAGTTGGAGGTTGCTGTGAGCTGTGTGAGGCCACGGCACTCTACCAAGGGCCATAAAGAGAGACCCTGTCTCTACAAAAAAATATATAAATAAATAAAATAAATAAATAAATACCTTAAAAGCCGGGTCAATGAGATCTCATCGGGGGGGTTTGAGTACCCTGGGGGATTTTTGGAGTTTTTTTAAGATATCAGGTGCAGACCAAGAGATAAAATACATGTTAATAATGAGTCTGCCCTTGGTACTCTCTGGTAATCAGGTAGTATATCATTGGAGAGCTTCATTAAGATGGTCTAAAAACTGGGCAGGATTTTTATTCCACTACTGGGTTATTTCTTTCAATTGATCATAGTTGACAGCATTATGGAATTCTTTTTTTTTTAGTCCTTTTTAGTCTAAGAGACATTGGACCATGTGGTTATGGAGGTGGACTCCAGGAGCATCAGTTTGATAATTTAATTTGGGGTCCTCCCAGGGAATAGCTCTAGTGCCTTCTGGCAGGTTTTTTTTTTTTTTTTTACCCTACATAGGTCTTCCACATGAATCTGGTCCTGCATCCAGACCTGCTCTCTCTCCTCTGAAGTTAGGGTGTCAATGAGGATGACACATAAATCATACCAGGTGAGATCATATGATTGGGTTAGATATCTAAATCTTGATAGTATTTTGTGGGATCTGTAGGGAACAAACCTAATCTCTGACTTATATAGGACAGGTCTGAGAGAGAAAAAGGGATGTGAACCATGAGGATGCCAGCCATACCCACAACTGCCTGGAGGGGGTATAGAGGTTGTGGTGGTTTTGAAATGGAAGGTCCAAAGGTATGGCCAGACCTAGTATGGGGGTGGGAAATTGGATCTACCATGTTCCTTTTATTTCCTGGTTCTACCATCTTTTCTTTCTCTACCACATGGGATAGAAGGCAGGTGGGGGTTAGCAGAGAAAGGGGGATGGGATAAAATTCTATGGATAGGAATGAGGTTGAGGGAGGAGGGCCTGTGGAGGGGAAGAAGTGGGGGTTGTCAAAAGAAGGATCAAAAGAATCAAAAGAAGGATCAAAAGAAGATAATGAAGATTCAGATGGATCAGGAAAATCAGTTCAACCTATGCAAGAAAAATCTGAGTCCACAAGACACAGAGAAGGAATGTTTTGAGAGAGGAGAAAAGCCTTGATGTAAGGAATTTCTGACCATTTGCCTAATCTCCAAGAGTAATTCTTGGAATCAGTGAGCATCGAGAGGTCAAATGTGCCATTTTCAGGCCACCATGAGCCATTGTCCAGTTTGTACATAGGCCAAGCAATATTACAGAAAAAGATGAAGCATTTAAGTTTAACACCAGGGTACAGCTGTCAAGCCTTGAGGTTAGTTAAAAGGAAGCTTAAAAGTGAAGAAGGGGAAATCCATGACTGAGCATTCCCCATATCGGAAACTGGAGGTAAAAAATAATAATAAATGAAGTTAAATTGAGAATGTAAAGAAAGCCTGTGAGGAGGAAGAGGGAGATCTGAGGGCTGGGATCAGGGAGAATAGGCCTCCACGTGTGACCTTGAACCACCCAGGAAAAAAAAAAAAGCCATCCAGGCCCAGGGCAGGGCAGCTCCCAGGCACAAGGTAATGGAGCAGTGAGTCTGACTAGTGGGGGTCAGTCTATGACTGGTAGCAGATTTAGGAGGCACAGACCACCAGAATTTTTCATCCCAGACTGAGAAAATTGAAGAGAAGTCAGAGAAAGGCTTTAAGAGTCTCAGAGATGGAGGAAGAGACAAAAAGAAGTTAAAAAAATTCAAAGAGTGGCTCTAGACAAATACTCCCCTCACCAATAAATGGATAAATTTCTGGCAGGGGGTCAGAGGGGTTTTCCCCCTTTCTCTTCTTTTCCACAAGAATCTGCTTGGTTGTGTCCAGTGGGGTGCCTCAGCCCCTGTTCCGTGTTCTCAGCACCAAAATGAGAGGTCAAAGACAAAAAAATGAAAATTATTATGAGATGTAAAATTAAAGGAATACAGAATGTAGGTTTTATGTGGGCAGAAGTGCCCTTTATCCACCTTAGGGAGGGTGAGCTGAGTTTAAGACATCAGCTTGTAGGTAATGGTGGATGGGGTTTTCTTTTTTATTGTTGGGGATTAATTGAGGGTATAACAAAGCAGGTTACACTGATTGCATTTGTTAGGCAAAGTCCCTCTTGCAATCGTGTCTTGCTCCCAAAGGTGTGGCACACACCAAGGCCCCACCCGCCCTCCCTCCTTCCATCTCTCTGCTCTTTCTTTCCCCACCCCTCCCTCCTTCTTTCTCTTTCTGCTGTCCCCTTCCTCCAAACCCACCATAACCTTAATTTTCATTAATTGTCCTCATATCAAAATTGAGTACATAGGATTCATGCTTCTCCATTCTTGTGATGCTTTACTGAGAATAGTGTCTTCCACTTTCATCCAGGTTAATACAAAGGATGTAAAGTCTCCATTTTTTTTAATGGCTGAATAGTATTCCATGGTGTACCTATACCACAGCTTGTTTATCCATTCCTGGGTTGGTGGGCATTAAGGCTGTTTCCACATTTTGGCGATTGTAAATTGAGCTGCAATGAACAGTTTAGTGCAAGTGTCCTTATGATAAAAGGATTTTTTTTCCCTGCTGGGTAGATGCCCAGTAATGGGATTGCAGGATCAAATGGGAGGTCTAGCTTGAGTGCTTTGAGGTTTCTCCATACTTCCTTCCAAAAAGATTGTACTAGTTTGTTGCAGCTCCTAGTGGCCCCTACGGCCCTGGACTCCATTGCAGCTGGAAGAAACCAGATGTGACGCGGATTAGAAGTACAAGCTTGCAGGAGGTGGGCTAACCTTGCTTGCAGGATAGCCCCGAGCAACCTCTGCAGTAACCTTTTATTGAGGCAGCACAAGACAGGTGTTGTATTAGACAAATGGGAGTATTAGACAATGACTGCATACCTAAGGATTGCCATGGGCTTGGCTCTTTCTCTGCAAGGAGCACCTGCAGACAAATTGCCCGAGGGTTCGTTCCCCAGCTGCAAATTATCTTGCTCAGAGGTCATCTGGCTCTTGGCATCCTCTACATTTCCCCACTCTAGTGTATTAAAGACATTTCTGGATAGGCAAGGAAGAAAATCTGTCCTTGGTTATTTCAGTTGTTCTCACCAAGGAGCTTTTCTTCCTGCTAAGTAAAAGAAACAAAAGGGCCTATAAGCATAACTTTAAGTAAAGATCAGATGCCCAACTGAAACAAATATAAATTCAACAAGTTAAATTCTCTTACCTTAGCTGATACCAGTATTTACCATTACTTCCAAGCCTGCTGTTCGAAGTCTTTGTTGTCTTACCCTTCAACGGTTTAGAAGATGCATACTAAGCTTACCTGGGGCTTGTTATTCAGCCCAGAATAATGAAATCTTGTATCAATATTCCCACTCTGCATAGAAGCTCCAACTGCCTCTTAGGGAAATAGGGTGCTGACCACTCTTAACTGCTTCCTGCTGAAGATGGATGGTGATATGGGAGAGGCAGCTAGAGTTCCCACAGAGGAGATTGATCCAGGGTTTCCCTATTATGAAATTACCTAGCCTCCAAAAATCCTGTGAATAAAAGAAAAGTTAGTGAAAACAAATTTGTTAAGGTGCTGGCAAGGTTTCCTGCTTGTGTCAAGGCTTAATCCAGCAGGCTGGTAACCACTGCTTCTCTTGATGTTCGGTAATAATATGGGCAAAACCTCGACCCCAATGTAGTACATAACCAGGCTTCCATTCTGACATGTGAGGTTTTCTATAAAAAATAGGTTGTTGTATTGGAGAGGATGGTGGATGAATGAGAGATGTCCAATGGCGTTCTGAAGCTGTCTTCCCGTCATTGCTGAGATTCAGAAAATTGAGTGTGAAAAGATATCTAGTGAGCATATACTTAGGACTATTATTCAAGGGAAGGATATCCTCTACCCCTCTCTGTTTATCTAACATATCTTTCAATGTTTTATGATGTCTCTCAATAATGGCTTGTCCTTGAGAATTGTAAGGAATGCCATGAGATAAGTGAATATTCCAAAAAGATAGGAAGGTATTTAGTTTGTGAGTAGAAGAAGAAGGTGCATTATCAGTTTTAATAGATTTAGGGAGACCCATAATCATTGTTTTTGCTATAGATCTTCCCTTTCCAACACTCTTTTCTCCTATCCCAATTTTCCGCAATTAAGACATTTAGGATGGTATGGACAGACCCCTTCTTTTAAAGCGGCAGCAAGCAAATTAGCCTTGTGAAATTCCGTTCCTATATCAGCACAAGTCTGTATATATTCCTCTAAAGGAGCATTTTGTGCTCTCAAAGGTCGCAAGGCCTTTTGACACTCAGAGTTAGCCTTCTCAAATGCTAGTTTGGAATAGCATGTCTCTGAGCTCTGGCTGGGCAACGACCTTATCGACTGCAGTTTTTAATCGGGCTAGAAAGCCAGTATAGGATTCATCCCCCGACTGCATTACCTTAATAAAAGATTTAGAGATATCTCCAGGAGCCTGAACCTTTTCCAAGGGTCTAAGACAACACAGCCTTGTCTGGACTGTGGCTATGTCATCGTACTGAAGTTGATTGGAAATCCCCAGCCACTGGCCAGAACCAGTGAGTTGCTCTGATGTTATAGGGACTCCTCTCTGCTGGTTTTGGTGACACATCAGGTCAACCTCCTCCTTCCACCGGGTTTTGAACTGTAAATACTGTCCAGACTCAAGAACAGTTCTGGCTATCAGGAATAAGCCACTGCTCTTGTGAAAGCCCCTGTAACAGACCTCTAGAAAACGGGGATTGCATACCATACTGTACTACAGCCTGTTTCAAATCTTTCATAACTGCAAAGGTGATCATATGGTGATCAAAACGTTGGCCTCCTTGAGGGTATTGCGGATCAGGAGGAATATCAGTGACTGTAACCATAAAAATCCCCAAAGTGTCTTCCCACTTAAAGTCACTGGTTTTACACCCTTCTGTTATGAAGGTTGTGTTATAACCAACCTTCATAACAGAAGTCACAGATGGTTCATCTACACAGAGAAGAACTGAGGGGAATGTTGAGTGATTTATGTTAACATTTTTAACTATTTTTGTTTTATTTTATTTTATTTGAGAGCAGGGTGCATGCCCGCCCCGCTGCGGTTGGCACTCCCGGACCAACCTGGATGGTCCCCACCACGCCCGCAACTGCACCATCCCTGGGACTAGGGGTGGCTGCAGACACAGTGACTCAGTAGACACTGCCACTTGCCGCAGTCCCTGGCCCTGGCTGGGGCGTGAGAAGGCGGCGGGTCCCCGAGCTCGTGGAACACAGGCATGGAGGTCACCCACCTGGTTCCCGGTTCGCACTCTGCTGCTGCTGCCTCTGCTGCTCCCCACCCATGCTTCTCACTGACTGTGGGCGGGAGAGGAAAGGACAGCCCACTGTGGGTCCAACAGACAAACCTGACCCAAGGCGCTCTCAGTACCAGGTGTGTACCCGCGTACATGCCGGGACAAAAGAGGGCTATGTTAGCATTTTTAACTGTGAGACTATTCAACACATTTTCCCACTGTTTATTGTGAGCTGCCATAATGGCCATAGAGGTAGTTCCTTGCTTATTTGTGTCTGTAGCATATGCTCGCGATTCCCAGTTCTCCTTAGGCCCAGCTTCCCTCTGAACCTCACTATTCTCACTTTCAAATTCTGTTTGAACATCACTTTCTTCCTCAGTTTCTAATTCTCGTGACTCCCCAATCAGGAAGTTACACATTGTTTTCTCTAAATATCTTTGCTTATTTATGAAAGACCTCACTTATTCTGAGCGAGGTTCTCTAGATTCTAGATTGGCCAAAGGTCCCATTGCCCTGAGCAGAGTTTCCTTCTGGACTTCCTCCCACTGTCTACCAAAGGGCTCACTTACTTCCGAGTATCACTTTTCCCTTTGGTCCATGTCCCTGGTGTACTGTTGTGTCCTGCTGGATCCTGCCGACTACACCAGATGTCGTAGCCCCTAGTGGCCCCTATGGCCCTGGACTCGATTGCCGCAGGCAGGAACTAAACATGATGCAGATTAGAAGTACAAGCTTGCAGGAGGCGGGCTAACCTTGCTTGCAGGATAGCCCCGAGCAACTTCCACAGTAACCTTTTATTGAGACAGCACAAGACAGGTGAGGGGAATATTAGACAATGACTGTGTGCATAAGGATTGCCATGGGTTTGGCTTTTTCTGCGCAAGGAGCACCTGCGGACGAATCGCCCTCGGGTCCGTTCCCCAGCAGCAAATCATCTTGCTCAGAAGTTGTCTGGCTCTTGGCATCCTCTACACTAGTTTGAAGTCCTACCAGCAGTGTAAAAGTGTTCCCTTCTCTCCACATCCATGTCAGCATCTTCAGTTTTGAGATTTGTGAAGTGGGCCATTCTCACCGGGGTTAGATGGTATCTCAGGGTGGTTTTGATTTGCATTACTCTGATAGGGATGATGAACATTTTTTCATGTTTGTCAGACATTCGTCTGTCTTCTTTAGAGAAGGTTCTATTCATGTCTCTTGCCCATTGATATATGGGATTATTGGCTTTTTTCATGTGGATTAATTTGAGTTCTCTATAGATCCTAGTTATCAAACTATGAAAATATCCTTTCCCATGGTGTAGGTTGTCTATTTGCTTTGGTTGTTGTATCCTTAGCTGTACAGAAACTTTTCAATTTCATTAAGTCCCATTTGTTTATTTTTGTTGTTGTTGCAATTGCCATGGCGGTCTTCTTCATGAAGTCTTTCCCCAGGCCAATATCTTCCAGTGTTTTTCCTCTGCTTTCTGTGAGGATTTTTATTGCTTCATGCCTTAAATTTAAGTCATTTATCCATCTTGAATCAATTTTTGTAAGTGGGGAAAGATGAGGGTACAGTTTAAGTCCTTTACATGTGGATATCCAGTTCTCCCAACACCATTTATTGAATAGGGAGTCTTTGCCCCAAGGTATATTCTTGTTTGGTTTATGAAACATTAGGCAGTTGTAAGATGTTAGTTTCATTTCCAGGTTTTCTATTTGATTCCAAGTATCTACGTCTCTATTTTTGTGCCAGTACCATGCTGTCTTGACCACTAAGGCTTTGTAGTACAGCCTAAAATATGGTATGGTGATGCCCCCAGCTTTATTTTTATTGCTGCGAACTGCCTTAGCTATACAGGGTTTTTTCTGGTTCCATACAAAACACAGGAAATTTTTTCCAAATCTTGAAAGTACAATGTTGGTATTTTAATAGGAATGACAGTGAATAGGTAGATTGCTTTGGGAAGTATAGATATTTTAACAATGTTGATTCTTCCCAGCCATGAGCATTGTATGTTCTTCCATTGTTAATATCCTCTGCTATTTCCTTTCTGAGGATTTTATAATTTTATTTATAGAGGTCCTTCACCTCCTTCGTTAGGTATATTCCTAGATATTTAATTTTTCTGTGAAACTGTGGTGAAGGGATTTGTGTCCTTAATTAGTTTCTCATCTTGACTGTTATTGGCATATACAAAGGCTAGTGATTTCTGGACATTGATTTTATATACTGAGACATTAATGTATTTTTTGATGACTTCTAGGAATCTTGTGCTTGAGTCTTTGGGATTCTCTAAGTATAAGATCATGTCATCAGCAAAGAGGGAGAGTTTGACCTCCTCGGCTCCCATTTGGATTCCCTTTATTTCCTTGTCTTGCCTAATTGTATTAGCTAGAACTCCCAGCACTATGTTGAACAGTAAAGGTGACAGAGGACAACCTTGTCTGGTTCCAGTTCTAAGAGGAAAAGCTTTCAATTTTACTCCATTCAATAAAATATTAGCTGTGGGTTTGTCATAGATAACTTCAATCAGTTTCAGATATATGCCACCTATGCCTATACTCTTCAGTGTTCTAATTAGAAAGGGATGCTGGATTTTAAAGAATTCTTTTTCTGCATCTATTGAGAGGATCATATGTATTTATTTTTGCTTCTGTTAATATAGTGGATAACATTTATGGAATTGCGTATTGTAAACTAGCCATGCATCCCTGGGATGAAACCTACTTGATCATGATGTATGACTGTTTCAGTGATAAGCTGTAATCTATTGGCTAGGATTTTGTTGAGAATTTTTGCATGTGTATTCATGAGTTAAATAGGTCTGAAATTCTCCTTTTTAGTTGGGTCTTTTCCTGGTTTTGGTATCAGGGTGACGTTTGTTTCATAGAATGTGTTGTGGGAAGATTCCTTCCTCCTCATTTTTTTTTTGGAATAATTTCTGCAGTACAGGAATAAGCTCTTCCTTGAAGTTTTGATAGAAGTCTGGTGTGAAGCCATCTGGACCAGGGCATTTTTTGGTTGGAAGCTTTTTTATTTTTATTTTTATTTTTCATTTATTTATTTATTTATTTATTATCTCAGTGCTTGAAATTGGTCTGTTCAGGAGCTCTGTTTCTTCCTGGCTAAGTCTAGGGAGAGGGTGTGATTCCAAATATTGATCCATTTCCTTCACATTGTCAAATTTCTGGGCATAGAGTTTATGGCAGTATTTAGAGGTGATCTCTTGTATCTCTGTGGGATCAGTTGTTATTTCCCCTTTATCATTTCTGATTGAGGTTACTAGAGATTTTACTTTTCTTTTTCTAGTGAGTATTGCTAAAAGTTTATCTATTTTATTAGTTTTTTCAAAAAATAAAGTCCTTGTTTCATTAATTTTCTGAATTATTCTTTTGTTTTCTATTTCATTGATCCCTGATTTGATTTTGGATATTTCTTTTCTTCTACTGAGTTTAGGCTTAGATTGTTCTTCTTTTTACAATTCCAAAAGATTGCTTTGAGTTTGTTGATGTGCTATCTTTCTGTTTTTCGAATGTAGGCATCTAAAGCAATAAATTTTCCTTTCAAAACTGCTTTTGCAGTATCCCACAGGTTTTGGTAACTTGTGTCTTCATTGTTGTTATGCTCAAGGAAGTTAATGATTTCCTGTTTTATTTCTTCCTGCACCCACCTGTCATTCAAGAGAAAGTTGTTTAATTTCTATGCCTTTGTGTGGGATTAAACATTTCTGTTATAGTTGAGCTCCACCTTTAGTGCCTTATAGTCTGAGAAGATACAAGGTAAAATTTCAATTCTTTGGATAATGTTGAGGGTTTTTTTTCTGTGTCCTAGGAAATGACCAATTTTGTAGAATGTTCTATGTGGTGATGAGAAGAATATATATTCTTTATCTTTGGGATGGAGTGTTCTATATGCGTCTATCAAGCACAGTTGTTCTAGGGTCTCGTTTAAATCTCTTATATCTTTGTTTAGTTTCTGTTTAGGGGATCTTTCCAGCTGTGTAAGAGGAGTATTAAAGTCGTCTGTTATTATGGTATTATTAGATATCATCTTGCTCAGTCTGAGTAAGGTCTGTTTAAAAAATTTTGGAGCATTTAAATTGGGTGCATAAATATTTAGAATTGAAACGTCTTCTTGTTGTATTTATCCCTTGACCAATATAAAGTGACCATCTTTGTCTTTTTTGACTTTAGTTGCTTTAAATACACATGTATCTGAAATAAGATTGCAACTCCTCTTTTCTTCTGAATTCCATTTGCCTGAAAATTTGTCTCCAACCCTTGATTCTGAGTTTAAGTTGTCTTTTGGTGCTGGGTGTGTTTCCTGCAGATAGCAAATGGATGGCTTGTGGTTTTTAATCCAATCAGCCAATCTATGTCTCTTCAGTGAGGAATTCAAGCCATTAACATTTATTGAGATAATTGAGAAGTGTGGTAGTGTTCTATTCATCTTATTTTGTGACGCTCCATTGCTTATTTTTTTTCTTTTCCATTTGTGTGGAAGTTAGGTTCTGTCCTTTAATTTCTGAGTTCTTACTTTGCTGCTGATCCATTCTGATGCTCAGTGTGTAGAACAGGTTGAATTATTTCCCGTAGAGCTGGTCTTGTTGTGGCGAATTTTTTTTAATGTTTGTTTATCAGTAAATGATTTAATTTGTCCATCAATTTTAAAGCTTAGCTTAGTAGAATATAGAATTCTGGGATGGAAATTGTTCTGTTTAAATAGATTAAAGGTAGATGACCATTGTCTTCTTGCTTGGAAAGTTTCATTAGAGAAGTCTGTGGTCACTGTGATTGATTTGCCCCTGTAGGTCAACTAGTGCTTATTCCTGGCAGCTTGAAGAACCTTTTCTTTTGTCTTGACTTCGGACAGGTTCATCACAATGTGCCTTGTAGAAGCTTGGTTAGAGTTGAGGGGACGCGGGCTCCAATATACCTCTGAAAGGAGTGTGTCGGAATCTTTGGTGATATTTGGGAAATTTTCATTTATGATATTCTCTAGTATGGCTTCCATTCCTCTTGGAATTCTTCTTCCCCTTCTGGGTTTCTATAACTTGTATGTTGGAACGCTTCATACAGTCCCATAATTCTGTCAGTGAATGTTCTGCTTTCTTTCTCTTCTTCTCTGCCTCTTTACCTGAGTTATCTCAAGAACTTTGTCCACTACCTCCGAAATTCTTTCTTCTGCATTGTCTAACATATTGCTGATAATTTCTATTGCATCTTTAAGTTCCCTAATTGACTTCTTCAGTTCCTTCAGCTCTGCTATATCCTTTCCTTTTTATTTAATTTATTATTTTTATTAAGTCTTTTGTACATAGATGATAAATACATTTCTGCTCATTTCAGTTTGTTGATTATTTGTACAAATTGGAGTTCTTACATCATACTAATCAGCATATCTTTCATCTAATTTACCCAATTGTAGCATTAGGACATATGTGTTCTACACATGATAGAACCAACTTGTACTTGCAATGTGTTCCATGGTTGTGGTCCCCCTACTATCCCTCCCATCCTCTCCCCATCCTTTGACCTCCCCTTCCCTCCTTCATCATAGACTAAAGTTGTGTTTCATATTTCATATGCAAGTGTGAGTTATTATAAATTTTTTTCACAGTAGTACTGAGTACATTGGATAGTTTTTTTTCCAATTCCTGAGATACTTTAATAAGAAGAATATTTCCAGCTCCATCCATGTAAACATGAAGGAGATAAAGTCTTCATTTTTTTTACTGCTGCGTAGCATTCCATGGTATACATATACCACAATTTATTAATTCATTCATGAGTCAATGGACACTTGGGCTTCTTTCATGTCTTGGCAGTTATGAATTGAGCTGCAATGAACAATCTGGTGCAAATATCTTTATTGCCAAATGATTTTTGGTCCTTTGGATATACACCTAGAAGAGGAATTGCAGGATCAAACAGCAGGTCTACATTTAGATCCCTGAGTGTTCTACAAACTTCCATCCAACAGGAACATACTAGCTTGCATTCCCACCAGCAGTGCAGAAGTGCTCCCTTTTCTCCACATCCACACCAACATCTGTTGCTTTGGCTTTTGTGATGTGGGATACTCTTACTGGAGTTAGATGGTATCACAGAGTAGTTTTGGTTTGCATTTCTCTGATGATTAAAGATGAACATTTTTTCATGTGTCTGTAGGCCATGCACCTGTCTTTTTCAGAGAAGCTTCTGTTCATGTCTCTTTCCCACAATGAAATGGGATCATTTGTTTTTTGCTTAGTAATAAGTTTGAGTTCTCTGTGGATTCTGATTATTAGACCTTTGTTGGTAGTATAACTTGCAAAAATCCTCTCCCATTTTGAGGACTGTCTATTTGCTTTACTTAGCATGTTCTTGGCAGTGCACAAGCTTTTTAATTTGATCAGATCCCAGTAATGTATTTTTGATGTTGCTTCAATTGCCTGGGGTGTCTTCCTCATGAAGTATTCTCCCAGGCCAATTTTTTCAATAATTTTCCCTGTCTTATGTTTAAGTCCTTTAACCAGTGAGAGTCAATTTTTGCTAGAGGAGAAAGGTGTGGGTCCAGTTTCAGTCTTCTACAAGTTGCCAGCCAATTCATCCAGCACCATATATTGAATAGGAAATTTTATTTCCAATTTATATTTTTAATAGGTTTATTGAAAATCAAATGATGAAAAGTGTCTTGGTTCACCTCTTGGTCTTCAATTCTGTTCCATACATCTACCTCTCTTTTTTTGTGCCAGTACCATGCTGTTTTGATTACTATCAATTTATAATACATTCTGAAGTCTGGGAGTGTGATTCCTCCTGATTTGTTTTTATTTCTGAGTAACGGCTATTCGAGTTTTTTTCTGTTTTCATATAAAATGATGTACTAATTTTTCCAGGTCTTTAAAATATGAGCGAGTCTACACTAATGTACATGGCTATGATTTAATAATAAAATAAATAAATAAGTAAATAAAATAAAAAATAAAAATAACTAAAAATATTAAAAAAAAAAAAGAATGAGTATGCTGGCAACAAACCAGTATGTTGGGAATAAACATACTGATCAATCATTCAAAAAAAAAATATATATGAGAGCGGTGATTTAATAGGGATCGCGTTAAATCTGTAAATTGCTTTAGGTAGTATAGACATTTTAACAATGTTGATTCTTCCCAGCCATGAGCAAGGTATATTTTTCCATTTGTTAACATCTTCAGCTATTTCTTTTCTCAGAGTTTCGTAATTCTCTTTATAGAGATCTCTCACGTCCTTAGATAGACTCCCAGATATTTCATCTTCTTGGACACTTTTGTAAAGGGAATAGAAACTTTGATTGTGTTTTCCCCTTGACTACTGTTGGTGTATATAAAGGCTACAGATTTATAAGTGTTAATTTTGTACTCTGAGATGTTACTATATTCCTTGATCACTTCTAAGAGTTTTGTAGTTGATTCCCTGGGGTTTTCCATATATAATCATATTGTCTGCGAAGAGTGACAATTTGATCTCCTCTAGTCCTATTTGGATCCCTTTGATTGCCTTATCTTGCCTGATTGCGGTAGCTAAGACGTCCATTACAATGTTAAAAAGCAGTGGAGACAGTGAGCATCCTTGCCTGGTTCCTTATCTGAGTGGAAATGTTTTCAATTTTACTCCATTCACTATGATATTGGCTGGAGATATGCTGTAGATGTCCTCTATCAGTGTAAGAAACGTTCCTTCTATACCTATTTTATTAAGTGTTCTAATCAAGAAAGGATGCTGGATATTGTCAAAAGCTTTTTCTGCATCAATTGAGAGAATCATATGGTCTTTGTTTTTTAATTTGTTTATATGATGTATTATATTTATGGGTTTATGTATATTGAACCATCCTTGGGACACTGGGATGAAACCCACCTGTTCGTGGTGTATTTCGTTGATATGTTGTTTGATTCTGTTTACTACGATCTTATTGAATATTTTTGCATGCATATTCATTAGAGATATTGGTCTGTAACTTTCTTTTCTTGTTGCATCTATTCCTGGTTTAGGTATCACGATGATATTTGTTTCATAGAATGAGTTGGGAAGTATTCCTTCTTTTTCTATGTTTTGGAAAATATTAACTAATATAGGTACTAGTTCCTCCTTAAAGGTTCGGTAGAATTCTGATGTAAAGCCACCTGGTCCTGGGCGTCTCTTTTTGGGGAGATTTCTTGTAGTTGATGCTATTTCAGAGCTTTTTATAGGCTTAACAGTTCCACTTCTTTCTGGCTAAGTCTAGAAGGGTGGCATGTTTCCAAGTATTGATCTATTTCCTTCAGATTTTTATACTTCTGAGAGTAGAGTATTATGTAGTATTTTTTATTTATTTATTAATTTTTATTAAATCCTAACTGTGTACATTGATGCATTTATGGGTTTCATTGTACTGATTTGAGATACAATGTGAAATGCTTACATCGAACTAAGTAACACATCCATCACAATTATAATCTTTTCTTAATAGTTTTGAAATGTACCATTGCATCATGCACATTAGGTGAGGTCCCCCCAAATACCTTCCCTTCTTCCTTCTCCTCCCTTTCCTCTTTCCTTCTACTTTCTTTTTTATTTATTTATTTTTCTTAAATCATAGCTGTGTACATTAATGTGATCATGGGGCACCATACACTAGTTTCATAGACCGTTTGACACATTGTCATCACGCTGGTTAACATAGCCTTCCTGGCATTTTCTTAGTTATTGTGCTAAGACATTTACATTCCACATTTACTAAGTTTCACATATACCCTTGTAAGATGCACCGCAGGTGTAATCCCAACAATCCCCCTACCTCTGCCCACCTCCCCCTCCCTCCCCTCACTTTCCCCCTTCCCCCTATTCTTAGGCTGTAACTGGGTTACAGCTTTCATGTGAAAGACATAAATTAGTTTCATAGTAGGGCTGAGTATTATGTAGTATTCATTAAGGATAAGCTGAATTTCTGAGGAGTCTATTGTTATTTGGCTTTTATCATTTCTGATTGGTGAACTTAGGGATTTTACTCTTCTACTTCTGGTCAGGTTAGCCAAAGGTTTATCTATTTTATTGACCTTTCAAAAACAAACTCTTTGATAGGTTGATCTGTTGTACGATTCTTTTGTTTTCAATTTCATTAAGTTCTGCTCTAATTTTAGTTATTTCTTTTCTTCTGCTGGGTTTAGGGTTGGAAAGTTCTTCCTTTTCCAGTTGATTGACATGTGCCATTAAGTTATTGAATTCCACTCTTTGCGTTCTCTTGAGGAAGGCTGGCAACACTAGAAATTTGCCTCTTAGGACTGCTTTTGCTGTATCCCAGAGTTTCTGATCATTTCTTCATTATTGTTTTGTTCCAAAAATTTGGTAATTTACTTCTTTTTTTAATGGAACAGTATATTTATTTATTATTTATTTTTATTGTTAAATCATAGCTGTGTACATTAGTGCAATCAAGGTGTACAATGTGCTGGTTTCACATACAATCTGAAAGATTCTCATCAAACTGTTCAATGTAGCCTTCACGGAATTTTCTTAGTTATTGTATGTAGACATTTGTATTCTGCATTTAGTAGATTTTGCCTGTACCCATTCTAAGATGCACTGTAGGTGTGGCCCCACCCATTACCCTCCCTCTACCCTAACCACCCACCTCCCTCGCCCTCCCTTGGCCCTTACCCCATATTCTTGTGCTATACTTGGGTTATAGACTTCATATGAAAGCTATAAATTAGCTTCATACTAAGGCTGAGTACATTGGATACTTTTTCTTCCATTCTTGAGATACTTTGCTAAGAAGGAGATGTTCCAGCCCATCCACATAAACATGAAAGAGGTAAAGTCTCCATCTTTCTTTAAGGCTGCATTATATTCCATGGTATACATGTACCACAGTTTGCGAGTCCATTCGTGGGTCGATGGGAACTTAGGCTTCTTCCATGACTTAGCAATTATGAATTGGGCTGCAATAAACATTCTGGTATGGATGTTTTTGTTACATTGTAATTTTTGGTCTTCTGGGTATATACCTAGTAAAGGAATCATAGGATAGAATGGCAGGTCTGTTTTTAGATCTCTAAGTATTCTCCAAACATCCTTCCAAAAGGAATGTATTAGTGTGCATTCCCACCAATAGTGTAGAAGTGTGCCCTTTTCTCCACATCCACGCTAACATCTCTGGTTTTGGAATTTTGTTATGTGGGCTACACTTACAGGGGTTAGGTGATATCTCAAAGTAGTTTTGATTTGCATTTCTCTGATGATTAAGGATGATGAGCTTTTTCTCATGTGTTTGTAGATCGTGTGTCTGTCTTCCTTAGAGAAGTTTGTCTTCAAGTCCTTTGCCCACCTTGAGATGGGATTACTTGTTCTTTTCTTGCTAATACATTTGAGTTCTCTGTTCATTCTGGTTATTAAACCTTTATCAGAGGTATAAACTGCAAATATTTTCTCCCATTCTGAGGGCTGTCTGCTTGCTTTACTTACTATGTACTTGGCTGTGCAGAAGCTTTTTAGTTTGATCATGTCCCAGTAATGTATTTTCGATACTGCTTCAATTGCCTGGGGAGTCCTCCTCATAAATTATTCAGCCAGGCCGATTCCTTCAAGAGTTTTCCCTGCACTTTCTTCAAGTATTTTTATAGTTTCATGTCTTAAGTTTAAACCTTTTATCCAGTGAGAGTCTATATTAGTTAATGGTGAAAGGTGTTTGTCCAGTTTCAGTCTTCTACAGGTTGCCAGACAGTTCACCCAGCACCATTTGTTAAATAGGGAATCTTTTCCCCACTGAATGTTTTTAACTGGCTTGTCAAAGATCAAATAACAGTAAGTAGCTGGATTCATATCTTGGTTCTCTATTCTGTTCCACACATCTAATTCTCTGTTTTTGTGCCAGTACCATGCTGTTTTGATCACTATCAATTTGTAGTATAGTCTCCGGTCTGGTAACCTGATTCCTCCTGCTTTGTTTTTATTTCTGAGTAATGTTTTGGATATTCGATTTTTTTTCTGATTCTGTATAAAACGAAGTATTATTTTTTCAAGATCTTTAAAATATGACAGTGGAGCTTTAATATGGATTGCATTAAAATTATATATTGTTTTGTGTAGTATAGACATTTTAACAGTGTTGCTTCTTCCCAGCCATGAGAATGGTATGTTTTTCTATTTGTTAACATCTTCCGCTATTTCTTTTCTTAAAGTTTCATAGTTCCCTTTGTAGAGATCTTTCACGTACTTTGTTAGATAAACTCCCAAATATTTCATCTTCTTTGGCACTACTGTGAAAGGAAAAGAGTCCCTTACTATTTTTTTGGCTTGGCTATTGTTGGTATATATAAAGGCTACAGATTTATGGGTGTTGATTTTATAGCCTGAGACATTGCTGTATTCCTTGATCACTTCTCAAAGTTTTGTAGTAGAATCCCTAGTGTTTTCCAAATATACGATCATGTTATCTGCGAAGAGTAAAAGTTTGATCTCTTCTGACCCTATGTGGATACCCTTGATCGCCTTTTCTTTCCTAATTGCAATGACTAAGTTTTCCATTAGAATGTTAAAGAGCAATGGTGACAGTGGGTAACCTTGCTTGGTTCCTGATCTAAATGGAAATGATTTCAATTTAACTCCATTCTATTTCTTAATCTCGTCTATGACCTAGCTATTGTTAAGTATGAGGTTATTTAGTTTCCATGTTTTGTATGTGTGTTGAGATTCTTGTTGTTACTGAGTTCAACTTTTATTTCATAGTGGTCTGAGAAAATACAAGGAATTATTTCTATCCTTTTAAATTTGCTGAAGTTAGACTTGTGACATAAGATGTGATCAATTTTGGAGGATGATCCATGGGCTGATGTGAAGAATGTGTATTCGGTTTTGTTAGGATCAAATGTTCTATAGATGTCTATTAGATGCAAATCTTGAATGGTTAATTCTAAAATTTCTTTGCTTTGCTTGTTTTTTGAGCATCTATCCAATACTGCCAGAGGAGTGTTAAAGTCTCCAACAAGTCGCTCATGTCAATTAGAGTTTGTCTTATAAATTGAGGCACATTCGGGTTGGGTGCATAAATGTTGATAATTGAAATCTCATCATGTTGTGTCTTGCCCTTAACGAATAAGAAGTGACCATCATTGTCTTTTCTTACTTTGATTGGTTTAAAGCCTATTGTATTTGCAAATAAAATTGCAACAACTGATTTTTTCTGATTTTTATTTACCTGACTTATAGATGACCATCCCTTCACCCTTAGTCTATGTTTATCTTTTAAGGTAATCTTTGATTCTTCAATGGAGCAGATGTCTGGCCTGAGTTTTTGTATCCAGTCAGCCAACCTTTGTGTCTTTAGAGGGCAATTTAAGACATTCACATTAATTAAGAGTAATGGTAACCCCAACAGAGTTTTGGGTATCCTGTTTTTCGAAAGTCCAGTGGTCATTTTTAATCCTTTTGCCACTATGGAAATTAGAATTTGATCAAAAGTTTCTGAGTGATTTTACTTTGGTGGTGGAGGATTGTGTTGTTCATTATGGAGGATAGGTCTGAGAATATCCTGAAGAGCTGATTTAGTCAAGGCAAATTTCTTCAACATGTGAATGTCATTAAAGTATTTAATTTCTCCATTATAGATGAAACTCAGTTTAGCTGGATACAGGATCCTGTGTTGAAAGTTATTTTGCTTAAGGAGATTAAAGGTCAATGATCACCCTCTTCTTGCTTGAAAGGTTTTAGCAGAGATATGCAGTCATTCTAATGTTTTTCCCCTTGTATGTATTGTTTTCTTATGTGTTACAGTTTTCAGAATTTTCTACTTCATATTAATTTTAGCAAAATTAATTCTAATGTGTCTATGATAATTTTTATTTGGGTTGAGTCATGCCAGTGTTCTGAAACTGTCTGCTATCTGAATTTTAGAATCTCAGGGCATGTCTGGAAAATTCTCTTTAATTTTTTCTTTTTTTTTTTTTTTTTTTTTTTTTTTATTGTTGGGGATTCATTGAGGGTACAATAAGCCAGGTTACACTGATTGCAATTGTTAGGTAAAGTCCCTCTTACAATCATGTCTTGCCCCCATAAAGTGTGACACACACCAAGGCCCCACCCACCTCCCTCCTTCCCTCTTTCTGTTTCCCCCCCCATAACCATAATTGTCATTAATTGTCCTCATATCAAAATTGAGTACATAGGATTCATGCTTCTCCATTCTTGTGATGCTTTACTAAGAATAATATCTTCCACATCCATCCAGGTTAATACGAAGGATGTAAAGTCTCCATTTTTTTTAATGGCTGAATAGTATTCCATGGTATACATATACCAAAGCTTGTTAATCCATTCCTGGGTTGGTGGGCATTTAGGCTGTTTCCACATTTTGGCGACTGTAAATTGAGCTGCAATAAACAGTCTAGTACAAGTGTCCTTATGATAAAAGGATTTCTTTCCTTCTGGGTAGATGCCCAGTAATGGGATTGCAGGATCAAATGGGAGGTCTAGCTTGAGTGCTTTGAGGATTCTCCATACTTCCTTCCAGAAAGGTTGTACTAGTTTGCAGTCCCACCAGCAGTGTAAAAGTGTTCCCTTCTCTCCACATCCACGCCAGCATCTGCAGTTTTGAGATTTTGTGATGTGGGCCATTCTCACTGGGGTTAGATGATATCTCAGGGTTGTTTTGATTTGCATTTCTCTAATATATAGAGATGATGAACATTTTTTCATGTGTTTGTTAGCCATTCGTCTGTCGTCTTTAGAGAAAGTTCTATTCATGTCTCTTGCCCATTGATATAAGGGATTGTTGGCTTTTTTCATGTGGATTAATTTGAGTTCTCTATAGATCCTAGTTATCAAGCTTTTGTCTGATTGAAAATATGCAAATATCCTTTCCCATTGTGTAGGTTGTCTCTTTGCTTTGGTTATTGTCTCCTTAGCTGTACAGAAGCTTTTCAGTTTAATGAAGTCCCATTTGTTTATTTTTGTTGTTGTTGCAATTGCCATGGCAGTCTTCTTCATGAAGTCTTTCCCCAGGCCAATATCTTCCAGTGTTTTTCCTATGCTTTCTTGGAGGGTTTTTATTGTTTCATGCCTTAAGTTTAAGTCCTTTATCCATCTTGAATCAATTTTTGTGAGTGGGGAAAGGTGTGGGTCCAGTTTCAGTCTTTTACATGTAGACATCCAGTTCTCCCAACACCATTTATTGAATAGGGAGTCTTTCCGCCAAGGTATGTTCTTGTTTGGTTTATCAAAGATTAGGTGGTTGTAAGATGTTAGTTTCATTTCTTGGTTTTCCATTCGATTCCAAGTGTCTATGTCTCTGTTTTTGTGCCAGTACCATGCTGTCTTGAGCACTATGGCTTTGTAGTACAGACTAAAATCTGGTATGCTGATGCCCCCAGCTTTATTTTTATTACAGAGAACTGCCTTAGCTATACGGGGTTTTTTCCAGTTCCATACAAAACGCAGAATCATTTTTTCCAAATCTTGAAAGTATGATGTTGGTATTTTGATAGGAATGGCATTGAATAGGTAGATTGCTTTGGGACGTATGGACATTTTAACAATGTTGATTCTTCCCATCCATGAGCATGGAATGTTCTTCCATTTGTTAATATCCTCTGCTATTTCCTTTCTGAGGATTTCATAGTTTTCTTTATACAGGTCCTTCACCTCCTTCATTAGGTATATTCCTAGGTATTTAATTTTCTTTGAGACTATGGTGAAGGGAGTTGTGTCCTTAATTAGCTTCTCATCTTGACTGTTATTGGTGTACACAAAGGCTACTGACTTGTGGACATTGATTTTATATCCTGAAACATTACTGTATTTTTGGATGACTTCTAGGAGTCTTGTGGTTGAGTCTTTGGGGTTCTCTAAGTATAAGATCATGTCGTCAGCAAAGAGGGAGAGTTTGACCTCCTCTGCTCCCATTTGGATTCCCTTTATTTCCTTGTCTTGCCTAATTGTATTGGCTAGAACTTCCAGCACTATGTTGAATAGTAAAGGTGACAGAGGACAACCTTGTCTGGTTCCAGTTCTAAGAGGAAAAGCTTTGAGTTTTACTCCATTCAGTAAAATATTGGCTGTGGGTTTGTCATAGATAGCTTCAATCAGTTTTAGAAATGTGCCACTTATGCCTGTACTCTTCAGAGTTCTAATTAGAAAAGGATGCTGGATTTTATCAAATGCTTTTTCTGCATCTATTGAGAGGATCATGTGATCTTTATTTTTGCCTCTGTTAATATGGTGGATAACGTTTATAGACTTGCGTATGTTAAACCAGCCTTGCATCCCTGGGATGAAGCCTACTTGATCATGATGAATGACTTTTTTGATGATAAGCTGTAATCTATTGGCTAGGATTTTGTTGAGAATTTTTGCGTCTATGTTCATGAGTGAGATTGGTCTGAAATTCTCCTTTTTGTTTGGGTCTTTTCCTGGTTTTGGTATCAGGGTGATGTTTGCTTCATAAAATGTGTTGGGGAAGATTCCTTCTTCCTCAGTTTTTTGGAATAATTTCTGCAGTACAGGAATAAGGTCTTCCTTGAAGGTTTGATAGAATTCTGGAGTGAAGCCATCTGGACCAGGGCATTTTTTGGTTGGAAGCTTTTTTATTGTTTCTTTGATCTCAGTGCTTGAAATTGGTCTGTTCAGGAGCTCTATTTCTTCCTGGCTGAGTCTAGGGAGAGGGTGTGATTCCAAATATTGATCCATTTCTTTCACATTGTCAAATTTCTGGGCATAGAGTTTCTGGTAGTATTCAGAGATGATCTCTTGTATCTCTGTGGGATCAGTTGTTATTTCCCCTTTATCATTTCTGATTGAGGTTACTAGAGATTTTACTTTTCTATTCCTCGTTAGTCTGGCCAATGGTTTATCTATTTTATTTATTTTTTCAAAAAACCAACTCCTTTTTTCATTAATTTTCTGAATGATTCTTTTGTTTTCAATTTCATTGATCTCTGATTTGATTTTGGATATTTCTTTTCTTCTACTGAGTTTAGGCTTAGATTGTTCTTCTTTTTCCAATTCCATAAGATCTCTTGTGAGATTGTTGATGTGCTCTCTTTCAGTTTTTCGAATGTAGGCATCTAAAGCGATGAATTTTCCTCTCAAAACTGCTTTTGCAGTATCCCACAGGTTTTGGTAGCTTGTGTCTTCATTGTTGTTATGCTCAAGAAAGTTAATGATTTCCTGTTTTATTTCTTCCTGCACCCATCTGTTATTCAACAGAAGATTGTTTAGTTTCCACGCCTTTGGGTGGGGTCGAGCATTTTTGTTAGAGTTGAGTTCCACCTTTAGTGCCTTATGGTCTGAAAAGATACAAGGTAAAATTTCAATTCTTTTGATTCTGTTGATGTTTGTTTTGTGTCCCAGGATATGATCAATTTTGGAGAATGTTCCATGGGGTGATGAGAAGAATGTATATTCTTTATCTTTGGGGTGGAGTGTTCTATATGCGTCTATCAAGCACAGTTGTTCTAGAGTCTCATTTAAGTCTCTTATATCCTTGTTTAATTTCTGTTTAGAGGATCTGTCCAGCTCTGTAAGAGGAGTGTTAAAGTCCCCTGTTATGATGGTATTATCAGATATCATATTGCTCAGACTGAGTAAGGTCTGCTTCAAGAATCTGGGAGCATTTAAATTGGGTGCATAAATATTTAGAATTGAAATGTCTTCTTGTTGTATTTTTCCCTTGACCAATATAAAGTGACCATCTTTGTCTTTTTTGACTTTAGTTGCTTTAAATCCACATGTGTCTGAAAATAAGATTGCAACTCCTCTTTTCTTCTGAATTCCATTTGCCTGAAAAATTGTCTTCCAACCCTTGACTCGGAGCTTTAATTTGTCTTTTGAAGCCAGGTGTGTTTCTTGCAGACAGCAAATGGATGGCTTGTGTTTTTTAATCCAGTCAACCAATCTATGTCTCTTCAGTGGGGAATTCAAGCCATTAACATTTATTGAGATAATTGACAAGTGTGGTAGTATTCTATTCGTCTTATTTTGTGAGAGTCCATTGCTTAGTTTTATCTTTTGCATCAGTGTGGAGGTTAGGTTCTGTCCTTTAATTTCTGAGTTCTTACTTTGCTGCTGATCCATTGTGGTGGTCAGTGTGCAGAACAGGTTGAAGTATTTCCTGTAGAGCTGGTCTTGTTGTGGCGAATTTCCTCAATGTTTGTATATCCGTAAATGATTTGATTTCTCCGTCAATTTTGAAGCTTAGCTTAGCAGGGTACAGAATTCTGGGCTGAAAATTGTTCTGTTTAAGTAGATTAAAGGTAGATGACCATTGTCTTCTTGCTTGGAAAGTTTCATTAGAGAAGTCTGCGGTCAATCTGATGGATTTGCCCCTGTAGGTCAACTGGCGCTTACTCCTGGCAGCTTGCAGAATCTTTTCTTTGGTCTTGACTTTGGACAGGTTCATCACAATGTGTCTTGGAGAAGCTCGGTTAGAGTTGATGCGACCTGGGGTCCGATATCCCTCTGAAAGCAGTGTGTCAGAATCTTTGGTGATATTTGGGAAATTTTCTTTTATAATATTCTCTAGTATGGCTTCCATTCCTCTGGGGCATTCTTCTTCCCCTTCTGGAATTCCTATAACTCGTATGTTGGAACGCTTCATAAAGTCCCATAATTCTGACAGTGAACGTTCTGCTTTCTCTCTCTTCTTTTCTGCCTCTTTTACTATCTGAGTTATCTCAAAAACTTTGTCTTCTACCTCTGAAATTCTTTCTTCTGCATGGTATAACCTGTTGCTGATACTTTCCATTGCATCTTTAAGTTCCCTGATTGACTGTTTCATTTCCTTCAGCTCTGCTATATCCTTTTTATATTCTTCATATCGTTCATCTCTTATTTGATTCTGTTTTTGAATTTCCTTTTGGTTATTTTCCACTTTATTAACAGTTTCCTTCATTGTTTCCATCATTTCCTTCATTGTTTTCAACATGTGTATTCTAAATTCCCTTTCTGTCATTCCTAACATTTCTGTATAGGTGGAATCCTCTGCAGTAGCTACCTCATGGTCCCTTGGCGGGGTAGTTCTGGACTGGTTCTTCATGTTGCCTGGAGTTTTCTGCTGATTCTTCCTCATGGGTGATTTCTTTTATCTGTTTACTTGCCCTAATTTTCCTTTCAATTCCTCTTGCTCTTTAAGTTCTTGTGCCTGTGGACTAAGGGTTACAGGACCATAAGGGTGAGAAGGTTTAAGAGCAAAAAAGCGATGAAAGAAATGAGGACCGAGTGATAAGAAGAAAAAAAAAATGAAAAAAAAGAAAAATAGAGAAAGGAGAGTGGTTGGGTGAAAGGAATATTGACAAAAAGAAGAGAGGCACAGAAAGAGGGAGACAGAGCAATATAGGTGTACAGTAGGGTACTTTGATACAACCTTAAAAAAAAAAAAAACACCTTCTGGGGGTGCCAAGTGGGGTGGTTCCCTTGAGGTCAGCAGCTCTTTGCTAACCTGATCAGACACAGTACCCCACCTCCACCAAGTAGAGAGGAAAGACAAAAATGCTATAAATCAAACCAAAACAAGCAAACAGAAAACCTTACGGGATAAAATTGGCTGGAAAAACCAAATAATAGTGGTAGAAACACTAACAAAAATGAAGTTCTGATTATTGAAATAGGCAGCAATGGGAAATTATAATTAAACTAGAAAAATTGAGAAAGAAAAAGGATCTGTATGGAAAAGGTTGAACTTAAAAAACAAAACAACAATCTAGAACGTCAAAATAAACAAAAAAAACAACCAAACCAAAAAAAAAAAAAAACAAACAAACAAACAAAAAAAAACACACACGCAACCAAAAACAAAGCAGTATGTATATGGAATTGACTATTGTCTGGTCAACACGTGGTCTTCTGGGGTATGAGATGTTAATCACAGTTCTGATACGACTGGAGGCTGCTAGTTTCTCGAACCCCAGCAGGTAGACACCCTAAATCTCTCTTCAGCCCACTTAAAAGGCACTTTGAACTTGTTCACTTACTGAGCAGAAGCTTTCTCAGGGAAGTGCTTGTTGCTGGAATCACTGCTGAAGTGGCTATCCACTTACCCTGTGTGTCAAAACTGGTCTCCCTCTGCCCCCGAGGGTTAGGGCTGCAAGGCGGCTCAGACCCCGCCCTTAGGCTACTTGGTCGCTGGGTTACCAGCTCCCACCCAATTCCAGCTCTGTGACCCTGAGGGCGGAGCTTGCCAGGGCAGATCGCTCACAATGTCTGCCTGTGACCCAGAGCCAAACTCTATTAGCTCTGTCTGGCTCAGCGGCTCAGACTGGGGCCCTAGACAAAGGCCAAAGTTCTCCGCACTCCCGCTCAGGCTCTCCCCAAGGCAGTTCAGCTGAGTGCCAAGTCCAAAGACACCAAAACAGTTCACAGGTAAGGCCTTTCTGGTTTGCAGTCTCGCTGCTACTGAACCTACAGTTGCGGGCGGGTTTAGGCGGATTGAACACATGCGACCACTTGCCGGTTTTCCACTGTTTTAGTCCTCCTCTTGGGGTCCAGAAGTCTCTCGCTGACTCCCTGTATCCTCTCAGGGGTGAT
Source organism: Nycticebus coucang (assembly GCF_027406575.1). Taxonomy (NCBI): domain Eukaryota; kingdom Metazoa; phylum Chordata; class Mammalia; order Primates; family Lorisidae; genus Nycticebus; species Nycticebus coucang. Next base: position 92,249,234 of record NC_069804.1, on the reverse strand, counting down.
GATAGGCAGATCCCACCAGCCAGAGATGCCTGGAGTCCTATATCCCCAAACTCACGGTGCCCAGATGCAAGGAAGCTGTTACTCGGCTGCCATCTTGCTCCACCTCTTCTCTTTAATTTTTTCATGAAGCAAAGCATCTGTATCCTTCGTAGCAACCTCATCACTTTCAGGTATTCCTATAAGGCGAATATTAGACCTCTTTGAATTATCCCAGAGCTGTCAGAGAGAATGATCTGTTTTTGTTCTCCACTTTTTTTCCTCTTTGAGTGTTCGGGAGCATTCAAAAGCTTTGTCTTCAATATTGGAGATCCTTTCTTCTACCTGCTCCATTCTGTTACTGAGGGATTCTACTGTATTTTTTAGATCTTTAAGGGCAGCAAATTCTTGATTTAATGTGTCAAAATCTTTGGTCATTTTGTCTTTAAAGTCATTAAATTCTTGAGACATCTTTTGAATTACTGCTTTAAATTCTAATTTCATCATTTTCTCCATTTTTTTGATCCTATTTTTTATCCAAATTCGGAACTCAATTTCTGACATCTCAGCCATTTGTTTGTGAATAGGATATTGTGCTGTGTCTGCTTTATCGTTTCTTGGGGACGTTGATCTACTCTGATTTTTCATGTTCCAGAGTTTTTCTGCTGATTCCATCTAATGATTGTTTTTCACTGTTGGCTAAGTGGTCTGGTAAGGTGAGATTGGATTGGGGTTTCCTGGGGTTGTGGTTAACCAGCCCTTTGTTAAGGATCTTGGACTGTTGACTGCAGCTTTTTCCCCTTTAGCTTTGCAAAGGACCTGTACAGTATTACAGTCTGAGGCTGGGGAAACTTGCTTGGTGTGGTGGGGTTAGGTGGTTCAGTCTTGTATTCAACTGGTTCTTGTCTGATCCTGGTGGATCAGTGACTCTGGTGAAGACTTAGCTGTGAAGAAATATAACAATTAAAAAAAAAACACCTCCTCAGACAACAACTGGAATGGGAAAATTGACACTTCCTGTTACTATACAACAAGGGTATCACCTTAGAGGGTCCTCGGGTGATTGTCCCAGGTTAGGGGTTCTGAGCCAATCCACCCAGTCAGTACAAACTCTCAGGTGGGAGAGTTTGAAAGGTCTCCAGCAGCTAGATGGCAGAGGTCTACTGGCTGCTGATATTTGGCTCTCTCCAGTGATCTACAGATTCAGAAAGCCCCCCCCCAGTAGCATAGTAGGAACAGGGGGCTGAGTGTCTTTCTCCACTTTGTTCCTTTTTCATGCCCAATCACTGGTGATCCCACAGGACTGCAGTCCTGTTCCCTCCAATAATGCAAAGTGTCAGGTCTTAGCATCTGTCAGAGGCAGGTCTTAGCTGGCCCAGAGGCCCAGCCACTGCTCTCGGCTACCAGCCAGCTGGGGGAGCTGAGGCCTGCCTGCCTCAGGTGTTCAATAACTACTGGCGAATGTTCCACTTGGGTTCAGTCTAATCCTGGGGGTACCAGGCCAGCAAATGCTTATGTCCCTCAGCTACCGTGCCTTTGTCCCTGCTGCTCTACAGCACCAGTATTCGTATGGAGTGATTTCTGGTTTCCTCCGGCATTGTACAGTGTTGTGGGGGTGTTTCTATAAGATTAGATCCTGGCGTGATCACGTTATTGTTGTTGGATCTTTGTGGGAAGTGCCCCTGCACAGCTCCAGTGCCACTGCCAAAGCCAGAGAATTCTGGCTGTAGGAGCAGCTCTAGGAGTGTGCTGCATGGATCTGGCAGCAGGGTGGGGTACTCTGCACATAATTCTGGCAGTATCCAGCACCCAGTGACTTCAGGAAGGAAAACAAGACTCCACTGGTGATTCAGGTCAGGTGGGAGCCTGGCACGGAGGCATGGCAGTTGCTGCGCAGCTTCAGCATTCTCCAGATGGGTGGGGTGCAGCACATGGTCTCGGTGGTCTCCGGGTGGGCAGGACGTGGCGCAGAGGCAGGGAGGGCACAGGGGCATGGCGCAGCTTGGAGACAGGGATGGCGTGGGGGATTGGCTGGATGGGGGCAGGGCACTCGGTCAGGCAGGCTGTGGGGGTGGTGCTGTTCATGAGCCTCCTTCCTCAGTCACTGAAGGGATTAGGGATCTGGTTTATCTGGTGAGGGGGGAAGGGTGCATTGAAAGTTCAGAATGGCAGGGAAAATATTACTTCAATTTTTCTGCCTGGTAAGAGAATGTTCAGAGTCACCACAGGGTCCCTCTGGAGGAAGTAGTCCCCACTTCTTACTGCTCTCACCTGTGCATTGAGACAAGAGATCCTCAGTTCACTACTCACCTGTAGAAATCCCACAGGAGCAAACAAAGAGTGAAAGGAAAAGGAAAAAAGAACCTGCAGCTTTACTGGGGGAGGGGTCGGGCATTTTTCCTTTCAGTTGAGTTTTGTACCTGAATATTGTTGTCTTGGAATCACAACTTGCCTCAGAAGGGGTGACCTGCAGTTATCTCTCTTCTCTTTTGGCTGGGCTTCCTGTCTTCAGCTCAATTAGATACCCTCTTAACATTATCCTTCTCTCTGGACAGGAGCCTATGTCAGAGACTGTTTCCAGTAGGCCATCTTGCCTCTCCTCCCCCCACTATATCCTTTCTATATACTTCATATCGTTCATCTCTTATTTGATTCTGTTTTTGGATTTACTTTTGGTTATTTTCCACTTTATTAGCAGTTTCGTTCATTGTTTCCATCACTTACTTCATAGTTTTTATCATGTGTATTCTAAATTCCCTTTCTGTCATTTCTAAAATGTCTTTATAGGTGGAATCCTCTGCAGTAGCTACCTCATGGTCACTTGAAGGGGTTGCTCTGGACTGGTTCTTCATGTTGCCAGGAGTTTTCTGCTGATTCTTCCTCATGAGTGATTTCTTTTATGTTTCCTTTCCCTAATTTTCCTTTCACTTCCTCTTGCTCTTTGAGTTGCTGTGCCTGTGGACTAGGGTTTCAATGAGTTCTTTTGGTACAGGACCAGAAGGATGAGAAGGTTGAAGAGCAAGAAGCGATAAAAGAAAGAAAAAGAATGAAAGAAAAAGTAACGAAAAAAGAGAAAGGAGGGGGGTAGGTAAAAGGGAATATTAACAAAAAGAAGGGAGGCACAGAAAGAGGGAGACAGAGCAACAGAGCTGTACAGTAGGGTACTTTGAAACCACCTTAAAAGAACCCCAGCCTCTGGGGGTGCCGGGTTGGGTGGAAGGGAGGAAGTTTAGCTCTTTCACCTTTCCAGTGTAGGACATCCGTCACAAGGTTGGTTCCACTCCATTTGGGCGGGTCTTACACTTGACTCTATCAGCTGCAGGCTGCCACCACTAGGGAAGTGAGAAGGAGAGTGGCAAGGAGGCAGCGGACCACTCTGGTGTCTGCTCTCATTCTTGGAGGCACCGCTCCTTGGTTCTTTGAGCTCAAGCTGGGTACCAAGGAAGGAGCATGTCTTGTTTCTGTACTCAGCTCCAGCAATACCAACCCTTAAGTTTTTCATAATAGCATTTTATTTTCTGTAACTTACTTCATGGCAAGAATACAATATATAATACACATGACATACAAAATATGTGTTAAGGCTTCCACTCAACAGTAGGGTATTAGTACAGTTTCTGGGACTTCAAAGGTTTTATATTGAGTTTTGACTGTGTGAGAGCTGGTGCTCATAATTTCCAAGTTGTTTAAATGTATATATGTGTATATCACACATGTGTGTATTCTATACATATATTTATAGTACATAGTAAGTTTTCAATGTTGTTGATAGATTCTTGAACATTGTGACTTTAAACTAAATGATGTATAACAACATCATTTTGTTCTCATCAATATTATAACAGAACAATATTAAATGAAGCATTATTTAAAGAACTGCTATATGTCATTTCATTTAAACTAGAACTTTTCAAGAACCTATTGACAATGTGAAGTGAAGACTTACTGTAATGCTGTACACACACATGCATGCACATGCAAACACAGGGATTTACCTGTTGTGCCTATGGCCTTTGCTTCTAAACCTAGTGGGTCATAGTGTAATGGAACATCCAAAGCATCCAGATGATGGTGCAAGCAGGAGAGAGAGAGGGGAGAGCAAGTCTCATTTCCTCAGGCAGACATCACAACTTCTCTAGCTTAAGCTACTACCAGTTGATAGTCTCATCTTGCCTGCACTGTTCATTTCCCCACACAGGGATAGTCACGTAGACATTCCCCCTGACTGGGCACCTTCAGACACCTTTCTTATCAACTAGAATTACAGGAGTGGCCCACTTGCATGCTTTACCCTGGGTTTTGAAAAGTCCAGGGGATCTTAGCCTATCTATTCCCACAGGGTTAGAGTTTCTAGATCTGAGATTATAGGTTCATATTTCTTGAAGTCTGTGTCAATCTACCTTGTCTAGAAAAGGTCATCTAGCTCAAGGTAGTGTCACCATTGGAAAGAAGTCAGGGATAGTTATACAAAGTAGAAATTTTAATAAACTTAGAGTTGATATGCCTTGAAGACCACATGTGGCTTTTGTTGATAGGATTTTTTTTAACAAAAGTACTCTGCTCCTTTCCTCTAATGTTTTAGTCATTACAAAGAAAGAAAAAAAAATCCCACAAAATAAGACATGCAACCATATAAGCAAATGTTTTCCATTCATTTAAAATTTGTTTTCATGATGTTTCAAATGAGAGATGAAAATAAAAGTGTTCTTTAAAAAAATAAGGAATTTAAAGCCAAGGTAATGATTATATCTGTTTAATTTCTTGTATGCACAATACTGTCCTATGACCTGGGAATTATTGCAGCCAGGGGAAAATGTTTAAGTTTCAACAAACATAATTACTCTAGAGATAGTTTGGTAATATAAGATATTGGGTAATTATCACATTATTTGGCAGTAAGACAGTATGAACATGAGCACAAAACAGAGATGTGATTGAGAATTTACCATCAAGTGAAAATGCCTGCACCTTAGCTGGGCATTGTGGCTGGCACCTGTAGTCCCAGCTACTTGGGAGGCTGAGGCAAGAGAATCGCTTAAGCCCAGGAGTTGGAGGTTGCTGTGAGCTGTGTGAGGCCACAGCACTCTACAGAGGGCCATAAAGTGAGACTCTGTCTCTACAAAAAAAAAAAAAAAAAAAAGAAAATGCCTGCACTTTTCCTGGGTTAAGTCACAGTTTTCAAGGTTGTATGAAATATCCATTGTTTGAGAGAATATAGTACAATAGGTTTAATTGAGGAAAACATAATGACAAAGTTCATTTGCTTGCTTGGAGGATATAGTTAGTTGTGGATTCCCTAGAAAATAAAAAGGCAGAAGTTAGTAAATAACTATTCAGTTTCATTTTTGGTTATGTTTATATTCATACCAGCTTATTAGGTAATTCATATCAAAATTTCTGGAAACAGAAATATTAATAACATATTCTGAAAAATTGATCTAGCCCCATCTCTTTCTCTAACACTGTTAAATGTCTACATAGTTTGACTTTTAATTTAGTTTTTAAAATGTGCTGTGAGATTGAGATATTATTTCCTCTCCACTCTAAAAAGGAGAAAGATGATGTGTCATGAGACAGTGTTGAACTTTATCCAAGAATTCCTGTGCTCTTGGAAAGAAGGAACAGTTGAGAAATCCCCCTACCTTTTTGTGTTTTCAACAGCTAAACAAAAGCGCCACCCTACTTTGGCATGTTCTTAGAACTATCTGACTCTACCCTTCAGATAAGACTCACTGTCCACCTTTCCTCATGGTAGATGAATGAATTTTTAAAAAGTGGTATATGTACAATGAACTATTATTCAGACTTAAATGAAATTCTGATATCTGCAATGACAGGAATAAGCCTTGAAAACATTATGCTATGAGAAATAAGTCTTACTCAAAAGGATAAATATTGCATAATCCCACTTATACAAAGTGCCTAGGATAGGCAAGTTTATAGAGACAGAAAGTAGAATAGAGTTTACAAGAAGATGGAGAGAATTGAATGGGGAGTTATTGTTTAATGGATACAGAGTATTTCTTCTGGATGATGCAAAGTTCTGGAAATGGATAGTAGTGATAGTTGTATGTACAACATTTGTGAACATATTGAATGCCACTGAACTTTACACTTAAAATGATTAAAATAGTAAATTTCATGTTACATATATTTTCCACATAAAAAGAAAAGAATAGGGCGGCGCCTGTGGCTCAGTCGGTAGGGCGCCGGCCCCATATACCGAGGGTCGCGGGTTCAGGCCCGGCCCCGGCCAAACTGCAACCAAAAAATAGCCGGGCGTTGTGGCGGGCGCCTGTAGTCCCAGCTACTCGGGAGGCTGAGGCAAGAGAATCGCTTGAGCCCAGGAGTTGGAGGTTGCTGTGAGCTGTGTGAGGCCATGGCACTCTACCGAGGGCCATAAAGTGAGACTCTGTCTCTACAAAAAAAAAAAAAAAAAAAAAAAAAAAAAAAAAAGAAAAGAATAAATTCCAATATTTATTACAACATGGAAAAACTGAAAACATTATGCCAAATGAAATAAGCCAGAAACAAAGGATAACTATTACATAATTCCACTTCTTTGGGGTACCTAGAAAAGGCAATTTGTGGAGACAAAAAGTAGAATAAATGTTATCGGGATTGTGTAAAGGAGTGAATGAAGAGTTATTGTTTAATGAGTATGGAGTTCCTATTTGAGTGATGAAAATTGTGAAAATGGATAGTGGTGAAAGTCGTACTTAATTCTACTGAACTAACTGCCTCCACCCTTGAGATAAGATTTACTGTCCATATTTGTGTGCTTATAATGGCTAGAATGGTATATTTCGTGCTATGTATATTTTGACACAATAAAAAAAGATTTAAAAATGCCCAATCAGAGACACTTTGTGAAAATTTCCAACAAAGCTAACTTTTAAAAAAGGCTACATGGTGAATATAGGCTTGCATCTATGTAAATAATCAGGGTAGATTTAATGAAACATACTTATTTTGTGGTCAAGAATAATCTTTCTTTGAGATTATCTTTGATCAAGAGTGGGATGACTATAGTGATAAATTTTGTGTTTCAAAAGCAATTTATGCATCATTTACAGCACACCATTTGGGTTTATAAGATTATCAGATTCAATCCCTATGTTTTGTTTCTGAGCTATTTTGTAACTTTGTAAAATTGAGGTTGACTAATGTATATGCAAACTCTGTCTTGTCTGGTAGAAACTTTTTTTTAAACTTTTGAGACATAGTGTCACTATATCACCCTTGGTAGAGTGCCATAGTGTCACAGCTCACAGCAACTTCAAACTCATGGGCCCAAGTGATTACCTTGCCTCAGCCTCGTGAGTAGCTGGGATGACAAACACCCACCACCAAGAGGGGATATTTTTGGTTGCAGTTGTTCTCATTGTTTAGCAGGTCTGGGTCGGGCTCAAACCTGCCAACCATGGTGTATGTGGCTGGAACCCTACTCACTGAACTATGGGTGTCAAGTCATGGTAGAGATTTCATTGACTTGCCCAAGCCCTTCCCTCCCGCTGAATATTTTTTTTACCTACCTGAAAATTAGACTGTATTTTGGGCACCCTTCTTTTTGAGATGCCTGAGGTCAGGACCTTGAAAAAACTGACCTTTGACAACTCTTCTCAATAGATAATTTAACTAGTTTTACAGGAACAATGCCAAAAAAAGTCACTGATAGACTATTTCTTAGACAGCACTTCACCCCAATCAGGAAGTTTAAGATCATCTCTGAGTTTTTCAGTGACAAATGATTCTCATTTGTATTGAACAAAAGAGTGATTGGCAATATTAAACTTTATCTGAGCCCTGTTATCTGGGCAATTGATTCAGAAAGTTATCCAAACTTTTTGTTCCCTCACCTTGTATATTTTAAGAACTAATCACCTTTCAAGTAAAATTCATTGCCTAACCTTCTTCAAGACTCCCTTGCCTACCTGTTTTTATAAATGCCCAGGTTTCCTTCTTTTTCTTTGAAAAATGATCTATTGATATATATATATATATATACACATATATATATATATCATAATAGACTGAATTAAATAATCTTTAATTAGTGCATTTTTACCTTTCATAATTGAGACCTGGAATGACCCCTGGCAAAATATGTCAGTTGTGAAGTTTGTTTCTGTGCTTCACACCTTCTTCAGAAGCCAATTCAACTGGCATCAATACTGCTCTTTGAGGTTTATTAGAGTAAGTACTAAGAAATGCAGGGATTGTCTTCCTTTCGTAAATCTACTCTTCTTTCTCTAGTCCTTAAGCATCTACTTTTTAACTTCTGTTTTTGGTAGCCCTTGCTACAAATTGGTTAAAAATATAATTTTTTCTACCCTAAGCTATATGTTAATTTTAATAGCTTTGAAAATTGATAAACCTGAGATCAGGAGAATAAAATAAAAAGCTTTAGTTGGGTGGCAACTGTGGCTCAGTGGGTAGGGTGATGGCCCATATACTGAGGGGGGTGGGTTCAAACCCGGCCCCGGCCAAACTACAACAAAAAAATAGCCAGGTGTTGTGGCCGGCACCTGTAGTCCCAGCTATTTGTGAGGTTGAGGGAGGAGAATTGCCTAAGCCCAGGAGTTGGAGGTTGCTGTGAGATGTGTGACACCATGGAACTCTACCAAGAAAGATAAAGCGAGCTATGGGTGTCAAGCACCTCTGTCTCTACAAAATAAGTAAATAAGTAAATAAATAAATAAATAATAAAATCTTTACCAAGAAAAGCCTTTAGTGATAATAATGGCAATGAAGGAGGTTTGAGAGCAGAATATTCTATCCATTAAAGCCTCAAATTCTTCCATAGGAGGGTCATTTTATGCCACATATGGTTGGAAATAGAGTATCTAGATATAGAAGTAGTTGATGGGGGAGGAAGAGAATTTCAGTGAAGATATGCAATTCCTATGTTTGAACAGTGACTCCAGGACAATTACTTCTCCCTATATATCCTGAGGGACACATATTTTTATCATATGATAAAACAATAAAATCATTCTAGAAGCATTAGAACAGTGGTCTTCAAGCTTTTTGGCTTAGGAACCTCCCAAAGTAATATTAACTCTTCCTTACATTACATATTTTTACCTTGATATCTAACATTATAAGTTGAAACATAGTAGTTGTAGAGGATGTAATTTCTAGTATGTTGCAAATATTGACATTTTAAAATATAATTCTAAAATCTAATATGTTGATGTCCCGGCTTTGTTTTTATTACTAATAACTGCTTTAGCTATATAGGTTTTTTCTGGTTCCATACAAAACGAAGAATTTTTTTTTCCAAGTCTTGAAAGTATGATGTTGGTATTTAAATAGGGATGGCACTGAATCTGTAGATTGCTTTGGGGAGTATAGACATTTTAACAATGTTGATTTGTCCTGGCCACTAGCATGGTATGTTCTTCCATTTGTTAATATCCTCAGCTATTTCTTTTTTAGGGTTTCATAATTTTCTTTATAGAGGTCCTTCACCTCTTTTGTTAGGTATATTCCTGGGTATTTCATTTTCTTTGAAGCTATGGTGAAGGTAATTGTGTCCTTAATTAGCTCTTCGTCTTGGTTGTTATGGGCATATACAAAGGCTACTGACTTGTCGACATTATGGTATTTTTGATGACTTCCAGGAGTCTTTTGGTTGAGTCTTTGGGGTTCTCTAAGTATAAGATCATGTCATCAGAAAAGAGGGAGAGTGTGACCTCCTCTGCTCCCATTTGGATCCCCTTTATTTCATTCTCTTGCCTCATCATATTGGCTAGAACTTCCAGCATTATGTTGAATAGTAATGTCAGTAGAGGAAAACCATGTCTGATTGCAGTTCTAAAGTGGAAAAGCTTTCAATTTTACTCCATTTAGTAAAATATTAGCTATGGGTTTGTCATTGATAGGTTGATCAGTTTAAGAAATGTGACACCTATGCCTATAATCTTCAGTGTTCTCATTACAAAAAGATGCTGGATTTTATTGAATGCTTTTTCTGCATCTATTGAGAGGATCATATAGTCTTTGTTGTTGCTTCTGTTGATATGGTGAATAGCATTTATGGACTTGTGTATGTTAAGCCAGGCTTGCATCCCTGGGATGAAACCTAGTTGATCATGATGTATGACTTTTTTTGATGATAAGATGTAATCTTTTGGCTAGGTTTATGTTGAGAATTTTTGCATCTATATTCATTAGTAACATTGGTCTGAAGTTCTCCTTTTTAGTTGGGTCTTTTTCTAGTTTTGGTATCAGGGTGATATTTGCTTTGTAGAATGTTTTGGGGAAGATTCCTTCTTCCTCAATTTTTCGGAATAATTCCTTCAGTATGGGAATAAGCTCTTCTTTCAAAACAGCATGATAATGAGACAAAAATAGAAACACAGGCATTTGAAATCAAATAGAAAACCAAGAAATAAAAATAACATCTTACATCCACCTAATCTTTGATAAACCAACAAGAACATACACTGGGGGAAAGAATCTCTATTCAATAAATGGTGCTGGGAGAATTGGATATCCACATGTAAAAGACTGAAACTGGACCTGCACCTTTCTACACTCACAAAAATTTATTCAAGATGGAAAAAAGACTTAAATTTTAGGCGTGAAACAACAAAAGTCCTCAAAGAAACACAGGAAAAGCACTTGAAGTTGTCAGCCTGGGGAAAGATTTTATGAAGGAGACTTCCATGGCAATTGTAACAACAACAAACATAAACAAATGGGATTTAATGAAACTGAAAAGCTTCTGTTCAGCTAAGGAGACAACAGACAAAGCAAATAGACAATCTACAAAATGGGAAAGGATATTTTCATATTTTGAATCAGACAAAAGCTTGATTCCTAGGATCTATAGAAAACTCAAATTAATCCACATAATAAAAGCCAACAATCACATATTTCAATGGGAAAGAGGGATTAATAGAACCTTCTCTAAAGAAGACAGATGAGAGGCAGAGCATGATAGAGGATGAAATGGATGTTTAGCCCAACACTCCACCATTAGGTGAGAGTGAGAAGGCTAGATCTTTCCTCGCATGGAGTGCTGGTGTAGACTGGTAGCTAGGGGTGTGCAGCAAAATGGTGGATTTCTGGACTTGAAGTGTAACCCAGAGCTTCAGAGTCTGCTAGAGAAATTTCAGTCCCACAGTGGAAATGGTGCCAGTGGATTGGGGGTGTGCCCTAAGGCGGCAGGAACCAGCTCCTCCCCCACAGAGGACTGCAGTTCCCAGTTAGTGGGGAAACTAGATGTTTTGTGGAAAGTTCGGTGAAGTGTGGAATCCTGAGCAGAATTTGGTTACCAGAAAGGGGTGCTGTTCAGGTGGCAGGGAGCTAGGCAGCCCAATAGAAAAGGGGAAAGGATCTCACCTAGGAAATGGACACATTTTGAAATGTTGGAAGTGGCAACTGCCATGAACACCTTTTCCCAGAATAGCAGGTGTGAATGAATGGACTGGATCATTCCTGGTAAGGAATATTGGTTTAGAATGGCAGTTTGGGATGTGCAGTGAACTGGCGGATTGCTGGATTCAAATGTGTAATCCTGAGCCAGGGTGACTGGAGGAATCTCAGTGCCACTGCTGAAGTGGAGGGTGCCAGCAGCAACCAGTCCCTCCTCCAAAAAAGATTGTAATTCCCAGTTCACAGGGAAATTAGGAGCTGAGTGGAAATATTGGTGAGGTGTGGACTTCTGCCCTGAATTTAGAGGTCAGATAGAGGTGCCAATTGGAACAGAACAGTTGAGGTTAGGTGGACAGTCAGGAAACAAAAATAATTGGCAACTTTAGAAATGGCGACTGCCACAGGCACCTCCTCCTGTCAGGTACAATGGTAACGGAGGTAACAGCGAAAACTGTGAATCAGGTATAAGCCAGGGAACCACTCACAGTGCCACCTGGTGTCTGGAAAGTATATTACAATATAAATATGTAAATATATTCCTACTAAAGTTGACCCCTACGTCATACATATACTTGTATGTGTATGTGTATATTATATATATATATATATGTGTGTGTGTGTGTATATACATATAATATATATACATTTTTATAGTTACTGTCTTTTTTCTTCTCTTTTTTTCATACTTTTCTTGTAGGAGTCATTGTTAATTTATTATTAATACTATTCTTTTTTATCTTCCTTTTCTTCCCTTCTTATGGTTTCTGAGAGTGCTTATATCAGATTTTTACAGTTTTTTGTTGTTGTTCTTGTTTTCTTTTAATTATTTTAAGATTATCATCATTTTTGTTGTTGTTGTTTGTCTGTAAGTTTATTTGTTTCTGATTGTCTGTGCATCTGTGTGCTTGTGTGTCTACTGGCTTTTTTATCTGTTTATTTGCCCATTTGGTTTCAACATGTTGTATGTTTTGCTAAATCCTTGGGTTGGCTACTTTCCCTAACTCCAATTCTCACATTCAATAAGAATAAGGGGGAATGGGGGATGACAGCTGACTGGAGCCAACTTTCAACAGAAGCTGTAATCCAGAGGGAGATATAACAGCCAGAAAGAATCCAACAAAGCTGAAGGAGGGGAGCTGAGCTGGGAGAAGAGATAGATAATTGCATGTATTCCCTGCTGAGGCAAGCTTCAACTCTAAGGAAACAAATTTCAGGTACAGATCTCATCCCAAAGAGGATGTGTGTCTGTCCCCTTCTCTAAAAGAGTTGTTTGCTTGCTGTGGGATCTCTACTAGTGAGTGATGAACTGATGTTCTCCTCCCTAACCCCACTGGAGAGAATTGCTGGAAGCTAGGACTCCTTCTCCAGAAAGCCCATGCTGTGAGCCCAGGAATTCCCTTGTCTGGCAGGGAGTTTCAACAAATATTTTCCTTGTCACCTTGAACTTCCAGTCTACTCTTCCCCCCAGCCTGGTGGTCTGGAATTCCAACCACCACAGAGACCAGAATGTTTGCACTTCTTGGCTAGGACTGGGCATTGCATAGACGGAGGCAGTGCAGCTGTGCTGTATCTGTGAATCCATCTGAGCTAAATCTGTACCTGATGATATCTAGTATTCTCATTACTGAACAATACAGAAAGACATAGAGGGAAAGGTGACTGACCTGGCTCAGAGAAAGTGTATCTTAGCAGTGGGCAGAAGCTTGAGTCTCTGCACTACAGGTGGAGACTCAGGAATTGCTGAGGTACATGAACCCAAGTGGAGACAACTCCTACTCAATATCGGCATTAATAGAGTGATCCTGCTGGGGTCTAATTTTGGAGAATCATCTCCCCAACTCTATGGTTTGCCAGAGGGATTCAGACCTCGCCCTATAGGGATAACAGAGCTGCAGAACCACAGCAACAAAGGTGTGGTGGCTGAGGGAGAAATTCTTTTGCTGTGTGGACATTCTCAGGTTTAGATTTAGCTCAGGTGGAACTTTTGCCAGCTTCCATTGAGCACTTAAGGCAGGCAGGCTTTAGCATCCCTTGCTGGATGGTGGTAGATGGGGGTAACCACGAGGAAGAGGCAGTGACCTTACTTTGACTTTGGCAAGCACATAGCCTTGGCACATTTGCTTATTGGACAGAACTGGGCCACAGAGACTGGGTTAACAGAGACTGCTGGTGGGGCTATCAGAGACTGGGGTGACCAGAGTCAGGTGTTGAAGGGTGAGCAAGGTGGGGGAAGACGCATCAAACCTCTTGCACAAAACCTTCTACAGGGTGGGCCTTTCTGACTCCTTGGAGCACCACAGGCACTCAAGCTACACTTGAGCTACAAGTAGACTCCTAATATCTAGTTGCTGGAGACCTTTTGAACTCTCCAGCTAGAGAGTGGGTTCTGTTTGGGACAAATGGTTTGGAACTCGTGAACTGGACAAATCACCGAGGACCCACCAAGGTGGGACCCCAGTTTTGTTGTAGTGTGAAGGGTTGACTTTCCTCTTCCAGTTATTACCTGTGGAGGATGGGATGTCCTAGTTGCTTGTATTTTTCCAAAGCTGAGACTACAACCCAGAGTCACTGATTCACTAGGATTGGACAGAGATCAGCTGAATAAAAGGCAGAGCCTCCTACCCACATTACACCAAGCAGGCTGCTAGAGTCACAGACTATAATACTGTACTAGTCCTTTGCAAAATTGGAGAGGAAAAGCTGCAGTCACCAGTCTCAGTTTCTTGGTGAAGGGCTGGTCAACCACAACCCCAGAAGTCTCCAATCCAATTTCACATTACCTGCTCATCTAGCTAAACAGTGAAAAACAAATGAGGGGCAGAATCAGTGGAAAAACATTGGCAACATGACTAATCAGAACAGTTCAACACCTCCAAGGAATAACAAACCAGCCAAACCAGAGGATCCCATCCACAAACAGATGGCTGAGATGTCAGAAGTCAAATTTAGAATTTGGATAGCAAATAAGATCAAGAGAAAGAAAGTAAAGTTTGAGGTAGAAATTCTAGGAATAATTCAAAATTTGTCTCAGGAATTCACTGAATTCAAAGTCAAAATTGTCAAAGATTTAGACACATTGAGAAAAGAAGTTGCAGCATTCCAAGATATGAGAAATACAGTAGAATCCATCAGTAACAGAATGGAGCAGGTAGAAGAAAGGATTTTTGACATGGAAGATAAAGCTTTTGAATGCTCCCAAATGCTCAAAGAGGAAGAGAAGTGGAGAGCAAAAATGGGTCATTCTCTCAGACAGCTCTGAGGTAATTCAAAGAAAACTAATATTCGCCTTATAGGGATTCCTGAAATTGACAAAGTACATTTGCAAGGCACAGAGGTTCTTCTATATGAGCTTATGAAAGAGAACTTTCCAGGCATGCCAAGACATTCTGAAATTTAGATAGCAGACAATTAAAGAACCACAGCATGACTCAATCTGAATAAGACATCCCCCAGGCAAATCATAATTAACTTCACTAAAGTTAATATGAAGGAGAAAATTCTGAAAGCAGCCAGACATAAAAAATCCATAACCTACAAGGGAAAGAATATTAGACTGACTGCATATGTCTCTACTGAAAACTTTCAAGCTGGTAGAGGTTGGTCATCGACCTTTAATCTCCTTAAACAAAATAACTTTCAACCAAGGATTCTGTATCCAGCTAAACTGAGTTTCATTTATGATGGAGAAATTAAATACTTAAATGAAATTCACATGTTAAAGAAATTTGCCATAATTAAACCAGCTCTCCAGGATATTTTCAGACCTATCCTCCATAATGACCAGCGCAATCCTCCACCGCAAAAGTAAACTTACTCAGAAACTTTTGATCAAATTCCAAATTCCACAGCAGCAAAAGGATTAAAAATGTCCACTGGTCTTTTGAAAAACACGATACTCAAAATTCTACCAGGCCTATCAATATTCTCAATTAATGTGATGGTTTAAATTGTCCTCTAAAGAAGCAGAGGCTGGCTTACTGGATACAAAAATTCAGGCCAGATATCTGCTGAATACAAGAATCTCATCTTACCTTAAAAGATAAATATAGATTCAGGGTGAAGGGATTGTCATCCATATTTCAGGCAAATGGAAATCAGAAAAAAAGCAGGTGTTGCACTTTTATTTGCAGATATAATAGGCTTTAAACCAACAAAAGTAAGGAAGGATAAGGATGGTCACTTCACATTTGCTAAGGGCAATACTCAATATGATGAGACTTCAATTATTAATATTTATGCACCCTACAAAATGCACTTCAATTTATAAGAGAAACCCTAACAGACATGAGCAACTTGATTTCCTCCAGCTCATAGTAGTCAGAGATTTTAACATCCCTTTAGCAGTGTTGGATAGATCCTCCAAGAAGAAGCTAAGCAAAGAAATTTTGGACGTAAACTTGCCATTCAACATTTGGATTTAACAGACATCTACAGAACATTTCATCTTAAAAAACTGAATACACATTCTTCTCATCAGCCCACAGAACATACTCCAAAATCGATGACATCTTAGCTCACAAATCTAACCTCAGCAAATTTAAAATAATAGAAATTATTCCTTGCATCTTCTCAGATCATCGTGGAATAAAAGTGGAACTCAGAAACAACAGGAATCTACATACTCATACAAAAACATGGAAGCTAAATAACTTTATGCTGAATGATAGCTGGGTCATAGATGAGATTAAGAAGGAAATTAATAAATTTTTAGAACAAAACGATAAGGAAGACATGAATTATCAGAACCTCTGGGACACAGCAAAGGCAGTCCAAAGAGCGAAATTTATAGCATGGAAAGCCTTCCTCAAGGGAACAGAAAGAGTGGAAGTTAACAACTTCATGGGACACCTCAAGCAACTAGAAAAGGAAGAACATTCCAATCAAAAACCCAGCAGAAAAAAGAAATGAACAAGATTAGCACTAAAATTAAATGAAATTGAAAACAGAAGAATAATACAACAGATCAATAAATCAAAAAGTTGGTTTTGAAAAGATTGATAAAATAGATAAACCTTTCGCTAACCTAACCAGGATAAAAAGAGTAAAATCTCTAATTATTTTTTTTTATAAATATCTTAGTCCTTTTAAAATCTCTAATTTCATCCATCAGAAATGGTAAAGATGAAATAACAACAGACTCCTCAGATATTCAAAAAATCCTTAGTGAATATTAAAAGAAACTTTATTCTCAGAAAAACGACAATCTCAAGGAAATTGACCAATATTTGGAAGCATGCCACCTTCCAAAACTTAGCCAGAATCAAGTGGAAATTCTGAACAGGCCTATATCAAGTTCTGAAATAGCATCAACTATACAAAATCTCCCTAAAAAGAAGAGCTCAGGACAAGATGACTTCACATCAGAATTCTACCAGACCTTTAAAGAGGAAGTAGTACCTATATTACTCAAATTTTCTAAAATTAGAAAAAAAAAGAATATTACCCAACACATTCTATGAAGCAAATATCACCTTGATCTCCAAACAAGGAAAAGACACAAGAAAAAAAAATTATAGACCAATATCACTAATGAATATTGATGCAAAAATATTCAACAAGATCCTACCAAACAGAATCCAGCAACATATTAAACAAATTATACACCATGACCAAGTGTGTTTTATCCCAGGGTCTCAAGGCTGGTTCAATATACGTAAATCTAAAAATATAACTTAGCACATAAATAAATTAAAAAAAAACAAAGACCACATGATTCTCTCAATTGATGCAGAAAAAGCTTTTGATAATAGTCAGCATCTCTTCATGATCAGAACACATAAGAAAATGGGTATAAAAGGGACATTTCTTAAACTGACAGAGGCCATCTACAGCAAACCTACAGCCAATATCATATTGAATGGAGTTAAAATGAAATTATTTCCACTCAGATCAAGAACCAGGCAAGGTTGCCCATTGTCTCCATTGCTCTTTAACATTGTAATGGAAGTTTTAGCCATTGCAATTAGGGAAGAAAAGGTGATCAAGTGTATCCATATAGGGTCAGAAGAGATCAACCTTTCAGTCTTTGCAGATGATATGATTGTATATGTGGAAAATACCAGGCATTCTACTACAAAACTCTTAGAAGTGATCAAGGAGGGGTGGCGCCTGTGGCTCAGTGAGTAGGGCGCCAACTCCATATACCAGAGATTGTGGGTTCAAAACTGGCCCTGGCCAAAAACTGAAAAAACAAACAAACAAAAAAAAGAAGTGATCAAGGAATACAGCAGTGTCTCAGGTTACAAAATCAACACTCATAAATCTGTAGCCTTTATATATACCCACAATAGCCAAGCTGAAAAAACAGTCAAGGACTCTATTCCATTCACAGTAGTGCCAAAAAAGATGAAATATTTGGGAGATTGTCTAACAAAGGACGTGAAAGATCTCTATAAAGAGAACCATGAAACTCTAAGAAACAAAATAGCTGAAAATGTTAACAAATGGAAAAACATACCATGCTCATGGCTGGGAAGAATTAACATTGTCAAAATGTCTATACTACTCAAAGCAATATACAATTGTAATGCAATCCCCATGAAAGCTCCATTGTCATACTTTAAAGATCTCAAAAAAAATAATACATAATTTTATATGGAATCAGAAAAAAACTCAAATAGCCAAGGCATTACTCAGATATAAAAACAAAGCAGGAAGAATTATGGGTATCAAACCTCAGACTATACTATAAATCAATAGTGATCAAAACAGCATGGTACTGGCACAAAAACCAGTGCCATGGTACTGGCACAGGGAGATGTATGGAACCAAATAAAGAACCAAGAGATGAACCCAGATACTTACCATTATTTGATCTTTGACAAGCCAATTAAAAGCATTCAGTGGGGAAAAGATTCCCTGTTTAACACATAGTGCTGTGTGAACTGGCTGAGGACCTGTAGAAGACTGAAACTGGACCCACACCTTTCACCTTTAACTAAGATAGACACTCACTGGATTAAAGATTTAAACTTAAGACACAAAACTATAAAAATACTAGAAGAAAGTGGGGGGAAAACTCTTGAAGGAATCGGCCTGGGTGAATACTTTATGAGGAGGACCCCCCCAGGCAATTGGCGCAGCATCAAAAACACACTACTGGGACCTGATCTAACTAAAAAGCTTCTGCACAGCCAAGAACACAGTAAGTAAAGCAAGCAGACAGCCCTCAGAATGGGAGAAGATATTTGCAGTTTATATCTCCGACAAAGGTTTAATAACCAGAATCCACAGTGAACTCAAACATATTAGCAAGAAAAGAACAAGTGATCCCATCTCAGGCTGGGCAAGGGACTTGAAAAGAAAATTCTCTGAAGAAGACAGGTGCATGACCTACAGACACATGAAAAAATGCTCATCATCCTTAATCATCAGAGAAATGCAAATCAAAACTACTTTGAGATATCATGTAACTTCAGTAAGATTAGCCCACATCACAAAATCACAAAACCAGAGATGTTGGCGTGGATGTGGAGAAAAGGGAACACTTCTACACTGCTGGTGGGAATGCAAACTAATAGATTCCTTTGGGAAAGATGTTCAGAGATCACTTAGGGATCTAAAAATAGACCTGCCATTTGATCCTATAATTCGTCTACTTGGTATATATCCAGAAGACCAAAAATCACATTATAACAAAGATTTTTGTACCAGAATGTTTATTGCAGCCCAATTCATAATTGTTAAATCATGGAAGATGCCCAAGTGCCCATTGACCCACAAATGGATTAATAAACCTTGGTATATGTACACCATGGAATACTATGCAGCTTTGAAGAAAGATGGAGACTTTACCTCTTTCATGTTTACATGGTTTCAGCTAGAAAATATTCTTCTTAGCAAAGTATCTCAAGAATGGAATAAAAAGTATCCTATGTACTCAGCCTTACTATGAAACTAATTTGTAGCTTTTATATGAGAGCTATAACACTATTACAGCACAAGAATATGGGGAAAGGAGCAAGGGAGGGGAGGGGAGAAGGGAGGATGGGTGGAGGGAGGGCAATTGGTGGGACCATACCTAGCTGCATCTTAGAAGGGTACAGGTGAAAGTTATTAAATGCAGAATATAATTTTCTGAATACAATAACTAAGAAAATGCCATGAGGCTATGTTAACCAGTGTGATGAAAATATTTCAAATTGTATATAAAACCAGTACATTGTACCCCATGATGTCATTAATGTAAACATCTATGATTTAATAAAAAAGAAGACAGATGAATGACTAAGAAACATGAAAAAATGCTCATCTTCCCTAATTATTAGAGAAATGCAAGTCAAAAGCACCCTGAGATATCATCCAACCCCTAGCGAGAATGGCCTGTATCACAAAATCTCAACACTGGAGATGCTTGCATGGATATGGAGAGAACGGAACAGTTTTACACTGCTTTTGGGACTGCAAACTCATACAACCTTTTTGGAAGGCAGTATGAAGATCCCTCAAAGAACTCAAGTGAGACCTCCAATTTGATCCTGCAATCCCATTACTGGACATCCATCCAGAAGGAAAAATATCGTTTTATCATAAGGACACTTGCACTAGACTTTTTATCGCAGCTCAATTTACAATCGCCAAAATGTGGAAACTGCCTAAATGCCCACCAACCCAACCATGGATTAGCAAGCTGTGGTATATGTATACCATGGAATGCTATTCAGCCATTAAAAAGATGGAAACTTTACCTCCTTTGTATTAACCTGAATGGAAGTGGAACACATTAGTCTTAGTAGAGCATCACAAGAATTGGCTCAGCGCCTGTAGTTCAAGCAGCTAGGGTTCCAACCGCATACACCAGAGCTGGTGGGTTTAAATCCAGCCCGGGCCCACCAAACAACAATGAAAACTAAAATAAAAAAATAGCCAGGGATTATGGTGTGCACCTGTAGTCTCAGCTACTTGGGAGGCTGAGGCAGGAGAACTGCTTAAACCCAAAAGTTTGAGCTTGCCATTAGCTGTGAATCTGTCCCAAAAATAAATAAATAAATAAATAAATCACATAAATGGAGAAGCATGAATAATACGTTCTTAATTTTGATATGAGGTCAATTAATTACCTAGTACACAGTGGGGGGTGGAGGAAGGGGAAAGCAGAGAGAGAGATAGAGGGCAGGGTGGTGCAAAGGAAGAACAGGGAGAGGGAAGGAGGGAGAGGATGGAAAGGGAAGAGAAGATAGAGGGAAGGAGGGAGGAGGGAGGAGGGTGGAGTCTCAGTGTGTGACACACCTTTTGGGGCCCAGACAATTATAAGAGGGACTTTACCTAACAAATGCAATTAGTGTAACCTGTTTTCTTGTACCCTCAATGAATCCCCAACAATAAAAAAATACCCATTAATCTTTCCAATAAAAAATATAAAATTATTACCTTATAAATTTAGCCAGGGAAATCCAAGTACTATAGCAATTTTATGCCCACCATCATAACTTAGAAAATAAGTAAATGAGCTCTTCCTTTGTGGGTGAAAAATAAGGGATAGAAACTAGTTAGGTTAACATCCCAGAGGGTTCATCGATAAAAGTCTGGGCTGCTCGAACATCTGGTCTGCAAAAATCACAGGTCCATAAAAGTCAGGGGTTTAAACAGTATGTTAAGGAGCTCAGACTGCTCAGACCTAAAATTATTATTATTATTATTATTATTATTATTATTATTATTATTTTTAAGAGACAGAGTTTCACTTTGTTGCCCTCAGTAGAGTGCTGGGCGGTCACAGCTCACAGCAACCTCCAACTCCTGGGCTTAGGTGATTCTCTTGCCTCAGTCTCCCAAGTAGCTGGGACTACAGGCACCTGCCACAATGCTCAGAAATTTTTTTGTTGCAGTTTAGCCAGGGCCTGGTTCGAACCTGCCACCCTCAGTATATGGGGCCAGCACCCTACTAACTGAGCCACAGGTGCTGTCCAGACCTAACATTCTTAAATTTGTATTGCGACAGCCAAGGCGTTGATAAGTCCCCAATTGGACACAGCATTAGTTGGCACCATTCTGAGAGTTCAAACAGAATGCTTAGCAATTAAAAGATTAATATCTCACTGGCCAAGTCTAAGTAGATTGGGAACAGTAGAGTAAACTAGAAAAGTTATAGATTACTTTTAAGCATTGTATTCATTCTTAATTTTGTTATATGATATTCTGACTACATGCCATTTGTTTTGTTCTGTTTTTTCCCATTACTTCCTCCTCTCCATCACCAGGGTAAAGTTCTTTCTTTCTATAATTAACTTTATTCAGTAATAATAATAATAAAAAGTGAGGTTTTCACTTGAGGCAGCACTTCTTTGTCATTCTTATGCATTTGGAGTTGCTGTCTGCTCCAGGCCACATCGGTTATTGCATTGATAATAATTGAGTGTGAGTGCTTTTATTTTTTTTTCCCACATCACCCCCTCACTGGTCCATCCACTGAAGTGGAACATTAATGTGTGGCACCCTCTGAACAGGGACTTCCTCTGAATACTCTCAGATTCAGACTGATGAGAAGTGGTGACTACACTCTCCCAAAGCCTGGGAAAAAGGGGAAAAGGTCATTCATCCCAAGTAAGGAAAAATGAGTGCTATGGAACAAGCCTTGAAAACCCATGGTGAGATTCTAAACTTAGGAAAAGACTCATGAGATTTGTCCTTTCTGTCCACTTTCATATTTGTGATTTTCATTTGTCCATCTATATTATCCTGATTGTCCCCTTCCACTTTGATGGGGAGTGACCTGGGATGTTTTGAAGAGCCTCTCTGGAAGATACATGGTGAGACCGCCTGTAAGTGTGGCAGTAAGGCATTTTTCCATCTCTGTATTTGTGAGTGGAGGCTGCTCCTGTAGGGGATAGGTCCAAAACTGGGAGTTTATTCTGGCCCGCTCTCACTTGTGTCTCATCTTTTTCAAAATTTATGTCTATTTTGCTGTTTCAGTTTCAAAAATGTTTACAAATTTTGTTGAAATATTTAGTGGTACTCCTTTTCTCCATTTCATTGTATTTGGGACCTTTGTCATTTTATACATGAACTCCATTTACAAGGCTCTTTAAAAGTTTTTTTTTTTTTCATTTTGAAAGCGTTTTTTATATTTTCTGTTTGTTTTTGTTATATTTGTCCCCTTTTTACCATTAAGCCACCAATAACATGGGGAATACCCTTTAGTAAAGAGTAAAAAGTCCATAAGCTCTGCTTAAAAGGCCTGCACAGATCACCCAGTTGTAAGGTAAAAAAATCAATAATTGACAGAATTGTCTTGCAGTCCAACACCAGTTTCCCTGGTATCCTAAGGAGGGAAGACTAAATTTACAATATTGGGAAAAAAGTGGGCAATGGCTATGGCAGTCTCCAGGCCCAGTAACTGTTCAACACCTTACTACATGAAATCAACGCCACCTAGCCATGTGTCCCATCTAGGGGAATAATCCACCAACTAAGGCTCCCCTTGATAACTCACTCCTGATACCCCCCAATATTAACCCATTAGTACAATAACAGAAAAAACAATGAAAATGTTAAAATACTCTTCTGCTCCAGAACAAAATACATAGGTACCCCCTAAATTTGAAAGTATTATGGAAAGATACCTAAGGGAAGGTGTTGCTCAGGAATGTGAATGTAATCTAGATTTTCCTGTCTTCAGAGGAGCTGGTCAAGCCACCTAGCATGAAAACCTCCCATTTTCAATTTTTAAAAACTTAGAAAAAGAATAAATGTAAAGGGCTACAAACCTCTTTTACCCAAGACATAGTAAGTTCTATTGCTGGTGGATATGAGATGATCCCTTGGGATTGGCATACTGTAACTAAAACTATTGTAATCCCTGCCTAGTACAGTGTGTGGGTTCATGAGTTTTATGATGCCTGACAAATTTTTGCTATTGAAAATGCCTGTAAAAAATGTCCCCATTGACTTTGATATTCTCACTGGGGTTGGGGCTTATTCTATCCCACAATCCCAAGCTTCTTGCAATCCCCAGGCACTTACCCAAAGATCCCAAGCAGCAGTACAAGAATTGGACAAAATTCCTGATTTCTAAGAACTCCCATTAGCTCATTTGCTACTATATACTAGAGAGCTACTGAACCTTATTTAGATTTTGTCAATTGCTTACAAAGCACCAAAACCCATCACACTGGAAACTTAGAGGGATTGTCAGAAGACACTAGCTCCTTTAACAGAACACAATCCCTTCATTGATGATATGATTCACACTTAAAAAAATATAGGCAATTGAAACCATAAAGCACAGGTTTTAGCAGTAGCTTTACAGTCACCTTGCCAGTGATGTAAATGTGGACAGGAAGGACATTTTCTTTTTTTTTTTTATTAAATCATAACTTTATACATTGATATGATCATGGGGCATCATACACTCGCTTCGTAGAACATTTGACACATTTTTATCACAGTGGTTAACATAGCCTTTCCGGCGTTATCTCAGTTACTGTGCCAAAACCTTTACATTCTACATCTACCAAGTTTCGCAAATACCCCTGTAAGATGCACCACAGGTGTGATCTCACCGATCCCCCTCCCTCTACCCACCACCCCTTTCCCACTTTCCCCTATTGTTAAGTTGTAACTGGGTTATAGCTTTCATGTGAGAGCCCCAAATTAGTTTCATAGTAGGGCTGAGTACATTGGGTACTTTTTCTTCCATTCTTGAGATACTTTACTAAGAAGAATATGTTCCAGCTCCATCCATGTAAACATGAAAGAGGTAAAGTCTCCATCTTTCTTTAAGGCTACATAGTATGCCATGGTATACATATACCACAATTTATTAATCCATTCGTGGATCGATGGGCACTTGGCCTTTTTCCATGACTTAGCTATTATGAATTGGGCTGCAATAAACATTCTGGTACAAATATCTTTGTTATGTTGTGATTTTTGGTCTTCTGGGTATATGCCCAGCAGAGGGATTACAGGATTGAATGGCAGATCTATTTTTAGATCTCTGAGTGTTCTCCATATATCTTTCCAAAAGGAATGTATTAATTTGCATTCCCACCAGCAGTGCAGAAGTGTTCCCTTTTCTCCGCATCCACGCCAACATCTCTGGTCTTGAGATTTTGTGATAAAAACCTCGAATAGCCAAGACATTACTCAGAAATAAAAACAAAACAGGAGGAATCACATTACCAGACCTCAGACTTTACTACAAATCGATAGTGATCAAAACAGCATGGTATTGGCACAAAAACAGAGAAGTAGATATCTGGAATAGAATAGAGAACCAAGAGATGAATCCAGCTACTTACCGCTATTTGATTTTTGACAAGCCAATTAAAAACATTCAGTGGGGAAAAGATTCCCTATTTAACAAATGGTGCTGGGTGAACTGGCTGGCAACGTGCAGAAGACTGAAATTGGACCCACACCTTTCACCGTTAACTAAGATAGACTCTCACTGGATTAAAGATTTAAACTTAAAACACGAAACTATAAAAATACTAGAGGAGAATGCAGGGAAAACCCTTGAAGAAATTGGTCTTGGTGAGTGTTTCATGAGGAGAACCCCCTGGGCAATTGAAGCAGCTTCAAAATACACTACTGGGACTTGATCAAACTAAAAAGCTTCTGCACAGCTAAGAACACAGTAAGCAAAGCTAGCAGACAGCCCTCAGAATGGGAGAAGATATTTGCAGGGTATATCTCTGACAAAGGTTTAATAACCAGAATCCACAGAGAACTCAAACGCATCAGCAAGAAAAAAACAAGGGATCCCATCGCAGGCTGGGCAAGGGACTTGAAGAGAAACTTCTCTGAAGAAGACAGGCGCACGGCCTTCAGACATATGAAAAAATGCTCATCATCTTCAATCATCAGAGAAATGCAAATCAAAACTACTTTGAGATATCATCTAACTCCAACAAGGAAGGACATTTTCAAAAGACTTATCCTCTCAATAACAACTCCCAAAACAGCAATAAGGTAATGTACTCCCTAAGAAAAAATGTACCTGATGCAAAAAAGATTTCATTAGGCCAATCAATGTCCTTTGAAGTTTGATCTCCAAGGAAACCCCTTGTCAGGAAACTTGAGGAGGGACTGCAGGCTCCAGTAGCCCTCAATATTAAGGGAACCAAGTTCCTTAGAACACTTCAAATTAGATTTATATTCCAATATTGAAAATCCACCCAACTGACAAAGACTCATTGATTTAGCACCATTTATTACTGGAATGGTAAATACTTATGATACAACTTATTTTTGGACCATGACATAAATGCAAGAGAAAAGGTAATCATGGTGGCAGCACCGACTACTATGTGGAGACCCCTTCCACCTGGTAAGGCAGGATGCATCATTATTAAAACAATGCTCCCTGGCATGGAAATTCAAATACTGCCTGGAATCCTTCCCCCTAATTTTTCAGAACAAATTAAAATCATATTTTTATATTTTCCCACAAGTCTTTTATAAAAGCACTTCCATTGCTCAAATTATTTTAATACCATATGATTTTCCTTACATGCAAAAGGATAAGAAAATGTAAATAATACACACACACACACACACACACACACACACATATGTAGGCCACTAAAATAGGAAAATCTGGACCATTTTTGACTGAAAAATTTAACGAATGACCTATTACAGGTTTTGTAGATTCAGGAGCAAATGCACTTTTTTTTTTAATATGGAACGCTTCACGAATTTGCGTATCATCCTTGCGCAGGGGCCATGTTAATCTACTCTGTAATTATTCCAATTTTAGTATATGTGCTGCCGAAGCGAGCACCAAATGCAACTATTATTGTCCCCAAAGACTGTCCTCAGAAGTAGGAAATTAAGATTTTCACGTTATCTATTGCAAGCTTAAGAGGGATTAAAACTCCCAACCAAAGCAAATTCCCTGTCCTTTGCATCATTCCAGATAATCAACTAGCTACTTTTTTCCTATATATTTTAAATCTTCCCAACACATTATGGGAAAGAGATTTACTGGCTCAATGTAATGTACAAACTACCACAATGCTGAATTCATCTTAACGGCCACTGAAGTCAATCTGCTCCAACTACAATGGAAATCTGGTCCCCTGGTTTGGGTGGATCAGTGACCTTCAAAGGGGGAAAACTTTAATCAAACCAGACAATTAGTCCAGGCTGGTCATATGAACTGTCAGTTAGTGCCTGGAATACTCCAATATATTGCATAGCAAAAAAAGTCTGGAAAATGGATATCAATTCATTACCTTGGGTTGGTAAATGCTTGCATTTTCATATGGGGGCCTTACAACCAGGACTTCCTAATCCTACCTTAATTACCCAGGAATATTCTCTTTTATTATTGGTGTAAAGGATTGGTTTTTTAAAATATTTCTTTGCACACTTCTGAAAAAGAAAAATTCGCATTTTCTGTCCCCAGAATCAGTTGTGGGGCACTGATGGGACATTACCATTAGAAAGTTTTACCCCAGGGAATGATTAATAGCTCCATTTTATGTTAACTTTATGTTGCTCAAGCACTCAATCCCCCCCCCAGATAAGTTTCCATCAGCTTTGGTATATTATTATGTGGATGATATTTTGTTAGCCCATCAAGATAAAAACATTCTTTTCCAAACACTTGAAGTTAACCACTTCTATGGCCTGAGCAGGCTTACAGATTGCCACTGAAAAGGTTAAAACTCAAGAACTTGGAAATATTTAGATGGCATCCTTGGAACTTGCGCTATCTGGCTACAGCAAATTTCTTTACATATCTCAGATAATATCACCCTTAATGATTTACAAAAAATATTGGAACACAAAAATGGGTTATGTCTATCATTAGGTATTCCTACATATGTTTTAACCCATCTTTTTAACACATTAAGGGGGAATCCTTCCTTCATTGCCCCCATGTTTTATTTTCAAAAGAAGATCATAATAAGATACATAGAACAATTAATTGATCAAAGCCTACTCACTAACATTAAAAAAATTTCCAATTACCTTTATTATTTCAAATACTCCTTATAGTCTAACTGGTTTGCTATGTCAATTCATTCCACAATTAGGAATGATTGAAGGGATATTTTGGCTCACAACCTCAAGAAAAAATTATCTACAAAAATAGACCAATATATATATTTTTAATCTGCAAAGGCAGATTCAGGTGCCAACAATTGACTGAGTATGATCAATCGTCATGTAATTATCTCTGGTGTAGACAAGAAGAGTTTTATGACAGCTTGGAGCCACATGAGTTATTACAAATAGCTATTGCAGATTACATCGCAGAATTGCAATTAAAAATTTGTTCTCTTAAAGATATATGTGGACTTCAATTACTCCCTTTAACTAAGTTTAACCCAATTTCATCTATATCTATGCTCAATGACCTTACTGTATTTATTGATGGATCTGGAAAGAGTTGAAAAGCAATAGTTACATGGAAACAACAAAATAAATGGGAACATCCTATTACTACTGGCCATTCAACTACACAACATGCAGAACTTGCTGCTGCCATTCTAGTCTTAGAATTGTTCTGTTTACTGTCTTCAAATATCAGCAGATTCTGCTTATGTTGTCCATACAGTTTATTACTGATGCCATCATTCACCAAACTTCTGATAAAATTTTGTTTGACCTTTATTCTCTTCAAAACCATTTATTAAAAAGAAAACATATTTTATTCTTTACTCAATATTCACTCCCATTTCAATCTTCCAGGTCTTATTACACAAGGGAACAATTATGAAGTTTTTCTGGTGTGCTTTAATACTACTGTGTCTGCAGGCATACAATATCACCAATTTTTTCATTAAAGAGCTTGAGCACTGACTGGGCATTTTCCAATCACACTTTCCCAAGCATGAGAAATTGTCTGGGCTTTCCCGTAGTGCCAACAAACATCTCTGTTTCCTATACGAGTAAACTCTTGTGGTTTATAAACAAATGCCTTTTGACAAATGGATATTACTCATTTTCCTCCCTTTGGAAATTTAAATATAACCATGTTTGTATTGATATTTATTCTGGCATGATTCATGCCACTTGTCAAACAGAAGAAACTTCAAAACATGTTAAATGTCATGTGTTGTCAGCTCCTTCCATTCTAGGACTCCCTTAACAAATAAAAACAGATAATGGTCCTCTATGCATTTCCCATTCCTTCATTTTGTCAACTATGGAACTTAAACATACTATAGGTATCCCCCATAACACAACAGGTCAAGTCATTTTAGAAAATTCTCATTCATTCCACATTTACCAGTCATCTACTTCTCTGTTTTTGTGCCATTACCATGCTGTTTTGATCACTATAAATTTGTAGTATAGTCTGATTTCTGGTGGAGTGATTCCTCCTGCTTTGTTTTTATTTTTGAGTAATGTCTTGGCTATTCGAGTTTTTTCTGATTCCATATAAAATGAAGTATTGTTTTTTCAAGATCTTTAAAGTATGACAGTGGAACTTTAATAGGGATTGCGTTGAAGTTATATATTGCTTTGGGTAGTATGGACATTTTAACAATGTTGATTCTTCCCAGCCAGGAACATGGTATGTTTTTCCATTTATTAACATTCTCAGCTACCTCTTTTCTTAGAGTTTCATAGTTCTCTTTATATAGGTCTTTCACATCCTTTGTTAGATTAACTCCCAAATATTTCATCTTCTTTGGCATTACGGTGAATGGGATAGAGACCTTAATTGTTTTTTCAGCTTGACAATTGTTGGTATATATAAAGGCTACCGATTTATGAATGTTGATTTTGTAACCTGAGATGTTGCTGTATTCCTTGATCACTTCTAAGAGTTTTGTAGTAGAGTCCCTAGTGTTTTCCAGATATACAATAATATCATCTGTGAAGAGCAAAAGTTTGATCTCTTCTGACCCTATGTGGATACCCTTAATTGCCTTTTCTTCCCTAATTGTGGTGGCTAAAACTTCCATTACAATGTTAAAAAGCAATGGAGACAATGGGCAGCCTTGTCTGGTTCCCGATCTAAGTAGAAATGATTTCAATTTAACTCCGTTCAATATGATATTGGCTGTCGGTTTGCGGTAGATGGCCTCTATCAGTTTAAGAAATGTCCCTTCTATACCAGTTTTCTTAAGTGTTCTGATCATGAAAGGATGTTGGATGTTATCAAAAGCTTTTTCTGCATCGATTGAGAGAATCATATGGTCTTTGTTTTTTACTTTGTTTATGTGCTGAATTACATTTATAGATTTATGTATATTGAACCAGCCTTGAGACCCTGGGATGTGGTAAATGTGGAATGTAAATGTCTTAGCAAAGTAACTAAGAAAATGCCAGGAGGGCTATGTCAACTAATGTGATGAAAATGTGTCAAATGGTCTATGGTCTATGAACCAAGTGTATGGTGCCCCATGATCATATTGATGTACATAGCTATGATTTAATAAAAAAAAAAAAAGAAAAGAAAAGTTGGAAAGAGAGAAAAAAAAGAAAATTCTCATTAACTGATAAAGCACCAATTACTACAACAAAAAGTGGGAAGTGTGGAGAATAAGCTTACACCGCAAGAAAAATTATACAAAGTACTTTTTACTTTTAATTTTTAAAATTGTTCCAAATATAACATCACTGCTGCTGTTTTTCTCCTTTTTTTTTTTTTTTTGTTTTTGGCCAGGGCTCGGTTTGAAGCTGTCACCTCCAGCATATGGGGCCAGCGCCCTACTCCTTTGAGCCACAGGTGCTGCCAAGGTTTTTCTTCTCTTAAAAAGGACCCCAAACCATTAGTTCTATATAAAGAACCTTTAGGAAGCCCTCCCCCACACCGTGGTTGGGGCTCTGAAATTGCTGACATGGAGGAGGGGCTATGCGGGTGTTTTGTCACCAACAGGTTCTTTGTGGATCACAGCTTATCTTGTCAAACCTTGTCACGAGTAGGCACTGTTTTGGGGAAACATGCATCTGAAGACCTTTCAGAGGACAACAAGAAACAGCCACAAGAGACACCACAGAGCTGAATCAACAGGCCATACCCTAGAATCTGTCATCAGCTGGGGAGATCTGCAATGTCTCATTGACTATGAGCAGGAGATTTTGGAGCACCCTGGAGCCCCTTTAGCAACAAAAAATCTTTTAATTTCTATAACTAAGATTACCATTTATTTCATAATGTAGTCAGGTAATCTTTATTTTATTTTGCATTTTCCTTTTAATAGGACATGTAAGAGCTAAACCCCATTTATACAGGGCTCATCTATTGCAAGCCCCCTTTTTTTCCTCTGTCATGTAGGAAGCTCCTGAACCACCTATATTTACCAATGACACTAAAGTTATTGGTAGTTCTTGGTTGACACCTTCTGGTTCATTATAGGATTTAAGCTCTAAGTCTTGTGACAGCCAGATGCACAGTAGTGGCTGGCATAAACTAACCCAAGGTTGGTTCTTTTTAACTGAAGACCTCCATTTATTCTTAGAACAATTTGAATCTAATGAACCCACTTATTGTACTCCCACAAAACTCCAATGTTATATGAATTATATTTATTATAACTGTCTAGAATTAATGATGTTTCTCATCAAATCTTTATTAATAAGTGGGAGTGGATGGCTTTTTAGTTACACAAAAAGGATTTAATAAGCCTTCCATCCCCATATATTATCATCTTTGGGTCTCTGGCCCAGATACCCTGATTTCATATTTAAGTTGGTCACACCATTCCTCTCCAAATTTCACTAAGAATTGTTTATCACATAATTGGACACTGGAAAATTGGGGGCCTACTGGACATTATGTCCTAGGTTCTAACTGCACTTGGCAATTTTCAATGCCTTATGTTTATAAGAGGGCCCCTACAGAATGGAATCTAGGCTTAGTAGGTTCCCTGCCAAGAGTATGCTGACTCTCTCACCAACCTTTATACTACCCCATCAAAAAGCAAGTATGGGGAATTGACTTAGCATTTTTTCATCAACACATTCTCTGTGGACATTATGTTCACTTGCCCAACCAACCATTATGATAGACA
Organism: Nycticebus coucang; assembly: GCF_027406575.1. NCBI lineage: Eukaryota > Metazoa > Chordata > Mammalia > Primates > Lorisidae > Nycticebus > Nycticebus coucang. Next base: position 92,217,951 of record NC_069804.1, on the reverse strand, counting down.
GTTAATGATTCTTATACTGAGATTATGGTTTTGTACTTCAAAGCCTTATATTTTTGCTTTAATGTCCCATACAAATGCATTTATCAGCAAACCATTACTTCAGATAAAACATTTCAATTTAACTTTAAAAGCTAACAAAACTTGGTTAACTCCTTGGAAAACTCCACTTTTCCAATGTGTCCCAATTGGACGTAACTCATCTATGCATTCTAAGACAAGTGGCTGATGCTTGGCTCCCTGTTAACCTCACTAACTCTTGGTTGAAAACAAATTCCTTATAGAAAATAAGAACTGCCTTAGTCAAGGTCGAGGACGAATATTTCCTTGGAGTACTTATTGCATCTATTATTGCAATTACTGTTCTTGCAGCTAAAGCTGTGATGACTGCTGTTGCTTTGTCTCATTCTATTCAAACTGCCAATCAAGTCAATGGTTATTTACAAAATATTGAATCAGAGGTTCAGTCATAGCTATCATTGACCAAGAAATTTTAAAATTTCTCAATGCTTTTATGGCTGCAGTCCTTTCAGTAGGTGAGACACAAGAAGCTTTATGAACCAGACATATGTTAGATTGGATACTGCTTACTGCACTGTGTGTGTCACTCCCATTCCTTTTAAAACTTCAGTAAATTGTGACACATTAAATTACACTTTTAAGGTGCTTTTGAAAAACCATTAACCCAAGATCTTTCAGATTTACAAAATCAATTGACCAAACAATTAAAGAACTTACAAGATGATGCACAGAAACAAACTTTAGGCCATTTGGATGATGTAGCCAAATGGCCAAACCCCAAAACGTGGTTTTCTGGCCTGTATTTACTAATCTGGATATTTGCCGTGTTTGCTTTCATTTTGTTTTTGTGTTTTCTTACAGGGTTAAAGATAAGTTTCCAAGCTGTTCATAAGAACTGCCTGTGCTGAAGCAATGATGGCTCTTCAAATACATCAACTTCCAGAACTCCACATTACTATTATTAAAAATACCCACCTTTCCACTGTTTTCCCTTATGATGAAAATAAATTGTTAATAAAGAAAAAATGGGGGTGTGGGTGAAAGATTAGGACGAAAAACTAGTTTAGGCTAGCATCTAGAAGGCCCATAGATAAAATTCTGGTCTCAGCAGATCATCCTCCCTGGATGCAACTAGCACAGGGCTATAGAATTCCTGGGGTTTAAACAGGATGTTAAGATATTCACACTGCCCATACCAAGGCTTTGATAACTCCCCACTCTGCACACACCATACTCAGAGTTCAAACAGAATGATTAGCAAGTAGAAGATTAAGATCTGACTGGACAAGTCAAGTCTAAGTAGATTGGGATCAATAGAGTAAGCTAAGAAAAGTTATAGATTATGTTAAAGTATGGCATTCATTACTTTTGTTTTATGATTTTGTGACTACATGCCATTTGTTTCTTCTGCTTTTCCCCATTACTTCCTCACTCTCTACTACCGGGGTAAATTTCTTTCTTTCTATAATTAACTTTATTAAATAAAAACACCTGAGGTTTTCCCTTCAAGAAATAATTTGCCATTCTTTTTATTTGTCTTTTTTTTTAATTTATTTTTTATTAAATCATAGATGTGTACATTAATGCAATCATGGGGTTCCATGCACTGGTTTTATATGCAATTTGAAATATTTTCATCACACTGGTTAACATAGCCTTCCTGGCATTTTCTTAGTTATTGTGTTAAGACATTCATATTCTACATCTGGTAAATTTCACATGGAACCTTGTAAGATGCATCATAGGTGTGGTCCCACCAATTACCCTCCCTTCACCCATCCTCCCCTCTCCCCTTCCCTTCCTCTCCCCTTTCTCCATATTCTTGGGCTATACTTGGGTTACAACTTTCATGAAAGCTATAAATTGGTTTCATAGTAGGGCTGAGTACATTGGATACTTTTTCTTCCTTTCTTGAGATACTTTGCTAAGAAGAATATTTTCCAGCTCCATCCATGTAAACACGAAAGAGGTAAAGTGTCTATCTTTCTTTAAGGCTGCATAATATTCCATTATGTACATATAACACAATTCATAGATCCATTCGTGGGTTGATTGGCACTTGGGCTTCTTCCATGATTTAGCAATTATGAATTGGGCTCCAATAAAACTTCTGGTGCAGATACCTTTTTTATAAAATGATTTTTGGGAGGAGAGCAAGATGGCAGCCGAGTAACAGCTTCCTTGCATCTGGGCACCGTGAGTCTGGGGAGATAGGACTCCAGGCATCTCTGGCTGGTGGGATCTGCCTATCATCACCCCTGTGAGGACACAGGGAGTCATCAAAAGACTTCTGGACCCCAAGAGGAGGACTAACACAATGGAAAACCAGCAAGTGGTCGCATGTGTTGAATTGGTTTAAACCCGCTGGCAACTGTAAATTCAGTAGCAGCGAGACTACAAACCAGAAAGGCTTTACCTGTGAACTGTTTTGGTGTCTTTGGACTTAACACTCAGTTGAACTGCCTTGGGGAGAGCCTGAGTGGGAGTGCGGAGAACTTTGGCCATTGTCTACGGCCTCAGTCTGAGCCGCTGAGCCAGAGAGATCTAATAGTGTTTGGCTGTGGTGCACAGCGAGCCATTGTGAGTGATCTGCCCTGGCAAGCTCCGCCCTCAGGGTCGCAGAGCTAGAATTGGATGGGAGCTGGTAACCCAGCGACCAAGTAGCCTAAGGGTGGGTCTGAGCCACCTTGCAGCCCTAACCCTCAGGGGCAGAGTGAGACCAGGTTTGGCACACTGGGTAAGTGGATAGCCACTTCAGCAGTGATTCCACGACAAGCACTTTTCTGGGAAGGCTTCTGCTCAGCAAGTTAACAAGTTCAAAGTGCCTTTTAAGTGCGCCAAAGAAAGATTTAGGGTGTCTACCCGCTGGGGTTTGAGAAATCAGCAGCCTCCAGTATTATCAGAACTCTGACTAACATCTCATACCCCAGAAGACCACGTGTTGACCAGACAATATTCAACAACATATACATACTGATTTGTTTTTAGTTGTGTTTTGTTTTTTGGGTTTTTTTTTTTTTTGGTTGTTTTTTGTTTATTTTAATGTTGTTGATGTTGTTTTGTTTTTTAATTTCAACCTTTTCCATACAGATCTTTTTTCTTTCTCAATTTTTCTAGTTTAATTATAATTTCCCATTGCTGCCTTTTTCAATAACTAGAATTTCATTTTTGCTAGTGTTTCTACTGCTATTATTTGGTTTTTCAACCAATTTTATCCCGTAAAGATTTCTGTTGGCTTGTTTTGGTTTGATTTATACCATTTTTGTCTTTCCTCTCTATTTGGTGGAGGTGGGGTACTGTGTCTGATCAGGTTAGCAAAGAGCTGATCACCTCAAGGAAACCACCCAAATGGGCACCCCCAGAAGGTGGTATTTTTTTAAAGGTTGTGTCAAAGTACCCTACTGTACACCTATATTGCTCTGTCTCCCTCTTTCTGTGCTTCTCTTCTTTTGTCAATGTTCCTTTTACCCACCCCCTCTCCTTTCTCTATTTTTTTTCTTTTCACTCAGTCCTCATTTCGTTTTTCCCTTTCTTGCTCTACAACCTTCTCCCCCTTCTGGTCCTGTACCAAAGGACTCATCGAACCTTTAGTCCACAGAGACGAGAACTTAAAGAGCAAGAGGAAGTGAAAGGAAAATTAGGGCCAGGTAACAGATAAAAGAAATCACTCATGAGGAAGAATCAGCAGAAAACTCGAGGCAACATGAAGAACCAGTCCAGAACAACCCTGCCAAGGGACCATGAGGTAGCTACTGCAGAGGATTCCACCTATAAAGAAATGTTAGGAATGACAGAAAAGGAAATTAGAATACACATGATGAAAACAATGAAAGAAATGATGGAAACAATGAAGGAAACTGCTAATAAAGTGGAAAATAACCAAAAGGAAATCCAAAAACAGAATCAAATAAGAGATGAAAGATATGAAGAATATAGACAGAATATAGCAGAGCTGAAGGAACTGAAACATTCAATTAGAGAACTTAAAGATGAAATGGAAAGTATCAGCAACAGGTTACACCATGCAGAAGAAAGAATTTCAAAGGTAGAAGACAGTGTTCTTGAGATAACTCAGATAGTAAAAGAGGCAGAAAAGAAGAGAGAGAAAGCAGAAATTTCACTGTCAAAATTAAGGGACTTTATCAAGCATTCCAACATACGAGTTATAGGAATCCCAGAAGGTGAAGAAGAATGCCCCAGAGGAATGAAAGCAATACTAAAGAATATTATAAAAGAAAATTTCCCAAATATCACCAAAGATTCTGACACACTACTTTCAGAGGGATATCGGACTCCAGATCGCCTCAACTCTAACCGAGCTTCTCCAAGACATATTGTGATGAACCTGTCCAAAGGTAAGATGAAAGAAAAGATTCTGCAAGCTGCCAGGAGTAAGCGCCAGTTGACCTACAGGGGCAAATCCATCAGCGTGACCACAAACTTCTCTAATGAAACTTTCCAAGCAAGAAGACAATGGGCATCTACCTTTAATCGACTTAAACAGAAGAATTTCCAGCCCAGAATACTGTACCCTGCTAAGCTAAGGTTAAAAATTGATGGAGAAATCAAATCATTTACGGATATACAAACATTGAGGACATTTGAAACAACAAAACCAGCTCTACAGGAAATACTTCAACCTGTTCTACACACTGACCACCACAATGGATCAGCAGCCAAGTAAGAACTCAGAAATTAAAGGACAGGACCTAAGCTCCACACTGATGCAAAAGATAAAACTAAGCAATGGACTCTCACAAAATAAGATGAATAGAATATTACCACTTTATCAATTATCTCAATAAATGTTAATGGCTTGAATTCCCCACTGAAGAGACATAGATTGGCTGACTGGATTAGAAAACACAAGCCATCCATTTGCTGTCTACAAGAAACACACCTGGCTTCAAAAGACAAATTAAAGCTCCGAGTCAAGGTTTGGAAGACAATTTTTCAGGCAAATGGAATTCAGAAGAAAAGAGGAGTTACAATTTTATTTTCAGATTCATGTGGATTTAAAGCAACTACAGTCAAAAAAGACAAAGATGGTCACTTTATATTGGTCAAGGGAAAAATACAACAAGAAGATGTTTCAATTCTCAATATTTATGCACCCAATTCTAATGCTCCCAGATTCTTGAAACAGACCTTACTCAGTCTGAGCAATATGATATTGGATAATACCATAATAACAGGGGACTTTAACACTCCTCTTACAGAGTTGGACAGATCCTCTAAACAGAAATTAAACAAAGATAAAAGAGATTTAAATGAGACCCTAGAACAACTGTGCTTGATAGACGCATATAGAACACTCCATCCCAAAGACAAAGAATATACATTCTTCTCATCACCCCATGGAACATTATCCAAAATTGATCATATCCTGGGACAGAAAACAAATATCAACAGAATCAAAAGAATTGAAATTTTACCTTATATCTTCTCAGATCATAAGGCACTATAGGTGGAACTCAACTCTAACAAAAACGCTCGACCCCACAAAAAGGCATGGAAATTAAACAATCTTCTGTTGAATAACACATGGGTGCAGGAAAAAATAAAACAGGAAATCATTAACTTCCTTGAGCATAACAACAATGAAGACACAGCTACCAAAACCTGTGGGATACTGCAAAAGCAGTTTTGAGAGGAAAATTCATCGCTTTAGATGCCTACATTCGAAAAACAGAAAGAGAGCGCATCAACAATCTCACAAGCCATCTTATGGAATTGGAAAAAGAAGAACAATCTAAGCCTAAACTCAGTAGAAGAAAAGAAATATCCAAAATCAAATCAGAGATTAATGAAATAGAAAACTAAAGAATCATTAAAAAAATTAAGGAAACATAGAGTTGGTTTTTTGAAAAAATAAATAAAATAGATAAACCATTGACCAGACTAACGAGGAATAGAAAAGTAAAATCTCTAGTAACCTCAATCAGAAATGATAAAGGGGAAATAACAACTGATCCCACACAGATACAAGAGATCATTTCTAAATACTACCATGAACTCTATGCCCAGAAATTTGACAATGTGAAGGAAATGGATCAATATTTGGAATTACACCCTCTCCCTAGACTTAACCAGGAAGAAGTAGAGCTCCTGCACAGACCAATTTCAAGCACTGAGATCAAAGAAACAATAAAAATCTTCCAAGCAAACAATGCCCTGGTCCAGATGGCTTCACACCAGAATTCTATCAAACCTTCAAGGAAGAGCTGATTCCTGTACTGCAGAAATTATTCCAAAAAAATTGAGGAAGAAGGAATCTTCCCCAACACATTCTATGAAGCAAACATCACCCTGATACCAAAACCAGGAAAAGACCCAAACAAAAAGGAGAATTTCAGACCAATTTCACTTATGAATATAGATGCAAAAACTCTCAACAAAATCCTAGCCAATAGATTATAGCTTATCATCCAAAAATTCATTCATCATGATCAAGTACTCTTCATCCCAGGAATGCAAGGCTGTTTTAACATACGCAAGTCTATAAACGTTATCCACCATATTAACAGAGTCAAAAATAAAGATCACATGATCCTCTCAATAGATGCAGAAAAAGCATTTGATAAAATCCAGCATCCTTTTCTAATTAGAATACTGAAGAGTATAGGCATAGTTGGCACATTTCTGAAACTCATTGAAGCTGTCTATGACAAACCCACAGCTAATATTTTACTGAATGGAGTAAAACTGAAAGCTTTTCCTCTTAGAACTAGAAGCAGACAAGGTTGTCCTCTGTCACCTTTACTATTCAACATAGTGCTGGAAGTTCTAGCCAATACAATTAGGCAAGACAAGGAAATAAAGGGAATCCAAATGGGAGCAGAGGAGGTCAAACTCTCCCTCTTTGCTGACGACATGATCTTATACTTAGAGAACCCCAAAGACTCAACCACAAGACTCCTAGAAGTCATGAAAAAATACAGTAATGTTTCAGGTTATAAAATCAATGTCCACAAGTCAGTAGCCTTTGTATACACCAATAACAGTCAAGATGAGAAGCTAAATAAGGACACAACTCCCTTCACCATAGTTTCAAAGAAAATGAAATACCTAGGAATATACCTAATGAAGCAGGTGAAGGACCTCTATAAAGAAAATTATTACATCCTCAGAAAGGAAATAGCAGAGATTATTAACAAATGGAAGAACATACCATGCTCATGGATGGGAACAATCAACATTGTTAAAATGTCTATACTTCCCAAAGCAATCTACCTATTCGATGCCATTCCTATCAAAATACCAACATCGTACTTTCAAGATTTGGAGAAAATGATTCTGCGTTTTGTATGGAACCGGAAAAAAAAACGTATAGCTAAGGCAGTTCTTAGTAATAAAAATAAAGCTGGGGGCATCAGAATACCAGATTTTAGTCTGTACTACAAAGCCATAGTGCTCAAGACAGTATGTTACTGATACAAAAACAGAGACGTAGACACTTGGAATCGAATTGAAAACCAAGAAATGAAATTAACGTCTTACAACCACCTAATGTTTGATAAAACAAACAAGAACATACCTTGGGGGAAAGACTCCCTATTCAAGAAATGGTGTTGGGAGAACTGGAAGTCTACATGTAAAAGACTGAACCTGGACCCACACCTTTCCCCACTCACAAAAATTGATTCAAATTGGATAAAGGACTTAAATTTAAGCATGAAACAATAAAAATCCTCAAAGAAAGCATAGGAAAAACACTGGAAGATATTGGCCTGGGGAAAGACTTCATGAAGAAGACTGCCATGGCAATTGCAACAACAACAAAAATAAACAAATGGGACTTCATTAAACTGAAAAGCTTCTGTACAGCTAAGGAGACAATAACCAAAGCAAAGAGACAACCTACACAATGGGAAAGGATATTTGCATATTTTCAATCAGACAAAAGCTGGATAACTAGGATCTATAGAGAACTCAAATTAATCCACATGAAAAAGCCAACAATCCCATATATCAATGGGCAAGATACATGAATAGAACCATCTCTAAAGATGATAGACGAATGGCTAAGAAACACATGAAAAAATGTTCATCATCTCTATATATTAGAGAAATGCAAATCAAAGCAACCTGAGATATCATCTAACCCCAGTGAGAATGGCCCACATCACAAAATCTCAAAACTGCAGATGCTGGCGTGGATGTGGACAGAAGGGAACACTTTTACACTGCTGTTGGGACTGCAAACTAGTATAACCTTTCTGGAAGGAAGTATAGAGAAACCTGAAAGCACTCAAGCTAGACCTCCCATTTGATCCTGCAATCCCATTACTGGGCATGTACCCGAAAGAAAAAAATTCTTTTATCATAAGGACACTTGTACTAGACTGTTTATTGCAGCTCAATTTACAATCCCATAATGTGGAAACAGCCTAAATGCCCACCAACCCAGGAATGGATTAACAAGCTGTGGTATATGTATACCATGGAATACTATTCAGCTATTAAAAAAAAATGGAGACTTTACATTCTTCGTATTAACCTGGATGGAAGTGGAAGACATTATTCTTAGCAAAGCATCACAAGAATGGAGAAGCATAAATCCTATATACTCAATTTTGATATGAGGACAATTAATGACAATTAAGGTTATGGGGGGGAGGAAGAGCAGAAAGAGGGATGGAGGAAGGGGGTGGGGCCTTGGTGTGTGTCACACTTTATGGGGGCAAGACATGATTGCAAGAGGGACTTTACCTAACAATTGCAATCAGTGTAACCTGGCTTATTGTACCCTCAATGCATCCCCAACAATAAAAAAAAAATAAATAAATAAAACAAAATTATTTTGGTCTTCTGGATATATACCTAGTAGAGGATTTGAAGAATTGAATGGTGGGTCTATTTTTAGATCCCTAAGTGATCACTGAACATCTTTCCACCAGCAGTGTATAACTTCCTTTTTCTCCACATCCATGCAAACATCTCTGGTTTGGGGAATTTGTGATGTGGGCTAATCTTACTGGAGTTAGATGATATCTCAAAGCAGTTTTGATTTGCATTTCTATGATGATTAAGGATGATGAGCATTTTTTCATATGTCTGTAGGATGTGCGCCTGTCTTCTTCAGAGAAGTTTTTCTTCAAGTCCCTTGCCCAGCCTGAGATGGGATCACTTGTTCTAGCTAATATGTCTGAGATCTCTGTGGATTCTGGTTTATTTGCCATTCTTAAGCATATCCTTCCTGGCATATGTAGTTGTTTGCCCCTCTGGGCCTTATTGGTTATTACATTGATAACAATGGAGTGTGAGTGTTTTTTTCCCCACCAAAGTGGAACTGCAACATTGTTTCACAGTCAGCACATTATTACTGTTTATGTTTCTCTTTGAACTTGTATTTTTGTTATATTTTATACTCAGAATTTTATGCTAATTTGATGCTTAAAAATCTTATTCATAATTCTCTAACATTTCTCTAAGAAACATGTGTATATGCATTTTTAATTTTTAAAATATTTTCAGTGGCTATACATGTCTAAATTTTAAAAATTCTTATGAATGAAATTATCACTATGGTAACTTTTGGTATTTAAAGAATTGCATTATTATAAGTACATTGTAGATTTTAAAAGGTAATTTGTAAATTAATTTTAATTAAAATCATAACTGTATACATTTTTGGGGTACAATGTGATGATGTTTTATAAGTGTGGAATGCTTCAATCAAACTAACATAGCCATCAACTCACTTAATTATTTCTTGTAGTAAGACATTTAAAATTTACTCTTAGTGAATTTGAAATATAAACTTACATTGTACACATTAGGTGAAATCCCACCAAATACCCTTCCACCTCCCACCAATCACCTTCCCCCCTCCCCTTCTCCTTTCCCTCCTCACTCCTCCTCTTGCTAGATTATTTGTGTTTTACCATTCATATGAGTGTGTACGTGTTTACATATTGGTTTAATAATAGTATTTAGCACATTAGATACTGTTTTTTTTTTCATTCTTGAGATATTTTACTATGAAGAATATGTTCCAACTCCCTCCAGGTAAACCTATAAGATGCAAAGTCTCCATCTTTTCTTATGGCTGAATAGTATTTCATAGTATACATACACTATAATTTGTTAATCCATTCATGGGTTGATGGAAATTTTGGTTGCTTCTACAACTTGGCAATTATGAACTGAGCTGCAATAAAAATTATGGTGCAAATGCCTTTGTGGTAAAATGATTTTTGTTCGTCTGGGTAGATACCTAGTAATGGAATTGCAGGATCAAATAGAAGGTCAAATTTTAGTTCTTTAAGAATTCTCCATACTTTTTTCCATAAAGGTTGTATTAGTTTGCAATTCTACCAGCAGCGTACAAGTGTTCCTTTGTTTCCACATCCACACCAGCATCTGTAGTTTTGGGATTTTGTAATGTGGGCTAATCTTACTGGAGTTAGGTAATATCTCAGAGTGGTTTTGACGTGCATTTCTCTAATGATTAAAGATGTTGACATTCTTTCATGTGTTTGTTGATCACTCTCTGTTATCTTCAGAGATGTTTTTGGTCAAGTCCCTTTCCCACAAAGAAACAGGGTTGTATTCTGTGGTATATATATACCACAATTTATTAATCCATTCATGGGTTGATGGGCACTTAGGCTTTTTCCATGACTTGGCAAATATGAATTGATCTGCAATGTACAATCTGGTGCAAATATCTTTGTTTCAAAGTGATTTTTGGTCTTTTTGATATACACCTGGTAGAGGAATGGCATGATAAAATGGCAGGTCTAATTTTAGATCCCTGAGTGTTCTCCCAACTTCTTTCCAAAAGAAACATATTAACTTGCATTCCCACCAGCAATGCAGAAGTGTTCCTTTTTCTCCACATCCATGTCAACATCTTTAGTTTTTGGATTTTGTTATGGGCTACTCTTACTGGAGTTATATGATATCTCAAAGTGGTTTTGATTTAAATTTCTCTGATGATTAAAGATGATGAGCATTTTTTTACATGTCTGTAGACCATGCACCTATCTTTTTCAGAGAAGCTTCTGTTCAAGTCTCTTGACAATGAAATGGAATCACTTGTTCTTTTTTTATTAATAAATTTGACTTCTCTGTGGATTCTTGTTATCAGCCCTTTGTCGGAAACATGACCTGCAAGTATCCTATTCCAGTCTGAGGGCTGTCTACTTGCTTTACTTACTGTATTGTGGAATAGTATGCAGCATTTAAAAAGATGGAGACTTTACCTGTTTTATGTTTACATGGATGGAGCTGGAACATATTCCTCTTAATAAAGTATCTCAAGAAGGGAAGAAAAAGTATCCAATGCACTCAGTACTTTTATGAAGCCAATTTATAATTACTCACACTTTCTTATGAAAGATAGCCCAGGATGAAGGAGAGAAGTGAAGGGGGAAGGAAGGAGAGGGGGGAGGTTTGATAAAGGGAGGGTGAATGGTGGGAGCACACCTATGGAGCATATTGCAGGGTTATAAGTCAAATCTATCAGGTATAGAACATAAATGCCTTAACATAATAATTAAGTAAATGAGGTGAAAGCTATATTAACACACTTGATGTAAGAACTCCAAATTGTATAAAAACTCAACACATTGTATCCCACAAATGTATACATGTATTCATGGGCTATGCGTATATGTCTTAATCAAAGGAAAAAAAAAGACATGGGGTTGTTTCCTCTTTTCTCATTAATTTGAGTTCTTTGTATATTCTAGTTATTGGACCTTTGTTAGATTCATAATATGTAAATATCTCCCACTATGAAGGCTGTCTGTTTACTTTGGTTGTACTATCCTTAGCTATGAAGAAGGTTTTAAGCTTGATCAAATCCAAGATTTTTATTTTCGGTTTTCCTGAAATTGCCAGGAAGATCTTTCTTTTTTTTTTTTAATTAAGTCATATGCACATATATCATGAATACATTTATGCATATGTGGGGTACAATGTGTTGATTTTTTTTATACAATCTGGTGGGCTTACATCAAAACAATCAACATAGCTTTCACTTCATTTACTTGATTACTGTGTTAAGAAATTTATGTTCTACACTTGACAGATTTGACTTGATCAAATCAAGTCGCTTGATCCCACCTTTACCCTCCCTCTGTCAAACCTCCTCCCACCCCTCCCTTACCACTTCATTTCTCTCCTTCATTCTGGGCTTTTGTTGTGTTTTTTCATAAGAAAGTGTGAGTAAATATAAGTTGGTTTCATAGAAGTACTGAGTACATTGGATACTTTATCCTCCATTCTGGAGGTACTTTACTCAGGAGAATATGTTCTAGGTCCCTCCATTTAAATATAAAACAGGTAAAGTGTCCATATTTTTTAAGGTTGCATAGTATTCTATGGTATACATATACCAAAATTTATTAATCCATTCATGGGTTGATGGGCACTTGGGCTTCTTCCATGATTTGGCTATTACAAATTGAGCTGCAATGAATAATCTAGTACAAGTATATTTTTTTCCACGTGATTTTTAATCTTTTAGATATACTCCATGTAGAGAAATTGCAGGATCCAACAGCAGGTCTATTTTTAGATCCCTGAGTGTTCTCCAAGCTTCTTTCCAAAAGGAACATATTAGTTTGCATTCTCAACAGCACTGGAGAAATGTTCCCTTTCTCTAAATCCACCCCAACATCTGTATTTTTGGGATTTTGTTATGTGGGCTACTCTTACTGGAGTTAGATGGTATCTCAGAGTGGTTTTAGTTTGCATTTCTCTGATGATTAACGATGATGAGCATTTTTTCATGTGTCTGTAGACCATGTGCCTGTCTTCTTCAGAGAAGCTTCTGTTCAGGTCTCTTGCTCATAGAGAAATGGGATCACTCATTCTTTTCTTATTAATAAGTTTGAGTTCTCTGTGGATTCTGGTTATTAGACTTTTGTGAGAAACATAACCTGCAAATATCCTCTCCCATTCTGAGGGCTGTATACTTGCTTTACTTACTGTGTTCTTGGTAGTGAAAAAGCTTTTTAGTTTGAACAGATCCCAGTAATGTATTTTTGGTATTGCTTCAATTGCCCTGGGGGTCCTTCTCCCAAAGTTTTCTCCCAGGCCAATACTTTCGAGTGTTTCCCCTACACTCTTTCCAAGAATCTTTATGGTTTCATGTCTTAGGTTTAAGTCATTTATCCCGTGAGGGTCAATTTTTATTAGAGGTGAAAAGTGTGGGTCTAGTTTCAATCTTCTACAAGTTGCCAGCCATTTCACCCAGCATCATTTGTTAAATAGGGAGTCTTTTCCCCAATTTAAGTTTTTGTAGGCTTATCAAAGATCAAATGACAGTAAGTGTCTGGATTCATCTCTTGGTTCTCAATTCTGTTCCATACATCTACTTCTCTATTTTTGTGCCAATACCATACTGTTTTTACCACCATAGATTTATAGTATAGTCTGAAGTCTGGTAGCATGATTCCACCTGATTTGTTTTTATTTCTAAGTAATGTCTGGGCTATTTGAGGTTTTTTTATGTTTCATAGAAAATGAAGTACTAGTTTCTACAGATTTTTAAAGGATGACAGAGGGGCTTTAATGGGGATTGTATTAAATCTTTAGATTGCTTTGGATAGTATGTACATTTTAACAATGTTGGTTCTTCCCAGCCATGAGCATGGTATGTTTTTCCATTTGTTGACGTTTTTTTTGGCACTACTGTAAAGGGAATAGAGTCCATGACTGTTTTTTCAGCTTGATTATTGTTGATATATATGAATGCTACTGATTTGTAAGTATTGATTTTGTAGACTGAGATGCTCCTGTATTCCTTGATCACTTCTAAGAGTTTTGTGGTTGAATCCCTGGGGTTTTCCAAGTATATGATCATATCGTCTACTAAAAGTGAAAGTTTGATCTCCTCTGACTTTATATGGATATCCTTGATTCCCTTCTCTTTCCTAATTGCAATGGCTAAACTTATATTACAATGTTAAAAAGCAGTGGAGATAGTGAGCAACTGTTCATGGTTCCTGATCTGAGTGGAAATGTTTTCAATTTTACTTTATTCAATATAATATGGGCTGTAAAGTTGCTGCAGATGGCCTCTATCAGTTTAAGAAATATCCCTTCTATACCTATGTTCTTATGTGTTCTGATCATAAAAGGATGCTAGATATACAAAGCTTTTTCTGGATCAATTGAGAGAATCATATAGTCTTTCTTTTTTAATTTGTTTATGTGATGTATTATATTTATATGTTTATGTATATTGAACCAGCCTTGAGAGTCTGGAATAGAACCCACTTGGTCATGGTGTATAATTTGTTTGATGTGTTGGTAGATTCTGTTTGCTAGGATCTTACTGAATATTTTTGCATCAATATTCATTAGAGATATTGGTCTATAATTTTCTTTTCCTGTGGGGTCTTGTCTTTGTTTTGGGATCAACATGATGCTTTGCTTTATAGAATATGTTGGGAAATATTCCTTCTTTTTCTATGTTTTGAAAAAGGTTAAGTAATATGGGTACTAGTTCATCTTTAAAGGTTGTGTAGAATTCTGATGTGAAGTCATCTGGTCCTGGGCTTCTCTTTTTGGGAAGATTCTGTGTAGTTGATGCTGTTTCAGAACTTGATATAGGCCTGTTCAACATTTCCATTTCTTTCTGGCTAAGTCTCCAAGGTGACGTATTTCCTTCAGTTTTTTATATTTCTGAGAATAGAGGGTTTTTTAAATAATGCTCATTAAGTATTTTTTGGATTTCTGTGAAGCCTGTGCTTATCTCATCTCTGTCATTTCTGATTGATGAAATTAGAGATTTTACTCTTTTATTTCTGGTTATGTTAGCCAAAAGTATATTATCTACATTATATTGACCTTTTAAAAAAACCAACTTTTTGATTCATTGATGTGTTGTGTAATTCTTTTATTTTCAATTTCATTTAATTCTGCTCTCATTTTGGTTATTTCTTTTCTTCAGCTGGGTTTGGGGTTGGAATGTTCTTCCCTATCCAATTGCTTGAACTCACCCATTAAGTTGTTGATGCCTCTCTGTCAGTTCTCCTGAGGAAGGCTTGAAGTGCTATAAATTTCCCTCTTAGGACTGCCTTTGCATTATTCCAAAGGTTGTTGAGTTCGTGTCTTCATTATTGTTTTGCTCCAAAACTTAGTAATTTCTTTATTAATTTCATCTATGACCCAGCTATCATTTAGCATAATATTATTTAGTTTCCATGTCTTTGTGTGATTTTGAAAATTCCTGTTGTTATTGATTTCAACTTTTATTCCTTTATGGTTCAAGAAGACACAAGGAATAATTTCTATTTTTTAAAAATTTGCTGAGGTTAGCCTTGTGACCTAAGATGTGATCAATTTTGGAGGATGTTCCATGCACTGATGAGAAGAATGTGTATTCAGTTTTGTTAGGATGAAATGTTCTATATATGTCTGTTAAATCCAATTATTGAATGGTTATTTTAAGTCTAAAATTTCTTTGCTTATTTTTTTATTGGAGGATCCAGCCAAAGGACTGTTAAAATTTCCAGCTATTATAGTGCTGGAGGAAATGATATTGCTTATTTCAGTTAGAGTCTCTCTTTAAATTGAGGAGAATTCTGATTTGGCACATAAATGTTAATAATTGAAATCTCATCATATTGAGTGTTTCCCTTAACAAATATGAAGTGACCATCCTTATCTTTCTTTAATTTTGTTGGTTTAAGGCCTATTGTATCTGCATATACAAATGCAACACCTGCTTTTCTCTGATTTCCATTTGTCTGAATTATGGATGACCATCCCTTCACCCTGAGTCTATATTCATCGTTTAAGGTAAGATGAGATTCTTGTATTCAGCAGATATCTGGCCTGAAATTTTGTATCTAATTAGCCAACCTGAGCCTCTTTAGAGGGCATTTAAGCCATTCACAATATTTGAGAGTAGTGATAAACCTGGTATTTTTTGGGTGTCAAATTTTTCAAAAGTCCACTGGGCATTTTTAATCCTTTCACCACAGTGGAATTTGTGTTTTGACCAAAAATTTCTGAGTGAGTTTACTTTGCTGGTAAAGCATTGTGGTGGTCATTGTGGAGGATGGGTCTGAGAATATCCTAGAGAGCTGATTTAGTTATGGCAAATTTCTTCAGCATTTGAATATCATTAAAGTATTTAATTTCTACATCATAAATAAAACTCAGTTTAGCTGGATACAGAATCCTGGGTTGAATTTTTTTTGTTTGTTTGTTTTAGGAGATTGAAGGTAGGTGACCATCCCCTTGTAGCTTGAAAAGTTTCAGCAGAGAAATCTGTAGTCATTCTAATATTCTTCCCCTTGTAGGTTATGGTTTTCTTATGTCTGGCTGCTTGTAGTATTTTCTCCTTTATATTAACTTTCTTGAAGTTAATCATAAGTCTGGGAGATGCTTTATTTGGGTTGAGTTGTGCTGGTGTTCTCAGACTGTCTGGTATCTGAATTTCAGCATCTCTTGTGATGTTTGGGAAGTTCTCCTCAATTATCTCTTGGAGAAGCACAACTGTGGCTCACTCTGGTATTCCAAGGATTCAAAAAGGCCCATCCAGTAGAAGGTTTGGATCAAGGGGGCTGATGCTTCTTTCCTCACCTTGCTGCCACGTCACTACTGGACTCTGGTAACCCCAGTCTCTGGTAATCCCACTGCCAGTCTCTGTTAACTCAGTTTCTGTGGTCCAGTTCTGTCCAATAAGCATGTGTCCTAGGGATTTGTGCCTGCCAGAATCAAAGTAAAGTCAGTGCCTCCTCTTAGCCACCATCCCGTAAAATCAGCCAGCAGGGGGAGCTGAAGCCTTCCCGCCTCAGGTACTCAATGACAACAGGGGAGTTTTCCACCTGAGTACAATTTAAACCTGAGGATATCCAGACAACAAATGTATTTCTCCCTTAGCCACCATGCCTTTGCTGCTGCTGTTCAGCTCTGGATACAGCTCTGGTATCCCTATACGGCGAAATCTGCTTCCCTCTGGCACACCACACAGTTGTGGAGTTGACTCTCCAAAATTAGAGCCCATCAAGATCGCTCTATTAATGCTGATTTTGGGTAGGAGATGTCTCCACTTGGGTTTGCGCACCTCAGCAGTTCCTGAGTCTTGACCCATGGCACAGAGATCCAGGCCTCTGCCTGCTGCTGAGATACACTTTCTCAGAGTTATACCAGACCCCTAACCCTCTGTGTCTTTCTGCACTGTTACCAGATTCACAGATACATTGTAGCTGCCCTGCCACAGTCTATGCAATGCTCAGTCCTAGCCAAGAAGTGCGAACATTCTGGTCTCTGCAGGTTTTGGACTTCTAGACAACAAGGCAAGGGAATAAAGGAAGTCTGAAAGTTCAGGGTGGCAGGGAAAATATTTGTTCAAACTTCCTGCCAGACAAAGGAATTCCTAGGCTCACAGCAAGGACTCTCTGGAGAAGGAGTCCAAGCTTCCAGCAAGTCAATCTAGAGGGGTGAGAGAAGAGTGTTCAGTTCACTGCTCACTAGTAGAGATCCCACAGCAAATAAGCAACTCTCTGGGGAAAGGGTATGGACACCCGTCCTCTTTGGGATGAGTTGTGTACCTGAAATTTATTTCCATGGAGTTGCATCTTGTCTCAGCAGAGAAGAAGTGCAATTATCTATCTCTTCTCTCAGCTTGGCTCCCACCCTGCAGCTTTGTTGTGTTCTTTCTGGCCATTACCTCTCTCTCTGGACTGGAGCTTCTGTTGAAAGCTGGCTCTAGTTATCCATCATCCCCAATTTCGCCTTGTTCTTATTGAATGTAAAAATTGGAATTCAGGAAAATAGCCAACCCAAGGATTTAGCAAAAACACAAGATACATCGAAACACAATTAACAATTAAAGAAACAAAAAAGCTACCAGACACACAAGTACACAGATGCACAGACAATCAGACAAAAATGTTTATTGCAGCCCAATTCATAATTGCTAAGTCATGGAAGAAGCCCAAGTGCCCATCGACCCAGGAATGGACTAGCAAATTGTGGTACATGTATACCATGGAATACTATCCAGCCTTAAAGAAAGATGGAGACTTTACCTCTTTCATGTTTACATGGATGGAGCTGGAACATATTCTTCTTAGCAAAGTATCTCAGGAATGGAAGAAAAAGTATCCAATGTACTCAGCCCTACTATGAAGCTAAATTATAGTGTTCACATGAAGACTATAACCCAACTATAACACAAGACTATGGGGAAAGGGCCAAGGAAGGGGAAGGGAGGGGGAAGGTTTTAGTGGAGGGAGGGTAATGGTTGGCCCACATCTATGGTGCATCTTAGAATGAGTACAGGCAATTGCGCTAATGTACACAGCTATGATTTAACATTAAAAAAATAATAATAAAAAAACGAAAAAAAACAGAAGTAAAAACATAAAAATAAAAAAATAATGATATAATAAGAAAAAAACTTTAATATCCTGGTGTAGGTGCTCTCAGCAACCATAAGAAGAGAAAAAGAGGGAAAGAAAAAATAGTATTAACAATAATGTAAAAAAAATTAACAAATCCTACAAGAAAAGGAAAAATACAAAAGAGCAAAAAGAATGATGAAAGAAATAGAGATTAAAAAAATGGCACAGGGGACGGAGACAAGATGGACGACTGAAGGCAGCTTTCCACAGAGGCTCCCATCCAAAAATAGAGTTAAAGGACATAAATTTAGCAAGTAACCTGGTTAATTAAAGCTACACTTCAAGAGAGAAGGTTGAAGAATGCACATCAACCCTGCTGAGGTGAGCTGTGACCCCAAGGATACAAACAAAACGTACAAAATCCATCATCAAGTGGACAGGAGTCCCCTCCCTCATGAGAATGGCTTGGAGTGCTCCAAACAAATAAGCAGAGTTCAAAGGTGCTCCCACTAAATTCCACGGGAGAGACCCTCTAAAAACTGTATCTACCTCCCCTACTAGGGTGACACGGCATTCTCCTGCAAAGCATAAAACTGTATATATTCTCTACTTGCAATTCTGAGCTCCCAGCACTCCCCTCCATTCACTCTGAGGTCTGGAGGCCTATCTCCAGGAGTTCAGAATCTTGGGTGATTTCTCGACGGGTTTGGACATGGCCTGGACTGCATCTGGTCAGTGCTGATTCTGTGATATGAGAGTGAGTAGAGGACGGTCGGCTGAGAGGGAAACACACAGGAGTGGCGGTGCCCCGGGGTGCAGAGCAGCAGCCATTTTTGGCAACAATAGGACTCACCCCTGGATATTCTGCAGTCACAACCCATCTCTCTGGACAACCAGAGGAGGCCAGGCATCTTCTCAGGTGGCAACCACCACAGAACATATCAGGGACGGAAATGCAGGTCCTTTGAGTAAAGGGTTTACCTGAGGCAGTATTGGCCTGGGTGGAGCGTGGGGACTAGAAAACGCACGCACAGAGCTGGGAGATTCCCGGGTGGAGCTGACCCAGAGGACCACTTTACTGAACCTAAGACACACCTGGCCCTCAGGGGATAGTCAACCTATAGACAAAGGTAGGCAGGAGGCTAGAACTGACAGCTAACCATGCTGAGAATACAAACCTGCAGGAGCAAAGACAGGGCCTGAAGCACAGGTTCTAAAAACTCTAAACAGCTTCTCTTCTGCAGTGGAATTTAGCAGGGACAAAAAAAAAAAAATTCCCTCAAAGTTGTTCTCTTCTGTCAGTAACATCAATCAGGGCGGGTCTGGAACTGAGTGAACACCCGCCAGCCTCAATCAAGCACCCAAGGTTGTCAAGCCTCACCTCCCCATGCTGGATAGAGGCAGTGAGCAGCATCCTGGCTGAGAAGATATAGATTTCCTTGTTATTCAGGCAGGTGCAACCCCCTGGGATATCTACTCATTGGAGGCAACTGGGTCACAGCCCTGCAGGGTTATCAGTGATGGGATGTGACAGAGGTGCAAGGTGGGGAAGGAGGCATCAACCTTCCCAGACTAATATATTTGCTGGGTGGGTCCTCCTGACTTCACGGAACACCGGAGAAAGTCATATTTGAGTTGTCAGCACATCCCTGTGATCCAGTTGCCAGAGACCATTTAAACTCTCCCACCTGAGACAGGTGCTGACTGAGACGATTGATTTGGACCTTTTGAACTGAGCCAATCACCCAAGGACTATCCAAGTGGTACCCTGGGTGTGTGGTTGTAGGAAGGTTTGATTTTCCTTTTCCAATTGTTACCTGTGGGGTGGCTGGGGGAATTAATTGCTGGTATTTCTCCACAGCTAAGACTTCAACCCTGAGTAACTGTTTCACTAGGTCAGACAGAGACCAGCAGAAAATAAGACAGAGCCACTTAGACCCACCACACAAAACAGGTCCCCAGTTTCTCAGGCTGTAGCAATGTACTGGTCCTCGACAAAGGTCCAGGGGAAAAGTCAACAGTGTAAAATAATCATGGTGCAGAATCAGTGGAAAAACTCTGGTAACATGAATAACCAAAATAGATCATCTCCCCCACGGAAAGATATGGCAGAATTAACTGAAAGTCCCATTCATAAACAGCTGGCCGAGACATCAGACATCGAATTCTGAATTTGGATTGCAGTAAGATTAATAGAACGGAGGAAAATTTGGAATTAGAAATTCAAGGAGAAATTCAAAAGTTGTCTCAAGCACGTAACGAATTTAAAGACAAAACCACCATAGATTTTGACGCACTGAAACAATAATTTTCAGCCCTCAAAGATCTGAAAAATACAGTAGAATCCCTCAGTAACAGAGTGGAGCAAGCAGAAGAAAGGATGTCTGACATTGAAGACAAAGCTTTTGAATGCTCCCAAACTCTCAAAGAGGAAGAGAAATGGAGAGTAAAAACGGATCATTCTCTCAGAGAGCTATGGGATAATTCAAAGAAGGTTAATATCTGCCTCATTGGAATCCCTGAAAGTGATGAAGTGGCCTTGCAAGGCACAGAGGCCTTTCTCCATGAAATTATGAAAGAGAATTTTCCAGACATGCCAAGAGATTCTGAAATCAGATAGCAGATAGTTTCAGAACCCCAGCACAACTCAACTTGAAAAAGACATGCCCTAGGCATATCATAATTAACTTCACTAAAGTTAATATGAAGGAGAAAATACTGAAAGCAGCCAGATGTAAGTAATCCATTACCTAAAAAGGAAAGAATATTAGAATGACTGCAGATCTCTCTCCTGAAACTTTTCAAGCCAAAAGAAGCTGGACATCGACTTTTAATTTCCTAAAACAAAATAATTTTCAACCTCGGATCCTGTATCCAGCTAAACTGAGTTTTATTTATGATGGAAAAATTAAATACTTTAATGACATTCCTATGTGGAAGAAATTTGTCATAACCAAACCACCTCTTCAGGATATTCTCAGACCTATAATGACCAGCCCTATAATGACCATCCTATAATAACCAGCCCAATCCTCTACCACAAAAGTAAACTCACTCAGAAACTTTTGATCAAACGTCAACTTCCACAGTGGTGAAAGGATTAAAAATGTCCACTGGAATTTCGAAAAACATGATACCCAAAATTTTACCAGACTTATCAATATTCTCCATAAATGCGAATGGCTTAAACTGTCCTCCAAAAAAGCACAGGTTAGCTGACTGGATACAAAACTCAGGCCAGATATTTGCTGCATACAAGAATCATATCTTATCTTAAAAGATAAATATAAACTCAGGGTGAAAGAATGGTCATCCATATTTCAGGCAAATGATAATCAGAAAAAAGCAGGGATTGCAAAAGGCTTTAAACCAACACAAGTAAGGAAGGACAAGAATGGTCACTTCATATTTGTTAGGGGTAATACTCAATATGATGAGATTTCAATTATTAATATTTATGCACCCAACAAGAATGCACCTCAATTTATAAGAGAAACGCTAACAGACATGAGCAACTTAATTTCCTCCAGCTCCATAATAGTCGGAGATTTCAATATTCCTTTGGCAGTGCTGGATATATCCTCCAATAAGAAGCTGAGCAAAGAAATTTTAGATTTAAACCTAAGCATCCAACATTTGGATTTAGCAGACATCTACAGAACATTTCATCCCAACAAAACTGAGTACACATACTTCTCACCAGCCCACGGAACATACTCCAAAATCAATCACATCTTAGGTCACAAGTCTAACTTCAGAAAATTTAAAGGAATAGAAATTATTTCTTGCATCTTCTCGGACCACTATGGAATAAAAGTTGAACTCAGTAATAACAGGAATCTGCATACTCATACAAAAACATGCAAGTTTAATAACCTTATGCTGAATGATAGCTGGGTCACAGATGAGATTAAGAAGGAAATTGCCAAATTTTTGGAACAAAATGACAATGAACACACAAATTATCAGAACCTCTGGGATACCACAAAGTCAGTCCTAAGAGGAAAATTTATAGCAATGCAAAGCTTCCTCAAGAGAACGGAAAGAGAGGAAGTTAACAACTTAATGGAACATCTCAAGCAACTGGAAAAGTAAGAACATTCCAATCTCAAACTCAGTAGAAGAAAAGAAATAACCAAAATTAGAGCAGAATTAAATGAAATTGAAAACAAAAATAATTATACAACAGATCAATAAATCAAAAAGTCTGTTTTTTGAAAAGGTCAAAAAAATAGATAAACCTTTGGCTAACCTAACCATAAAAAAAAGAGTAAAATCTCTAATTTCATCAATCAGAAATGACAAAAACGAAATAACAACAGATTCCTCAGAAATTCAAAAAAAATTTAATGAATATTACAAGAAACTCTATTCTTAGAAATATGAAAATCTGGTGGAAATTGACCAATACTTGGAAGCACATCACCTTCCAACTTAGCCAGAACCCAGTGGAAATGTTGAAGAGGCCAATATCAAGTTCTGAAATAGCATCATCCATATGAAATCTCCCTAAAAAAAAAAAAAAAAAAAAAAAAAAAAAGCCCAGGACCAGATGGCTCCACGTCAGAATTCTACCAACCCTTTAAACAGGAACTAGTACCGATATTATTCAACCTATTCCAAGATATACAAAAAGAAAGAAAACTACCCAACACGTTCTATGAAGCAAACATCACCCTGATCCCCAAACCAGGAAAAGACCCAACAAGAAAAGAAAATTATAGACCAATATCACTAATGAATATTGATGCAAAAATATTCAACAAGATACTAACAAACAGAATCCAGCAACACATCAAACAAATTATAAATCATGACCAAGTCAGTTTTATCCCAGGGTCTCAAGGCTGGTTCAATATACGTAAATCTATAAGTATAATTCAGCACATAAATAAATAAAAACAAAGACCATATGATTCTCTGAATTGATGCAGAAAAAAAATTGTGATAATATCCAGCATCCCTTCATGATCAGAACACTTTAGAAAATTGGTATAGAACGGACAATTCTTTTTTTTTTTTTTTGTAGAGACAGAGTCTCACTGTACCACCCTCGGGTAGAGTGCCATGGTGTCACACGGCTCACAGCAACCTCTAACTCTTGGGCTTATGCCATTCTCTTGCCTCAGCCTCCTGAGCATCTGGGACTACAGGCACCTGCCACAACGCACAACGCCCGGCAATTTTTTTGTTGCAGTTTGGCCGGGGCTGGGTTTGAACCCGCCACCCTTGGCATATGGGGCTGGTGCCCTACTCACTGAGCCACAGGCGCCGCCCAGAAGGGACAATTCTTAAACTGATAGAGGCCATCTACAGCAAACCCATAGCCAATATCATATTGAATGGAGTTAAATTGAAATCATTTCACTCAGATCAGGAACCAGACAAGGCTGCCCATTGTCTCCACAGCTCTTTAACATTGTAATGGAAGTTTTAGCCATTATAATTAGGGAAGAAAAAGTGATCAAGGGTATCCATATAGGGTCAGAAGAGATAAAATGTTCACTCTTTGCACATGATATGATTGTATATCTGAAAAACACCAGGGATTCTATAACAAAACTCTGAGAAGTGATCAAGGAATATAGCAGCATCTCAGGTTACAAAATCAACATTCATTATCAGTACCCTTTATGTATATCAACAATAGTCAAGCTGAAAAAACAGTTAAGGACTAGTCCATTCACAGTAGTGCCAAAGAAGATGAAATATTTGGGACTTTATCTGACAAAGGACATGAAAGATCTTTATAAAGAGAAGTATGAAACTCTAAGAAAAGAAATAGCTGAAAATTTTAACAAATTAAAAAAACATACCATGCTCATGGCTGGGAAGAATCAACATTGTTAAAATGTCCACACTACCTAAAGCAATATAAAACTTTAATGTAATCCCTATTAAAGCTCCACTGTCATACTTTAAAGATCTTAAAAAAATACTTCGTTTTATATGGAATCAGAAATAACCTTGAATAGCCAAGATATTACTCAGAAATAAAAACAAAGCAGGAGGAATCATGCTACCAGACCTCAGACTATACTATAAATCGATAGTGATCAAAACAGCATGGTACTGGCACAAAAACAGAGAGGTAGATGTATGGAACAGAATAGAGAATCAAGAGATTAACCCAACTACTTACCATTATTTGATTTTTGACAAGTCAATTAAAAACATTCAGTGGGAAATAGATTCCCTATGTAACAAATGGTGCTAGGTGAACTGGCTGGCAACCTGTAAAAGACTGAACCTGGACCCACATCTTTCACCATTAACTTAGATAGACTCTCACTGGATTAAAGATTTAAGCTTAAGACATGAAACTATAAAAATACTAGAAGAGAGTGCAGGGAAAACCCTTGCAGTAATCGGTGTGGGCGAGTATTTCATGAGGAGGACCTCCTGGACCGTTGAAGAAGCTTCAAAAATACACTACTGGGACCTGATCAAACTAAAAAGCTTCTGCACAGCCTAGAACACAGTAAGTAAAGCAAGCAAACAGTCCTTAGAATGGGAGAAGATATTTGCAGGCTATGTCTCCGACAAAGGTTTAGTAATCCACAGAGAACTCAAAACATATAAGCAAGAAAAGAACAAGTGATCCGATAGCAGGCTGGGCAAGGGATTGAAGAGAAACTTCTCTGAAGAAGATAGGTGCATGGCCTACAGATATATGAAAAAATACTCATCATCCTTTATCATCAGAGAAATGCAAATCAAAACTACTTTGAGGTATCATCTAACTCCAGTAAGATTAGCCCATATCACAAAATCCCAAGACCTTAGATGTTGTTGTGGATGTGGACAAAAGGGAACACTTCTACACTGCTGGTGGAAATGCAAATTAATACATTCCTTTTGGAAAGATATTTGGAGAACACTTAGAGATCTGAGAATATATCTGCCATTCAATCCTATAATTCCTCTACTAGGTATATACCCAGAAGACCAAAAATCACATTATAACAAAGATATTTGTACCAGAATGTTTTTTGCAGCCCTATTCATAATTGCTAAGTCATGGAAAAAGCCCAAGTGCCCATCGATCCACGAATGGATTAATAAATTGTGGTATATGTACACCATGGAATATTATGCAGCCATAAAGAAATATGGAGACTTTACCTCTTTCATGTTTACATGGATGGAGCTGGAACATATTATTCTTAGTAAAGTATCTCAAGAATGGAAGAAAAAGTATCCAATGTACTCAGCCCTACTATGAAACTAATTTATGGCTTTCATATGAAAGCTATAACCCAGTTATAACCTAAGAAAATAGGGAAGGAGGAGAGGGAGGGGAGGGAGGGGGAGAATTACGGAGGGTTGTTGATTGGTGGGATTACACCTGCGGTGCATCTTACAAGGGTACATGTGAAACTTAGTAAATGTAGAATATAAATGTCTTAACACAATAACTAAGAAAATGCCAGGAAGTCTATGTTAACCAGTGTGATGAAAATGTGTCAAACGGTCTATAAAACCAGTGTATGGTGCCCCATGATCACATCAACGTACACAGCTATGATTTATTAAATAAATAAATTCAAAAGAAAAAAATAAAAAAAGGCACCTACAACAAAAAATATTATTCATATATGTGACTATGGGGGGCACCTGTGGCTCAAGGAGTAGGGTGTGGGTCCTATATGCCAGAGGTGGCGTGTTCAAACCCAGCCCCGCCCCCCCAAAAAAAATCATATGACTATATGTATGCCATGGTGATCAACTTTAGTAGGAATAACTTTATGTTGCAATATACTTTCTTTACACCAGGTGGCGCTCTGCATGATTTTTCAGGTTTATACCTGATTCACGTTTACACTGTATTTTTGGTGGTTGCCTGGCTACCTGCTTGGTGCTTATACCCCGCTGAGTTGTTGTTTCCACTGATTTAAAGAAAAAAAAATCTTCATAGGCAGGTTTCACAAATTCTGCCTGCAACAGTTCCCATGAAGTGTACCCTGGACCTGCAGGTGAGACCGCAGGTGAGGTGCAGGATGGCTGCCTGCAGATGAGACTCAAATCACAGCCCCTGGCCCAGGAGAAAAGGTTCCTGTGGAAGTCACCATTTCTGAAATTTCAAAATATGTCTGCTTCCTCACTGGGATCCTTCCCACTTGAGTGTCTCTCTGGCTGCCTAGCCCCGGCTGTGATGCCCCAGATGGCACCCCTATCTGATGTGAAATTCTGCTTAGGAGTCCTTGCTTCACCAATTTTTCCACACAACACCTAGTTTCCCCACGAACTGGGAATTGTAATCTTCCATGGGGGAGGAGCTGGTTACTGCCTCCGCTGGGCACTTCGGCAGCACAGAGATTTTTCAGGCAGTTTCCGCAGCTCTGGATTACACTTTGAGTCTAGCAATCTGCCACTTCGTTGCACACCCCAAATTGCCGGTCTACACCAATATTCCCCACTGGGAATGATCTAGCCCACTCACTCTCACCTGTTGTTCCGGGATAGCTGAGCTAAACTTCTATCCCTTCCACCATCATGCTCCGCCTCCTACACCCTGTCAAACTGTTGATTTTACTGATCTCAAAAAATCTTCACAGGCAGGTTTCATAAACTCTCCCTGCAACAGTTCCTGTGAAGTGTGGGCTATCCTGGACCAGTTTTGGGTACAGGGTGTCTGCCTGCACGTGAGACTCAAATCGCCATACCTGGCCTGTGGATAAAGGTGCCTATGACCGTCACCATTTCCCAAATTTCAAAATACATCTGCTTCCTAAGCGGGATCCTTTCCCCCTGATTGTCTATCTGGCTACCTAGCCCCGGTGTTGCCACTCTAAATGGCACCCATTTCTGGCCACCAAATTCCGCTCAGGAGTCCACACTTTACCAATCTTTCCACACAACACCTAGTTTCCCCACGAACTGGGAATTGTAGTCTTCCATGGTTGAGGGGCTGGTTGCTGCCACCTCTGGCTGCTGCTTTAGCAGTGGCACAGAAAATTTTCTGGCAGACTCTGCAGCCCCAGATTACATTTCAAGTCCAGCAATCCACCACTTTGTTGCACACCCCGAACTGCCTGTCTATACTAATATTCCACACCAGGAAAGATCTAGCCCACTAACTCTCACCTGTTGTTCTGGGAGAGTTGAGCTAAACATTTATCCCATTCACCATCATGCTCTGCCTCTGACTATATATTTTTAAATTTAATATAATATGCAATATTTATATTTCATCTCTTCAACTTGAATCAGAATGAATTGGTGATTAGTTATGTTTCCAGCAGACAGCAGATACTCAGCTTGTATTTTTTAAAGTACCATTCACATTTACTGAAAGAATTGATAAGTGGGATGAAATTCTGTTCATCTTACTGTGTAAAACTTTATTACTTGAAGTCTTGAGTCATTATTTTATATTGGTTCTGAGCTCTTATTTTATACTGGTGGATGCCTACTGTGTTGAACAATGTATATAATGCTGATAAGAGTGCTTCCTGGAGGGCAGGTCTGGTCTTGATAAATTCCCTCAGTGTTTTCTTGTCTGAAAAACTTTATTTTTCACATTAGAAATTTAGTTTTCCAGGATACAAAACTCTAATCTGTCCACTGTCTTGTTTGAGAAGACTGATGTGGGCCATTCTCACTGGGGTTAGATGATATCTCAGGGTTGTTTTGATTTGCATTTCTCTAATATATAGAGATGATGAACATTTTTTCATGTGTTTGTTAGCCATTCGTCTGTCGTCTTTAGAGAAAGTTCTATTCATGTCTCTTGCCCATTGATATAAGGGATTGTTGGCTTTTTTCATGTGGATTAATTTGAGTTCTCTATAGATCCTAGTTATCGAGCTTTTGTCTGATTGAAAATATGCAAATATCCTTTCCCATTGTGTAGGTTGTCTCTTTGCTTTGGTTATTGTCTCCTTAGCTGTACAGAAGCTTTTCAGGAGAGAAGGGAACACTTTTACACTGCTGGTGGGACTGCAAACTAGTACAACCTTTCTGGAAGGAAGTATGGAGAAACCTCAAAGCACTCAAGCTAGACCTCCCATTTGATCCTGCAATCCCATTACTGGGCATCTACCCAGAAGGAAAGAAATCCTTTTATCATAAGGACACTTGTACTAGACTGTTTATTGCAGCTCAATTTAGAATCGCCAAAATGTGGAAACAGCCTAAATGCCCACCAACCCAGGAATGGATTAACAAGCTGTGGTATATGTATACCATGGAATACTATTCAGCCATTAAAAAAAATGGAGACTTTACATCCTTCGTATTAACCTGGATGGACGTGGAAGACATTATTCTTAGTAAAGCATCACAAGAATGGAGAAGCATGAATCCTATGTACTCAATTTTGATATGAGGACAATTAATGACAATTATGGTTATGGGGGGGAAACAGAAAGAGGGAAGGAGGGAGGTGGGTAGGGCCTTGGTGTGTGTCACACTTTATGGGGGCAAGACATGATTGCAAGAGGAACTTTACCTAACAATTGCAATCAGTGTAACCTGGCTTATTGTACCCTCAATGAATCCCCCACAATAAAAAAAAAAAGAAAAAAAAAAAAAGAAGACTGATGATGGGAGTCCAATCTTTTCTAATTTGTCAGATCTCAGATGGTAAGACTGCAGATAGCCTCATGGAATATCCTATTGGGTTCATTTGTAAGTTACTTGGTGTTTTTGCCTTATGGATCTCAAGAATTCCCCCTTTGGGTTAAATTTGGGCAGTCTGATGACAATGTGTGTTGGTGATTGCCTCTTCCTTATGAATATTCCAGGTGTCCATTGAGCTTCTTATATTTGGATATTTACATTTCTCACAAATCAAGGGATGTTTTTCTCAATTATTACCTTAAATATTTTTTTCTTGTCCTTGCATGTTTTCTTCTCCATGTCCATAAGCACCTATGATTCTTATATTTGTCCTCTTTAGATAATGTCATATTTACAATGGGCTTTGTTCGTTCCTCTTATATCTCTATCCTTTATCTTTGACTGTTTTAATTCTAAGGTGTTGTTTTAAAACTATGAGATTCTTTTCTAGCCTTTTCGAGGCTATTCTTAAAACTTACCACTGGGTTTTTTGTTTCCTTAAATAAATTTTTGATTTCAGAAGCTCTATTTGTTATCATTTTAATAATTTGATTTCTCCAGTGAATTTTCAATTCATTTCTTGAATTTTTGTGTGGTTTCTCTGTGTTGGTTTTCCATTTTCTCTTTGATTTCATTTAGCTTTCTTATAATAATACATGTTTGTGATTTTTTTATCTGTAATTTCACTGTTTTCTTTTTGGTTGGTATCCATTGGTAAAGAACTGTTTCCATTTGGAGGTGTTCTTTTGTTGTGAATTTTTATATTTAGGCAGTTTTTTCACTGATTCCTTTTAATCTTGTCACTGGACTGAGTCCTAAGTGTACTGAGCCTGGATTGTGACCCTGTCCCAAGGTCCCAGATTATCAATCCCTGACAATGACAGTGATGGATGATTCTACTGTTCCCTATTTGCCTATGTGGTGTTCAATCAAGTTTGGTAACCACCTCATGTTATTTCTGTCCTGTTGTCTTTATCTCTTCCTAGCAGTATAAATTGTGTTGAGTTCTCTATCCTAATCTCCAAGATGGGGGTAAATCTTGTTAGTAAAAATAAAAAACTTGTTATAAAAATTATCCATATCCCATTTTACTGAGTTGGTAAATGCTGTGATGAGCTATAGAGTTATTCTCTGTCATTGATTGATGTTCGTGTGAAAGAGCCAGCTACCAAGATGTTCTTTTCTGCTTATGGTAGGCTCTGGTACCCCAGAGCCTACCATAAGCATACTTAAGGTCCCGAAGCTTTTAGAGAGGCCCTGTAGTTCCCAGGGGTATGCTTGGTTTCCACCACAGCTTAGGTGTGGGTGTGAGCAAGGAAGATTATAGTTAGACTGCAGGAGCTTGAAAGGCTTTGCAAAGCCTAAGTGGAGTTAGATTTTACTTTTCTAGCCACTAATGGCAGCCGCTGAGAAAAAGGTCAAGAGAGGCTCGCCAACCTAGAAGTCTGTTCCTTGAGGAGGGGGCCTAACACGTGATTGCAAAGGCCCCAGAATAATATTTTTCATCATTATCCGGTAGGGCAGTTTTTCTATGGGTAGCACTGTGCATTCTCCAAAATTACTCTGTCTTGGACCTTCATAGCACTCTTCCAATAGTCTATCCATATAGTTTCCCTTACCACCTAAATCAAGCTCTCAAACCTTCCCCCAGGCTGTATGTCTGATTCACTGTCATGTTTCTGCAAAATGCTGGCAAGCATTGAGTTCCCAGAATGTGACCCCTGTTTCACTCCAAGCTTGCAAAGGAAGATGGGTGGGCCCCACTCTATGTGGGGTCATCAGCCTGGAGCTCATGGGTGCCAGAGAGAAGCAGCCACTTATGACTTTCTTGACTCAAACTGCTCTTGTTGTAACAAGTTGGGGGGAGAGACCATGAAAAATGGTCAGCTAGGGCACGTGAGTGTGAAGTATTTGTTTGCCTTGGAACCAGGAGCTAAGCTACCCCTCTTAATGCCATACCATTACCCAATATAGCAGTTCTCCTGAATGTGGGAAGGATGTGGTCCCAGATCCACACTACTGAGAAGCCCACCACATTATTCCATTAGATATGTCCATGTAGATCTTCCATCCATCTAAGTCCAGTTCACAGACTTCTCCCCTATATCCCGAACCCTCTGAAATCTTGTGAAATCAAGGGAGTTTCTAAATTGTGTACTCTAATTCCACCACAAGTCCCCAAGGTAAGAGGTTTGGGACCTACTCTGTGGAGATCTCAGACTAAAGTGCACACTCACTGGAAAGAAGTGTCCATTCATGA
The DNA here is from genome assembly GCF_027406575.1 of Nycticebus coucang. Taxonomy (NCBI): domain Eukaryota; kingdom Metazoa; phylum Chordata; class Mammalia; order Primates; family Lorisidae; genus Nycticebus; species Nycticebus coucang. Next base: position 92,186,793 of record NC_069804.1, on the reverse strand, counting down.
ACTTCTTGGTTCAGTCTGCCCTTGTGGTTGTAAAGTGTTGGGTAGGAACCACAGCTGGTCAGTCTAAGTTCATACTTCTATTTTAGTTTCAGGAGTCAGGGAGGGTACAGAATACGAAGTATCTGGAGGGAAGAAATCTGGCACTCCAGTCTTTTGTGGCACTTTCCCAGTGGAAGTCCCTCACAGAATTACCAAACTCTGGGGACATGCTATCTCACCCTATTCCTTCTTTGTCCCTGTTCCTGGGCTCATAGAAGGTAAAAAGTCTTCAATAAACTTGGTGGCCTGCATTACTGGAATAATGTAGGGATGAGACAGTAATCATCCTTTACCCTCTTGTTAGCTCCAAGACTCTCTGGGAGGCTCCAAATATCACCAATAACTTTTCTTTGTCTTCTTCCTTCTCAGCTTTACAAGTTTTCTCTAGGGGATTCCTAGCTGTCTCTGTTGTCTTTTTCTGTGATCCACACCTGAGCTGACTGTTATCTCCTCCATATATCCTATGTTCTACCTTCTTTCTTGGATGGTCTTGGAAGTGATGTCTCTAATTGGCCATTGTTATTTCAAATGGAATATAGTTTAGTACAAACATAAACAATCTTTTAATGTGGATTTGATAAGACTCATGGGTGCCCTTTTTGTTACCTATGACAAAGCCAGACATAGGCCCTCCAAATTATTATTCTTTACCTCACCTCAAAAGAGATTAATTTAACTCTTTCCCCTTATTAATATATTGGAAGAAATGCTTGTTAAAGTAATTGATCAAATTGTTATTTTTCTCCCCTTACCTCAAGTCTTTGAACTTTGAACCATCTTCAGATAGAGTAAACAAATAACCCTTTTTTAATGCCCCTTTCTAGAATTGATTTACTTCAAGGAAATACATTCCTTGATTAACTTACTGTGTCACTCCACACATAAGTAGTTTCTAGGTTTCTTTTTCCTTATAAAGAAAAATTTCTATTATGTCTGACTTCTGTGGAATTTGCAAGAATTGTGGTGGGAGTGTTCTTCCTCTTGCACTAGTATACTAGCCCTTATTGTAAAAATAATTGGGAATAAGTCTTTGATTACATAAGCCTAGACTTTTTTTTTAATTTTACAAAGTACATGAAAGAAGCAGACCTACACAGTCACAAAATGCCATTAGTGTATGATTACTTTTAATGCAGAATAGAAAAATGCATAATTGCAAAAAGTAGATTAGTGGTTTCCAGGGGACAATGAAAGGGAAAGGTAGATGAGTGGTTTTTAGTGGGTGAGGATAGGGAAAATTTGATAATGAGTAGAAACATGCAAACCAAACCACTCTGAGACATCACCGAACTCCAGTGAAATTAGCCCACATCACAAAGTCTCATATCTGCATATGCTGGCATGAATGCAGAGAGAAGGGAATACTTATACACTTCTGGTGGGATTGCAAACTAATACAACCTTTATGGAAAGATGTTTGGAGAATTCTCAAAGAACTAAAAGTTGACCTTCTATTTGATCCTGCTATCCCATTACTAAATATAGTAATATACTTAAATATAGTAATGGGATTACAGGATCAAATAGAAGAAATAATTTTACCATGAGGATATTTGCACCAGAATGTTTATTGCAGTTCAATTTGCAATTTCCAAGAGGTAGAAGCAACTCAAGTGCCCATCAATCCATGAATGGATTAAAAAACTGTGGCGCATATATATATATATATATATATATATATATATATATATACCATTGACTACTATTCATCCATTAAAAAGATGGAGACTTTACAACTTTTGTATTTACCTGGATGGATTTGAAACACATTCTTTTTATTAAACTATCACAATAATGGAAAAGTATCCAATGTACACAACACTATTATGAAACCAATATATAAACAACTGATCTCCCACAAAAACAAAACAAAACAAAACAGTATAGTCTACCAGGGGAGAGGAGGAAGGGGATAGAGGTGAGGAGGTAGGGCTATTGGCAGAATCTCACCTAATGTACAAAATGTGAGGGTGTTCAGCACCACCACCCCACAGTGAAGGGCTCAACTACAACTTGAACTTTCCCTTGAACTTAAAACAATGTAATCTAAACATTTGTACCCCACATTAACTGAAATAAAACAAATGAAAAAGAATTAATATTGACAACATCCATGAGGTTTCCTTTTTCTTTCTTTTTTCTTGAGACAGAGTCTCAAGCTGTCACCCTGAGTAGAGTGCCATGGCATTACAGCTCACAGAAACCTCAAACTCTCGGACTTAAGTGATTCTCTTGCCTTAGCCTCCCAAGTAGCTGGGACTACAGGCTCCTGCCATAACACCTGGCTTTTTTTTTTTGTTGTTGTTGTTGTCATTGTCATTTGGTGGGCCCGGGATGGATTCAAACCCTCCAGTTCTGGTGTATGTGGCTGGCACCCTAGCCGCTTGAGCTACAGGCGCCAAGCTGCCATGAGTTTTATTTTTGGATTCATGAAAATATTCTGGGATAAAGTAGTGATGAATTCTCTCTTGGGTGCTATAAGTGAAAATGAGCTGGTAAATAATTTTTCATTCTTGAGAAAGAGAGAAGTGATCTATTTTCTGTATACAATAGGATGAGCTATCAGTTAATACTGCTGGAATGAAACTCCACCTCCCACGGTCAACATTAATGTCATTTAAGTAGGTGGAAACTTAAGAAGGTGGTGCAGGGTGGCGCCTGTGGCTCAAGGAGTAGGGCGCTGGTCCCATATGCCGGAGGTGGCGGGTTCAAACCCAGCCCTGGCCAAAAACCACAAAAAAAAAAAGAAGGTGGTGCAAAGTGGAAGTCATCATCACTAAACATTACATGGCTAGGTTCAGCTATGAGCTGAGCCAGCTCCCTATCCCCACATGACATTAGAAATCCAGGAGATGGTGAGGGGAGAAACTTAATTGGTACTTCTGTTTTGAAACTGGGCTCAATGAAAGTTGAAAATCAACTTTCTTTTTATTTATTTACTTATTTTTGCTAAATCATAGCTATATACATTAGTGCAATCAAGGGGTACAATGTGCTGGTTTGATATACAATCTGAAACATTCTCTTCAAACTGTTCAACGTAGCCTTCATGGCATTTTCTTAGTTATTGTATGTAGACATTTGTATTCTGCATTTAGTAAGTTTTGCCTGTACCCATTCTAAGATGCATCGTCAGTGTGGCCCCACCCATTATCCTTCCTCCACCCTAACCTCCTCCCTCCCTTCCCCTTCCTTGGCCCTTTCCCCATATTCTTGTGCAATAGTTGGGTTATAGCCTTCATAATGAAAGCTATAAATTAGCTTCATAGTAGGGCTGAGTACATTGGATACTTTTTCTTCCATTCCTGAGATACTTTGCTAAGAAGAGTATGTTCTAGCTCCATCCATGTAAACATGAAAGAGGTAAAGTCTCCATCTTTCTTTAAGGCTGCATAATATTCCATGGTATACATTTACCACAATTTGCTAGTCTATTCGTGGGTCGATGGGCACTTGGGCTTCTTCCATGACTTAGCAATTATGAACTGGGCTGCAATAAACATTCTGGTACATATGTCTTTGTTATATTGTGAGTTTTGGTCTTCTGGGTATATACCTAGTAAAAGAATTATAGGATCGAATGGCAGGTCTATTTTTAGATCTCTAAGTATTCTCCAAACATCCTTTCAAAAAGAACGTATTAGTGTGCATTCCCACCAGCAGTGTAGAAGTGTTCCCTTTTCTCCACATCCACGCCAACATCTCTGGTTTTGGGATTTTGTTATAATACTTCTTTTTATATGGAATCAGAAAAAACCTTGAATAGCCAAAACATTACTCAGAAATAAAAACAAAGAAGGAGGAATCATTGTACCAGACCTGAGACTGTACTATAAATCAATAGTGATCAAAAGAGCATGGTATTGGCGCAAAAACAGAGAGGTAGATGTCTGGAACAGAATAGAGAACCAAGACATGAATCCAGCTACTTACCGTTATTTGATCTTTAACAAGTAAATAAAAAACATTCAGTGAGGAAAAGATTCCCTATTTAACAAATGGTGCTGGGTGAACTGGCTGGCGATCTGTAAAAGACTGAAACTGGATCCACACCTTTCACCATTAAGTAAGATAGACTCTTACTGGATAAAATATTTAAACTTAAGACATGAAACTATATACTTGAAGAAAGTGTAGGTAAAACTCTTGAAGGAATCGGCCTGGGTGAATATTTTATGAGGAGGACTCCCCAGGCGATTGAAGCAGTATCAAAAATACATTACTGTGACCTGATCAAACTAAAAAGCTTCTGCACAGCCAAGAACATAGTAAATAAAGCAAGCAGACAGCCCTCAGAATGGGAGAAAATATTTGCAGGGTAATACCTCCGATAAAGGTTTAATAACCAGAATCCACAGAGAACTCAAACGTATTAGCAAGAAAAGAACAAGTGATCCCATCTTAGGGTGGGCAAAGGACTTGAAGAGAAACTTCTCTAAAGAAGACAGATACACGATATACAGACACATGAAAAAAAGCTCATCATCCTTAATCATCATAGAAATGCAAATTAAAACTACTTTGAGATATCACTTGAACATCAACTTTCATTCAGCAGCAAAGTAATTGAATGATGCAGCACCAAGAAGTTGTATGATTTTAGTAGGTAATTCTATCAAACATTAAAAAAATTGACACTAATTTTTTTTGTTTAATATTTTGAAGTTTTGAATTAATATGAGAGTACATATAAGTGATACATTGTTTGTATTTGTAAAGTCCAAGTTGCAGTTGTGACCTTCATCCAGGAAGCATGCCATATACTGTACATTATATCCCTTAGGTGTGAACTTAAACTCTCTCCCTACTCTTCCTTCTTGAATTAGAGTTTTTCTCTCATGTGAAAGCACATTGTTGTTAATCTACAAGTTTCTAATTAGTATTGAGTATATGTGATGCTTCTTTATCCATTGTTATGACACTTAGGAGAGTGTTCTTAAAATTCATTCAAGCTGTAATAAGGGATACAAAATCTCCATCTTTTAGGACTGAATAGTATTACATGTTATACATGTGCCACAATTTATTAATCAATTCATGTGTAGAAGGGCACTTGAGATGTTTCCACATCTTTGTGATTGCAAAATGGGATGCTATAAACATTCATATCCATATGTCCTTATGGTAAAATGACATTTTTATTTTTTATTTTGTTTAGATACCCAGAAATGAGATTGCAGTATCAAGTAAAATTTCTTTCCACAGATGTAGTACTAATTTTCAGACCCACCAACAGTGCAGGGCTGTTTCTTTTGCACACTCATGCCAACATCTGGTAATTTGGGACCTTGTGATGTGGGTCATTTTCACTGGGCTTAGGTGATATCTCAAAGTGGTTTTGATTTTCATTTATCTAATAATTAGAGACAATCAGCATTTTTTTAATGAGTTCATTATCAATTCATCTATCATCTTGGGAGAAAGCTCTGTTTATGTCTCTTGCCCATATTTTAATAGGATTGTTTGCTCTTTTCTTGTTGATTTACTTGAGCTCTTTATAGATTTTGGTTATTAGTCTTTTGTAATTGTAGAATGCAATATCTTCTACTCTGAATGTTGTCTTTTTCTTTGTTGACTGTGTTCTTAACTGTGACAAAATTTTTAACTTGCTCAGATCCCATTTATTTATTTTTTTCTTGTTGCTGCAATTACCTGTGGAGTCGTATTCATAATTTTTCCTCAAAGCTGATATTTTAAAATATATATAACCTCCTATAGAAAATGTAATATAAAAGAATAATTCTCAACTCATTTTTTTTGGTAAATATTATACCAATACCAAAATCAGACAAAGATATTACAAGAAAACAAAATTATAGGCCAGTAACTGTTATGAATACTGATATAAATCCACTAAAAAAAGTACTCATAAACTGAATCTAGCAACATATATAATTATGTACCATATCCAAGTGGTATTTATTCCAGGAATGCAAAGCTGAATCAATGTTGAAAATTTAGTCAATGTGATACATGATATTAACAGGCCAAAGAAGAAACATCAAATGACCATATTTATTGACAGGAAAAAAGAACTAGACAAAACCAACACCAATTTATGATATGATTAAGAAAAGAAAAACTGGGGGCAGAGCAATATAGTGGACTAGAAACATTCCCCTACTAGCCACTCATAGCAAGGCAGGGGAAAGAGGGTTCCCACCATCTACAGCTGAGAAAATCTATCTAAAGACATCATTTTAAGGGCACAGCAAAGTAGTCATGAACCATAGGATCCAGGAAGGAGGTCTAGAGCTCCAGAAAACCAGCATAGACAGTGAGTAAATGGGAATGGGCAGCCCACCCTCAGAGGACTGGGGACAAGAAGGGGCTGTCCTGCAAGTTTTTGATATTGGGCAAAACTCATTGGAGCTGCCTTAGAGGGCTTAAATGAGTGGGTGGACTAGAACAGTGTCTGGTGGCCAGGTTTGAATGCCAGGTGGTGTGGATCTACCATTGTCTTGGCTCCTAGCTGGGTAACCATTAGGAAGGCCATCTGCCTCCTAGTGCATTGCTGGGTCTGGCAAACCTGCTGAACTTGGACATACACTCTTACAGTGAGCTGAACAGATCATGCACCTCCAGGGTTTGTTGTAGGGGGCATTGTGAGATGTGCCTCATGAGGAATCTGGTGAGACCTTTAAGACCCCAACCCATGGGGAATGAATGCTGACAAACAACCAAACACTGATTGAGGGCACCTAAGTGAGGAAGACAGGAACTGATCTCCTTGGCAACTACAGAGTGACTTGAACATCAATTTTATGTTCAAGATATCACTTGCAACATTCAATGTTCACAACAAAGCTAGCTGTGTTCTCCATCTCCTATACCACAGCACCACCTGATGTCCATGCAATATATATATGATATTTTTTATTTTCTTTTTTTTCTTATTGTGGTTATTTTTTAAATGTTATGTTAATTTTTTAATGTTATGTTATTTTTAATGTTAATGTGTTTAATGTTATGTTAATTTTTTAATTTTTTTAATGTTAAACCTGTTGATTTATTGATATTAATATTTCATTTTTACATTATGCAATAGCAAGGTCTCCCCCATTTTTGTTATGTTTTTTCTCTCTTTCATTTCTATATCTTACCTTTTCTCCCTCATTTGGTAGATACATTTCTACTTTCTCATCTTTCTCACATAAATTTTTCATGAAATTCTAAAATATCCTTTTTATCTTTGTCTTGTATCATTGTATTTTTTATTTTATTGACCTTTCTTCTGAATGCTGGAGGATTCACAGTTTTGGTCTCGTTGTTGGGGGGAGTCATGGAAAGTGTCTGGCTCAAGGTCTCATGCTCATGCTGGTGAGTGTCATACCAGCTTTAGCCTCTGGAAAAACAGTATTGGCAGTTCCCAATTGTATTGCTCAATTTTTATTTATTATTTTTTTTTTCTTTTCTTGTTCTTTTTATATTTAGCAGAAGTGGGGTCTTGCCTCTGTCTAGGCTGGAAAGAAGCTCCTGACATCAATCATCCTGCTCTTCCCATCCTCCAAAAGTTCTAAAGTTGTTGGTGTGGCCAAAGCACTTAGCTGAACAACATCATTTCTCCTGTTACTTTCTATCTCTCTGTCATTCTTCTCCTCTTTTCTACAATGCTTTTCTTTAAACTCCCTTATTTTTTTTTCTTTCTCTATTTTTCTCTTCTTTCTCACTACTCACTCTTTACCCTTCTCTTCCTTTTGGCCTTATATCAAGAGACCACTTCAACTCTTAAGCTCTGAGACAAAGTAATTCAACATGAAGGAGGAAGTGAGAAGGAAAAATTAGGGAAAGGAAGTGAATAAGAAGAAAGCACAAATGAGGAGGAATGAACAGAAAAATTATGGCATCACAAAAAAACAAAACAGAACAACCTTCCCCCACAAGGGTCCATGAATCAGCTATTGCAGAGCACTCCACCTATAAAGAAATAATGAAAATGACAGAATTGAAACTTAAAACATGGATGATAATGGCAATAAAGGCAATTGACAAGAAAGTGGAAAACAACCAAAAAGTAGATGAAAGTTACGAAGAATATAGTAAAGACATGGTAGAGTTTAAGGAAATGTAGGAGTCAATCAGGAAACTAAAGATGAAAGAATAGACCATGGAGAATAAAGAATTTAAGAGATAGAATATTAAGCTCATGAGCTAACACAGGTAGTTGAAAAGGCAGAAAGGAAGAAAGAGAAAGCAGAACATTCACTCAGGGAATTATGGGACTTAATGAAACATTCAAACACAGGAGTTATAAGGATCCCTAAAGGGGAAAAAGAACGTCTCAAAGAAACGTAAGCCCTACTAGAGGGTGAAAATACGAAAATTTCCCAAGTTCCACTAAAGATTCTGAAATACTCCTTTTAATGTCACCTAGGTCACCTCAACACAAACAGAGCATATCCAAGACATACTGTAATGAACCTTTAGAAAGTCAAGGCAGAAGAGAAAACTGCAAATAGTCTGGAATAAGCACCAACTCACCTACAGGGGCAGATCCATCAGGGTGAGGACCATAGTTTTAAGCAGAAACTTTCCAAGCCTGAAAAGAACGGTCATCTATTTTAACCTTCTTAGACAAAATAATAATAATTATTATTATTATAAAATTATTATTATTATTCAGCCCAGAATTCTGTATCCTTCTTAGAATAATAATAATATTATATTATTATTATTATTCAGCCCAGAATTCTGTATCCTGCTAAACTAAGCTTTAAAATTGATGGGGAATTCAAATCTTTTACTAATATTCAAACACTGAAGAAATTTGAAACAACAAAACCAGCTATATAGGAAATATTTAGACCTATTCCCCACACTATCTACCACAATGGACTACCAGCATAGTAAATACTTAGAAACTAACAGGCAAGACTGAACTTTGACAATGGAGCAGAGGATAAAATTAAGCAATTGACCCCCACAAAATAAGATGAATTGAACTCCACCACACTAATCAATTTTCTCAATATATGTTAATGGCTTAAAATCCCTATTGAAGAGGCTCAATCTGGCTGATTGGATGAAAAAGCACAAGTCATTCATATGCTGTCTCCAGAAAACACACCTAACCTTAAAGGAAAAATCAAGACACAGGTTAAAGGCATGGAAAACAGTATTTAAAGTGAATACAAATCAGAAGAAAGGAGGAGCCACAATCTTATTTTCAGATACAAGTGGATTTAAAGAAACTACATGTGAGAAAGATTAACAGGGTCACTTCATACTAGTCAAGGGAACAATACAAAAAAGGACATTTGAGTTATAAATATTTATATACCCAACTTAATTGAGCCCATATTTATCAAAAGCAATACGTAAGTAATATGACTTTCCATGACACTATGGTATTTGGGGACTTTAACCCCTCTCTGAAATAACCGGAAAAATCCTCTAAACAGAAACTAAACAAATATACAAGGGACCTAAATGTGATCCTACAACAAATAGGCTTAATAGATAAATACATAACACACCATGACAAAGCTGAGGTATATACATTATTCTTCACATCAATCCATGGAAAATATTCTATAATAAATAAAATCCTGGGTTAGAAGTCAAACATCAAGAAAATTGAAAGGACTGAAATTATATCTTGTATTTTTGTAGACCACAAGGAAATAAAGTTAGAACTCAATTCCCCTCTTCCCCCCCAAATTTTGATCACCAAATAAAAGCATGGAAATAAAAAAACCATATGCCAAATGACAGTTGGGTCAAGGAAGAGGAAATCGTTAAAATCCTCAAACATAAGAACAATGAAGTCACAAATTTACCAAAAATTATGGAATATTGGAAAAGTAGACCTAAGAGATAAATTTATTACATTGGATGCTTGCATCTAAAAAATAGAAAGAAAGGACATCAATAATCTAATGAAATATCTTAGGGAAATGGAAAAGGAAGATCAATTCAATTATAAACTCAATAGAAGAAAAGAAATAACCAAAATTAAATCAGAAATAAATGAAATTAAAAACAAAATAGTAATTCAGAAAATTAATTAAATAAAAAGTTGGCTCTCAAAACGATAATTAAAATTGATAAATCATTGTCCAGATTAACAAGAAACAAAAGTAAAATCTCTAATAACCTCAATCAGAAATGAAAAGGGGTAAATAGGGAAGCATAGCATCATGGCCTTTGGGACGGATGTTTAGCTCATCCCTCCCAAATCATCAGGTGAGGGCAAGGGGGCTAGATATTTTCCCTGCATGGAGTGTAGATGTGGATAGGCAGCTAGGGTTGTGCAGTGAATTGGTGGATTGCTGTATTTGAGGTGTAATCCAGAGCCATGGACTCTACTGGAAAAATTTCTGTGCCATTGCAGTGCCAGTGGCTGGTGGCCGGCAGCTAGAGACTGGAGGTGGCAGCAACCAGTCCCTCCCCCATGGAGGACTGCAGTTCCCAGTTTGTGGGGAAACTAGGTGTTTGGTGGAAATTTCAATGAAGTGTGGACTCCTGAGTGGAATTTGGTGACTAGAAAGGGATGCTGTTTGGAGCCGCAGGGGGCTAGGCAGCCCAATAGAAAATTAAGGGGAAAGGATTCCGCCTGGGAAACAGATACATTTTGAAACGTCAGAAATGGTGGGCACCTTTTCCCAGAACAGCAGGTGTGAATGAATGGACCAGACCATTTCTGGCAGGGAATATTAGTGTGGACTGGCAGTTCAGGGTGTGCATAGAACTGGTGGGTTGCTGGACTCCAAAGTATGACCTAAGCTATAGAAACTGATGGAAGGGTCTCAGGCCGCTGCTGAGGCCGCAGGGCACTGGTGGCAAGAAGCCCCTCCCTGACAGAGGATTGCAGTTCCCAGTTGGAGGAGAAACTGGGAGCTGAGTGGAAAGACTGGCAAAGTGTGGACTCCTGCATCAAGTTTGGATGTCAGATAGGGTTGCAGTCTGGAACAGAACAGTTGAGGTTAGGCGACATTTAGGAAACAGACATATTTTGAAACTTCAGAAATGGTAATGGCCTCAGGCACCTCTCCCTATGAGCCAGGTACAGTGGTTACCATGGTAACAATGTAAACTGTGAATCAACCACTCATAGTGCTACCTGGTGTCCAGAAAGTATATTGCAATATAAATATATTCCTACTAAAGTTGACCCCCACGTCATATGCAAATTGTAATATTTCTATAAATATATCAGAATAATATTTTTGTGGTTGGTGCCTTTTTTCTTCACCTTTTTCATCCTTTTCTTGGATGAGTTATTGTTAATTTAAAAGTTTTTCTTTTTCTTTTTTAACTTTTTTATTAATACTATTTTTCTTTCTTTCTGTCTTCCTCTACTTCCCTTCTTATGGTTCCTGAGATTGCTTGCATCAGATTTTTAGAGTCCTTTTTTTTTAACTATTTTATGATTATCATCATTTTTGTTGTAGTTGGTTTTTGTCTGTATGTCTATGTGTTTCTGATCATCCATATATGGATGTGCTTGTGTGTCTGGTAACCTTTTTGTCTGTTTATTTGCTCATTTGGTTTCAACATGTTTTGTGTTTTGCTAAATTCTCAGGTCAGCTACTTTCCTTAACTTCAATTTTCACGTTCAACAAGAACAAGGGGGAAGGGGGGATGATGGCTGACTGGAGCCAGCTCTCAACAGAAGAGCTAATCCAGAGGGAGAGATAACATCCAGAAAAAATCCAACAAAGCTGAAGGAAGGGAGCTGAGCTGAGAGATGAGATAGATAATTTTTCGTCTTCCCTGATAAGGCAAGCTTCAACTCCAAAGAAACTAATTTCAGGTACAGATCTGATCCCAAAGAAGTTGTGTGGCCATCCCCTCTGCTAAGAGAGTTGCTTGCATGCTGTGGGATCTCGCTAATGAGTGATGAATTGAGGCTCTCCTTCCTCACCCCACTGGAGGGAATTGCTGGAAGTTGGGACTACTTCTCCAGAGAGCCCCTGCTGTGAGCCCAGGAATTCCCTTTTCTGGCAGGAAGTTTGAACAAATACTTTCTTTGTCACCTTGAACCTCCAGTCTACCCATCCACACTGGCCTGGCAGTCTAGAAGTCCAACTCCTGCAAAGACCAGAATGTCTACACTTCTTGGCTAGGACAGGGCATTGCATAGACAGAAGTGGTACAGCTGTGCTGTATCTGTGAATCCAGTAACTATACAGAAAAACAGAGAGGGAAAGGTGACTGACCTGGCCCAGGAAAAGGGTATCTCAGCAGTGGATGGAGGCTTGGGTCTCTGCACTATGGGTAGAGGCTTAGAAACTGCTGAGGTGCATGAACCCAAGAGGAGACACCTCCCATCCAACATCAGCACTAATAAAGTGATCCTGCTGGGGTCTGATTTTGGAGACACATCTCCCCAACTCTGTGGTCTGCCAGAGGGAACCAGACCTTGCCCTAAAGTGATACCAGAGCTGTAGAACAGAAGCAATAAGGGTGCAGTGGCTGAGGAAGAAATTGTTTTGCTGTCTGGATATCCTCAAATTTAGATTGAGCTCAGGTGGAACTTTCTTCAGCTGCCATTGAGTGCCTGAGGCAGGCAGAATTCAGCTTCTCCTGCTGGATGATGGCAGATGCTGGTAACCACGAGAGGAGGCAGTGACCTTACTTTGACTCTGGCAGGCACATAGTCCTCGCACATTTGCTTATTGGACAGAACTGGGCCATAGAGACTCATAAACAGAGACTACCGGTGGGGCTACCAGAGACTGGGGTGACCAGAGTCTGGTGGTGAAAGGTGAGCAAGGTGGGGAAAGAGGCATCTACCTACTTCCTTGACCTCCTACTGCATGGGTCTTTCTGATTCCTCGGAGCACCAGAGACACTCAAGCCACACTTGAGCTACCAGTAGACTCCTAATATCTAGTTGCTAGAGATATTTTGAACTCTCCAGCTAGAGAGTGGGTGCTGTTTGGGGCCATTGATTTGGAACTCTTGAACTGGAAAAATCACCCGAGGACCCTCCAAGGTGGTAATCCAGTTTTGCCATAGTGGGAAGGTTTGATTTTCCTCTTCCAAGTATTATTGGTGGGGGAAAGTTTGTACTAGTTGTTTGTATTTCTCCAAAGATGAGACTGCAACTAAGAGTCACTGATTCACTAGGATTGGACAAATATCAGCTGAATACAACACAGAGCCACCTACCCCCACAACACCAAGCAGGCCTCTAGAGTCACAGACTGTAGTACTGTACAGGTCCTTTGCAAAATTGGAGAGGAAAAGCTGCAGTCACCAGTCCCAGTTCCTTGGTGAAGGGATGGTCAACCACAACCCCAGAAGTCTCTAGTCCAATTTCACCTTACCTGCTCATCTAGTTAAACACTTGAAAAACAATCATGGTGCTGAATAAGCGGAAAAACTCTGGCAACATGAATAATCAGAACAGTCCAACTCCCCCATGGAATGATAAATCAGACAAAGCAGAGGATCCCATTCACAAACAGATGGCTAAGATGTCAGAAATCGAATTTAGAATTTGGATTGCAAATAAGATCAACAGAATGAAAGTAAAGTTGGAGTTAGAAATTATAGTAATAATACAGATGTCTCAAGAATTCAATGAATTCAAAGACAAATTTGAATTCATTCTCAATTTATACACATTGAGAAAAGAAGTTGCAGCTTTCCATGATATGAGAAATACAGTAGAATCCCTCAGTAACAGAATGGAACAGTCAGAATAAAGGATTTCCGACATTGAAGACAAAGCTTTTGAATGCTCCCAAATGCTCAAAGAGGAAGAGAAGTGGAGAGCAAAAATTGATCATTTTCTCAGAGAGCTCTGGGATAAATAAAATAACCAATATTTGCCTTATAGGGATCCCTGAAGGCAATGAAGTAGCTTTGCAAGGCACAGAGACTCTTCTTCGTGAGACTATGAAAGAGAACTTTCAAGACATGCCAAGATATTCTGAAATTCAGATAGCAGACAGTTTCAGAATCCCAGCACAACTCAACTCAAATAAGACATCCACCAGGCACATCATAATTAACTTCACTAAAGTTAATATGAAGGAGAAAATTCTGAAAGCAGCCAGACATAAAAAATCCACCACCTACAATGGGAAGAATATTAGACCGACTTCAGAACTCTTTGCTCAAACCTTTCAAGCTAGAATAGGGTGGTCTTTGACTCTTAATCTCCTAAAATAAAATAAGTTTCAAACCAGGATCCTGTATCCAGCTAAACTGAGTTTCATTTACAATGCAGAAATTAAACACTGTAATGATATTCACATGTTGAAGAAATTTGCAATAAATAAACAAGGTTTCCAGGATATGCTCAGACCTATCCTCCATAATGACCAGCGCGATTCTCTACCACAAAAGTAAATTCGCTCTGAAACTTTTGATCAAACTGCAACTTCCACAGTGGCAAAAGGATTAAAAATGTCCATTGGTCTTTTGAAAAACTCGATACCCAAAATTCTACCAGGCCTATCAATATTCTCAATTAATGTCAATGGCTTAAATTGTCCTCTAAAGATGCACAGGTTGGATGACCAGATACAAAAACTCAGGCCAGATATCTGCTGCGTACAAGAATCTCATCTTGCCTTAAAAGACAAATCTGGATTCAGGGTGAAGGGATGGTCATCTATATTCCAGGCAAATGGAAAGCAGAAAAAAGCAAGTGTTGCAATTTTATTTGCAGATATAATAGGCTTTAAACCAAAAAAAGTAAGAAATGATAAGGAGAAACACTACATATTTGTTCAGGGCAATACGCAATATGATGAAATTTTAATTATTAATATTTATGCATCCAACAAAATGCACCTCAATTTATAAGATAAACTCTAACAGAAATGAGCAACTTGATTTCCTCCAGCTCCATAGCAGTCGGTGATTTCAATACCCCTTTAGTGGTGTTGGATGGATCCTCCAATAAGAAGATAAGTACAGAAATATTAAATTTAAACTGAACCATCCAACAATTGGATTTCATAGACATCTACAGAACATTTTATCCTAACAAAACTGAGTATACATTCTTCTCATCAGCCCACAGAACATACTCCCAAATCGATCACATCTTAGCTCACAAATCTAACATCAGCAAATTTAAAAGAACAGAAATTATTCCTTGCATCTTCTCGGACCATCATGGAATAAATGTGGAACTCAGTAACAACAAGAATCTGCATACTCATACAAAAATATGGAAACTAAATAACCTTATGCTGAATGATAGCTGGGTCATAGACGAGATTAAGAATGAAATTAACAAATTTTTGGAAGAAAACGACAATGAAAACATGAATTATCAGAACCTCAGATATACCGCAAAGGCAGTCCTAAGAGGGAAATTTATAGCACTGTAAGTCTTCCTCAAGAGAACGGACAGAGAAGAAGTTAACAACTTAATGGGATATCTCAAGCAATTGGAAAAGGAAGAACATTCCAATCACAAAGCCAGCAGAAGAAAAGAAATAACGAAAATTAGAGCAGAATTAAATGAAATTGAAAACAAAAAGATTATATAACAGATCAATAAATCAAAAAGTTGGTTTTTAGAAAAGGTCAATAAAATACATAAAACTTTGGCTAACCTAACCAGAAAAAAAGAGTAAAATTTCTAATTTTATCAATCAGAAATGGTAAAGACAAAATAACAGACACCTCAGAAATTAAAAAAAATCCTTAATGAATACTATAATAAACTTTATGCTCAGAAAAAACGAAAATCTAAAGGAAATCGAGCAATACTTGGAAGCATGCCACCTCCAAAGACTTAGCCAGAATAAAGTGGAAATGTTGAACAGGCATATATCAAGTTCTGAAATAGCATCAACTATACAAAATCTTCCTAAATAGAAGAGACTGGGAGAAGATGGCATCATAACAGAATTCTAGCAAACCTTTAAAGTGGAACTAGTACCTATATTACTCAAACTTTTCCAAAATATAGAAAAAAAAAAAAAAAGGATTACTACCCAACACATTCTATAAAGCAAACATCACCTTGATGCCCAAACCAGGAAAAGACCCAACAAGAAAAGAAAAGTATGGATCAATATCACTAATAAATATTGATGCAAAAATATTCAACAAGATCCTAGGAAACAGAATCCAGCAACACATCAAGCAAATTATACACCATGACCAAGTGGGTACTATCCCAGTGTCTCAAGGCTGGTTCAATATAGGTAAATCTATAAATATAATTGAGCACATAAACAAATTAAAAAACAAAAACCATATGATTCTCTCATTTGATGCAGAAATAGCTTTTGATAATATCCAGCATGCTTTCATGATCAGAGCACTTAAGAAAATTGGTATAGAAGGGACATTTCTTAAACTGATAGAGAATATTTACAACAAACCTACAGCCATTTTCGTATTGAATTGGAATTAAATTGAAACCATTTCTACTCAGATCAGGAAACAGGCAAGGTTGCCTATGGTCTCCATTGCTCTTTAACATTGTAATGGAAGTTTTAGCTATTGCAACTAGGGAAGAAAAGGTGATCAAGGGTATCCATATAGGGTCAGAAGAGATCAAACTTTCAGTCTTCACACATGATATGATTGTATATCTGGAAAACACCAGGGATTCTACTACAAAACTCTTAGAAGTGATCAAGGAATACAGCAGCATCTCAGGTTACAAAATCAACACTCAAATCTGTAGCTTTTATATTTACCAACAATAGCTAAGCTGAAAGATCAATCAAGGACTCTATTTCATTTACAGTACTGCTAAAGAAGATGAAATATTTGGGAGTTTACCTGACAAAGGACGTGAAAGTGCTCTATAAAGAGAACTATGAAACTCTAAGAAAAGAAATACCTGAAAATGTTAACAAATGGAAAAATATACCATGCTCATGGCTGGGAGGAATCAACATTGTCAAAATGTCTATATTACCCAAAGAATTATACAATTTTAATGCAATCCCTATTAAAGCTCCATTATCAAACTTTAAAGATCTCAAAAAAATAATACATCGTTGTATATGGAATCAGAAAAAAAACTCAAATAGCCAAGACATTACTCAGAAATAAAAACAAAGAAGAAAGAATTATGCTACCAGACCTCAAACTATACTATAAATTGATAGTGATCAAAACAGCATGGCACTGGTACAAAAACAGAGAGGTAGATGTATGGAACTGAATAGAGAACCAAGAGATGAACCCAGCTACTTACCGTTATTTGATCTTTGACAAGCCAATCAAAAACATTCAGTGGGGAAAAGATTTCCTATATAACAAATGATGCTGGGTGAACTGGCTGGTGATCTGTAGAATACTGAAATTGGACTCACACCTTTCACCATTAACTAAGATAGACTCTCACTGGATTAAAGATTTAAACTTAAGACACGAAACTATAAAAATACTAGAAGAAAGTGCAGGGAAAAATCTTGAATATTTTTTGAGGAGGAACCCCCCCCGGGGCAATTGGCACAGCATCAAAAATACACTACTGAAACCTGATCAAACTAAAAAGCTTCTGCACAGTCAAGAACACAGTAAGTAAAACAAGCAGACAGCCCTTAGAATGGGAGAAGATATTTGCAGGTTATGTCTTTGACAAAGGTTTAATAACCAGAATCCACAGATAACTCAAACGTATTAGCAAGAAAAGAACAAGTCATCCTATCTCAGGCTGGGCAAGGGACTTGAAAAGAAACTTCTCTGAAGAAGACAGGCACACGGCCTACAGACACATGAAAAAACCCTCATCATTCTTAATAATCAGAGAAATGCAATTTAAAACTACTTTGAGATATCATCTAACTCCAGTAAGATTAGCCCATATCACAAAATCCCAAAACCAGAGATGTTGCTGTGGATGTGCAGAAAAGGGAACACTTCTACATTGCTGGTGGGAATGCAAACTAATACAATCCTTTTGGAAAGATGTTTGTAGAAAACTTAGAGATCTAAAAATAGACCTGCCATTCGATTCTGTAATTCCTCTACTGGGTATATATCCAGGAGACCAAAAATCACATTATAACAAAGATATTTGTATCAGATGTTTATTGCAGCCCAATTCATAATTCCTAAGTCATTGAAAAAGCCCAAGTGCCCATCGATCCACAAATAGATTAATAAATTGTGGTATATGCATACCATGGAGTATCATGCAGCCTTAAAGAAAGATGGAGACTATACCTCTTTCATATTTACATGGATGGAGCTGGAAAATATTCTTCTTAAGAAAGTATCTCAAGAACGGAAGAAAAAGTATCCAATGTACTCAGCCCTACTATGAAACTAATGTATAGCTTTCATACGAAAGCTATAACTCAATCTCATCACAAGAATGTAGGGAAAGGTGCAAGGGAGGGGAGCAGAGAGGGGAGGGTTGGTGGAGGAAGGGTAATTTATGGGTCCACACCTACTGTGCATCTTAGAATGGTACAGGCGAAACCTGCTGAATGTAGAATATAAATGTTTGAATACAATAACTAAGAAAATGCCATGAAGGCTTCGTTAACCAGTTTGATGAAAATATTTCAAACTGCATATAAAATCAGCACATTGTGCTCCATTATTGCATTATTGTACACAGCTATGATTTAATTTAAAAAACAAGAAGGGTAAATAACAACACACACTACAGAGATACAAGAGATTATCTGACTAGTACAAAAAATTCTATTCCCAGAAATTTGACAATGTGTTAGAAATGTACCAATACCTGGAATCATACAACCTACCTAGACTTAATCAAGAAGAAGTAGATCTCTTGAACAGACTAATATCAAACACTGAGATAAAAAAATAATAAAAAATCTACCAACAACAAAAATGAACAGAACCAGATAGGTTCATTCCAAAAACCTTCAAAGATGCACTGAAACCCATACTGCAGAACGTATCCCAAAACAATGAGACGGAAGAAATCTTCCACAACACAATCTATGAAGCAAACATCACCCTAATACCAAAACCAAAAAAAGACCCAATTAAAAAGGAGAAATACAGGCCACTTTCACTAATCTATAAAGATGCAAAAATACTCTATAAAATCTTAATCAGTGGATTATGAATACACATTAAAAAATTATACATCATGACCAAGTAGGCTTCATTCCTGGGATGCAAAGCTCTTTTAACATCGGCAATTGGAAAAATGTAATTCACCACATCAGTAGAAGCGCAAGCAAAGACCATATGACCTCTCAATAGACACAGAAAAAGCATTTGATAAAATTTAGTATCCTTTTTACCAGGAACACTTAAAAATATAGGGATAGGTGGCACATTTCTTATAGTGATTGAAGCCATCTAAGATAAACCACCAGCTAATAACATATTGAATGGCGTAAAACTGAAAGCTTTTCCACTAAGAACTGAAACCAAACAAGGATATCCTCTATTTCCACTACTATTCAATATGGTCTTGGAAGTTCTAACCAATGAGATCAGGAAATATAAGGATATAAACGCATGCAAAGGGGATAGATGAGGTCAAACTCTCACTCTTCACCAATTATATGATCTTATACATAGAACCCCAGAGACTCCTGGAAGTGATTATAAAATACGGTAATGTCTCAGGGTATAAAATCAATGTCCAGAAATTAGTAGCCTTCGTATACGCCAATGGCAGCCAAGTTGAGAAGCTACTCAAAGGTGCAACTCCCTTCACAGTAGCTTCAAAGAAAATAAAATACATAGGAATATACCTAACAAAAGAAGTAAAGGATCTCTTCAAAGAGAATTATGAAAACCTCAAAAAAGAAATAGCAGAAGACATTAACAAATGGAAAATCATACCATGATCCTGGCTGGGAAGAATCAACACTGTTAAATTTCTACTCTATCCAAAGCAATCTACAAATTCATTGCAATCCCAATAAAAATACCAACATCATACTTTGAAAAACTGGAAAAAATAGTTCTTTGCCTTGTATGGAATGAACAGAAAACCTGTATAGCCAGGACAATTTTTAGAGATAAAAATAAATCCAGAGACATCAGGCTATCAGACTGTAGGCTACATTACAAGTCCACAGTTATCAAAGCAGCCTGATATTTGCACAAAAATAGCTACATAGACATGGAACTGAATAGAAAAAAAAGAGATTAAATTCATCTCTTATAGCCATTTTACCTTTGATAAACCAATAAATAAAAGTCTACACTGAACAATAGGACCCTTATTTAATAAGTGGTGCTGGGAGAACTGGATAGTCACATGTAAAAGACTGAATCTGGACACACACCTTTCACCTCTTACAAAAATTAACTCAAGATGAATAAAACATTTAAATCTAAGGCAAGAAATGACAAAAATCCTTGAATAAATTGAGGGAAAAACTATTGAAGATGTCAGCCTAGGCAATGATTTCATGAAGAAGACTTCTGTGGTAATTGCAACAACAAAAATAAACAAATAGGATTTAATTAAACTGAAAAGCTTCTGTGCAGCTAAGGTCACAACAATCATTTTTCGAATGGGAAAAGACATTTGTATATTATGAATATTACAAAGGCTTAATAACTAGGATCTATAGCGAAGTCAAATTAATTACCAAAAAAACTGCTAACAATCCCATTTATCACTGGGCAAAAGACATGAACAGAACCTTCTCTGAGGATGATAGATGTATGGCTAAAAAACATGAAAAATTGCTCATTGTCCCTTGTTATTAGAGAAATGACGATCAAATCCATCCTAAGATATCACCTAAACCCAGTAAGATTAACACACATCACAGCGTCTGAAATTTGCAGGTGCTGGTGTGAATGTGGAGATACGGGAACACTTTTACACTGTTGATGGGTCTGAAAACTAATAAAGGCTCTTTGGAAGGTAGTATGAAGAATCTTCAACTAATTCAAATTAGATATCCCATTTGACCATGCAATCCCACTACTATGCATCTACCCAGAAAAAAAAAATCATTTTATCATAAAGACTTTTGCAATAGATGGTTTATCACAGCTCAATTTACAGTCACCAAGATATGGAAACAACGTAATGCCCATCAACTCAGGAATGGATTAATAAACTGTGGTATTATTCCATAAGATGGCTTGTGAGATTGTTGATGTGCTCTCTTTCTGTTTTTTGAATGTAGGCATCTAAAGCGATGAATTTTCTTCTCAAAACTGCTTTTGCAGTATCCCACAGGTTTTGGTACCTTGTGTCTTCATTGTTGTTATGCTCAAGGAAGTTAATGATTTCCTGTTTTATTTCTTCCTGCACCCATCTATTATTAAACAGAAGATTGTTTAATTTCCATGCCTTTGTGTGGGGTCGAGCGTTTTTATTAGAGTTGAGTTCCACCTTTAGTGCCTTATGGTCTGAGAAGATACAAGGTAAAATTTCAATTCTTTTGATTCTGTTGATATTTGTTTTGTGTCCCAGGATATGATCAATTTTGGAGAATGTTCCATGTGGTGATGAGAAGAATGTATATTCTTTATCTTTGGGATGAAGTGTTCTATATGCATCTATCAAGCACAGTTGTTCTAGGGTCTCATTTAAGTCTCTTATATCTTTGTTTAATTTCTGTTTAGAGGATCTGTATCTTGCAAAACTTTATACCCATTTAACACTAACTTCCCATGATTTTCTTCCTCAACCACGGGGTATCTATCATTTTACTTTGTTTCTACAAATTTGACTATTTTAGATATTCCTTATAAGTAGAATGATATGGTATTTATTTTCTTAAGACTGGTTTATTTTACTTAAACTTATGTCTTTAGAGTTCATCCATGTTGTAGCAAATGACAGAATTTTCTTCATTTAAAATATTAACTTTTTATTGTATGTATATTCTACATCTTGATTATATTTTTATCCATAGGCGGGCACTCATATTGATCTATAGCTTGGCTATTGTGAATAGTGCTTCAATAAACATAGATGTTCACATATATCTTCAACGTATTGATTTCATTTACTTCAGAAATATACCCATTATATGGAATTGTTGGATCATGTGATAGTTCTATTTTTATTATTTCTGAGGAACTTTCATAAAATTTTTTCATAGTGGTTGCACCATTTTATAACTTCACCAACAGTTTACTGTGGTTTTAATTTCTCTACATTCATGCCAACACATTTTTCAGTATTATAATAACACTACCTTTAAAACTTAACAGCAAACCCTCCCAAAATTTCTAAATTAAAAAATTGGTGAGAGTTTCAAGACAATCATATTTTCCACAAAGACAGACCAAAACTGGAAGTAGATAATTACATTGTTTTGTTTAAAATTAATATGAGGATAGAAAATTTTAAATTATATTGTTTACAACTCTAAGGTAAACTTCAAGTTGTAGTCGAGACCTTTACATAGGAAGCATGTTGTACACACTTATTTGTGCACATTAGGTAAAATCCCACCAATTGCCATCTCTTTTTCCATTCGGATCTCCTTCCTCTACCCTCCCTCTTACTAGACTACATTTGTGTTTTCGTCTTTCGTGTGGGCACGCAATTATTTATGTATCAATTTCATATTAGTATTGAGGACATTGGATATTTATTTTTTGATTACTGATACTTTACCAAGAAGAATGTGTTTCAGGTCCATGCAGGTAAACACAAAATAAGTAAAGTCTCCCTCTATTCTTATAGCTGAATAGTTCTCCATGTTATGCATATGCCACAGTTTGTTGGTTCATTCATGGGATGATGGGCCTTTGGGTTGTTCTCATGACTTCGCAATTATGAATTGAGCTACAATAAACATTCTGGTGTAAAATGGTAAAATTATTTCTGCTCTTCTCAGTAGATACATAGTAATAGAATTGTGGGATCAAATGAGAGGCTGGATTTTAGCTGAGAATTATCCATATTTCTTCCCATAAAGTATTAGTTTGCAATCCCACTAGAAGTGTAAAAGTGTTTCCTTGCCTCCAAATCCATGTCAAAATATGTCAATGTGATGTGAAGTAATTTTACTTGAGTTAGGTATATCTTAGAGTGAGAATTATTTGCATTTCTCTGATGATTAAAGACAATGAGAATTTTTTCATGTGGTTGGTGGCTGTTCATCTGTCATCTTCAGAGAAGTTTCTGTTCAAGTCTCTTGCCAACTTATTTTTTTATTGTTTACATTTAAGTATTTATTTTTTATTTTATTTTTTTAAACATTTTTTTTAATTGTTGGGGATTCAATGAGGGTACAATAAGCTAGGTTACACTGATTGCAATTGTTAGGCAAAGTCCCTCTTGCAATCATGTCTTGCCCCCAGAAAGTGTGGCACACACCAAGGTCACACCACCTTCCCTCCATCCCTCTTTCTGCTTTTCCTCCCCCCATAAACTTAATTGTCATTAAGTGTCCTCATATAAAAATTGAGTACATAGGATTCATGCTTCTCCATTCTTGTGATGCTTTACTAAGAATAATGTCTTGTTGATTATATATTGACCACTTTTGTAATTGATTAATTTGAGTTCTCTGTAAATTCTAGTTATTAGGCCTTTGCCAGATTTTTTTTTTTTTATTGTTGGGAATTCATTGAGGGTACAATAAGCCAGGTTACACTGATTGCAATTGTTAGGTAAAGTCCCTCTTGCAATCATGTCTTGCCCCCATAAAGTGTGATACACACCAAGGCCCCACCCACCTCCCTCCTTCCCTCTTTCTGTTTCCACCCCCATGACCATCATTGTCATTAATTGTCCTCATATCAAAATTGAGTACATAGGATTCATGCTTCTCCATTCTTGTGATGCTTTACTAAGAATAATGTCTTCCACGTCCATCCAGGTTAATACGAAGGATGTAAAGTCTCCATTTTTTTAATGGCTGAATAGTATTCCATGGTATACATATACCACAGCTTGTTAATCCATTCCTGGGTTGGTGGGCATTTAGGCTGTTTCCACATTTTGGCGATTGTAAATTGAGCTGCAATAAACAGGCTAGTACAAGTGTCCTTATGATAAAAGGATTTCTTTCCTTCTGGGTAGATGTCTAGTAATGGGATTGCAGGATCAAATGGGAGGTCTAGCTTGAGTGCTTTGAGGTTTCTCCATACTTCCTTCCAGAAAGGTTGTACTAGTTTGCAGTCCCACCGGCAGTGTAAAAGTGTTCCCTTCTCTCCACATCCACGCCAGCATCTGCAGTTTTGAGATTTTGTGATGTGGGCCATTCTCACTGGGGTTAGATGATATCTCAGGGTTGTTTTGATTTGCATTTCTCTAATATATAGAGATGATGAACATTTTTTCATGTGTTTGTTAGCCATTCGTCTGTCGTCTTTAGAGAAAGTTCTATTCATGTCTCTTGCCCATTGATATAAGGGATTGTTGGCTTTTTTCATGTGGATTAATTTGAGTTCTCTATAGATCCTAGTTATCAAGCTTTTGTCTGATTGAAAATATGCAAATATCCTTTCCCATTGTGTAGGTTGTCTCTTTGCTTTGGTTATTGTCTCCTTAGCTGTACAGAAGCTTTTCAGTTTAATGAAGTCCCATTTGTTTATTTTTGTTGTGTCGCAATTGCCATGGCAGTCTTCTTCATGGAGTCTTTCCCCAGGCCAATATCTTCCAGTGTTTTTCCTATGCTTTCTTGGAGGATTTTTATTGTTTCATGCCTTAAGTTTAAGTCCTTTATCCATCTTGAATCAATTTTTGTGAGTGGGGAAAGGTGTGGGTCCAGTTTCAGTCTTTTACATGTAGACATCCAGTTCTCCCACACCATTTATTGAATAGGGAGTCTTTCCCCCAAGTTATGTTCTTGTTTGGTTTATGAAAGATTAGGTGGTTATAAAATGTTAGTTTCATTTCTTGGTTTTCAATTCTATTCCAAGTGTCTATATCTCTGTTTTTGTGCCAGTACCATGCTGTCTTGAGCACTATGGCTTTGTAGTACAGACTAAAATCTGGTATGCTGAAGCCCCCAGCTTTATTTTTGTTACAGAGAACTGCCTTAGCTATATGGGGTTTTTTCCGGTTCCATACAAAACGCAGAATCATTTTTTCCAAATCTTGAAAGTACGATGTTCGTATTTTGATAGGAATGGCATTGAATAGGTAGATTGCTTTGGGAAGTATAGACATTTTAACAATGTTGATTCTTCCAATCCATGAGCATGGTATGTTCTTCCATTTGTCAATAACCTCTGCTATTTCCTTTCTGAGGATTTCATAGTTTTCTTTATAGAGATCCTTCACCTGCTTTGTTAGGTATATTCCTAGGTATTTCATTTTCTTTGAGACTATGGTGAATGGAGTTGTGTCCTTAATTAGCTTCTCATCTTGACTGTTATTGGTGTACACAAAGGCTACTGACTTGTGGACATTGATTTAATATCCTGAAAAATTACTGTATTTTTTGATGACTTCTAGGAGTCTTGTGGTTGAGTCTTTGGGGTTCTCTAAGTATAAGATCATGTCGTCAGCAAAGAGGGAGAGTTTGACCTCCTCTGCTCCCATTTGTATTCCCTTTATCTCCTTGTCTTGCCTAATTGAATTGGCTAGAACTTCCAGCACTACGTTGAATAGTAAAGTTGACAGAGGACAACCTTGTCTGGTTCCAGTTCTAAGAGGAAAAGCTTTCAGTTTTACTCCATTCAGTAAAATATTGGCTGTGGGTTTGTCATAGAGAGCTTCAATCAGTTTTAGAAATGTGCCACCTATGCCTATATTTTTCAGTGTTCTAATTAGAAAAGGATGCTGGATTTTATCAAATGCTTTTTCTGCATCTATTGAGAGGATCATGTGATCTTTATTTTTGCCTCTGTTAATATGGTGGATAACGTTTTTAGACTTGCGTATGTTAAACCAGCCTTGCATCCCTGGGATGAAGGCTACTTGATCATGATGAATGATTTTTTTGATGATAAGGTGTAATCTATTGGCTAGGATTTTGTTGAGAATTTTTGCATCTATATTCATGAGTGAGATGGGTCTTAAATTCTCCTTTTTGTTTGGGTCTTTTCCTGGTTTTGGTATCAGGGTGATGTTTGCTTCATAGAATGTGTTGGGGAAGATTCCTTCTTCCTCAGTTTTTTGGAATAATTTCTGCAGTACAGGAATCAGCTCTTCCTTGAAGGTTTGATAGAATTCTGGAGTGAAGCCATCTGGACCAGGGCATTTTTCAGTTGGAAGCTTTTTTATTGTTTCTTTGATCTCAGTGCTTGAAATTGGTCTGTTCAGGAGCTCTATTTCTTCCTGGCTGAGTCTAGGGAGAGGGTGTGATTCCAAATATTGATCCATTTCTTTCACATTGTCAAATTTCTGGGCATAGAGTTTCTGGTAGTATTCAGAGATGATCTCTTGTATTTCTGTGGGATCAGTTGTTATTTCCCCTTTATCATTTCTGATTGAGGTTACTGGAGATTTTACTTTTCTATTCCTCGTTAGTCTGGCCAATGGTTTATCTATTTTATTTATTTTTTTCAAAAAACCAACGCCTTGTTTCATTAATTTTCTGAATGATTCTTTTGTTTTCAATTTCATTGATCTCTGATTTGATTTTGGATATTTCTTTTCTTCTACTGAGTTTAGGCTTAGATTGTTCTTCTTTTTCCAATTCCATAAGATCTCTTGTGAGATTGTTGATGTGCTCTCTTTCTGTTTTTCGAATGTAGGCATCTAAAGCGATGAATTTTCCTCTCAAAACTGCTTTTGCAGTATCCCACAGGTTTTGGTACCTTGTGTCTTCATTGTTGTTATGCTCAAGGAAGTTAATGATTTCCTGTTTTATTTCTTCCTTCACCCATCTGTTATTCAACAGAAGATTGTTTAGTTTCCATGCCTTTTGGTGGGGTCGAGCATTTTAGTTGGAGTTGAGTTCCACCATTAATGCCTTATGGTCTGAGAAGATACCAGGTAAAATTTCAATTCTTTTGATTCTGTTGATATTTGTTTTGTGTCCCAGGATATGATCAATTTTGGAGAGTGTTCCATGTGGTGATGAGAAGAATGTATGTTCTTTATCTTTGGGATGGAGTGTTCTATATGCGTCTATCAAGCACAGTTGTTCTAGGGTCTCATTTAAGTCTCTTATATCCTTGTTTAATTTCTGTTTAGAGGATCTGTGTCCAGGTCTTTAAGAGGAGTGTTTAGGTCCCCTGTTATTATGGTATTATCAGATATCATATTGCTCAGACTGAGTAAGGTCTGTTTCAAGAATCTGGGAGCATTTAAATTGGGTGCATAGATATTTAGAATCGAAATGTCTTCTTGTTGTATTTTTCCCTTGACCAATATAAAGTTACCATCTTTGTCTTTTTTGACTTTAGTTGCTTTAAATCCACATGTATCTGAAAATAAGATTTCAACTCCTCTTTTCTTCCGATTTCCATTTGCCTGAAAAATTGTCTTCCAACCCTTGACTCGGAGCTTTAATTTGTCTTTTGAAGCGAGGTGTGTTTCTTGTAGACAGCAAATGGATGGCTTGTGTTTTTTAATCCAGTCAACCAATCTATGTCTCTTCAGTGGGGAATTGAAGCCATTAACAATTATTGAGATAATTGATAAGTGTGGTAGTATTCTATTCGTCTTATTTTGTGAGAGTCCATTGCTTAGTTTTATCTTTTGCATCAGTGTGGAGGTTTGGTTCTGTCCTTTAATTTCTGAGTTCTTACTTTGCTGCTGATCCATTGTGGTGGTCAGTGTGCAGAACAGGTTGAAGTATTTCCTGTAGAGCTGGTCTTGTTGTGGCGAATTTCCTCAATGTTTGTATATCCATAAATGATTTGATTTCTCCGTCAATTTTGAAGCTTAACTTAGCAGGGTACAGAATTCTGGGCTGGAAATTTTTCTGTTTAAGTAGATTAAAGGTA
Source organism: Nycticebus coucang (assembly GCF_027406575.1). Taxonomy (NCBI): domain Eukaryota; kingdom Metazoa; phylum Chordata; class Mammalia; order Primates; family Lorisidae; genus Nycticebus; species Nycticebus coucang. Next base: position 92,159,055 of record NC_069804.1, on the reverse strand, counting down.
GATGACCATTGTCTTCTTTCTTGGAAAGTTTCATTAGAGAAGTCTGTGGTCACTCTGATGGATTTGCCCCTGTAGGTCAACTGGTGCTTACTCCTGGCAGCTTGCAGAATCTTTTCTTTTGTCTTGACTTTGGACAGGTTCATCACAATGTGTCTTGGTGAAGCTCGGTTAGAGTTGAGGCGACCTGGGTTCCGATAGCCCTCTGAAAGCAGTGTGTCAGAATCTTTGGTGATATTTGGGAAATTTTCTTTTATAATATTCTCTAGTATGGCTTCCATTCCTCTGGGGCATTCTTCTTCCCCTTCTGGAATTCCTATAACTCGTATGTTGGAATGCTTCATAAAGTCCCATAATTCTGACAGTGTACGTTTTGCTTTCTCTCTCTTCTTTTCTGCCTCTTTTACTATCTGAGTTATCTCAAAAACTTTGTCTTCTACCTCTGAAATTCTTTCTTCTGCATGGTATAACCTGTTGCTGATACTTTCCATTGCATCTTTAAGTTCCCTGATTGACTGTTTCATTTCCTTCAGCTCTGCTATATCCTTTTTATATTCTTCATATCATTCATCTCTGATTTGATTCTGTTTTTGGATTTCCTTTTGGTTATTTTCCACTTTATTAGCAGTTTCCTTCATTGTTTCCATCATTTCTTTCATTGTTTTCATCATGTGTATTCTAAATTCCCTTTCTGTCATTCCTAACATTTCTGTATAGGTGTAATCCTCTGCAGTAGCTTCCTCATAGTCCCTTGGCGAGGTTGTTCTGGACTGTTTCTTCATGTTGCCTGGAGTTTTCTGCTGATTCTTCCTCATGGGTGATTTCTTTTATCTGTTTCCTTGCCCTAATTTTCCTTTCACTTCCTCTTGCTCTTTAAGTTCTTGTGCCTGTGGACCTGTGTGTCAAAACTGGTCTCCCTCTGCCCCCAAGGGTTAGGGCTGCAAGGCGGCTCATACCCCGCCCTTAGGCTACTTGGTCGCTGGGTTACCAGCTCCCACCCAATTCCAGCTCTGCGACCCTGAGGGCAGAGCTTGCCGGTGCAGATCGCTCACAATGTCTGCCTGTGACCCAGAGCCAAACACTATTAGCTCCGTCTGGCTCAGCGGCTCAGACTGGGGCCCTAGACAAAGGCCAAAGTTCTCCGCACTCCCGCTCAGGCTCTCCCCAAGGCAGTTCAACTGAGTGCCAAGTCCAAAGACACCAAAAAAGTTCACAGGTAAGGCCTTTCTGGTTTGCGGTCTCGCTGCTACTGAACTTACAGTTGCGGGCCTGTTTAGACGGATTGAATACACGTGACCACTTGCTGGTTTTCCACTGTTTTAGTCCTCCTTTTGGGGTCCAGAAGTCTCTCGCTGACTCCCTGTATCCTCTCAGGGGTGATGAGAGGCAGATCCCACCAGCCAGAGATGCCTGGAATCCTATATCCCCAGACTCACGGTGCCCAGATGCAAGGAAGCTGTTACTCGGCTGCCATCTTGCTCCGCCCTCCGGCCTTTGCCAGATTTTTAACATGCAAAAATCTTCTTTTTGAAGGCTTTGGTTGTACTATCCTTAATTATGCAGAAGCTTTTTAGCTTGATCAAATATCATTTATTTATTTTTGGTGTTGTTGCAATTGCCAGGTGGGTTTGAACTCTCACAAAATTCTTTTCCTGGGCCAATACTTTCGAGCATTTTACCTTCAGTCTCCTCTAGAATTTTTATTGTTTCATGTCTTAAATTTAAATCTTTTATTCAGCAAGAACCAATTTTTGTCAATGGTAAGCGGTGTGGTTCTAGTTTCAGTCTTCTACTTGTGGCTAACCGGTTCCCCCAGCACCATTTATTTAATAGGAATTCTTTTCCCCAGTGCGTGCTTTTTTTAGGTTTATCAAAGATTGATGGCAATATGTGGATGAGTTCATCTACTTTTGTCTCAGTACCATATTGTTTTGATCAGTATAGACTTGTAGTATAACCTGAAGTCTGGTAATGTGATGCCTCCATATTTGTTTTCTTTTCTAAGAATTGTATTGCTATTCAGTATTTTTTCCTGGTTTCATATGTAAAGAAGTGATATTTTTTCAAGTTCTTCATAGTATGACATTGGTACTTTGATGGAAATTGCATTAAATCTGCAAATAACTTTGGGTAGTAGTGACATTTTAATGATGGTGATTATTCCCAGCCACATGCATGGTATGTTATTCCATTTGTTGACATGTTCTACACTTATTTTCCCAGAATTTCAAAGTTCTTTTTATAGTGATCTTTCATTACAATGTTTAAATATATTCCCAGGTATTTTATATTCTTTGGAGCTACCATAAAAAGTACAGAATCTTTGATTTTATTCTCATCAGATTGACTGTTATTGGCATATACGAAAGCTACTGATTTGTGGGCATTGATTTTGTATCCTGAGACTCAGCTTTTTTCCTTGATCAATTCTGAGAGCTTTTTAGCTGCATCCTTTGAGTTTTTCCAGATATAAGGTTATGTCATCCCCAAAGCATGAGCATTGGACCTCTTCTGTTCCCATTTGAATACACTTGATCTCTTTCTCTTGCCTGATTGCAATGGCTAGGACTTCCATCACCACGTTGAATAGAAGTGGTGAGAGTGGGCATCCTTTTCTGTTTCCAGATCTGAGGGGAAATGCTTTCAGTTTTATTCCATTCAAAATGATACTGGCTGTGGGATAGTTGTTGATTGGCATTGTAGATGGCCTCTATCGATTTTTGTAATGTCTCACTTAAGCCTACTTTTTAAGTGTGCTTATCAAGATATTGTCAAAAGCCTCTTATGTATCAATTAAGAGAATCATATGGTCATTGTTTATTTTATTTATGTGTTGAGTTATATTTATGGATTTACATTTGTTGAAACAATCTTGCATCCCTGGGATAAAACCTAATTGATCATTATGTATAATTTTTAATGTGTCCCTGTACTCTGCATGCTAAGGTTTTATGGAATATTTTTGCATCAAATTCATTAATGATATGGCATATAGTTTTCTTGTTAGATGCTTTCCTGATTTTGGAATCAGGGTGATTATTGCTTCCAAGTACATGTTGGGTAAGATTTCTTCCTTCTCTATGTTTTGGTATAGATTGTATAGATTATGGAATATAGGTACTCCTCTTTGAAGTTTTGGTAGTTTCTGGTGTGAAGTCATCGGGTCCAGAGAAAGATTTTGTATAGCTCATGCTTTTTAAGTGCTTGATATGTGTCTATTCAAAATTTATAATTCTTTCTTGTTGACTTTAGAAAAGTGGTGTGATTCCAGATTTTGGTCCATTTCCTCCACATTTTTTATATTTCTGGGCATAGATTTTTTTGTAGTAATAGTTGATGAACTTTTTTATTTCCCCTTTATCATGAGAAGTACTCAACTTGAAGAGATTTCAGTAATTAACATTTAGGTACCCTACCTGAACACTCCTGATTTATAAACCAACCCTTAATGATCTGAAAAATGTTATCATCCTACACTATGATAGTTGGAAATTTTAACACCCCTTTGACAGTACTGAATAGATCTTCCAAGCAAGCACTAAGCAAAGAAATAATAGACTTAAACATGACTTTAGAACAAATGGACTTAACAGATACATAACATTTTATCCTAACAAGACTGAATACACATTCTTTTCATCAGCCCTTGGATCATCCTCCAAAAGTTATTATATCTTAGGACACAAGTATGACCTTAAAAAATTCAAAAGAATAGAAATCATTCCTTGAATCTTCTCAGACCTTCATGGAATAAAACTTTAACTCATAGCAACAGAAATCTTCATACCAAAATAAAGTCTTAAAAATTAAATAACCTCATGCTGAATCACAGCTGGGTCAAAGATGAGATTAAGGGTATATTTGAAACTTAGTAAATGTAGAATATAAATGTCTTAACACAATAACTAAGAAAATGCCAGGAAGGCTATGTTAACCAGTGTGATGAAAATGTGTCAAACGGTCTATAAAACTAGTGTATGGTTCCCCATGATCGCATTAATGTACACAGCTATCATTTAATAAAATTAATTAATTAATCAATTTAAAAAAGAAGGAAATCATTATCTGTCTTGAACAAAATGATAATGTAGGCAAAAACTATCAAAACCTGTGGGATACTGCGGAGGCAGTCCTAAGAGGCAAATGTATGGCATTAGATTAAGAGAGCAAGTTGATCCAACCTCAAACACATAATAAGAAAATAAATAATGAAAATTAGACAGAGTTAAATGAAATTGAAAATAAAAGAATCATTTGGAATATCATCAAAACACAATGTTGGTTCTTTGAAAAGATTAATAAAATTGATAAACCCTTGGCCAGAGTAACCAGAAACAGATAAGATAATCACATTTTGAATAGAGTGTTTCAGAAGGAACACTTGAATTCAATAAGGAAGTGATAAGAAACCTCTTAAGCATGGAAAAAGAGAAAATCAAGGCAGCTTGCCTGCCTGGGATTGCTGAGGACCAGGAGAGAGTCCTCAGTCTGGGGAAAAGCTGAGAGATCCTGAGTGGTCCATGTGCTCACTGTGAAGTATTGCAATCCTAGCCATTGGGGAGCCCTTTGCCATGTTAGGTTCTGAAACTAGTATAGAGAACTCCCTGGAGTGTGTGAAACCACACTGTTTCAGAGAGGAAATTCATGTGGGGTAAACCCCCCTGGAAACCCAACTAGCTGCAGCATGATGACATTTAGAAAGCCCAGCTCTTACCAGACTACACCATAACTTTGGGGCCTAAGATCACTGCATTTCTGCATTGTTTAATTACTGCTGACAACCTTTCTCATTTACCTAGAGGACTGTAGCATCCTGCTGCTGTCTGTATACAATGGTGCAGCTGAGTACAGTACTCTGGAATATATAGGTGCTATACCTCAGAGAATAAGCAGTGAAATAAACTGAGGAGGCTTCTGCAGAGATAAGGAGAGCTAAAATGTGTTACTCCCAGAGCTTAAGAGCTGCATGATTGGGACTGCTGCCACTGCCAGAAACCTTAAATACTTAAGCAAAAGGGCTACTGCTCAGCTATCATGTGTTTTCAGTGAGTCTGGTGACCAGCTAACCTGGCTGTCATCCTAAGCTTGAGAAAAGGTCCATTCCAGTTATTGATAACACCATCTGAGCATGCTTGTCAGGATACTGTGATTGAATTGTTCTTCCTTACACTTCTGGCACATGCATTGCCCAGTGAGAGTCATCCATGTCTGACTACTACTGAAGAGCCCAAGCACACAGACTAAGAGTATTGGGATTAGTCTTCCCTGCCTCTTGCTTCTGGCACTGTGTACACCATCAGGGAGCCTGACAGAAGGTCCAGCTGATTTGTTGTTGGTGGCTAAAGATGCTGTTCTGAGGGCTGGAGATTGCCATACATGTGTAATACAAGTGTACCAGTGCACACTCTCTAGGGGACTGAGGATAGGTCTCCAAGCATCACGCTTGCTGGTACCCAAATACAATGGCCAGGAGCCTAGGAATTGACCCCTATGGCCATCACTTTAACAGTGAGAGTTTAAACTCATAGAAGCTAACAGCAGGTATGAACTACTGACCACTGATGCCCAAGCATGCCATCTGAAGGGGTGGGGATAAAACTCTCTGTCAACTGCCACCAGCATCCACATACACATTCTAGGGGTTTAATGATAGTTCTTCTCAGCCTGTCAGTGACTGAACGTATTAATTGGTGGCCTGGCCTAGTGAATAAATAGCATGGTAGACAATAGCCTTTGTTTGCATGCACCATCATGGCTCTATATACAGGCCTATCCCACCTGGTACCATTCACACCAGTGACCAAATGCATCATATGTGGTCTTTGGGATCAACTTTCCTTGTATGTTTCCATTATCTCAGTTCACACTCACATGCACATGTTGTGTGGGATTTTGGAACTGGACTGTCCAGCCTGTTGCAGGGCCACTAGATATATTGTGTGCTGCTGATAGGATTGTTGCCCACCATTGATATTTCCTTTCCTGCATCATAAATGCTCCCAGTGGCTTGAGGACCCAACTAGTTTTCTGAGCCATTGTTTCTCATTTGGGCACCATAGCAAGCTTCCAGGAGGTTCCAAAATCAACCTTCCTGGGTCTACTAACACTGGTGCTCCTGTTTGGCAACTGGTGGCCTAAGGACAGGTTTATATGGCCCACTGCTAAAAGAGCTGGTGCTGAAGACTGGCCCACCTTGTATCCCATACCTGGTAAAGCCTCATTACAGCCTCCAAAAATGACCACAGCATAAGTCATTAAGAAACTCAGATACTGCTGAGATCGATTACAGTCTAATAAATCATATGAGAGTAAACCACTGAATGTATACAAAATCAAAGCTGAAGCATCTTACCCAACTAACACTATACATACATAAATAGGAATAAAAATTATTCCTCAAATAAATTAAATCCAGAAAATTGGAAGAAGTGACTGTCCCTCCAGACATGCATATATCAACTTAAAACATGATAAATATGAAAAAGGAAAGAAACATGACTCCTCTAAAGTAACAAAATAATTTATATGCAATAGATTTAAAAAAATAAAATCTAAGACATGTTTCAAAAAATTCAAAATAATGGTAATAAACTCAATCAAGTACACAAGGAAACAGAGAAATAATACAGAGAACTCTGAAAAAAGTTTATGATTTTCATGAGAAATTTAATAAGAGATAAATATCATACAAAAGAACCAAACAATATCCTAAAATAAATTTACATAGTATAAACTTGAAGAAGGTCTTTTGAAATAATAGAAACAGAAAATAAAAAATATATAGGAAAGCTTACATAACATCATGCCATATGGGACACTATGAAATAAGTATATATTTGAATTTCGGGTGTTGCAGAAGAGGAGAAGAAAGGCAGAAAATGGCTATTAGATGAAATATTAGCTAAAATATTATTGAGTCTTGCAAAAAATATAGACATTTAATTACTAACAGGTTAAGCTCAAATATACAAATATAACACCAAAAGGTCTTCTCCAAGGTATATTATAGTCAAACTTTCAAAAGTCAATGACAAAGAGAGAATTATAAAAACAATGATGTAAAATGTGATGTCACGGGTGGCACCTGTGGATCAAAGGAGTAGGGCACCAACCCCATATGCCGGAGGTGACAGCATAAGAACTATCATCAAACTAACAGCAGATTTCATAATAGAAACCTTACTGGCCAGGAGAAAATAGAATGGTATGTACATAATGGTGAAAGAAAAAAATGGCAGCTAATAATACTACATTAAACAAATCTATTTTTTTAAAAAGATATAAAAATAAGGTCTTTATCAGACAAGCAAAAACTGAAGAAATTCATCAACATTACAATAGCCCACTAAGAAATTCTTAAGAGATTCCTACATGTGGAAGTGAAAGGACAGTATCTGCCACCATGAAAACACACAAAAGTATAGAACTCAGTATTAGAGATATAAATGAGAAATATACACAAATGTTAACACTAAACCCTAATGATAAACAATATAAGATAAAAAATATAAAAGTATATACAAGATAGATAGAAAATAATTAACACAGTAGCAGAAATAAGTTCCCACATACCAACAACCTTGAATGTAAACAGATTAAATAGCTGACTGAATATAGACTGGCTGAATAAGTAGCAAAATATGATCTAACTATGTACTTCCTACAAGAAATTCACTTTACCTGTAAAGACACATACAGATTGAAAGTGAAGAGATGGAAATCATATTTCACGAAAACAGATAAAAATCAAAGACAAGCAAGAGTATCTATGTTCATAGCAGATAAAAAAGACTTTAGGTCAAAAACAGAGAAAAGAGACAAAGCAGGCTATTTTATAAGGATATCAGGATCAATTTGGCAAATTAATATAATAACTCTAAATTTGTATGCATCCAAGAAAGGAGCACAAAGATATATAAAGCAAATATTATTAGACCCCAAAGAAGAGATGAACTTCAATATGATAGTAATCGGGAAATTCAAAGCCATATTCTTAGCATTAGAAAAATCATCTACATAGAAAATCAATAAGAAACATTGAATTTACACTACACTTCAGATTAAGTGGATCTAATAGTCATGTACAGAACATTTTATGTAAAAGGTGCAAATATACCTTCTTTTTATCAGCAGACAAAACATTCTCCACACAGACTATGTGATAGGCAACCAAAAAGTATCAATAATTTTTTTTTTTTAGTATCAATAATTTTTTAAAACTTGAAATCATGTCAATTATATTATCAGACTACAGACAAGAAAACTAGAAATTTGGAACAAAAGAAAATTAAGAAACTGTACATATACATGAAAATTAAACAACATACTACAGAACAACCATGGGGTAAATGAAAAACTTAAGTATCAAATCAATAGCTTTTTGAAACAAATAAATATCCAACATGTCAAAATACATGAAATGCAGAAAAGTAGTGCCAAGGGAGAAGTTTATAATACTGAATGACTTCACCAAAAGAAGAAATATTTCAAATAAATAACCCAATAATTCACCTCACAAAGCTAGAAAAATGTAAGAAAAAAATTAGTAGAAAGAAAGAAATAGTAAAGTTCAGAGCATAAGTAAATGACACAGAGACTAAAATGTAATACAAAGAATTAATGAAAAAAATGATGCTTTCTAAAAAGATAAACAAAATTAATAAATCATTCTTGGACTAATGATGAAAAAAGAGAGAAGACCCAAATAAACAAAATCAGAAATTAAAAAGAAGATGTTACACCTAAGACCACAGAAATACAAAGGATCACTGCAGACTATTATTAACAAATATATGTTAAAAAACTAGAAAACTTAGAATAATGTCTAAATTTCTGAATAAATTCAACCTACCAATATTGTACCACAAAGAAATAGACGATATGAACAAGTCAGTAACAAGAAACATGATTAAATTAGTAATAAATAGTATCCCATTAAAAAAAGCACAGAACTGGATGGTTTATCTCAAGTCATTCAAAATGAATGAAGAAGAGATAATTATCTCTAACTCATTCTATGTAGCTTTTACCCCATAAAAAAACCAGGCAGGAACAAAAAACAACAACAAACTATAGGCTCAGTATTTCTTTTTTTTTTTTTTTTTTTTTTTTTTTTTGTAGAGACAGAGTGTCACATTATGCCCTTCGGGTAGAGTGCCATGGCATCACACAGCTCACAGCAACTTCCAACTCCTGGGCTCAAGCGATTCTCTTGCCTCAGCCTCCCGAGTAGCTGGGACGACAGGAGCCCGCCACCATGCCCAGGTATTTTTTGGTTGCAGTTCAGCCGGGGCCGGGATTGAACCCGCCACCCTCGGTATGTGGGGCCGGCGCCTTACCGACTGAGCCACAGGCGCCGCCCAGGCTCAGTATTTCTTAAACAGAAATTTCTGTTCAGTAAACATTGATACAAAAATCCTCAACAATGTACTAGAAAACAGAATTCAACAACACATTGGAAAAGGTAATATACCAGGGACAAGTGATAATTTATCCAAGGGGTAGAGGGATGTGTCAACATGCACAAATGAATAAATGTGATACATCACATCAATAGAATCAAGGACAAAAACCATATGGTCATCTCAATAGAACCAGGGAAGGCATTTGATAAAATTCAATACCCACTAATAATAAAATCTCTCAATAATTTAGGCATAAAATTAAAATACCTCAATATAATAAAGGCCATATATGACAAAACTAACCCACAGGTAACATTACACAAATGGGAAAAAGCTAAATAATCCCTTGGCTATTTAGATACTTCTCTGGTTCTATATGAAATGAAGAACTATTTTTTCCAGTTTTTCACAGTATGATATTGGTATTTTAATGAGGATGCATTAAATCTGTAGATTGCATTGGGTAGTATAGATATTTTAACAATCTTGGTTCTTCCCAACAATGATCAGTGTATGTTCTTCTATTTGTTCATGTATCCAACAACATTCTACAAAATAAGAACAAATTTGGAGACCTCACGTTATAAAAGTTCAAGGTCAGTAAAAATCTATAGATATCAAAACAACATGGTATTGACATAAAATAGAGACATAGAGCTATGACATAGAACAGAGAATCTAGAGATGAAACCATCCTCATATTGCCATCTGAACTCTACAAAGAAAACATGCACTGGAGAAATAATCCCTATTTAATAAATGGTGCTGACACAACTGGGTAGCCAAATGTAAAAGACTAAAACTGGACTCACACATCACACAACTTAAAAATAACTCATCAGACAAAAGGTTTAAATGTAAGACACAGAATTATAAGAATTCCATAAGAAGGTATGGGAAATACTCCAAATCTTATAAGCTTAGGAAAATAATTTATGAAGGAGACCTCATTGGCAATTTCAACAACATCAAAAATAAATAAATGGAACCTGATCAAGTTAAAAAGCTTCTGCACAGCTAAAGACAATCAACAAAGTAAATAGAAAACCTTCAGAATAAGAGAAGATATTCACGTTATGAATCTTTCAAAGGGCTAATAACCGAAATATATTAAAAAGCTCAAGCAAATTAACAAAAATAACAACAAAACAACAAACCCATTAATAATTAGGCGACATGAACAGAATCTTTTCCCAAGAGAAAAGATGAATGACTAACAAACATATAAAAAATTATCATTGGCCCTAATCATCAGAGAAATTAAAAGAAAATCACTTTGAGATATCATCTAAGTTTGTCACAGTGGAATTGCTGTGTGCCTTGATTTCTTCTCTGTGTGATTTAACTCCAAGTTTCAACTACTACAAGTTCACTTGTTGGGGTCCTTTCATGGTTGCCACTTACAGGGGCCAGGACTGGCCAGGTCTCTGGCCCCCAGCTTATCTAGGTTCCATATGCATAAGGCTTTGCTATCTAGCACAGGAACAATTGCTCTTAGATGCCTGAGGGGTATTTGCTTTAGCAGAAGGGAGAGAGAGAGAAAGAGAGTCTTTAAGGGAGAAGCAGTTTTAGAAGAATAGATCTTAGCAGTCTTTAGCAAAGCTTAGTAATCTTTACCAGAGAGATGTTGTGCTGGTTTTCTGCAAGCAGAAGAAACAGAGTCAAAGTAAGTGGTCTGAGACAGAATGAGCTCACCCCTAAGGGCCTTCTCATCCAGCCTCCTATGTAGCTGATCTCGTGGCTGTTACACCACAGGTGTAGCAATTGCTGCTGCTCTCATCTTGAGAGCTCTCTCATGCTTGTTATGAGAGCTAAATCTCTCACCATGCCCCTTTCACCAAGGTGTGCTATTATAGAGCTACAGGTGTTTCCTATAACTCTCACTCCTCCTAGCCATATGCTATATGGGCTATTACATTCACTTAAAACCAGTTTTCCTCTTTCCAGATGGGAGCTTTTGACAAAAACTGCCTATAGTCAGTTCTTGCTCCATCCTCCTCAAACAAAATTTTAATATGTACTCCATTGATTCTTTTATAGAAAGTGATTCCATAGTAGCCCGTATAACCTATGGCTAGGAGTGAGAGAAACACCTGTATAGCTCAATAATGGAACACCTTGGTGAAAAAGGCATGGGGAAGGATTTAGCTCTCATAACAAGCATGAGAGAGCTCATGAAAGAACCAGACCAGCGCCATCTTAAAAGTTTCGCTCCTCCCATATCCCCGCCATTTCATTCAGTAAGTTTCATCTTTCAGGCAAGCCCAGGCAATTCCCCGAAATCATGAGACAACTTCCCACCAATCAGGGAACCCCCACACCTAACCAATCCAGAAGCACCCCCTTTGTTTCAAGCTGTGCATGCCCACCCGCTGCGCAGGACCATAAAAACCACCTGCTCCAGAGCTCGGGGTTCCTGGCTCTGATCCGTTGTAACGGAGACCCCAGGGGCCCAAGCTCAAGCTTGCAATAAAACAGCATTTTTGCTTTTGCATCGGACTCGGCTCCTTACTGGTCTTTGTGGGGGATTTCGAGATCTGGGCACAACATTTGGTGCGTTGGCCAGGAAGACCTCCCAAGACCCCTTGAGGACCCTGACCCAAAAATCCTCTGCAAGGTAAGTGTCTGTCTGTCTCGTCTGCCTTGGTTGTTTTTGGAAGTCTGGAATCTGTAAAGATGGTTGGCATAAAGTCAAAGTGGAAGCGCTGGAGGCTGCCGGCTAGGGGTGCCAAGAAGATGTTCCAGCCCCTTCTGAAAGGGATCTTGCCTCCCCCACCCCAGATGTTGAACCCTCGGGGCATGGTGTGGATGCAAGCCCTTCCCCCCTGAGATGTGGAACCCTCAGGGCGTGGTGTGGACTCAGGCCCACTTGTAGTTTTTTGGGATGGACGAAGCAGGTCACGCCCGCAGCATGGTCAGAGACCGTCATCCTATTGTTTCTGTTGGCTGTGGATTTGTATGTCTTCAGTGTGTATGTCTCTTGTATTACGTTGGAATTTTAGTGTGGCTGAACTCAGAGCCCCAAATTTGGGACTTGTGATGAAGAAAAAAAAAAAAAAGTGAGCTAAACTGATTACATTTTTTGCAGGACCAAGTGGCCAACCTGCAATGTTGGCCAGCTTCCAGAGGGAACTTTTCATCTCCCCCTCCCTGGCTGAAAGCACTTCCCGGTCCCTAACCCCACAAACCTTCTGCACCACTTTACTCCATTTTGCAGGATAGTGCAAACCAATATTTACTTTGCCCTCCTTCGTATCACCCCTCGCTGAATGTCTCCCCCTGTGGGGGTTGCACTGGTGCTCTCCTGGGGGGTGCAACTGCTCTCCCCACCCCCTTCACGTTAACCCTCTGTCCTGGTGACAATGGGGTGGGGACACAGTGAGGGCGGGGGTGGGTTGCACCTTTGGGCCTGGAGGACTTTTTTTCTCTCCAGGGACTGCTCCAGAAAAAAAAAAAGCCAAGCGAGCCCACGGGGTTGGTGGCCATGTCGGCTACCCACCCCACCCGTCTTGAAACATGGACCAAGAAGTCTAACACATACATGAGTTTGGGACCCACATGAAAGCTGAGGTGGGGAACCGCCCCCCTGGCTGGTGACTGGCCGCCACCATGCGGCTCCAGGATGGCTGAGAAGGCCTGGTGAGAAAAGAGCTCGGGGCCCCGCCCTTCGCAGGGCGGGCCTGCCTCCTGAGTGTTACAGCATTGCTACTGGAATCTCCATGCCTGGGTAAAGCTCAATAATAAAGGGCTTTTATTATTAGCCCTTTGCCATTAGCAATTTGTATAAATAGAAAAATATTTTTACAAACTGAATCTTTGTCAAAGGATAAGATTCTTGACCTTTAAACCTTCTAATTATCAGTTTGGCTGAATGAATGGGTGACTTCATGGTAAACTGGGATCCTGTTTTATAGAAAGTGAGTTTTTGAGAGTAACAGAAATTAGACAGAAAAGAGAATGGCATTGTGTAAAGAAAGAATCTTGTGTGATAAATTTTGTCCTGAAACAGAATGGTTGTGTAAAGAAGCGAAAGGCAGGGCAAAAGTTAAAGAAAGTTTAGAAAGTTTGTAGATTGTCTGTGAAGGGTAAATTGCTCATAAAAGGGAATTTGTGAAGATGTTTTACATATGATCCAGTTGACTATGAATTTCCTTTAAAATCTTTTGGCTTGTAATTTTATTTGAACAAATGTTTTAAGCCTTTGATATTTGATAAACCTTCCAAAATCAAAACTCTAAATCTGGGACTTGGTGCCCGTAGAGCAGTGGTTGCAATGCTGGCCACATGCACTTGAGACTGGCGGATTCAAACTTGACCCAGGGCAACAACAACAACTTTAAATTTGGTCTTCTTGAAATATTAAGACCACTGAAAGTCATGAGAAAACAAATTAAACTTGTTTAATTTGTTAAAAATATATAAGAAACATTGTCAAATATGAAATTGTAATTAATTTTGTGTGGATTACATATGTTCCAATGTATAAAGCATTGGTCTGTCCTAACATATAAGACATTGATCTGTCCTAACATATATTATCAGTAATAATTTTAATTCATCTAAAAAATGTTTTTTATAACTGACCAAGTCCAAAGTTTGTCCTAAAAAAGAAAAGAAATATTAAGAGAGGCCAACAAATTCTCTTGAATTCAAATTACTGATGTTTTTTAAAAATTGAATACCTTCGGACTAAAAGCAGATTTTTAGAACTTTCATTAAAAAGATAACATGTTTATAAGTATTACTAACTTAACTTCATAAAAAACAGAAATCAGTTACGTGGAACTGGACTAGTTTGTAATGGCCTTTTGTACAAAATATTGTTGATTCTGTCTGTGTTCTGTTTTCCAGAAGTCAAGAAAATAATTTTCTGTCTTTCAAGCTATTTGTAACTTTTCAAGCAATGTATGTACTTATGAGCAGAGTTTTAAACATGTATTTTTCTCTCTCCTTGATTTTTCTAGAATTTGAAAGCCATTTGTAAGTATTCTTAATTTCTGACAATACAGTAATTTGTATAAGTTCAATAAGAATCTGTTTTGTTTCTATAGAACATAATGAAGGCACTGGTTATTTTACCAAGGCTTTGGATGGAATAACATTTCCAGAGGTGTCCAGACTGCCTTAAGGAATTCAGGTTGACTTTATAAGGCCAATACAAAAGCCCTTTGGAAAACTGGCCAGATACCCATCAGTAACATTTCCTTATCAGTAACGAACATCACTTGTTGACAGGTTTGGGAATCAAAATGTGCTTGGGGACCTCAAGAGAAGAAAAATTTACCCAATGCATATAGGTATGTAATGGCACAGATGAGACCTGGGCTCTGAAAGGCTTTCAAAAAGTCCAGCCTGAGAATCCTTATAAAAGGTTCCAGCAAAGCCAATTTTAAAGAAAAGAAGAGCCTAGATGGCTAATAATTAATTATTCTTACTGTACTTTATGCAAATAATCAGACCCCGTATATTGAAAGTACAGTTTATTTTGGCAAATAAGTTAGTTCTACTATAATTTGCCTTTAGTAAAGAGAGAAATAGGGGTGGCGCCTGTGGCTCAAGGAGTAGGGCACCAGTCCCATATGCCGGAGGTGGCGGGTTCAAACCCAGCCCTGGCAAAAAAACCACAAAAAAAAAAAAAAAAAGAGAGAGAGAGAGAAATAGGAGAGAGAAAAATAGTTTTTTATTATTATTATTATCATTATTATTATTATTATTTTTTTTGCAGTTTCTGGTCAGGGCTGGGTTTGAACCTGCCACCTCTGGCATATGGGGCCAGCGCCCTACTCCTTTGAGCCACCGGCACTGCAGGAAAAAGAGGCTGTGGCCTACCTGTATTAAATTCCAGCCTTATCTGTACTGTCAACTCGTAAAATGAGATATAACTATTTTACTAAACTGATCTATTAAATAGGACTAAGAGACTGGCCAAAGAATGTAGAATTATATATAATAATTATATTTACTGTGAAACCTTAAGACTCAACAAAAGTCACCTGTTGGACACACTGGAAAACTTGTGCAGTATTAAATGTTATCTAAAGTTTCTTAGTAAATGATATAACTGTAAACACTGCATTCTACTTTGCTGAATCTGCTGTCAGCAGAAGCCAAGTGTCCCACTTGTCTGAACTTAAAAGAGGCCATTTTCAGTGTAAGGCTGGCTCTAAGAAGCCAAAGCTGTTTGCTTTCCAGTGAGAGAGACCAGACATAGAAACAGTACACATGGACCAGGTTGCCACAGGGGTTCAAAACACCCACGATTTTTAAAGAAGCGCTGACTCGGGACCTCCAGAAATTCCTGAATGAGGAATCAGAATGTGTGCTGTTCCAATATGTCAATGACCTCCTTTCAGGACACTCTACCCAGGAGGGCTGCACCCGAGGCATGGACTGTCTTTTATGACATCTAGAGGTATGTGGCTATAAAATGTCTGAATGTAAGGCCCAGGTATGCCAGCAGCAAGTACGTTACTGTCCAGCAGGGGCAGAAGTATCTAGGCATGAAATAAAGGCAGGTCATTAATCACCTCCCCACCTCCAAGAGCTGAAAGGAGGTTCAGAATTCTTAGGCTCAGTAGGCTTCTGTCATCTTTAGATCCCCAACTTTACCCTCTTAGCTAAGCCCTTGTATGAGGCAACTAAAAGAGGGAGAGCCCTTGGAGTAGAAAGGAAAACAAGAACATGCCTTCTCCCAGCTAAAGATGAGGCTGATAGCCACACCCACATTAAAACTGCCAGACTTGGCCACGACCTTTACTCTATATGTCTCAGAGAAAAATAAAATGGCTGGGGGTGTGTTAACCCAGTTGGTGGGTCCTGGCTAAGGTCTGCACCCTGTTTTCAGGCCTTAGCCGCTACTGCTCTCCTTATGTAAGAAGGTAATAAGCTGACTCTGGGCAGGATCTCAGAGCGAAAGTACTGCACTTAATGGACATTAAGGGACATTTTTGACTCTCTAATGCAATACTCTGAACCAAGTCACGCACCTTCTAGTCAGTGGAAGAGAGACTAAGCGTAACTGTACAGAAGTTATAGATAATGTGTACTCTAACAGACCTGACTTGCGTGACCAGCCCTGGACAGATGCAGACTAGAACTTGTATGTAGATGGAAGCAGCTGCGTCAGAGCGCAGGGTGAGCGGCAGGCTGGGTATGCACTGGTTACCTTAACAGAGACTGTGGAGGCTAAGCCCCTCCCTCAAGGGACATTGACTCAGAAGGCTGAGCTACTTGCCTTGACTAGAACCTTAGAACTAAGTCAAGGGAAAAATTTAAATGCTTTTCTGACTCTCCAAGTACACAGCATTGTACAAGGAGAAGGGACTATTAAATTCTGGGAAAAAAAGGAAGACATTAAGTATCAGCAAGAGGTAACTTCAGTTGTTAGAGGCAGTATAGAAATCCCAAAAGGTGGCAGTCATGCACTGTCGCGGACATCAAAGAAATGCTTCCACCATTGCTAAAGAGAACACCAGGGTTAGTACTGAAGCAAAAAGGGCTGCATCCCAGCCTTACCAGGTGTTGCGAGTGGCTCCCCTCATCCCATAGGTTCCGGAGCTCACCCCTATCTACTCCCGGGAGAAAAAGGAATAGTTGGCAGCAGAGGAGAGTCAGGAAACAGAGGGAGAATAAATAAAGATGCCAGATGGATGAATAACAGTCCCCCAGATTCTACTGTCAATCAACAGTGTATCACCTGCAGCCAGTTCAACATGTGCCAAGGACCAGCGGTACCCCCAGGAATCCAGTCGTATAGAGCAACGCCGTTTGAGGACTTCCAGTCTTTTGTGACTGTACATCTTGTATATCTAGAAGATTAAGAAGACCAAGTCTAGGTCTGGAATCAGAACCTGGTCCACCTGAAACCAAGGTAGAAAGAACTTTACACCATCATCCTGACATCCAACATGCCCTGCTCCAGCCACATACTGGGAGCTGGCTGGTCAACACACGGCTGAAGCCTGAGGAAACTCCTCAAAGAACTTTCCTTAATTAAACTTTGGACTTTAAAAAAAGGGTTGTAAACTACTCTAAGTAAAAAATGCTATTTTTACACTGATCACTTGGGAATAATGAAAGAATCAATGGCCCTTGTGCAGGAGAGCTTGCACAAGCGTAAATTAGAAAGAGAAAATAATCAAAGCTGGTATAAGTCTCTCTTGGCTACCATCTCTGATATCAGCCCCAGCTGATCCCCTAATGTTATTACTCCTACTCCTGACTGTGGGCCTTTGCATTATCAATAAGCTCATCACTTTTGTACAGGACCGTGCAAGAGCCATACAACTGCTGGTCTTAAGAAGCCAATATAGGCCCCTTTCAGACAGAAAGCTAGAGGTGACACACAGTACCAGACCCATGATTGGGTCCTTGAATTTACAAGCAGAGGGGGGAATGAAAGAACCAGACCAGCGCCATCTTAAAAGTTTCGTTCCCCCCACACTCCCACCATTTTACTCAGTAAGTTTCACCTTTCAGGCAAGCCCAGGCAATTCCCCGGAATCATGAGACAACTGCCCACAAATCAGGGACCCCCCACACACCTAACCAATCCAGAAGCACCCCCTTTGTTTCAAGATGTGCACACCCACCCACTGAGCGGAACCATAAAAACCCCCTGCTCCAGAGCTTGGGGCTCCTGGCTCCGATCTGTTGTAACGGAGACCCTGGAGGCCCAAGCTCAAGCTTGCAATAAAATGGCTTTTTTGCTTTTGCATTGAATTTGGCTCCTTAGTGGTCTTTGTGGGGGATTTTAAGATCTGGACACAACACTCACAAGATGAGAGCATTGGTGAATTGGCAGTCTCTACACCTGTGGTGTTGACAGGCATGAGATCAGCCTTATATTAGGGTGGAGGAGAAGGAAGTGGGGAGTGATCTCATCCTATCACGGACTCGCTTACTCTAACTCTGTGTCCTCTCCTGCTGTCTGAATGCCAGCATGGCATGTCTCTGCTAAACTAAGCTCTATGAAAGAGTTATAAAGACTTCTAAAGACTAAGATCTATCCTTTTAAGAAGATTGCTTTACTCCCTCAAAGACTATAGCTCTCTTAGGTTATAACTGGGTTATAGCTTTCATCTGAAAGCCAAAAATTAGTTTCATAGTAGGGATGAGTACATTGGATACTTTTTCTTCCATTCTTGAGATACTTTACTAAGAAGAACATGTTCCAGATCCATCCACGTAAACATGAATGAGGTAAAGTCTCCATCTTTCTTTAAGGCTGCATAATATTCCATGGTGTACGTATACCACAGTTTATTAATCCATTCGTGGATCGATGGGCACTTGGGCTTTTTCCATGACATAGCAATTGTGAATTGGGGGCAGAGTGTGGGTGATAGGTGGGATTACATCTGCAGTGCATCTTACAATGGTACATGTGAAACTGAGTAAATGTAGAATATAATTGTCTTAACACAATAACTAAGATAATGCCAGGAAGGCTATCCAGTGTGATGAAAATGTGTCAAACTGTTTATAAAACCAATGTATGGTGCCCCATGATTGCATTAATGTACACAGCTATGATTTAATATTAATAAAAAAGCAATCATCATCCATAATAATAAAAGAAAAGACTATAGCTCTCTCCCTCTCTCCTTCCTGCTAAAGTAAATAGCCGTCAGCACCTAAGAGCAATTGTTTCTGAGCAAGGTAGCATAGCTGTTTGCCTCTGGAACCTAGATAAGCCAGGGCCAGAGACCAACCAGTCCTGGACCCAGACCAGTGGCAATGACATTATTCTTTTATAGAAACTTTTATATCTTTCTATAAAAATATTCACATAAGCACATAAAATATGTGTAGAGGGATTGTAATTATATTTCTTAATAATAATATATTCAAATTAATCTAAATATATGCTCTTTGTATCAAATGTGGTTCATCTGTTAACTGATGAAAAGGTCCAGCCACCTTTCATTGTTAGCCAATATACAGAAATGGGGATGGGTCCACCAAACTTTATTGGACAGGCTGGAGATTCTGGAGAACAGTGAGAGTATCCTCTCCAATACTGTTCGCTCCTTCCATTTCCAAAATCACAGTTTTATACATAAAGGTTCAAAGCAAAGACCACATTAACTTTTATTTTAAATAATAATGAACATAACTCAGTGACCTATTATAACATTTCCTATTCAAAAGTCAATTTCCTAAATTAATCTTCCTAAATTATTCAAGATGGGCATCTTCAGGGTGGGAGCTAAATTTAAAAAAAAATAACAATGAGAGACAGGAGGTGAAGGTCACATAGGACCTAAAATTACCAGACCAGCTGTGTCATGTCTGCTGTAGCCTGACTGACTCTTCTTATTCTCACTAAATGTGCTTTCACATCCACACATTGAAACGTTATGCAGTTGCTAAAAATTAGACATAATTTTATGGCTAAAACAGAAAAGGTTCATAGTATCTTATTAAATGAAACAAGCAAATGGCCTTTCAATATGCATTTATGGTATTCTATTGCTCTTTGTACATTATACTTTGTAGTTCATAGATACATTTCTTGGGGATAATATAAAATGTTATTTGAAGCTCTGTGAAAAGAAATTACTGAGGATTTAAATCTCTTAGCTCCTTTCTATAATGCTTAAATATTTTGCCATAAACTTGTATTGTTTTGTAAAAACAAAGTTAGATTGTAACTGGAAATAGAAAACACTTTGCAAATATAAAAAAGATCTAAATAAATATACATACATTATTTATATAATTATGATAAGGTTAATATAATTAACATGTCAATAATTTCCAAATGAATCTATAGATGGATTGTAATCTTTGTAAATGTCCCAGATTAATTTTTTAAAAAAATTGAAAAGATGATTCTAATCTTTATATTGACATCAAAAAGGTTTGTAATAGCCAAATTACCTTGAAGAAAAAAATATAAACTTGGAAACCTCACCTTAACAATAAAACTTACAAAAAAAGTAAGACAGTATGGCACTGGCACAAGAATAGTTACATCAGTCAATAGAATGAAATTGCAAATTAAGACATAAATCTTTACATTTATGGTCAATTAACTTTGACAAGGTTGTCAAAATCACTCAACAATGTAAGTACATTCTTTTAAACAAATGCTACTGAGACACCTGAAAATGCACACACGAAACAATGCAGACCCCCTTCCTCACACCATAATTACCTCAAAATGAAGGTAGAAGTACCTTTTAGGACCTTGGCTTAGACAGTGTTTTCCAATGGTTTTCTAGGATTGACACCAAGTATCAATTTTTAAGAGAGAGATATATATATGCGCATATGTATATGTGTGTGTTTATATGTATGTATGCATGTATAGCTCATAGACTACAAACTTGAATAGCATGTTACTGTACTGAAAACTGTAAGCAATTTTAATATAATAGTAAGTATTTGTGTATCTGAACATATCTAAGCAATGAAAATATATGATAAAAGATATAATTACATAATCTTATAGGATCATCAAAATATATGCCATTTGTCATTGACTGAAACATTGTGGTGCATGAATGCATATTAAACATCATCAGATTATAACATTTTATGCACAATCACTAGTAAAAAAATGAAAAGATAGTCCATAGAATGGAAAAAATATTATTGAATCATATGCCTGATATGATCTAGTACTTAATATATATGAAAAACTCTTATAACCCAAAAATAGAAAGACTAATAATTCATTTAAAAAAATAAGAAAAGTACTAAAAGGAATCTCTACTCTTAAATGCCTGTATGTGAGAGAAGTCCTTAAATTAACAACCTAAACTTTATTCTTCAGATCCTGGAAAAAAGAAGAGAACTGTAACTCTAAAGCAATTAAAAAGTAAAATAAAAATTAAGTAGAAGTTGATGTAAGAGAAATAAAAAAATAGAGAACATTAAGAAAACCACAAGTTGTTTTTTGAAAATATTAACAATATTGACTGACTTTTAGTTAGAATGATCAGTAATAAGAATGACAAGACTCAAATAACTTGAATCAAAAGTGAAAGAGAAGATACTTTTCAGAAATAAGAATTATGAAGAAATACAATTAAGAATTTTTCAATTATATAACAAAAAATTAGATAATGAATTGAAATGGAAAATTTCTAAAGAGCCATAAGCTGAATCAAGAAAAAATAGAAAATGGACCTAAAAATATTGAAACACTGATCAAAAAATAACATAGAAGTGTGGCACCCGTAGCTCAGTGGGTAGGGTGCTGGCCACATACACGGAGGCTGGTGGGTTCAAACCCGGCCCAGGCCAGCTAAAACAACAATGAAAACTGCAAAAACAACAACAACAAAAAATATCCGATGTTGTGTCAGGCGCCTGCAGTCCCAGTTACTTGGGAGGCTGAGGCAATAGAATCACTTAAGCCCAAGAGTTTGAGGTTGCTGTGAGCTGTAACACCACGGCACTCTACCCAGGGTGAAATCTTGAGACTCTTCCTCAAACAAACAAACAAACAAACGAAAAACATACAAAAAGTCTAGGCTCAGATGGCTTTACAGATTAATTTGCCAAATATTTTAAAATTAATTAATTAATTTTAAACAAATACTTTTTGCTTTTGCATCGAATTTGGCTCCTTAGTGGTCTTTGTGGGGTCTTTGTAATTAATACAAATACTTTATAAACTTTTCACAAAAGCAGAAGATGAGGCCTAGTAATGGGATTGCAGGATCAAATGGGATGTCTAATTTGAGTTCTTTGAGGATTTTCCACACTTCCTTCCAAAAAAATGCATTAATTTGCAGTCCCACAAACAGTGTAAGTGTTCCCTTCTCTCCACATACAAGCATCTGTAGCTTTGAGATTTTGTGATGCGGGCTATTCTCCCTGGGGTTAGATGATACATCAGGATCAATTTACAATTGTCAAAATGTGGAAACAACCCAAATACCTCCCAACCCTGGAATGGATTAACAAGCTGTAGTATATGTATACCATGCAGCCATTAAAAAAGATGGAGACTTTACATCTTTTTTATTAATCTGGATGGAGGTGGAACACATTCTTATTTATAAATAATAAGAGCAATGGAGAAGCAAGCATTCAATGTGCTCAATTCTAATATGAAGGCAATAGATGAGGTATAATGCCAGGGGTAGGGTAATGAGGGAGTGGGGAGAGGGGAGAAGAAGGGTAATGGGGGGGTCATGGTACATGGCACACCTCTTGGGAGCAGGATTCAATTACAAGAGGGACTTTACCTAACAATTGTAATCACTGTAACCTAATTCTTTGTACCCTTAATAAATCCCAAACAATAAAAATAAAAAAAAAACAAAGATGAGGCATCACTTGCAAATCATTCTGTGAGGCTAGTATTACTTTAACCCTGAAACCAAATACAGCACAAAAAAAACTGCACCATTGTCTTTTAAAAATATGTAAGTGCATAAATTCACAGCAGAATACTGGCAAGTAAATTTAAGTAGTATGGAAAAACACTTATACACTGTAACTAAAGTTATTTATTCAAGAAATGCAAGCTTAAAGAATTTTATGTCCAAAATCAAATTAATGTAATGCATAATATTAGTATGAAAGACGTACATTCATCTCAATGGACACAGAAAAATCATTTGAGAAAGTCCAACACCTGTTCATGATAAAAATTCTCAATAAACTAAGAATTAAAGAGAACTTCTTTAACATTATAAAGACTATTGAAAAACCTGCAACTAACATCACACTTAATGGTGAAAGACTGCATCCTTTTCCTCTATGATCACCAACAGGCTGCAATGTCAAAACTTTACACTATTTTTCAGCATTATACTAAAATTTCTAACTAGGATATTTAGGAAAAAAAGAAACAAAAATATTTAGATTCAATAAGTAATGAAAATTATCTCTATTCACAGATGCTATCATCTTGAATATAGAAATTCCTAAGAAATCTACTAAAATATTAGAATGAACAGATATGTACATCAAAGTTGACTGATACAAGATTACTACAAAACCAATTATGTAGGATTATGGACTCTGTTACCTCTTAGATAAGGACATCCAATATTTTAACAGTTATTTCTTCAAGCATAATTCATTGCCTTGCTTTCCCTTGTTTCCCCCTTATTCCCATCACAAAAGAATCTCAAAAAATTTTTATGGAGCTGTGATATTGTGGTTTTGGTGGTGCTTGTGGTAGAGGAAGCAGCAGCATCTGTGGCAAGTACAACAGAAGTGGTGCTGTGTTTTTCTTTCTGCATTTCAGGAGGAAGATTATATCCTTTGAAAGAAAATGTAATGAAACTGTAATATAAATCTCAATTGATTCCAAGTCCAGTTATAATAATACATACAACATATTTGCTAATATAATAAAAATAATAAGTGGGAAAAAACAAGATGACAGATGAGAATAAGCCTGCATATGCCACTCATAGAAAGAATTGAAGGTGGTGGTGAAAACCTACCTTCAGATTAACTGTCTGAGAGAGAGCATTGCAAATCAAAAGACAGGTGAAAGGTGGCACTCACCGTGAGGTCAGGGAAGAGAAGTGACTTTCTCTGTAGCTTAGAGGTACACAGAGAACACAAAAGCACACAGTAGGAAGGAACAGAGGAAATAATCCCATGGCTTCCTACGCTTCCCATGATCATTGCTATCTAAGCTGCATGAGGGACTTTCCATTGAAGAAGGCTGAAGAATTGACTTAAAGACCTATTTAGAGAATATGCAGTGATATTTTTCCTGAGAAAGAGCATAGCAGTGACACACTGGCTTATAAATTCTGGGCACTGTGGTTAGCATCACTTAAAAATACTAGATCCACAGTACTGCCTCCACCCAGGGATCAAAACCATTGCTGTGCCTGCCTATTATCTACCCCAATTCCAGTGGCGGATAAAGCAGAGAGGCCAGACACACTCATAAATCCTGTGAGCAGGAGATGCATACCCTCACAGCTGCTGCCCATGAGAATTGGCAGGGCTATACTCAAGCCTCAAGGGCTGAAAAACATCACTGCCCAGGGATATGAGTGGGGCATCTGTTAAGCTGCATGAGCTGATGCTTAATATGACCTAAAGTCATGGGCAGAACTGCACTCAATTTGGAGCCCAACTGACAAATATGGTCTTTGACAGAGCTGAGTGGGGCAGCCATTAAGCCAACAAAGGCCATTAATCAAGACTACCCTTGAGCATGGGCAGAATATGTTCAAGCAGTATAGGCCAAAAATAATGCCAAAACAAGGATCTCAGTAGGACAGCTATTAAGCCAGCACATGCAATCACTCACACCTTCAGTCGTGAGTGTGACTGTGCTCAAGATGGCATAGGCTGGCAAATGCTGCTGCCAACAGATCTCAGTGAAGTAGGTCTAAAGCCAGCTCTGAATGACAATAACTGGTACTGGTTGAAATACGTGTGGAATTCATTCACTCTATAATGCACAGAAGGACCTAGAGTGCCAACCACAGGAAACTTGTGAGAAAGAAGACACAGGAGTATAGCAGTGTTAAATTATCACAGTGTATCTGCCCATCCCTTCAGAGTAGGACACAATTGTGATATCCAGCGATCTATCCTACATTGAATTAAATAGGATAGGTCTCAGTAAAGAAGAATGGGTGTACATCAAGTTTATCTATTTTGAGCTGAGATAATATATTTCAGAGAAGGAACCACACTAATAACTGCCAATATGAATAAAAAAAAACTACTCAGCCCCAACCAAAAGGAAATTGTCAAAATATCATAGAATTCTGAATAAGGATGGAAAATAATTTGAATGATATTAAAGACAATTTTCTAACCTACACCAAAAAATAAGTTTCAGAAGATGAATGAAAAAAAAAATCAAACTCTTGTTAAAGGATAGACAATATAAGAAAAGATACAACAGAATTTTAATAAGCAAATGAAAGAGTCATTTACAGAATTTCAAAACATAGAAAAAAGCTTCAACAACAGGCTAGACCAATGAGAAGACTGAATTTGAGAACTTGAAAACAAGTTTTTGAACTAACCCAGTCAGTGAAAGATACAGAAAAAGAGTAAAGAAGAATAGTTACTCTGAAAAGTATGACACAATGAGAATCAAACCAATATGTGAATTATAGGTATTCTTGAGGAAGAAGAAAAAAATAAAATAGCACAGAAAACTTATTCAAGAGTCTTAATGAGAAAAACTTTTTTTGTTATCACCAGAGATTAAAATAGTCACATATAAGAAGGTCATTAAACACTGAGAAGATTTGTAGCAAATAGAACACCTCTAAGACACATGGTCAGCAACCTGGACAAAGTCAAAATGAAGAAAAAAAATTCTACTAGCTTCCATACAAAAGCAACACATAACCAACAAAGGAAAATTCATCAGGCTAACTAACAGTGAATGTCTCAGCAGAGACCTTAGAAGTCAAAAAGGATTGGGGGCCCATTTTCGGTCTTCTTAAACAGAACAACTGCTTGATTTTTGTACACTTCAAAAGTAAGTTTCATATATAATGGATAAGTGAAGACTTTTCTGGACAATCAAAGACTACAAGTGTTTTTCATTACTAGATCTTTCCTACAGGAATTGCTCAAAAAATGCATTATCCATGAAACACAATAGATATGTACCATTATAAAGGTACCTGAAAATTATAGCTTACAGCTCTCATAAAATAATGACATAAGAAGAAAACAAAACAACAGGGTATGAGCCAACATCATTTACAGAAGAGTATCCCGCATATCAATACTAACACTGAACATGAACAGTCTTAATTGACAAATTTAATAACATAGACTATACCAAATGGATGAAAAACAAACCTCAAGTATATATAGTCTACAAGAAAAGCATCAAACTCACAAGGACAACACAGACTCAAAATAAAAGAGTGGCAAGTAATATTCCACTCAAATGGAATGCAAAAGTGAGCAGGTGTTGGCCTTGCATGAGGGCTCACACCTGTAATCCTAACACTTTGGGAGTCCAAGGAGGGTGGACGGCTTGAGCTCATGAGTTTGAGACCATCCTGAGCAAAGGTGAGACCCCAGCTCTACCAGAAATAGAAAAACTGAGACAAGAGGATTACTTGAGCCCAATAGTTGAAGGTTCCTGTGAGCTGTGACATGACAGCACTCTACCCAGGGTAACAGCTTGAGACTCTGTCTCAAAAAAAAACAAAAAAAAGTGAGCACACATAGCAGTTCTCATATCATATAAGGTTGACTTTAATTCAACAATGATAGAAAGAGATAAAGTCGTCATTGTATGATAGTAAGAGGAGCGATTTATAAAGAAGCCTAAAATTTCTAAACATGTGCATCTAACACAGACCTCCCAAATTAATAAAGCACAATATTCAAAAATTCACAATATCAAAAAAGAAATAAATGGTAGCATCATATTAATAATTGCTGGAAACTTAATCACCCCACTGGCAGAAAAGGGAAGATCATCAAAGCAGAAAATCAATAAAGAAATATTAGACTTAAAATAGACCCTAAAACAAATGGACAATACAGACATGAACAGAACATTCTATTAAAAAAAAAAGAGACATTTTCTAAGATTCATCATGTCTGAGGCCACAAGACAAGACTCATCATGTTAAAAGAAATCAAATATATAGCAAACATCTTCTCAGAGCATGGTGGAATAAACCTAGAAAGTCAGAATGTATAAAAAAGAAAAAAGAAAAAAAGCTAAAACCCACAAAAAAATACATGCTAGCAAAAAAAAAAAGAAAGAAAAAATTCCATGCCTATACTTCCTAGCACCTTAGGAAGCTGAGGCAGGAGGATTGCTGGAGGCCAGGAGATCAACACCAGACAGAGCAAAAGAAGACCCCATCTGTACAAAAAGTAGAAAACTTCCAGGCACAGTGGTATGCACCTGTAGTCCCAGCCACTCAGGGACTGCTGAGGCAGGAGGATCACTTGAGCCCAGGAGTCTGAGGTTGCAGTGAGCTAAGGTGACTCCATGGCACACTAGCCTGGGCAATGGAGGAAGAAAAAAAGAATAAGCACAGAAAGAAAGGGAGAGTGAAAGTTCTTTGCTGTCCCTAATCTCCTGATTTCCTCCATTCCCACTACTAAAGGAAATACTGGCTTTCAAACAGGTTTGTGTATGATTTTATTTCCGGAACGTTAGCCCTCAACTGGCCTCCTTCTTACTTTCTTTGTCTATTTATGGAAATCTATTTTACATGATAATAGCTCAATAACTGTGATATCTTGTCCAAGAAATTACTCCCTCCCATATTAAAAATGTTCCATATAGAAGGTACAATAATGTCTCCTAGTATACACACACACACACACACACACACACACACACACACACCATGGAATACTATTCAGCCATGAAAAGATGGAGACTTTATATCTTTTGTATTTACCTGAATGGAGTTAAAGAATGTTCTCCTTACTAAAGTATCTCAAGAATGGGAAAAAAAAAATTCCAGTAGAAATCTCAAATCTACACATTAGTGAAAATTAAACAAGCTATTGCTGAATGATATTTGAGTCAATGATAAAACAAGTATCAAAATATTTCTCAAATTGACAAATAAGTAAAATATTAGATTCCAAAGTCTATGAGTTAAAGCAAAACAGCATCCCAATGTGAAATTGTATAGCCTGAAATGAGCCTCGCACCAAAAATAGAAAGACTTCAAATTAACAACCTCAAGTTACACTGCAAGGAACCAGAAAATAAGAGCAAAACAAACCCAAAGATAGCAAAAGTAAAAAAAAAAAAAAAAAAAAAGCTTAGAGAAGAAATAAATGAAATGGAAACAAACAATAAATTTAAGTTACCAATGACACAAAAATTTGGTGATTTGGCAGGACACAAGTATAAGAGGGACTTTACCTAATAAATGCAATCAATGTAAACTGTTTCTTTGTACCATCAATGAAACCCTAACAATAAAAATATAACAAAATAAAAAATAAAAAAATTGGTGCTTTGAAATGATAAAGACATTGATCACCAATAGCCAGATCAATGAGACATAGAAGAGAAAAAAATCTAATGAATTTAATCAGAAGTTAAAAAGGAAACATTAAAACTGACATCACACAAATACAAAACATCCATGAATACTACAAGAGCTTCAATGAAAATAAACAAGAAAACATACAGAGAATGGGTAAATTCATGGAAACACATGACCTCCCAAGCCAAATACTGAAAAAAATAAAAAAAAGAATGGGGCTATAATAAACAGTGAGATTAAAGCAATAATAATATATTTACCAACATAAAGAAATCAGTTGAATTCTACCAGACCTATAAAGAATAACTGGTATATATCTAACAGAAATAATTCCATGAAGTTGTGAAGGAAGAAATACTTCTGCATTCATTGTATTAAGCTAGTATCCCCTAGATATCAAAACCAGAAAAATACACAGTAAGAAAAAGTACAAGGCTGGGCGCAGTGGCTCCTGCCTGTAATCCTTTCACTCTGGGAGACTGAGGTGGGTGGATTGCCTGAGCACACAGGTTCAAGACCAATGTGAGACCTCTTTAAAAATATCTGGGCATTGTGGCATATGCCTATAGTCCCAGCTACTCAAGAGGCTGAGGCAAGAGAATAGCTTGACCCCAGGAGTCGGAGGTTGCTGTGAGCTATGACTTCATAGCACTCTACTGGGAGTGACAAAGTAAAGCTCTGTCTGAAAAAAAAAATTAATAAAAGAAAAAAGAGAAAAAAGTATAAGCCAATATGCCTTGTGAAGATGAAGGCAACCCTGTGTGTGGATTATTGGAGTGGAGAGACAGCTGGAGACGCCCAGCGAACTGGCGGTTTGCTATATATGAGGGGTAATTTAAAAATCACAGACTCTGTTGTAGAGATTCATCCCTGCTCGGCCCTGCCGGTCAGCAGGCCCCTCCCCCACGGAGGTCAGCAGCTTGTAAATGCTGACAAAATCCAATTGACAAGTAATTAATCCTGAACTGAGGGAGGCATCCGAAAGGAGAGCCACTCAAAACCACAGGGAGCTGGGCAAACTGTTGGACGATTGAAGGGAAGGGATCCTGCCCGGGAAACAAACAGACATTTTGAACTACCCAAAAGGGCGGGCACCTTTCCCCCAGGTGTTGGAGGGGGCTGGCGGTTCTGGCTGCGCAGCGAACTGGTGGATGCCCACCCAAAACTCTGAACCATAAAACTCAGAATAAATCCCACGACCGCTCCAACCACGGGAACGGCTTGAAGCCTAGGACCCAGCTTTGGCTTCTGGGGCCACGGAGCAACTGAAGCCGCGGACTGGCTTTGGCTGCTGAAGCCCTGGGAACCAGCTACAGCAGATACTGCACGAACTCAGCACCACTCCCCTTATGGCCGATTGCAGTTGCCAGTTTGCCGGGGAACCTGAGAGCAGAGTGGAGGGACTTAGGAAGTGTGGACACCCTGCACTGAGTGGGAGGGTCGGTCGCAAGTGCTGTCTGGAGGATTACAGCCGAGGTTGCACAATTCTTAGGCGAGAAACTTTTACAGAAACTGCAAAATGACGATCAGCCATGGAAGGTGGTTACCATGGTAACGGTACAAACTGTAAACCAGGTATAAGTCTCAAAACCACTCACAGTGCCACCTGGTGTCCAGAAAGTATATTGCAGTATGAATATATTCCTACAAAAGTTGATCCCTACAGCAAACATATAGCCATTTATAGGTATATTTCTACCACAAGAATATTTTTGCAGTTGGTGCTTTTTTTTTGTTTGTTTTGCTTTGTTTCGTTTTGTTTTGGTTTTCGTGGGGTTTTTTTTTTGCTGTTGTTTTCTTTTTGTCTGATTTTTCCTCACCATTTTCTTAGAGGAGATTTTGATAATTCTTTATTATTACATTTTATATAGATATATTTTTTATTTCTATGTCTTCTAATTTTAATTTCTTCTTCTCACTTAACATTCCTTCTAACACCACTTTTTTCTCTTTTTTTTCCCCTTTCTTTCAATTATTTTACGATTATCACTATTTTTATTGCAGTTGTTCTTATATTGCTGTTGTCGTGGCTATTGCTTGTATGTTTATGTGTTTCCGTCTATCTCTGTATCTATGGGTCCATGTGCCTGGTAACCTTTGTATCTGTTTACTTGTTCATTTGGTCTCAATGAGCTTGGTGTTACGACCTGTAACCCTGAGCTCTAACACCCCCCTCCACTCTCACTCTGTGATCTGGAGACCTGCCCCCTCAGGAGTCCAGATTCTTGGCTGAACTCTCAAGAGGTATAGACAGGACCTGGACTGCAGCTGACCAGTGCTGACTCTGTAGCAAAGGAGCGAGAAGACAACGGTCGGCTGAGAGGGAATTACACTGGAACAGTGGTGCCCCGAGGTGCAGAGCAACAGCCATCTTCAGCAATAACAAGGCCCACCCCCAGATATCCCATAGCCTCTCCTCCTGTCTTCCTGAGCAACCAGATGAGGCTGAGCATCTTCTCAGATGGCAACCACCATGGAACAGACCTGGGACTGAAACACAGGCCACATGAGTAAAGGGTTTTCCTGAGACGGTACTGACCTGGGTGGAACACGGGGACTAGAAAACACACCCGCAGAGCCGGGAAACTCCTAGGGTGGGGCTGATCCAGAGAACCGCTCTACTGAGCCTAAGATGCACCTAGCCCTTAGGGGATCACCACCCTATAGACAAAGGAGGCCAAGAGGCTACAGCCAAGAACTGATCGTGCTGCAAATACAAACCCGCAGGACTAAAGACAGGGCCTGAGACACAGGTTCTGGGAACTCAAATCAGCCTCTCCTCTGCAGAGGAATCTGGCAAGGTCAGAAAAAAACTCCCACAGGGTTGTTCCCTTCACCCAGTAACATAAACTAAGGGTGGGGCTGGAACTGAGTGAACACCTCCAGCCTCCATCAAGTGCCCGAGGTTGACAGGCCACACCACTCCCTACTGGACAAAGACAGAGAATAGCGGCCTAGTCGAGCAGACACAGACTAACCTGTGACTTAGGCAGGTGCAAACCCCTGGAGTATCTGCTTACTGCAGACAACTGACTGGGTCACAGCCCTGTGGGGCTAGCAGAGACTGGGTGTGACAGACCTGCAAGGTGGGGAAGGGGGCATCATTCTTCCCAGACTGATCTATTTACTGGTGGCTCATCCTGACTCCACGCAGCACTGGAGCAAGCCATTTTAGAGCAGTCACCAGACCCCTGTGACCCAGTTCCCAGGGACCTCTTGAACTCTCCCATCCAAGGCAGCTGCTGACTGAGACAACTGACTTGGACTTTTTGAAATGAGTCACTCACCTGGGGACTATCCAGGTGGTGCCCTGGGTGTGTGGTTGTAGGAAGGTTTCATTTTCCTTTTCCATTTGTTGCCTGTGGTGGGTGGGGTGACTTAATTGCTGGTATTTCTCCACAGCTGAGACTTCAACCCAGAGTAACTGTTTCACTAGGGTCACATAGAAACCAGCTGAAAACAAGTCAGAACCACTTAGCCCCTCTACACCAAACAGGGCCCCAGTTTCTCAGGCCACAGCACTGTACAGATCCTCGACAAAACACCAGAGAAAAATCAAAGGGAGTAAAACAATCATGGGGCGGAATCAGCGGAGAAACTCTGGTAACGTGAATAACCAGAATAGATCAACCCCCCCAAGGAAAGATACGGCAGATGTAATTGAAGATCCCATTCACAAACAACTGGCTGAGATGTCAGAAATCGAATTCAGAATTTGGATGGCAAACAAGATTAACAAAATGGAATTAGGAATTCGTGGAGAAATTCAAAAGCTGTCTCAAGAATTTAATGAATTTAAAGACGAAACCACGAAAGACTTAGACACACTGAAACAAGAATTTGCAGCCCTCAAAGATATAAAAAATACAGTGGAATCCCTTAGCAACAGAATGGACCAAGCCGAAGAAAGGATCTCCGACATTGAAGATAAAGCCTTTGAACGCTCCCAAACTCTCAAAGAGGAAGAGACATGGAGAGCAAAAATGGATCACTCACACAGAGAGGTCTGGGATAACTCGAAGAAGGCAAATATCCATCTCATAGGAATTCCTGAAACAGATGAAGTGGCCTCACTGGGCGCAGAGGCCCTTCTGCATGAAATTATGAAAGAGAATTTTCCAGACATGCCTATAGAACCTAAATTCAGATAGAAGATAGCTTCACAACACAGCACGACTCAACCCCAATAAGACATCCCCCAGGCATATCATAATTAACTTCATTAAAGTTAATATGAAGGAGAAAATACTCAAAGCTGCCAGGAGAAAGAAATCTATTACCTTCAAAGGGAAGAACATTAGAATGACTGCAGATCTCTCTGCTGAAACTTTTCAAGCCAGAAGAGGGTGGTCATCAACGTTTAATTTCCTCAAGCAAAATAACTTTCAACCCCGGATCTTGTACCCAGCTAAACTGAGTTTCATTTATGATGGAGAAATTAAATACTTTAATGACATACATATGCTAACGAAATTTGCCATAACTAAACCAGCTCTTCAGGATATTCTCAGACCTATCTCCCATAATAACCAATGCAATCCTCTACTACAAAAGTAAACTCACTCAGAAACTTCTGATCAAACTCTAACTTCCACAATGGCAAAAGGATTAAAAATGCCCACTGGACTTTCAAAAAGCTCAATACGTCAAATTTCACCAAACTTATCAATGCTCTCCATTAATGTGAATGGCTTAAACTGCCCTCTAAAGAGGCATAGGTTAGCTGACTGGATACAAAAACTCAGGCCAGACATTTATTGCATACAAGAGTCACGTCTTAACTTAAAAGACAAATACAGACTCAGGGTGAAAGGATGGTCATCCATATTTCAGGCAAATGGTAACCAGAAAAAAGCAGGAGTTGCAATTTTATTTGCAGACACAATAGGCTTTAAACCAACAAAAGTGAGGAAGGACAAAAATGGTCATTTCATATTTGTTAAGGGTAAGACTAAATATGATGAGATTTCAATTATTAATATCTATGCACCCAACCAGAATGCACCTCAATTTATAAGAGAAACTCTAACAGACATGAGTAACTTGATTTCCTCCAACTCTATAATAGTCGGAGATTTCAACACTCCTTTGGTAGTACTGGATCGATCCTCCAACAAAAAGCTGAGTAAAGAAATTCTAGATTTAAATCTAACCATCCAGCATTTAGATTTAGCTGACATCTACAGAACATTTCATCGGAACAAAACTGAATACACATACTTCTCATCAGCCCACGGAACTTACTCCAGAGTCTATCACATCTTAGGTCACAAGTCTAACCTCAGGAAATTTAAAGGAATAGAAATTATTCCATGCATCTTCTCGGACCATCATGGAATAAAACTTGAGATGAGTAACAACAGGAATCTGCATACACATACAAAAACATGGAAGTTAAATAACCTTATGCTGAATGATAGCTGGGTCAGAGATGAGATCAAGAAGGAAATTGCCAAATTTCTGGAACAAAACGACAATGAAGACATGAACTATCAGAACCTCTGGGACACAGCAAAGGCTGTTCTACGAGGGAAATTTATAGCACTGCAAGCCTTCCTCAGGAGAACACAAAAAGATGAAGTAAGCAACTTAATGGGACATCTCAAGACACTGGAAATGGAAGAACAATCCAACCCCAAATCCAGTGAAAGAAAAGAAATAACCAAAATCAGAGCAGAACTAAATGAAATTGAAAACAAAAGAATAATACAACAGATCAATAAATCAAAAAGCTGGTTTTTTGAAAAGGTCAGCAAAATAGATAAACCTTTGGCCAACCTAATCAGGAAAAAAAGAGTAAAATCTCTAATCTCATCAATCAGAAATAACAAAGACGAAATAACAACAGACTCCTCAGAAATCCAAAAAATCCTTAATGAATATTACAAGAAACTATACTCTCAGAAATACGAAAATTGAAGGAAATCGACCGTTACTTGGAAACACGTCACCTTCCAAGACTTAATCAAAAACAAGTGGGAATGTTGAACAGGCCCATATCAAGTTCAGAAATATCATCAACCATACAAAATCACCCCAAAAAGAAAAGCCCGGGACCAGATGGTTTCTCGTCAGAATTTTACCAAACCTTCAAAGAGGAATTAGTACCTATACTACTCAACCTGTTCCAAAAGGTAGAAAAAGAAGGAAGACTACCCAACACATTCTATGAAGCAAACATCACCCTGATCCCCAAACCAGGAAAAGACCCAACAAGAAAAGAAAATTACAGACCAATATCACTAATGAATATAGATGCAAAAATATTCAACAATATTCTAACAAACAGAATCCAGCAACATATCAAACAAATCATACATCATGACCAAGTCGGTTTTATCCCAGGGTCTCAAGGCTGGTTCAATATACGTAAATCTATAAATGTAATACAGCACATAAACAAATTAAAAAACAAAGACCATATGATTCTCTCAATCGATGCAGAAAAAGCTTTTGATAACATCCAACATCCATTCATGATTAGAACAGTTAAGAAAATTGGTATAGAAGGGACATTTCTTAAACTGGTAGAGGCCATCTATAGCAAACCCACAGCCAATACCATATTGAATGGAGTTAAATTGGAATCATTTTCACTTAGATGTGGAACCAGTCAAGGCTGCCCATTGTCTCTATTGCTCTTTAACATTGTAATGGAAGTTTTAGCCACCGCAATTAGGGAAGAAAAGGCGATCAAGGGTATCCACATAGGGTCAGAAGAGATCAAACTTTCGCTCTTCGCAGATGATATGATTGTATATCTGGAAAATACTAGGGACCTACAAAACACTTAGAAGTGATTAAGGAACACAGCAGTGTCTCAGGTTACAAAATCAACATTCATAAATCGGTAGCCTTTATATATACCAACAATAGTCAAGTTGAAAAAACAATTAAGGACTCTATCCCATTCACAGTAGTGCCAAAGAAGATGAAATACTTGGGAGTTTATCTAACAAAGGATGTGAAAATCTATATAAAGAGAACTATGAAACTCTAAGAAAAGAGATAGCTCAGAATGTTAACAAATGGAAAAATATACCATGCTCATGGTTGGGAAGAATTAACATTGTTAAAATGTCCATACTACCCAAAGCAATATATAATTTCAACGCTATCCCTATTCAAGCTCCACTGTCATTTAAAGATTTTGAGAAAATAATTCTTCGTTTTATATGGAATCAGAGAAAACCTCGAATAGCCAAGACATTACTCAAAAATAAAAACAAAGCAGGAGGAATCACGCTACCAGACCTCAGACTATACTACAAATCGATAGCGATCAAAACAGCATGGTACTGGCACAAAAACAGAGAAGTAGATGTCTGGAACAGAACAGAGAACCAAGAGATGAATCCAGCTACTTACCGTTATTTAATCTTTGACAAGCCAATTAAAAACATTCAGTGGTGAAAAGATTCCCTATTTAACAAATGGTGCTGGGTGAACTGGCTGGCAACCTGTAGAAGACTGAATCTGGACCCACACATCTCACCATTAACCAAGATAGACTCTCACTGGAATAAAGATTTAAACCTAAGACATGAAAGTATAAAAATACTAGAAGAGAGTGTAGGGAAAACCCTTGAAGAAATTGGGTTGGGCGAGTTTTTTATGAGAAGGACCCCCCAGGCAATTGAAGCTGCTTCAAAGATACACTATTGCGACTTGATCAAACTAAAAAGCTTCTGCACAGCCAAGAACACAGTAAGTAAAGCAAGCAAACAGCCCTCAGAATGGGAGAAGATATTTGCAGGTTATGTCTCCGACAAAGGTTTAATAACCAGAATCCACAGAGAACTCAAACGCATTAGCAAGAAAAGAACAAGGGATCCCATTGCAGGCTGGGCAAGGGACTTGAAGAGAAACTTCTCTGAAGAGGACAGGTGCACGGCCTTCAGACATATGAAAAAATGCTCATCATCTTTAATTATCAGAGAAATGCAAATCAAAACTACTTTGAGATATCATCTAACTCCAGTGAGACTAGCCTATATCACAAAATCCCAAGACCAGAGATGTTGGCGTGGATGTGGAGAAAAGGGAACACTTTTGCACTGCTGGTGGGAATGCAAATTAATACATTCCTTTTGGAAAGAGATATGGAGAACACTTAGAGATCTAAAAATAGATCTGCCATTCAATCCTGTAATCCCCCTACTGAGCATATACCCAGAAGACCAAAAATCACACCATAACAAATATATTTGTATCAGAATATTTATTACAGCCCTATTCATAATTGCTAAGTCATGGAAAAAGCCCAAGTGCCCATCGATCCACGAATGGATCAATAAATTGTGGTTTATGTACACCATGGAATATTATGCAGCCTTAAAGAAAGATGGAGACTTTACCTCTTTCATGTTTACATGGATGGAGCTGCAACATATTCTTCTTAGTAAAGTGTCTCAAGAATGGAAGAAAATGTACCCAATGTACTCACCCTTATTATGAAACCAATGTAGGACCTTCACATGAAAGCTATATCCCAGTTATAACCTAAGAATAGGGAGAAAGGAGAAAGGGAGGGGAGGGAGGGGGGAGGGAGGGCGAAGGAGGGGGTTTAATGGGATTACACCTGCGGTGCATCTTACAAGGATATATGTGAATCCTAGTAAATGTGGAATGTAAAGGTCTTAGCAAAATAACTAAGAACATGCTACAAAAGCTATGTTAACTGATGTGTTGAAAATGTGTCAAACGATCTATGAACCAAGTGTATGGTACCCCACGATCATACTAATGTACACAGCTATGGTTTAATAAAAAAAAAAAAGGCATGATCCATGAAAGAAATAAAAGAAAAAGATGAAGGCAAAAATCCTTGACAAAATTGTTCCAAATGAAACCAAATTCAACAGCATATGTAAAAGATAATTCACCATAATCAAGTGAGTTTCATTACAGGGATGTAAGGATATTTTCATATAAGCATATCAATAACATGAATTGTTATATAAACAGAAAGAAAAGCAAAGACTATATGATCATCTCAATGTATGCAGTAAAAACATTCAGGAAAATCCAGCACCCTTTTAAGACAAGAACCCTCAGCAAACTAATCATAGATAGAAAATACTTAAAAATTTTAAAAAGCATGTATGACACATAGTAAATATCATAATTAATGGGGAAAACTTGAACGCATTTCCCTTAAGAACTACAATACAACGGTGCTCAATGTGACCGCTTGTATGGCTTGTGTGCAACGTAGTACTGAAAGTCCTCCCCATGGTAATCAGGAGATCACTATATATACATATATATAGAGAGAGAATACAAATTGGGAGAAAAAATGTAAAACTTTTCCTCTTTGCTGGTGATAGTATTCTGTATCTAGAACCTAAAGACTACCAAATGAATACCAGAATTTATAAAATATTGAGCAAATTTTCATGTTAAAAAAATCAATGGGGGGGAATTAGGGGCAAAATGGTTGACTGGAGCCAGCCTCCGACAGAAGTTCCTTTCCAAATGGAAGGATAATGTCCAGAAAGTACCTAATTAAGCTTAAGACTGGGAGCCGAGCTGATAGAGAAGAGTGATAACTACAGGTCACCTCTGCTGAGGCAAGCTATGATTCCAAGAAAGCAAACTTCAGGTACAAAATTAATCCCAAAGGAAAAGTGTCCATTCCCTCCCCCAAGAAAGTTTTTTTTTTTTTTCCTTTTTCTGTTCATTTGCTCCTGTAGGTGTTCTACAGGTGAGTGATGAACTGATGACCTCTTTTCTCACCCCAAAGGTGAGAGCTGTAGGAAGTTGGGTCTACTTCCCCAGAGGGATCCTGTTGTGACCCTAAGCACTCTCTTGCCAGGCAGAAAAAAATTGAACTAACATTTTCCCTGTCATTCTGAACTTCCATTCCAACCTTACCCCCCTGCCTGATGAACTGAAAGCCAAACCCCTGCAGAGACTGTGGGAGGAGGCTCATGAGCAGCTCTCCCCTGCTGGACCAAGCGCCCCATCCCCACCCAGCCAGGGCCTGCTAGAGTCACACATCCTGCACCCTTCACCTGCACCCACCCTGCCTCCGTGCTGTGTCCCCACCTGGCCAGAGTCATGAGCCAAGCACTCTCCTTGCTGAAGTGACAGGGTTCCAGGGACTGCCAGAACCATGTGCAGTGTCCCCCGCCCTGCTGCTGGATCTGTATGCCCCGCACTCCTGGAGTTACTCTTACAGCCAGAACCCCTGGCTGTGGTAGTCACCTGGGAGCTGCGCAGGGTCACTTCCCACAAAGATCCAGCAACAATAGAGTGATCCCTCCAGGGTCCAATCTCAGAGACACCTCCCCAACTCTGAGGACTGCCAGAGGAAACCAGAACTCACTGTATAAGGATACTGGTGCTGCAGAGTGGCAGGGCAAAGGCATGGTGGCTGAGGGAGAAAAGCTTTTGCTGACTTGTTACCCTCAGGATTAGATCGAGTCCAAATGGAACACTCACTCAGTGGCTTATTGAGTACTGGAGGTAGGCAGGCCTCAGCTCCCCCAGGCAACATGGGCACTGACCTTCCTTTGACTCTGACAGTCATAAACCCCTGGCACATTTGCTTATTGGAGGGAACAGGACCTCAGCCCTGTGGGATCCATACACTGGTATATAAAAACAGTGTATGGTGAAAAAAAAAATAATAAAATAAAAAGAAAAAATAAGAACCAGATGAATACAAGACAGAGCCATCTAACTCCACCACACAAAGCAGGTTTCTTCAGCCTCAGACTGTAATGCTGTATGGGTCTTTCACAAAGCTATAGGGGACAAAGCTGCAGTCAGCAGTCCCAGATCCTCATCAAAGGGCTGGTTAACTACAACTCCAGGAACTCCCACACCAATTTCACCTTACCTGCCCATCTAGCTAACAGTGAAAAACAATCATGAGGCAGAATCAGTGGAAAAACTCTGGTAATATGAATAATCAAAGAAGATCAACTCCCCCAAGGAACAATATGGCACACACAGCACAAGATCCTATTCATAAACAAATGGCTGACATATCAGAAATTGAGTTCAGAATTTGGATAGGAAATAAGATTAATAGAATGAAGGTAAAGATAGAATTATTATTTCAAGGAATAATTAAAAAGATCTATGATCTTGAAGACAAAGCTTTTGCATGCTGCCAAATGCTCAAAGAAAAAAGTAAAGAACAAAAACAGATCATTCTCTTAGAGAGCTCTAGAATAATTTGAAGAGATCTAATATTCACCTTATAGGAATACCTAAAGGTGATAAGTTTGTTGCAAAGGACACAGATGCTTTACTTCATGAAATAATCAAAGATAATTTTCTAGACATGCCAAGAGATTCTGAAATTCAGATAGCAGACAGTTTCAGAACACTGGCACAACTTAACGAAAATAAAAATTCAATATATGTAAAGGCATAAATATAATACATCACATAAATTAAAAAACAAAGACCATATGATTCTCTCAATTGATGAAGAAAAAACTTTTGATAATATCCAACATCCTTTCTTGACCAGAACACTTAATAAAATAGGTATAGAAAGAACATTTCTTAAACTGATAGAGACCATCTACAGCAAACCCACAGACAATATCGTATTGAATGGAGTTAAATTAAAATCATTTCAACCCAGATCACGAACCAGTCTCCACTACTTTTTAGCATTGTAATTGAAGTCTTAGCCACTGCAATCAAGCAATATAAGGCAATCAAGGGGATCCAAATAGGACCAGAGGAGATCAAACTGTCTATGATCTCCTGCCTGATCATGTCTACACGATATGATTATATATCTGGAAAACCCCAGGAAATCAACTACAAAACTCCTAGAAGTGATCAAGGAATACAGCAATGTCTCAGGATACAAAATTAACACTCACAAATCTGTAGCCTTTATATATACCAAGGATAGTCAGGGGAAAAAACAATCAAGGACTCTATTCCCTTTACAATAGTGTAAAGGGAAATATCTTGGAGTGTATCTAACTAAGGACGTGAAAGATCTCTATAAAGAGAACTATGAAACTCTGAGAAAAGAAGTAGCTGACAATGTTAACAAATGGAAAAATGTATCAAGCTCATGGCTGGGATGAATCAACATTTTTAAAATGTCCATATTACCCAAAGCAATCTACATATTTAATGTGATCCCTACTAAAGCACCTCTGTCATACTTTAAAGAACTGGAAAAATTAGTACTTTGTTTTATATGAAAACAGGAAAAAAAACTTGAATAGCCAAGACATTACTCAGAAATAAAAACTAATTGGTAAGAATCATACTTCCAGACTTCAGAGTATACTATAAATAGATAGTGATCAAAACAGCATGGTACTGGCACAAAAACAGACAGGTAGATGTATGGAACAGAATTGAAGACCAAGAGGTAAAGCCAGACACTTATCATCATTTGATTTTTGATAAGCC
Source organism: Nycticebus coucang (assembly GCF_027406575.1). Lineage (NCBI taxonomy): Eukaryota > Metazoa > Chordata > Mammalia > Primates > Lorisidae > Nycticebus > Nycticebus coucang. The sequence continues at coordinate 92,118,311 of NC_069804.1, read as the reverse complement.
TATTAAAAATATAAATTAGGGGAAATATTCCCTATTCAACAAATGGTGCTGGGTGAATTGGCTGGCAACATGTAGAAAACTGAAACTGGACCCACACTTTTCTCCTCTAACAAAAATTGACTCTCACTGGTTAAAGGACTTAAACTTAAGACATAAAACTATAAAAATTCTTTTAGAGAGTGCAGAGAAAAATGCTTGAAAAAAATGGCCTGGGAGAATACTTTATGAAGAGGTACATCCCAGGTAAGTGAAGCAACATCAAAAATACCTTACTGAGATCTGATCAAATTAAAAAGCTTCTGCACTGCCAAGTAAACACTAAGTAAAGCAAATAGACAGCCTTCAGAATGGGAGAGGATTTTTGCAAGTTATATTACTGACAAAGATCTAATAACCAGAATCCACAGAGAACTCAAACTTATTACTAAGAAAAAAACAAGTGATCCAATTTCATTGCGGGCAAGAGACATGAGCAGAAGCCCACAGTAAGAGTAAGAGTAAGAGTAGTCCACATCACAAAATCCCAAAACTCCAGTAAATGTAGCCCACATCACAAAACTAGCCCCAAACAACACATGTTGGCATGGTTATGAAGAAAAGGGAACACTTTCACACTGCTGGCGGGAATGCAAGCTAGTACATTCCTTTTGGAAGGAAATTTGGAGAAGACTCAGGGATCTAAATGTGGACCTGCTGTTTGATCCTGCAATTCCTCTTCTAGGTGTATATCTAAAGGACCAAAATCATTTGGCAATAAAGATATTTGCACCAACATCTCTGGTCTTGAGATTTTGTGATATAGGCTAGTCTCATTGGAGTTAGATGATATCTCAAAGTAGTTTTGATTTGCATTTCTCTGATGATTAAAGATGATGAGCATTTTTTCATATGTCTGAAGGCCGTGTGCCTGTCTTCTTCAGAGAAGTTTCTCTTCAAATCCCTTGCCCAGCCTGCGATGGGATCCCTTGTTTTTTTCTTGCTGATGCGTTTGAGTTCTCTGTGGATTCTGGTTATTAAACCTTTGTCAGAGATATACCCTGCAAATATCTTCTCCCATTCTGAGGGCTGTCTGCTTGCTTTGCTTACTGTGTTCTTAGCTGTGCAGAAGCTTTTTAGTTTGATCAAGTCCCAGTAGTGTATTTTTGAAGCTGCTTCAATTGCCCGGGGGGTTCTCCTCATGAAATACTCACCCAGACCAATTTCTTCAAGGATTTTCCCTGCATTCTCCTCTAGTATTTTTATAGTTTCATGTTTTAAGTTTAAATCTTTAATCCAATGAGAGTCTATCTTAGTTAATGGTGAAAGGTGTGGGTCCAATTTCAGTCTTCTGCAGGTTGCCAGCCAGTTCACCCAGCACCATTTGTTAAATAGGGAATCTTTTCCCCACTGAATGTTTTTAGTTGGCTTGTCAAAAATCAAATAGCGGTAAGTAGCTGGATTCATCTCTTGGTTCTCTATTCTGTTAATTTGGAGCTCTCACATGAAAGCTATAACCAAGTTACAACTTAACAATAGGGGGAAGTGGGAAGAGGGGGGTGGGTAGAGGGAGGAGGATCGGTGGGATCACACCTGTGGTGCATCTTACAGGGGTATTTGCGAAACTTGGTAAATGTAGAATGTAAAGGTTTTGGCACAGTAACTGAGATAACGCCGGAAAGGCTATGTTAACCACTGTGATAAAAATGTGTCAAATGGTCTATGAAGCGAGTGTATGATGCCCCATGATCATATCAATGTATACAGTTATGATTTAATAAAAAAAAAGATATTTGCACCAGGTTCTTCATTGCAGCTCAGTTCATAATTGCCAAGTCATTGAAGAAGCCCAAGTGCCCATCCATCCATGAATGGATTAATAAATTGTGGTATATGTATGCCATGGAATACTATGCAGCATTAAAGAAAATGGAGACTTTATCTCTTTTATGTTTACATGCATTGAGCTGGAAAATATTCTTCTTAGTATAGTACCTCAGGAATGGAAAAACATATCCAATGTACTCAGTACTACTGTGAAACCAATTTATAATCACTCACACTTGCATATGAAAAATAAAACACAACTATAGCCTAGGATGAAGGAGGGAATGGAGGGAGAAGGGAAGAGAGGGGAGTGAGTCGATAGAGGGAGGGTTAGTAGGGGGACCACACCTATGGAGCATATTGCAAGTACAAGTTGGATGTATCAGGTGTAGAACACAAATGTCTTATTGCTGTAATTGGGCAAATGAGGTGAAGGCTATGTTGACTAGTAATATGTAAGCCCTCCAATTTGTACAAATCATCAACACATTGAATCCCATAATGGCATAAATGTATTTATGATCTATGTACAAATGACTTAAAAAAATAAGACTGGAAGAATGGCACCAGGTATTAAGCTAATATTAAAGCTTATTCATTTAATTTCTACATTTTAGGGAAAAAAATAATGGTATCTTTAGTAATCGGGTGTCCTCTGATGAAAGGGATAAAATCACAATAAACTTAAAATATCAATGTGTTTCTAACTAAGATTGTCTAGCAGAGTAACTTACATTTACTCTTAGAATTGACCAAACCATTTTGACAACTTTGTTGGCAGTGTGTGAGTTCTATACTTTTATGGTTTTATACTGTAGGAAAAAGGAAATTAGAAATAGAGCAGTGAATAAAGATTTTAAATCAACTGAAAAAAAATTAATGTACACAAGTCAATAGCGTTCCTTTATACCAACAGTGAAGCAGACAGTCAAACCAAAAACTCAATATCATGGGCAGTGCAGGGACTTCTGCTGGAGACACCTCACTGGCTGGCTTTGAAGTTGGCCTGGATCCCACATAGCCGATGTGCATTCAACCCCAGGCTGCCATGGAGCAGGAGATTGAGGTGCTGAGCCAGTAGCTAGTTGCACACCCGTCTACCCGGGTAATGAGAAGTTAATGTCCTTGGACATACCTCCAGCTTCTGGAAAAAGTGGAGAGCTCACCTTTTGGAACCATGGTGTACCTGGCATTTAACACTTTCCTGGGGGAAGAGAGATGTCGAGGAGCCCCTGGGTGTCTTCTGAGGCACTAAGGCAGAATGTGAATGAAGTGGGGCCATAGCTCAGTATGACACTCCATGAGCCTGGCATGGGCTACTGCCCCGAAGCGACTCCCACTCATTCCCCGATGACTTACTGTCAGGGAGCATCTACCTCCCAGCCAGAGATGATAGTTTTCAAGGGGCCCCCGGAGATGCCCTTAGGAGTGCCAAGTATTACAGGGGTGGCCATGACCTTCACTGGGCATCTAAGGATGTCCCCCACTGGGCTGCCAGTCTCAACTTCTGGTGGAAGAATGCCTATGATATTCCATGTTGGGGTCCCAGCAATGCCTTATTCTGAACCCTCAAAAGCACCTTCTAACAGAGCCTCTTTAACACCTGAGATATTATTGGCACCACCACACCTGTCACTGAAGCCACAGCTGTGCTCCCTTCTTTGGAGCAGACGTTGCCTCCCAGAGATCCCCATAATCATGAGATGTCCCCAGCTGAGACCCAAACATTGCTGGCATTAGAATCTCAGGACTCTATTATGAGTCAGCCAGACTCACAGGGTGGCCCCTTCCTGCCTGAGCAGCCCTACCCTGCTCCACAGAAAGCAGAGCCAAACTCAGGGGCCCAGGAAGGGGCTCACAGATGCAGATCCTCAGCTCTAAGGCCTTATTGCTGCCCATATGAGAACTGTGGAAAAGCTTATACCAAGCATTCCCACCTTGTGACTCACCAGTGTAAACACACAGGTGAAAGGCCCTACAAATGCTCTTGGGAAGGCTGTGTCTTGGCTTTCTACCGTTCTGATGAGCTTGCACGACGTACACAGATACACACCAGGCATTGGGCATATAAATGTGATCACTGTGGCTGAAAATTCATGAGATCTGACCATCTCAGGCAACACCAAAAGATTCATCAGCAGAAGCCGGGACCCTCGGGCCCACAGGTCCATGAGAGAGAGATGGGTGGTCCTTCCCCAGATCCTGCCTGTTTCTGAGCAGCTCGTCTATTTGGTGACTTGAGGAGGACATTGGACTGGGGCAGATAATGACAAGCCTCCTCAACTACCACCACCCACCACAGGTACCTAAAACCAAGCACCAGTTTTTAAGGGGCCAATCCTGCCCTGCTCTCCCCTGAGTTGACTACCATGGCAACTGAGGTACTTTGTAGAACCTTGTTTCTGGGCTTGGCAGGCCTGAGAAGAGAACTTGGCCAAGTTATCAAGTGCAGACATATCTGCTTCAGAGGTGGTCTCTCCTCTAAAAGATGGTGCCTTCTGTAGGTGTTTTCTGAACCAAATTTTCGCCAAGCACAGAGACATGATGAATCAGGTCTGGTTTGTATGCTTAAGGGATCATCTTGGCCTAGGGGCTGATGATCCCTTGGGGAAAAAAAGTTGCCAAAGAGGAGGGTCTGCAAGGCTTTCTAGCAGAAGTCACCCTTGAACCTGGTAATGTGACAACATCTAGTAATCCCTCAAATTTTGAAATAAACTGAAGCAGCTGAATGAAGAGGGAAGAGAATTTTAGACTGAGGACACTGGATCTGGCAACTGCTCAGAGGAGAGCCAGCTTCAAGTTCCATTCATTCAGAAAGTATTTTTTGAGCCCAGCACAGAGCTCCAAGGCTGTGGGGACCCATAGTAAGTAGTATGAAGACAACTACAGGATATTCCAGGGAGGACAGAGTTCTCAGGGAGGTTCCTGAGTTAGACCTGAAGACTTGTGGGAGTTTCTGTTTGTGGGACATGGTCGTGACCTGTGTGGCACACTAGGGGTTCAGAGGTGCCTGCAGGCTCCCTGCCTCTGTTATGGAGTAGAGGATTCTGAATGCTCAGTGCTACCAAGGACAGAAGCTGGATCTCTGGAGACCATTCTGGGCCTCTGAGACAGCCACACTGCCTTGGCCATGCCTTCCTCTGCCCTTGTACTCCTGCCCCGATCCTATCCTGCTTGGCAGCCTTGGTCTGTCTCATTAGTGGCCTCAATGTACCGGAGGTAGACACCCAGGTGCCCTCCACCCAGGCCTGGAGGGAGGGGAGAGGGTATCATTTAAAAAACAGAGGCAGGGAGTTTAGGCTGTACTGAGCCCTCAGGCCCACTCCAGGAGACACTTGGAGCCCAGGACTTGCTGGGATTAAGGTGACACAAGATGTTGCTATAGGTACAGGAGGAGGTAGATCTACTGGGGTGTTTCATTTTCCCCTGGCTGTATTGTGGCAGGGGGAGTAGAGCTCAACACACCCTGGAGAGGAGAAGCTGAAGTCTGGGGGTGTGCCTGGCCCAGCTCCCCAGTGCTTGAGTGTAGCCACTCCCCAGTTGCACCCCCACTGTTGCCCAGCCAGCCTATGAATTAAAGATGTATGTATACATATTTATGCATAAATGAAAAATAAAAATGAAACTCAAGGGCAGAAGGGGCTTGTATGTAATCCATTCACTGGCCCCAGGGATTGAGGTCTTGAGTACCTAACATCTCTTTCATTCTTTTCCATGGAGCAGGCCATCTCAGATTGGTAGGCCAGGGCTGGTCTCTTTCTTCCCCTATCTGGCTCACACACAGCCCTAAGGGTGGGGTCAGAGGCCGGATTGCCAATTGTTGGAAGGAAAGATGAGAGATCTTGCCATTGGTGAGGAATCATTCACTGAGGAATGGACAGGGAGAGAAACAGGATGGGCAAGGTGCATTGTAAACAGTGGGCTAAGCAGGCCCTTGCTCTTGTAGAGGTCACAGTCTAGTGGAGGACATATGTTAGTAGAAATGTATGAAAATACAGGGAGAACAGATACTAGGATTTGCTGTTTTAGTGCAGGGGTGTTAGGAAGGCAGTTCTTGGAAAGTGGTTTGGGCTCAGAGTCTAGGTTAACTAGGAGTCAGATAAAGGAGGTGAGGTGGTGATTGAAATAAATCTCTTTACCCAGGTTATCCTATGGGAGGCAGTGCTGAGCCTTTTCCAGTATCACCCAAGATGGGATGGTGGGTGGGTAGGGTAAGACCTTAACTTCTAACTAAAACAGCAGGATTTGAATCCTCCCTCTGCCATTTCCTGGCCACATAGCCTTGGGCACTTTACTTATCTTTCTGTTGCTTCTACAGCAAGAGAAATGAAATTAATCCTGTTTTAAGCTGTTTTCCTGGGCTGCAGTTTGGAAATTGCATTAGAGCAGTGGTTTAAGGGATAGGAATGGATTTTAGTGCTTCAAAGGTGGTTTCAGGCAGGGTAAAAAGTGATAATTAATTGGATTTGGTTGGTGAGAACATGGTCAAGGGTGAGTCCCAAGTTTCTGGCTTGTGTTATAAATAACACAGTAAAAGGATGCACGAATTTCATTAATTTTCTATTTATTGTGATGTTTTTCACACATGCAAAAATATTTCATATGTGTTCTATTTGAAGGATAATAAAAATAAATGTGTTTACCTCTTAGGTCACTTGAGAAAAAGAATTTGCTAATACAAAAAACCCCCCTCAATATCATATATAAAAACTACAAAGAAAATAAAATACCTAGGAATATGTGGGGATAGGCTAGCAAAATTATAAAGGAAGGGAAAGTAGTAAAGCATCTGTGAGGGGTTCAAATGGCAAGAGCTTGCAACTTATCTTGAAAGCTGAATACAGCAAAAATAATAAAATACTTAAACGGTTTTGAACAAATGAAAAGATTAGATTAGAAAGTAGCCATTTGGGCTGGATGGAGTACATTAGCAGTATAGATTGAAGGATAACAGTGCTCTCATTTTATTTATTTTTATTTTTAATTATTTATTAAATAATAACTGTGTACATTAATGCATTTATGGGGTACAATGTACTGATTTGATACACAATGTGGAATGCTTACATCTAACTGATTAACACAGTCATCTCCTTGCTTACTTATTTCTTGTGGCAAAAACATTCACACTATATCCTTAATAGTATAGAAATGTATCATTGCATAATGCACATTACGTTGGATCCCCCAAAAACCATCCCTCCTCCCGACCTTCCCCCTCCCTTTCCCTCTCTTCTCTCTTCCCTCCTTTCTGGTCTATAGTTATGTTTTACCATTCCCATGAATATGTAGGTGATCATATACTGATTGCATAGTAGTATTGAATACATGGGATATTTTTTTCCATTCTTGTCATTCTTTACTAAGAAGAATATGTTCCAGCTCCATCCAGGTAAACATAAAAGATGTGAAGTCTCCATCTTTTTTATGGCTACATAGTATTTCATGGTGTAACATATATCACAATTGGTTAATCCATTCATGGGTCGATGGGCACTTGGGTTGCTTCCATGACTTGGCAGTTATGAATTGAGCTGCAGTAAACATTCTGGTGAAAATGTCTTTGTTGTAAAATAATTTTGGTCATCTGGGTGAATACCTAGTAGGGGGGATTGCAGGATCAAATGGTAGGTCCACTTTTAGTTCCTTGAGTATTCTCCAAAGTTCTTTCCAAAAAGGCCATACTAGCTTGCATTCCCATCAGCATTGGAAGTGTCCCCTTCTCTCCACATCCACATCAACATCAGTAGTTTTTGGGATTTTGTTATGGGGGCTAATCTTACTGGCATTAGATGATATCTCAAAGTGGTTTTGATTTTCATTTCTCTGATGAATAAAGATGGTGAGCATTGTTTCATATGTTTGTAAGGCATGTGTCTGTCTTCTTCAGAGAAGTTTCTCACTGGATAAAAGATTTAAACTTAAGACATGAAACTATAAATATATTAGAAGATAGTGCAGGGAAAACACTTGATTGGCTTGGGAGAAATTTTTATGAGGGAGACCCCCCGGGCAATTGAAGCAACATCAAAATCATATTACTGGGATCTGATCAAGCTAAACAGCTTCTGCACAGCCAAGAGCACAGTAAATAAAGCACATAGACAGCCTTTAGAATGGGAAAAGATATTTGCAGATTATGCTTCTGACAAAGGTCTGATAACTAGAATCCACAGAGAGCTCAAACTAGTCAATAAGAAAGAAACAAATATCTCCTTTTCTACATGGGCAAGAGAATTGTTCTATTTATTTATTCATTTTTTTTTTTTTTTTTTAGAGACAGAGTTTCACTTTGTTGCCCTTGGTAGAGTGCTGTGGTATCACAGCTCACAGCAACCTCCAGCTCTTGGGCTTAGGCAATTTTCTTGCCTCAGCCTTGCAAGTAGCTGGGACTACAGGTGCCTACCACAATGCCTGGCTACATTTTTTGTGTTGCAGTTTGGCTGGAGCTGGGTTTGAACCCGCCACTATCGGTATATTGGGCTGGCACCCTACACACTGAGCCACAGGCACCACCCAAGCATTGTTCTCCTTTTAAAAGTTAATTCTAACCCAAGTCCCTTGTCCAATCCTCTATACATTATTCCCCTTCGGTCTTACACATGTGAGGACATGGTTTCCTTGACTCCTAAATAATCATCATAAATCAGCTAATGCTATATTGTAAATGATTATTGAAACACCATAAAGGGCCTGGTGATATTTCAGAGTATGTGGCACTTTGCTGTCACATCTTTAATCTGGGTATAGTGCTTGCGTCTCTGAGCCTCATCAGTTATTGCCCGGCAATAGCTGAGTATGAGAAACTTTATTTGTCACACTGACCTCCACTTTACCCAGGTTCCAAGTAAATCAATGGGAGGGTGAACAGTAAAAGTTGGTACTCCCTAGGAGAACCCTAAGACTCCCAGTTCAGCTGGTCCACAGCAGAAGGAAGGAGGTGCCAATCTCCCAAAGCCCAGGTGAAAGGGAAAAGGAGCTGCAGTCATCCCAGTAAGGGATAATGTGTACTGTAGGGACAGCCTGGCAGCCTGAGATGGGACTGAAGTTAGGGTAACAGGCACAAGACATTTCTTTTTTTCTCCTCCTTTTTCTCTCTTCCTGGACCTCATACAGCACTAGGCAGTCTGCACCAGCTCTCATTCTGGGTTCCAATGGGCATTAAATCCATGTCAGGGCCTTATATCTACCTGCCAGTAAACAAACACAGGAGTCTTCCTTTCATTTTCTATAGCAAGAAGGCTGTAACTTTTTTCCCCTTCTGGACTTCATATGGCATAAGGCAGTACCATTCTGGGTTCCAACAGGGTCAGGTTCATGATGGGGGCTTATACTGACCCACCAGTAGTCAATAGGGCAAGAGGCTTCCTTTCAATTTCCATCGTAGGAAGGCTGAAGGTCTGCTTGCAACCCCGAAAGCAGTGTGCATAGGGGTCTGTGGCTTTCAAATGCCTCCTACATCTTTTAAATGTTTGTGTGTTCATTTGGATTTGTTAGCTTTCTTTTTGTCTTTCATTTCATGAGCAAATGTTTTGTTTCTCCCAATTTCAACAGTTTTTATAAATATTATTGAGATACCTACCATGTTCCCCTTTCCCCTCTTTCATTGTCTTTGGGATCTCTGCCACTTTATACAGAAACTCCACTTGCAGGGATCTTTTGAAAAATTTCCCCTGGTCAAAAGCTCTTTTTAAATCTTTTCTTCATTTTTTATTATTGTCTCCTTTTTGCCCCTGAGCCATCAACAGCATGGGCAATAATCTTACCCAAAAGTAAAAAACCAATAAACTGCAGTTGCAGGGGTTAAACTGCAGCTGGATGTAAAGTCAAAAGTAGTCAATTAATAGATTTATTAAAGATAATTCAGTGTCAGTGCCCATGGTACCCAGAGGAAGGCATTTTAAATGTAGAAGACTGGGAGATAATAGGACATTGGCTATGACAATCTCTAGGGTGAGTCACTTTTCATCATTTAGCTCATCCTAGTCAAATCAAAATCTGACCCTACAAAATATTACCGCCAGAGGAAAATAATCCTTTTATTTCAAACAGCATAGGGACTTCTCCATCAGCTTCCCCTCTTCTGGTGGAATTAAATAAGCATCCCTCCTCACAATTTGAAAGTATCATAGAAAACTGTTTAAGAGAAAGAGCTGAATTGGATGCTGACATTTCACAGAATTTCCCTGTATTCTGTGATAACTATAGTGCCCATCATGAAAAAAAATCCCATTTTCTATTTTTTAAACAAATAAGATCTACTATAAAAGAGAATGGAATTTAAAGTGCTTTTACCAAAAGTTTATTTGATTCTGTTGCTCAAAGTTATGACATGACCCCTAGGGATTGGAAATTATTGGTAAAAGCTGTTGTGACTCCTGTTCAATTTACTGTTTGGTATCAGGAATTTCAAGTTATATGCCACAATTTTATTGAAAATAATGCTATAACAGGAAGCCAAATAAATTTTTAAATGGTCATAAGAGCAGGAGGATATAATAACCCTCTCAACAACAATTACAGTATATGGAATGAGCCTAAGCTTAGGACCTATGGGTACTGTTCATGCATGGGTTAAGATCCCAGACAGCCAAGTGACTACTGGATTCTTTTCTGCCATCCACCAGGAGGCCACAAAGGCTTATCTAGACTTTGTCAACCATTTACAAAGTGTGATAAGTCAGCAAGTCAACAATCTTCAGGCCACTGATATTTTACTCCTCCATTTGGCTTTTGAGAATGTTAATTCTGATTACCTACAAGCTTTTGCTTACAAGCTTTGGCTTTCCTAAGAGGGCGATATCCAGATATAGCCCTTGCTGCTATGATTAAGACTTGCCAGAATGTCAGCATGGAAGCCCATAAAGCCAAGTTTTACCAACAGCCTTTCAAACTCCCCACATAGGTTATAAATGTAGAAAGGAAGGACTTCTCATAAGCCATGCCCCCTCAATAGTAACAATAATAGCAGGCTCAATGTTGTGTTGCTCAAGAAAAAATTTCTGGGCAGTGCCTGTGGCTCAGTGAGTAGGGCTTCAGCCCCATATACTGGAGGTGGTGGGTTCAAACCTGGCCCTGGTCAAAAAATAAAAACTGCAAAAAAAAAAAAATTCACAAATGTGGCAAAGTATTTCATTGGGCCAATCGGTGCCATTCTAAATTTGATGCTCAGGGCAATCCTATAAATGGGAATGGAGTGTGGGTTCCTATGCCCCTCAAAACAATAGAAGCAAGCCCCCTGACCAATCTCCAAGAGAACTCTGCACAGCAATAACTACACTAAAGAAAAGAGGTTTAATATATCCATACCTACTTAATGGGTATAAAATTGAGCCAGGTGGGATAATATTCACCCATGAAACGATACCAAAAATGGGGAATTAAACAAAAAACAATTAAGTCTAGATGTAAATGATCTTTATATTAACAGTATGCCCAACTGAACGTCTGATGACTACCCTATTCAGTTAGAATTTGTATATTCTATTTAGCTAATTGAAGATACAGATTAGATCAAGCAGTAGAATTCAGAAAATTATCTATGTATTTCCATGAACCTTTACCTAATGACTCTTTAGGGGTCATAGTAGGGACAGAAATGCATAAGCTTTAAGTAATTCCTGATAAAATTGGGCCTGATAACAACAGTCCCATTAAAGTTACTTTATTACCCATATTCCTCAAACTATAAGGGCAAGCCTATTGGGAAAGTGATACTTATGCCACATGTTTCTGAAATAGAATGGTTTTGCTATCTTGACATTACCTCAGCAAATTTTAGTCAACTTTTTTGGACTACAAAATTAGGCAGAGACAAGCCTTTTATGGCTGTAACAATTAACAACAAATCTTTCGGAGGTCTTGTGGATTCTAGAGCTGAGATTACTATCATAGCAGCTAAATATTGGTCCAGTGTTCATAAAACAATCACCTTCTTCACCACCATCTCAGGTTTGGGAAGAACAATAAACCCCAAACAAAGTAAATATTTTCTCCAGGGCATGAGTCCAAATAATCAGCCAGCTACTGTTTGTCCCTTCACCTTAGATTTACCATTGTCTTTATGGGTGCATGATTTACTGTCACAATGGAATACCTGAATTTCTTTAGGACAGACTTTTCTTTAATGGACATTGAGAATGAACCACTGAGGCTCTAGTGGAAAGTAGGTCTTTTGATTGGGGAAGATAAGTGACTACTGAAGGGGGAAAAAAATATAAAAACACTACAAAATTAGTACAAAAGCAACTGAAGCAATCATACAGAATCTTCAGTAAGTAAATGAAGGTTAATACATGACCTTATATTGGTTAATGCTTATTATTCCAGTGGGGGGTACACAGCCAGGGCTCCCTAACCCTCCTTTATTTATTCAAGAAGATAGTTTGGCCGTGATTGACTTGAAAGACTATTTTTTTTTCAAGATCCCTTTGGATTCATCTGATAAAGAAAAAGTTGTTTTTTCCATTATTAAATTAATTGTGGAGCCACGATGGAACATTACCAGTGGAAAGTTTTGCCCCAAGGAATGATTAATAGCCCAACCATTTGCAAAATATACATGACAAAAGCTTTAAAGCCAGCCCATTTAAATTCCCTTTAGCTTCAAATGACCTTATCACAGGTCTATTAGCATGTGATAAGGAGTCTAGCAGCCCTTTAAGACAGAAGAAAGTCTTTGTTCAAAGTTCTCTGAATAGCCTTTAATTCAAAATAATCTTCATAACAAGGAATCATATTTTGGGGTTAATTTTTTAGCTCCTTCACACACATTTGCAGAACCCAATGGCTGCAAAATATACATTTTTTCTCATCAGCTCATGGAATATTTTCCAAGATAAAACATGTTAGTCTATACAACAAGTTTCACTAAAATTCAAAAAATAAAATTCATATTATGTCTCCTCAGAGAAGAACAAAATAGAAATACGATCCTAGAGGAACTGTCAAAATATTAGAAAAGCATGGAATTTACACAACATGCTTCTGAATGATCTATGGGTCAATGACAAAAACAATACGAAAATTAAATATTTTTGTGCAGTAAGAATGGGGACTGAAGACCCCATTCTTGGCATGGGAGGGTACCCCCAGAAAAAGAGAAAATTAAAAAGTAAGCTGAAGGTGTCGGAACACAGAAAAGTCAGCCAGTTTACCTTTAAGCTAGCCATTGCTAAATTTCTTATCTGAAGAAGTTTCCGGCCTTTCCTGAAACTCTGGCCTATTGGGGATAGAGCTTACACCAATACCCTGCTGAGTCTGTGAAGACTCTGAGGAAGGAAATGTTCATAAAAGAGATTATGACAAGACCTAGAATAGATACACCTTCTATGTTGTTTCCTGCCCATTAAACAGACAAAACAAATACCCATTGTGGAGATTTGCATTTGGCTGCAGCAGAGACCAAGGGAACAGCTTGAAGCCTGAGGTAAGGGCAAAAATGCTTGCATCCCTTATTGCAAAGTAAAATCCTCTGTGGTGGTGATGAGAGGCAAAAGCCTCTCTCCCACCGATTCCTCAGAGGAGATTAACATCAGTGATATTTTACTTCACGGTAAACTACCAGAGCTTAACACCTCCTTAGAAATCTGTGTGTGTGATTTCAGACAGGAGGCTTCCCCCACACAAGGTTCAAGTTTCAGATGTTGCAAAACTGCTCAAATCCTTCAAGTTAATAAAAATAACAATAGGAGCTGATATGCTTACTCAGAGAAACTGCTGGTGTCTTTGTTCCCTCCCTCAGTTTACCACCTGGACAGATAGATTTCAGTAAAAGTTGTGTGGAACAGAGACTTCAGCTCACTTGCCAGAGGCCCACGAACAGGCAGTGGTCCCTGAGCTCCCACCTTTGAAAATTCTATTCTGGGGCAGTGCCTGTGGCTCAAAGGAGTAGGGCACTGGCCCCATATGCTGGTGGCAGGTTCAAACCCAGCCTCAGGCAAAACTGCAAAAAAAAAAAAAAAAAAAATTTTATTCTGTGTCTTGTGCCTGAAAAAGAAAATTCTATTCTGTGTCTTGTGTCTCTTGTTTTTATTGTTTTTCCTAAGTTTATATTTCTTCAGTTGGTCTCACCTCTCACCAGTTCCACAGGTCTTAGTGGACCCTGCCCCGGGGGCAGGACACTTACATTTTTGAAACAAAATAAAGATTGAACATATTTAAACTTCTAGGACACAGTAAAGGCAGTACTAAGAAGGAAGCTTGTAACATTACAATCCTACATCAAAAATTTAGAAGGGTCACAAAGTAACAACCTATTATGGTACCTCAAAATAGTACCAAATATGTTTTGTTTTGTTTTTTTTTTTCTTCAGGGTATATGCCAAGTGTGGGATTACGGGAGAAAATGGGAGGTCTAATTTGAGTTCTTTGAGGATTCTCCATACTTCCTTTTAAAAAGGGTGTATTAGTTTCCAGTCCTAACCAGAAGTGCAGAAGTGTTCCCTAGCCTCCAAATCTATGTCAGAATCTGCCAATGTGATGTGGGCTAATTTTACTGGAGTTAGGCATATCTTAAAGTGAAATTTATTGTGTTCCCAGGGCCATAGTACTTACATCATTCCTGATTGACTCAATATCTGAGTGACCTGAATCCCATGGAAAAATCTTAAACTTGGTTGAATTTGGATTCAGATTCAGACCCTATCCTTCAGGCCAGAGCTACCTTCTGAATGCTTTACTCACAACCCTGCTCTCTAGGTTGGATCAGCCCCACCTTTCCCATGGCCTTCACTTGGATCCTTGGCTACACTCTACAGGCAGAATGGGAATTAAAGACTCCATTCTTGGCAAGGGGAAAAAAAAAAAAAACAGAAAAAGGGAAACATTTAAAAAGTAAGCTGAGTGAGTTGGAACAAAGGAAAGTCAGCTAGTTTACCTTTAAACAAGCTGCTGCTAAATTTCCTATTTGAGCAAGTTTCCTGCTTTTCCTAAAACTCTGATCTGTTGGGGATACAGCTTGCTAAGACTCCTGGTGGGTCTCTGAACACTTTGAAGAAATAATGACCACAAAAGATGCTGTGGAAAAGCCTGGAAAGATACATTAACTATGTCATTTCATGCCCAGTAAACAGTCAAAACAAATGCCCATTGGGGAGATTTGTATTTGGCTAGGGCAGAGATCAAGGAAATAGCTCAAGCCCTGAAATATAGGTAGGAGGGTTTATATCCCTTATTGCAGAGGAAGACTCTCTGTGGTGGGGATGAGAGGAAAATTCCTTTTCCACCAATTCTTTAGACATTGATACCCATGGCATTTTATTCCACAGAGAACTAGCTGAGTTTAATACTTCCTTAGGAATCTGTGTGTGCAACCTCAGACAGGAGGATGCCCCTTACAAGGCTCAGGTTCCAGATTTCTCAAGGCTGCTCAGACCCTTAAAGTTAATGATTATAGAAATAATAGGAGGTGAGATACTCATTCAGAGAAACTGCTCACATCTTTGTGCTCTTCCTCAGTTTACCCACTATGCTAATGAACATATAGCCTTCAATAAAAGCTGAGTGGAACTGATAGTAGGGTCTACCATCAGAACCCCACAAGTGGGCAGTGGTCTCCTGTGTTCCCACCTTTGAAAATTCTATTCTCGGTGTCTTGTCTCTTTCTTTCTTGTCCTCTCTAACTTAATATTTCTTCAGTCAGTTGCCACCAGATCCACAGGTCTTAACAGACCCTGCCACATGGGCAGGACCCTGGCAACACTCAGACACTGTGCCTCAAGATCTTCCTCAGTCTGGGCCCTGAGGTTCTCGTGCCAGAGGTGGATGCTCTACAATTGAGCATTAAAAACTTCTGCCAGTCCTGGGACACCATTCCCAAGACTCTATTGCTTCACCTGGTCCCCCAAACCCCACACCAGAACTACGAACACCTTACAAGAGCCAAAGATATGCCCCAAGTCCAAAGATTCATGAAGATACCTCCAGCTCAAGCCACCAGTTCACTGAGACTTGAATAGAAGTAAGGTACACAACCATCGAAACCCATGAATCTCACATCCAGCTGCTGCTATTACCACTCTTAACTATAGTACAATCTAGTGACCTCTCCTTACTTGATTAAAGCAGTTTCCAATAAGGAATTGAAACCATTCAAATCTTTTAGTCTTAGGTGGAAAAAATGAAGTCACTGATAATAACAAACCCGCAAAATAACACTAGAAATATGAAAAATCAAAACAGGTCAACTTCCACAAAGGATCAGGAAGAAGTCACAACAGGGACCTCTAATTATAAATAAATTACTGAAATAATAGAAATACAATTAAGCATATGTATGTGAAATAAGATAAATTGGATCAAAGAGTAAGTTGAAAACCAGGAAAAATAAACCCAATCAATGTTTCATTAAATTAATAAAAAAGTAACAAAGAACTGGAAAAATCATGAAAGATATTAATGGTAATTAAATAAATGAAAAGAGTAATTCAGTGAGATTTAAGATATAGCACAATATTTCAGAGACAGAACATGGAGAATAAAGAATTTCTGAGCTGGAATATGAGGCTCTTGGGCTAACTCAGTCATTTAAAGATGCAGAAAAGTAGAGAACAAAGGCAGAACATTCACATATATAAACTTGGAACTATGAAGAGTATACAGACATACAAATTATAGGTATCCCTGAAGGAGAAGAAGAGAGTGTTTATATCATGGTATCTCCATTGCACAACTTCTGGAGGCAAGACATGATTGCAAGAGGGACTTTACCTAACAAATGCAATCAGTGTAACCTGGCTTATTGTATCCTCAATGAATCACCAAAAATTAAAAAAAAAAAAAGAAAAAAGAAAAAAAAAACTTGAAAAAAAAAAAAAAGAATGTCATTATTGAAAAAACAATTTCTTACTATCACCAGAGAATCAGACAATCCAGATTCAAGATGGTCATCAAACTCCAGGAAGACTCATAGCATATACAACATCTTCAAGACACATAATTAAATTAAAAAAGAAAATTATGTAAGCAGCCACAATTAAAATAACTGAAGGGAAAGACATCAGAATAACAGCAGACTTCTCAATAGAAACCTTTTAAAGAGAAGAAAGTTAGCTGCATCTTCAACCTTCTTAAATAGAACAACTGCTAACCTAGAATTTTGTATCCTGAAAAACTAATTTTCACATTTCCTAACAGCAAAAATTTAGGAAATTTCTTACAACTAGACCTGCCCCAGTCAAAGTACTCAGTTCTACATTATGCGTGGATCAGCACAATAGACTCTTACCAGTGTAAAACTACCCAGCATCTCAAGTTTAGTCTCGATTTCAAAGTGGCTTGAGGTAAAAGAAAGAAAAATAGTTCTACATAAGAGGAAGAACAGAAATCCACCCTACTTATCAATTCTGTTATTAAATATAAATGGTATGAACTCCTCACTGAAGAGACATAGGGTGGTTGGATAAATAAAAGAAACACAAGCCAAGTATATGTTGTCTCAAGGAAACACATCTAACCCACAAGGATTCATTCAGACTCTAAGTCAGGCTTCCTCAAACTTTTTAAACAGGGGGCCAATTCACTGTCCCTCAGACCATTGGAGGGCCAGACTATAGTTTAAAAAAAAAAATAAATAAGAACAAATTCCTATGCACACTGCACATATCTTATTTTGAAGTAAAAAAACAAAACTGGAACAAATACCATCACACTGCCTCATGTGGCCCGTGGACCACAGTTTGAGGATCCCTGCCTAGGTGAAGGGATGGAAAATAATATTCCATGCAAATGAAAACCAAAAGAAAGCTAATGTTTCACTCCCATAATAGACAAAACAGATTTAAAATAAACAAAAATTTAGAAAAAGATAGTCATTATATATTTGTGAAGGGAACATTTAAACAAGAAGATATAACAATCCTAAATATATATGCACCCAACACAGGTGCACCAAGATATGTGAAACAAATCCTACTTGATATAAACAAAATGACAAAGAAGAAAAATGTAATATTCAGGGACTTCAATACATCACTGAAAGAATAAGACAGTTGGGCTCAGCACCTGTACCACAGTGGTTATGGCTCCAACCACATGCACTGAGCCTGGCAGGTTCAAGCCCAGCCCATGCCAGCTAAACAACAATGACAACTGCAACAAGAAAATAGCCAGGCATTATGGCAGGCACCTGTAGTCCCAGCTACTTGGAAGGCTGAGGCAAGAGAATCACTTAAGCCCAAGAGTTTGAGGTTGCTGTGAGCTATGACTCCACACTCTACCAAGGGTGACATAGTGAGACTTCATCTCAAAAAAAAAAAGGAAAAAAGAATGAGGCAGTCCATAAAAGTAGAAAATAAACAAAGAAACAATAGATTTAACATGACCACAGAACAAATGTGCCTATCAACACTCACAGAACATTATTTTTTTTGTATTATTATTATTTTTTTTATTGTTGGGGATTCATTGAGGGTACAATAAGCCAGGTTACACTGATTGCAATTGTTAGGCAAAGTCCCCCTTGCAATCATGTCTTGCCCCCATAAAGTGTGACACACACCAAGGCCCCACCCCCTCCCTCCGTCCCTCTTTCAGCTTCCCCCCATAACCTTAATTGTCATTAATTGTCCTCATATCAAAATGGAGTACATAGGATTCATGCTTCTCCATTCTTGTGATGCTTTGCTAAGAATAATGTCTTCCACTTCCATCCAGGTTAATACGAAGGATGTAAAGTCTCCATTTTTTTTAATAGCTGAATAGTATTCCATGGTATACATATACCACAGTTTGTTAATCCACTCCTGGGTTGGTGGGCATTTAGGCTGTTTCCACATTTTGGCGATTGTAAATTGAGCTGCAATAAACAGTGTAGTACAAGTTTCCTTATGATAAAAGGATTTTTTTCCTTCTGGGTAGATGTCTAGTAATGGGATTGCAGGATCAAATGGGAGGTCTAGCTTGAGTGCTTTGAGGTTTCTCCATACTTCCTTCCAGAAAGGTTGTACTAGTTTGCAGTCCCACCAGCAGTGTAAAAGTGTTCCCTTCTCTCCACATCCATGCCAGCATCTGCAGTTTTGAGATTTTGTGATGTGGGCCATTCTCACTGGGGTTAGATAATATCTCAGGGTTGTTTTGATTTGCATTTCTCTAAGATAAAGAGATGATGAACATTTTTTCATGTGTTTGTTAGCCATTCATCTGTCATCTTTAGAGAAAGTTCTATTCATGTCTCTTGCCCATTGATATATGGGATTGTTAGCTTTTTCCATGTGGATTAGTTTGAGTTCTCTATAGATCCTAGTTATCAAGCTTTTGTCTGATTTGAAATATGCAAATATCCTTTCCCATAGTGTAGGTTGTCTCTTTGCTTTGGTTATTGTCTCCTTAGCTGTACAGAAGCTTTTCAGTTTAATGAAGTCCCATTTGTTTATTTTTGTTGTTGTTGCAATTGCCATGGCAGTCTTCTTCATGAAGTCTTTGCCCAGGCCAATATCTTCCCGTGTTTTTCCTATGCTTTCTTTGAGGATTTTTATTGTTTCATGCCTTAAATTTAAGTCCTTTATCCATCTTGAATCAATTTTTGTGAACACTCACAGAACATTCTATCCCTAAACTACTGAATATGCATTCTTCTCATCAGCTCATGGATCATTCTCTAGGATCAATCACATACAAAGCCACTAAACTGTCTCAAAAAAATTTAGAAAACAGAGACTGTACCTTTTATCAGACAACAAAATAATAAAATTATTAGTTAATTTAAACAGAAATGCTCATCTCTACACAAACTCACAAAGTTGTTCTTTAGAAAATATACACAAAACTGATAAGCCTTTGGTCAGACTACAAAAGAGAAAAGAAAGTACTCTAATAGCCTCAAACAAAAATGAAAAAGGGGAAATCACAGTTGGAAGTATGGAAATACAAATAATCATCAGTGGATTCTATAAAAATCTCTATGAACATGAACTTGAAAACAGAAAAAAAAATGGGCAAATTGTTTAAAACACATTATTTCCATATGCTCAACCAGGGTGAAATAGAACTCCTGAAAAGACCAATAACTGGGCGGCGCCTGTGGCTCAGTGAGCAGGGCGCCGGCCCCATATGCCGAGGGTGGCGGGTTCAAACCCGGCCCCGGCCAAACTGCAACAAAGAAAATAGCTGGACGTTGTGGCAGGCGCCTGTAGTCCCAGCTGTTCAGGAGGCTGAGGCAAGAGAATCGCGTAAGCCCAAGAGTTAGAGGTTGCTGTGAGCTGCGTGATGCCACGGCACTCTACCGAGGGCCATAAAGTGAGACTCTGTCTCTACAAAAAAAAAAAAAAGAAAAGACCAATAACTAGACATCAAATTTAAACCAAAAATAAAATATCTTCCAATAAAGATATTTTCAAGCTCAAATTTTACCAAACCTACAAAGAGGCACTTATGCATATACTTAAGAAATTATTCCATATAATTGAGAAGGAAGGAACTCTTCCCAAGTCATTCTACAAAGCAAATATCAACTTGATAGCAAAGCCAGAAAATGATACAACAAATGAAGAAAATATTCTCAATAAAATCTTAGCAAACTAAATTCAGGTGCACATCTAGAAAAAAGAATTTATCATAACTAAGTGGGCTTCATCTCACACATGCAAGTTTAGTTGAACATATGAAAATCTATAAATGCAATACACAGCATAAACAGAAGCAAAGACCATATCCTTCTTTCAATAGACGCAGAAAAAGCACGTGCAAAAAATTCAGCACACTTTTTTTTTGTATAAAATCCTTACAAATAGGAATAGATAAGGCATACACTTTACCTAACAATTGCAAACAATGTAATCTAATTATGTGTACCCTTATGCGGGAGGTAGATAGGTTGACTTCTCAGTGGAAAGCCCTGCCTCAATCCTATGGTATCCATTGGAAATCCTGCAGAAGTGAGATCTGTGGGGATCATCAAAACCACAGAAGATGAAAAGAGCCCAGAGGCACTGGGACAAAAAAGACCCCTGTGTGCCAGAGTCAACAGGTGGGAGGGGATAAGTTCTTTCAACTTCTGATATGTAGTTAGATTAGGAAAACTGACTTTCTTCCCCTTCAGGGATAGATCTATTTCCTCCCTCCCCCTTTCTAAATATACAATTAGCTGTTAGCAACTTTCTTGCATTTTACTCAGCCTCTCTTTCTATCCAATCTTCTTGAGGACTTGGTATTATTTCAATTCTATCTTTTTGCATTTTTCCATTTTGCATATGCACCTTTGAGGGGCTGCATATTCTCGGTTTTACTGCTTGGTCTAAGATAATGTAAGCCTTCTCTAGGCATTTTCATATTTCATGTTTTAAACTGGTATAGGTTATTTTTCCTCAGCATTGTTTCTTAGTTGGCTTTAAAACCAGATTGGGGTTCATCTTATTACTCTGAAATATAAAAAAGAAAAAAATACAATAAAAGCCGTCTACGACAAACCCACAATCTACAACATACTGAATGGGAGAAAAATTGAGAGCATTCTACTTTAGAAATAAAACCAGTAAGTTTATCTACTATCACCACTTCTATTAAATAATTTTACAAGTCCTAGCCAGAGCAGTAGGCAAAAGAAATAAAGGGATAAAAATAAGGAAAGAAGAGGTCAAATTATTGCTGTTTGCTGACATTATGATATTATATTTAGAAAAACCCAAAATTCAACCAAGATACTCCTGGAATTGATAAATAAAACCAGCAAAGTCTCATATTACCCAATCGAGCTATACAAATCAGTAGCTTTTAGTTGTATATAACTAAAACAGTAATGCTGAGAATCAATTCAAAGATTCAATAATTTCACCATAGCAAAAATAGAAAATAAAATACCCATGAATATTTTTAAAGAAGGGGGTGAAAACCTTGTTGAGGAAAATTCTGAAACTCTGTGTAAAGAAATTGCACAGGATATAAAGAGATAGAAAAACATATCATGATCATGGATTGGCAGGATCAGCATTCTTAAAACGTCTATACTATCCAAAGTGATTTATGGATTGAATGTAATCTCCAATGAATGCCACTGACATTTTATGCAGATCTGGGAAAAATAGTTCATGCTTTGTATGAAGTCATAAAACTTCTCAAATAGCTAATGTGACCTTAGTTAATAAGAACAATTCTGAGGCCCAGTGTGGTGGCTCATGCCTGTAATCCTAGCACCCTGGGAGGCCAAGACAGGTGGATTGCTTGAACTCTGGAGCTCAAGACCAGCCTGATCAAGAGCAAGACACAATCTCTACTAAAAATAGAAAAATTAGCTGGATGTTGTGGCAGGTATCAGTATTCTCAGCTACTCTGGAGGCTGAAACAATGAAATTGATTGAGCCCAGGAATTTGAGGTTGCTATGAAGTATGACACCATGGTCCTCTACTCAGGGTAAAGTGAGACTCTGTGAAAAAAAGAAAGAAAATAATTCTGGAGACATCACTTTACCAGATATCATACTATACTGCAGAGCTATAGTAATCAAAACAGAATTACACTGGAACAAAATAGAGATGTAGACCTATAGATCATAACCAAGAATACAGATATAAAACCATCTTCATATTCCCATTTTATCTTTGATAAGCATAGAAAAACATACATGAGGAAAATAATCCATATTCAATAAATGATGTTGCAAAAACTGGATACAGAACCTGTACCTCTCACCATAAACAAAAATAAATTCACAATGGATGTCAAATGTAAACCTAAGGGATGAAACAATAAGTATTCTAGAACAAAATGTTGGAAAATCTCTTATAGATTAACAGGCTCAGCAAAGAATTCATGAAAAAGACCTCCAAAGAAATCACATCAATAACAGAAATAAACAAATAGGATCTAATCAAATTAAAAAGTTTCTGCACAGCCAAGGACACAATCAACAGAACCAATAGAAAAACTAAAACTGAGAGAAAACATTTGCATAATATAAATTTGGAAAAGACCTGATAATCAGAATTTACAAATAAGTCAATAGTATCAGTAGGTAAAGATCAAGTAACCCCATTAAAAAGTGGGAAAAACACAGGAACAAAAACGTATTAAATGAAGATAGACTAACTGCCAAGAAACACTTGGAAAACTGCTCATTGTATTTAATCATCAGGGGAATACAAATCAAAACTATATTGGGATAAAAATGTTCACAGGTGTAAAGAATCCTTGGTCAATAAATTGTGCTGGGAGAGCTGGATAGCCACATGTAAAAGCCAGGTGTAAAAAAGGATCTTCACCTACCACCATTTGCAAATATTAATGTACAATGGATAAATGACTTAAAACGAAGGCAGAAAACTATAAGAATGCTGGATACTTTTGGAAATCTCTCATTTATGTTGGCATAAGCAAAGAATTCATGAAGAACCCCCCCAAAAAAAAATCACAGAAACAAGAATGATTAAATGGGACCTGATAACATTAAAAACCTTCTTGACAGTCAAGGACATAACCAAAACAGTGAATAGACAACCCACAGAATGAACGAAAATATTCACATACTATACATCTGATATAAGACCAATAACCAGAATCTTCAAAGAACTCAAACAAATCAGCAAGAAACAACCAAATAACTCCATTAAAAAGCGGGAAAAGACATAAACAGAAACCTTTCAAATTAAGATGTACTAATGGCCAACTCATAAAAAAAATGCTCACCATTTCTAATTATTTGAAAAATACAAGTCAAAAACCACAGGGAAATATCACCTATTTCTAATGAGAATGGCTCTTATTAAAAAGTCAAAAAAATAACAGGTTCTGAGGATATGGAGTGAAAATAACACTCTTACATTGTTGGTGGAACTGCAAACTAGTGCAACTGCTGTGGAAAATTGTATGTAGATACCACAAAGAATTGAAGAGAGACCTACCAGTTTATCCAGCAATCGCACTGCTGTGAATATACCCAAGTGGGGGGGGGGATTTTATGAAAAGGACATCTGCGCTCGAATGTTTACAGCAGAACAATTCACAATCCAAGTGTCCACCAATACACAAATGGATTAATAATGTGGTTTATGCATATTATGGATTACTGCAGCCATAAAAATGGTGATATAATATCTTTTTGTACAATCTAAAGGCAACTGGAAACATTCTTCTAAGTTAAACATCACACATCACAAGAATGGAGAAACAAACAACTTGGAACTAATTAATCAACACTTAAGTAACTTATAGAAGTAAATTTCAATGAAATTCAAGCTGGAGTTATATATTGCCTTGGGTAGTATGGACATTTTGATAATGTTGATTCTTCCCAGCCATGAGCATGGTATGTTTTTCCATTTGTTAACATTTTCAGCTATTTCTTTTCTTAGAGTTTCATAGTTCTCTTTATAGAGATCTTTCACGTCTTTTGTTAGGTAAATTCCCAAATATTTCATCTTCTTTGGCACTACTGTGAATGGGATAAAGTCCTTAACTGCTTTTTCAATTTGACTGTTGTTGGTGTATATAAAGGCTACCGATTTATGAATGTTGATTTTGTAACCTGAGACGCTGCTGTATTCCTTGATCACTTCTAGGAGTTTTGTAGTAGAGTCCCTAGTGTTTTCCAGATACACAATCATATCATCTGCGAAGAGCGAAAGTTTGATCTCTTCTGACCCTATATGGATACCCTTGATCGCCTTTTCTTCCCTAATTGCGGTGGCTAAAACTTCCATTACAATGTTGAAAAGCAATGGAGATAATGGGCAGCCTTGTCTGGTTCCTGATCTGAGTGGAAATGATTCCAATTTAACTCCATTCAATATGATATTGGCTGTGGGTTTGCTGTAGATAGCCTCTATCAGTTTAAGAAAAGTCCCTTCTAGACCAATTTTCTTGAGTGTTCTGATCATGAAGGGATGCTGGATATTATCAAAAGCTTTTTCTGCATCAATTGAGAGAATCATATGGTCTTTGTTTTTTAATTTGTTTATGTGCTGAATTACATTTATAGATTTACATATATTGAACCAGCCTTGAGACCTTGGGATAAAACAAACTTGGTCATGATGTATAATTTGTTTGATGTGTTGCTGGATTCTGTTTGTTAGGATCTTGTTGAATATTTTTGCATCTATATTCATTAGTGATATTGGTCTAACAATATATAATTTCAACGCACTCCCTATTAAAGCTCCACTGTCATATTTTAAAGATCTTGAAAAAACATTACTTCGTTTTATATGGAATCAGAAAAAACCTCGAATAGCCAAGACATTACTCAGAAATAAAAACAAAACAGGAGGAATCATACTACCAGACCTCAGACTTTACTACAAATCGATAGTGATCAAAACAGCATGGTATTGGCACAAAAACAGAGAAGTAGATATCTGGAACAGAATAGAGAACCAAGAGATGAATCCAGCTACTTACCGCTATTTGATTTTTGACAAGCCAATTAAAAACATTCAGTGGGGAAAAGATTCCCTATTTAACAAATGGTGCTGGGTGAACTGGCTGGCAACCTGCAGAAGACTGAAATTGGACCCACACCTTTCACCATTAACTAAGATAGACTCTCATTGGATTAAAGATTTAAACTTAAGACATGAAACTATAAAAATACTAGAGGAGAATGCAGGGAAAACCCTTGAAGAAATTGGTCTGGGTGAGTATTTCATGAGGAGAACCCCCCGGGCATTTGAAGCAGCTTCAAAAATACACTACTGGGACTTGATCAAACTAAAAAGCTTCTGCACAGCTAAGAACAAAGTAAGCAAAGCAAGCAGACAGCCCTCAGAATGGGAGAAGATATTTGCAGGGTATATCTCTGACAAAGGTTTAATAACCAGAATCCACAGAGAACTCAAACGCATCAGCAAGAAAAAAACAAGGGATCCCATCGCAGGCTGGGCAAGGGACTTGAAGAGAAACTTCTCTGAAGAAGACAGGCGCACGGCCTTCAGACATATGAAAAAATGCTCATCATCTTTAATCATCAGAGAAATGCAAATCAAAACTACTTTGAGATATCATCTAACTCCAATGAGACTAGCCTATATCACAAAATCTCAAGACCAGAGATGTTGGCGTGGATGCGGAGAAAAGGGAACACTTCTGCACTGCTGGTGGGAATGCAAATTAATACATTCCTTTTGGAAAGATATATGGAGAACACTCAGAGATCTAAAAATAGATCTGCCATTCAATCCTGTAATTCCTCTGCTGGGCATATACCCA
The DNA here is from genome assembly GCF_027406575.1 of Nycticebus coucang. Classification (NCBI taxonomy): domain Eukaryota; kingdom Metazoa; phylum Chordata; class Mammalia; order Primates; family Lorisidae; genus Nycticebus; species Nycticebus coucang. The sequence goes on along the minus strand of NC_069804.1, from coordinate 92,092,372 downwards.
GAAGACCAAAAATCACAACATAACAAAGATATTTGTACCAGAATGTTTATTGCAGCCCAATTCATAATAGCTAAGTCATGGAAAAAGCCCAAGTGCCCATCGATCCACGAATGGATTAATAAATTGTGGTATATGTATACCATGGAATACTATGCAGCCTTAAAGAAAGATGGAGACTTTATCTCTTTCATGTTTACATGGATGGAGCTGGAACATATTCTTCTTAGTAAAGTATCTCAAGAATGGAAGAAAAAGTACCCAATGTACACAGCCCTATTATGAAACTAATTTGGGACTCTCACATGAAAGCTATAACCCAGCTACAACTTAACATTAGGGGGAAGTGGGAAAGGGAGGGGGGTGGGTAGAGGGAGGGGTATCAGTGGGATCACACCTGTGGTGCATATTACAGGGGTATTTGCGAAACTTGGTAAAGGTAGAATGTAAATGTTTTGGCACAGTAACTGAGATAACACCGGAAAGGCTATGTTAACCACTGTGATAAAAATGTGTCAAATGGTTTATGAAGCGAGTGTATGATACCCCATGATCATATCAATGTATACAGTTATGATTTAATAAAAAAGAAAAAGAAAGAAATTCAAGCTGGAGGAGAGAAAAGGATGGGATGGGTAAGTTTACACTTCCAGATACAATGCACGATATCTAGGTGAAGGCCACACTTACGTGTACAACTTTGACTCAATCTGTACAAAAACAAAGTATGTAAACAAAACTTCTTTACTCCCTAACATTCTAAAATTAATTATAAGAACTACCTTGAGATATTACATAACTCCAGTGAGAATGGATCACATCAAATAGTCCAGATGCTAAGTAACAGATGCTGGCAGGGATATAGAGAGGCAGGAAGACTCATTTACAGTTGGAGTGTGAAAACTAGTATAACCACTATAAAATAGTATGGATATATCTCAAAAGACTAAAAGTATACCTACCATTCGATCCAGCAATCTCACTACTGGGTATTTACTCAAAGGAAAAACTAAGCTATTTTATTGCAGCATTTTTTTACAATCATAAAGATGTGGAAACAACCCAAGTTTTCAGCAATACATGAATATATTAATAAAATATGGTATATTTATACAATGTAATATTAGTCAGCCATACAAAAAGTGTTGACTTGGTATCTTTTGTAACAACCTAGATGAAATTGAAAAGCATTCTTCTAACTGAAGTACCACAAGAACAGAAAAACTGAAACCACATGTACTCTACAATATATCTGAACTAGTTGATGAACTCTCATGCATATATGGAAGCAAAACTCAATGGAATTAAATTAGATGCAGGGGGAGGAAGGAATTGGCAAATTTACACCCAGAATGTGCAAAACACACTTTCTGGTTGAAGAGTACACTTATATCTTTGACTTAAAATGTACAAAAGCAAATTAGGTATTAAAACATAGGTATCCACATAATATTGTGAAATAAAAAAATGGTATACCAACACACATCCAGTTATAATAACTAAAGTTAAAAGACCACTACTTTAAAATATATGGAGGAACTTAAATCCATAATTATTGCTCATGGGAATATAAAATCATACAACTACTTTGGAAAGCTGTTTGGCATTTCTTGAAAAGTTAAATATATACCCAACCACATTATTAAACCATTCTATTCTCATGTATTTGCATAAGAGAAAGCAAAGCACACATCCTTACAAAAACTTGTGCTCATAGCAACTTAATTTGTAATAGACAAAATATGGAAACAACCCAAATTATCAGTAATTGGTGAATAAAAAAAATTGTGTTATGTATACACAGTGGAATGCTACTCAACAGTTGTCGGGTCCCATCTGGGGTGCCACTTGTCGGGGCCCAGGGACGCCATGTCTTTGACCCCAACCCAAGGCCTCACTGGAGCTGGGATGCTAGGTCTCCACCCCGGCGCAATCAAATGTCTGTTATCAGGCTGCTGCGCTAGCTTACTCAGGGTAGGTCTCATTCTGGTCTCTGGTGCCTAAGCACCTTAGAAGTCACAGTAAATATTATTAGGAGTGAACATCTTGGTAGCAATCTCAGCAGCAGTCTGTTAGTCTTAGTAGCAGCAGCAGCTTCTCCTGAGGTTATTTATAGAAGTAATACACCACAGGAATGGAGACTGCTATGCAATAATGTTCGTGTTCTTGTCACATGCTCTTACACGCTCTGGTGCTCTTTAACGAGAGACCAATGATGTTAAATGATGTTAAATCCCTTCCCTAGTCCCTTATTGCCAAAGTATTTCTCACCCGTGCCTCCTAAAAACAGTAACAAAATGAATTATTTATACAAGCAAAACATGGATGAATAAAAACATCATTCTACTTAATAAAATAAATCTATATCCCTCCAAAATATATATGGTTGATTACATTTATATAAAACTCCAGACAATACAAATTAATCTATGGTGATAGAAAGCAAGTCAGTGATTTCCTAGAGGATAGAGGTATTGTTCATAAAATGGCATAAACTTGCATATGTCATATATGCTTATAACTTTGATGGTAGCAATGTTTTCATGAGTATACAAATGTATCAACACTTATCAAATTGTATGCTTTTATTATGTGTACTTTATGTCAATTATATCTCAATAAAGCTGTCTACGGAATCAAAGGAAAATATTATAGCAGAAAATCCAAGAAAACTTCTGAAACTTGGCACAGGTTAAAAAAAAAATCTATAACTAAAACCTCAAAGCATAGGCAACAAGAAATAGATAAAGAGGACTTAGTTCATCTAAATATCTTCTGTGCAGTATAGGAATAAATAACAGAGTAGTAAGCAGACAACTGAGAGAATGGGTAAAAATATTCACAAACTATGCATTCAACAAAGGAGTAATACATGAAGTCTATGAAAAAAAACCTTCAAATGACTCAATGTAGGAACCAGGTTTGTAGTGTAGTCCAGGTCACGCATTTCTGGAGGACTTGTTGACCAGAGTTCAAGTTTCTCAAAGCCCTCAAGTCTAGCATTAGCCCGGTGGTCTATACAGGATGTCTGGCACCCAGCAGGCTCAGGGCTAGTCCAGGATTTGGCACCCCCCTCCTTTCAGGTGGCAGAGATGTCCTGATTGTTACCTGGTCGATGAGAACAAATTACCTAGCAATGAAAGATTACTCTCATCTGAGGCCTTGCCAGGCATTGATAGAAATCACTGAAATGAGTTAGGCAAGTTTATCCCCAATTTGTAAAGTTTAAGTTGTAATCACATGGTGTTCCTGCATGATTTTTCCTTTCTTCTGTTTCACTTATTCTGACTGTTAATGATTACCTGAGGCACCTTGCTTTGAATAACTTGAATTAAGCTTATGCATTATAAAAGAGGTAAAGGCTTCATCCTTTTTTAAGGCTTCATAGTATTCCATGGTATACATATACCACAATTTATTAATACATTCATAGATTGATGGGCACTTGGGCTCCTTCCATGACTTGAATATTACGAATTAAGCTGCAACGAATCTGGTGCAAATATCTTTTTTGCATAGTTATTTTTGGTCTTTTGGAGGTTTTATAGAGGGAGGGTAAAAGGCAGGACCACACCTATGGAGCGTATTGCAAGGGTCAAGTCAAATCTGTCAAGTGTAGAACATAAATGTCTTAACACAATAATCAAGTGAATGAGGCAAAAGCTATGTTGATTGGTTTGATGTAACCACATCAGATTGTATAAAAAAATCAACACATTGTACTTCATACATGCATAAATGTATTCATGATTTTTATGTATTTGACTTAATAAAAAAGTTTATGCATTATGATATCAGTGTGATTTATTATTTTTGATTGAATAAAGTCACCTGTGGGAGATACCTCCCACAGGTGTTTCCAACAAGTGCCTCCCACAGGTATCTTTAAATCAGCACCTCAGTGCACTTCTCAGTGCATGCTGGCTGCACTTGAGATGGTGCTGGTTTAATGTATGTGTCTCACAGGCACCCATGGATTATTTCACCTGAGACAACTGAGTCTGAGTTGTTTCTCATGTCAACTTATCTCAGTGCAGATCCCAGCAAAGGTTGTGGGAATCCAGGCCCCCACAACTCAACAAGAAAAAAATAAATGGCCAGCCCCATTAAATGTGATCAAATGACATGAGAAAACACTTTTCAAAATACACATGTAAGTGGTTAAAAATCATGAAAAGATGCTTTATATTGCTAAACATCAAAGAAATTTAAATTGAAGTTACAATGGAATACAATTCTACACAAGTAAATCATGTATTTCATAGATACACAGATAAGACTAGAGGTGATTATGTAAGTGAAATAGCTCAGAAATAGAAGTCAAATATCACATGTTCTCACTTATAAGTGGGAGCTAAACTGCGCCTACATAGGGACACACAGTAGTATAATGGACATTGGAGAAAATAAAGGGTGGAGGGTGGAAGATGTTGAAGGATGTAAAAATACCTGTGGGGGGCAATAGATGCTATGTGGGTGGTGTGAACACCAAAAGGCCAGAGTCCACTGCTATATAATACATATATGTAATGGAATTCAACTTTCACTACCTAAATCTATTTTTAATATTTTCCAAATCTATTTTTAAATGAAAAAGATAAAAAAATGAAGCAAGTGAGGATTATATTCAATAATATCGTCATTCAAATTTGAAGGTGAGATAATGTTTCTCACACAAACAAAAGCTGAGAGAATTCATCACCACCAGACCCATCTTGGAAGAAATGCTAAAAGTAGTTGTTCTGTCTGAAAGAATAAAAAACCCACTAAGGTGCAAAAGAAAAAAGTTCCATGCGCAAATTCAACTCATAAAATAAAGTACATGGATAAAGGTAGAATTTTTTATTACTATATTTGTGGTGTGCAATCCACCTATAACTTTGGCACAAAGCCTACAAGATTAATCTATCAAAACAATAATAGCCACAGCAAAGTGTTGTTCTGAGATAGGTTATTTAACAATTTATAAACTAAATCAATTAATAATCAAAATATGGGGGATTATAGTTAAAGTGTATAATTGTTGATATGTTTCTTTTTGCTTTGTTTCTGTTCTTTCCTTGTAGTTTAACATATGTCATCATGTCTTTATAATAACTTATTTCTATAAAAAAATTTTTTGTAAGCCTCTGGGTAACCACATTGAAAAACATATAATAGATTCACTAAGGATGAAGGATACATATTAATATGATTAACATTAATAGATTCACTAATAAGGATACATATTAATATTTACTACCAAATACATAAAATTAACTACAAAGGAAGATAATAAGGGTATATAAATTATGTTACATTGCTTGTGTTTGTTAGGAAAAGTCCTTCACAAGTGAGGTGTGCCAAATATCCACACATTGTACCCATTAGGTGGAAGCTTACTCAGCTCCTTCCTTCCCTCCCTGCTCCCCCTTACTTGGTTTAATTGTATTTTCTACTGTGTGCCTTGCATTGTTCATCTACAAGTTTTAAATTGTTATTGAATAAATTGGATGCTTGTTTTTCCACTCTTGAGATACCTTACTAAGAAGAATGTTTGTTAACTCATCCAGGTAAATACAAAAGATGTAGTTTCCACCATTTTTATGCCAGAGCAGTATTCTGTGGTAGAGATAGAGATAGAGATAGAGATAGAGATAGAGATAGAGATAGAGATAGAGATAGAGATACGCAGACATACAGATATATAGATATAGATAAATACTAGTTTATCCATTCATGAGTTGAGGGGCACTTGGGTTGTTTCCACATTCTGACAATTGTGAACTGACCTGCAATAAACATTCTAGAGCACAAATCCTTATGGTAAAATATATTATTTTTTCTTCTGGGTAGATTCCCATTAATAGGATTGAGGGGTCATATGGAAAGTCAACTTTAAGCTCTTTGAGGATTCTCCATACTTTTCTCCAAAACAGCTAAGTTAGTTTGCAATCCCACTAACAGCATGTAAGTGTTCCCTTCTGTCCACACATCAGTGTCTCAGTGTCTGCAGCTTTGGGACTTTGTGATGTGGACTATTCTTCCTGGGGTTAGGTTATATGTAAAGGTGGTTTTGATTTGCACTTAACTGACTACTAGGAATGATGAGTATTTTTTCACGTGTTTGTTGGCCACTTGTCTGTCTTCCTGAGAGAAGGTTCTGTTTATGTCTCTTACCCACTGATAAATGCGGTTGTTTGCTTTTTGCTTATTGATTGGTTTGAGTTCTCTTTAGATTCTCTTTATTAGGCCTTTGACAGATTTAAAAAATTTGAATATCTGCTCCCCTCTGAAGGTTGTCTATTTGCTTTCATTGTTGTGTCCTTAGGTATGGAGAAGCTTTTTCGTTTGAACAGGTCTCATATATTCATTTTCGTTGTTGCTGTAATAGCCAGTGGGGTCTTCATAAAAATTTTCCTCAGGCATATGTCATTCAGAGTTTTCTTGTAGCCTTTTTATCATTTTTCTTAAAAAATTTAAAAGGACTTTAAATAAAAGTTTCAAATATTTTATCAAGTGTGAGTCAACTTTTTATTACATTTTTATTGTTTGGGATTCCTTGAGATTACAAAGAATTAGGTTACACTGATTGCAGTTGTTAGGTAAAGTCCCACTTGTAATTGTGTCCCACCCCCAAGGGATGTGCCATACACTATAACTTCCATGCCTCTCCCCTTTCCCTCTCCCTGATTCCCTTACACCCTCTCCTTGTATTAGATCATCTATTGCCTTCATATTAGAATTGAGTACATTGGATTCTTGGTTCTCCATTCTTGTGATGCTTTACTAAGAAGAATGTGTGTTCAACCTCCATCCAAGTTAATACAAAAGATGTAAAGTCTCAATTTTTTTAATGGCTGAATAGTATTCATATATATATATATATATATCACAGCTTGTTAATTCATTCCTGGGTTGCTGGGCATTTAGGTTGTTCCCATGTTTTGATGAGTGTAAATTGAGTTGTAATAAACAGTCTAGTGCAAATATTCTTATGATAAAATAGATAAAATATATTATTTTTTTCTGGGAAGATGCCAGTAATGGGATTGCAGGATGAAATGAGAAGTCTAATTTGAGTTCTTTAAGGATTCTCTACACTTCCTTCCAAAAAGGTAATATTAGTTTTCAGTCCCACCAGCACTATAAAAGTGTTCCCTCTCTCCACTTTCACGCCAGCCTCTGAAGATTTGAGACTTTGTTATGGGAGCTATTTTCACTGAGGTTGGATGATATCTCAGGGTGATCTTTATTTGCATTTCTCTGACAGTCAGAGACAATTAGCATTTTTTTTCAAATGTTTGTTAGCCATTCATCTGTCTTCCTCAGAGGAGGTTCTTTTCGTATCTCTTGCCCAGAGGTAGATGGAATTGTTTACTCTTTTTTTGTTGATTAATTTGAGTTCTTTGTAGATTATAATTATCAACCTTTTGTCTGATAGATACCCTGTATCTTTTCCCATTCTGAAGGTTGTTGTTTTGCTTTACTTGTTCTGTTTGTAGATGTGCTGAAGTTTCTTAGCTTAATTAAGTCTCGTTTGTTAATTTTTGTTGTTTTGATGGCTGCTGAAGTCTTTGTCATAAAACTTTTCCCCAGTCCAACATCAGTAAGAGTTTCCCCCACACTTTCTTCTAAGATTTTGATCATTTTGTATCTCTTAAAGAGATTTAAGTCTCTTATCCATTTTGAGTCAATTTTTATAAGGGGTGAAAGGTGTGGGTTGAGTTTCAGTCTTTTCACATGTGGTTATCCAGTTCTCCCAGCACCATTTTTTGAATAGGTTCCTTGACAAAATGTATGCTTTTGTTTGCTTTATCAATTAGAGACTGGTTTTATCTCTTGGTTTTTTTATTTTATTCCATATATATGTCTCTATTTTTTTGTGCCAATTCCATGCTGGTTTAATTACTGTGGATTGGTAATATAGCCTGACATCTAGTAGGGTGATGATTCCTACTTTGTTTTTATTGCTAAGAATAGCCTTAACTATATGGAGTTTTTCTGGTTCCATTCAAAATGAAGTACTATTTTTTCCCATTCTTCAAAACCTGATGTTCGTATTTTAATGGAGATTCCATTGAATCTGTAGATTGCTTTGGGTAGAATAGACATATTGACAACGTTGATTCTTCCCAGCCAAGATCATGGAATGTTCTCCAATTTGTTAGTGTCTTTGGCAATTTCTTTTCTTAGGGTTACATACTTCTCTTTGAAAAGATCGTTCACCTCTTTTGTTAGGTGTATTCCTGAGTATGTAATATTCTTCAAAGCAACTGTGAAGGGAATTGTGTTCTTGATTTGCTTCTCAACTTGGCTACTATTGGTGTATAGAAAGGCTATTGATTCATGGACACTGATTTTATACCCTGCAACATTATTGTATTATGTCTTCCAGGAGTTTTGTGGTTTACTTTTGGGTTTTCTAAGTATAAGATCATATCATTAGAAATGAGGGACAGTTTGAGCACTTCTGCTCCCATTTGGATGCTCTTTATATCTATCTCTTACCTGATTGTATAGGCTAGAACTTCCAAAGCTAAGTTGAATAATAGTGGCAATAGTGGACATCCTTGCCTGGTTTCATTTCTAAGTGAAAAAGCTTTCAGTTTTACACCATTCAGTATGCTTTTAGCAGCGGGTTTGTTGTAGATGGCTTCAAACAGCTTAAGAAACATGCCACCTAGGCTTACCTTCTTAAGTGTTCTTGTTGGAAAAGGATGCTGAATTTTGTTGAATTCTTTTCCTGCATCTATTTAAAGGATCATATGGACTTTGTTTTTGATTCTATTAATATAGTGTACTACATTTATGGATTTTCATGTGTTAAACCAACCTTGTATTCCTGAGATGAAGCCCACTTGATCGTGGTGTATAATTTTTTTTTACTGAATAGCTGTAATATATTAGCTAAGATTTTGTTGAGTATTTTTGCATCAATGTTCATTATTAAAATTAGTTGTTTGTTCTCATTTTTGGTTGGGTCCTTCCCTGGTTTTAAAATCAAGGTGTTGTTTGCTTCATAGAATGTGTTGTGGAAGGTGCCTCCCCTCTCTATGTTTTGCTACAGGATCTGCAGTATAGGTACAAGCTCATCTTTGAAGATGTGATAGAATTTTGAGGTGAAGGCATCTGGTCCTGGGCTTGTTGTTGTTGTTGTTGTTAGAAGCTTTCTTATTGTTTCTGAAATCTCAGTGCTTGATATTGGTCTGATCAAGAGATCTATTTCTTCCTGGTTAAGTCTAGGAAGATAGTGTGATTCTGGGTATTAGTCCATTTCCTCCACATTGTCAAATTTCTGGCCATAAATTTTTTGGAAGTAGTCAAAAATAATCTCTTGTATTTATGTAGTATCATTTGTTATTTCCCCCTTTTAATTTCTGATTGAGGTTATTAAAAATTTTACTTTTCTATTTCTGGTTAATCTGACCAATCATTTATCAATTTTATTTATCTTTTCAAGTAAACAACTTTATATTTGGTAATTTTCTGGATGATTCTTTTATTTTCAATTTCATTTATTTCTGATTTAATTTTGGTTATTTCTTTTGTTGTGCTAGGCTTAAGAATGGATTGCTCTTCCTTTTCCATTTCTTTAAAATGTTTCATTTAGGTTATTAATGTGCTCTCTTTCTGTTTTTCAGATATAGGCATCCAATGAGATTAATCTCTTAGTACTGCTTTTGCTATGTCTCAAGGGTTTTGGCAGCTTGTATGCTTGTTGTTGTTGTATGCAAAGAAGTTAATGATTTTCTTTTTTATCTCTTCCTTGACCTGTCATTTAGCATAAAGTTGTTTAATTTACCTGCTTTGAGTAGATATAACAATTTTTGGTGGAGTTGAGTTTCATCTTTACTGCCTTGTGGTCTGAGAAGATATATGGTAAAATTTTAATTCTTTTGATTTTGATGAGGTTTGATTTGTTTCCTAGGATATGATCTATTTTTGGAGAATGTTCCATGGCCCTATGAGAAGAACATATATTCCTTACCTTTGGGATAGAGTGGTCTACATATATCTATCAAGCACAGTTGTTCTAGGGTCACATTTAAGTCCCTTGTATCTTTGTTTATTTTCTGTTTAGAGGATATGTCCCGCTCTATAAGAGGAGTGTTAAAGTCTCCAGCTATTATGGTATTTTGGGACATCATATATGTCAGACTAAGTAATGTCTATTTCAGGAATCTTGAAGCATTTAAGTTGGGTGCATAAATATCTATAATTGAAATATCCTTTAACCAATGTAAAGTGTCCATCTTTGTCACTTTTTACTTTAGTACCTTTAAATCCACTTGTATCCGAAAATAAGATTGCAACACCTCTTTCCTTCTGAATTTCATTTGCCTGAAAAATTGTCTTCCATCCCTTGACCTTGAGTTTTAATTTGTCCTTTGAGGCTTAGTGTCCTTCCTGTAGACATCAAGTGAATTTTTTTTTTTATCCAATCATCCAGCCTCTTCAGTGGGGAATTCAAACCATTAACTTTTATTGCAATAATTGATAAGTGTGGTAGAGTTCTATTCATATTATTTTCTGAGAGTCCATTGCTTAGTTTTATCATTTGCATAATTATGGAAGCTAGGTTTTTCCTTCAGTTTCTGAGTGTTTAGTTTGCTGGTGGTACATGGTGGTCATGTGTAGAATAGATCTAAGTATTTCCTGTAGAAGTGGCCTTGTTGTGGCAAACTTCATCAATGTTTGCATATCAATAAATGATTTGATTTTTTTTCATCAATTTTAAAGCTTACCTTAGCAGAATATAGAATTCTGGGATGAAAGTTCTTTACTTTAAGTAGAATAAAGATAGATGACCATTATCTTCTGGGTTGAAAAGTTTCATTTGAGAAGTCCTCATTCACCCTGATCAATTTGGCCCTGTAGGTCAATTGGAACTTACTCCTGGAAGCTTGAAGAATCTTCTCTTTTGTCTTGATTTTGGACAGGTTCATGACAACATATCTTGGGGAAGCTTTGTTTGAGTTGAGGTGTCCTTGGATCCTATATCCCTTTGAAAGGACTGTGTCAGAATCTTTGGGGATATTTGGGAAATGTTTATTTATTATATCCTCTATTAGGGCTTCCGTTGTTCTGGTATGTTCATCTTCCCCTTCTGGGATACCTATAACTCATATGTTTGAAAGATTCATCAAGCCCCAAATTCTGTCAGTGAATGTCTTCTTTCTCTCTCTTTTTATGCCTCTTTAACTATCTGAGTTATCTCAAGAGAGCTTTGTCCTCTACCTCTGAGAATCTTTCTTCTGCATGGTTTAATCTGTTATTGATACTTTCCATTGCATCTTTAAGTTCCTTAATTGACTGCTTCAATTCCTTCAGCTCTGCAATATTCTCTCTATAGTCTTCATATCATTCATCTCTTATTTGATTCTGTTTTTGAATTTCTTATTGGTTATTTTCCACTTTCTCAGCAACTTCCTTCGTTGTTTTCATCATCTGTATTTTAAATTCATCTTCTGTCATTTCAAAGATTTCTTTATAGTGGAATCCTCTGTAGTAGCTATGTCATGGTCCCTTGGTGGATGGGGAGCTGCTCTGGTCTGGTTTTTCATATTGCCAGGATTTTTCTGCCATTTCTTCCTCATGAGTGTTTTCTTTTTGTCTGTTTCCTTGTCCTACTTTTTCCTATCATTTTCCACTGGTCTTTAACTTACCGTGCCTCTGAAGTAAGGTGTTGAAGTGGTTTTTATGGTAAAGGACTAAAAAGAAGAGAAAAATTAAGAGCAAGAACAGATAAAAGTAAAATGGTAAAGGAAATGGGATGAATAAAAAGGAAGACTTACAAAAGGAAGAGAGGAACAGAAAAAGATATAGGAGTAATAGTTGTGTAGAGTAGTGTACTTTGACCCTAACCCCCAATAAAAACCTCTGGGGTGGCTGGGTTGTATGGTCCCCTTGATGTCTGCAGCTCTTTGCCAGCCTGAGCACACACAGAACTCCACCTCACCAAATAGAGATGAAAACCAAAAACACTATAAATCAAATAAAGACAAACAAACAAAAAACAGTAAGAGATAAAATTGGGGGAAAAACAAATATCAGGGGCAGAAAAACTAGCAAAATTTAAGCCTTTATTATTAAAGAAGGCAAGAATGAAAAATTATGTTTACACAAGAAAAATGAAGAAAATAAGCAAAAGAAAAACCTAAGGGGAAAAAGTTGAAAAAAAAACCCAAAATAATAAAGTTAAACACACACACACATATATATATACACATACACACACATACACGTATACATATACATATGAATATTTCCTGGGCAACAGGTGATCTTCTGGGATATGAGATACCAATCCCAGAACAGCTATATAACTTGGAAATGTAGTACCCAGCAAAAGGACCCCAAAAGGCACTGAACTGTCTCAGCCTGAGTCCCTGCACATCTCAGCCACCCGCCACCTTGGGTTAATTCTGAGAACTGTTTCCAGAACAAGGAAGTTCCCCGAGTTCCCAAAAAAACTCCTAGCCACAGGTAAAACAATAGTGAAATCTTATTCAAACTTAGTTTCCCAAGCTATGTTTGTTCTGGTGCCAATTTCCACGATGTAACCCTCTGAGTCAACTCACTGTAACCCCACCACATGGTAGACCCCCTGACTGTAACCCTGCCCCTGAGCTAAACAGCCACGTTCTGTTTCTATGCTCACCAGCTTACCTGCCAACACAGCACAAAAAAAGGTATACAAGGCAGCCTGCTTTTTTCTTTGGGGCCGTTTGCCCTTTGGGGCAGCGACCTGCCTGTGCAGGTGTAATAAATGACCAGGGTCCCCTGTGCAGGTGTAATAAATCACCATCTGATTTATACCTGAAGTGGGGTCCAAATTTTTCTTCCAGGTGCCAAATAAGTATAACATTTCTGGAGGCCCCAGTGAGATTGCAACCCGTGGACCCCACCTAGGCCCACCACCACCTGACGGCTCCAGGGGAAGGCCTTGGAGAGACGGTTCTCTGCCCCGGAGTCCTTGAATGTGTGGAGCCAGGGCATAGGTCTCCAAAACTTTTGAATTGGTGATTAATCAGTGACACCTGGGTAAGTTTGTAAAATCTGTCTATTCTCTAGAGATTTGGGGGGAAAATCAGACCAGTTGGATGCAACTACATGGTCTGTTTCCAGATTAGGGGGGTATGACTCTCCACAACCTTGGTCTCATGGTCTTGTGGTAGACTTACAGGGGTGAGTCTTTGGGATCTTGTGGTAGACTCACAGGGGTGAGTCCTTGGGGGTCTTGAGGTAGACTCACAGAGGCGAGTCTCTGGGTTCTTGTGTTAGACTCACAGGGGTGAGTCCTCACTGTGTCTTTGTTTCTGTCTTTCTGTCTCTTGGTAGTTCCCTCTCATATCAGTAAGATTGTGTAAAACTTGTCAGTCCTTTTCTTGCCAAGTCTGTTAGTTTTTCTTCTTTAGACTCACAGAGTATGGGTCTCTTGGTATGCCCACCCTTCCTTTTAGGACTCACAGAAGGTGGGTCTTTGTTTTGTTTTGTTTTTCTCTTCTTAGGACTCACAGAGAGTGGATTTTTGGTTTGTTTAGCTAGTGTGTGTGAGTTGTTTATCAAATTTCTTTGCTGTTTCCAATGGTTTGTCAGAATTCCTTTCAAAAATTAGTCAATTTCAAGTTTAGATGTCAACATCTCTATTTTCTAGTTGTCTGTCAACATGTCAATGTACAATTTGTTTTATCCCCTATGTCTCCCACTGCCCTATAGCCCACTTGCTGTTGAAACCCTCTCTTTTTGGCATTTAAAGAGTTAGTTAAATTAGTTAGTTACCACAAAGTTAGTTAAAACTATTCTTCTTATTGGCATTAAAAATGTGGTTGCTATGTTACAAATGGTCTTGAGATAAAGTGCTGACATTCAGCAGAAAACCCAAAGTTAATTACTCATTTGGAACTAAAGAAAAAAAAAAAAACAGTCCTCTTTACCTTTTAAAACTGCAGCTGCTCGGCATTACTCTGGTTGGCATGTATTCTGCCAATCCTCAGGCAGCCTCCAGGAGGGGGACAGGCTGTAGTCCCTCTGAGGGGAGGCGCCCTCTGGAAAACATTTCAGGGCCCCCAGAGAATTTGTAGCCCTCAGGAGACTGGCTGATGATCACTCCTAAATTCACCTATGAGTCCACCTCCGGAGGTAAGCCTCTTTAATATCTAATTTTGGCTAATGTCCTCAAACATTAATATAATTATTCAAAGTATTTTTGTTGTACTCATTTGTTGTGAATTGTTAGAAAAATATGTAAGCATTTGTTAAATTCAGTTGTTGTAATTTGTGTAGAGCCTCTGAGGGAAGGCCAAAAAGACCAGGACCTCAGGTTGCTGGGCTATTGGCCTGTCAGAAGTTTTTGGAGGCATGAGAAGCCTCATCCCTACTGACCAGTCAAAGGCTCCCAGAAATGTATGTACACACTCATAACCAGAAACACCATTAAAATGAAAGCAGACATCCAATTAACCCCTAAAGTGTTAGATCTCCCACAAGCCTGTTAAAGGGTGTATGAGAAAGTGTTCTGTTTCTGGTTTTGAGAATGTGAAAGTACATGTGAACTGAAGAGAGAAAGAAAACAAGTATAAAAGAGTTTTTAAAAGGTTCCCTAGAACTCAGCATTTTATGACTTGAGACACCTGAGTTCTAGTTCTTGCCAGCAATTAGAGGTTTCTTCCTCTATATTGTTAGTATAAATGTCTGTCTGTTTTAATTCACTGTTTTCCTACAACATTCTGGTTCCCTGATGAGAGTGCTCCCCAACACCCTGACTTACACCATTCCTTAAGAGCCCTCCCGTACAAATTACATGGAGAGGAGGGCCCCAGCAGGGTGACAGGAAGGTCCCAAGTTGGTCCTCTGTGATAACAGCCCACCAATAGAGGAATAAACATGCAGGGGAAGAGCAGGCTCTGACAATGAACCTACTTTTGTTAACTCCATCTCTGAAAAGGTAAAATACAACCCCCTGTATATTCCACAACTTCCTAGCCTCTGGAAAATAAAGTTTAACTACCCTCCCCCACTGTTCATATAGAATCTTAAGGTTAAGTTAAACACCTAACTCCTTTAACATCACAGACTTTAAGAGAAACTTTACTGAAACTTTGTACACAATTTTCCTTTTCTGAGTTTGGAATTAAAAGTAAAAAGAACCAGTAAATAGAAAAGAGACAGATGTGTAGAAAGACATAAGTATAAAGATATAGTTTTAGTAAGGAAAGATAAAAGAAGAATAATTTCGTGGGAAAAATCTTAAGTCATAAGTTTGTCCTGAAACAAAATAGTTATATAGAAAAGTGAAAGGCAAGACAAAAGTTAAAAAGTGTCTAAAATATTTGTAAAATGTCTGTGCAAGTTAAATAAAACTTATGAAGAAGTTTACATGTAATCCAGTTAACTATGTATTTCCTTTAACTTTCATTGGAAAAATAGCATGTCTATGAGTATTGCTAACCTAACTTCAAATAGAATAAAAATCAGTTACATGGAACTAGGCTAGTTTGTAATGGCTTTTTGTTTAACATATTGTTGATTCTTTCTGTGTTGTGTTCTCCAGAAGTCAAGAAAATAATTTGTCTTTTAAGCTATTTTTAGCTTTTCTAGCAATGTATGTACTTATATGCAAAATCTGAAACATGTACTTTTTCTCTCTCCTTAATTTCTCTAAAATTTAAAAGCCATTTTTAAGTATTCTTAATTCCTGACAATACAGTTATTTGCATAACTTCAATACTAATCTGGTTTGTTGTATAGAATAATGAAAACATTGGTTATTTTACCAAGGCTTTGGATGAAATAGCATTTCCAGAGGTGTCCAGACTGCACTAAGGTATTGAAGTTGACTTTATAAAGCCAATAAAAAAAAAAAAGCCCTTTGGAAAACTGGCAAGATACCCATCAGTAACATTTCCTGATCTGTGGTAAGTAATGAAGGTCGCTTGCTAATGGGTCCAAGAATCAAAATATGCTTGGAGACCCCAAGAGAAGAGAAATTTACTCAATGCATGCAGGTATCTAATGGCACAAATGAAACCTGGGCTCGTGAAAGGCTTCAAGTCCAACTGAAATTCCTTATAAAATATTCCAGCAAAGCCAACTTAAAAAAAAAAAAAAACAGATGGCTAATAATTATTCTTACTGCACTCTATGCAAATAATCAAACCCAGTATACTGGAAGTACAGTTTATTCTGACAACTAAGTTAGTTTTGCTATATTTTGTTTTTAGTAAAGGGAAAAATTAGAGAGAGAAAAAATGGTTCAAAGAGGAAAAATAAAAGTGTAACCCACCTGTATTAAATTTCAACCTTGTCTGTAATTTGTCTGTAACTCATAAAATGAGACCTGTTTTGCTAAACTAATCTTTTAAATGGGACTAAGAGACTAGTCAAAGAGTATAGAATTATATACAGTAGTCATATTTACTCTGCTAAGTCTGCTGCTGGCAGAAGCCAAGTGGCCCACTTGCCTGAACTTAAAAGATGACATCTAGAGACCATCAACATGCCCTGCTCTGGCCACATACAGAGAACTGGCTGCTCAACACACAGCTGAGGCTGAGGCCTGAAGAAACTCCTCGAGGAACTTGTCTTAATTGGACTTTTGTACTTTGGGGAAAGGAGGGGAAATGTTATAGGGAAAAGTAAAAACTCATATTTATATTAGCACACCCCCATGATACTATTAAGGCCTGCGTAGAAAACCCAAGAAGAGTCAGAGACACTAAGACCTCAGCACTAAAATATCAGCACCTGCAGAAACAATCTGATATTGAGACCCTAAATCACTCTCTGGACATTAGATCACCAGCAAATCTGTTAAACAGTGTGTGAGAGTGTGTAGTTGTAGTGTTATTGAGAAAACTCGGAGGCTGGAGTTAGAAATCAAGGCTACCCTGGTTAAAAAATAAGTTAGAATTGTATACATGTGAGTGCTTAGAGAATAACTAAGACAGGTAACAATAGGTGGGGCTTCGCTCCCCCCCATTCATGAGTTGAAACAAATGTGTAAGTGTACCCTTCTTCCCTGCTCCAATTTTGTCCCCTAGTAAGTAGGTCTTTGCTGCAGTTTTTGTCTAGGGAGGGGATTAGGGTGTGCACTCCTTAGTCAAGGTAGAGCCATCCAAAATGTTTAGAACCGCTTTGTTCATAACCTTGCTGAGGCACAGAGAGTTTGTGCCTGGAGATGGGAGTCTGATACATACCAATTATCAGACCCTTCCCAATGACACAGATGAATCAAGGATTTGATTCCCAAAAAGACCAGTGGGTAATGTAGTACCCAGCAAAAGGACCCCTAAAGGCCCCTAACTGTCTCAGCCTGAGTCCCTGCACATCTCAACCCCCAACCTTGGGTTAATTCTGAGAACAGGTTTCAGAACAAGGAAGTTCCCTGAGTTCCCCAAAAAACTCCTAGCCATAGGTAAAACAATGGTGAAAGCTTATTCAAACTTAGTTTCCCAAGCTAAGTTTTTCCTGGTGCCAATTGCCATGATGTAACCCCCTGAGCCAATTCACTGTAACTCCACCACATTGTAGCCTCCTGACTGTAACCCTGACCCTGAGCTAACCGGCCACGTTCTGCTTCTATGCTTGCCAGCTTACCTGCCAACACAGCACAAAAAAAGGTATAAAAGGCATCCTGCTTTTCTCCTTGGGGCTGTTTGCCCTTTGGGGCAGCGACCAGCCTGTGCAGGTGTAATAAATCACCGTGGTCCCCTGTGCAGGTGTAATAAATCACTATCTGATTTATACCTGAAGTGGAGTCTGAGTTTTTCTTCCAGGTGACAAATGAGTACAACAGAGACTGGAAGCCTCTATTAATTTCTTTGCTCTCATAACCCACAGGGTTGGGAGACTGGATCTCTCCTCAGCCTGCTTCATATATACACCTCTACCTTTTTGAACTGTGTGCCTTGGGTAAGCAGTGGCTTTCCCAGGAAAGCGCGTTGCTCAGATACCTCCTGAAGTGGCTGCCTGCTTATCAGTTGTGCCATAATTGTCTCGCTCTGGGACCTTGCAGGCCATGCCTGTGAGGCTGCTTTCTCACAATGGCTTCCCAGGACTTACAGTGAAACAATAAAAACTCCTTTCTGCCCTGGTGGCTCAGTCCCACCCTCTGGGGGCTGTTCAAAATCACTCACTTGCCCAATTTCTCCCAAGGTATCTCAACTGAGTGCCCATGTACAAAAGCAAACAAACAAACAGAAAACACAAAAATTTATAGAGAACACCTTCCCTGTCTACAAAATCTTACTACTGCTGTAACTGCAGCTGCTGCACCAGCCACAGCCAGCAGCCTCAGACCAAATGCAAACACTTGCCACTTCTCCACTGCTTTCATCCTCTTCTTGTATTCCTGAAGTCTCCTGCTACCTCCCTGTGTCTCTGAAGGAATATTTCTGGGTAGATTACACAAGCCAGCTTTGTCTGGAATCTTCTTTCCCCCATTTCACCATACCCATTTGCAAAGAAGCTGTTTCTAGTCTGCCATCTTCTACTCCACCTGTCATTGTGCATCCATTTTTGTAAGTAGTGAGAGGTGAGGGTATAGTTTCATTTCTCTGATGAGCATATTTTTCATGTGTTGCTTGGACATTCTCATTCATCTTTGGAAAATATACGGTTCCTTTCTCTTCCCCCATTATTAATAGGGTTTTCTTTTTCCTGATTGATTGGCTTGAGTTCTTTGTAGATTCTTCTTATTAGCCATTTGTCATATTTGTAAAATGTGAATATGTTTTCCCATTCTGAATGTTGTCTATTTGCTTTGTTGATTGTTTAGTTGGCTGTGCAAAAGCTCTGAACTTGATCAGGTCCCATTTGTTTATTTTTGTTCTTGCTTCATTCTCAGTAGTGACTTTTACATAAATTCTTTTTTAATGCTGATTATGTAAATTTTTATCACACCTTCTTTTAGAGTTTTTATCATTTTATGTCTAATACTTAAATATTTTTATCAAGTTTGAGGTAATTTTTTTAAGTAGTGAGAGATGAGAATCAAATTTCATTCTTTTACTTGTGGCTAAACAGTTGTTCCAGCACCATTTATTAAACAGAGAATCTTTTCCCCACTGTATACTTTTATTTGGTTTATCATAGATTGGGTGGCCATGTAAGGCTGAGTCACATCTATGTTATCAATTCTGTCACATAGATCTATATCACTATTTTTATGACAATACTATGTTGCTTTGATCACTAAAGACTTGCAGTAAAATGTGAAGTCTCATAACGTAATGCCTCCAGATTTGATTGTAATTCATAGACTTGCATTGGCTACTCAATTTTTTTCTATTTAACCTAACCACAGTTAAGAATAGCCCATGTCAAAAAGTCCCCAAACTGTAGATGTTGGCATGGGTGTGGTGAGAGGGGAACACTTATGCACTGTTGGTCAGAGTAATAATGAATACATACCTTTCAGAAAGATGTATGGAGAATTTTCAGAGAGTTAAGAGTAGGTCTTTAATTTGATGTCCCAATCCCATTGCTAGGTTTCTACTCAGATTGAAAAACAAAACAAAACAAAACAAAACAAAACATTTTATTATAAGGACATTTCCACTTAAATGTTTATAGCAGCTTAATTCACAATCATGGATATATGGAAGCAACCCAAGTGTTTATAAATACATGATGGATTCATAAACACAGAATACTATTCATCCATAAAAATGTAAATGTAAACATCACATCTTTTTCATTTACCTGGATGAATTTAGAAACATTCTCCTGAATAAAGTGTTTAAGCAATGGACAAGAATGTATCCCTCGTACTCAATACTAGTTGAAACTAATAGATCAAAAATTACAGACCCAAATTAGAGAAAAATATTATTACATTCAAGAATGTAGGGGGAATGTCAGGAAGTGTGTTGGTAAGTTTCCTCCTCATGGGTACAATGTAGGGGAATAGGGCACATTACCTAGGTGAAGAACTCAATTGCAACTTGGCCTTCTCCTTATGAATGCAACTAATGTAACCTAACTGTATGTACTCTCACTTTACTCTGAAATTAAAAAAATAAAAAAAATTAAAAGGTGAAAAGGAAGAGATGAATCTTCCAACAACTATAAAACAGCCTGCAAAATTGTAATGGTAATTCATTAAGTCTTCCCAAATGGTCTCAATTTTCAATTAAAAGGTGTGGAGTGGTAGAATGAATTATGAAATTAGACACAACATATGCCCTTAAGCTCTCTTCATAAAACACACTTTTCCAATAAAAACACACATAGAAGAAATGTGAACTGAGTATGAAAGAAGTTATTTTATGCAACTGGAAACGAATAAAGAGCAGAAGTAGCTATAGTCATATGACATAATATAGACTACAAATCACAGACTATACAAAAATATAAGAAAGGGCACTGTTTAATGATAAAGAGGTTAATTCAGTAAGAAGATAAGTTATAAGCATCTATGCATGTTACACCAGAACATGTAATATATTCTGTGTATTTCTGTGTAATATATTCAATGTAATATATTTAAAGAGAAAGATAAGATGTCATATAATGATAGTTGGGGATTTTAATATCCCACTGTCAGTAACAGATAGTATTCCAGACATAAAATTAACAAAGAAGCAGGAGAGATAAACCACACAATAGATATTAGACCTAACTAATATTTACAAAACAATTCACCTACCTGTTTCAGAATACATATTCTTTTCGCCAGCACACAAATCATTTTCCAGACAAGGTGGAAAATGAGAAAACAAGTCTAGAAAATCAAAAACAAAAAAATCATACCAGGTATATTCTCCCACCACAATGAAATAAAAATATAAATTGATAAAAATAGTTACCTTGGAAAATACACAAACACATGGAAATTAAAAACAAGGTCCTGCATAACCAATGGGTCAGTCAGTGAAGAAATTAAGAAAGAAATTGAAATATTTCTTGAAAAAATAAAAACACAGCATACCCAAACCTACATAATATGGAAAAATAATTAGTAAGTGGGACATTTATAGAAATAAACAACTATACTAAAAAAAATAGAAAATACGTTAAATAAACAACCTAATAATTCACCTCGTGGAACTAGAAAAGCAAAACCTCAAACCCAAACTTAGAAGAAAGTAAATAATTACAAATAAAGCAGAAATAAATGAAATTCAGACTAAAATAATAAAAAAACTAATAAAAATATATGCTTTTTCTAAAATTAAACAAAATCAACAAACCTTTAGATAGACTACAAAAAAAGAGAAAAGAGTGAAAAGATATAACAACTGAAACTTCAGAAATACAAATACTCAAGAGACTACTATGAACTTTATTTCAATGAACTGGAAAATCTGAAAGAAATTAAAATTCACAACCTACCAAAAATGGACAACAAAGGATTAGAAAACATCAATATACCAACAATGCTGTACAAGGTTTTTTTGGGATCCATAAATATTGAAGAATTACTTTTCCAAGTCTTGAAAATATGATGTTGGCATTTTAATAGGGATGGCCCTGAATCTGTAGATTGCTTTGGGAAGTATGGACATTTTAACAATGTTGACTCTTCTCAAACACGAGCATGGTATGTTCTTTCATTTGTTATTGTCTTCTGCTATTTCTTTCCTTAGGGTTTCAGGAAAGACTTAAATATATTTTTTTTTATTGTTGGGGATTCATTGAGGGTACAATAAGCCAGGTTACACTGATTGCAATTGTTAGGTAAAGTCCCTCTTGCAATCATGTCTTGCCCCCATAAAGTGTGACACACACCAAGGCCCCACCCACCTCCCTCCTTCCCTCTTTCTGTTACCCCCTCATAACCATAATTGTCATTAATTGTCCTCATATCAAAATTGAGTACATAGGATTCATGCTTCTCCATTCTTGTGATGCTTTACTAAGAATAATGTCTTCCACTTCCATCCAGGTTAATACGAAGGATGTAAAGTCTCCATTTTTTTTTAAATGGCTGAATAGTATTCCATGGTATACATATACCACAGTTTGTTAATCCACTCCTGGGTTGGTGGACATTTAGGCTGTTTCCACATTTTGGCGATTGTAAATTGAGCTGCAATAAACAGTCTAATACAAGTGTCCTTATGATAAAAGGATTTTTTTCCTTCTGGGTAGATGTCTAGTAATGGGATTGCAGGATCAAATGGGAGGTCTAGCTTGAGTGCTTTGAGGTTTCTCCATACTTCCTTCCAGAAAGGTTGTACTAGTTTGCAGTCCCACCAGAAGTGTAAAAGTGTTTCCTTCTCTCCACATCCACGCCAGCATCTGCAGTTTTGAGATTTTGTGATGTGGGCCATTCTCACCAGGGTTAGATGGTATCTCAGGATGGTTTTCATTTGCATTTCTCTAATATATAGGGATGATGAACATTTTTTCATATGTTTGTTAGCCATTCATTAAACTGAAAAGCTTCTGTACAGCTAAGGAGACAACAACCAAAGCAAAGAGACAACCTACACAATGGGAAAGGATATTTGCATATTTTGAATCAGACAAAAGCTTGATAACTAGGATCTATAGATAACTCAAATTAATCCACATGAAGAAAGCCAACAATCCCATATATCAATGGGCAAGAGACATGAATAGAACCTTCTGTAAAGAAGACAGACGAATGGGTTTCATATTTTTTTTAATAGATGTCCTTCAACTCTTTTGTTAGCTATATTCCTAGATATTACATTTTCTTTGAAGCTGTTGTGAAGGGGATTGTGACCTTAATTAAATTCTGACCTTGGCCACTATTGGCATATACAAAGGCTATTGGCTTGTGGACATTGATGTTATATCCTGAGACATTACTGTATTTGTTGATCACTTCCAGGAGTGTTGGGGTTGAGTATTTGGAGTTCTCTAAGTATATCGGCAAAGTGGGAGAGTTTGACCTCCCTGCTCCCATTTAGATGCCTTTTATTTCCTTCTGTTGCCTGATTGTATTGGCCTGAATTTCTAGCACTATGTTGAATAGTAGTGGTGATAGAGGACAACCTTGTCTGGCTCCATTTCTAAGCGGAAAAGTTTTCAGTTTTACTCCATTCAGTTAAATATTGCCTATGGGTTTGTCATAAACTGCTCCAATCAGTTTAAGAAATGTGCCACCTATGCCTATACTCTTCAGTCTTCTAATTAGGATTTACTACAAGGTCATAGAGGTCAAAACAGTATGGTATTGGCACAAAAATAGAAACATAGACATTTGGAATAGAATAGAAAAATGAAACTCACATATTACAGCCACCTATTCTTTGATAAACCAACAAGAACATACACTGGGGGAAAGAATCCTTGTTCAATAAATGGTGCTAGGAGAAATGTAGAACCAAAAGTAAAAGATACAACTGGATCCACACCTTTCTCCACTCACAAAAATTGACTCAAGATGGATGAAAGACCTAAATTTATGGCACACAATAATAAATATCCTCAAAGAAAGCAAGGGAAAAACACTTGAAGATATGGGCCTGGGGAAAGACTTTATGAAGAAGATTTCAATGGCAATTTCAACAACAAAGATAAACAAATGAGACTTAATTAAACTAAAAGCTTCTGTATTGCTAAGGAGATAACAACCAAAGCAAATGGACAACCTACACAATGGGAAAAGGATATTTGCATATTTTGAATCAGACAAAATCTTGACAACTAGGATCTACAGAGAACTCAAATTAATCAGCATGAAAAAAGGGATTGTTGAATCCCTTATATCAATGGGCAAGAGAGATGAATAGAACGTTGTCTAAAGAAGACTGACAAGTGGCTAACAAACATGTGAAAAAATGCTCGTCGTCCCTAATTATTAGAGAAATGCAAATCAAAAAACCACCCTGAGTTATCATCTAACCCCAGTGAGAATGGCCCACATCACAACATCTCAAAACTGGAGATGCTGGCATGGATGTCGAGGCAGAGGAATATTTTTACACTGCTGTTGGGACTGCAAACTAATACAATATTTTTGGAAGGAAGTATGGGGAACTCTCAAATAACTCAAACTAGGCCTCCCATTTGATCCTGTAGTCCCATTACTAGGCATCTACCCAGAGCGGGGAGGGGGGAATCCTTTTACCATAAGGACACTTGCACTAGACTGTTTATCACAGCTAAATTTACAATAATCAAAATGTGTAAACAGCCTTAAGGCCTACCAACCCAATGTATACCATGAAACACTGTACAACCATTAAAAAAGATGGACACTATACATCTTCTGTATTATCCTGGGTGGCAGTGGAACACATTATTCTTAGTAAAGCATCACAAGAATGGAGAAGCAAGAACCACATGTACTCAATTCTGATTTGAGGAGAATTAATGACCTAGTACCTTGTGGGGGGGTGGAGAAAGGGGAGAGGAGAGATAGGGAATGAGGCAGGGGGTAGGTGGGTCCCAGTGTGTGACACACTTTTTGGGGGCAGGACACAATTCTAAGAGGGACTTTACCTAACAAATGGAAAAAAAATGTAACCTGGTTCCTTATACCCTCAATGAATTAAAAAAAAAAAAAAAACATAAGCTTATCTGGAACTGTAATGGAAGAGAAATGAACTCTTTTATGAATTCTCTTAATAATAAAAAAATAAATAAATAAATAAAAATACAAAAAAAAATTATTTTAATTAAAGTGGAAAAAACTCAAAAATTTTTGCAGAAGAAAACATGCCCTGTTATAAGTCTTGGAGTGACAGAATGTAAACTCGGATAAGCATTTTTTAAATGTAGATATTTAAATAAAACAAGGATTCTGCAAAAAAATAAAAAAAATAAATAAAAGGTACCATCAGGCAAAAAATAAATGAATAAACAAACAAACAATGAATAATGAGTCTGCCATCAAAGAAAAGCCCAGGACTTGATGAATTTACTGCTAAATTCCGCCAAACATTTGAATACTCCAATTCTACTCAAATTCTTCAAAAATTGAATAAGTGGGGATATTTTTAAAATTATTCTACCAGGTGAGATTTTTTTCTGAGAAAAAGTCAGATAAGGACATAATAAAAAAAAGAAAACTATAGGCCAATACCACTAATGAACATAGATACAAAAGTTTTCAAGAAACTAATAGCAAACTAAATGCAACATAAATATTACAAAGTTTCTTTTTTATCCACCATGATCAGGTGAAATGTATCCCAGGAATGCAAGGATGATTAAACATAAGCAAAGAATAAACATAATACCCCACATTAACAAAAGCAAGAAAAAAAGTCATATGGTTATTTACATAGATACCTAGAAAGCATTTAATAAGTTTTAACATCTTTTTAATGACAAAACCCACATCAAAATGAGTATGGAAAGAACATATCTAAAAATAACAAAGGCCATTTATGGCAAACCTATGGCCATCATCATACTAAATGTTGAAAAATTTAGAGGCCTTTCCTTTCAATACTGGAACAAGAAAGAGATACTCACTTTTACTGGTATTATTTAACATAATATTGGAAGTCCTCAGCAGAAAAATTAAGCATGAGAAAACAATATAGGTAATTTAATTTATAAAGAAAGGAGTAAAATTATCTTTGGTCATAGATGATAATGATATTATACTTAGAAAATCCTGAAGACACCATGAAATCCTGCTAGAACTGATTAAGAAATCACTAGTGTAGAAGAATACAAAAGCAACATAAAAATATCAGTAGCATTTACATGCACCAACACCAAAACATCTGAAAAAGAAATAAAAAAAGCACTCTCATTTAAAATAAATTTCTATGAATCAAATAAACTAAGAAAGTTAAGGATCTACAAAAGTAAAACTATAAAACTGATAAAATAGTACAGGACACACAAAAACTGGAAATTAATATCTTGCTCATGTTTTGAAATAATGTTGCTAAAATTACAACACTATCCAAATAATTACAGATTCAATGTAATCCCTATGTAAATGCCAATGTTATTCTTCACAGTAATAGAGAAAATAATCCTGAAATTTACATGAAACTACAAAAGATCCCAAATAGCTAAAGTAATTCTAACTTTTCAAAAAGCTGGAGGCATCACACTATCTGAATTTAAAATTTATTACAAAGCTATAGTAATAAAAACAGCATGGTGCTGTATTGAAGTCAGTCAGACACGTGGGACAAAGAACAGAGTATAGAATGCAGATATAAATCCATTCATTTACAACCAACTCATGTTTAAAAAATGTGTCAAGATTTTATAATGAGGAAATGGCAATGTTTTCACTAAATGATTCTGGGAAACCTGAAAACTATATTCAGAAGAGTGAAATTAGAACCCTATCTCTCACCACAGAGAAATGTCAAATAAAAATGGATTAATGACTTGAATATACAGTCTGAAACTGTGAAACTACTAGAATAAAGTATAGGGGAAATGTTCTAGGATATTGGTCTGGGAAAAGAATTTATTTGTAAAACCTCAAAAGCACAAGCAACAAAAGAAAAAAAAATACCCTATTGGAAACACATCAAGCAAAATGCTTTTGCATAACGAAGAAAAACAATTAAAAAATAGGTACAAAACTCATAATATGGGAGAAAACACTTGCAAAGTGGCAATCTTATAGTGTATTAATAACCAAAATATGAGAGGAATGTAAGGCATTCTTTAGAATTTTCCTCATTCAGTGGTTTTTTTATACATGTCTTTTATAATCTTGAGAAATTATCCTTCTATACATAGTTTTCTTAGGTATTTTTTTTCAGTGTAGTGAATTTTGTCAAATGCTTTATCTACATTTATTGAGATGATAATATGGTCCTTTTTTTTTTTTGCTTCCATTTATGTCGTGAATTACATTTATTTATTTATTTATTTTTGAGACAGAGTCTCACTTTGTCACCCCGGTAGAGTTCCCTAGAGTCACAGTTTACAGCAACCTTTAACTCTAGGGCTCAAGTGATTCTTTTACTTCAGTCTCTTGAGTAGCTGGGACTACAGTTACCTGCAACAATGCCTGGCTATTTTTAGAGACAGTGTCTTCCTCTAGCTCAGGCTGGTCTTGAACTCATAAGCTCATTCAATCTGCCCACCTCGGCCTCCTAAATTCCTGGGATTACAGGCGTGAGACACCGCACCCAGCCTATATGTTGAACAAAACTTTTATTTTGGTAGGAAATCCACTTGATTGTAATGATTTTTTTTGATGTGCAACTAAAGTTGGATTGTAAAATTAATTGAGAATCTCTGCATCTATCTATGTTCACAGCAGATAGCAGATATTGGTCTGTTGTCTTCCTTTTCTGTTGTGTCCTACCTTGGATTTGGTTACAAAGTGATATTTTCTTTGTAAAATGAATTAGTGCAGTTCTTTCCTTCCCAATGTTATAGAATAATTTCTGCAGTATAGGTGCAAATTCTTCTCTGTAGATTTCATTAAATTGTGTATGAAACTATTTGGTTTAGGACATTTTGTACTTGGAATATGTTTTACTATTGCTTCAATTTCAGTGCTCGGTATTGTTCAGTCTAGGAGTTCTGTTTTTTCCTGATTGAATGTAGGGTAAAAGAAAATGAAATATCTAAGAATACATGTAATTATGGAGGTTAAAGTCCTCTATAGGGAGAATTACAAAACACTGCAGAAATAAATTGCAGAGAATGCAAAGACATTAAAAAATCTATCATGCTCATGGATTGGCAGAATCAACAGTTAAAATGTCTATGCTTCCCAAAGTGGCTTAAAGATTCAATGCAATCCCCATCAAAAATACCAATGTCATTTCAGTTACTCTAAGAGCCAGACAGAGTAATGTCAATTGAGAAAGAAAAGAGGCTTCTGTTCCAAAAAGTAAAGAGGACTCTTTTCTTTTTCTTTTTCTTTTCTTTAGTTCCAAATGAGTAAGTGACCTTGGGTCTTCTGCTTTTGGAACTTTATCTCAAGGATATTTTTAATGTAACAACCACAGTTTTTAGCAGGCAAAAAAGGATAAACAAACAGGTTTTTAAAATAAATAAATAAATAAATGTTGTATTAACGCTATAATGGTAAATTGACCCTTTGAGTTATGAATTTTGATGCAATTTTTCTTATTATTTTAAATATGTATACAAGAATAGACATTTAAGAAACTTTAAACATAAGTCTTAAAAGTTGAGAATAAACAACTTTGTTGCTTTAATTAGAAATTTTCTTTTTATTATAATCAACTTAATCACATACAAAATTCTTTCTAAATTCTTCTTCAGTGGCAGTGGAAGCAGCCAGAGCCCTCCTCACCTCTGTTCTGACCCTCTTCCACTCCTCAGTTGTGAGAAGTGTTAAAAGAAGTTGCTTACAGTCATCCCAAGTGGGATGGTGAGTCTGAAGAATAGACTCAATTAGGGAAATAAGAACCTGGGACTTCTCAGAAAAAGGTGGATTCTGAGTTCTTCAGTTGTACAGATCTGAAGTGTAAAAAAAGGACATAAACAAGGAAGGGGCAGGCTCTTCTCACTGCTCCTTCCTCAGGAGGTGCTTCCCAGAGGGGGAGGATAGGGGCCCCTTGCCTGGGCTCTGGTCTGCCCATAACTGGAGGTGTGATTCCAAGACGAGAGCCGAGGGGATAGAGAGTGGGGTACTGACAAGCCCTCATCAGTGGATGAGATAGTGGGGGAGGAAGGCCTGCCTGGTTTTTAAAGAGGTGGAAGGGCATCTTCCTCAGAAGGGGAGATGTCCTATTTATGAGCTGTCTGGCCTCTCCGTGGCTGTGGGCAGGGAGAATTGCAGAGTAAGTTCCCATAGCGCATGCATGGAGCCAGGGAGGGGGATTTTGGACCACATTCAACCATTGATCTATATAAAGATATTGGTCTAGATGACTCATCTTCCCTGTGACCACTTGGTGAACTGCAGTTACTAGGGCTAGATTGAGTGATCCTGTATACAGCCATCCTACATGAAAACTGGACCACTCAACTTCACAGAAAAACCCAGAGGTGACTATTGGATAACCCAATTTCATAATCATCAAAGAAGCCAGGAGCAACATTCTTTAACATACATTGAATAGTTGTCAGAGGCTTACTCAGTTGAGTTCCCATGATTATGAACTCAACCAGTAAGGACAGAAACTATATCTGGCCAGACAATAAGTATAAAGGGCAACTGGTAACAACAATAACAAACACATGAACAAGTAGAACGTGTGCATCTGGGGATGAACCTCCCCACCAGCATCCCAGTGTTTCTAGGAACCTGGGACAGGCTACCCAGTGTCAGATGACGCTTGGGATACCATATGTCTCCTTCTTGAGTCTCTGCCAGGCAGCCCTCAGGAGCCCCTATGTCTTCTTCTTGGGCCTCTGTCATTTTTATCAGCATGCTAACCCGGTCCCCCAGAGCACTCATCATTGTCCTGGTGGCACTGGTATCCCAGTGACTATTCTGTGACCCATTCCTGGGGACATAATGTTATTTCTGGACACAGACAAACTACATACAGACAGGGGAAAAAAAAAGAAAAACCCTCTTACCTCTCAAGAATGAGTTCTGGGGGCGGCGCCTGTGGCTCAGTGAGTAGGGCGCCGGCCCCATATGCCGAGGGTGGCGGGTTCAAACCCAGCCCCGGCCAAACTGCAACAAAAAAATAGCCGGGCGTTGTGGCGGGCGCCTGTAGTCCCAGCTGCTCGGGAGGCTGAGGCAAGAGAATCGAGTAAGCCCAAGAGCTGGAGGTTGCTGTGAGCCGTGTGACGCCACGGCACTCTACCAAGGGCGGTGAAGTGAGACTCTGTCTCTACAAAAAAAAAAAAAAAAAAAAAAAAAAGAATGAGTTCTGGACCCAAGATTTTGGTGGAGTCTATCAGAGCCCTCAGGAGAATTTCAGGAAATTATGTGGTCTTGGAATGTCTTAGGGGGTGCCTCACCTAAAATTTCTGCAATCTATGGGGAGGCATGCAGGGAGGATACCCTGTGGCTGGCTATCTTACTGGGGCCTTCAAATATTGTACCCAAATGCTAGTGGAATTATAGAAAATTATGCCAGCACACTGAGTCTAATTGAGTTTTAGGTTCCTTTTTAGCTGGCACCAAATGGGCGTTCATACCCAAAGCACTCTTGGCCCAGAGAATCAGGGGAGCAGGGTTTTTGACTTGTGCTTTCAATTGGAGGGGTTCTAAAAATGAAGTGGTTATAGAAGCAAGACCTGCAAGATTAGAGTCTACAGGGAAGGGGCAAGTGGGTACAAAAAGGGCTTGTGGCTCAAGGAGTAGGGCGCCGGTCCCATATGCCGGAGGTGGTGGGTTCAAACCCAGCCCCGGCCAAATTAAAAAAAAAAAAAAAAAAAAAAAAAGAAAAGCAGGTGTTGTGTTTTATCTTTTGTATGAAAGTGTGAGTGATTATTTTGATGTAAGCATTCCAAATTGTATATTAAAAACATTACACTGTACCCAATAAATGCATTAATGTACATAGTTATGATTTAATTTAAAAAATGTTAAGAAAAAAAAAGAAAGAAAAGCAGGTGTTGTATCCAGACTGAAAATTATCAAGGTCTTGCAACTTTAAACTTATCTTTCTGTTCCTACAGGGCGTATGTAATCAGAGCCATGTAACAATATGTGAGGGGAGGGGCAATGGGGGTCAATGAAAACTACCTCAAGTCAAGGAGGTGGTCAA
This sequence comes from Nycticebus coucang, assembly GCF_027406575.1. NCBI lineage: Eukaryota > Metazoa > Chordata > Mammalia > Primates > Lorisidae > Nycticebus > Nycticebus coucang. The sequence goes on along the minus strand of NC_069804.1, from coordinate 92,061,839 downwards.
GGTAGGAAATTGGTCAACTAAGGAGGTTCTACTATATTACAAAAGTTCAGTGAAATAAAAAGTTGATACCTTTTTTTTATTAAGTCATATACACATAGATCATGAATACATTTATGCATATGTGGGGTAGAATGTGTTTAATTTTTGTATACAATTTGACGTGCTTACATCAAACTAATTAATATAGTTTTTGCCTCATTTCCCTGATTTATTCTGTTAAGCCATTTATGTTCTACACTTGATAGATTTGACTTGTAACCTTGCAATATGCTCCATAGGTGTGGCCCCACCATTTACCTTTCCTCTGTCAAACCTCCCCCCTCCCCTCCCTTCCCACTCCATTTCTCTCCTTCATCCTGGGCTATAGCTGTGTTCTATCTTTCATAAGAAAATGTGAGTAAATATAGGTTGTTTTCATAGAATTACTGAGTACATTGGATACATTTTCCTCCATCTTGAGATACTTTACTCAGGAGAATATGTTCCAGGTCCCTCCATGTAAACATAAAAGAGGTAAAGTCTCCATCTATTTAAGGCTGCATACTATTCCATGGTATACATATGACACAATTTATTAATCCATTCATGGGTCGATGGGCACTTGGGCTTCTTCCATAACTTGGCTATTACAAATTGAGCTGCAGTGAATAATCTGGTGAAATATCTTTTTTGCAAAGTGATTTTTGGTCTTTTGGATATACTCCGAGTAGAGGAATTGCAGGATCCAATGGCAGGTCTATTTTTAGATCACTGAGTGTTCTCCAAACTTCTTTCCAAAGGAACCTATTAGCTTGCATTCCCACCAGAAATGGAGAAGTGTTACCTTTTCTCCACACCCACACCAACATCTGTTGTTTGGGGATTTTGTGATGTGGGCTACTCTTACTGGAGTTAGATGGTATCTCAAAGTGGTTCTGATTTGCGTTTCTCTGATGAATAAAGATGATGAGCATTTTTTCATGTGTCTGTAGATCATGCACCTGTCTTCGGAGAAGCTTTTGTTCAGGTCTCTTGCCCATAGTGAAATGGGATCACTTGTTCTTTTCTTATTAATAAATTTGAGTTCTCTGTGGATTTTGGTTATCAGATCTTTGTTGCAAATGTAACCTGCAAATATCCTCTCCCATTCAGAGGGTAGTCTAATTCCTTTATTTACCCTGTTCTTGGTAGTGCAGAAGTTTTTTAGTTTGATCAGATCCCAGTAATGTATTTTTGGTATTGCTTCAATTGCCCTGGGGGTCCTCCACATAAAGTTTTCTCCCAGGCCAATTCCTTCAACTGTTTCCCCTGCACTCTCTCCAAGAATCTTTATGGTTTCATGTCTTAGGTTTAAGTCTTTTATCCAGTGAGAGTCAATTTCTGTTATAGGTGAAGGACGTGGGTCCAGTTTCAGTCTTCTACAAGTCGTCAGCCAGTTCACCCAGCACCATTTGTTAAATAGGGAGTCTTTTCCCCAACTTATGTTTTATGTTTTTGTTAGGCTTATCGAAGTTCAAATGACGATAAGTATTTGGATCCATCTCTTGGTTCACAAGTCTGTTCCATACATCTACCTCTCTGTTTTTGTGCCAGTACCATGCTATTTTGATCACTATAGATTTATAGTGATTTATAGTCTGAAGTCTGAGTAATGTCTTGGGTATTTGAGGTTTTGTGTTTCCATATAAAATGAAGTACTAGTTTTTCTAGATCTTTAAGGTATGACAGAGGTACTTTAATGGGGATTGCATTAAATCTGTAGATTGCTTGGGTAGTATGTACATTTTAACAATGTTGATTCTTCCCAGCCATGAGCATGGTATGTCCTTCCATTTGCTGACATCTTCGGCTATTTCTTTCCTCAGAGTTTCGTAGTTCTCTTTATGGAGATCTTTCACGTCCTTTGTTAAGTACACTCCCAGATATTTCATTTTCTTTGGCACTAATAAAAAGGGAATAGATTCCATGACTGTTTTTTCAGCTTGAATATTGTTGGTATATATGAATGCTACTGATTTGTGAGTATTGATTTTATAGCCCGAGACGCTTCTGTATTCCTTGATCACTTTTAAGAGTTTTGTGGTTGAATCCCTGGGGTTTTCCAGGTATACAATCATATAATCTGCAAAGACTGAAAGTTTGATCTCCTCTGACCCTATATGGATACGCTTGATTGCATTGCCTTCTCTTGCCTGATTGCAATGGCTAAGACTTCCATTACAATGTTAAAAAGCAGTGGAGACAGTGGGCAACCTTGCCTGGGTCCTGATCTGAGTGTAAATGTTTTCAATTTTACTCCATTCAATACAATATTGGCTGTAGGTTTTCGGTAGATGGCCTCTGTCAGTTTAAGAAATGTCCCTTCTATACCTGTTTTCTTAAGTATTCTGGTCATAAAAGTATGCTGGATATTATCAAAAGCTTTTTCTGCATCAATTTAGAGGGTCATATGGTCTTTGTTTTTTAATTTGTTTATGTGATGTACTGTACTTACAGAGTTATGTATTTCGAAACAGCCTTGAGAGTCTGGGATAAAACCCATGTGCTCGTGGTGTATAATTTGTTTGATGTGTTGCTGGATTATGTTTGCTAGGATCTTATTGAATATTTTTGCATCAATATTCATTAGAGATATGGGTCTTTAATTTTCTTTTCTTATTGGGTCTTTTCCTGGTTTGGGGAACAGGGTGCTGTTTACTTCACAGAACGTGTTGGGAGGTATTCCTTCTTTTTCTATGCGTTGGAAAAGGTTAAGTAATATGGGTACTAGTTCCTCTTTAATGGTTTGGTAGAATTCTGATATGAAGCTATCTTTTCCCGGATTTTTCTTTTGGGGAACATTTTGTATGTTTGATGCTATTTCAGAACTTGACATAGGCCTTTCAACATTTCCACTTCTTCCTGGCTAAGTCTAGGAAGGCGGCGTGATCCCAAGTATTGGTCAATTTCCTTGAGAATTTCATATTTCTGAGAATAGAGTTTTTTGTAATATTCATTAAGTATTTTTGAATTTCTGCAGTCTGTGGTTATCTTGTCTCTGTCATTTCTGATTGATAAAATTAGAGATTTTAGTCTTTTATTCCTGGTTAGGTTAGCCAAAGGTTTATCTATTTTACTGACCTTTTCAAAAAAACAACTTTTTGATTCATTGCTCTGTTGTATAATTCTTTTATTTTCAATTTTATTTAATTCTGCTCTAATTTTGGTTATTTCTTTTCTTCTTCTGGGTTTGGGGTTGGAATGGTCTTCCTTTTCCAGTTGCTTAAACTGTCCCATTAAGTTGTTTATTTCCTCTTTTTGTTCTCTTAAGGAAGGCTTGCAATGCTATACATTTCCCTCTTAGGACTGCATTTGCCGTATCCCAGAGGTTCTGGTATTTTGTGTCTCCATTACCGTTTTGATCCAAAAATATGGTAATTTCTTTCTTAATCTCATCTATGACTCAACTATCATTTAGCATAAGATTATTCAGTTTCCATGTCTTTGTGTGAGTTTGCAAATTCCTGTTGTTACTGAGTTCAAATTTTATTCCATGATGCTCCAAGAAGACACAAGGAATAATTTCTTTCTTTTTATTATTTTTTTTTTTATTTGCTGAGGTTAACCTTGTGACCTAAGATGTGATCAATTCTGGAGGATGTTCCATGTGCTGTTGAGAAGAATGTGTATTCAGTTTTGTTAGGATGAAATGTTCTGCAGATGTCTGTTAAATCCAGTTGTTGAATGGTTAATTTTAATTCTAAAATTTCTTTGCTCAGTTTATATTTGGAGGATCTATCCAAGACAGCCAAAGGGGTGTTAAAATCTCTGACTATAATAGTGCTGGAGGAAATCAAGTTGCTCATGTCAGTTATAGTCTCTCTTATAAATGGAGGAGCATTCTGCTTGGATGCATAAATATAAATAATTGAAATCTCATTGTGTTGAGTGTTTCCCTTAACAAATATAAAGTGACCATCCTTACCTTTCCTCACTTTTGTTGGCTTAAAGACTATTGTGTCTGTGAATAAAATTGCAGCACCTGCTTTTTTACTGATTGCCATTTGCCTGAATTATAGATGTCCGTCCATTCACCCTGAGTCTATATTTATCTTTTAAGGTAAAATGAGATTCTTGTATGCAGCAGATATCTGGCCTGGGGAACTCTGGCCTGGCCTGATCCTCCAACAATTGGAGTTTTTGTATCCAGTCAGCCAACCTGTGCCTCTTTAGAGGACAGTTTAAGCCATTCACATTAATTGAGAGTAGTGATAAGCCTGGTATTATTTTGGGTGTTGAATTTTTTGAAAGCCCAGTGGACATTTTTAATCCTTTCACCACTGTGGAAGTTGGGTTTTGATCAAAAATTTCGGAATGAGTTTACTTTGGTGGTAAAACGTTGTGGTGGTCATTGTGGAGGATGGGTCTGAGAACATCCTGCAGAGCTGGTTTCTTTATGGCAAATTTCTTCAGCATGTGAATATCATTAAAGTATTTAATTTCTCCATCACGAATGAAAGTCAGTTTAGCTGGATACAGGATCCTGGGTTGAGAATTGTTTTGTTTTAGGTTGAAGGTAGATGACCATCCTCTTTTAGCTTGAAAAGTTTCAGGAGAGAGATCTGCAGTCATTCTAATAGCCTTCCCCTTGTAGGTTATGGCTTCTTATGTCTGGCCGCTTGCAGTATTTTCTCCTCCATATTAACTTTGGTGAAGTTAATTATAATATGTCTGGGGGTTGCTTTATTTGAGTTGATTCATGCTGGTGTTCTGAAACTGTCTGCTACCTGAATTTCAGAACCTCTTGCAATGTTTGGGAAGTTCTCCTCAATTATCTCTTGGAGTAGAGCATCTGTACCTTTTGAAGCAACCTCATCGCCTTCAGGAATTCCTATAAGGAGAATATTCGTTTTCTTGGAATTATCCCAGAGCTCTCTGAGAGAATGATCCATTTTTGCTCTCCACTTCTCTTCCTCTTTGTGTGTTTGAGAGTGTTCAAAAGCTTTGTCTTTGATGTCAGAAATTGTTTCTTCTGCCTGCTCCATTCTGTTAATGAGGGATTCTACTGTATTTCTCAT